>NC_066580.1:258213331-259463331 GCF_024323335.1 Lathyrus oleraceus
ATTTGAAAACGAAATGAAATGGTACACAAATGAATATGAACAAGGCAAGGACAACTATTACGAAGCAGATGGAATGCTACAATTTGCAAAAAGTCATAACATTGACGTTCGAGGCCACAATATAATTTGGGACGATCCTAAATACCAACCAAAATTTGTTTATTCACTACCACAAAACCAGCTTTACCCTGCAGTTTACAAGAGGGTAAACTCCGTTGTTCAAAGATACAAGGGTCAAGTTATTGGTTGGGATGTTGTTAATGAAAATCTTCATTTCTCCTACTTTGAAAACAAACTTGGGAATGATTTCACACCCAAGATATTTACTCAGGTTCACGACATCGATCCACAAACAACATTGTTCTTGAATGAATACAATACTATTGAGGATAGTCGCGATGGTGCATCAAGTCCCCCAAAGTATAACCAGAAGATAAAAGAGATTCAAAACTATAACAAGAATATACCTCTTGGAATCGGGCTCGAGGCTCATTTCCCTAATGGTTCGCCTAATTTGCCTTACATGAGAGCTTCCATTGACGCTCTCGCTGCCACTGGTTTTCCGGTATGGATAACTGAAATAGATGTGGAAAGTCAGAATAATCAGGTATGGTACTATGAGCAAGTTCTTAGAGAGGCGCATTCGCATCCAAATGTTAAGGGTATTGTAACATGGACAGGGTGGAATCCACAAGGTTGTTATAAGATGTGTTTGGTTGATAACAATTTCAAGAATTTGCCTGCTGGTGATGTTGTGGATAAGCTGCTTAGAGAATGGGGGAACAGAAAAGTAACATTGACAACTAACCAAAATGGATTCTTTGAAACATCTCTTTTCCATGGGGACTATGAATTGGAAATTACTCATCCTACTAAGAAGAATTATACTCTGACTCATAAAGTACAAGTGCATTCAAAAGATGAGTTCAAGAAAACAAGACAGTTTATACAACTTTCTATTTAGTTTTTGTTTGCTTAAGATTTTCAGTTTTAGGTTATTGTTGGTTTTGCTAGCATTTAAATTCAAATATATGTACAACATAGAAGGTAAATAAAAGCACATCATGTTTATGGCTTATCATATTTCCAGTTAGTTAGTAAGCTTGATTATTTTAACAGTTCTACACCAGTGTTAAAATCAATTGAGTATGGCTTATCATGTTTATGGCTTTTCTTGGTCAAGTTACCAGAAAGAGAGGCATTAGAGGTGAAATGATAATGTTGAATTTTAATTTCTTATGTAGAAGTAGTTTGCTCGAAAGAAGCAAGAAAATATCGAATCACATAGGTGTCGAAATGTATCTCGACAGAGTCGTTAGACTTAACTTTATTTGTGTTTTAGCTGAGTTTATTACTTTGTTAAGAGATTGCTTGGGTTGCAAGCAATCCCAATCTATAAATAGGGAGATACTTTATTATTGATTGTAACAATTTTGAAAGTGAACAATTGCAGTTTCCAAAGTTTTAGAGTAGAGAGAAACTCTGCAGAAATTCTCATTTTCTTCTTCTTTCTTCTTTCGAAAATCATAATCTTTCTTTCTTCCCCAATTTAATCTTTTGCTTTCTTCCATTACAATTGTGCAGCGAAATGTTGCAACCAAGGTTTGTTAATTCACTCGAGTAAAGAGTGAAGAACAAGAGGGAATTTGATCGTTGCGATTGAATTTTGTTCATCAAGATTTGGTTCGGAATTCTCCATAGGTTTTGGTGAATTTCTTGAAGGGAGATTGGTGAATTCCCAACATCTGGTATCTAGAGCACTCGTTGAGCGGTTCGTGGAAAGAAAAACACGATGGTGATGAATCATCCAAACAGGCATTTTCCGACGAGTCTCCCAATTCAAAAGAATCAGAATTACGAGAATTGGTGCAAGCAGATAAAGATTGTCTTTTGCTATAAAGATCTTTGGAATCTTATGAAGGAGGGAGTGAAGTCGCTTGCACCAAATGCGGCGAATGAAGAAAAGGCTGCACACAAAGAATTTAAGAAGAAAGATTATAAATCTCTCTTTATGATCCACTAATGCGTTGATGCAGACAATTTCAAAAAGGTTAGTGATGCCGAATCAACGAAAGAAGCAGGAGAAATCATTAAGGAATCATTTGGAGGCGCATAAAAGGTGAAAGAGGTGAGGTTATAAATTCACAAAAGAACGTATGAATTGCTTTAGATGGAAGACAATGAAAGCATAACTGGTTTTTTCACTAGGATTACAAAACTAGTGAATCAAATCAAGGTATGTGGAGAAGTGTTAACATCAAGATCGGTTATTGCAAAGATCTTAAGGTCGTTGGCTCCAAAGTTCGATCATGAGGTAGTCGTCATAGAAGAGTCTAAAGATTTGTCAATATTGATAAAGTAAGAGCTTCAAGGAACGCTTGAATCGCATGAACAAAGAATGACTGAAAGAGCTGCAGACAAGTCGGAGAGTGATATGGCTTTGCAGGCGCAATCAGCAAGAGAGAAGAAAGGTAAATGAAAGTGCCCACGACAATAAAGGTAGAGGAGGCTACAACAATTCAACTGGTCAAAATCATCAAGAAGGAGGCTGGTCGAATAAGAGAAGGTCCTCATACCAAAGCAACCAAAGAGGCGGTGGTCGAAAACCTGACAAAAGTCACATTCAGTGTTTCAATTGTTAGAAGTATAGTCACTACTCTAGCGATTGTCCTAAAAAATAGAAGAATCAGGAAACTGATGCAAAGTTTGCAAAGCATGAAAAAGAAGAGATGTTGTTGATGGTCCCAACAAGAGATGGAGAAAGATTCCAAGACCAATGGTACTTGGACTCAGGATGCTCATCACACATGACTGGTAGGAAAGATTGGTTTGTCAACTTAAAACCCTCAACGAAAAACATGGTAAATTTTCCAAATGACAATACTCTAGCAGTTGAAGGTATTAGTAATGTTTTGATTACGAGGAAAGATGGCAAAAGATCAGTAATTTCCAATGTATTGTACATACCGGGCATGAAAAGTAATTTTCTCAACATATGGCAGTTGCTCGAAAAGAACTACAAAGTGTTGATTGAAGATAAGATGATGAGAGTTCTCGACCTAGGTGGAAGGTTAATCTTGAAGGCACCTATGTCTCAGAATAGAACCTTCAGGATTGAACTAAATGTGAAGGAGAACAAGTGCCTTGAAACTGTAACTAGCAGGGATGAATGGATATGTCACTATAGACTTGGCCATCTCAATTTCAAAAACATCATATATCTGAAGAGAAGAAATATGGTTTCAGGGTTACCAGAAATTGACATTCCAAACGAAGTGTGTGAGAAATGTGTGCATGCGAAGTAGCATAAGAACAACTTCAACAAGGATGCAGGAAGCAAGTCAAAGGCAATCCTTGGAGTCATATACTCTGATGTGTGTGGTCATATCCAGGTGGACTCGATTGGAGGTAACAAATACTTTATCACACTCATAGATGATTTCGGTCGAAAAATGTGGACTTACTTGATCAAGAAGAAAAGTGAAGTGATCGAGGTATTTGCCAAGTTTAAATCTATGCTCGAAAGACAAAGTGGTTGAAAGCTCAAGATTATAAGGACTCATAGTGGTGGAGAATATGTGTCGAAAGACTTCGACACATTATGTGAGAAAGAAGGGATTGTGCATGAGGTGGTGCCACCATACACTCCACAATAGAATGGGATTGCAGAAAGAAAGAATAGAACCATCATGAATATAGTCATAAGTATGTTGAAAGGCAGACATTTACCCAAAGAATTATGGGGAGAAGTTGTGTCGACAACAACATATATTTTGAATGTCCGATGAAGAAGCTGGATGGAATCACTCCATAAGAATATTGGTCTGATGGCAAGCCTAGCTTGAGTCATCTGAAAGTATTTGGATTTATAGCATATAGGTATGTGCCAGATCAGTTGAGAAGAAACGTTGATGACAAGTCGAGTCAAATGATTCTAATAGGATATCATTTGAATGGAAGATACAAGTTGTTCAACCCAGTGAACAAGAAAGTAGTGATCAACAAGGACGTGATCATAGATGAGCTTAAGGAATGGGATTGAACTGAAAATGTCAATAAAAATTCAGTGAGAATCTTATATGAAGAACCAACAAGTGAATTTGAAAGAGAAGTTTGACAAGAAGAAGTCAGAGGTCAATCAAGCACAAGCAGACCTCAAAGGACAAGAAATATGCATGCAATATTGCAAGAATGTGTGATTTACATCAGATGATGTGGTCGATAATGAAGGTGAGTTGGTAATGTTTACCATTGAAATTGGTAAACAAGCGCTAGTCCTCCAAATTCTATGTTTTTTGGTTACTCGCGGGATCGACTAGATTGGTCCTTGGACATGTGTTGTTATTTAGTTTATGGGTTTATTAATTATGAACATTTCGACAATGGTCTTCATTCTTTAACAAATTGCAGAAGTAAAGACTTGAAAAATAGACGACTATAAAATAAATGACAAAATCTTAAATATTGGAATTGGTCTCGAAGTAAATCGTAGCAAATGTAAATGACACAACGTAAAAGATGCAATCTTTAATGACTTGGTTAAAATTATAAAATCTGGTATTCACACGTAGGAACACTCGTTTCTCACGCATATGTACTTTGAGTAAATTTAGACTTTTCTTACAAGGTTGAACACGCCTTTCCTAATGACTAAATGTCCTATTTATATTAAATTGAAAATAACCACTATTCAACGGTCTTTTCTCTAGAAGATGCCACATCTTTGATTTGCATGCATTCTGCTGCTCAAAACTTTCCGCGTGTCTTCAACAAAACAGATAAGGCTAAAAACAATTATTAGCCTCAAATTTGAATTATATTACGTTGAACATTACTCCAAGTAAGCTTCATCGAACTCTAGTCTAGGCCAAAATATTTCTACGTCCTAGACCATAACTTCCTTCGTCGAAATATTTAATATGTTTGTCGAAGTCAACATATTCTTCTTCAGAATATTTCTTTGAATCCTATGACCCACTCCCAACATTTATGTGTGTCGAAATCTCAGCCAACAAATTTCCCCCTAAAAATGCCATTTTCGACTGTATGGAGAAAAAACATTTTTTGAAACGCTTCGACACTAAAGCAGATTTTACTACTATAACGTCATGATCATCATGACCATGCCGCTTCAGACGTCTCATCGAGACGTGCAAAAACCCAAAAATTATTCATCACACCCCTATTTCCTAGGAGATAGTGGGCTACACCAGATGCAATTGTCCCATCAATCTCTATCAGATCAGCACATGCCCCACGATCTTGATAATTGTCACAATGGTTGAAAATGAAATGTTTCTCTTACTCCAATATAAATACTTCATTTCACTTTCTTCTCTATTTTTCCAATCTCCTGAACTTTTTTCTTCTCTCTTAAGCGCAAAAGCAAACCATTCATTTCTTTTTCAACAAACTCAAAAACTCAAATTTTCTTCATTTCATCATTAATGGCGTCTAAGATTAAAAATCCTAAAGATTCCAAGAAACACTCATCTCTCCCTGCTATTCACAAAATCTTAGATCCAAAAGTTGTTGGAAATCAACAGTATATCCCAAAACCTCCTCTTGAAGAAGAGAAAAGGCACATCTATCAATCCCAGGTATTAATCTCAATCTCTATTTCTGGAAAGACACATGCTATCATTGGTCCTTTACCAGATGTTAATACTAATCCTGTCAAACTTAAAGAATATTTCCCAACATACCACCAATACAAACCCATATCTAGTAGGAGGAAACCCAGGTCTAGTAATGAAGCTATAGGAGCGGAACCAACTACTATAGTTGATACCCAGGAAAAACTCTCGACCGAGCTTGTAGAAACAACCATTACTTTAGAGTGTTTCGTTCATGTCCTTCATTTAAAGAACATGAAAACTATCTATCTTGGCTTGCAAAAATAGAAAAACAAAAAACCCAAGTTTGGAAAGAGATGGAAATCTTCGATATGATCCAATTATCGAAGGTTGGCCCTAGCTATTTCCAAACCATGTTAATCACCTCCCTATACTTTTGGGACAACATCCATAACACCTTTTATTTTCCTTGTGGAATGTTAACTCCAACTCTCTTCGACGTAGCTGCAATTACTAGTCTTCGACCATCTGGAGAAAACTTCAATCCCAAATTTATGAGTGAGGACTCCATTGGCTTCGATGGTAATCGAGCCACCTCTACCAATTATATTTTAGATCACCATAACCAAGATACTGACGAAGTCTCTAATGAAGAACACATTTCCTTCTTAGCCATCTGGCTGTCTTAATGTGTTTTTTGCTCAAAGTCCTTACAAGTGGAGAATAACTATCTAACTATGGTGAGCCAACTTCATGATGGATGAAAACGGTGCCTTAGCCAAATGATTATAGGCTGCCTCTATGAGTCCTTAGGTGAAGGTGTCGAAATCCTCAAAAACTTTCGACCAGGATCAAATCTTCTACTGGCTGGCCCATACTGGTTGCTCTAATTATTACTTAATGCCATTTATGAATCATCTTTATCAACCCATAACACAACTAATGAGGATGCCGACGAGATCAAAAACAGACGGGTCGAAGGGACACGCCTTGTTCAACTGACCCCTAGTGACGAAGGACTGAATCTCCAACAAACTTTCACCGGAAACATGATGATGAATCCTAAGCGCTACAATTTTACCCCTTCCATGGCTCTTGTTTCTCGATAATTTGGTCTTTACCAGATCATGCCCGAACCACTTTTCATCAAGAAGAGCTCCGTTATTATCTATAATATGCATCATATCGAAGCCAAATTTCATGAGGAAATATCTCGATATGTTGGCATTACACAATTTATCCCATCTCATTCAAACCATCTTTTACTATACCCAAGAATATGATACTTGGTGGAGAAATTATTACTCCACATAGATGTTTGATGTTTTTGTGTTTACTTAACATTTAACCAACTCTTTCACTTTTTTATAGGACAAATCCAAGAAAGGTACTTCGACTCATATTAAGGAGATCCAAGTATTCCAAAAGTACTTTGAAACTGCCTACAGACCTGATGATCTTAGCCGAACCATTCGCGAGGCAACAGTCACTTTGAAAGAGAAGTTTACAAAGAAACTTGGGGATTTAAAACTACCTTCATATGTTAAACACGAACAACGCTATGAATTGGCTTTTAATTTTCACCCACCAAGGTTCCCTCGACTACCGTCTGTCATACCCCGAAATTCGCCCTACCCTTCACAAAGTTTATTTAGGTCACTAACCCTAGTGATATGCATGTCTTCATATCATTCATTTCATCTGCATAGCCATTCGTCTGATACAAGAGGGCTGGTATCGTGGATTCCGAGCTTTGTGCTTACACATGGTGGAAGCTAAGTCTCCTCTACTGATGAAGGGGGCTCAATCGATCAAACCCTAATCAGAGGTGGCTCTCGAGATTTAGGTGTATTCCTATCATCGGTAACTCAACTTTGGCTAAGTGGTGAAGCAAAGCCCTAATCTTGGAATCCTCACCTAATCATGGTTGCCACAAACTCTAACGCTTCACCCAACAACCTCTTGGTCAGGGGTCATGCATGTTGGTTTCTTGGGTTTGATTCCACAGATCACTTGTTTCAATGTGCATCTTGTGCTTGTCCATGCCCGGTCATCCGATCATTTGGTCATTGGACATTTAATTTGTATGCCTTTTAATTCGTTTGGGGTCTTAGTAAATGTTTCATTCATAGGTTGTGTATGGATTATATCCCGTTACATGTCTCGATTCACTCCATTTCAAGTAACCTGGTCATTTCTTAAGTCAATCCGCTCAACTAGCCAATTGCATTCATGTTCATCCATAAAAATAGTCATTACATTCAAAAAAGGTGCAAAAAGATGTATAACGCATTGTAAAACCCATTTTTGGAAGTTTTTTCTCTGTGAGTCGACTCATTCACTCGACACAACACCCGCGGGTCCGAACAGGTCGACTCAGCGGTCGACTCATTACTGGGGAATCTTGTTTGCGTCGATTCATCCATTCTTTGTGTTAACTCATGTCTTATTTTTCTGTAAACCAATTCGTCGCGGGTCCGAACAGGTCAACCCGTCGGTCGACTCATTTCTGGGGAATTTGGTTTGCATCGACTCATCCAGCCTTTGCGTTGACTCATTCCTCATATTGTTGTGAACCAATTCGTCGCGGATCCGAACAGGTCGACCTGAAGGTTGACTCATCCTGGAGAATCCTCTGTTTGAGTCGACTCATCCCCTGTTTGAGTCGACTCCCCTATTTGAGTCGACTCAACCTGTTCCTTACTGCTAAAACACTGTAAAATGCAAATTCTGGCCATGCATACACACAATCACAATGATTCATACCCTGCATTAACCCACAACTGTGAGTTACATTGCACCTAAGCCAATAAATAGTAGGTCATTAACCAACATTAAAGCTTAATTTCATTCAAGTTAACCTGCAATAATCAGTCATAAAAACCATTTGAACACATTCCCAAAACCAACCAACTAACTTCCAACTCAGTGAGTTAACCGACAAAACTCACTGAGTTCATCCCAACTAACTCCAAACCTCTTTTAACTAACTCCAAACCTAACTCCAAGCCTTAGGGATCCCAAGCCTAATCCCTATAAATTCCCATCTTCACCATCATTTGGAGATTTCACGATTCTCCACCATTTTTCACTACTATCTCACCTTTTTTGCCAACATCACCTTCAACCTTTCTCACTCCATCTTCCCCATTTCTTCACCCTACACCAAAACTCAAACCACCATTGAAGCAAGCTTCATATTGAAGTTTGTTATCAATTGAGCTAAAACTCTTGCACTCAACAATCATCCCGACATTCACCGAATCAACATCGACAACGACAATCCAGTTCAGAAATTCGGAGTTTGATTCTTGAAGAATAGGAGTTCACAGTAGAAGCGGAAGATCCAAGGTTCAACGTAGCATACATCTGTTTTTCTCTTCATCTTCATCACTTCCGAATTTCAACAAGTTCCAAGACAATCCTCTGTCTTGCAGGTTGGTGAATCTTTATCTCTTTCGAACCGTTAATATCACCATGTAGCTTGCATAGGGGAGAATCAAAACCTCAAGGTTCGGTAGTTTGATTCTCTGTCACCTCCATTTTTATTAGCTCTCAGATTGTTGTGCTTAGGATTCTTGAAGTTAACTGCGTAATTTTCAGAATTTGTCGAGCTGTAATTAAGAGAAAGATTAGGATAGAAGAGTTGGAGGGGAGTAAGAGTTTGGATCCTTTTTCTCCTTAAATCCGGCCGACTCCGCCGCCTCTGGCGCGGTGGTGCTGGAACTTCTACGGTGGTTCTGTTTTGCCTTCATGTTTGGATTGTTTGACTGGTCCAAGGAGTGTTCACTCCATATCATTAATTACCATGTGTAACATTAATATCTAGGCTGGTATCATTTTTTGCATCTTCATTATTTGTGTTGAATTCTTGCTAATTGTGTTGTTTGGGCCTTAGGCTAAGCTACTGTTCATATTAATCACGATAGTCTCGTAATTGATTAGTCAATTCCAATTCCAATTCTGTTTTTAACATTAATCATGATGTTGTTTGTGTATGAAATAGTTTTTAATTCTTGTTTTTGAAATTTTGGAGTCACATAATTGTAGAGATAAATAACTTAATTCATGTTCAATTAAGAATTAGGATTAGAAAATTAGTTAGAAATTAGACTTAAATCATGTGTGTGTAGACTAATTGCTTGATTTTTTCCAGATTTTGTTTTCATATGATCAACCATGCTAGGCTTAGAATTTCCTTTAGTTTGCCATGCTAATTTCCATGTACATGAGTAATCTCACTTTGACTAGATTACGTTTCATTTGTGGTTAGGGGCTGAACTGAAAATTCCATGCCATTTTAATTGGATATATGTTTGTTCATTAGGATCATCATATCGCACCATGCTATTATCATACCCCCCATTCATCTGAATTAGCATTTTAATTCCTTCTTATTTGATGCATATTAATCATTGTTGTTTTGTGGCAACATATGAACGAGAGACCTCAACACTATCCAAGTTCCTTTTATTTTTATTCATTAGTTTGTAGTGTGCGGAGTGCCATGCCACTTGTATGGTTTAGGCATGGCACATGAGTTGTAAATTGTATTTCCCTTTCACGCCTTCATGTTGTATTATGTAGATCCATCCCCCTATTATGGGTTAAATGTTCCCCCTCCCCCTAGTCATGTAATAACTTAGATTTACTGTTTTCTAGTTAGTTCACCATGCATGTTAATAACCAAGATAAAATACAAAACGATAAACAAGGCATTTTCAAAAGAAACAAAAGGTACTTGATTCAGCGTCAAGTTTTTTCCAAATAAAACTCACGCCATTGCAATGTGAATACTCGATTTGATGCCAAGTATTCCCCACCCTTTCTTTCCCATCTTATCTCCTCAATCGACCACTATTTCAAAATCAATAAGCAAACCCTTGATCCAATGTCAAGCGATCTTTTTCCAAATATAAATACGATTAGGATTGTATGCCACGAGCCTTAAGTGGTAAAGAAGGGATGATAATGGAGCTTTCCTACACTCGTTCTGAATGCTTCGAACACAAGAAGTTTGACTTGGTAGTTCGAGGTATTCACCTTTATCCATAGTCTTTAGTGCAATCCAAAATCAATAACACATTTCTCAAAACGTAAAAACAATTCAACGCATTCAAACCTTTTGTTTGAGCCTTAGGGAGACATAATTGAAAACCCTTTTTCAAGGTAATAAAATCAACAAAACAAACAAATATTTTAAACCCACGAACTACGGGGCTCTGATTTCTCACTTCAACAAGTGGGCATACGTAGGCACGAGGACCCAATCCTTGGCGAGCACACTAATTTAAAATCCACCTCCACTCCGCAAACCTTTGGCAAGCAAACATTCAATAAACAACATCCACGTAAGTGCAAACATCCTAGATGGTTCTCATGGAGTACCATGGATGTGAGGGGTGCTAATACCTTCCCCTTGCATAACCGACTTCCGAACCTGTTTGTGGTTGCGATGACCATTATTTGGGGTTTTCTCGATATTTTCCCTTTCCTTTGGAACAAATAAAAACCGATGGCGACTCTGTATTTTTTGCGGTGCTTCAGCTGGCGACTCTGCTGGGGACACCTCCCTAAGTAAGTCAAGCCTGGTCTAGGTTACTTTCTCGCATGTGTGGATGTTTATCCTTTTGATTTCTTGTTTTATTTATTGCCTTTTGCTTTAAATTTATTTGGATATCTGTTACATGGTTCCATGGTATCGATGGATACAACTTTGATTGCAAGAAACCCTGTGGGAAAGACTTTCTACCCGGGTCTAGAGTGGAAACTTGAGATATGAGAGGTTGAGTAGAATGGGTCACCGAGAAGCTTTTCTCGTAAGGGTCGATACAAGAACCTCGCTTAGAGTAGATTCTATTGAGGATGTTGATGACCGTCAAGCTTTTGGCGTAAGCGATCAATAACTTCATTAGGATCAATGACTCTAAGGACCTTTGTAGAACATTGAACCTTTGGCCTATTAAGATTGATGGTCGCGTAGTGCGGGTCCCTGAGAAGCTTTTCTCGTGTGGATCGGTAAGCTTTTGGTGTAAGCGGAAAATAATCAAGGTGGTCCATGACTTTGAGACCCTTGTCTAGAACCCGATGTCGATGGTCGCGTAGTGTGGGTCCCCGAGAAGCTTTTCTCGTGTGGGTCGGTACGAAGATCTCACCCAGAAGAGGCTCATTTGAGGGAGTTGGCGACCGATAAGCTTTTGTCGTAAGCACCAAACAGCCAAATGAATCAATGACTTTGGGGTTCCTATCTACAACCCTAGACTACGACCAGTGAGATCCCTATTATGGAAAGCAATCAGTGTTATCCTCCATCCGTATCTTGAGCCTGCGATACTATGCCTGCTTGCGTGTTCGACTTGTGGAAGTTGTGCTCATGAACTGAATCACCCATGCATTCATACATTCATGCATCATGCGCATAAACAATAAAAACAAAGCTCTTAGTATTTGGTGTTTATTGCAGGAAACTACGAAGACATTTGCAAAGCAATCATGACTCCTCTTCTCAGAAAAAGCACATTCTCCTTCAGGTACAAAGAACCCCGATTAGATAGCTTGAAAGCCCTGAGTTCCAAGATAGCCCATGTCAAATACAAATGCTAGGCAACCTATGGAAAAATTCTGGACCTGGTGAATGAGAGTGTGGACTACGTGGCCCTCACTACCTTGGCTAAGTACTATGATATTCCAATGCGTTGTTTCACCTTCACAGACTTCCAGATGGCTTCCACTTTTGAAGAGTTTGAAAGGATTCTGAACCGCTCTATCAAGGATCACAATCCGTTCCCGAAGATCGAAGAAGACTTCGCTATGCCCAAGTTAGCATCAATGTTGGGGATCGATGTAGGTAAGCTAGCAGCCAGTTAGGCTCCGAAAGGGGTTGACAAGGGATTCGCTAGAAAATTTCTAGAAGATCATGCATGGAAATTCTCTAAAGAGAAGAAATGGGAATCTTGTATTGCAGTCTTGGCATCATTGATCTATGGGATCGTCCTATTCCCGAACATCGACAACTTCATAGATCGCGCTGCAGTGGAAATTTTCTTATCTGGCGACCCGGTGTCATTCCTCTTGGCAGACTTCTATCACACTTTCCACACTCGCCATGAGAAGAAAAGTGGAACCTTCCTATGATGTGCTCCACTATTGCACACCTGGATGAAGACTCATATGCCGCTAGACGGTCCTTTTGTATCTAAGGATCTCCCTTGGTGCCAGAAATTTACGTCACTTTCTTCCAATACTATCTAGTGGTACAAGAGGGAATGGGAAACCTAAAACATCATCCTCAGATGTGGAGGATTTCCGAATGTACCCTTGGTAGGCACACATGGGTGTATCAACTACAATCATGTGTTGTGCATTAGGCAGTTTGAACATCCAATGAACGGTCCTCCTAGCGATGAAGGCTTGGTCCCTTTTGTCATCAACAATGTTGATCCACTTAACCCTGTTGTGAGGAGAGTAAGGCAAGCCTGGACCAATATTGTCAGAAGCGATCCAGAACTTGGAAAGAAGAAAGTCATCACCAAAGAACCGTATGTGCAGTGGGCAAAGGAAAGAGTCCGAGTAGTCAAGATGTCTTTCTACCTTGAATCCTCATCTCGCCCTCAAGTCCCCGAACCCGAGCCAATATTACAAGAGGATGTCGATAAACTCACTAGTAAGATAAATGAACTTGAAATGGAAAACACCCGATTGTGACTCCATCTCATCAAGGAGAAGCAAAGGGGTGATGACCTAGAAGACGAAGGCAAATAGGTAATAGTCTTGTACGAAACCAGCAGGAAGAGGGCGAGAGAAGAAAAAGGTAAGAAATAGTGGGTCGGTGGTGCTCTCCTGGGAGCAAATTCAGAACTTGATGGACGAAACAACGAGCTGAACTGAGCTTGGCGTGTTGTTCGAGACTTGGAAAGAACTCTAGAGCTTACCAACATGGATAAGAAGAGTGTCAAGGAAGACTATGAAGCTCAGATCAGTGAACTGAGAAAGACCATCAAAGGATATCAAGATCACGCTTCCCGCGAGAAGTTGGAAAAGGAAAGGATACACCGAGCCTACCTTCACGAAAATTTCCCGTTGGAAAGAGCTCATGAGAAGATCCGAATCATGAAAGCTGGAATCATTAATGAGGAGTATCAAGAAATGAGGAACAATTGCCTATACTGGGAGAATACGTATTGAAAGACCGAAGGAGCTATAGCTGAAACTGATGCCATCATCGGAAACCTACAAGGGCTATACACTGAATGGAGAGACAGGTATGCTAACATGGAAATTCTAACCAACTACGCCCTTCAAGACTTCCCTGAAAAGATGAAGGAGGCCGACCAGATCATGTGTCCTGATAACACTCCTCACCAAGTTTACAACTTTGTGAAGTTCTACAAGAAGACCATGTCAGAGTTGATCACAGATGTCGAAGCTCTTCGCAATGCTTAAGGGGTTACCTTTCAAGTCAATTTGTAGTTCGTTCCTGATTTAATACCAAGAGGGTTGTCTCTTGGATTTTCTTGTACCTGTTGTGAAAAAAATATGAATGAATGAATGAGGTTTTATGATCCCACCTTGTGTGTTATTATTTTTAATTGCAATGTTAATTATCTGAGTTGTTTCTCGCAATAAATAACACGACAACTAAGAGCTTTGCCAAAAGATAAAAATAATAATAAAACCAAAGCATGCATCATTATGCATAACATGAAAGAAAAACAAGGAACTTACCACTTGAACTTTTTCTCATCCAGAAATAGCAAGCTGACTTCTCAACACCGATACAACGCCCGAAGCAAGCAGAAATCACTCATGGACCAGCTCGAGCAAAACCAGAGTGCTCTGAAGGAAGAGATGTTTGGTATGGGTGCCCATATGGGGCAACTAATGGAGATCATTTAGGTTGTGGCCAGGGGCCAAGAAGCTATCGTTAGGAGTCATGAGGAACTCCGTCTAGCCAATCAGAGGGCTACTGCTGCTACCAATCCTGTGCCACCACTTGGAAACCCTCATGTTCAAATCCCTGTAGGTCCGCTAGGAGGTACACCTCCACTTAGAGGAGGAGGTCCGACCAATCAGAATCATGTCGTTCCTCCCGGCTTTGAAATGGATGATTAGAATGATGCCTTCTACAATCTCAGGGAAGAGTCGGTCTATGATGCTTTCGGACCAGCTAGTGCTGAAATCAATAGGAAGTTTCATGCCATAGAAGAGAAAATGAAATCTATGGAGGGACCCAGTGCTTTTGGACTGGATGCTGCTGAGATGTGCCTGGTGCCATGCGTTCAGATACCCGCCAAGTTCAAAGTGCCTAACTTTGAAAAATACAAAGGGGTCAACTGTCCCAGAACGCACATCCGAGCATACTGCAGAAAGATGGTTGCGTACTCTAGTGATGAGAAACTACTCATGCACTTCTTCCAAGACAGCCTAAGTGGGGATTCCTTGGAGTGGTACATACAGTTTGAGAGTACAACCATTCGGACTTGGAAAGACCTAGTTGAGGCATTCCTGAAACATTACCAGTACAATACAGATATGGCTCCAAATCGGACCCATCTCTAGAGCTTAACACAGAAGTCAGATGAATCTTTCAAGGAATATGCCCAACATTGGAGAGAGCTGGCAGCTAGAGTTCAACCCCCACTCTTGGAGAAGGAATTGATTGATATGTTCATGGGAACACTCCAGGGGCCCTATTATGAGAAGTTGGTAGGGAGTACGTCCATTGGATTCTCGTATTTGGTAATTGTTGGTGAGAGAATCGAGAACGGCCTGAAAAGTGGAAAGATTCTGAATGATGTTGGCCCGTCTAATGGGGCAAAGAAACCATATTTCGGTTTTTCCAAGAAGAAAGAAGGGGAGACCAACAACATGTCGGTAGCTAGAGGAAGGGGCATGGCGCGTCAGGCACCTTATCTACATGTGGCTGCTATCGTACCTGGTCCGTACCAACAGGTGGACGCCATGGCACCTAATCCTTATCAGCAACCCTTTGCCATACCCACAAATCCAAATATGGATCAGCAACCGAATCAGTACCAACAACAATATGCTCCACCACAACAACAATATTATCAACCAGGACAACAAAGGCTAAGGAAGCCAGAGAGGAAGTTCGATCCTCTCCTAACCACTTACTCTCGTATGCTGCCATATCTGCTCAAAGGGTCACTGGTACAACTGAGGGAGTTAAAGCCTCCAACCATACTACCGCCTGGGTATGATGCCAATGCTCACTGTGAATTCCATATGGGAACACCCGACCACACGATTGAAAATTGTAGAGCTTTCAAGCACAAAGTGCGGGATTTAATTGATGCCAAAGTCATTTCATTCGCACCTAATGGCCCTAACACCAATAACAATCTTATGCCGCCACATACCGGCCCTTCTGTGAGCATGATCGAAGAAGAGAAGAATGTGATTTACAGTGTGTATGAGGTAAGGACTCTATTGGCTGTTGTCAAGGGGCAACTATTGATGAATGAAGTACATTCTGGGTGTGATGCGAAATGTGAAGATTATATGATGAATCCCCAAGACTGTGAAAAGTTGAAAGCTGGTGTTCAAAAGTTGATTGATTAGGGAGTAATGATAATAGAACAAATGTCTACTGCTAATGAGGTAGCCACGCTCGAAATTCCGTATGATACTGTACGAGTACCTATCGAGAACCCTTATGATCCTATTCCAGTCCCTGCTACAGCATACCCAATCACACCACTTGTGATTACGGTCCCTGCCCCGTTTGCTTTTGATAACACAAAGGCAGTGCCATGGAATTATGAATCGAAGGTCTATTTGTATGGGCATGAGATGAAGTAAGAGCCTGTCAAGTCTGAAGAGGCTAGTGTGAATATTACTAGAGTCGGGGGCATAACCTGCAGTGGTAGAGTATTTTCACCAATACCTCCCGCAGACAATGGTAATAAAGGAGCTTCAATCAGAAACCCTAGAAAACAAGTGGTGAATGATGATGGCCAAGGGCAGAATGTCGCTCAAAAAGCAACTCCTGCTGATGAAGTGGAGGAATTTCTCCGCCTTATCAAGAAAAGTGACTACAAAGTGGTTGATCAACTCAATCAAACACCATCAAAGATATCTATGCTTGCACTTTTGATGAGTTCAGAGGCGCACCGAGAAGCTCTAATGAAGTTCTTAAGGGTCGCACATGTCCCTCAAGAAATATCGGTGAAACAATTTAAAGTTGTGGTGGCCAATATATCCGCAAGCAGTTACCTGGGTTTCAACGATGATGAATTGCCACCCGAAGGTAGAAACCATAACAAAGCGCTCCACATTTTGATTGAATATGTGGACACGGTCCTATCCAGAGTATTGGTGGATACCGGATCTTCATTGAGTTTTCTACCCAAGAACTTGCTCTCCAAGATGACCATTGAAGGATTGTTGATGAAACCTAGCTCGCTCATCGTGAGAGCATTTGACGGATCAAGGCGAACAATGATAGGAGAGGTTGATCTCCCCATGAAGATAAGGCCTCACATCTTCTTCATCATATTCTACGTGATGGACATTTACCCTGATTACAGCTGTCTCTTGGGACGCCCATGGATACATTCGGTTGGCGCCGTGACCTTAACCCTCCACCAGAGACTAAAGTTCATGATTGGCAATAAATTGGTAGTGGTGGAAGGAGAAGAAGATATAGTGGTGAGCCATTTGGCATCGTTCAGGTATGTCGAGGTTGGATGAGTGATCCATGAGACTCCTTTCCAAGCCTTCGAAGTGGTGAACATGGAAATGACACCACCAGTGAAAGCTGCTCCAGACAGAACTTTCTATGGCTTCCTGGAAAAATGCAAAGACTATAATTCAGGCTGGACACCCCACAGGCTGGGGCAGAGTACCTAATTTGCCAATAAACAAAGACAGGTCTGGACTAGGATTCCTCTCTCACCAAACGACTCAAAAGCAGAGTGTCGCTAATACGAACAAAGGGCCGATTCCCGCGATACCAAATACTTTTACCAGTGTGGCGCATCTTGGAGACAATTCAATCTGTATGATGAAGGAAGAAAACGGTCCGCCAGAGGAAGCATGCTTCGTGTACCATAAGGCCGAAAGATAAACACTCAGCAATTGGACTGCCATGGATCTAGCGAAAGTCACCTTCATTGAAGAGTAATTTTCCTTGTTTTTCTTTGAAAATCTCTACGCCGTGCCCAAGGCGTAGAGTAAACTTGTAGGCCCCCCCATTATTTTCAAACAAAGTTTATCAATGAATAAGTAAACATCTTTGCATTCAATTTGTGCTCCATGTCGTTCATTTATTTTATTTTCCAAAAAAAAGTGTATGGCCATGTTTTTCATTTATCATCTTTTCCATCCCACCGTCCTAAAATAAAGCATGAATCATGCAGATTCCCGTCGAGTTCCATTGATAATCAAACTGATATAGCCCAATATAACTTTGATAATCCAATCTACCAAGTTGTTGAAGATGGTGATGAAGATTGTGAACTCCATGAAGAGCTATCCAAACTCTTACAGCAGGAATCGAGAGTCATCCAACCGCACCAAGAGGCAGTGGAGATTGTGAACCTCGGGTCAGAGGAGGATAAGAAAGAAGTACATATATGCACAACCCTGAATGACAAGGTAAAAAGAAGGTTGGTCGAACTCTTGCAAGAGTATATGGATGAATTTTCCTGGTCATATCAAGATACAGATATTGTGGTGCATCGATTACCTCTTAAAGAAGAATGCTCTTCGATGAAGCAAAAATTGAGAAGGACTCGTCCCGACATGGCCATCAAAATTAAAGAAGTCCATAAGCAATTTGATGCAGGTTTTCTTGCA
Organism: Lathyrus oleraceus; assembly: GCF_024323335.1. Classification (NCBI taxonomy): domain Eukaryota; kingdom Viridiplantae; phylum Streptophyta; class Magnoliopsida; order Fabales; family Fabaceae; genus Lathyrus; species Lathyrus oleraceus. Next base: position 258,231,727 of record NC_066580.1, read on the forward strand.
GTGGCAAATTATCCTCAGTGGGTAGCAAACATCGTACCTGTGCCAAAGAAAGACGGTAAAATATGTATGTATGTTGATTACCGAGACCTGAATAGGGCAAGCCCTAAAGATGATTTCCCTCTACCTCACATTGATGTGTTGGTAGACAATACGGCCCAATTCTCGGTATTTTCCTTCATGGATGGGTTCTCCGGATACAATCAAATAAAAATGGTGCCCGAAGACATAGAGAAAACCACATTCATCACCCCTTGGGGAACTTTCTGCTACAAGGTGATGTCGTTCGGCTTGAAGAATACTGGTGTGACATATCAACGTGTGATGGTCACTCTCTTTCATGGAATGATTCATAAAGAGATTGAAGTATATGTTGATGACATGATCAAAAAATCCCAAACTGAGGAAGAGCATCTGGTTCATCTCGAGAAATTGTTTGCACGGTTAAGGAAGTTTAGGCTAAGGCTAAATCCCAGTAAGTGCACATTTGGGGTAAGATCTGGTAAGCTTCTAGGTTTTATCGTGAGCTAAGGAGGCATTGAAGTCGATCCTGACAAAGTCAAAGCAATACATAATATGCCAGCACCGAGAAACGAGAAGGAGGTTCGTGGATTCATGGGGAGATTGAACTACATAGCTAGATTCATATCTCACCTCACGACCGCATGCGAGTTGATAGTCAAATTACTCCGTAAAGATCAAGCAATTGAGTGGAATGATAGATGCCAGAATGCATTTGAAAAGATAAAAGAATACTTACAAGAACCACCGATCTTGATTCCACCTGTTCTAGGCAGACCTCTTATCATGGGGTGTGTTCTTGGACAACATGATGAGACAGGTAGAAAAGAGCACGTGATCTACTACCTAAGTAAAAAGTTCACAGACTGCGAAAGCAAGTACTCATTACTCGAGAAGACATGTTACGCATTGGCCTAGGCCGCCAAACGCTTGAGACAATATATGATGACGCACACGACTCTCCTGATTTCCAAAATGGATCCCATCAAGTATATATTCGAGAAACCTTCCCTCACAGGAAGGGTTGTGCAATGGCAAATGGCGTTAACATAGTATGACATCTAATACGTCACGCAAAAAGCCATCAAGGGTAGTGTGTTGTCTGACTACCTGGCTCATCAACCCGTGGAGGACTATCAGCCCGTGCGCTTTGACTTTCCAGACGAAGACATCATATTTGTCAGAGATTGGGGTGTTCTAGAACCAGAAAGGGGACCCGAACCAGGATTGCGATGGACGGTCGTGTTCGATGGTGCATCCAATGCTCAAGGAAGTGGAATAGGGGCAATCATCACCTCCCCAACTGGATTTCATCTCCCTTTCACTGCAAGATTATATTTCGATTGCACCAACAATATGGCAGAGTACGAAGCATGCATCTATGGTTTGGAAGCGGCTATTGACTTAAAGACCGAGATCTTGGAAGTCTATGGAGATTCTGCATTGGTAATCAGCCAAATCAAAGGAGATTGGGAAGTTCGCGATCCCAAGTTGATCCCTTATAAAGAACATGTCTCGAAGCTAATCCCGTATTTTGATGAAGTTACATTCCATTATATTCCCCGAGCGGAAAATCAATTGGCAGATTCTCTACTTGGCTTCTATGTTTAAGGTTAAATGGAAGAATGAAGCACCTTCTTTCCACATTGACTACTTGGATGAGCCAGCATACTGTTTGGCGGCTGAAGAAGAGTCAGACGGTCACCCATGGTTCCATGATATCAAAAAGTATTTGGAAAAGCAAGAGTATCCGGATGATGCATCCATTATGAATAAGAAGTACCTTCGGAAACTCTCAGCTAAGTTCTTCTTAAGTGGAGATGTGTTGTACAAGAGAAATTATGACTCAGTCCTGCTGAGATGCGTGGATAGACACGAAGCAGGCCGTATCATAATGGAAATACACGAAGGATTCTTCGGGACACACGTCAGTGGGTACACCATGGCTAAAAGGATATTGAGAGCAGGCTATTATTGGATGACTATGGAGATTGACTGCCATCGTCACGTCCAGACATGCCATAAATGCCAGATTTACGCAGACAAGATCCACGTGCCACCAGTTCCGCTCAATGTCTTGACATCGCCATGGTCGTTCGCAATGTGGGGCATCAACGTAATCAGGCGCATTGAGTCAACTGCCTCAAACGGGCATCGCTTCATCCTTGTGGCCATCAACTACTTCACTAAATGGGTGGAGGTAGTCTCGTATGCAAATGTCATAAAGCAAGTGGCGACTCGCTTCTTGAAGAAGGAAATCATATGTCAGTATGGAGTCCCAAATAAGATTATCACAGACAACATATCTAACCTCAATAATAAGATAATGAAAGAACTGTGTAAAGATTTCAAGATTGAGCATCACAATTCGTCGTTGTATTGCCCGAAGATGAATGGGGCAGTCGAGGCAGCCAATAAAAACATCAAAAAGATCGTCCAGAAGATGGTGCAAATGTACAAGGACTGGCATGATATGCTTCCATTCGCTTTGCATGGATATCGTACGTCAGTACGTACTTCCACTAGGGCAACACCATTCTCTCTAGTGTATGGAATGGATGCAGTGTTGCCTATCGAAGTAGAGATTCCTTCTTTAAGGATACTAACAGATGTCAAGTTGGACGAAGTCGAATGGGTGCAAGCAATATTAGATCAACTTAATCTCATCGATGAGAAACGCCTGGCATCTGTATGCCACAGACATCTATATCAGAGGCGATTGAAGAGAGCTTTTGACAAAAAAGTCCGTCCTCGAAATCTTGAGGTTGGAGACTTGGTGATAAGGAAGATTCTGCCAATCCATCCAGATCCGCGGGGAAAATGGACGCCCAATTACGAAGGTTTATACGTAGTGAGAAAGGTCTTCTCCGGAGGAGCCTTAATCCTATCAACTATGGATGGTGACGATCTCCCATCTCCCGTAAATGCAGACGCAGTAAAAAAGTACTTCGCCTAATAAACCCAATAAGTTGATCCATAGGGGCAACTTAGGCAAAAAAGGGTATCCCGGTGGACCACAAAAAGAAAAGGTCCAGAAAAAAATTAGGGATAAAATGAAAAAAGATGAATAAACCCGCTAAGTTGACCCCTAGGAGCAACTTAGGCAAAAAATGGCATCCCGGTAGGCTGAAAACCCGAGAGGGCAGCCTAGGCAAAAGTTAGGGATTGTTTAAAGGCAATAGACTGTGGTATGGGGAGGACCTTCATACCCCACCGTCCCGAGTATAAGAATTATGGAAAGGGAGAATCGACCTAATCACCATGTTCAGAAGCAAGGAAAAGGATCTCCGAGGGCATATGGACTATAGAAGTTGTCAATTATCATGTCATCGTCAGCCGCTGGTAACTTTGACTTTCCCTCAGGTTCTTCTTTTCAAGCGGGGAATAGCTTCCTCCCCATTGGCCTTTTTCCTTCACCTTTTTTTCTCTCTAGAGGTTGGTTGGAACTAGATTTAGCCATTGCCTTTTCATTGGCCTCTTTCTCCACCTTTCTCATCCTTTGTTGCCTTCACCATTGTGACCTGGACATGAGATTCTTACCCTTGTAGTTTTCAGATCTATAAGCTTCTTGTTTTGATACTTGAAACTTCCTTCGATAGGCCATTGAAGATCCTCGACCAACCTTAAAACTTTTCCACTTCTCCATGCCTCTTTCTCTCTTTTCAGTAGGCCTTACCCATTTTTCTCTGGGTGCATCTGCAATTGGTTTGAATGTAGCTGGCCTATTTAGATGAAGACTTATACCTCCTTGCTCCATCCTTTGAGGGACTCCCTTTTTTTCGAAAATGAAGTGATTGCGAGTGTCTCTCCAATTCCTTATGTGACTGGCCATTCAAACTCCCTCGATGTTTTCAGCAGTTTTCTTGTCGAAAATTGAACTGCACCTAGGGCACAACATGACCTCAGACTTCTTTTTCTGAAAATGATGGATAAACTCCACTAGGATTTCATCACTTTTGGGATAAGCTATCCTCACTTGATCTTCACTTTATCGAGCATTCTCTTCGTCAGCTTCCCTCTTTATGCTCACCTCGACCATGTTGACTTCGAGATTGGTGCCATCAGTGATCTTCAACTTCTCCAATTTTTTCCTAAGGCCTTCACTAGGCTCAGTCTTATCACTCTCCTGCTTGAAACCCTTAGTGGTTTCGACCATCTTGGTGTTTTTGTTACAACCTTCAGATGCTTCGACCATGTTGATAATGGCCGGTTCATTATAGTGGACATCTGCCACTTGGAGGGGGTCTGAGTCAATCTTCATCGGGGACTTCGTCTTGTCTCCAAATCTCAGCCTTCCGTCCATAATAGTATACTGCACCAAATCCCTAAAAATAAAACATTGTGAGATTTGCGGCCTAGAAAATTTTGATACTTACAAAAACCTCGCTCCTTTCGTTGTTCTAACAGAGGTATTTTAGCACCAGGAGGCACTATCATTTGGCTATCTTTGACTAGCAAGTCGAAAATTTTGTCACACTTGGTGATGTCGAAGGTGTATGTCTTATTGGGGAATTTATCATCCTTTTTTCGGTTTGACGAGATTTTTCCTATTTGAAGGTGCAAGAACCTTGCAAGAATAGGGTGGCCCTTGTTTTAGTTCGGCCAAGTTGATTTCTCTTTCATCGAAACCTAAAGGGTCACTATCTATTTCCTGATCATCTTCATCTATGTCAACATATGCTACCCTTTCTCTCCTATTATTCTTTGTTTCTCTGGCCTTTTCAGCCTTCAAACGTTCTACCTGTCGAACTCTATCGGCCAACTGGACCATCTCCCTCAAATATTGGGTGTCTAATTTCTTTCAGATGGAATAATATAAACCACCAACGATCATTTTGACCAATTCATGTTCAGGAACTTGTGTGAAATACATTGACTTTAGTAAAAATGACCTATTAAGATAGTCGTCAATTGGCTCAGAAACTTACACTTAATACTAGCTAATTCTTTTAGGCTAATCTTCAACTTCCCCATGTAAAAATGTTCATGGAACAATCTTTCTAGACGAAAGTCCAATCACGAATTGAACTCGATGGGAGTGTAGTGTACCATGTGAAATCATTTTCAGTGAGCGAACTAGGGAAGTATTTTATCCTTAAGTTTTCGTCATTTGCAAGGTCTCCTACTTCGATTAGATATCTCGTCACATGTTCGATAGTTGATTCACTAGTATCGCCTAAAAAAATTGTAAATTTTGGGACTTTTAATCCCCTAGGAAATTCAGTTTGCAAGATATAATCAGACATTGAGGAACTATAATTTGGCCTATGATGGCCAACATTCACCCCATTTCACGCCATAATCCTTTCGACCATGGCAGCCAAATTGTTATCTCCTGCCATACTATCATATCGAACCTAGTGTATGACTTTGTCAGCGTTTTGATTCTTGTTGACCATTACTACCATTGGTTCCCTTTCTCCCGGCACTTGTTGTTCGTTCTTGGGGGGTTCGACTCCAACCCCCTAATTTGGTACGTCTATTTGGGGTGCATACCAATGGGCTTGGTTAATGGTAGGGTCTTCTTCAAATATTGCTCCTTGGTTTTCCAATACATATTCCCTTCAAAGTTGTCGAGGCGTTTACGGAACCCCAAAGAAATCTATAATTCATGTTATCTGTGCCGCCATTTATTGGTTTGTTTTAGTGGTATTTTAAATCAAGGGATTGGATATTGTGCCAATTTATTGGGCCAACATATGGACCATATCATGGTTACTTTCATCCATTTGATACCTTAAAACAGCTGCAGAGTTTGTAGTGACATTGGACGTTTGTTGGGTGGAAAACCCCATCCCTGGTGTCGGGTTAATTTGACCCATATTATTAACGGTAGATCTATACCCTTGCACATGAGAAAACGTATTCACCACGGGGTCAGCGAATGTTGTGGTCGTATTATGTAAACTTTCCATCATCGAAGTTGGCATGTCGTATGGCTGTTCTCGACCATTTAAAAGCATGATAAATCCAGTCACATAGGGCCTGAATGCACTAGATCCCACTGGAGGAGGGGTCATGTGTTGACCATGCATCCTCACAAGAGATAAAATTGGTCCACTGTGAGCACTCGACGGTATGGTCGTCATACTCGTCGTGGATGGAATTTCTTCGAACACAGATATTGCGGCTGTAGTTTCTTCATTATTATTTGGCGAATTCGCCATCCTTCTTACGTATGTTCTTCTTTATACCGCTTCGTTATTAGTGGTTATTTTACCACTCCTTAATCTCATGCAACGAAGTTAAAGGAAATCAGAAATGAAGTATTTCTAAATATTTTTCACAAACTCTATCTAACAACACCAGTCCCACTTGGCGTGCCAATTTGTTTACCTTTGAAATTCGTAAACAAGCACTAGTCCTCCAAATTCTATGTTTTTTGGTTACTCGCAGGATCGACTACATTGATCCTAGGACATGTTTTGTTATTTAGTTTCTGGGTTTGTTAATTATGAACATTTTGACAATGTTCTTCAAAATTGTTAAAAGTAATATTGCTATTCTTTAACAAATTGCAGAAGTAAAGACTTGCAAAGTAAATGACTTCAAAATAAATGACGAAATCTTAAATATTGAAATTGGTTTCAAAGTAAATCGTAGCAAATGTAAATGACACAATATAAAAGATGCAATCTTAAATGACTTGGTTAAAAGTATAAAATCTGGTATTCACATGTACATTTCTACTCAGGAACACTCGTTTCTCACGCACAAGTACTTTGAGTAAATTTAGAGTTTTTTGTACAAGGTTGAACACGCATTTCCTAATGACTAAATATCCTATTTATATTAAATAAAAAATAACCGCACTTTTATTGTTTCCAAAGGAAAAGGAAATGGGAAAAGCACGAACAAAACCCAAAGATAAGAAGTTTTCAAATCAAAACTAATAAAATGCCATAGATTACAAGTAAGGGGGTTGGTTACACAGAGGGAAGGTGTTAGTACCCAAAGTGTCCTAGGTACTCCTAGGGAGCCCTTTTTGTGTGCAAATGTTTTTTGATATAAAAGATGTTTGATAAAATATAGAGTGTGAGGATGAGAAAAGAATTCATTAATTATATTTTTGTATTTGACAAGACCTTCGATCTTATGCCTATGTACCAACATAAAAAGTAAGGGATCAAAACTCCGTAGTTCATGGTAAAAATTTCAAAGAAGTTGGTGAATTGATTTTTAACAAAAGTTTAACAAGAAAAAGGGCACAAAAAGGCCAAACATTTGAATGGGATTGTTAGTTCTTTTTGTCTTTTTGAAATTAAAGTCAATATGGTTAAGTTTACTTACAAGTTTGATTTAAGAAAACGTTTGAAAAATCAATGGCATAAGGCCAAAGTTTCTAAATGGGAGGATATTAAGAGGCTACCCTAAGAAAAAAATTAAAAGTTAAGAGTTGAAAAGATCTGACCAATGGGATGCAATCCAATCAGACAAGAATGTCATATAGAAACCCATTTTCCCTTAGACTTTGACAAGCATTAAGCAATAAGCAAAGAGCAACATCCAAGCATTAAGTGAAGATCAAGGCATCAAATAAAGATTGCCATGACATCCAAGCAAGCATTCCAATAGCTAGCAGTCTTCAATGTCTTCTAATGTAGCAGATGAAATATTCCTTGATCAACTCAGAATAATCATCAGACATAGACAATAATAACAAGATAAACAATTAAGCACAAAGACATAGTAACAGATGAAGCAAGGGCACTCAAGGTCTTGCATCAGATGAAGGCATAGTCAAAGAAAACTCAGTCTCAAATGTTGTCATTGGCCAAGTCCTTTACCATAGGGAGTGTTGCCTAGTTCTAAGTCCAAAAGTCCATATCAAGTCTCAACAGTCCACCAAGATGTTTTTCAGGTTTTTTTTTTGTTATTAGGTGTTTTAAGGCCCTAAGACCATAAACAAAAACAAAAATAAAAACAAACAAACAATATATATAATCACAAAATATGGCCCAAATTAGCAAAGTGAAAAGGACTTGAAACATAAACAAGTTGTATGAAATGTAAATGGCAAATGGATGGTAAATGTACTGAAATTTAAATAGCATAAAGTAAATGACTTGAAAGTAAAAGTAAAATGAATAAAAGTTAGTCAAGTGTTAGTCAAATGTTAGTGATGTGTTTTAATCTGTCACGTCATTCTTTGGAGAACACTCAACCATCCATTCACAAGTATGAAACCTTGAACCAAGACATCATGCATGAGAAGGGCTCCAACTTGGATAATTCAACAAGTACGCCACTAGCTCCCATGAAAGGAAAAAAGGTCAAGTTTCCACACAATGCCATGGAGAATGGGAGACTTACAATCTCACTCACTAGAATGCTATGCCTTCTTGATCAAATTTAGCTCTATGTTAAGAAATTGTAATTGGACTTATGTAGAAGTCACAACTATCTGAGGTCGGGTAATAAAAATATGGGTGTTAATGCATGTTAGAGATTTGGTACAAGGAACCAAACTCCTAAAACATACCACACACTAAAATAAATATGGGGAAGACCTATCTCATTCATACATGTATTGATTCATCTGACACAAGGTCATTGATGAATCAATTAGCATTTAGACATTAGAGAAATCATTGGTCAAATGAGGGAATGGGGAAGAATATGGATGGAGATGAAGAGGGAATGGGAAATAGAAACAAAAATTGAACATGAGAGGAATTTCATTTGATCAATACCATCCATTCATTTTGTGAGATGAAATGTACATTTCATCCATCCCCTAAATCCAATGGTTTTGATCAAACAAAAGTCAAATCAACCATGACCAAGACCCAAACAGAAAGTCAAACATCACAAGACCATAAAAATGGCTCAACATAATTTTTAAACATTTAATCAATTAAAAATCAAATTAAAAGTGAATTAAAATGCATTTTAATTTGGACAAAACCTCAAATCCCTTCAAAACACCAAATAAATGGCCAATGGATTTATCCTAGGTCAAACAAGGTCAAAGGACCTTAGACAAAAAAATTCATGATTTTCGGAAAGTCAGAAGTATTAAAAAACAATTAAAAATATGCATAAAAACATTTAATTCATGAAAAATACAAAAATCAACCCCAAAAACAATTTTTATTCAAAATATGTAAGAGAAAAATATTTAAAGATTTTTGGTGAAAGTCCCATATTTTTTGGAATAAAAATGGATTTATTATTAATTAAACAAAATAAGGCTTTTAAAAATAAAAAACAGAATTTAAAATAAATGAGAAAAAACAAAGGCCATCTGATCTCCCTCATTAATTGAGGTGGCAGATCTGATGTTCAAGCGCGCACGTTCCATGGTGAACCTGGGTCAATGCATCACACGCGTGGTAATCAAAAGGAATGGCCAAGATTAAAACGTTTTAAACAGATTAGATGGTTGAAGACTTGCCACCACATCACTTGAGCCCTAGCTCCGGTCATCTTCTTCGGTGGACATCACCAGACTGGTCCACCATAAACCACTATCAAAATAAAAAGTAAGGATATGGTTTTAAAGGAAAAATGCCTAGGAGCTTGAATCTGACCTCCATTTCATCCAATTCCAAGTATATTGAAAGATACATGGATTTGAAATTTGAGGTGCATGATCTGAGTTGCTTCGATTTGACCTCAAAGCAACTCAACCTTGTTGCCTACATTGGTAGGACTTCAGCCAACCAAAAATAAAAGAGAATGGTGAAGAATTGAGAGAGAATTGAAGGCTCAAAGTTTCTAAAAATTCACCTTCGGGTAGCTTGAATCTGGCTTGATCCTGCTTCCAATTTGCCTTGGCTCGACTCTAGAAGCTTGCAGGAAGTGAAATGGATCAAAGAAAGGCTTGGATTCTTGGAGTTTCAATCTCAAAACAGAAGGAGATTTGAAACTCGATATCAAGTAAAATCTTTAAGTTTATCCTTTAATGGAGATTAGGGATGCAATGCTTCAAAGCTTGGGCAGAAGGGATCCTCATTCTGATCACAATGGACATGTATTTATAGGGTTATGCATTACTTTTCACACACTTGAAATTTTTTCCAAATTTAGCAACCTTGGTGCATGGATGCATGACCTTTGATTTGGGCCCAATTCATGATGTAGTCTCACTCCAACTCATGTACAATGAGTACTGAAACAATAACATGTAAGCATGCAATAGGAAATGAATATTTGAATTCAAAACTTGCCAAATAAAGCTATGAAAGGAACCATGCGCAAGTTCCTCAATCCTTGTCCAAATTAAGTGATCTTGGACTTTTTGGAAAGGTGACATCAAGGGGGAAAATTTTATGTTGAACACTTTTCCATTTTGAGCTTGGATCATGATGAATTTTGAGGTGGAAGTTTGAGAAATCAAAAATAATTATGATGAGGGAGTTATGCATTTGGATTTTAATTTAGTCACAAAATTGACATCATTTGGATTTTGCATGAGGGAGTTATGCATTTTAGAAGTTGAGGAAAATTGCTTGTTCAATGATGATGGCCCAAAATGACCTATAATGTTTCCTCTTGGCACATGCCCTTTCAAGTTGAATTTGACATTTCTAAAAGAATAAAAGTTTTAGAGGACATCTTGAATTTGATCATGAAACGTGTATGGCCTTCATATCATAAAAATTGAGCAAGTTATGGTCCTTGGAAGTTGACCTCCTAACTAGGGCACAAACAAAATAACCTATAATCTTTCACCATAAAAGATTACTTTCAAAGTAAACGTATATCTTGATGCCAACATTAAAGTTGTTTGGAATGTCATTAAGAGTAACTTTCATCTTGAAATAATTTTCATATGACAAAAATTGTAGGAGATGGGGTCTAGGGAACCCCAATTTTGACTAGCTGACTTTCTCTAGTCAACCTCTTTGGACCAACTTGCAAACTTGAAGTACTCTTGATCTTTAGGACTCATGGAGGATCATATATGTACAAGATTATGTAAAATTAAGTATACCTTGAAATATTTGACCAATTGTTAAAGGAACTTGCTGAGCAAGTCACACAAGATACTCAGATGAATTAGGGCTTCCAAGGCAAACAACCTTCAAACTCTTGATGAATTCTTGATCAAAATGATAAATGAAGATCATGGGAATCCATATATGATGTTTAGAACCAATGTGAACCATTCCTTGATTTATCCTTTTCCATGAGGGTCTCAAACCCTAGTTGTGATCTTGATGAGGCACATATGGACACACAACTACCTACAAAAGAAGCAAAGCTACACATAGACATATTTTTGGAATTTTGGTTAGTAAACAAATAAAAACAAGGTATGATACAATCAAATGTGCTTGGTGATCTCTCCCAATGCAAATCCAATGAATGAGGGGTAAGGAGGATGCCAAGGTGTGATCCCAAAGACAATGTAAATGATGAGATAGCATGAGGGATCCTAGGGTCAAAATTGGGGTCTTACAGCTGCCCCTATTTAAGGACATTCTAACTGAGGATGTGAAGGTTAAAAATCTTCGTATCAACTCAGTAGAATGAACTTAAATAACATTAAGAAACAAATTTTGGTCCCTAAGAGACCTCATGATGCATATGATATGAATATTAAAATAATATTTGTGGGGAATATATTGCCACAAAGGAAAAGAATCCGGAGAGACTGAAAATCCTCAGGAGCATTATGCATTCTATAAGGAAAACTCATTGGGGAGATAGAGACTCTGGGTGATAAAAGTTATGCGTAGGCCGGGCTACGACTTCAAAAACTGCAGGGAGATACGAGGGGATGTCTATGAAAATAAATTAATGGAAATACTCGGTCCGTGGATAAGGTTATCTGCAGGGGATGAGAATAGATCAGAACAAAGCTGAAATACTCAAACCAAATGAAATTCGATATCATAAAGAAATGCGAACCCAAACTCATATGGAGAAAAACTTCAACACATGAGTAAAAGAGATATATTATCTACTACCGGTTACTGGGTAAGAAGACAATGTACTTGGTCAGAGGGACATCCATTATCGGTTAGGGTAAATATATCGAGGATGGCTCGCTGAGGAAAATGAGGAACATTCATTACCGGTTACTGGGTAAGAATAACCTACTGGGGAATAATGAAACAAGTAGGATTTACAACTAACTTTTTACTGGGTAGGAGACCAAAAAGAGAGTCTCCGTCACCGATTAAAGTGAACATATCAAGGATAAACTCAAAGGAAAAGTATTCGTCATCGGTTAACATGAACATATCAATGATACACTGCCAGGAAAAAATATGAATTACAACTGTCGGTAACTGGGTAGAATACCAAAGAGAGAGTATCTGTCACCGGTTAAAGTGAACATATCAAGGATAAACTCAAAGAGGAGAATAGGATTTATATCTACTATTTACTAGGCAGAAGACCGCAAAGAGGAGAAAATCCGTCACCGATTAAAGTGAACATATCAAGGATAGACTCTATGGGGAATAAAATAGGGATTACGACTACCTTTTTACTGGGTAGAAAACAAAACAGGAAGAATATATGTCACCGTTTAGAGTGAACATACCAAGGATAAACTATTTGGGAAACGTGAAAACGAATCCGCTGGGGAAACAAAGGAAGTAGATTACTTTTTACCGGGTATTGGGTAAAGGTAATGTACTCAACATCAAGAAAAATATTACCAGTTACTGGGTAATAGACTCTTGGAGACCAAAAGATCTATTTAGGCAAGAACTAAAAAGAAACGATCAATCAAAGACTCACCTCAATGAGGATATGACTCAGGGGGATTGGTTCCATCCAGATAATAAACTGGGGAGGAAAATGAAATAATCATCATCCATGAGGAAATAACTCAGTGGGGAATGAGAAAGGATAAACTCTTTCTGCTTAAGGGGCTGAAACTCTACAATTGAAGGAGGACAGACACACCAAATTTGCATGGGGAAATAATATCACCAAAGCAGGGGATCAGAAGAAAAATCAATGCGATAAAATGCACAATGGAATATATGATGTTGTGTTTTATGTAGGAATATATATGTATGTGATTATGATTATATCGAAAAAAACAACATAAATGATACAAATAACGAAGATTTGAATCATCACTATAAAACACTCGACTAATCTCAACAATATGGAAACACCAACTGGAGAAAATGATAGGGATGAAAATAAATCATCTAGATCCGAATAAATCAACTATGGCTGGGGAAGACATGGAGAACATGATTCCAATCAATTATGGCAAACTCCTCAGAGGGAAGAGAGCACTGCTGAAGGATAATCAATCAAACATATCGAGGATAGAGAAGGATCTGTTGAGGATCCAAATAAGTCAACGCTACGGGAAATTTTAAGTCCACACCATGTCATATGGGAGACAACCTTGCAGGGGATAAAAATCAATATTTCTAAGAACTAAATGCTACCAGGAATGAGGGAACTTCTATCAGAAGACGAACTCTGTTGGGGAATACAAGAGATAAAGCTCTGAATGAGGAACCAGGCAAATTGTTGGGGATACTGTGACTTGTTGGAACAAACCAAAGACCATCACATTCCTCAATAATCATAAAATTCCTCTTGAAATAAACCAATTTCAAGGCAAAAATAACCGGATCTGACTCATACAGGGGAGAAGATGTCGCGGTTATGCAACACAAACAAATACAAATAGGGATCTGGATACCAAATAAAGGTTCCGGGATATCCAGGGTGCAATCATCAAGTCACAAACTAGGGGATGCAAAACATGAACACCTCAGTTGGGGAAGATGAATTTGCAAATGGGACCAATCATCAGCTCAACCGGGGATAATAGGTCGCTTGAGGAGCAAGTTCTTAACCATGCTGGGAACGAACAACGAATTTTTGGGGAGGAAAAAGTTACCAAACCAACTGCTTGGGGAATACCAACAATGCTTCACACGTCAAGACTTACCTGTTCTTAGATTGTTGTTGATATTCCTAACGAAAATCGATTATTCTTAAAGTGAATGTTTTTATTATTTTAAGAAAAATAATTATTCATTGATTTATTTCAAAACTATTATCATAAAATTCAATTTTAAAACAGAAACAAATAAGAATAGAAATAATTGGATAAAAGCTCAACTTCATTTAATAGAATGGTAGTTCGCAAATGGCGAGACTCCATGGTGAAGGAGAATTGCGGTCCAAAACGCAGCGGAAATTAAATTTTTCTCCTTTAGAGATCCTTACGAATGGTCATGATCAGTGATAGAATATTTACCTCTTGTGACGATTGAAACCTTTGGTGCAGATCTCTTGCGACAATCAAAACCTTTGATGCAGATCCACGAAGCGATCACGAACGTTGAACGATGACAACGTCTCTACTCAGTCCACACGAACGGATTCCTTCAATCTCAGTGCTAGCTGGTACGAATGAAGGCTTTGAGTGAGAGAGAGAGAGGAAAAACGAAAATAATGCAACCGCAATTTTATGCTTCTGCACAAGGGTTCTATTTATAGAACCACTTGTGTGGGCTTCAAGCTAAAAAGCCCACTTAAGTGTATTTTGGCCCATATCTTATAATATGCCCAAAATCACTTAAGCCCATGGTACCTTACCATATTTCGTATTCTACTCAAGTACACCGTACCTTACGATGTTCTATGATTCACTTAAGGGCACCGTACCTTACGGTATTCCTTAGTTACTCTATCTCTCATCAATCCGTCATTTGTGTGTGACCCTGTAGGTTTTCGTGGCATTGGCAATTATATTAAATCATGTATTTAACATAATAAACAGTGAGCGGTATCTAGCAACACATCACTGCTACCCAAGACACGAAAATGTCAAGTGATCTGACAATTCCTTCTGTGATAATACTTATGTGTATAATTATCCTTTTGCCCTTATGTCTATATTGAACACAAGGCATAGACCGTGTCATCCTTGTCCAGTTCAATATTGGGCCCATAGACATTTATCCTGTTATGCAGGATGGGCAAATTCCATCTAGGTCACTCATGTCCCTCAGCATGCTTCGTGGAGTACCCATCAACTGTCTTTATGGTTATCCAGTTACGAACAACGTTGGATCAACAATAAAGCACTCGACTCTACATCTAGGATCCATAGTGGTTTCAGGTCGAAGAGTGGAATACACTATTATCATCATGAGAATAACTTATGACACTTTGCATAACTTTCTATATAGTATTCTCATAGTGGGTCAATCCGGTATAAATATTACTCCTAATATTCATACCTATGTTTAAGACTTGATAACTCTTTATCCATGATCCATGAGATGTGATCATCAGTCTACAAACATAATAGTCTGAATGCTTTAATGTTATCCCACTTCACACTAAAGCTCGACTACGGATACTTTAAGAATAGTGCCCTTATATTTAATGTGTTCTCATGATTAAGTCACACTTAATACATTAAACGGACTATCTATTCCAGGGACTTTATTAATCAACCATAATAAAGAAAATGCCTTTTATTATTAATAAATAATTCGATACAAGTACCAAAAGTATTGGCCCCTAGGGCTTACACCAACAATCTCCCACTAGCACTAGAGCCAATCAGGCATACCCCGTATGCCCATTGATCTAGTATGGCCATCATGCTTCTGCTGCGCAAGAGGCTTTGTCAGTGGGTGAGCTATATTGTCAAGTGTAGGTACTTTACATATTTTCACATCTCCTCTATCTATTATCTCTCGAATGAGATGATAACGCCTAAGTATGTGTTTGGATCGTCGGTGAGATCTAGGCTCCTTAGCTTGTGCGATAGCACCATTGTTATCATAATAGAGACCAATGGGATCCACAATGCTAGGGACTATGCCAAGTTCACTAATGAACTTTTTGATCCAAATACCTCCCTTTTCTGCATTTGAGGCAGCAATATACTCGGCCTCGGTTGTAGAATCAACAACTGTATCTTGCTTTGAACTTTTCAAGCTCACAGCGCCACCATTTCAGCAAAACACATAACCATTGGAATCATTCATATTAAAGCGTCTCAGCACCTTGTCTATGTACTCTGACTTAGGCCAAGCATTTTATGATCTATCTTTATAGATTCTGATTCCTAATATATAGGCTGCTTCACCTAGGTCCTTCGTAGAAAAGCATTTCCCCACCCAAGACTTTACTTGTTGCAGGGTAGGGATGTCGTTTCCAATAAGTAATATGTCATCTACATATAATACCAGGAATACGATCATGCTCCCACTAACCTTCTTGTAGACACAAGGCTCATCTCCGTTTTTGATCCATGAGTAATACATCACCTTGATCAGTTATGAGATATCCATATCTTTCAGGTAGGTGATGTATCCTGCCTGACCTACGATGGTCTTGTTCTACTTGAGCAGGTTGCTCTTACACAACTACTTGTGTTTCCTGCTCCAATTCCTCCATAGGTGTGTCGATGCTTTTTGATTCTTGAATTTCTTGAAGCTCTACTTTCCTCCCACTGGTTCCTTTGGAATTAAAAATCCTTTTCTAGGAAAACTCCAGTTCGAGCGACAAACACTTTGCCCTCAGAAGGATTGTAGAAGTAATACCCTCTTGTTTCTTTAGGATACCCCACAAATAAGCATTTGTCAGATTTGGGCTCAAGCTTAGTTGAAATTTGTCATTTCAAATAAATCTCGCAACCCCAAATCTTCATGTAAGACATATGTGGTTTCTTACCACTCCATATCTCATATGGTGTCTTCTCAACCTTTTTGGATGGAACACGGTTAAGTGCGTAAGCTGCTGTCAATAGTGCATGTCCCTAAAAGGAGTTTGGAAGATCGGCGTGACTCATCATGGATCGGACCATGTCTAACAGGGTTCGATTTCTTCTCTCAGATACACCATTCCATTGGGGTGTTCCAGGAGGAGTAAGTTGGGATAGGATCCCATACTCTTTTAGATGGTCATCAAACTCTAGGCTTAAATACTCACCACCTCGATCTGATCGAAGAGTTTTAATATTCTTACCTAGTTGGTTTTAACTCGTTAGGTTTCACCCTTTCAATATTAATGTTATTAAAAGGCGTTTCGAGATCAAGGACATATAGTCCATTGCTCATTTGTGCAGTAGCATAGAATATATCATTCAAATAAATTGAGCAACAATTGTTCTTTATTATAAATGAAAAACCAAACTTGTCCAGACAAGAAATGGAAATAATATTCCTGCTAATTGCAGGTACATAATAACAGTTCTCTAACTGAATTATAAAACCACTAGGTAAAGTCAATACATAAGATCCTACGGCTAAAGTAGCAACCTTTGCTCCATTGCCAACTCGTAGGTCAACTTCACCTTTTGCCAAATCTCTACTCCCTTTCAGCCCCTGCACATTTGTACAAATGTGAGAACCGCATCCAGTATCTAATACCCATGATGCAGAAGTAGATAAGTTAATAACAAAAATACCTGAAGTTGAAGTCTCTACTCCATTCTTCTTATCTTCCAGGTACTTTGGGCAGTTCCTCTTCCAGTGTCCGGTCTTACCGCAGTGGAAGCAGGTGCCTTCTTTTGCTATGCCTCCACTAGGCTTTAAAGCAGCAACGGCGGGTTTGGGTTGGCAACTTCCTTGCCTTTCCCTTTATCACCCTGCTTAGTGGGCCTTTTGTTCTGTCTCTTTCCATTTCCGATCATCAGAATGGACTTCCCTTTTGACTTCAGATTCTGCTCGGCAGTTCTTAACATGGCGAGCAGTTCAGGAAGAGATTTATCCATATCAATCATATTGAAATTTAGGACAAATTGACTGAAACTATCTGGCAACGATTGCAAGATCAAATCAGTCGCAAGTTCCTTTTCGAGGGGAAAACCCAATCTCTCAAGGTTTTCCACATACCCAATCATCTTGAGTACATGGGGACCTACAGGGGCTCCCTCAGCTAACTTGCTTTGGAAAAGGGCTTTTGAAACTTCAAACCTCTCATGCCTTGCTTGCTCTTGATAGAGCAGCTTCAGGTGTTCGATCATATCGAACGCTGACATGTTTTCATGTTGCTTTTGCAATTCTGAGTTCATGGTAGCCAGCATGAGACAAACAGTTTCATTGGCATCATCGACATGCTTCTTATAAGCATCTCTTTCTGCCTTAGGTGCAGAACTAGGAGGTTCCTCTTCAGGAACAGGTGTCTCCAAGACATACAACTTTTTATCATGTTTGAGGACAATCCCCAGGTTTCGGTGCCAATCCAGAAAATTTGTCCCAGACAATTTTTCCTTGTCAAGGATTGATCGCAAGATGTTGTTAGAGGTGTTTGCTGTCATGGTTATCTACATAAGGATTAAGAAAATATAAGTATCATTGACATATTTAATTAGGCCTTTAATCAAATATGCTCCCACTATTTTACTCAAAACAAATGACCCTCATCATTTGATTCGGAAAATCCCGTTGGAAGATTTTCTAGTGGGTCGAGATCCATATTTCACTTCGTTCTAAGTCCGCGTAGGCGGATTACACAAAACTAGGTTATTTAGGTAGGAACTCCTTCCAATTGTATCTCATACAACTCTCGAAAATTTCAGTTGGGTGAATAACTCCTTATTCCAATCCATCATATGGATCATTCCCAACTCTTGCTTCTAAACATATATAAGAAAATTATAATTAAGTTTGACTCATCGTTTTAGCAGTTGGATATTACAATTATCCCATCGCATCTTAACTAATACAAAACATGCACCTCGCGTAGGCGAAACCTACATTATTCGATACCAGTCTTGATGAGTGCTAAAACTTGGAGAGCAAACATATATAATATTCTCATAATTTGTTTAGTTAAGTTTGACCCATTGTTTTAACAGTTGGATATTACAATTATCCCATCGCACCTTACTAATACATAGATCATGCACCTCGTGTAGGCGAAACCTACATTATCCATTACTAGTCTTGATGAGTGTTAAAACTTGGAAAGCATAAACTTAATATTTAGTTTGAGGGAATTGCAATTGTCCTGATCTCACCGGCTTATTTATCATATAAATCGTCTCTCACATGCATCAACATACATACACATGCATCAACATACATAATGAAACAGTTATGGCCCCTAGCGCAATTGTTCTCCCAAGCCAATGAGAGAACCTAAGTTAACCTAATAACGATCTAAGCTTCTCCAAGCAAGATCTTCAAGGTTGTCCTCCTTTGATATTGAATTCTTCTCTAAGCTTCTCCAATCAAGATCTTCAAGGTTGTCCTCCTTTGATATTGAATTCCTCTCTTCCTTCATAACATTGTCTTCTTTTCTTTCTTCATTACATTACAGAAGAAACTCGTTTTACATACGAGGGATTGAGATGAGAAAAGAAGTTACATTAAGAGATTAAAAGGAGAGGCACGACACGCAGGTCATATTTAAAACCCAAAACAAAATAAAGGACAACTAAGGCCATAACTGATCACCACAAGGCAATAATAACAAACACATTATTATTATTATTAATTTTAATTCCTTTAATTAATTAAAACCAAATTAAATTTCGGCGACCGATCACACTACGCAGAGTCAGCCGGGGGTTCCGCTGCCCGGTCAGCGGACGGTGGTTCCGCTGACCGATCAGCGGACGGGGTTCAAGGGGGCGGCGCCCCTGTCCAAAATTTTAATGAACAATTCATTTGAAATGGACATTGTTTTGATCAACACAACCCTTGCATAGTCACAAAACAGAAACCTCGAGAATTCTGACTTGGTGAATGTGACGACCGTCACCCAGCCCATGACGAACGTCATGCCCAGCGTGTTACGACCGTCACAGGCCATGTGAGTGTGACGACCATCACAGGACACGTTACGACCGTCACATCCAGCTTGTTACGCTCGTCACAAGCTCGTGACGAACGTCACGCGGCCAAAATAACGGAACTTTGAAACAGTCTACAGAGCTCTTCCAAAAAGCCCTAAATTCACAATTCCTTGGCGGCACAACCCTTGTGCCGTCACCAACCCTAATGCGCCAATTTCAGATCGTCAAACACACCTCGATTGTTGATTCAGTATGATTGATCAACAGGTCATTACTTCACCATACTAATGTCGGATTCCGAAGCAAATGACCATTGATCGCTCAAAGGAAAACAACCATTTAGTGTTTGAACGAACGAAACAGAAATAGTATATCACATATACCGTACTTTGCATTAGGATTACTTATATCATATATAAGTTGATCGGTCTCAATCGCGTAACATATGGACGATCGATGTATCGCTGCTTCACCATACTAATGTCGGTACCGAAGCATAGTCAACATCAATCATCCAACTCGTACACTCATGATGCCAAATTTAATTACCCGTTTAATTAATTGATTCATTCTGTCTTTTAATCATATTAATACAGAAAATAAACAGCTATCCGAGTCATGGTTTCGTAAGTGGCTCTGATACCACTGAAGGAGAATTGCGGTCCAAAACGCAGCGGAAATTAAATTTTTCTCCTATAGAGATCCTTACGAATGGTCATGATCAGTGATAGAATATTTACCTCTTGTGACGATTGAAACCTTTGGTGCAGATCTCTTGCGACAATCAAAACCTTTGATGCAGATCCACGAAGCGATCACGACCGTTGAACGATGACAATGTCTCTACTCAGTCCACACGAACGGATTCCTTCAATCTTAGTGCTAGCTGGTACGAATGAAGGCTTTGAGTGAGTGAGTGAGAGAGAGAGAGAGAGAGAGAGAGAAAACGAAAATAATGCAACCGCAATTTTATGCTTTTGCACAAGGGTTCTATTTATAGAACCACTTGTGTGGGCTTCAAGCTAAAAAGCCCACTTAAGTGTATTTTGGCCCATATCTTATAATATGCCCAAAATCACTTAAGCCCATGGTACCTTACCATATTTCGTATTCTAATCAAGTACACCGTACCTTACGATGTTCTATGATTCACTTAAGGGCACCGTACCTTACGGTATTCCTTAGTTACTCTATCTCTCATCAATCCGTCCTTTATGTGTGACCCTGTAAGTTTTCGTGGCGTTGGCAATTATATTAAATCATGTATTTAACATAATAAACAGTGAGCGGTATCTAGCAACACATCACTGCTACCCAAGACACGAAAATGTCAAGTGATCAGACAATTCCTTCTGTGATAATACTTATGTGTATAATTATCCTTTTGCCCTTATGTCTATATTGAATACAAGGCATAGACCGTGTCATCCTTGTCCAGTTCAATATTGGGCCGATAGACATTTATCCTGTTATGCAGGATGGGCAAATTCCATCTAGGTCACTCATGTCCCTCAGCATGCTTCGTGGAGTACCCATCAACTGTCTTTATGGTTATCCAGTTACGAACAACGTTGGATCAACAATAAAGCACTCGACTCTACATCTAGGATCCATAGTGGTTTCAGGTCGAAGAGTGGAATACACTATTATCATCATGAGAATAACTTATGACACTTTGCATAACTTTCTATATAGTATTCTCATAGCGGGTCAATCCGGTATAAATATTACTCCTAATATTCATACATATGTTTAAGACTTGATAACTCTTTATCCATGATCCATGAGATGTGATCATCAGTCTACAAACATAATAGTCTTAATGCTTTAATGTTATCCCACTTCACACTAAAGCTCGACTACGGATACTTTAAGAATAGTGCCCTTATGTTTAATGTGTTCTCATGATTAAGTCACACTTAATACATTAAACGGACTATCTATTCCAGGGACTTTATTAATCAACCATAATAAAGAAAATGCCTTTTATTATTAATAAATAATTCGATACAAGTACCAAAAGTATTGGCCTCTAGGGCTTACACCAACACATGGATCTTTACAAAGTTTGAGAAATGGTAATTTACATGGAAAAGGGCTACATTGAATACAATGATCACTACTCTCCTCATCAACTTCAAAATCCACTGGGCTTGTCTTCAGTTGAGAATGACTGCTCAAAACGGCTTCCAAGATCAAGACCAGCCAGATGCAATTACTTGCCATAATCCCTAATTTTTGCCTATATTGCCATAAGGCGGGGTACTCAATCTACCAGGATAAATTATCTGTTTTATATGTCTCTAATTTTTGCCTGGATCGCCCTTTCGGGTTTTCAACTTAGTGAGATGTTCTTTTATTTTTTAGGTGAAGTGTTTCTTGACTGCACCAACATTCACAGGACACGTGAACTCTTCACCATCCATAGTTGTAAGAATCAAAGCACCGCCTGAAAAGGCCCTCTTCACAACATATGGGCCTTCATAATTAGGAGGCCATTTTCCCCTAGCATCAGGTTTGAAAGATAAAATCTTCTTGAGCACGAGGTCACCTTCTCTGAACACACGAGGCTTGGCCTTCTTATCAAATTATTTCTTCATTCTCTGCTGATATAACTGACCATGACACATGGCAGTCAATCTCTTCTCTTCAATCAAATTCATATGGTCATATCTGGTCTGGCACCATTCAGCCTCTGTCAACTTGGCTTCCATCAAGACACGCTATGATGGAATCTCAACCTCCACGGGGAGCATAACTTCCATGCCATAAATAAGAGAGAAATGGGTTGCTCCTGTTGAAGTGTGGATGGATGTACGGTACCCATGCAAAGAAAATGGGATCATCTCATGCCAATCTTTGTATGTCATAACCATTTTCTGAATAATCTTCTTAATATTCTTGTTTGCAGCCTCAACAACCCTATTCATCTTGGGTCTGTAGGGAGAAGAATTATGATGTACAATCTTGAAGTCTTTGTAAAGAGCTTCCACCATATTATTGTTCAAGTTAGATCCACTATCAATAATGATCTTACTTGGCACACCATAACGACATATAATCTGATTCTTGATAAACCTTATAGCGAATAGCTTGGTTACATTCTCATACGATGCCGCTTCAACCCACTTTGTGAAGTAGTCAATAGCCACCAAAATAAACGATGTACGTTTGATGCTTTGGGCTCAATCATGCCAATCATATCAATTCCCCACATGGATAAGGGCTATGGAGAGGAAATGACATTTAACAGTGTCAGAGGAACATGAATCTTATCCGCATAAATTTGATACTTGTGACACTTCTTCACAAACTTGCAACAATCAGATTCCATTGTCAGCCAATAATAACATGCTCTCAACATTTTCTTAGCCATATCGTGTCCATTGGAATGAGTACCAAATGAACCTTCATGATCTTCAGTCATTAACATGTCTGCTTCGTGTCTATCCACGCATCTGAGCATAACCATTTCAAAGTTTCTCTTATAAAGCACATCACAATTCAAGTAGAAGTGGCCAGCTAATCTCCTCAAAGTCTTCTTATCTTTCAAAGATGCCCCAGATGGGTAAATCTGACTTTAGAGGAAACATTTGATATCAAAGTACCAAGGCTTTTCATCTTGGACTTCTTCAATAGAAAATACATGAACTGGACTATCAAGACATATCACAGTTAAGTTAGGAACTTCATTCCAAAAATTTACCACAATCATGGAAGCCAAGGTTGCAAGAGCATCTTCCATCCGGTTTTCATCTCGAGGGATATGATGAAAATCAATCTTTGTAAAGAAAGTCAAAATCCTCCTCGTATAGTCTCTGTATGGTATCAAACTGGGTTGATTCGTCTCCCATTCACCTTTGACCTGATTCACAACCAAAGCTGAATCTCCATAGACGTCAAGATATTTGATTTTGAGATCAATGGCTTCTTTGAGCCCTATAATGCAAACTTCATACTCAGCCATATTGTTTGTACACTTGAAGGTCAATCTAGTTGTAAACGGAAAATGAGTGATGTGGGGAGTAATAATCACTGCCCCAATGCCATTATCATACAAATTAACAGCTCCATCAAATACCATACCCCAACAGGAACCAGGTTTTGGCCCTTCTTCAAGTAATGGTTCGTCACAATCTTTCATCTTCAAATACAAAATCTATTCGTCATGGAAATCATACTGCACTGACTCATAATCTTCAATAGGTTGGTGAGCCAAATGGTCAGTCAAGACACTACCTTTAATAGATTTTTGAGATCGGTATTCAATATCATACTCATATAACAACACCTGCCAACGGGCGATCCTCCCAGTTAAAGCAGGCTTCTCAAAAATGTACTTGATTGGATCCATTTTGGATATCAACCAAGTAGTATGATTCAACATATATTGGCGCAGACGCTTAGTAGCCCAAGCCAATGCACATCATGTCTTCTCAAGCATAGAATACTGAGTCTCACGGTCGATGAACTTGTTACTTAGGTAGTAAATTGCATATTCTTTCTTTCCAAATTCATCTTACTGACCCAGAACACAACCCATACTCTCTTTTAGCACAATCAAATACATGATAAAAGGTTTTCCTTCAACAGGCGGAGACAAAATTGGAGTCTCAAGCAGATACTCTTTGATACTGTCAAAAGCTTTATGGAAGTCTTTGGTCCAATCACAAGACTGATCTTTCCGAATAAGCTTGAATGTTGACGCACATGTGGCAGTCATATGCGATATAAATCTTGAGATATAATTTAAGCGGCCAAGAAAACCTTTGACTTGCTTCTCAGTTTTGGGTGCGGGCATCTCTTGTATTGCTTTGACCTTGGCAGGATCAACTTCAATACCATTCTCGCTGACAATGAAGCCCAACAACTTACTGGAACGACACCAAACGTACACTTATTGGGATTCAAGTGGAGCTTATATTTCCTCAAATGCAGGAATAACTTCAATAAATGCTCAACATGCTCTTCTTCATCAATAGACTTCACAATCATATCATAAACATAAACTTCAATCTCTTTATGCATCATATCATGAAAAAGAGTGGTCATAGCTCTCTAGTACGTCGCACCAACATTCTTTAAACCGAAAGGCATCACTCTATAACATAATATTTCCTAGGGTGTAATGAGTGTGGTCTTGTCATACGGTGAACTGGACTTTTTGTGGTTTTAATCGCAATGTCGCGGTTAGCAAGAGTCGCCACCGACTTTTCTTTTATCCAATAAGGAAAGGTGGAAAAGAACAGGAAAGACCTTAATTTAGATTTTGGGTTCGGGAGGTACATTATACAAAGGGAAGGTGTTAGCACCCTTTGTATCCATGGTTATCCATGGGCTCTTAATTGCTCGATCACTTATATTATTTTTGTCTAAAAAAGTGTTTGTGAATTGTTTGGAAAATTGTTTTGAAAAGAGAATTTAACTTTGTAATGATTCTTGTATGAATGTATACAAAGTGGTTATCCCGTTTTAGTTTTGAAAATTGTTTAGAAAAATATAACTCGGTAATGATTCTAGTATGAATGTATACCAAGTGGTGATTTTCTAAAGGCATTTTGAAAGGTGTGAGGTGCAAAAAAAAATGTTTTAAGTTGTGAGCCAGCAATTAAGAGTTATACCGACCCAAGGTCTTTATGAGCATTTCCTATCCTTATGAGGGTAAAACTGTCCTTATTATTGAGAAATAAGTAGTTTTATCCTTTGGATGTTTAAGGGTCATCGTAGGGTCATCGATAGGTCATTAAAGGCAACAGTTACGAGGATATCTTAGCATTCGAAGGGACTATCATCTTTTAACCGTAGGCAACATCGGAGGGTCATCGAGGGACAAAGTTGTATATTCGAAGGCAACATCCGAGGGACTATAATTTATTTTATGATGATTTAACCGAAGGGTCTTTGCTAAGGGTATCCCCACGTTCGCGGGACATGACCGTAATATCGTAATCGTAAGGCAACAAAGAGAGGTCCAAGATCACTTATTCAAAGGCAAAGTTTTACAATTAATTATATATTTAGGATGAAACTCCACATTAAAATTATTAAAAATAATATATTAAAAAATTAATACATTAGAAATTAATACATTAAAAATTAATTTAGGGTGAAACTCCACAAGGGTATCCCACAAATAAAGTGGAATACCTAGCCAATAACCTTTTCCTGGGATATGTGAACCTTTACGAAACTCAAAAAAAGAGACATGTCAGAACACCAAATCAGGGTGCAATCGAAGATTACACCGGAGAAATATCACAACAATAGATAGGATAGGATGAATAATGCATGGCTATGATAAAACATAAAAAAAAACAGAATAGAAAAGTCAGCTACTGTCTCGTTCGCCTCTGCTTCGCCTAGCGAAGGCCAGGCGAATATTCGCCCCAGGCTCGCCTAGCGATGTGCTAGCGAGCGGCCACGGATTTTGAATTTGAAAACAGCCCCATGTTAGGAACCTTGAATTTTTATGGCATTTAATCACAGGAACAGCATGGTCAAACATTCAGGGTATTCAGGCATATTTAAATTCACATACGAAAGCAAATTATATATCAACATTTAATCATGATGCATTATATATGCAAATATGGCCAATTGAAAGTATAAACAATAGAGATACGCAAACCTGTTTGCCAATTCAAGGTTGAAGGGGTTGATCACTTGTGGTATCGGAATGAGTTAGGCGGCGGGAATTGGGCGGCGGTGGCTTCGGTGCGGATGGGCTGCTTTCCGGATTTCTTTACTCTGAATTCTCCGGGTTGGCAGGGTTCCTATGCCAAAGTTTCTATCCGTCCTTCTCTGTTCTCTCTCTTTCTTTTTCCTCAAGGTTTTGTTCCAAGGAAACCTCAGAGTATTTTGCTTCTCTTCCTTCTTTCTCCAGTGAATCTCCCAGTGTAAACTCCAAGTCTAACTCCCCCGTCCTTTTCCTCTACTGAAACTTCAGTATTTATAGACTAATTTTGTGGGTAATGGGCTTGGAATGAGGAAGACCCAAGTCCAAAATAATTTGTTATATTTTATTTATTTATTTATTTTAATTATTTAATTAATTAATTAATTAATTAAATTTTTTTTTTTTTCGTTTTTTTTTTTTTTTTTTAGGAAAAATGATGGGTAATTTTTGGGGTATGACAGCTGCCCCTGTTCAATATTCTTGAACCGAGAGAGTTAGGATGGCGTGTATGCCATTCGTGGTCTGGAGGTGGAAGATTATTGAACACTAGAATGCCCCAAAAATTTGCACTTGAGAATCGACAGTTGGTCTTGATGGAGATGGGCTTAAAGATGCCATCCGGGAGGTTTGATGACGAAAGCTTCAGATCGAGCCGTACATTAGGCCAATTTGAAGACATGGGTGCCACACTGGGTCGTACATTAGACCGAATAATGAGTCATCCATTAGGCTGCCGACTTCGCTGGGGAGTCGGAGTGTGTCATATGCTGTTGGGGATAAAGGATCAGAATGGACCATACGCTAGATCGTATCTGAGTTGAAGAGAGAGCCGTCCGTTAGGCTGAATCTGATGATGAAAGGGGTGGTCGTACACTAGACTACACTTCAGAAATGTACCGTACACTAGGTAGCATCTGAGTAGTGGAGTAGCCGTATACTAGACTACCATTCAGAAATGTACCTGTCCGAAGGTAGCATCTGAGTAAGGGAGTAGCTGTATACTGGACTACCATCCAGAAATGTACCTGTCCGAAGGTAGCATCTGGGAAAGGGAGTAGCCGTATACTGGACTACCATCCAGAAATGTACCTGTCCGAAGGTAGCATCTGGGAAAGGGAGTAGCCGTATACTGGACTACCATCCAGAAATGTACCTGTCCGAAGGTAGCATCTGGGAAAGGGAGTAGCCGTATACTAGACTACCATCCAGAAATGTACCTGTCCGAAGGTAGCATCTGGGAAAGGGAGTAGCCGTATACTGGACTACCATCCAGAAATGTACCTGTCCGAAGGTAGCATCTGGGAAAGGGAGCAGCCGTATACTAGACTACCATTCAGAAATGTACCTGTCCGAAGGTAGCATCTGAGAAAGGGAGTAGCCGTATACTGGACTACCATCCAGAAATGTACCTGTCCGAAGGTAGCATCTGAGAAAGGGAGTAGCCGTATACTAGACTACCATCCAGAAATGTACCTGTCCGAAGGTAGCATCGGGGAAAGGGAGTAGCCGTATACTAGACTACCATTCAGAAATGTACCTGTCCGAAGGTAGCATCTGAGAAAGGGAGTAGCCGTATACTGGAC
Organism: Lathyrus oleraceus; assembly: GCF_024323335.1. Taxonomy (NCBI): domain Eukaryota; kingdom Viridiplantae; phylum Streptophyta; class Magnoliopsida; order Fabales; family Fabaceae; genus Lathyrus; species Lathyrus oleraceus. The sequence continues at coordinate 258,259,703 of NC_066580.1, forward strand.
TACCATCCAGAAATGTACCTGTCCGAAGGTAGCATCTGGGAAAGGGAGTAGCCGTATACTGGACTACCATCCAGAAATGTACCTGTCCGAAGGTAGCATCTGGGAAAGGGAGTAGCCGTATACTAGACTACCATCCAGAAATGTACCTGTCCGAAGGTAGCATCTGGGAAAGGGAGTAGCCGTATACTGGACTACCATCCAGAAATGTACCTGTCCGAAGGTAGCATCTGGGAAAGGGAGTAGTCGTATACTAGACTACCATCCAGAAATGTACCTGTCCGAAGGTAGCATCTGGGAAGATGAAGGTCTAACTTGGTCGTGCATTAGACTGTACTTGAGTTGAAGAAGGTCAGAATGGATCGTACGCTAGATCGTATCTGAGTTGTTGAGGGTCAGAATGGATCGTATGCTAGATCGTATCTGAGTTGAAGGAGTCATATGTTGAGCTGAATCAGAATGAACCGTATGTTAGGCTGTATCTGTATACGTTGTACTTGCAATAAATGTCTGGGATGGGCTTAAAGATGCCATCGCTAGGAGGATATCGAAGTGTTGTCAGAATGAATGTTCCCATGAATTGCATCTGGAATATGTATCTGAATCTTGTCTGTGATTGATAAAGGCGTCTGCCTGAATGAGCCTTTTACTTTGACTATATCAGGAGGATAATTAACCTGCAAAGAAAAGTTAGCTTTATGCTATGTCATGATGCATGAGATGTTTTATGCTTTCGAAAATAAATGCGAATGTTGTATGCATGTGTATGCTGTGAAATGATGTAATGAATGAGTTATGCGTATGAGAAGTTCTGCTTGGGGACTCTACTGGGGAAAATAAATCCCCATCTACTGATTGGAGATATTCGTATTGAGGACCCTCTCTCGGTTGGGGGTTCTGATTTCTGTCTGATGGTAGAGATATTCAACAGAGCCTGGCTGGGGATGGATGAGATGATCAATCTGTCTGATGATGCCGACCTCTGTTGGGGAATAGCTGGCTGCGCCGGGGAATACTGCCAACTTCTTCTGGGGAAAAACAGGCTTGCTGGGGGAAGAGAATTGGTAGTGGATTCATTGGAAGCATGATTAGACCTTATCCTCGATCCCGAAGTCTTGTAGTAATTGCTATTTCTATTCTATGTACGTAATTTTGATAATCATTGATCATATTCAAATGCACATATTAATTCAAATTAAATCAATGGACGTTTACGCAAACAAAACAGAAAAAGTAAAAACAAAAGTATCTTTTTTGAAAGAGGGTTGTATTGATTTTTGAAAGAAGGCCTATAAACAGGCAAATTGTGTACAAGGAGACAGAAATCCTAGTAAGAGGAAATTGTCAAAAACAAAGAGAAAGCTATGCAGAAAAAGTCCTATTGATTTTAAGTCTACTACTGCCATTATGTCTTCAAGCATCTCATCCCCTGCTGTCGGATAGAAGTGATTGGCTTGGTCAGTCCCTCGAACTTGGATGAAAGTTGACTGAGAACGGGACATAGTCATACGCTTTAATCCCTAATTTTTGCCTGGACCGCCTTTTCAGGTTTTCAGTCCACCAGGATACCCTTTTTTGCCCAAGCCACCTTTTCAGGTTTTCGACTTGCCGGGTGTACATTTTTTATATATATCCCTAATTTTTGCCCGAACCCTTTTGGTTCGCCGGGATGCCCTTACTTTTGCCTAGATACGTCGATCTAGCGGGTCTTTTTCATGCGTAGTATTTTTTAACTATGTCCGCGTTCACGGGATGCGGGAAATCTTCGCCATCCACTGTAGCAAGTATCATGGCTCCACCAGAGAATACCTTCTTAACTACAAATGGCCCTTTGTACGTGGGAGTCCATTTGCCTCTGGGATCAGTTTGCGGTAGCACGATACACTTGATTACCAAGTCGCCAATTTGATACACTTGTCTCTTGACCTTTTTGTTGAATGCCCTGGTCATGCGCTTCTGATATATCTGCCTGTGACATACAGCCGCAAGTCTCTTCTCATCCATCAAATTTATCTGATCGAGTCGAGTCTGAATCCGTTCCTCTTCATCTAAGCCCGCCTCTTTCATGATTCTTAGCGAGGGAACCTGAACTTCCACTGGTAAGATGGCTTCCATTCCATAGACTAAAAAGAACGGAGCTGCCCCTGTCGAAGTGCGTACTGAAGTGCGATAGTCATGAAAAGCAAATGGTAACATCTCATGCCAGTCTTTGTACATTACTGTCATCTTTTGTATAAGCTTCTGGACATTGTTAGCAGCCTCCACAGCGCCGTTCATCCTTGGCCGGTACGGAGAAGAATTAGAGTGTTTTATTTTGAACCGCGTGCAGAGTTCAGTAACCATCTTGTTGTTCAAATTAGCACTATTATCAGTGATAACTCTTTCAGGAGACAACAAGTTTCTCGAATAGATATTTGATAGAACCCATCTTAGAAATCAATAAAGTGGTATGATTCAACATGTACTGTCTTAGTCGGCGAGCAGCCCAAGCCAAAGCGCAGCAAGCTTTCTCGAGCTATGAGTATCTTGTTTCACAGTCGGTACCTTTTGCTAAGGCGGTAAATGGCATGCTCTTTTCGACCAGACTCGTCATGTTGCCCCAACACACCTCATTGGATTTTCTAACACGGTCAAATACATGATTAGAGGTCTTCCTTCAACTGGTGGTGTCAGAATTGGAGGTTCTTGGAGACACTTCTTGATTTTATCAAAAGTTTCCTGACATTCATCATCTCTTGACTGTCCTCAGTAATTTGAAGATAGGTTTGCAAGTAGCAGTCAAGTAGGATATAAACCGGGCAATGTAATTCAAGTGCCCCAAGAGGCTTCTGACTTCTTTCTTGTCTACTTTTAGTACTCAGATCGACAGTTTCAATTGACTCCTCATGCGGCTGTACAGTCCTTTCTTCTTTCAGTAACAGTCTGGCAAGTTCTTCAGGTACTTCACAATCTTCCTCACTTCCATCTTCGGCTTGGTAGATCGGATTTTCGAAGTCATAATGAACAGTAGCAGAACTATTATCAACAGGATCCAGAGTGGATGTGGATACGCAATTTGTTACGTGAGTGTGTGCAAGAAAGCATAGCTTATTTGAAAAATGACAAGAAAGATAAAGAGCGCAATATTTGAATGCAAAAAGTCCATTGATTTATTGAATATGAATATGCTTATGAGAATGACAAAACATTTAACCAAATTTGATACATTGAATAAACAACAAACAATTACTCCTGACTAAAGGAAGTTGGAATAGTGTCTTCAGCCTTCCAATTATCCAAGTTGCAATCGCTATTCACATCTTCTACAGCATTAACAGTCTTGTCATGATCGGGCATAGGAGCAGTGATGACATTAGGAATATCCAGAGGATCAAATTCAAATTCCCCAGCGTCGATCATATCCTGAATCTTGTTCTTCAGCGACCAGCAATCATTCGTATCATGCCCGGGGCTATCGGAGTGATAGGCACACCTGGCGTTGGGATTATAACGAGGAGAAGTAGTGTTGGGTTTTGCAGGAGGATCTCTGAGGGTAATTAAATTTACTTTTAGCATACCCTGCAGTGCTTGTGCTAAAGTCATATTGATCTTCGTAAACTGCCTTCTTCCCGGGTTAATGTGCCTCACAGATTTCTTGTCCTTTTTCTTCTTGAGCAAGAGAGTCTTCAGTTCCTCCTGCCCCTTGGATAAGTTCAAGATCATCTCCTGGAGTTGAGCATTCTGAGCCTGGAGATCTTTGACAGTTTGTTCGAGGTCCATTTTTCTGTTTGAAGGAAAACCGTGAGAATACTGATCCTTTTAGAGTACCTGTTATGCAATGTCATGTTATGCTATGCAATGTATGAAATGTTTTCAAGGACTTTTGGAATTTAATTTTGCATAAACTACCAAAAAAGAAAGCCACTTTTATTAATAATATTTGATTAATATTCATTATAATAAGAAGTAAAATACAATAAAAGCTCAGGTCTCCCAGGGACGGCTTCTTTTTGGGCGAAGATATGTATTGAGTCTTCGTTCCTCATTAAGCTGGCCGGTGAGCTCTAACACCTTCTTCCTTGTAGCACAGAACTGGGCTTCAAAAGTATCCCTTTCCTCTCTCAACTGGATCCAGGACTTCTTTAACTCTTCAACATCGGTAGGCATATCTGGATAAGGAACGATCTGAGGAGTACCTCCTTCAGCTTCTGGTTCAACAATCAGTGGTCCGACTGCCAGATATGGCATGACAAGTTCACGAGCTCTTGTGCGGACCCATCTGAGATAAGGTTCCATAGGAATAGAGTTTTTCTGTCCTAAAGTACTTCTTTTCACCATGCCCCAAGCTCGCACAAATCTTTGACGGAGACCTTGGGAATCGTTATCATAGTCAAACACCGTGCCTTGTATAATTATTTCATGTGGACCATCTCTTCGAGCACAACCAAACTGACGTAGGGCTAAAGCAGGATTATAAGTAATACCTCCTCTTATCCCCATGAGTGGTACATTAGGGAATTCTCCACAACGGTCAATGATGATATTGTTTTCTTTGAAATGAGGACACCAACGGATGTCTGAGTGGGAGAGCGACATTATCCTTTGAGACCATCTCAAACTTTGCTCATTCTTCAAGACTGACTGAGGAAGGTGCGAAATAAACCACCTGGATAATAAAGGTATGCAGCACATGAGAGTCCCTTGCCTCTTCATAGTACGAGTGTGAAGGGAATGCAGAATGTCGCCGAGCAAGGTAGGCACAGGGTTACGAGCGAGAAATATCTGAATAGCATTCATATCTATGAATTGATCTGGATTAGGGAATAACACCAAACCATAGATTAGTAATGCTAGAATCTCCTCGAAAGCATGGACATTCATGACTTTTAAGAATTCTCGGGCCTTATTCATCAGAAATTTGGCAAGTAAACCCTTAACTCCACTTCTTGTTACCCAATTAGCTTCAATATCTGACTTTGTCATGTGTAAAGCTGCGGCAACTTTTTCGGACCTCGGAATCTTTTCTAAACCACTGAAAGGTATTTGATCAAGAATAGGTATCCCAAGCAGCTGGGAAATTTCTTCTAGTGTGGGCACCAACTGATAATCTGGGAATGTGAAGCAATGATGTTTAGGATCGAAGAACTGGAATAGGACTCTCATCATATCTTCTTTGAAACCAGTGGTAACCAAATCGAGGAGAGAACCATGCTTTTTGACGAACTGAGCCTGATCAGGAAGTTCTGACACTAAATCCTTGAGTTGAGGAGAGATGACTACAAAATTTATCCGGATAGTCTTCCTGGGAGCCATAGCCTTACAAAATAGAGCCAAGTTAAATCCCTAAGTCCTCGAAGTGATTAGTGCAATGTCATAATGTTATGATGTTATGATGTTATGATGTTATGATATTAAACAAATAACAAGCATAAGCAAGTCATACAACAATCATTCCTAGGTTTTAAGGCTTGCATGAGTTCCATAGGTAAGTACCCTCCCCACTGAAGTTTGGTGGGTTCAACCTGTCTTAGAATAGTAACCGGGTTCTAGAAGGATCTCAAATCATTGACCTTTCCTTAAGTCCACTTCAGTGCAACACCAAGTGGTTGACCGAAGCTTCCCTAAAGTCCAATCTCAAAGAGTGTAGTATCGAGTCTCAACCAACTCCAGTCGGAACCGAAGCCAGTTATCTCACTACTTTCTAATGGCCAGGATGAGTCAATTAGGGTTCTAAAGGTCTGGTTAATGCTTTTATGGCACCACGCGAATGCCAAATATTTCCTCAACTAACATGAGGAACATCAGGACATCCAAAGTGCCACATTAACCGTAGCCATCATTTTGACCATTCCAGTATACGCCGGACAGTCGCGATGATCTCTTGCTACTTACCTAAGGTACACTAGATCCGGGTGTAGGATCTTTCCCTCAAGCATAACATACCCAAGCAATCCCTTAAAAATAAATCAGACAAATTGAATAAGTGATCTTGTTTTTAAGGTAACCTCTCTTTTTAAATCGTCCCCAGCAGAGTCGCCAGTTCTGTCATACGGTGAACTGGACTTTTTGTGGTTTTAATCGCAATGTCGCGGTTAGCAAGAGTCGCCACCGACTTTTCTTTTATCCAATAAGGAAAGGTGGAAAAGAACAGGAAAGACCTTAATTTAGATTTTGGGTTCGGGAGGTACATTATACAAAGGGAAGGTGTTAGCACCCTTTGTATCCATGGTTATCCATGGGCTCTTAATTGCTCGATCACTTATATTATTTTTGTCTAAAAAAGTGTTTGTGAATTGTTTGGAAAATTGTTTTGAAAAGAGAATTTAACTTTGTAATGATTCTTGTATGAATGTATACAAAGTGGTTATCCCGTTTTAGTTTTGAAAATTGTTTAGAAAAATATAACTCGGTAATGATTCTAGTATGAATGTATACCAAGTGGTGATTTTCTAAAGGCATTTTGAAAGGTGTGAGGTGCAAAAAAAATGTTTTAAGTTGTGAGCCAGCAATTAAGAGTTATACCGACCCAAGGTCTTTATGAGCATTTCCTATCCTTATGAGGGTAAAACTGTCATTATTATTGAGAAATAAGTAGTTTTATCCTTTGGATGTTTAAGGGTCATCGTAGGGTCATCGATAGGTCATTGAAGGCAACAGTTACGAGGATATCTTAGCATTCGAAGGGACTATCATCTTTTAACCGTAGGCAACATCGGAGGGTCATTGAGGGACAAAGTTGTATATTCGAAGGCAACATCCGAGGGACTATAATTTATTTTATGATGATTTAACCGAAGGGTCTTTGCTAAGGGTATCCCCACGTTCGCGGGACATGACCGTAATATCGTAATCGTAAGGCAACAAAGAGAGGTCCAAGATCACTTATTCAAAGGCAAAGTTTTACAATTAATTATATATTTAGGATGAAACTCCACATTAAAATTATTAAAAATAATATATTAAAAAATTAATACATTAGAAATTAATACATTAAAAATTAATTTAGGGTGAAACTCCACAAGGGTATCCCACAAATAAAGTGGAATACCTAGCCAATAACCTTTTCCTGGGATATGTGAACCTTTACGAAACTCAAAAAAAAGAGACATGTCAGAACACCAAATCAGGGTGCAATCGAAGATTACACCGGAGAAATATCACAACAATAGATAGGATAGGATGAATAATGCATGGCTATGATAAAACATAAAAAAAAACAGAATAGAAAAGTCAGCTACTGTCTCGTTCGCCTCTGCTTCGCCTAGCGAAGGCCAGGCGAATATTCGCCCCAGGCTCGCCTAGCGATGTGCTAGCGAGCGGCCACGGATTTTGAATTTGAAAACAGCCCCATGTTAGGAACCTTGAATTTTTATGGCATTTAATCACAGGAACAACACGGTCAAACATTCAGGGTATTCAGGCATATTTAAATTCACATACGAAAGCAAATTATATATCAACATTTAATCATGATGCATTATATATGCAAATATGGCCAATTGAAAGTATAAACAATAGAGATACGCAAACCTGTTTGCCAATTCAAGGTTGAAGGGGTTGATCACTTGTGGTATCGGAATGAGTTAGGCGGCGGGAATTGGGCGGCGGTGGCTTCGGTGCGGATGGGCTGCTTTCCGGATTTCTTTACTCTGAATTCTCCGGGTTGGCAGGGTTCCTATGCCAAAGTTTCTATCCGTCCTTCTCTGTTCTCTCTCTTTCTTTTTCCTCAAGGTTTTGTTCCAAGGAAACCTCAGAGTATTTTGCTTCTCTTCCTTCTTTCTCCAGTGAATCTCCCAGTGTAAACTCCAAGTCTAACTCCCCCGTCCTTTTCCTCTACTGAAACTTCAGTATTTATAGACTAATTTTGTGGGTAATGGGCTTGGAATGAGGAAGACCCAAGTCCAAAATAATTTGTTATATTTTATTTATTTATTTATTTTAATTATTTAATTAATTAATTAATTAATTAATTAATTAAATTTTTTTTTTTTTTTTTCGTTTTTTTTTTTCGTTTTTTTTTTTTTTTTTTTTTTTTTTTTTTTTTTTTTTTTAGTAAAAATGATGGGTAATTTTTGGGGTATGACAGGTCTTCTCCATGTCTTCAGGTGCCATCTTGATCTGATTATAACCGGAAAATCCATCCATAAATGAAAAGACTTTGAATTTAGTTGTATTGTCTACCAACATATTAATATGTGGCAGAGGAAAATCATCTTTCGGACTGGCTTTATTCAAATCTCTATAATCAACACACATGTGGACTTTTCCATCTTTCTTAGGAACATGCACAATATTGGCCATCCACTGTGGATACTCGAATGTAACAAGAAATCCATCATCAATATGCTTCTGCACTTCCTCTTTAATCTTTACTGCCATATCAGGATGAATTCTTCTTAACTTCTGCTTGACTGGCGGGCATGTTGGCTTCAACGGTATTCTATGCTCCACAATCTCAGAATCCAAACGAGACATATCTTGATAGGACCAAGCAAACACATCAGAATAATCTCGAAGAAGATCAATCAACCCCTTCTTAGCTTCCGGACACAGTTGAGACCCAATCTTGACTTCCTTCACATCATCCTCGGAACCCAAGTCGACTAGTTCAATCTTCTCTTCAAACGGATGAATGGCTTTCTCCTCGTGCTCAAGCAAATGGGATAATGCATCAGATACTTCTTCATCATCATTCTCTTCCTCAACTTCAAACACAGGGAAATCAAAGTTTGGAGAGGGAGTATGATCATTATATTCAATGGGTTTGAAAATCAACATGCATAATGATTTGATATTTTGATTTTAGAGAAGTGGAGTGCAAACAAATATTATGCAGATGGAAAGATTATTATTTATTTATGTTTTTTTGTGATTACCATTTTCAGAAAAATAAAAAAGTAAAAATAAAAACATCATAGATGTGGATGAATAAAATTGTACTTTATTGATGATAATAAGAAAATGCCCGACAATGTTCACTTCTCCCTTAGGCATAGGAGAAGGATTTTTCCTAAAATAAATAAAAACAAATTACTTAGAATGGTGAATGACAGTAGGAACATCAATAGCAACCCAGTTGTTGCAAGTCTGGCCATGCGCACAAAGTTGGCGCAAGCTTCGTCTTCATCACTGTCTTCTATAGTGGCAACTGAGTGTTGATCATTCTCATGAATGAACCCTCCATTGCGGAATATTGGTTGTATAACCTTGACTTTGGTGTTGAATGGCCCTGGTTGAAGTCCCAACCCTGTCCTATTCTTGTTCTCGACGACTTCCACAACACAATCCCACTTATCAATATTGCCATCCTGAATAGCCTCTTGTGCAACTTTTAAAGAAGACATGGGTGCCCCAGCTTTCTTAAATTCATCAGCAACAGACAATGCTTAGGATGGCATTCCAACTTCCTCCTCAGCATCAACATAAGTAAAATATGACAATTGGCTCACCAACAATGCTTTCTCTCCACCAACAACGACAAGCTTGTCGTTCTTCATAAATTTCAGCTTCTGGTGTATAGTAGATGTCACAGCTCCCGCTTTATGAATCCATGGCCTTCCTAACAAGCAACTATAGGCCAGGTGGATATCCACTACCTGGAAAGTAATTTGGAAATCACTCGGACCTATCATCACCGGAAGGTGCACTTCTCCAATGACAATTTTACGAGAACCGCCAAATGCTTTAACAACTACGCCATTGTACCTCATCAGGGCGCCTTGATAGGAAAGTATTTATAGAGTTTACTTTTGCAACACATTCAATGATGACCCAGTGTCAACTAAAACATTGGACAAAGCATCCTCCTTACAACTCATCGAAATATGTAATACCAAATTGTGATTCATGCCTTCCTCAGGAAGTTCTTCATTACAATATCTCAAATTATTACAAGAAGTGACGTTGCAACAATGTGGTCAAACTGATCCACAATAACATCGTGTTCAACATAAGCTTGTTCCAACACTTTCTGCAATGCTTCTCTGTGTGCCTCAGAATTCATCAATAATGACAACACAAATATTTTTGACGGGGTTTGGAGCAACTGCTCCATAATGTTAAATTCACTTCTTTTAATCAATCGTAATACTTCATCATCATCGTTAGTCTTCAATTTGCTGGATTCACTAGACTGACACATTGGAGCACTAATTGGATCCACTGCAGGAACTTCTGCCTTCTTACCCTCGAAAATATCCTCAACATCTTTCGGAAATACTGGACCAAACACCCGACCACTATGGGTCACCTTCGCAATATACGCAATGTTTACCACTGAGTCTGCAACTGGAAGAGGAACCTCTTGACCATTTTCTATCATTGTGGCATTATACTGGTATGGCACAACTTTATTGAATGAATAGGGGACGAGGCCCGCTAACCGTATAACCAACGACGATACCGATATATTGACATTATTGATGTTGCTGCTATCGAATTGAATAACTACCCGCTCAGGGGTCTTGAATACTAGCACGATGACGTTCACATTATCTCCCATATCCCTTGACTATTGAATCTGGATAACACTCTCATCCATCAACTTCTGAATATCCCTTTTGACAATCATACACCCACGGGGGTTCATACTACAAATGACACAACCGTCATGGTCATGTTCACAATCACTAATCAAACACAAAGTTCTATGCATCTCCACCAAAGATCTATGAATACGCCTCACATAAAAAACTCTAAAATTCCAGGGACATCCGTCCACCATGTTGACAAAAGCATTACCATGAGCAGGCAAAGGATTGGATTTCACATTTGGCGCTCTGTTCTCAAAGGACACCATATCATTCTTCACAAGCTTTTGAACTTCATACTTTAGTGGGTAAAAATTCTTTATATCATGGCCAGGGGCTCCCTGGTGAAAAGCACAATGAAGATCAGGATTGAACCACCATGGTAATGGCTCAGGAATTTGCGGAGGGTTTCTTGGTTGGACAAGATTCTTGAGTACGGAAGACGGGTACAACTTTGCATAGGTCATAGGAATAGGGTCAAAAGAGACATTCTTCCTTTCAAAATTTTGTTGATGATTGTTGTTGTAGTTGGTTCTTTGTTGCAGTTGTTGTTGATGTTGTTGTTGAATTGGAACTGATTGATTGTTGGAATCATTGGAAAAAACTATACCTGGTGCTGATGTTGACGGGATTGGGAACTTTTCCTCACATGAGGCCTCCTCTGCCTCCCATTTGACACTACATTAGTTTCTCCTTCCTTCTTTTTAGAAAAACTCCCACCATACCTCTTACTGGTCGACATTTCGTCTTTGGACAGACGCCCTTCACGAACTCCTTCCTCTAATCTCATCCCCATGTTTACCATCTCAGTAAAATCATTAGGGGCGCTCGCAATCATACGTTCATAATAAAATGAACTCAGCGTCTTCAAGAAAATCTTGGTCATCTCATTTTCTTCCAAAGGTGGACTAATTTGAGCAGCCAACTCTCTCCATCTCTAAGCATATTCTTTAAATGTCTCCTTATCCTTCTGAGACATCGACCTCAACTGATATCTATTTGAAGCCATATCAATGTTATACTTATACTGCTTGACAAAGGCCTCACCCAAGTCATTGAAAGTATGGATGCTAGCACTATCCAAGCCCATGTACCATCTCAGGGGAGCTCCAGTCAAACTGTCTTGGAAGTAGTGAATCAACAGCTGATCATTATCATTTTGAGTAGACATTTTCCTGACATGCATAACAATATGGCTCAACGGACAGGTATTCCCTTTGTATTTTTTAAAGTCCGGGACCTTGAATTTCACCGGAATTTGGACATTGGGAACCAAACAGAGTTCAACAGCACTCTTGCCAAATAAATCCTTTCCACTCAAGGTCTTCAATTTCTTGCGCAACTCAAGAAATTGATCCTTCATTTCATCCATCTTCTCATAGACATCTGGACCTTCAGACGACTTAGAGTGGTAAATAGTTTCCTCAACATGAGGCAGAGTATAAACGATATGAGGAGGTACTGACATGACCGGGTTAGATGTCGATAGAGAAACAAAAGTAGGTGCATACCCTTCAGGCACAAAATTTGGTGGCATTCCCCAAGGGAATCCAGCAGGCATAGCAGGAACAGACTGGATGGCAGCAGTAACATGAACAGTTGATGAAATAATCTCTGAGATGACAGTCCTCTGAGGAGGAGAGTTGTAGGAGACGGTGACGGCTGGTTCTGAGCAGCAATAAAGGATTCCATCAATGTCGTAATTCTGGCGATCTCGTCCTTCAACTCTCTATTCTCTTGCTCTAAATGCTCAATTCTTTGCAAATGATTAGCTCGAGTGTTGTAGTGGTGAGTCATCTTGGCTGATACACAGAAGAAGAACTGATAAGACACCTGGAGGAAGAACCCTGTTTATGCAAATGATTTATGAAATGCAATGTTTTTTATTTATTTTTTTAATTTCAAGGAACATATGAGGTCTTATTTGCAAATATAATAATAATCATCAATAATAATAATTCAATTGACCATAAAATCTCTTTTTATTCATAAAATTTTGGAACGATTACACTGAGTATAATTTCAGAAACCAAAATATAAATACAAGATGTAGGTGTTTAATTGGCTGCATTGTATGGTAAAACACTAGCTGGATTCTAATGTCTTGACTGATGTCATGACATGCTGTGGAGGTGTTTGTTTGACTGCATTGTAAGTTAGAATATCTAGCTGTACTCTGATGTCTTGGCTGATGTCATGACATTCTGAGTAGTGTACTGCAGGATTAGCTAATACAGGATTTATTGAATGTCAAACTGGATGTTATGACATTCATCCCTGTCAGCAGATACTGAGAAATAGAACAGTTGGTATTCTGTTAGAACTCAATATTTATTTTCAGTCTGGTTATCAAGGAAGTACCAGACCTGGCATAAGGCCTACTGTCTGAATGTCAAACTGGATGTTATGACATTCATCATTGACAGCATATACTGAGAGTGGTTTTCTGCTACACTTCAGTATGTATCTCAGTCTGTTCTTCAGGAGGATAACAAACCTGACATAAGGCTAATTGTGTAAATGTCAAATTGGATGTCTTGACATTTACTAATGTACGCTGATACTGAGGTATGGACAGATTGGTCCTGTACAGTTCAGCAAATTTGTACAGTCTGTTTTCAGGAAAAACAGACTTAGCATATGGTCCTTGATTTGGATGTCAAACTGAATGTTGTGACATTCATTCCTGATAGCATATGCTATATTGTAGGTTGTTTAGTTTTTCTATTTCAGCATTTTTCTCAGGCTATTCTTCAGGGATTCAACAGCTGAGAGAAAATCCAGGAAACCAACAACCAAACTACAATTAATGAACCTAACAAATAGCCTATTTGTTAGTAACCTAGATGTGGAATTTAGGGGAACTCGCTTGACCTTAAATTCAGGGAATACAAGTACAAGGCCCAAGTGCTGCAATATAGACCTGACATTTCCTATGCAGTTGGAGTGTGTGCTAGATACCAAGCAGAGCCCAAAGTGAGCCACTTGAATTAAGTCAAGAGGATTCTCAAGTACATCAATGGGACTTGTGATTATGGTATGCTGTACTCACATGGTTCTGAGCCTGTCCTATCTGGGTACTGTGATGCAGACTGAGCTGGGAGTGCTGATGACAGAAAAAGCACATCAGGAGGATGTTTCTTCTTGGGAAACAATCTCATATCATGGTTCAGCAAGAAGTAGAATTGTGTATCTCTGTCCACTACAGAGGCTGAATACATAGCAGCTGGAAGCAGTTGTTCCCAACTGGTGTGGATGAAACAGATGCTCACTGAGTACAATGTCTCTCAAAATGTCATGACATTGTTCTGTGATAATCTCAGTGCCATCAATATTTCCAAGAATCCCATCCAACACAGCAGGACCAAACATATTGACATTAGACATCACTTCATCAGAGATCTGGTGGAAGATAAAGTGATTACCTTGGAACATGTAGCCACTGAACTCCAACTGGCTGACATATTTACAAAGGCTCTGGATGCTACTCAGTTTGAAAACTTAAGGGGCAAACTGGGAATATGTCTCTCTGAGAACTTATAGCAACCAATGATGTTTGGGATGTATTATTTAATATCTCTGCCTATTAAACAATTGGAAGTGTGCTCTGATTGGTCAACAGATCATAGCTATGTCACTTGCAACAAGTGTGGCAACAAGAGGTTAAGGACATACCCTAACTTGAGGCAGCCTATGCACCTGCAGGAGTTCAAGGACAATGTTCATGCAGGAGTGGTACTGGATGTCAGACACAAAGTCATGGCATCTGATATGGTGGTACCTACTATAAAGCAAGAGTGTGTGACTACTTGATCAAAGCTGTGAAGCAAGATCAAGTGGGTGTTGACTTGGTTGAAACTGTGAAGTAAAACCAAGACTGTAATTCTGTCATTTAGGTGTAATTCTGTTTATGTGGATATGTAATTTAAAGTGTTGCTTTGGCAACATTTTTGACAAAAAGGGGGAGTAACAGGTGATACCCCAGGACAACAGATTGTTTTGCTAAACAGCTATTCAGGACAGATATTCAAGATCCTCTAATCCAGAGGTTGTGCTGCAGCTGATGTTCCACTTCAATGAGTGTGAGTATGTATGTGAGTGCTGCAATTAGAAGTTTTTATTTAACTTCTGTATGTGTGCTGATATGTGAAGTTTTTATTTAACTTCCATGTGTGTGAGTGTGCTGCAACTCTGAGTGTATTAGCTAGGTTAATTTCCTGCTACATGTATGTTTTCCGCTGCTATGTGTCATACCCCAAAAATTACCCATCATTTTTCCTAAAAAAAAAAAAAAAAAAAAAAAAAAAAAAAAAACGAAAAAAAAAAGAAAAAAAAAATTTAATTAATTAATTAATTAATTAATTAATTAATTAATTAAATAATTAAAATAAATAAATAAATAAAATATAACAAATTATTTTGGACTTGGGTCTCCCTCATTCCAAGCCCATTACCCACAAAATTAGTCTATAAATACTGAAGTTTCAGTAGAGGAAAGGGACGGGGAGTTAGACTTGGAGTTACACTGGGAGATTCACTGAAAAAAAAAAGAGGAGGAGAACAGAGAAGAACGAATAGAAGTTTTGGCATAGGAACCCTGCCTACCCGGAGAATTCAGAGTAAAGAAACCCTGAAGGCAGCTCATCCGCCCCGAAGCCATCGCCGCCCAATTCCCGCCGCCTAACTCATTCCGACACCACAAGTGGTCAATCCCTTCAACCTTGAATTGGCAAACAGGTTTGCGTATCTCTATTGTTTATACTTTCAATTGGCCATATCTACACATATAATGCATCATGATTAAATGTTGATATATAATTTGCTTTCGTATGTGAATTTAAATATGCCTGAATACCCTGAATGTTTGACCATGCTGTTCCTGTGATTAAATGCCATAAAAATTCAAGGTTCCTAACATGGGGCTGTTTTCAAATTCAAAATCCGTGGCCGCTCGCTAGCACATCGCTAGGCGAGCCTGGGGCGAATATTCGCCTGGCCTTCGCTAGGCGAAGCAGAGGCGAACGAGACAGTAGCTGACTTTTCTATTCTGTTTTTTTTTTATGTTTTATCATAGCCATGCATTATTCATCCTATCCTATTTACTGTTGCGATATTTTTCCGGTGTAATCTTCGATTGCACCCTGATTTGGTATTCTGACATGTTTCTTTTTGAGCTTCGAAAAGGTTCACATATCCCAGGAAAAGGTTATTGGCTAGGTATTCCACTTTATTTGTGGGATACCCTTGTGGAGTTTTCACCCTAAATTACCTAATTAATTTTGATGTATTAATTTTAATGTATTAATTTTAATGTATTAATTTTAAGGTATTAATTTTAATGTATTAATTTTAATGTATTAATTTTAATGTGGGAGAATTCCTCCTAATCACCTAATTAATTGTAAAACTTTGTCGTTGAATAAGTGATCTTGGACCTCTCTTTGTTGCCTTACGATTACGATATTAGGTCATGTCCCGCGAATGTGGGGATACCCTTAGCAAAGACCCTTCGGTTAAATCATCATAAAATAAATTATAGTCCCTCGGATGTTGCCGTCGAATATACAACTTTGTCCCTCGATGACCCTCCGATGTTGCCTACGGTTAAATGATGATAGTCCCTTCGAATGCTAAGGTATCCTCATAACTGTTGCCTTCAATGACCAATCGATGACCCTACGATGACCCTTTTACATCCAAAGGATAAAACTACTTATTTCTCAATAATAAGGACAGTTTTACCCTCATAAGGATAGGAAATGCCCGTAAAGACCTTGGGTCGGTATAACTCTTAATTGCTGGCTCACAACTTAAAACATTTTTTTTGCACCTCACACCTTTCAAAATGCCTTTAGAAAATCACCACTTGGTATACATTCATACTAGAATCATTACCGAGTTATATTTTTCTAAACAATTTTCAAAACTAAAACGGGATAACCACTTTGTATACATTCATACAAGAATCATTACAAAGTTAAATTCTCTTTTCAAAACAATTTTCCAAACAATTCACAAACACTTTTTTAAACAAAAATAATATAAGTGATCGAGCAATTAAGAGCCCATGGATAACCATGGATACAAAGGGTGCTAACACCTTCCCTTTGTATAATGTACCTCCCGAACCCAAAATCTAAATTAAGGTCTTTCCTGTTCTTTTCCACCTTTCCTTATTGGATAAAAGAAAAGTCGGTGGCGACTCTTGCTAACCGCGACATTGCGATTAAAACCACAAAAAGTCCAGTTCACCGTATGACAGAACTGGCGACTCTGCTGGGGAATAGCTAAAAAGAGAGGTTACCTTAAAAACAAGATCACTTATTCAATTTGTCTGATTTATTTTTAAGGGATTGCTTGGGTATGTTATGCTTGAGTGAAAGATCCTACACCCGGATCTAGTGTACCTTAGGTAAGTAGCAAGAGATCATCGCGACTGTCCGGCGTATACTGGAATGGTCAAAATGATGGCTACGGTTAATGTGGCACTTTGGATGTCCTGATGTTCCTCATGTTAGTTGAGGAAATATTTGGCATTCGCGTGGTGTCATAAAAGCATTAACCAGACCTTTAGAACCCTAATTGACTCATCCTGGCCATTAGAAAGTAGTGAGATAACTGGCTTCGGTTCCGACTGGAGTTGGTTGAGACTCGATACTACACTCTTTGAGATTGGACTTTAGGGAAGCTTCGGTCAACCACTTGGTGTTGCACTGAAGTGGACTTAAGGAAAGGTCAATGATTTGAGATTCTTCTAGAACCCGGTTACTATTCTAAGACAGGTTGAACCCACCAAACTTCAGTGGGGAGGGTACTTACCTATGGAACTCATGCAAGCCTTAAAACCTAGGAATGATTGTTGTATGACTTGCTTATGCTTGTTATTTGTTTAATATCATAATATCATAACATCATAACATCATAACATCATAACATCATAACATTATGACATTGCACTAATCACTTCGAGGACTTAGGGATTTAACTTGGCTCTATTTTGTAAGGCTATGGCTCCCAGGAAGACTATCCGGATAAATTTTGTAGTCATCTCTCCTTAACTCAAGGATTTAGTGTCAGAACTTCCTGATCAGGCTCAGTTCGTCAAAAAGCATGGTTCTCTCCTCGATTTGGTTACCACTGGTTTCAAAGAAGATATGATGAGAGTCCTATTCCAGTTCTTCGATCCTAAACATCATCGCTTCACATTCCCAGATTATCAGTTGGTGCCCACATTAGAAGAATTTTCCCAGCTGCTTGGGATACCTATTCTTGATCAAATACCTTTCAGTGGTTTAGAAAAGATTCCGAGGTCCGAAAAAGTTGCCGCAGCTTTACACATGACAAAGTCAGATATTGAAGCTAATTGGGTAACAAGAAGTGGAGTTAAGGGTTTACTTGCCAAATTTCTGATGAATAAGGCCCGAGAATTCTTAAAAGTCATGAATGTCCATGCTTTCGAGGAGATTCTAGCATTACTAATCTATGGTTTGGTGTTATTCCCTAATCCAGATCAATTCATAGATATGAATGCTATTCAGATATTTCTCGCTCGTAACCCTGTGCCTACCTTGCTCGGCGACATTCTGCATTCCCTTCACACTCGTACTATGAAGAGGCAAGGGACTCTCATGTGCTGCATACCTTTATTATCCAGGTGGTTTATTTCGCACCTTCCTCAGTCAGTCTTGAAGAATGAGCAAAGTTTGAGATGGTCTCAAAGGATAATGTCGCTCTCCCACTCAGACATCCGTTGGTGTCCTCATTTCAAAGAAAACAATATCATCATTGACCGTTGTGGAGAATTCCCTAATGTACCACTCATGGGGATAAGAGGAGGTATTACTTATAATCCTGCTTTAGCCCTACGTCAGTTTGGTTGTGCTCGAAGAGATGGTCCATATGAAATAATTATACAAGGCACGGTGTTTGACTATGATAACGATTCCCAAGGTCTCCGTCAAAGATTTGTGCGAGCTTGGGGCATGGTGAAAAGAAGTACTTTAGGACAGAAAAACTCTATTCCTATGGAACCTTATCTCAGATGGGTCCGCACAAGAGCTCGTGAACTTGTCATGCCATATCTGGCAGTCGGACCACTGATTGTTGAACCAGAAGCTGAAGGAGGTACTCCTCAGATCGTTCCTTATCCAGATATGCCTACCGATGTTGAAGAGTTAAAGAAGTCCTGGATCCAGTTGAGAGAGGAAAGGGATACTTTTGAAGCCCAGTTCTGTGCTACAAGGAAGAAGGTGTTAGAGCTCACCAGCCAGCTTAATGAGGAACGAAGACTCAATACATATCTTCGCCCAAAAAGAAGCCGTCCCTGGGAGACCTGAGCTTTTATTGTATTTTACTTCTTATTATAATGAATATTAATCAAATATTATTAATAAAAGTGGCTTTCTTTTTTGGTAGTTTATGCAAAATTAAATTCCAAAAGTCCTTGAAAACATTTCATACATTGCATAGCATAACATGACATTGCATAACAGGTACTCTAAAAGGATCAGTATTCTCACGGTTTTCCTTCAAACAGAAAAATGGACCTCGAACAAACTGTCAAAGATCTCCAGGCTCAGAATGCTCAACTCCAGGAGATGATCTTGAACTTATCCAAGGGGCAGGAGGAACTGAAGACTCTCTTGCTCAAGAAGAAAAGGACAAGAAATCTGTGAGGCACATTAACCCGGGAAGAAGGCAGTTTACGAAGATCAATATGACTTTAGCACAAGCACTGCAGGGTATGCTAAAAGTAAATTTAATTACCCTCAGAGATCCTCCTGCAAAACCCAACACTACTTCTCCTCGTTATAATCCCAACGCCAGGTGTGCCTATCACTCCGATAGCCCCGGGCATGATACGAATGATTGCTGGTCGCTGAAGAACAAGATTCAGGATATGATCGATGCTGGGGAATTTGAATTTGATCCTCTGGATATTCCTAATGTCATCACTGCTCCTATGCCCAATCATGACAAGACTGTTAATGCTGTAGAAGATGTGAATAGCGATTGCAACTTGGATAATTGGAAGGCTGAAGACACTATTCCAACTTCCTTTAGTCAGGAGTAATTGTTTGTTGTTTATTCAATGTATCAAATTTGGTTAAATGTTTTGTCATTCTCATAAGCATATTCATATTCAATAAATCAATGGACTTTTTGCATTCAAATATTGCGCTCTTTATCTTTCCTGTCATTTTTCAAATAAGCTATGCTTTCTTGCACACACTCACGTAACAAATTGCGTATCCACATCCACTCTGGATCCTGTTGATAATAGTTCTGCTACTGTTCATTATGACTTCGAAAATCCGATCTACCAAGCCGAAGATGGAAGTGAGGAAGATTGTGAAGTACCTGAAGAACTTGCCAGACTGTTACTGAAAGAAGAAAGGACTGTACAGCCGCATGAGGAGTCAATTGAAACTGTCGATCTGAGTACTAAAAGTAGACAAGAAGTCAGAAGCCTCTTGGGGCACTTGAATTACATTGCCCGGTTTATATCCTACTTGACTGCTACTTGCAAACCTATCTTCAAATTACTGAGGACAGTCAACAGATGATGAATGTCAGGAAACTTTTGATAAAATCAAGAAGTGTCTCCAAGAACCTCCAATTCTGACACCACCAGTTGAAGGAAGACCTCTAATCATGTATTTGACCGTGTTAGAAAATCCAATGAGGTGTGTTGGGGCAACATGACGAGTCTGGTCGAAAAGAGCATGCCATATACCGCCTTAGCAAAAGGTACCGACTGTGAAACAAGATACTCATAGCTCGAGAAAGCTTGCTGAGCTTTGGCTTGGGCTGCTCGCCGACTAAGACAGTACATGTTGAATCATACCACTTTATTGATTTCTAAGATGGGTTCTATCAAATATCTATTCGAGAAACTTGTTGTCTCCTGAAAGAGTTATCACTGATAATAGTGCTAATTTGAACAACAAGATGGTTACTGAACTCTGCACGCGGTTCAAAATAAAACACTCTAATTCTTCTCCGTACCGGCCAAGGATGAACGGCGCCGTGGAGGCTGCTAACAATGTCCAGAAGCTTATACAAAAGATGACAGTAATGTACAAAGACTGGCATGAGATGTTACCATTTGCTTTTCATGACTATCGCACTTCAGTACGCACTTCGACAGGGGCAACTCCGTTCTCTTTAGTCTATGGAATGGAAGCCATCTTACCAGTGGAAGTTCAGGTTCCCTCGCTAAGAATCATGAAAGAGGCGGGCTTAGATGAAGAGGAACGGATTCAGACTCGACTCGATCAGATAAATTTGATGGATGAGAAGAGACTTGCGGCTGTATGTCATAGGCAGATATATCAGAAACGCATGACCCAGGCATTCAACGAAAGGGTCAAGCGACAAGTGTATCAAATTGGCGACTTGGTAATCAAGCGTATCGTGCTACCGCAAACTGATCCCAGAGGCAAATGGACTCCCACGTACAAAGGGCCATTTGTAGTTAGGAAGGTATTCTCTGGTGGAGCCATGATACTTGCTACAGTGGATGGCGAAGATTTCCCGCATCCCGTGAACGCGGACATAGTTAAAAAATACTACGCATGAAAAAGACCCGCTAGATCGACGTATCTAGGCAAAAGTAAGGGCATCCCGGCGAACCAAAAGGGTTCGGGCAAAAATTAGGGATATATATAAAAAAATGTACACCCGGCAAGTCGAAAACTTGAAAAGGTGGCTTGGGCAAAAAAGGGTATCCTGGTGGACTGAAAACCTGAAAAGGCGGTCCAGGCAAAAATTAGGGATTAAAGCGTATGACTATGTCCCGTTCTCAGTCAACTTTCATCCAAGTTCAAGGGACTGACCAAGCCAATCACTTCTATCCGACAGCAGGGGATGAGATGCTTGAAGACATAATGGCAGTAGTAGACTTAAAATCAATAGGACTTTTTCTGCATAGCTTTCTCTTTGTTTTTGACAATTTCCTCTTACTAGGATTTCTGTCTCCTTGTACACAATTTGCCTGTTTATAGGCCTTCTTTCAAAAATCAATACAACCCTCTTTCAAAAAAGATGCTTTTGTTTTTTACTTTTCTGTTTTGGTTGCGTAAATGTCCATTGATTTAATTTGAATTAATATGTGCATTTGAATATGACCAATGTTTACCAAAATACATGCATAGAATAGCAATAGCAATTACTACCCTACTTCAGGATCAAGGAAAAGGTCTAATCATGCTTCCAATGAATCCACTACCAATTCTCTTCCCCCCAGCAAGCCTGTTTTTTTCCCCAGAAGAAGTTGGCAGTATTCCCCGGCACAGCCAGCTATTCCCCAACAGAGGTCGGCATCATCAGACAGATTGATCATCTCATCCATCCCCAGCCAGGCTCTGTTGAATATCTCTACCATCAGACAGAAATCAGAACCCCCAGCCGAGAGAGGGTCCTCAATACGAATATCTCCAATCAGTAGATGGGGATTTATTTTCCCCAGTAGAGTCCCCAAGCAGAACTTCTCATACGCATAACTCATTCATTACATCATTTTACAGCATACGCATGCATACAACATTCGCATTTATTTTCGAAAGCATAAAACATCTCATGCATCATGACATAGCATAAAGCTAACTTTTCTTTGCAGGTTAATTATCCTCCTGATATAGTCAAAGTAAAAGGCTCATTCAGGCAGACGCCTTTATCAATCACAGACAAGATTCAGATACATATTCCAGATGCAATTCATGGGAACATTCATTCTGACAACACTTCGATATCCTCCTAGCGATGGCATCTTTAAGCCCATCCCAGACATTTATTGCAAGTACAACGTATACAGATACAGCCTAACATACGGTTCATTCTGATTCAGCTCAACATATGACTCCTTCAACTCAGATACGATCTAGCATACGATCCATTCTGACCTTCGACAACTCAGAGACGATCTAATGTATGATCCATTCTGACCTTCAATTACTCAGATACGATCTAGCGTACGATCCATTCTGACCTTCTTCAACTCAGATACGATCTAACGGACGATCCATTCTGACCCTTAACAACTCAGATACGATCTAGCGTACGATCCATTCTGACCTTCTTCAACTCAAGTACAGTCTAATGCACGACCAAGTTAGACCTTCATCTGACCAGATGCTACCTTCGGACAGGTACATTTCTGGATGGTAGTCCAGTATACGGCTACTCCCTTTCCCAGATGCTACCTTCGGACAGGTACATTTCTGGATGGTAGTCCAGTATACGGCTACTCCCTTTCTCAGATGCTACCTTAGGAGAGGTACATTTCTGGATGGTAGTCTAGTATACGGCTACTCCCTTTCCCAGATGCTACCTTCGGACAGGTACATTTCTGGATGGTAGTCCAGTATACGGCTACTCCCTTTCCCAGATGCTACCTTCGGACAGGTACATTTCTGGATGGTAGTCCAGTATACGGCTACTCCCTTTCCCAGATGCTACCTTCGGACAGGTACATTTCTGGATGGTAGTCCAGTATACGGCTACTCCCTTTCCCAGATGCTACCTTCGGACAGGTACATTTCTGGATGGTAGTCCAGTATACGGCTACTCCCTTTCCCAGATGCTACCTTCGGACAGGTACATTTCTGGATGGTAGTCCAGTATACAGCTACTCCCTTACTCAGATGCTACCTTCGGACAGGTACATTTCTGAATGGTAGTCTAGTATACGGCTACTCCCTTACTCAGATGCTACCTAGTGTACGGTACATTTCTGAAGTGTAGTCTAGTGTACGACTACTCCCTTTTACCATCAGATTCAGCCTACTGGACGGCTCATTCTGCAACTCAGATTCGATTTAATGTACGATCCATTCTGAGCTCCAGCAACTCCAATACGGTCTAACGTACGACCCATTCAGATCCTCAACTACTCAGATGCTACCTAGTGTACGGTATGTAACACCCCAAGAGAAATAAGACACTTATTTAATTTAAATTAATAATTAAATGATTAATTTAATTAAATAATTGGAATTTTGGATTTTATTATTATTAATATTTTGGGAATAATAATATTTGGAAAATATATATATAAGTGGGAATAAAGAAAAGGGTTTCATTCTTAACAAAGAAATTTCACGTGAAACTCAGAGAAGCTGCAGAGAAGAGGAAAAAGGGCAAAGAGCCGAAAAGCACGGTTGAGGAACGGAAAAGCTAAAGCTTAGAGAATTGCCGGATTATCTCAGGTAAGGGGGGTTTATCGTCGTTTAATGGGTATTATAGAATAACATGTCATGGGTAGTGAGAAGCCGTTGATTTTAACCCTAATTGGAACTGTATATGCTGAAATTGACGTTGAATAAACCGTGTTAAAAACTGTAAATTGAATTGATAGTTGTGTGAGTCGAAAATGTTAGACCAGGGTACGAATCCCAATTAAAAACTTGAATCGGCGCTACCAATTTACCGGACGAATGGTTCTGTTTAGAGATGGTTGTAGTTGAGGAAACGGCCGGAAAACCTGTGAAACGTAAGCTAACGGAACCCTGGAAAACTCAGAAAAATCTGAGTCTGCGCGCGAGCGGTCGACCATAGGGTCGGCGTGCGCTGACCCGTGAGGCATGCGCTGACTGCATGCGTCGACGCATGGTAGTTTTGCGCCGACCAGTGAGCTAAGCGTCGACTGTATGCGTCGACGCATAAGGCTTTTGCGCCGACTCCCTCCAGTTGAGCAGAGTCTTTGCAGAATGGAAAAATAGTTGATTTTATGTTGTGAGTGCAAGTGGTAGCTGGCCTATCATAGTTAATTGTGAGGAATGAATTTATTAGGTTTATGGTTGTGAAATGTTGATGCAATAATGTTGAAAAGTTGATTTTTTTTAGTTGCCTTGTTGAAATTATTAAGTTGTAGGCCGATGAGCCAACGTTGATTCTAAGTTGATTTGTTGAGAATTACTGAGTTGTAGGCTGAAGAGCCAAAGTTGATTATGAGTTGTTCTGTTGAAAAGCTGTTATGTGGCTGTTGTTATTATGTTGTTGAGCTTTCAAGTCGTACATGATATATACATTCATATGCATTAAGTCGGGGCTTTTGCTCACACCACGTTGGCCTGGATTGGCAAAAATATGGGGCTTTTGCTCACACCACGTTGGCCTGGATTGGCAAATTTTTAAGTTGAAAGTTGAAGGCTTATGCCTTGATGCCCACTAAACTGGCAATGATTTTAAGTTGGGAGTTTTACTCCAAATGGTACCACATGCATGAAGAGTCGAGTCTCATTGAGTTGCATTTTATGTTGTTATTGAGTTGCCTTTACGTTGTGTTTGAATATGATAATTGAGTTGACTGTGCCGTTGCCTAATGCATGATATAATTAGGGTGATTAACGTGTAGAATTACTTAACATAACATGATAAATTATAATACTTGTTATATCGATTGAGGAACTCACCCTTACAGCTATATTTTTCAGGTAACGAGCAGTGAGTCGAATAGAAGCTAGTGCTTGAAGTCTAGTGTGGTTAGAGGGTCATGCTCTGATAGATGTAACATCGGGACGGGATGTTTGAATTGTTGAATAAATGTTAATTTTGATGAATTACAGATGTTGAAATATTTTATCCGCTGCGTATTGTTAAAGAAGTTTTATGTTGAATAAAATTGAGCATGACTGATTTTATATTGACTTTTGTGAAGAAGTTGTTATGTGACACCCTTGGGTTGCAATATTTACTCTGATATGTATGATTTAATTGTTGTTGTTTTAATTAAATATTTGGGGTATTTAGAAGGGTGTTACATTAGTGGTATCAGAGCAGGTCGGTCCGTCCGGCCAGTTGTCGTGTCGTTTTGTCTAACAATTGTGTATTGTTACCAATCTAACTTTAAGTTGTGTTGTATTGATAAGTTGAAATGGCTGGAAGGAATGACGCTGCAATGGCTGCCGCAATGCAAGCAATGGCACAAGCTGTGCAGAACTTGCCAAATGCTGGTGGAGATGCTGGATCACGTAGCTTGGCGACCTTTCAGAGAGAGAATCCGCCGGTGTTTAAAGGAAAGCATGATCCAGATGCAGCCTTGGGATGGTTGAAAGAGATTGAGAGAATCTTCCGTGTTATGGATTGTACTCCAGCTCAGAAGGTTCGGTATGGTACTCACATGCTAGCAGTCGAAGCTGATGACTGGTGGCTAGAGACTCACGAGAGGTTGACCGCGGCAGGTGAAGTCGTTACTTGGGATGTATTCCGTAGGGAATTTCTGAGGAAGTATTATCCAGAGGATGTCCGTGGTAAGAAGGAGATTGAATTCCTTGAGCTGAAGCAAGGAAACATGTCTGTCACGGATTATGCTGCGAAATTTGTGGAGTTGTCCAAATTTTATCCTCATTACACTGGTGCTGGTGCTGAATTTTCAAAGTGCATCAAGTTTGAAAATGGATTGCGCTCTGAAATTAAGAAGGCTGTTGGGTATCAGAAGATACGCATTTTTACTGAGTTGGTTGATAGCTGCAGGATATTTGAAGAGGACAATAATGCTCATTACAAGATTGTCAGTGATCGCAGAGGCAAGCAACATCAAAACCGTGGCAAGCTGTATGATGTTCCAGCTGGAAAAGGAAAGCAAGTAGCTGCTCCGGCTCAGAGGACTAGTAGGGGAGGTGCTCCTACTGGTATAGTTTGCTTCAAGTGTGGTCAGGCTGGTCATAAGAGTAATGTATGTACTGCTGAAGTGAAGAGGTGTTTTCGCTGTGGTAAGACTGGGCATGCAATAGCTGATTGCAAGCACAAGGAAGTGATTTGTTTTAATTGCGGAGAAGAAGGGCATATTGGAAGTCAGTGTCAGAAGCCGAAGAAAGGGAATCAGTCAGGAGGCAAGGTCTTTGCTTTATCGGGTTCTGAGACTTCTGCAGATGATCGTTTGATCCGAGGTACGTGTTATATTAATGGCTTTCCTCTTGTAGCTATTATTGACACAGGTGCGACTCATTCCTTTATATCTTTGGATTGTGCTGTGAAACTTAAGTTAGAGATATCTGAGATGTTTGGAAGTATGGTAATTGATACTCCTGCGAAGGGTTCAGTGACTACTACTTCGGTTTGTTTAAATTGTCCTTTGAGTATTTTTGGTAGAGACTTTGGGATGGACCTAGTGTGCCTTCCACTAGTGCAGATTGATGTTATTCTGGGTATGAACTGGTTGGTGTTTAACCGAGTTTCTATCAATTGTTTTGATAAGACTGTGATATTTCCTGAGAGTGAGGAAGGAAAGAGTTTGTTTCTATCAGCGAGACAAGTGGATGAGGAAGTAGCTGATGGGGCAGAGTTGTTTATGCTGTTAGCGACTTTGGAGGCCAAGGATAAGATGGTGATTTGTGATCTAGCCGTGGTGCGTGATTTTCCTGATGTGTTTCCTGAAGAGGTGAATGAATTACCACCAGAACGCGAAGTGGAGTTCTCGATTGATTTGGTACCTGGTACTAGACCGATATCGATGGCTCCGTACCGTATGTCTGCTGTTGAGTTAACTGAATTGAAGAGTCAGTTGGAAGATCTGTTGGATAAGAAATTTATTCGTCCGAGTGTGTCACCGTGGGGTGCGCCAGTGCTATTGGTTAAGAAGAAAGAAGGTACTATGAGGTTGTGTGTGGACTACAGGCAACTGAATAAAGTGACGATCAAGAATCGGTATCCTTTGCCGAGGATTGATGATTTGATGGATCAGTTGGTTGGTGCAAGTGTGTTCAGCAAGATAGATTTGAGATCTGGGTATCATCAGATACGTGTGAAGACTGAGGATATTCAGAAGACTGCTTTCAGGACAAGGTATGGACATTATGAGTATTCTGTAATGCCTTTTGGTGTAACTAATGCACCTGGAGTATTTATGGAGTATATGAATAGGATTTTCCATCCATACCTAGACAAGTTTGTCGTGGTATTTATTGATGATATTTTGGTGTATTCGAAATCGGAAGAAAGGCATGCTGAGCATTTGAGAGTGGTTTTGGAAGTTCTACGAGAAAAGAAATTATTTGCTAAATTGTCCAAGTGTGAGTTTTGGTTAGAAGAGGTAAGTTTTCTTGGTCATGTGATTTCAAGAGGTGGTGTTGCTGTTGATCCTTCTAAGATAGAAGCGGTATCTAAGTGGGAAGCTCCGAAGTCTGTTGCTGAGATTCGAAGTTTTCTTGGTTTGGCTGGTTATTATAGGAAGTTCATCGAAGGGTTTTCTAAGTTGGCGTTACCGTTGACGATGTTGACTAGAAAGGGGCAAGCATTTGTTTGGGACTCAAAATGTGAAGAAGGTTTCCAAGAGTTAAGGAGAAGGTTAACTACTGCTCCTATTCTGACATTACCGAGTTCGTCGGAACCATTTGAAGTTTACTGTGATGCTTCATTGTTGGGTTTGGGTGGCGTGTTGATGCAGAATAAGCAGGTTATAGCTTATGCTTCAAGACAGCTGAGGATTCATGAGAGGAATTATCCGACGCACGATTTAGAGTTGGCGGCTGTGGTGTTTGTTCTGAAGTTATGGAGACATTACTTGTATGGGTCAAGATTTGAAGTTTTCAGTGACCATAAAAGTTTAAAGTATTTGTTTGATCAGAAAGAGCTGAATATGAGACAGAGGAGATGGTTAGAGTTTCTGAAGGATTATGACTTTGGTTTGAATTACCATCCGGGTAAAGCAAATGTAGTGGCTGATGCGTTGAGTCGGAAATCATTGCATATGTCTATGCTAATGGTTAAGGAGTTGGATTTAATTGAACAGTTTAGAGATTTGAGTTTGGTGTGTGAGAGTACTCACCATAGTGTTAAATTGGGAATGTTGAAGTTAACAAGTGGTATTCTGGATGAGATCAGAGAGGGTCAGAAATCTGATGTGCTTTTGGTTGATAAGTTGACTCTAGTGAGTCAAGGTCAAGGTGGCGAATTCAGAATTGATGAGACTGGTATTTTGAAATTTGGTAGTCGGGTGTGTATTCCGGATGTTACAGAACTTAAGAAGAGTATTCTTGAGGAAGGACATCGTAGTGGGTTGAGTATTCACCCTGGAGCTACGAAGATGTATCATGATTTGAAAAGGTTATTTTGGTGGCCGGGAATGAAAAGAGAAATTGCAAGTTTTGTCTATTCCTGTTTGACTTGTCAGAAGTCAAAGATTGAGCATCAGAAGCCATCGGGGCTAATGCAACCGTTGGCGATTCCAGAGTGGAAATGGGATAGTATCAGTATGGATTTTGTTTCTGGTTTACCGAGAACAAGTAAGAATTTTGAGGCTATTTGGGTGATTGTGGATAGATTGACGAAGTCGGCTCATTTCATTCCGATCAGAATGGATTATCCGTTAGAGAGGCTAGCTGAGTTGTATATTGAGAAGATTGTAAGTTTGCATGGTATTCCGTCGAGTATTGTTTCGGACAGAGATCCTAGATTTACATCGAAATTCTGGGAAGGCTTGCAGAAGGCTTTGGGAACTAAGCTGAGATTGAGTTCTGCATATCATCCGCAGACTGATGGTCAGACTGAGAGGACGATTCAGTCATTAGAGGACCTTTTGAGAGCTTGTGTTTTGGAAAAGGGAGGTGCTTGGGATTGTTATTTGCCTTTGATTGAGTTTACCTACAACAATAGTTTTCATTCGAGTATTGGTATGGCACCGTTTGAAGCTTTGTATGGTAGGAGATGTCGGACACCGTTATGTTGGTATGAGTCCGGTGAGAGTGTTGTGATTGGACAGGAGATTATTCAACAAACTACGGAAAAGATTAAGATGATTCAGGAGAAGATGAGAATTGCTCAGAGTCGTCAGAAGAGTTATCATGATAAGAGGAGGAAGTCACTTGAGTTCCAAGAGGGGGATCATGTGTTTCTTCGTGTCACTCCGATAACTGGTGTTGGTCGAGCTTTGAAGTCGAAGAAGTTGACACCGCGATTTATTGGTCCTTATCAGATTTTGGAGAGGATAGGAGAAGTAGCCTATCGTATCGCTTTACCGCCGTCACTTGCGAATTTGCATGAAGTTTTTCATGTGTCTCAGTTGAGGAGGTACGTTCATGATCCGTCGCATGTTGTCCAAGTAGATGATGTACAGGTGAGAGATAACCTGACTGTTGAAACATCACCTATGAGGATTGAGGATCGAGAGTTGAAGCAGTTGCGGGGTAAAGAGATTGCCTTAGTGAAGGTAGCTTGGGGAGGACCAGCAGGTGGCAATGTGACTTGGGAGCTGGAGAGTCAGATGAAAGAGTCCTATCCAGAGTTATTTGCTTGAGGTATGTTTTCGAGGACGAAAACTCTTTTAGTGGGGGAGAGTTGTAACACCCCAAGAGAAATAAGACACTTATTTAATTTAAATTAATAATTAAATGATTAATTTAATTAAATAATTGGAATTTTGGATTTTATTATTATTAATATTTTGGGAATAATAATATTTGGAAAATATATATATAGTGGGAATAAAGAAAAGGGTTTCATTCTTAACAAAGAAATTTCACGTGAAACTCAGAGAAGCTGCAGAGAAGAGGAAAAAGGGCAAAGAGCCGAAAAGCACGGTTGAGGAACGGAAAAGCTAAAGCTTAGAGAATTGCCGGATTATCTCAGGTAAGGGGGGTTTATCGTCGTTTAATGGGTATTATAGAATAACATGTCATGGGTAGTGAGAAGCCGTTGATTTTAACCCTAATTGGAACTGTATATGCTGAAATTGACGTTGAATAAACCGTGTTAAAAACTGTAAATTGAATTGATAGTTGTGTGAGTCGAAAATGTTAGACCAGGGTACGAATCCCAATTAAAAACTTGAATCGGCGCTACCAATTTACCGGACGAATGGTTCTGTTTAGAGATGGTTGTAGTTGAGGAAACGGCCGGAAAACCTGTGAAACGTAAGCTAACGGAACCCTGGAAAACTCAGAAAAATCTGAGTCTGCGCGCGAGCGGTCGACCATAGGGTCGGCGTGCGCTGACCCGTGAGGCATGCGCTGACTGCATGCGTCGACGCATGGTAGTTTTGCGCCGACCAGTGAGCTAAGCGTCGACTGTATGCGTCGACGCATAAGGCTTTTGCGCCGACTCCCTCCAGTTGAGCAGAGTCTTTGCAGAATGGAAAAATAGTTGATTTTATGTTGTGAGTGCAAGTGGTAGCTGGCCTATCATAGTTAATTGTGAGGAATGAATTTATTAGGTTTATGGTTGTGAAATGTTGATGCAATAATGTTGAAAAGTTGATTTTTTTTAGTTGCCTTGTTGAAATTATTAAGTTGTAGGCC
Source organism: Lathyrus oleraceus (assembly GCF_024323335.1). Classification (NCBI taxonomy): domain Eukaryota; kingdom Viridiplantae; phylum Streptophyta; class Magnoliopsida; order Fabales; family Fabaceae; genus Lathyrus; species Lathyrus oleraceus. The sequence continues at coordinate 258,290,442 of NC_066580.1, forward strand.
GATGAGCCAACGTTGATTCTAAGTTGATTTGTTGAGAATTACTGAGTTGTAGGCTGAAGAGCCAAAGTTGATTATGAGTTGTTCTGTTGAAAAGCTGTTATGTGGCTGTTGTTATTATGTTGTTGAGCTTTCAAGTCGTACATGATATATACATTCATATGCATTAAGTCGGGGCTTTTGCTCACACCACGTTGGCCTGGATTGGCAAAAATATGGGGCTTTTGCTCACACCACGTTGGCCTGGATTGGCAAATTTTAAGTTGAAAGTTGAAGGCTTATGCCTTGATGCCCACTAAACTGGCAATGATTTTAAGTTGGGAGTTTTACTCCAAATGGTACCACATGCATGAAGAGTCGAGTCTCATTGAGTTGCATTTTATGTTGTTATTGAGTTGCCTTTACGTTGTGTTTGAATATGATAATTGAGTTGACTGTGCCGTTGCCTAATGCATGATATAATTAGGGTGATTAACGTGTAGAATTACTTAACATAACATGATAAATTATAATACTTGTTATATCGATTGAGGAACTCACCCTTACAGCTATATTTTTCAGGTAACGAGCAGTGAGTCGAATAGAAGCTAGTGCTTGAAGTCTAGTGTGGTTAGAGGGTCATGCTCTGATAGATGTAACATCGGGACGGGATGTTTGAATTGTTGAATAAATGTTAATTTTGATGAATTACAGATGTTGAAATATTTTATCCGCTGCGTATTGTTAAAGAAGTTTTATGTTGAATAAAATTGAGCATGACTGATTTTATATTGACTTTTGTGAAGAAGTTGTTATGTGACACCCTTGGGTTGCAATATTTACTCTGATATGTATGATTTAATTGTTGTTGTTTTAATTAAATATTTGGGGTATTTAGAAGGGTGTTACACGGTACATTTCTGAAGTGTAGTCTAGTGTACGACCACCCCTTTCATCATCAGATTCAGCCTAACGGACGGCTCTCTCTTCAACTCAGATACGATCTAGCGTATGGTCCATTCTGATCCTTTATCCCCAACAGCATATGACACACTCCAACTCCCCAGCGAAGTCGGCAGCCTAATGGATGACTCATTATTCGGTCTAATGTACGACCCAGTGTGGCACCCATGTCTTCAAATTGGCCTAATGTACGGCTCGATCTGAAGCTTTCGTCATCAAACCTCCCGGATGGCATCTTTAAGCCCATCTCCATCAAGACCAACTGTCGATTCTCAAGTGCAAATTTTTGGGGCATTCTAGTGTTCAATAATCTTCCACCTCCAGATCACGAATGGCATACACGCCATCCTAACTCTCTCGGTTCAAGAATATTGAACAGGGGCAGCTGTCATACCCCAAAAATTACCCATCATTTTTCCTAAAAAAAAAAAAAAAAAAAAAAAAAAAACGAAAAAAAAACGAAAAAAAAAATAAAAAAATTTAATTAATTAATTAATTAATTAATTAAAATAAATAAATAAATAAAATATAACAAATTATTTTGGACTTGGGTCTCCCTCATTCCAAGCCCATTACCCACAAAATTAGTCTATAAATACTGAAGTTTCAGTAGAGGAAAGGGACGGGGAGTTAGACTTGGAGTTACACTGGGAGATTCACTGAAAAAAAAAGAGGAGGAGAACAGAGAAGAACGAATAGAAGTTTTGGCATAGGAACCCTGCCTACCCGGAGAATTCAGAGTAAAGAAACCCTGAAGGCAGCTCATCCGCCCCGAAGCCATCGCCGCCCAATTCCCGCCGCCTAACTCATTCCGACACCACAAGTGGTCAATCCCTTCAACCTTGAATTGGCAAACAGGTTTGCGTATCTCTATTGTTTATACTTTCAATTGGCCATATCTACACATATAATGCATCATGATTAAATGTTGATATATAATTTGCTTTCGTATGTGAATTTAAATATGCCTGAATACCCTGAATGTTTGACCATGCTGTTCCTGTGATTAAATGCCATAAAAATTCAAGGTTCCTAACATGGGGCTGTTTTCAAATTCAAAATCCGTGGCCGCTCGCTAGCACATCGCTAGGCGAGCCTGGGGCGAATATTCGCCTGGCCTTCGCTAGGCGAAGCAGAGGCGAACGAGACAGTAGCTGACTTTTCTATTCTGTTTTTTTTTTTTATGTTTTATCATAGCCATGCATTATTCATCCTATCCTATTTACTGTTGCGATATTTTTCCGGTGTAATCTTCGATTGCACCCTGATTTGGTATTCTGACATGTTTCTTTTTGAGCTTCGAAAAGGTTCACATATCCCAGGAAAAGGTTATTGGCTAGGTATTCCACTTTATTTGTGGGATACCCTTGTGGAGTTTTCACCCTAAATTACCTAATTAATTTTGATGTATTAATTTTAATGTATTAATTTTAATGTATTAATTTTAAGGTATTAATTTTAATGTATTAATTTTAATGTATTAATTTTAATGTGGGAGAATTCCTCCTAATCACCTAATTAATTGTAAAACTTTGCCGTTGAATAAGTGATCTTGGACCTCTCTTTGTTGCCTTACGATTACGATATTACGGTCATGTCCCGCGAATGTGGGGATACCCTTAGCAAAGACCCTTCGGTTAAATCATCATAAAATAAATTATAGTCCCTCGGATGTTGCCTTCGAATATACAACTTTGTCCCTCGATGACCCTCCGATGTTGCCTACGGTTAAATGATGATAGTCCTTTCGAATGCTAAGGTATCCTCATAACTGTTGCCTTCAATGACCAATCGATGACCCTACGATGACCCTTTTACATCCAAAGGATAAAACTACTTATTTCTCAATAATAAGGACAGTTTTACCCTCATAAGGATAGGAAATGCCCGTAAAGACCTTGGGTCGGTATAACTCTTAATTGCTGGCTCACAACTTAAAACATTTTTTTTGCACCTCACACCTTTCAAAATGCCTTTAGAAAATCACCACTTGGTATACATTCATACTAGAATCATTACCGAGTTATATTTTTCTAAACAATTTTCAAAACTAAAACGGGATAACCACTTTGTATACATTCATACAAGAATCATTACAAAGTTAAATTCTCTTTTCAAAACAATTTTCCAAACAATTCACAAACACTTTTTTAAACAAAAATAATATAAGTGATCGAGCAATTAAGAGCCCATGGATAACCATGGATACAAAGGGTGCTAACACCTTCCCTTTGTATAATGTACCTCCCGAACCCAAAATCTAAATTAAGGTCTTTCCTGTTCTTTTCCACCTTTCCTTATTGGATAAAAGAAAAGTCGGTGGCGACTCTTGCTAACCGCGACATTGCGATTAAAACCACAAAAAGTCCAGTTCACCGTATGACACTATGGACTCTGTTGTGAGACCAAAGTGTTTTAGCCAAAAATGTGCCAAAGGGGGAGTTTGTAGGTGTTTAATTGGCTGCATTGTATGGTAAAACACTAGCTGGATTCTAATGTCTTGACTGATGTCATGACATGCTGTGGAGGTGTTTGTTTGACTGCATTGTAAGTTAGAATATCTAGTTGTACTCTGATGTCTTGGCTGATGTCATGACATTCTGAGTAGTGTACTGCAGGATTAGCTAATATAGGATTTATTGAATGTCAAACTGGATGTTATGACATTCATCCTTGTCAGCAGATACTGAGGAATAGAACAGTTGGTATTCTATTAGAACTCAGTATTTATTTTCAGTCTGGTTATCAAGGAAGTACCAGACCTGGCATAAGGCCTACTGTCTGAATGTCAAACTGGATGTTATGACATTCATCATTGACAGCATATACTGAGAGTGGTTTTCTGCTACACTTCAGTATGTATCTCAGTCTGTTCTTTAGGAGGATAACAGACCTGACATAAGGCTAATTGTGTAAATGTCAAATTGGATGTCTTGACATTTACTAATGTACGCTGACACTGAGGTATGGACAGATTGGTCATGTACAGTTCAGCAAATTTGTACAGTCTGTTTTCAGGAAAAACAGACTTAGCATATGGTCCTTGATTTGGATGTCAAACTGAATGTTGTGACATTCATTCCTGACAGCATATGATATATTGTAGGTTGTTTAGTTTTTCTGTTTCAGCATTTTTCTCAGGCTATTCTTCAGGGATTCAACAACTGAGAGAAAATCCAGGAAACCAACAACCAAGCTACAATTAATGAACCTAACAAATAGCCTATTTGTTAGTAACCTAGATGTGGAATTTAGGGGAACTCACTTGACCTTAAATTCAGGGAATACAAGTACAAGGCCCAAGTGCTGCAATATAAAAGGACGGCAATCCTTCTTTCAGAACTCGGGGTTTTTGGCGTGAAGTTTTATTTGTTCAATATACTTCACTGCTGTATTTTTGTGTGTCTTGTATTAGACGTATCTTGTAAGCCAAGCTATTATCACATAGATGATTGCATTGGTATAGGGTGTTCATTGAGTTGTAAGTGTTGTGTCACTCTAAGCTTTTAAGCGTGAGTGCTGTGTATCTTGATTAAAGTTGTTAAGCACAATCAAGAGTTGTTTGAAGTGTGACTTCACAAGTATCTTTAATAGTAATTAAAGGTTGTAATCACTGAGGTGATTGAGGGGGAGTGAGTAGGAACTCTGATCTTAGTGTAAGATTGAAATTGCATTGGGTAGGTATTAAGTGATAGGGTTAAACAGTTGGTTTAAGGTCTGAATTAATACTACTAATAGTGGATTTCCTCCCTGGCTTGGTAGCCCCCAGACGTAGGTCATGTTGGACTGAACTGGGTAAACAATTACTTGTGTTATTTACTGCACTTACTTTTAAGTTCTGCATAATTCTTGTTTGCGCAGAATCGGATGTCATAACAACCCGTGTGACATCGAAAGTCTGATAACTAGAATTTCACAAGAGAAAAGGAAACTATCATCCTAAGGATCCTTAGTAGTTGCATCAAATGATCTGGCTATGGGAGCATATTTCCTGTGGATGCGTCGAATCTCTGACTCAAAGGACGTCTTCATTTGAGCCTTTTCGAGGACATGCTGATCAACAATCTTCTCCAAGCACCAGAAGGTTGAGGCATACTAGAGGAAAATAAATCCTCTGGCTCTCTCTGTCTCTTCATTACACGCTCTTCCAAATTCTCAATAAGCGCATCTCTGTCTTTTGACTCAAGCTGCAACTCCTCATACTTTTGGCTCAAAGCACGGAACCGCTCTTCCCACATATCCTTCTCTTGCTTCATCTTGGTAAGTGCATCTTCCAACTCCTCTACATCTTGGTTAGGGAGAGTTGATGACTCATCCATAACCAAAGACACAGGTCTTTCAAGAGCGTACGACATCTTTAGCTCTAAAGCTCTCTTCATCACCCAAATAGTGTAAGCTTCCAAAGCTACACATTTGCATGGACCAAGCTCGGATCTTCCCTTCGTATGCACATTATGCTAAGAATGCACCATCCTTTTCTTCAAAACTTGGGCATATTTACCCTCCTGATAGAATAGACCTTCTAACTGAAAATTATTAGGCTTATCTCTCAAGGGGAACCCAAGTGACGACGAGTCAAAGTAGGGTTGTAGTTGATTCCTCCTTGTGTACCAATAAGAGGCACATTAAAGAACTCACCACAACTATCAATAATATCCAAGATACCTAATGCAGAATCATACCAAACAATATCATCATTAGTGAGAGACATAAATCTTTGGGACCATAGTAGACATTGTTTGTTCTCTATGAAAGTAGGCGTCTGAGGAAAGTGTGAAATAAACCACTTGTACAGGAGAGGAACATATCACACAATAGTCCCACCACCTTTAGAATTCCTCAAATGCAAAGAGAAATACATGTTACCCAACAGAGTAGGAACATGATTTCCAATCAAGAAGATTCTAATAGCGTTAACATCAACAAAACCATCAATGTTAGGGAACAAGGCTAAACCATAGATGAGTAGAACAAAAATAGCTTCAAAAACATCCATGCTACTGGCTTGAGCAAAAACAGTAGCTCTACCAATGAGGAACTCAGAAGTCAACCCAAGAATACCTCCTTTCTTCACCAAACGAGCATCAATCTCAAACTTCTTCAGATGAAGAGCTTCAGCTATGACATGAGATCTCAGAATCTCCTCTAATCCACTAAAAGGTACTTTGTTAGATACATGCATACCCAAGAGATGGACATACTCTTCTAACATAGGCATAAGCTGATAATTAGGAAAGGTGAAGCACCGATAGAGAGGGTCATAAAACTGCACCAAAACACTCAAGAGTCCTTCAACCACATCGGTAGATAATACAGATAAAAGCTTCCCATGACGTTGCTTGAAGTCCAAGGGATCTAATACAAAGGATGACAACTTCCTTAATTCCTTCAAATCTGGACATCTGAAAATGTACTTTTTAGTGTTCCTTCGTCCACAATCCATGGTCTGAAAATATTTGCAGATAAGACCTTAGTTTCCTTGAAATTTATTTTTCTATGATGAATGTTATGATGCGCATGAATGCATGAATGCAATAACCACAAACAAGGGATCACACACAAGGAAAACATAAACAAAAGTCAAGGGATAGATCAAGTCATCATCAAGATCAATCATCCATTTTGGTGGATTATGGTTTTCACCTTATCATCATCCAAGTTCCATTGATATTGATGATACTTGATCAAATCAACCGAAATCAAAGGGTTTGTTGCGAGTCACGAGCATGAAGTCAGGTTAAGAACCATCCCAAAGGAGTGTACTAAGGATAAAACATGTAGATCATGTTCTAAAACAGTTCCTAGAGTCTTGATCCCATCTATCAGATATTATATTTTAGGATGACTGACTCATCAACCCATAATATTCTCAAGAGAAACTCGTCTGAGTGCAGTATCAAGTAACAATTGTTATCAAGTCTACACTTGAACAGCCTCCGCACTACGTCCTAAAATAGGCCAAATTGGGTTAAATGTTCTATGGTCTTCAACTTCTCGGACCCCCAGATTAGAGAAAGTAATGCATATCCATAAATTACTTGTGTGACATCAGTAACTTTGAAGAGGTCTCTACTGAGTAGATGACTCTCAAGCCAACTTGTTAAGGACCATTGCACACAAGTTGAACATGACTATACCATCCTTCTATCTTAATTGCACTCAAGTTTGGATTAGAACTTACCTCACCATACAGAGATCACCAAGCACAACAGACAGATTATATCATACAAACAATATATACAAACATCAAATATACAAATATATACACAAAAAGTAGACTAAACCCACTAAGACTAACCCCCAGCAGAGTCGCCACTTAATTTCTGTAGCGGTAAATTCATGACCATCAAGCTAAGGATAAACTTGACGTCAATAAAACCAGAGTCGCCACCGCGCTTTTATTATTTCCAAATAAAAAAGGGAAAAGTACGAACAAAACCCAAAGATAAGAAGTTTTCAAATCAAAACTAATAAAATGCCAAAGATTACAGGTAAGGGGGTTGGTTACACAGAGGGAAGGTGTTAGCACCCAAAGTGTCCTAAGTTCTCCTAGGGAGCCCTTTTTGTGTGGATATGTTTTTGGGTATAAAAGATGTTTGATAAAATATAGAGTGTGGGGATGAGAAAATAATTCATTAATTATATTTTTGTGTTTGACAAGACCTTTGGTCTTATGCCTATGTACCAACATAAAAAATGAGGGATCAAAACCCCGTAGTTCGTGGTAAAAATTTCAAAGAAGTTGGTGAATTTATTTTTAACAAAAGTTTAACAAGAAAAATGGCACAAAAAGGCCAAACATTTGAATGGGGTTATTAGTTCTTTTTGTCTTTTTGAAATTAAAGTCAATATGGTTAAGTTTATTAACAAGTTTGATTTAAGAAAACGTTTGAAAATTCAATGGCATAAGGCCAAAGTTTCTAATCATTAAAATATGTCTAAGTTTGAAATCATAAGCAAATAAGTTTTTTTTAAAAGAGGGAGATATTTTAAAATTTAAGAAATGAGAGGAGATGAAGGGGCTACCCTAAGCAAAAATTAAAAGTTAAGAGTTGAAAAGGTCTGACCAATGGGATGCAATCCAATCAGACAAGAATGTCATATAGAACCCCATTTTCCATTGGACTTTGACAAGCATTAAGCAATAAGCAAAGAGCAACATCCAAGCATTAAGTGAAGATCAAGCCATCAAATAAAGATAGACATGACATCCAAGCAAGCACTCCAATAGCTAGCAGTCTTCAATGTCTTCCAATATAGCAGATGAAATATTCCTTGATCAACTTAGAATAATCATCAGACATAGACAATAATAACAAAATAAATAATTAAGCACAAAGACGGAGTAATAGATGAATCAAGGGAACTCAAGGTCTTGCATCAGATGAAGGCATAGTCAAAGATAACTCAGTCTCAGATGTTGGCATTGGCCAAGTCCTTTAGCATAGGAAGTGATGCCTAGTTCTAAGTCCAAAAGTCCTAATCAAGTCTCAACAGTGCACCAAGATGTGTTTTAGGGCTTTTTTTGTTGTTATTAGGTGTTTTAAGGCCCTAAGACCACAAACAAAAACAAAAACAAAAAAACAAACAATATATATAATCACAAAATATGGCCCAAATGAGCAAAGTGAAAAAGACTTGAAACATAAACAAGTTGTATGAAATGTAAATTGAAAATGAATGGTAAATGTACTGAAATTTAAATTGCATAAAGTAAATGACTTGAAAGTAAAAGCAAAATGAATAAAAGTTAGTCAAGTGTTAGTCAAATGTTAGTGATGAGTTTTAATTTGTTAAGTCATTCTTTGGAGAACAATTAACCATTCATTCACAAGTATGAATCCTTGAACCAAGAAATCATCCATGAGAAAGGCTCCAACTTGGATAATTCAACAAGTATGCCACTAGCTCCCATGAAAGGAAAAAAGGTCAAGTTTCCACACAATGCCATGAAGAATGGGAGACTTAGAATCTCACTCACTAGAATGCTATGCCTTCTTGATCAAATTTAGCTCTATGTTAAGCAATCGTAATTGGACTTATGTAGAAGTCACAACTATCTGAGGTCGGGTAATAAATTATGGGTGTTAATGCATGTTAGAGATTTGGTACAAGGAACCAAACTCCTAAAACATACCACACACTAAAAGAAATGGGGGGAGGACCTATCTCAATCAGACTTGTATTGATTCATCTGACACAAGGTCATTGATGAATCAACTAGCATTTAGACATTAGAGAAATCATTGGTCAAATAAGGGAAGGGGAATAATAGGGATGAAGATGAAGAGAGAGGGGGAAATAGAAATACAAATTGATCATGAGAGGAATTTCATTTGATTAATACCATTCATTCATTTTGGGAGATGAAATGTACATTTCATCAATCCCTTAAATCCAATGGTTTTGATCAAACAAAAGTCAAATCAACCATGACCAAGGCCCAAACAGAAAGTCAAACATCACAAGACCATAAAAAACGGCTCAACATAATTTGTAAATATTTAATCAATTAAAAATCAAATTAAAAGTGAATTAAAATGCATTTTAATTTGTACAAAACACCAAATAAATGGCCAAGGGATTTATCCTAGGTCAAACAAGATCAAAGAATTTTTTTTTCATGATTTCCAGAAAGTCAGAAGTATTATAAAACAATTAAAAATATGCACAAAACATTTAATTCATGAAAAATACCAAAATTAACCCAAAAATAATTTTAATTCAAAATATTGAAGAAAAAAATATTTGAAGAGTTTTGGTGAAAATCCCATATTTTTTGGATTAAAAATAGATTTATTATGAATTAAAGAAAATAAGGTTATTTAAAAATAAAAATCAGAATTTAAAATAAATGAGAAAAAACAAGGGTCAGTAGATCTCCCTCATTAATTGAGGTGGCATATCTGATGGCCAAGCGCGCGCGTTCCGTGGTGAACCTGAGTCAATGCATCACACACGTGGTAATCAAAAGGAATGGTCAGGATTAAAATATTTTAAACAGATCAGATGGTTGGAGACATGTCACCACATCACCGGAGCCCTAGCTCCGGTCATCTTCTTCGGTGGACCTCACCGGACTGGTCCACTATAAACCACCACCAAAATAAAAAGTAAGGACATGGTTTTAAAGGAAAAATGCTCAAGAGCTCGAATCTGACCTCCATTTCATCCAATTCCAAGTATATTGAAAGATACATGGATTTGAAATTTGAGGTGCATGATTTGAGTTGCTTCAATTTGACCTCAAAGCAACTCAACCTTATTGCCTACATTGGTAGGACTTCAGCCAACCAAAAATCAAAGAGAATGATAAAGAATTGAGAGAGAATCGAAAGCTCAAAGTTTCTGAAAAATCACCTTCGGGTAGCTTGAATCTGACTTGATCTTGCTTCCAATTTGCCTTGCCTCGACTCTAGAAGCTTGCAGAAAGTGAAATGGATAAAAAAAAAGGCTTGGATTCTTGGAGTTTCGATCTCAAAACAGAAGGAGATTTGAAACTCGATTTCAAGTGAAATCTTCAAGTTTATCCTTTAATGGAGGTTAGGGATGCAATGCTTCAAAGCTTGGGCAGAAGGGATCCTTATTCTGATCACGATGGACATGTATTTATAGGGTTATGCATTGCTTTTCACACACTTGAATTTTTTTTCCAAATTTAGCAACCTTGGTGCATGGATGCATGAGCATTGATTTGAGTCCAATTCATGATGTAGTCTCACTCCAATTCGTGCACAATGGGTACTGAAACAATAACATGTAAGCATGCAATAGGAAATGAATATTTGAATTCAAAACTTGGCAAAACAAACCTATGAAAGGAATCATGCGCAAGTCCCTCAATCCTTGTCCAAATTAAGTGACCTTGGACTTTTTGGAAATGTGACATCAAGAGGAAACACCATCCATGTTGCTTGACGTCATGTTGGTAATAAATTCATTAGTTATAAATTTGATGAGATTGTATTGTTTAGTAATAAAAATTAAAAATTAAATAAAATTAAAATATATAGTCAAAAGTATAATATAATTCTATTAGTTTTAAATTTTCAGTAATAATGTTAATAATACAAAACTTAAGTATTTATTATATTCATTATTGCAATTAATTGAAAACAACTTTAAATATAATTTATTGTAAATATTTTATCAATATTCGTTATTTAATAATGACATTAATGTTTATGCTATTAATGTTTTCAATAAATTTTATTTTTTATTACAAAATAAAATTAATTTTAGTTGATTCAAATTAAATGATCATAGATCAATTTTAATAAATATTGATTATGAATAATTTCTATAATAAATATTTATTTTATTTAATATTTATCTTAGTAACTTTTTTATATCCATATAATGCTAATATATATTAGAGATAATATATATATATATATATATATATATATATATATATATATATATATATATATATATATATATATATATATATATATATATATATATATATATATATATATATATATATATATATATATATATATATATATATATATATATATATATATATATATATATATATATATATATATGTCTATGTGGTTTATTTTAGGTGGTGCACCAATTGCTTATAGTTTAAGAAAGGAATCAATAGTAGCATTTTCATCATGTGAAGCAAAGTACATAGCTGCTTCTCTTTGTGCATGTCAAGCAACATGGATGGTGAATTTAGTCGAAGAGATTACGGGAAAGAATCATGGAGCGATTACCATGAAGATTGATATCATGTCTTCTATCAATCTAGCAAAGAATCCGATAGCGCATGTTCGAAGTATGTACATCGAAATGAGGTTCCATTATCTTTAAGAGCAAGTAGCAAAAGCGAAACTAAACTTGGAACACTACAAAATTGAGAATCAGATTGCAGATATTATGACGAAAGCAATATAGGTCAAAGTATTTAAGAAGTTAAGATCTATGATGAATGTATATATCTTAGACATAATGAATTAGGTGGTGTGTTGAATTGTAATTCTTTGTGTCGAAGCCGTTTACTCGATAGAAGCAAGGAAGTGTCGAATCACCTAGGTGTCAAAATGTATAGTATGTCAAAGTGTATCTCGACAAAGTTGTTAGACTTAACTTTATTTTTGTTTTAGCTGAGTTAGTTAGTTTGTTAAGAGATTGCTTGGGTTGTAAGAAATCTCAATCTATAAATAGGGAGGTACCTTATTATTGATTGTAACAATTTTGAAAGTGAATAATTGCAGTTTGTAAAGTTTGAGAGCAGAGAGAAACTTTGCAGAAATTCTCAAGTTCTTCTTCTTCCTTCTTCTTTCGAAAACCCTAATCTTTCTTTCTTCCCCAATTATATTTTTTTCTTTCTTCCATTACAATTGTGCAGCGAAATCTTGCAACCAAGGTTGGTTGATTCACTCGAGTGAAGAGTGAAGAACAAGAGGGAATTTGATCGATGTGATTGAATCTTGTTCATCAAGATTTGGTTCGAAATTCTCCATAAGTTTTGGTGAATTTCTTGAAGGGAAATTGGTGAATTTTCAACAGATAAGGTTAATAGATGATATCTCGTGTATGGTCTTGTGCTTATATGTCTTGGAGTGGTTTCTAGAAAAACAAATTATATTCATAATGCAAATAATATATGTTTGAATGACTACCTTACAACAAGGAGTCCAAGCCATATCACAAAGTTTCCATACTTTCTTAATTGAGTTTAAGTGTAGATTCAAACCAATGGTTGTAGATAACCAAATCCTGATATTTATGAAAAATGGATAAACAAAAAACAAATGGGAAGAAGTTTCAATGTGGAAGAACCCAGTGTTTCCAAAACCAATCTTGTGTTTGCACAAAATCTTCAAGCTTAATAAGAGCTAGCTTGTCTTGGTCCCTTAGCTCCTCATTATGACTATTGTGTTTGTATCTGATTTTTAACATCATGCAACTTCTCTTCAACTTCCTTGATATAAACATGAACATTTCCAAATGTATTCCATATCTATAGCTTATTTTTACGAAACTTCAACTTCTCTGTCAACACAAATACGGGACAACCAACAATATTAATATTCCAAAATTCAGAGATCACTTCCTTGCGTTGATCAGTGCGGGACCTATCTATCCTACCATTGGATTAAGTGTACTTTTCTCCTATATTTGGAAAATGAGATAATTCATTGTTGTTAGTTTAGTCTTGAAATTCATCCATTGGTAACCTAGATGGAGTATGCATATCCCTGTGCCATGTGTTCTCGAAATAATGTTGAAGTCTCCCCCAAAACTTCAAAGAATGGCAAATAGAAAAATTTGTCTGCTCAATTTTGACCAAAGATTTCTTCTTCTAGAATGGTAGGTTGAGGCATAAACTGCAGAAATCCTAACCACCATTCCTTCCTCAGTCAAGGCGAAAGTCACATGCTGGTCATCAAGAGACGTCGTTATGGGGTATAGTATCAAAACACAAATACACCAAAGAAAATAAATTTAGGCTTAGTCTTTGTAACCATACTAAAGGAACATGTCAAAATTTGTTCGAAGTTCTACATTAAGGATATTATTAGATTTATCTTTAATAATTAATCTTTTTAGAGTCAATTTGGGAGACATAATGGTTGATCCCCTTATGTTCCAAAATAAACACTTCATTTAAATGTCTTGGATTCACCAACTTTTGACATGGTTCCATAATTTCTTTTTACATTAGATCACTATTTGAAAAAAGCAATTTAGCCTCAATAATTGAGCGTCGATCCTATCTCCGATGCTATTTGTATCACGTTTACGTCAAAGTAGACGAACGCTAACAAGTAATAGTTTACCCATTTATTTATTTACTATAACACCTTTATCCAATGCTAACTATCTAATTATTTTTTATTTATTCATTTATTGCAAAATTAGCGGTAGTCCTAGCCGACGTTAACGTAGTTTTAGTGATGCTTAAAATATTTCTTTTTCCTCCACAATTTTCGTTTGCATCATTTTTCTTTAGATTTTTGGTATTTATTTATATCAAAGTTAGCGTCGGTTGTTGTCAACGCTAGGGAGCTCACAAGCCAATATTTTTTATTTGATTATTTATTTAATGTAATACTTGTGGCGGTCATACCCGATACTAATATAGTGCAAAAATTATTTCATTTCCTACTCAATTATCGTTTGCCTCATATTATGATATATTAAATAATAACAAATAACAAATAAGAGAAAAGTTTGTTTAATAAAGGGAAAAAAGCTGGTCATCTTATGATATTAAATAACAATTAAATAGTAAATAAATAATAATATATCTATAACTATATAGATAAAGGGAATTTGATATTTTAGACCTATCTATTTTTCTTTTTTAACTACCTCAACTTTCATTACTTCCATATTTGCACATAAGTGGTTTATTTTTTTAATACCATAACCACTATTTTTATAAAACTTTTATAAAATCATATAGAAAAAAATTATATATTAAAAATTTAAAATATCTTTACACTGTCGATTAATGAAACATTTATATCCCGTCACGTCATATTTTTATTTTTAAAATATTATTATAATTTGATAATAAAAAATATTTTAATCCGACATTGACGGTGTCCTACCTTTAATCTCAAAACCATAATAGTTTTTGCATTTGTTAATGTAACTTTTCTCTTTCTGTTTTACAAAATTATACCTCTCATTGATTCAGTTTTTCACTAGGAAAACCATTATTTCTTTTATATTTGTTTCAATAACTTCTCCCTATCCATATTGCAAAATTACTTATCCTTTAACTCATTTGTATTCTTACCAGAAAAGCTTAACTGCTTTTATGTTTGCCCATGTAATTTCTCTTGCAATTTTGCATCACTTGATAAAGATGTTACATTAAAATCAACAATATGCATCGTAAGTTCTCATTGTAATTGTTTCACTTCCCACCAATTCAATTATATTTTAGTTTTTTTTGGACTAGTAACTTCTCGCAACTACATGATAATTATTTCGTTCAATCGATTCTTATATGAAAAATTGATATCACATCAACGGAACCATTAACACAACAAATAACATTTTTTAACATTAGGAAATTTTATGTACTTTTACTTTTTGTTTTAGATTTAACTTACTCATGTGATTGAAGAATAATGAACATGATTTGTTATATATAGATATCATATGTATACTGCACACACATGGTATTGAGATTGGTTTTCATATTTATTCTTTCAGATATGCTATGTTGACACTGAAATTCCTACACTGTATTTACACCGTATCCATTTCACATCATTTTTACACTGACACAAAAATCAAAGCAATAAAAAAATATATTTAAAAAAACAAATACAAGTATAACCGTATATAGATACGGTGTGGTTGTAAACTTTGGTGTAATGCTAGCATTTCTCTTATTCTTTATATGTAAACAATTTTTTGCTTTTAAAATAGTAACTTGAGCAATTTTAAATATATATGAAAAAAAACAACTTAGATACTCACTTTAACTCTTCAGAATTCAGTTTTGCTTTTTATTTTAAAATATGATTCTTTTCATTTATATTTTTTGATTAATTTTATTCTTTTAAATTTCTATTCAAAACTTTTCTTATTTTGGAAGAAACAGTGGTTACTGTACATGTATGAAAAAAAAGTTGTGCGATGTAATATATAAAAAGACATCCTATCCTCAATAGGAAAAGGTAAAATGCATACAAGTAACTATACTATACATAAGGTTTTTATGTTTTGTTTATGCATTCAAACAACTCTATTTGCATTGCTGGTTTTTTTAATTTAAAGGACAATTTCTTTCCGATGATTTTAGTAACTAATAATCCCATTAAAATGTAAAACCACGTCACATAATATGGTTTCTCAAAGGAGGGAGTCGGTTACCATGAATTTTTTGGATGGAAGTTGATTCCAATAATTAAAAAATAAAACCTAACTAAACCATCTCTCTAAAATTAAAGAACACATGTGGAGAGAGATATGCCGACTAAAAAAGCGGATTGACGGGCATACTTTGATATAAATAATTAATTAATAATTAAACAGTAATTAAATAATAATAAATAACAAAGAAGAGAAAATGTAAACCTAACACACGCTTGATGAAGAAAAGAATACGATTGAACAGAAAGAGAGAAAACAGGCTATCCTTTGTGTTGTTATGAAGAGGGAAATGAGGAGATGGCTATGACGGTCTTTTTTGTGACATTAAATCCATCGGTGGTGGTTTAATTGTTGGCCGATCTATTTATGACGACGACGGTTTTGGGAAGGCGGTGGTGCGACTAAGATGGTGGTGGTGGCTCTGGCGATAGCGGCTGACAGTTAGGAATAGAGGTGGTCCGAAAAGAGAAATGAAATGCTGAGAGAGACTTGGATCTTTTGATTTCCTCTGTTCTATTTGAGTTCTTCTTCCCATTTTTGTGTTCTATATTTGAAATGATTTTTTACCAGAGAATAAAGTGGGTTGGGGTTGTGTTACAGTGAAGAGAAAACCAATTATGCAAAAAGTTTTTCTTTATTTGGTTCCCTATGTTTTTCGGTTTTACTTTGTGTTTTGGTTCTCCTCCTATTTGCTAACTATTTTCAATTAAAACTATGGGTTATTTGTGGTGTATATAGATGAGATACTGAAAAAAATAAATGAAATGACTAGAATGAAAGACAGTGCAATTTCGGTTGATGGTAAAGTTGTTTTACAAAAACGTTACTAAAAAATAGAAAGTTAGGAAGAAGCATGCTCAGTATCAGATCACGCACAAGAGCAGTAGTAAGGAATATGTTTTTCAAATTCGGCATTTTGATTAGTAGTTTCAATTCCTGAATTTGGAGTCATCCTTTTGATTTGACAAAAATGCTGGAATTTCGTGCTTTATGTGCTTTATACCTTCTTGCTTTGTTAAAACTCTATCGTGTTGAAATTATGTTATATTTTCTATTTTATAAGTATAATAAATTACCTCGGAAAAATTGAATACAATGTTCGCGAAGTGCATCGCATGTTCGTAGGATCGCCTAAGAGAGTCGTCATCGAATTTTATTTATTTTTTATAAAAAAAAATAAAAATATCGATAAAACTCCTAAAAAAACGAATAAGATATAGTTGTCGCAATCAAATCAAGATTCAAAAGTTTATTTCGCAATGAGAAGATATTAACACCCCTCACGTCCGTTATACTCAATATGAACTGTTTAACTAGATGTGCACGTAAGTGTTTGTTTATCGAGTTATATATTTGTGATCTTCAAACTTGAGTTTGATGTGCACGTAAGTGTTTGGGTGATGACGAGAGCTCTGATGGTCGAGAATTACATCTCATATCCCATCTCCCAGGAGCTTGTGTGAACTACACCACGTTCCTTTTTTTTTATCTTATTTGTGAAAAGAAACTGATATTTTTAGGTATTTTGGGGTTTATTGAGAAAAGACACTCGATGTTGATCGATGTTTGTTTTGAATTGTAGAATTTCTTGGAGGATGATGACTTTCGGATGGTCGAGAACTACATCTCGTATCCTAACTCTCGGGAGCTCATGGAGTAGACCTTGTCCATTTTCATTCGATTTTATTAAAAAAATTCAAATAATTTAAAATCAAGCATTTGAGAAAAGAGTTTGACGTTGGATCAAACATTTGATTATCTTTTACGAAATGGTTTGACAAAAGTGGTTAGAAATGGTTTGAAAAGGATTTAGAATCGATGGTAAAATTTGTTTCAAATGAATGGGAAGGAGTTGGAATGGTGGAAACTTGGTGTTTACCAAATATTTTTAAAAATGAAGTTTTGTGTTGTTCAAGTGCTTTTATTGTTTTGAAAGGTTTATTTTATTTTTGACCGATTATTTAATTAGTTAATTTATCTAATTAATGGAAAAAGGCAAAAAAATACAAATTACAATCAAATGGATGGGGTACATTTGTCTTTCGGAAGATTACCTAATTAAATCGACTTAACATATTAAAATAGACTAAATAAATAATCAAATAATCTACTTAATAAAAAAAATTAATTAATTAAACTACAAACAACTAATCAATTAAATATCTAATAAATTAGTTAACTACTAAATAAATTAATAAAAAATAAAAATAAATAATCAAATAAAAATAAATAGAAATAACATGAGATGATGGCATGCAAAAAGCTTTTCTTTATTTGGTTCCCTAAGTTTTTCGGTTTTACTTTATGTGTTTTGGTTCTCCTCCTACTTTGCTAATTATTTTCAATTAAAACTATGGGTTATTTGTGGTGTATCTAGATGATGATACTGAAAAAAAAGATATGAAGTGATTAGAATTAAAGACAGAGTTCAATTTCGGTTGATGGTAAAGTTGTTTTACAAAAACGTTGATAAACTATGGGTTATTTGGAGTCATCCTTTTGATTTGACAAAAATGCAGGAACTTCGTGCTTTATGTGCTTTATACCTTCGTGCTTTGTTAAAATTTTATCATGTTGAAATTGTGTTATATTTTCTATTTTATAAGGACAATAAATCACCTCGGAAAAATTGAATACAATGGTCACGAAGTGCATCGCACGCTCGTAAGATGGACTAATAGAGTCGTCACCGAATTTTATTTATTCCCAAAAAGGAAAAGGAAAAATATCGATAAAATTCCTAAAAGAATGAATAAGATATGGTTGTCGCAATCAAATCAGAGTTTAGAAGTCTATTACGCAATGAGAAGGTATTAGCACCACTCACGTCCATTGTATTTAATAGGAACCGTTTTGCTAGTTGTGCACGTAAGTGTTTGTTTGAAGAATGTTTGCTTATCGAGTTATTAAAATGTTTAAAGAGAAAAAGAAATGGGTCACAAAAACCTTTTTATTAATGTGCTTGACGAGATTGGAAGTCTCATTTCTACATATCTACGGGTGTGATGGAGAACTCAAGGCTACCTAGTTACGGGTAGAAAATGTTTCTTTGTTGGTCGATTTTAACCAAAGCTATTTTGTCACATTGACAAAAAACATTGCTTGCTACCTAAAACAACTAGGGAAGGGAACATTTGCATCTGACCGAATGGATGGACATATCAATATTGGCGGAAAAACTTCGTTAGCTTACTCACACATACAAATGGACAAAACGTTATCTTGCATCGTCTCGAGACAAAATATCTTTCGTTTGTGAATATGGTTTGAAGATCACACGGCGGTAAGAAAAGAGTTTGATGTGTTATAGTCTTTTGGGGTGATGACGAGAGCTCAGATGATCGAGAATTACATCTCATATCCCATCTCTCAAGAGCTCGTGGACTACACCACATTCCTTTTTCATCTTATTTGTGAAAAGAGACTGATAGTTTTAGGTATTTTGGGGTTTATTGACACTACAAGAAAAATGAGTTTCAACAACCACGGTTAATTATCTAAAAACCGTAGCCTAAGCCTTTAGCCTACGATTTTCTAGTCGTGGAATAAACAGCCGTTGCCCGTTCTTATATAGACTACGATTTTCTCACTTTATCCTACAAATGAGAATACGCATTGCCAAAACACGTGAATCGGCCACGATTTTGAAACTCGTTGGAGACTACGGTTTTGTTTAGGCTATACTTATATAACCGTTGTCTGTTGATGACTACGATTTATTAAGTTAATTTTGTCCACATAATAAAATTGTTTCCTATTAATTTTCTTTATAAAAAATACAATAAACAATGTAGAGTTTTGTTGTTATAAAATGTAACTTCAAACTCAATAAATCATATACAAAATAATAAAGTTAACAATGTTGTTGCATGAAACCTTTAACATTATAAGTTAATTTAAAAGATTTTACATCGACTACAACAATTTACATCCAACATCTAGTTCATAATAAACAACTATAAAACACATTGAACCTATTGGCAAGTCATGAGCTATGTACTATAGCATCACAATCTAAATTGTGAGAGACTTATCTTTATTTGAACAATAATAATTGACAAATTCAAAATTGTAATGTTTTCACTCTCTAATGTATTAAACTAGAACTGCTTAAGAGTCATGTCATCTCTTGTGTCTCAATCTAGAGCTTTAAAAATATTATTGTAGATTCCTTGTCCAATCTACAAATGTAACATACGTCAAATAAACTATATCCCTTTCAAATTGGGTTTCTCAAAATAAAATATAAAGTAATAAATTTCATTAACTTACATATTCATATGGTAATGGACAATCTAACTCAACATGGAAACTATCGAATTGATTTGATTCTCAATTGCAATGACACAAATAATATAAAAGAAATTAAAGATCCATAACTCACAAATTAATGCAACTATTTTTTACTACTCCACATGATACAAAGATTTTTACTTGACATGATACAAAATACTAGTATGATATAGAAAAGAAAAAAAAACATATTATGGAAAAAAAAAGGCATGAGGACACAGTAAATCTAGTGGTATGATATTCAATAAGAGGCCGCAATCCATGGCACAACAACAACATAATATAACACAAATGCTAAGAAATAAATATGAAAAACCTTGAAAAATATAATTCACTAAGTACGTCGAAGTGCAACTCATTCCTAAGTTTCAGCTCTCAGCTTGTGCAACAATGGTTAGTTTGTGAAAACTTAAGAAACCAATTACTCAATTAATCATAATTAAAAATTAAACATCCAGTACTAACAAAATCTCTATTATTGAGTTGGTGCTAAATTATAAAAAACAAAAACTAAGATAAAAACAGATATTGAGGAAAATAAAAAATAAAAAATAAACCAAAATAAATTTTGAATTGTTGCAAAATAGTTTAAATAATAAAAAAATGGACAACGTCTTCTGACTTATATCTTCAAGCAACGTTTTTCCTGCCGTTGCCTATTCTTCCATTGCCTAAAGCCAAAAATGTTGTAGTGTGAGAAAAGACACTCGATGTTTGTTTTGCATTGTAGAGTTTCTTGGAGGATGACGAATTTCAGATGGTCGAGAACTACATCTCGTATCCTAACTATCGGGAGCTCATGGGCTACACCTCGTTCATTTTTATCCGATTTTATTGAAAATTTTCAAATAATTTAAAATCAAATATTTGGAAAAAGAGTTTGACGTTGGATCAAACATTTGATTATCTTTTGCGAAATGGTTTGGCAAAAGTGGTTAGAAATGGTCTGAAAATGATTTAGAATCGATGGTGAAATTTGTTTGAAATGAATGGGAATGAGTTGGAATGGTGGAAACTTGGTGTTAACCAAATACTTTTTAAAATGAAGTTTTGTGTTGTCCAAGTGCTTTTATTGTTTTGAAAGGTTGATTTTATTTTTGACCAATTATTTAATTAATTAATTTATCTAACTAATGGAAAAAGCAAAAAAGTATAAATTATAATCAAATGGATGAGGTACATTTGTCTTTTGGGAGATTACCTAATCAAATCAAATTAACATATTGAAGTCGACTAAATAATAATCAAATAATCTACTTAGTAAAAAAAAGAAATTAATTAATTAAGCTACAAACAACTAATCACTTAAATATCTAATAAATTAATTAACTACTAAGTAAATTAATAAAAAATACAAATAAATAATAAAATAAATAGAAATAGAAATAACATGAGATGATTGCATGCATATAGATGGGAGTGTTGTAAAGTATAAAAAAAACAAGGAGGCCCAAACCCAATATGAAACAAATACCAAATTGAAAAGAAGTAGGAAAAAAAACAGATCCAATATACCACTCCCCTCTTGATATCTTTCAAACGATTAACGCACAAAACCTTTCCCTTTCAAAAAACAACATTCAAAATCTTCCTTAAATCCTAAACAAACAAAGAACAGTCATGAACATGGATTTCAAAAAGAAGACTTACCGATCGAAAATGGCGTATCTCAAGCAGAGATCATGGTGGTGCGAAGGCAGAAGGTGAGATCCGTGTGGTTGTGGAAGCGTTGTGTTTTACTTGTAAAATATGACGGAGGGAGCAACCGCGGGTTTGTCTGTTGCGTCAAAGGAGATAGGCTCGTGGTGGTGGCATCCTTGGCGTGTGCGTGGAGGAAATGGAGGTAAAGTGTCGAAGTTGAACGGAAGGCAAGGGAGGAGATCGTATTCACTGTTGTGTGGTCGAAATTAATGCGGTTCAGCGGCTACTTCGGAAACTGCTTGAAGACAGTTGATCGTTGTGTGCAGTGTTTTTTTTTTTGTTAAAAGGTGTTTTCCTAATATGAGTGAAGTAACTTTTTCATTTTTGTTATATTTTTTCATGCTGCAAGTGGTTTATGGTGTTGTGAGATTGAGTTTTGGAGTAAGCTATATGAAGAAATGAGAGAGAATCAACGAAGAAGCTCACTCCTCTTCTACCATTTTCGCTTCTCCTTTTTTAACCAAGTTGAAATGGATAGAAAGGTAAGCAATTGGTTAATGGAAGAAAAAGAGATATGGTGGTTTATGAGGAAACAAAGTGTGTAGTAGGAAGTTGTTTTACTTGAAAGTCCTTTTCTCACCTTTTTTTACTAAAAAAAGAGAGATACATGATATTAAGAGATGATGTTATGTGAGAAGGTGGTATCATCATGAAGATGGGTGTTATGAGATTTGTTGGTTGATGTTGAAGAAGGTTATTATGAAGAGTAAAGTTTGAATGAACTTTATGAAGTATGTGTGTTTATTGTTCGAGTTATGAGTGAAAGAAAAAAACAAAAAAGCTAAAAAAATTTACTTACAGCATGTTGGTGAGAAAACTTGTGAAAATGGGTGTATAATATGAGTTATGAAGAAATGAGTGTAGGGTATTGTTTTATGATATAAGGAATGAAATGGTGATGTTATTATGGTGAGAAGAACAGTTCAACAAAAACCATATATTTTCTCTATTTCAGTGCAACGCCATCTTTGTTTTTTTTTGTCAGAAGTTTTTCTTTCTATTTTCTCTATGGTATGAAATTGAAAGACAGATACCTAGACCTAAGGATGCGTCGTTTCTCTCTATTGGTGTGTGGGTTTTTGTTTTCAACTTTCAGAAAGAAAAAAGAAAAAAATATATAAACACTAGTCTACTTAAGGAAGATCAAACAAATAGTTTGAATAAAAGTTTGTGTGTTTACAAGATGCTTCTACACAAGTAGATTTTACACAAATGAAATACAAACACTTAAAGAAAAATTGTGTACACAAATTGATAGCTTTTCACAAAGAAATATACTTGTCAAATTTTGTAGATCTTCATCAATTCTTCAAGTCTCCAAGTCCCACTTGTATAACATAAGAAAAGAGACCGATGGAAGGAAAAATGTGAATACCAAATAGACCGGCTGTTCACTATTGGATAGGTGAAAGGAGTGATAATATGTATTGTCCTTCGCCCACAAATTAAGTGATAAGTGTGGTGAATAGTACATTCCTTGCCCATGATATCAGGTAGTGGAAAGAATATTTGATATGTACTATGTACTATTTGATCACATACCCATTTGATCTTATCTTCAAGTTCATTGACTTCTGATGAAAGTTGGTGAAACATGAAATGAAGAAACATATAGTTGGATTCATAAACTTCACAGCATCAGTAGTCTGGCTTGAGATCTTTAGTATCTTCATAATTTTTAGAATCTACAGTCAAAACCTTGATTACCTCAACATCTGGCTTGAGATCTTTAGAAATTTCAGCTTAGTAACAAAACTTCAGAAGCTTTCCATTCTTCAGAAGCTTGACGATTAGAGTCACGTCTAGAAGCATAAGTGGAAAGAACGTCACAACAACAACCTAGCGTCTCTTCAGAAGCTTTTCAGGAGTCAATCAGCACATAATTAGGAAGAATATTGTAGCAGCAACTTGATTTATTTCATAACTTCTCATGATTAGCGCAGGAGCGGAATTTGGAATGCACTATTCAGAAACTGATGACGTTGCACGTCATATAATCTACATCAGAACTGACTATTAAATATACACAATAATAAACCATTAGGGTACCAAAATTATTCTCACACAAATACAACATTGTTATCATCAAAACTCAAGGTATAGATGCACAACCAAATCTTGTTCTAACAAAAATACCTGGTTGAAAAGGCTTTGACTGATCAAAATGCGACTGTAAAAGGAGTCGAAAACATAAAAAGAATATGCCAGGTTAAACTAAGTGAACATTAGATTAATAAAATCGACGTCTGCAAGCTCGATTTCAAAAAAAATTAGCTGCTAATTTTAGGTATATTTGAAAATTGATTCAACTGATCCGTCTATATAACCGAGAACTTATTGTGATAAACATTTTAAGCATTATGCGAGATGAAATGCATGCTAAGTTATGCAGGTGATGAAAATGTCATGATGTATGTATTGAGTTATTGAATGAGGGGCAAAATTATGGTGTGACAGTTGCCCCTATTTAAACACCTTCGACCAGAGAATATGAAGAGGGACACTCTTCATGTGATCACGATGGGAGATAGTTAAATACTAAAGGATCCAAGTTTTTTCCCTAGATGCAGGTGAAATGATATGATATGTTGTGAATGCATGAAGGACTCTTTTTTTCTTTGTTTTGCTAGGAATATGATGCGATAGAAGATGAATCCTAGCATAAGATTTTACGATGGATGAAGATTTAAAGGTAAACCTGTGGGGAATGATGGAAATGTGAGTGCAACTTTCTATTAGATATGTTTTGTATGATGTCAAAACTAGGATATTCTTAGCATTTATGTACATTGGACGATATCATCTGAGTCTAGTAGTGCATTTTAGCATTAGGAAGCATGTCAACATGTTTAGAAATGATGTAGAAAAGATTCACGCATTAAGAAAAGATTTTATGGATGAAAAATTCATTTTTATGTGAAAAACTGTCTATAGGTCGACACATGCGATTATAAGTCGACCTATAGAAGAATTTTTTCTGCTACATGTCTATACTTACGATGCATAGGTCAACTCATGTGCTGCAATATTAAAGCATATAGGCTATGTCAGATGTGCCTTTTATATAGGTTGGCACATAACATGTATAGGTCGACACATGACTTGTATAGGTCGACCTATAGATTAAAAATATTGAAAAATTACATTTCTTTCTATTCCTTTTGCTAGCCATTTGTTTACATATATATACTTGGTACATGCATCATTTACTAGTAAGGTTTCTAGTGAGTAAAAACTATACAAAATCGGGATTTCAAAGCATTATCATCATCTTCAACCTCTCTTCTATGCATACACACAATCAAACTACACATACTCATCTTTTGATTGGATGCCATCTAGATTATGGCTGATAACATCCAATTAGGTTTGTTGTACTATAAAATTGGGTTGAGAACCTTGAGGGTTTCAAATTAGAAAACCAAGGTGGGGTTTTCCTTCAAGATCTTTTAGGTTTTGAAGGTTTTGGACAATATTACTCAATCCGAATCTGATCGAGTGAAGTCTTTGAAGAACGGAAGGTTCTTGCAAAAGAGTAGCATTGGGCAATTGATCGTATTGGTAAATCTTAGGTTTAGACAAATGCACATTTGGGATTCGATCGAGTGAAAGCTTTGAAGAACAAAGGGTTTATTTCAAAGAAGTAGTGTGAGACGGTGAATCGAAGCAACATTGTTGGTTACTTGATCAAGCTTTGATCAAGGGAAGAGAAGGTGGTAGAATCAACATCAAGCTTAGTGTTTGTAGAGTTAGATTGCTACATCTCTCTTGTATTCAAACATTTGGAAAGTAAGATATATTACTGTCATACGGTGAACTGGACTTTTTATGTTTTTTATCGCAATGTCGCGGTTAGCAAGAGTCGCCACCGACTTTTCTTTTATCCAATAAGGAAAGGTGGAAAAGAACAGGAAAGACCTTAATTTAGATTTTGGGTTCGGGAGGTACATTATACAAAGGGAAGGTGTTAGCACCCTTTGTATCCATGGTTATCCATGGGCTCTTAATTGCTCGATCACTTATATTATTTTTGTCTAAAAAAGTGTTTGTGAATTGTTTGGAAAATTGTTTTGAAAAGAGAATTTAACTTTGTAATGATTCTTGTATGAATGTATACAAAGTGGTTATCCCGTTTTAGTTTTGAAAATTGTTTAGAAAAATATAACTCGGTAATGATTCTAGTATGAATGTATACCAAGTGGTGATTTTCTAAAGGCATTTTGAAAGGTGTGAGGTGCAAAAAAATGTTTTAAGTTGTGAGCCAGCAATTAAGAGTTATACCGACCCAAGGTCTTTACGGGCATTTCCTATCCTTATGAGGGTAAAACTGTCCTTATTATTGAGAAATAAGTAGTTTTATCCTTTGGATGTAAAAGGGTCATCGTAGAGTCATCGATTGGTCATTGAAGGCAACAGTTATGAGGATACCTTAGCATTCGAAGGGACTATCATCATTTAACCGTAGGCAACATCGGAGGGTCATCGAGGGACAAAGTTGTATATTCAAAGGCAACATCCGAGGGACTATAATTTATTTTATGATGATTTAACCGAAGGGTCTTTGCTAAGGGTATCCCCACGTTCGCGGGACATGACCGTAATATCGTAATCGTAAGGCAACAAAGAGAGGTCCAAGATCACTTATTCAAAGGCAAAGTTTTACAATTAATTATATAATTAGGATGAAACTCCACATTAAAATTATTAAAAATAATATATTAAAAAATTAATACATTAGAAATTAATACATTAAAAATTAATTTAGGGTGAAACTCCACAAGGGTATCCCACAAATAAAGTGGAATACCTAGCCAATAACCTTTTCCTGGGATATGTGAACCTTTACGAAACTCAAAAAAAAAGAAACATGTCAGAACACCAAATCAGGGTGCAATCGAAGATTACACCGGAGAAATATCACAACAATAAATAGGATAGGATGAATAATGCATGGCTATGATAAAACATAAAAAAAAACAGACTAGAAGAATCAGGTACTGTCTCGTTCGCCTCTGCCTCGCCTAGCGAAGGCCACGGATTTTGAATTTGAAAACAGCCCCATGTTAGGAACTTTGAATTTTATGGCATTTTATCACAGGAATAACATGGTCAAACATTCAGGGTATTCAGGCATATTTAAATTCCCATACGAAAGCAAATTATATATCAACATTTAATCATGATGCATTATATATGTAGATATGGCCAATTGAAAGTATAAACAATAGAGATACGCAAACCTGTTTGCCAATTCAAGGTTGAAGGGATTGACCACTTGTAGTATCGGAATAAGTTAGGCAGCGGGAATTGGACGGCGATGGCTTCGGTGCAGATGGGCTGCCTTCAGGGTTTCTTTACTCTGAATTCTCCGGGTAGGCAGGGTTCCTATGCCAAAGTTTCTATCCGTCCTTCTCTGTTCTCTCTCTTTCTTTTTCCTCAAGGTTTTGTTCCAAGGAAACCTCAGAGTGTTTTGCTTCTCTTCCTTCTTTCTCCAGTGAATCTCCCAGTGTAAACTCCAAGTCTAACTCCCAGCCTTTTCCTCTACTGAAACTTCAGTATTTATAGACTAATTTCGTGGGTAATGGGCTTGAAATGAGGGAGACCCAAGTCCAAAATAATTTGTTATATTTTATTTATATATTTATTTTAATTAATTAATTAATTAATTAATTAATTAATTAATTAATTAATTAATTAATTATTAATTAATTTTTTTTTTTTTTTTTTTTTTTTTTTTTTTTTTTTTTTTTTTTTTTTTTTTTTTTTTTTTTTTTTTTTTTTTTTAGGAAAAATGATGGGTAATTTTTGGGGTATGACAGCTGCCCCTGTTCAATATTCTTGAACCGAGAGAGTTAGGATGGCGTGTATGCCATTCGTGGTCTGGAGGTGGAAGATTATTGAACACTAGAATGCCCCAAAAATTTGCACTTGAGAATCGACAGTTGGTCTTGATGGAGATGGGCTTAAAGATGCCATCCGGGAGGTTTGATGACGAAAGCTTCAGATCGAGCCGTACATTAGGCCAATTTGAAGACATGGGTGCCACACTGGGTCGTACATTAGACCGAATAATTAGTCATCTATTAGGCTGCCGACTTCGCTGGGGAGTCGGAGTGTGTCATATGCTGTTGGGGATAAAGGATCAGAATGGACCATACGCTAGATCGTATCTGAGTTGCAGAATGAGCCGTACGTTAGGCTGAATCTGATGACGAAAGGGGTAGTCGTACGTTAGACTACACTTCAGAAATGTACCGTATGTTAGGTAGCATTTGAGGGGATGGACATCCGAACGGGTCGTACGTTAGACCGTCGCAGAATGAGTCGTCTGTTAGGCCGCATCTGATGATGAAAGCGGTAGTCGTACGCCAGACTACACTTCAGAAATGTACCGTACGTTAGGTAGCATCTGAGGGTTGTAAGATCCAAACGGGTCGTACGTTAGACCGCGTTGGAGTTGCTGGAGTTCAGAATGGATCGTACGTTAGATCGTATCCGAGTTGTAGAATGAGCCGTCCGTTAGGCTGCATCTGAAAAAGAAAGTAGTCGTACGCTAGACTACACCCCTGAATGTACCGCACGCTAGGCAGCATCTGAGGATTTGAAGGTCCAAATGGGTCGTACGTTAGACCGCATTGGAGTTGCTGAAGAAGTCATATGTTGGGCTGAATCAGAATGAACCGTACGTTAGGCTGTATCTGATAACCTGTATATGTTGTACTTGCAATAAATGTCTGGGATGGGCTTAAAGATGCCATCGTTAGGAGGATATCGAAGTGTTGTCAGAATGAATGTTCCCATGAACTGTATTTGAAATATGTATCTGAATCTTGAATGTGATTGATAAAGGTGTCTGTCTGAATGAACCTTTTATTTTGACTATATCAGGAGGATAAATAACCTGCAAAGAAAAGTTAGCTTCATGCTATGTCATGATGTATGAGATGTTTCGTGTTATGCTAAAATAAATGCGAATGTTGTATGCATGCGTATGCTGTGAAATGATGTAATGAATGAGTTATGCGTATGAGAAGTTCTGCTTGGGGACTCTACTGGGGAAAATAAATCCCCATCTACTGATTGGAGATATTTGTAACGATGACCCTTTCTCGGCAGGGGGTTCTTGATTCTGTCTGATGGTAGAAATATTCCACAGATCTTGACTGAGGATGGATGAGATGATCAATCTGTCTGATGATGCCGACCTCTGTTGGGGAGTAACTGGCTGTGCCGGGGAATACTGCTAATTTCTTCTGAGGAATAACAGACTTGCTGGGGGAATAGAATTGGTAGCGGATTCATTGGAAGCATGGTTAGACCTTCTCCTCGATCCTGAAGTCGGGTAGTAATTGCTATTGCTATTCTACGCATATATTTTGGTAAACATTTATCATATTCAAATGCACATATTAATTCAAATTAAATCAATGGACATTTACGCAACCAAAACAGAAAAGTAAAAACAAAAGCATCTTTTTTTTGAAAGAGGGTTGTATTGATTTTGAAAGGAGGCCTATAAACAGGCAATTTGTGTACAAGGAGACAGAAATCCTAGTAAGAGGAAATTGTCGAAAACAAAGAGAAAGCTATGTGGAAGAAGTCCTATTGATTTTAAGCCTACTACTGTCATTATGTCTTCGAGCATCTCATCCCTTGCTGTCGGATAGAAGTGATTGGCTTGGTCAGTCCCTCGAACTTGGATGAAAGTTGACTGAGAACGGGACATAGTCATACGCTTTAATCCCTAATTTTTGCCTGGACCGCCTTTTCAGGTTTTCAGTCCACCAGGATACCCTTTTTTGCCCAAGCCGCCTTTTCAGGTTTTCGACTTGCCGGGTGTACATTTTTTTATATATATCCCTAATTTTTGCCCGAACCCTTTTGGTTCGCCGGGATGCCCTTACTTTTGCCTAGATACGTCGATCTAGCGGGTCTCTTTTATGCGTAGTATTTTTTAACTATGTCCGCGTTCACGGGATGTGGGAAGTCTTCACCATCCATAGTAGCGAGTATCATGGCTCCACCAGAGAATACCTTCTTAACCACAAATGGCCCTTCGTATGTGGGAGTCCATTTGCCTCTGGGATCACCTTGTGGTAGAATGATACGCTTGATCACCAAGTCGCCAAGTTGGTACACCTGTCTCTTAACTCTTTTGTTAAATGCCTGGGTCATGCATTTCTGATATATCTGCCCATGACAAACAGCCGCAAGTCTCTTCTCATCAATCAGACTTATCTGATCGAGTCGAGTCTGAATCCATTCATCTTCATCTAAGCCCGCCTCTTTCATGATTCTTAGAGAGGGAATCTGAACTTCCACTAGTAAGATGGCTTCCATTCCATAGACTAAAGAGAACGGAGTTGCCCCTGTCGTAGTGCGCACTGAAGTGCGATAACCGTAAAGAGTAAAGGGTAACATCTCATGCCAGTCTTTGTATGTTACTGTCATTTCTTGCATGACCTTCTTGATATTGTTAGCAGTCCCCACGGCGCCGTTCATCTTTGGCCGGTACAGAGAAGAGTTATGGTGTTTTATTTTGAACTGCGTGCAGAGTTCAGTAATCATCTTGTTGTTCAAATTAGTACCATTGTCAGTGATAACTCTTTCAGGAGACAGCAGGTTTCTCAAATAGGTATTTGATAGAATCCATCTTAGAAGTCAATAAGGTGGTATGATTCAACATATACTGTCTTAGTCGGCGAGCAGCCCAGGCCAAAGCACAGCAAGTTTTCTCGAGCAGTGAGTATCTTGTTTCACAGTCGGTAAACTTTTTGCTAAGGTAGTATATGGCATGCTCTTTTCGACCAGACTCGTCATGTTGCCCCAACACGCACCCCATTGAGTTTTCTAAAACGGTCAAATACATGATTAGAGGTCTTCCCTCAACTGGTGGTACCAGAATCGGAGGTTCTTGGAGGTACTTCTTGATTTTGTCAAAAGCTTCTTGACATTCATCATTCCATATCATCTCTTGATTTTTTCTCAGTAACTTGAAGATGGGTTTGCAAGTAGCGGTCAAATGGGAAATAAATCGGGCAATGTAATTCAAACGTCCCAAGAAACCTCTGACTTCTTTATCCGTACGGGGAACTGGCATCTCTTGAATAGCTCTCACCTTGGCTGGGTCGACCTCAATACCTTTACCACTGACAATAAAGCCCAAGAGTTTACCAGATCTTACTCCAAAGGTGCATTTGTTCGGGTTCAATCTCAACTTGTATTTCTTCAGCCTCTCAAACAGTTTGTATAAATGATCGAGATGTTCTTCTTCAGTATGAGACCTGGCTATCATATCGTCCACATATACTTCTATTTCATGATGGATCATGTCATGGAACAAAACCACCATAGCACGCTGGTACGTTGCTCCTGCGTTCTTTAAACCAAACGGCATTACTTTATAACAGAAGGTGCCCCATTGCGTCACAAACGTAGTCTTCTCCATGTCCTCAGGTGCCATTTTGATCTGGTTATAACCCGAGAATCCATCCATGAAGGAGACTACCTTGTGTTGAGCGGTGTTGTCTACCAGAACATCAATGTGTGGCAGTGGGAAATCCTCCTTGGGACTCGCCCTATTCAAATCTCTGTAATCCACACACATTCGCACCTTACCATCCTTCTTTGGCACTGGTACCACATTAGCAACCCATTGAGGATAAGAAGTAACCGCCAGAAAACCAGCATCGAATTGTTTCATGACTTCGGCCTTGATTTTCTCGGACATTTCAGGACGCATGCGACGAACCTTTTGCTTAACAGGACGACAATCTTCCTTCGTCGGCAAACGATGCACTACTATATCGGTATCCAGCCCTGGCATGTCTTCGTAAGACCAAGCAAAAATCTCCACATAGTCATGTAGCATCTGAATCAATCTTTCCTTGATACTGCTTTCCAAGCCTGCTCCTATTTTGACTTCTCTCTTGTCCACCTCGATACCCAGATTTACAGTCTCAACTGACTCCTCATGCGGCTGTATAGTCCTTTCTTCTTGTAGTAACAGTCTGGCAAGTTCTTCAGGTACTTCACAATCTTCCTCACTTCCATCTTCGGCTCGGTAGATCGGATTTTCAAAGTCATAATGAACAGTAGTAGAACTATTATCAACAGGATCCAGAGTGGATAGGGATCTGCAATTCGTTACGTGCGTGTGTGTAAGAAAACATAGCTTGTTTGAAAGATAATAGGAAAGACAAAGAGCGCAATATTTGAATGCAAAACGTCCATTGATTTATTGAATATAAATATGCTTATGAAAATGACAAACCCCTAACAAATTAGCCATTGTGCCTCGGGCATAGACACAATGCTTTAAGAAGTTTGATTGTAAAAGAAAATTAAAATTTGCAATTCTAGAATAAACAATAACAATTACTCCTGACTAAAGGAAATCGGGATAATGTCTTCAGTCTTCCAATTGTTGAGTCCGTCACCAATTGTTGGGAAAATCCAGCTATCCAAGTCGCAATCACTATCAGCATCTTCCATAGCATTAATCTGATTTTTGACTATCTTTCCAGAGTTAAACCCCAGGCCAGCTTTATCAGACTTGTACGGTACATTGATCAGTTGACCCCAACCAGCACGATCACCATTTTCAATCGCGGCTTGAGCATCTTTCAGAGAGATCATGACAGGGGGAGCACGAACAACCTTGGGCACAAGGGGAGTTGGCTTAAGGACAGGACTGGGTGGAGGAACCACTTCAAATGACTGAGAAGGAGTCTCAAAGAATTCACCATCCATCTCGACGTATTTGAAGGCTTGCACACTACTGACAATATACTCTTCTTCTCCACATATAGTGACAACCATGCCTGCTATTGGATACTTCAGCTTTTGATGAAGCGACGAAGCTACCGCACCTGCCCCATGGATCCAAGGGCGTCCCAACAAGCAGGAGTAGGCGGGACGAATGTCCATCACGTGAAAGGTAGTGTTGAAGACTTGAGGTCCTATCTTGATAGGGAGAACTACTTCACCATAGACAACACTCTTCGCACCATCGTAAGCACGCACCACAACATCACTAGGTTTCAGTTCAATGCCTTTGTAGTCAAATTTATCGAGTACAACTTTCGGGAGCACATTCAAGGAAGAGCCGTTGTCGATCAACACGTGAGCCAGGGTGATCCCCTCACACTCGATGGAGATATGCAGAGCTTTATTGTGATTCTTTCCTGCTGGCGTCAGGTCAGCATCGGAAAAGCCTAGGCCATTGTCAACAGTCAAATTAGCAACATAATGTTCGAATTGATCGACGGATGTTTCTTGAGGCACATGAGCGGTCTTCAAGAATTTCATCAATGCATTGGCATGGGATTCAGAGGATAATAACAAGGACAACATTGAGATTTTAGACGGAGTATGCCCCAATTGTTCCACTACATCAAAATCGCTCTTACGGATGATTTTCAGCATCTCTTCCATTTCCTGTTTGGCAACATCTTCAGAAGTAACTTCGACCGATGTCTCTGACTGAGGAGGATTGACTGGTCTTTTTCCTCGAATTTCGGGAGCGGGAGGTGAGATTTCTGGGGAGTAGATCCTTCCACTTCGAGTAACTTTACTAGTCCCCACAATATCATTAGGATTAGCAGAACTACCAACCTGCTTTATGCCATGGATGTAAACGTCGCCTCCATAGTTCCACGGAATAGCTTTGCTGGAGGAATATGGCACGGGGCCAGGTGCGGTAATAATCAGGGGAGCCACTTTGGGCTCAGCGGTAATCTTCACAGGCACTCTAGTAGCGGTAATCTTCACTGGAGCTTTGGACCTAGCAATCACAGATACCTCTTCAATAGAGTTGTCCACCTTAGGAACCCTTTCAAATAGAATTGTACGATCATCCATCAGCCGTTGAATGCCGTTCTTCAACTTCAAACAATCATTGGGTCGGAGTACACAGAGATCGCAATCTTCAGCACAACCTGGAAATAAACCAGCTTGCAATAAATTCTTCTTAACGATCAGGAGAGGAGATGCTAAATCAGCAACGTCAGTAACGTGAGAATTGTCGTCCACAACATTAACATTCTGGTCATGATTAGGCATAGGTGCTGTGATGACATTGGGGGTCGCCGGAGGATCAAATTCAATTTCTCCAGCGTCGATCATATCCTGAATCTTGTTCTTCAACAACCAGCAATCATTCGTATCATGCCCGGGGCTATCGGAGTGATAGGCACACCTGGCGTTGGGATTATAACGAGGAGAAGTAGTGTTGGGATTTGCAGGAGGGCCTCTGAGGGTAATCAAATTGGCCTTTAACATACTCTGCAGTGCTTGGGTTAAAGTCATATTGATCTTGGTAAACTGTCTTCTCGACTTGTCTTGTCTGTGTTGGAAGTTCTGAGATGGCGGTGCGGCAATTGTAACTGCCCCAATAGTATGGTCACGATTCTTCTTGTTATGCTTCCTCTCACTGTACACAGCATTTGATTCATTCTTTCCCTGATAGGACTTTTTGGTGCTTGCAGAAGTAGCTGCCTGTATCTTTCCACTTCGAATGCCGCTTTCAACCCGTTCACCTGTCAAGATAAGTTCAGTGAAACCTGACGAGGAACTTCCCAGTAGATGGCTGTAGAATGGGCCAGTCAGTGTACCCATGAACATGTCCACTAACTCTCGATCAGTCATAGGGGGTTTGACTCTGCCAGCCAAATCTCTCCACTTTTGAGCATATTCTTTGAAACTTTCTTTAGAGCCCATAGTCATATTTTGTAGCTGTAGCCGAGTAGGCGCTAACTCAGAATTATACTGGTAGTGCTTGTAGAAAGCTGTTGCTAAATCAGTCCATGTGCGGATGTTAGAGCTCTCAAGCTGATAATACCACTCTAACTGTGTGCCAGACAGACTCTCTTGGAAGAAATGGATCCACAGTTTCTTATCAGTAGTGTGCGGCTGAATCTTTCTCACATAAGCCCTTAGATGCATCTGAGGACAAGAGGCACCATCATACTTAGTGAAAATGGGAACCTTGAATTTGCGGGGAATGACCACATCAGAGACCAGACCCAAGTTTTCGAAATCCAGACCGGGCACTTTCTGCCCCTCCATAGCTAGCATACGTTCTTCCAGCAACTTGTACTTATCATCCTTCGGAGAGTACTGTTCATGTTCATAATCTTCATCGTCGTCCTCAGAATTGACGAGATTAGGATTCTCATCTTCCGAATCATTCTCGGTCTCTTCTTCTGAATCCTTCGGAATTCTAATCTTGACTCCTGTAACCTGTCCCTTAAGCCTTCTCCCCGGGTTGATGTAACCCACAGGTTTCTGGTCCTTCTTCTTCTCCATCAAAAGAGCTTTCAGTTCTTCCTGCCCCTTAGATAAGCTCAGCATCATTTCCTGGAATTGAGCATTCTGGGCCTGGAGATCTTTGACAGTTTGTTCGAGAGCCATTGTTCAATCTGTTTGAATCTGCTGGAATCTGTTTGATAGGAAAATCGTGAGAACACTGATCCTTTAGAATACCTGTTATGCGATGCAATGCAATGTATGAAATGTTTTCAAGGACTTTCGGGATTTAACTTTGCATAAACTAACAAAAAGAGCTTTTTTTTTTTTTTCTCTCTTGTTTTTGCTTTTGTTTTTGTTTTTTTTTTTAGCAGAGTTAAATCCCTAAATCCTTGAAATGGTTAGTACAATGCCATGATGTTATGATGTTATGATGTTATGTTGTTAGATAAATAACAAGCACAAGCAAGTCACACAACAATCATTCCTAGGTTTTAAGGCTTGCGTGAGTTCCATAGGTAAATACCCTCCCCACTGAAGTTTGGTTGGTTCAACCTGTCTTAGAATAGTAACCGGGTTCTAGAAAGATCTCAAATCATTGACCTTTCCTTAAGTCCACTTCAGTGCAACACCAAGTGGTTGACCGAAGCTTCCCTAAAGTCCAATCTCAAAGAGTGTAGTATCGAGTCTCAACCAACTCCAGTCGGAACCGAAGCCAGTTATCTCACTACTTTCTAATGGCCAGGATGAGTCAATTAGGGTTCTAAAGGTTTGGTTAATGCTTTTATGACACCACGCGAATGCCAAATATTTCCTCAACTAACATGAGGAACATCAGGACATCCAAAGTGCCACATTAACCGTAGCCATCATTTTGACCATTCCAGTATACGCCGGACAGTCGCGATGATCTCTTGCTACTTACCTAAGGTACACTAGATCCGGGTGTAGGATCTTTCACTCAAGCATAACATACCCAAGCAATCCCTTAAAAATAAATCAGACAAATTGAATAAGTGATCTTGTTTTTAAGGTAACCTCTCTTTTTAAATATTTAGGCTCCCCAGCAGAGTCGCCAGTTGTGTCATACGGTGAACTGGACTTTTTATGTTTTTTATCGCAATGTCGCGGTTAGCAAGAGTCGCCACCGACTTTTCTTTTATCCAATAAGGAAAGGTGGAAAAGAACAGGAAAGACCTTAATTTAGATTTTGGGTTCGGGAGGTACATTATACAAAGGGAAGGTGTTAGCACCCTTTGTATCCATGGTTATCCATGGGCTCTTAATTGCTCGATCACTTATATTATTTTTGTCTAAAAAAGTGTTTGTGAATTGTTTGGAAAATTGTTTTGAAAAGAGAATTTAACTTTGTAATGATTCTTGTATGAATGTATACAAAGTGGTTATCCCGTTTTAGTTTTGAAAATTGTTTAGAAAAATATAACTCGGTAATGATTCTAGTATGAATGTATACCAAGTGGTGATTTTCTAAAGGCATTTTGAAAGGTGTGAGGTGCAAAAAAATGTTTTAAGTTGTGAGCCAGCAATTAAGAGTTATACCGACCCAAGGTCTTTACGGGCATTTCCTATCCTTATGAGGGTAAAACTGTCCTTATTATTGAGAAATAAGTAGTTTTATCCTTTGGATGTAAAAGGGTCATCGTAGAGTCATCGATTGGTCATTGAAGGCAACAGTTATGAGGATACCTTAGCATTCGAAGGGACTATCATCATTTAACCGTAGGCAACATCGGAGGGTCATCGAGGGACAAAGTTGTATATTCAAAGGCAACATCCGAGGGACTATAATTTATTTTATGATGATTTAACCGAAGGGTCTTTGCTAAGGGTATCCCCACGTTCGCGGGACATGACCGTAATATCGTAATCGTAAGGCAACAAAGAGAGGTCCAAGATCACTTATTCAAAGGCAAAGTTTTACAATTAATTATATAATTAGGATGAAACTCCACATTAAAATTATTAAAAATAATATATTAAAAAATTAATACATTAGAAATTAATACATTAAAAATTAATTTAGGGTGAAACTCCACAAGGGTATCCCACAAATAAAGTGGAATACCTAGCCAATAACCTTTTCCTGGGATATGTGAACCTTTACGAAACTAAAAAAAAAAGAAACATGTCAGAACACCGAATCAGGGTGCAATCGAAGATTACACCGGAGAAATATCACAACAATAAATAGGATAGGATGAATAATGCATGGCTATGATAAAACATAAAAAAAAACAGACTAGAAGAATCAGGTACTGTCTCGTTCGCCTCTGCCTCGCCTAGCGAAGGCCACGGATTTTGAATTTGAAAACAGCCCCATGTTAGGAACTTTGAATTTTATGGCATTTTATCACAGGAATAACATGGTCAAACATTCAGGGTATTCAGGCATATTTAAATTCCCATACGAAAGCAAATTATATATCAACATTTAATCATGATGCATTATATATGTAGATATGGCCAATTGAAAGTATAAACAATAGAGATACGCAAACCTGTTTGCCAATTCAAGGTTGAAGGGATTGACCACTTGTAGTATCGGAATAAGTTAGGCAGCGGGAATTGGACGACGATGGCTTCGGTGCAGATGGGCTGCCTTCAGGGTTTCTTTACTCTGAATTCTCCGGGTAGGCAGGGTTCCTATGCCAAAGTTTCTATCCGTCCTTCTCTGTTCTCTCTCTTTCTTTTTCCTCAAGGTTTTGTTCCAAGGAAACCTCAGAGTGTTTTGCTTCTCTTCCTTCTTTCTCCAGTGAATCTCCCAGTGTAAACTCCAAGTCTAACTCCCAGCCTTTTCCTCTACTGAAACTTCAGTATTTATAGACTAATTTCGTGGGTAATGGGCTTGAAATGAGGGAGACCCAAGTCCAAAATAATTTGTTATATTTTATTTATATATTTATTTTAATTATTTAATTAATTAATTAATTAATTAATTAATTAAATTTTTTTTCTTTTTTTTTTTTTTTTTTTTTTTTTTTTTTTTTTTTTTTTTTTTTTTTTTTTTTTTTTTTTTTTTTTTTTTTTTTTTTTTTTTTTTTTTTTTTTTTTTAGGAAAAATGATGGGTAATTTTTGGGGTATGACAATTACACTATCTCAATTTGCATTTGAATTAAGGGAAGACGTACCTGAAGCTAGCAGAAATATACCCAAATGCTTCACACGTTCGAACATAGAACAGAGTCTCCACCAAACTTCGTTTATTCCCGTAGGAAAGGGAAAACATCGATAAAACCTGGGGGAAAGAGATAACTAGGTAAGGAAGTCGGTTATGTAAGGGGAAGGTTGTTCGCATGTGGTTTTCTCACGAACAATCTCTAGCCTTCCTATTGAGGTTTACTTGCAGGACCGACTACAAAGTCTAAGACTAAAGTGTTGAGTATATGGTGTGTTTTGGGCGAATGCTTGTAAGAAAGGGTGCAATGAAAATAAACGGATAAAAGAAAGATAAAGATGTAAATAAACAAAGCAAATGAAATGACTTGATAAGTTAAATTGTTGGAAAATAAATATGGAAGCAAGTGTACATTTTTGCAGGAAGTTAACTCTTTTCTCTTAGACGCTTGATACTTCAAGTGTTTTCCTTTTGCAGTGTTACGAATGCCACCCATAAAATTGGAAATCAAATCTACTTAAATAGTAATAAAGAATAACTGCTATGTGGTTGTTGTCCATTCACGATGTGCCATGCGTCTGAGCCTGTAAATCCACGTCCTTTGCAACCTCCCCCATATTCTACTTAACCGATTTGTATCAATCCTTGCACTTTTTACTTTGACTTCGACAAGATCACCCCCATCCACTTTCTTTTGACCTGGCTTAGGTCCCTCCTGACTGTCGAACCGCTTCGACTGCATTCCTCCTGCTTCAATTTTTCTTCTTCGGCATAGTCAAAATTTGCTGGCTAATAAATTGCCCCCTTAAAAGGCCAGTTTTGACCGAGATACATTTCAACCGAGAAACTTGACGTTTTGAATTTCCCAAATTTCGGCTGGATGTCTAATCATTAATGATATTCTGCAAAATGATGATACCTTTTTGCGCCACGATTCCCCAGGAAAAAATGCCATCATTTGCAGCTACTCCCTAGGTCGTGGGTTTTCAACTACCCCTGCTAACTTTCCCACTACCACTAAATCAGACAATTATCGGCAATCGACTGACCCTTGGTTGTCATTCTATTTGCCTATAAATATCACTCTTTCACATTTTCCATTTTTTCTTTCTTCTTCTTCATTTGCACATTTTTCCTGCAACCTTTCAGAGTGATATTACTCTCCTCGTTTTCTTTCCTTCTTTTGCTGCGATGGCCTCCTCTACTAATGCCAAGGATATAGTCACCTTCAACACTGGTAACAACCCTATTGCGTTCTAACTTACTGAAGAAGAAAGTTTAAAACCTATTCCGCAACTAACATCCACTGATGAGGCTGTAGTGAAAATTTGGCAACACCAAATGCTTATTTCTTTTGTTGTTGCTGACAAACTCATTTCTTTCCGCATGTTGTATCTAGATACCAAAACGCAACCCAGAAATGTTCAAACCCACTTCCTTGGCTTTACTCCCGCTATTCCACCAGCCTTTGAGAAGGATGGTTCCATCGATGTGAAGTTCATGGATCCAAAGGCTAGGGTTTTCAGGTCGATGCCTACTCCTGGCAATAAAGAGTATGTGGATTGGCTCAACAAAGATCAACACAAATGCGAAGACAATGGAATGTGACTGGAATTTTCGACACAATCCAAATCTTGAGGAACACCCATCGAATCAACCGATGTATGTTACTTGCTTCGATATACTTTTGGGAAGGTTCGACTAACACCTTCCAACTTCCTTGTGGTATGCTAACGCCAACTCTTTTCGACGTGGCAACCATTACTGGTTTCTCACCTCTAGGTGAAACCTTCGACCCTACTCTTCCGACAAAAAACACCTCTTCTTTCAATCGTGCAAGTCTTCAGAAATATATTGAAGATCACCATTGTAGTACCTCAAATTTGCACCCCCCCATTCATGCATTCATTTCATTTTTTAGGTCATTGACATCTCATTAACATTACCTTGTGATTGCATATCAAGTTGCATCTTATCAATCTAAACTGGCATCAGGAGAATTCATCTGTGCAAGAGATCAAGCATTTCCATGAGGAAAAGGCCCTATGGTTGTTCTAGATAGCTTATGTGAACTCAAGGATCATTTTGAAGCAACTTAACCAAAGGCTAGAGGCTCAAAAGTCATTAGTGCATGTCCAAGTCATCTGAGGCCCATAAAAGTCAACTGAGGGCTAGGAGGTGGAGAAATGGTTTGAGACACTTCATTAATGTCCCAAAGAGGTTTATTCATCATTTCAAACATCTACCTTGAAGATTTTGAAGCCAGATCAAAAGTTTCCAAAAATGGAAAGTGACTTGTAATTTCAAGTTTCCAAAAATGGCATGTTTTTGGACCAACTTCAACTCAACTTTCCAATATCAAAGAAGCTTCAAATGAAATTTTGTCCAACATGAAAGTTAAAGATCTCTCTCTCCCATTTCCAAAAAGTCTAAGATCATGAGCATCTGATGAATGGTTAAGGAGTTATGATCAAATCATGGCAAAGTGTGCTTGAAACTTCAAATGACCATATCTTTTGAACCAAGACTCCAATTTGAGTGCTCCTTTTTGCACAATTCTCCTCATGACATGAATTTTCCAAATACCTCATCACATTGCATGAAATTTGAACATATGATCATTTGCTTATTCATGAAGTTTTTGAAGGAAAATTGCCAAAATCAAAATTGGTTGATCACATGCATATATTTCCAATTCCAATGTGTGCATGGCCTGATTTTGAGTGGATTTGGGCCCTCTTGGTGCACTGTTCACGTGGGTTTTTCATGCATGAAGTGAAAATGCAAATTGGTGCATACACCTTGTATTCTTCTAATCTCAATTAACCATGGCTTAAATTTAATTTCAGATTAATTAAGAGGAGGTATATAAGGTTAATTGCAACTGTATTGATGAGAACACACAGTTTCAGATCTAGAAATCCATCTTTACTCTCAATTTTTCTCTTCATCGATTTTCCAAATTTCCACACATAAACCCTCATTTTCTTGCACAAACATGAACATGGAGTGCTTTTGAGTGTGATTCAACGTGTGTTTGGTGAATTTCTGCTCAGGTTCATGCATACCAATAGCTTGAAGGTGCTAATGGAAATTTTAAATTGAGCTGGTTTCAAGACTTTTCACGAGCCATTTCTTGTGTCAAACTTCATTGGAGCTTAAGGGAAGTGGAACTGGACCTTGCTGAGCCTTGGACACACGGTTTTCAACTTGCTGTTCTTCAAGAGGTTAGAAATCGAACCTCATGATTCTTGATTTCATGGTCATATTTGTGTAGATCTTTTAACCCTGAGAATTCTGGTATGAATTTCACATGAAATGGTGCACTATAACATGAGATATGCTTAATTAAAGTTTGGTTCATCAAATTTATTTTGCACGATTTGAACTTGGTATGATGAATTAGTGTGAATTAATGGTCGATCTATGATGTACATGGCGTGAGGATTCGAATGGTGTAATTATTTTTGAGTTCTGGAAAATTTGTTTGAACATTCGTACTGTTCATCTTCATCTTCGTGAGGAAGATGAAGTTCTTCATCCTAGCGTCCAACTAGCGACGGATTTGCCACCGCCTGGTTATTGATGATGTGGCCTAGAGTTTGTCCTGTTCTCTGCTGATGTGTGCATCCTGTTTGGCAATTTGATTCGCTAGCATTTGTTTGACCGTGCCACGATGGTATTGACTGGCTGATTCAGCGCTCCACGTCGTTTAATGAAACGACTGTGCATTGGTACATGGCGCGCTTCATTTGAATTTCTACCGGGTTCGATCCTGGCTGGCTGTGCATTTTCAAATTCATTCACATTTTAGCCTTTTCCCTCCATATTGCACATGCCATGCTTCATTTTGATTTAATTTTTTTAGCCAACTTCTAAAATTCATATCTCCTTGAATATTAATTCAAATGATCCTCAATTTTTTGCCAAATGATCCTTGTGATGTCTAGTTTTTTTTGGTATGATCTCCTGATTTTTACCATGCCTGGATTTTGAATTGTGTTAGAAGATGTGAACATGTGTACATTTATGACCTTGCCTTGCTCTTTCTATTGTGAAATGCTTGATATTGATCCAAATGCATTGAAATTTTGCATGATTGTTCCTAACATGTTAATGGATGTTTGAGGCTTGGTTTGGTATTATTCTCATTTTCCATTTCTGTTTTACATACATGTTTGTATGGTGTGACAATTTGCGTCACACATTTGGTTGATCAACTTGTGCAATTTAATTTCCATATCAAATGATCTTTGATGCTTCTGATTTTTTGTATGATGATCATGTTAGATGTGTTGAATGTTCATGAATGTTTCCAGAATTATTTGAATCATTTCTGTTTTGATTTGGAATTTTCATTCTCAATGTCCAAATGTATGCCTTGAATGTGTCTTTGACTTCTCTTGCACATAAAATGAACTTGCTTGATGATTCTAGTTTGGTCCTTTTTAGGACTTGTTCTTGATTGATTAAATATGATTCATGTTGAATATCAAGTTCTGTTTTGGCTTTTTGATCCATTTTTGACCCTAGGCTTTGACCTAGTGGTTTGAACTGACATTTTGAGTTGTCAATTTCAGGTTCAAGTATGCATCTCCATGATTGATGTTGCTTCTTCCTTTGAGCTTGGTCACTTGAGTGTTTGCCTTATGGCTTACTCATTGTGCATATTGGCTTGTACTGTTTGTTTGTCTGTGAATAGTTTGTCTGAATGCTGTACTGATTTGTTTAGTTGTTTACACAGGTACCTAAGTTGCTTTAAGTTCATTTGAACTTTGCTTTGCTTTGCTTGTGGTTGGCATACCACTTAGGTATAATCCCTGATCTTCATGTAGTCTGGAAGACCTGTCATGTTATGTTGGCAGGCACCTGTCTGAAGCCCTCCTTAAGAGGCAATGTTTGTGGTTGTTTATCTTTGTGCCTTGTACAGTCAAAGACCTCCTAAGTGAAGAGGCATTGGCAGATAGAAGGGATGTGCAATCCATCCCCTGTTACTCATTTGTGTCTTTCATCTTGCTCACACCATGTGTTGATGCACTTTGAATAAAAACCCAAAATCTTGTTGTGTCAGTCATTGTGGAGTAGAGTTCCTGATTCTGGACTCCCACACTTTCATTGTTTGAAGCTCTCCCAGGCCAGGGATAAGAGCTGTGAGGTCTTGCCCTCACTTCCCATTTCATCTGCTTCACCCTAACTCTCAATGTTAGGGTTAAGAGCTCAAAACACCCTTTTCTAGTTGGCTTGTTTGTCGAGGTTGACATGACCCCTTGACTAAAGCCCAGCCTTGTGTGAGCCAATTGTTTGCATATAGTGTGTGATACTTGTGCTTGTGATTACTCATGTGTTGTTTAGGCTAGCTTGCTTCCTGTGCAAGTTAGGATTGGAGACCTCAACATAGGGATCGTATGCATGACAACTTCTAGGCTCGAGTCGTATTCTCCCTAGTAGCTTGTTATCTCCCTTGTCTCTGGTTAGGATAGAAGTTCTTTCCCTGTTAAGGGGAACTACGTCGCCCTGATCCTCATACCAGATGAGGTACGTAGGCAGGAGATGAGTTGATCTCTCCGGGCACTCTCTTTTCTTTTTGTGTGAGTTGTTTATCTCTTTCTGGTAGGAGTCTGATGTAAGTCCAGCGATTGGCATTCGGTTTCCCGTGTTGGGTGTGTGTTAGGAGTCTGATGTAAGTCCAGCAATTGGCATTCGGTTTCCTGTGTGTGTGGGTTTGGAGTCTGACATAAGTCCAGCGATTGGCAGTCGGTTTCCTGTTTCGCTTTGTGTGTCTGGAGTTGGATATAAGCCCATTGATTGGCATTCCGTTTCCAGTTGTGTGTCTCATTTGACGTCTCAGCGTCTCCATTTAGCGTTTTGTTTGGCGTGTGTTAGCCGAGCTACGAGTGCTCTGATTCTTCCTCTGGTTAGAGAAGATACGTATGCATAGGATGCGATATCCTAGCGAGCACGTTTCCCATATCCCCGAACTACGTCGACTCTGATGTTTGTGTCTGACAAACTACGTAGGCCCAGGATACGACATCCTGCCGAGTTCCCTTCTT
Organism: Lathyrus oleraceus; assembly: GCF_024323335.1. Lineage (NCBI taxonomy): Eukaryota > Viridiplantae > Streptophyta > Magnoliopsida > Fabales > Fabaceae > Lathyrus > Lathyrus oleraceus. Next base: position 258,334,669 of record NC_066580.1, read on the forward strand.
CCGTCTTTCATTTGTGTTTCACTCCAGTTGTGTGCAGTTTTGAGCAGTTTATTTAGCAACCTTTCTTCTATTCTTTCTGAGCGTGGATCCCGTCGAGTACGACGGATGCGTAGGGGTGCTAATACCTTCCCTTCACATAACCGACTCCCGATCCCATCAATCTCTAGTCGCGAGACCATTTCCTTTCCAGGTTTACTTCGAGCGTTTCCTTTCCCTCCTTTGGGATAAATAACGCACAGTGGCGGCTCTGTGTCTTTTTTCCCACCGGTATTTTGCGTAATGCGACAACTGGCGACTCCACTGGGGATATAGAGAAGTTGACCTCCTGCTGGTCCATCTTCCCTAAGCGAGTCAATCCTAGCGCTCTTTAGGATAGTTGTGGTTGCTTTTACTACTTTATTTATTGCATTTATGATTATGATGTGATTGTATATATGTGCATATATGTTTGCATGCATCAGTTATCATTGTGCTGGTTGTGTCTCTGTTTCTCTGTTGGGTGGGGAGTTACAAGAGGTAAAAGGCCCAATACCTAGGCTATGAGTGAACTTTAGGACACCTAGGAATAGAGGATTCATGGGAAGCGGGTGGTATAGCGCCACTTAGCGGAACATGATATCATGAGCAGTTCAGATCCTGATGGGGTATTATCGTTGCATACATCTGGTGTGTATATGATGATATTCTTGAAAGGGTTGCTTATCCTGCATTTATCTTGACCTTACCCTGGCCTAGATGACACCCGTGAGTCGGGCGGGATTGAATCATTTGCAGGTACAGATGGTGACTATGGTTCAGATGAACCTATGGATATCTATCTCTGACACGCCGGAGTTCTGTCCGTGATATCTATCAGCGGGTTCCGTTTATTTCGGATCCCCGGGTTGAATTTGAGGATACTTGTTCAGAGGATCTGGTTGTCATCCGTTCAGTGGATTCCCTGTGATGAGGGTGATATATCCCTCGATTCCATTTATTTTGGAACTCCCCAAGTTGGATTTATGGTTACTCGGGCCCTCAGATGATTGTAATCAGTTCAGAGACCGGTCCGGTACAGTTGATCCTCAGATGACTTGGAAGATGGCACAATGACCTGCCTGCATGCATTTTGCATCATTTCCATTTCGCATTCATCTGCATTCAACCCATGTCTATCCGTACTCAGGGTCCATTTTTGATTGAGATTATGGTCGAGAGACATCCTGATGTCAGAATGTTATTGGTGAAATATTATCCGTCTCGATGAAGCCAGAATCAAAGGACAGAATATCCCTCGTACGGATAAACATTGCATGTGTGAGTCATATTAACCTGTTTGCTATTTTGTAGGTGTCAGTATCTAACCGGTGCGCATAGCTCTTCCGTTCAGACATCTCAGACTGATGGATCCACCCAACACCGACATTCTCGAATTGAAAGAGATGATGAGAGAGCTGTTCAAAGTCGTGCAGGGGCTCGCCTTGGGGCAGAAAGCAACTGCTGAGAGGGTGGAGAGGATTGAGGAATGGCTGATAACAGAGAAAGTTCAGGGAAAGGCTCCGTCATCCGTAGTAAAGAAGCCCTCTGGCAATGGTCAGCCCGAGAAGGAGGTTGAATCAGATGGTGTGCCTGCCCGAAAGGAACACGATAAGGATCGTTACCACCCTTATGCTGCCACTGTAACCACTCCTGTCGATAATCCACCTGCACCACAACAATAACCGCCACCTCAACAGAAAGCACAGAAAGCTGGGTGCCAAGTGAAGAAGGGGACGACGGATCGCCAGTTTGATAAGTCACCCGTGACTTATGCCCTTCTGTTTAAGAGGTTGAGGGATCTTGGGTTAGTTCAGCCGAGGATATTGGTTCCTGTAGAATTGCATCGGAGGTCTGCAAACTACGATGAGAACGCCAGGTGCGAGTTCCATGCTGGAGCACCCGGACATAACATTGAGGGTTGTAGAGCTTTTAAGCATGCCGTCCAAGATATGGTGGATTCTAAGGTCATCAGTTTGGCACCGATATTGAATGTTAATGCTAACCCCGTACCGATGCAGGGTCCTGTGGGGGTGAAGGTGATGTCAAAGGACAAGAGAAGAATGGAGGAAACGAATGGGGATCAGTTAATAACTCCCATCTCTGCAGTTCAGAGGCATTTAATGAAGAGTGGAGCTTTCCCTGATGGTGACAATTGTTGTGCGGCCGTCGCCACAAAGGGGTGTGTAGTGATGGGGGAAACGATCCAGAGAATGATGGAAGTAGAAATGGACGGTGAAAAATGTGAAACACCAAATCAGGCAGTTGAAACCGTCAAGGTAGAGAACGCCATTCTTGCTGAGAAAGAGAAGAAGCTGTCCATTTCTTCCTACAAACAGGCCCTGGAAGTGGTGAAGAACAGAGAAGCCCTAGGCTGGGGAAAGATCATAGACATTGTGGTGAAAGAGGATATGTTCGGGGTTGGCTATCAGCCAGACCAAGGCTCGTCTCGGTAAAACAGAGGACGTCGTCAACCGTTCACATTCGTCAGTGTCGGAATGCTGGATCCAGGTCACACCTATGCAGTGGGTGAAGAGATTGATAGTGATTGCGAGCTTGATTCATGGATAAAATCGTGCGTACCAGGGAACTGGAAGGCCTCAAAGATCACCACTGTCACTCATCCTGAAGAGTAGTATTTTTGTTTTTCAAATTCTGTTTGCATGAAAGCCATACGTTTTGCCCGAAACGTAATGGTCCATTGTAAGGGCCATCTCATGTGTTTCATTTTGCAACATTTTGCATCATTAATAAATGGATGTTTTTGTATTAAAAGCGACGTTCCCTGTTTTTCATTTATTTTTGCAGTTTAAAAATAAAAATAAAAATGGCACTGTTTGTTTTCATTTTTCTTTCTTTTTGATTTGTCTTGTTCTGACCTCAAAAGTGAATATCCTCCTGATCTCATTGATAACAATTCGGTTACACCTTTGTATGACTTCGACAATCCGATCTATCATGCCGAAGAAGAAGGCGAAGAAGATTGTGATCTGCTGGAATTAACCAGGTTGTTGAAACAAGAGGAGAAGGTGACTCGACCGCACGATGAGCGATTCAAGATTGTTAATCCAGGCACCGCCGAGGTCAGAAAGGAAGTGAAAGTTGGGGCCGCTTCAGAGGCAAATGTCAAGAGCAGAATGGTAGCATTGTTGAAAGAGTATGTCGATATCTTCAGTGAAGCGGAAGCCGGTGCTGAAAAAGGATGAGAAGGTGAGAATGTGTGTTGACTACCGAGATTGAACAGAGCCAGTCTGAAAGGTGATTTCCCATTACATCGATGTGTGGGTAGATAATACAGCTCAGTTCTCGGTGTTTTCCTTCATGGATGGCTTTGCTGGCTGTAGTCAGATCAAAATGTCGCCAGATGATATGGAGAAAACAACGTCCATCATCCCATGGGGCACTTTGCGTTATAAGGTGATGTCATTCAGTCTCAAGAGCGCCGATGCCATGTATCAAAGAGCCGTGGTGACTTTGTTTCATGATATGATTCATCGTGGAATCAAATGCTATGTTGATGACATGATAGCAAAGTCCCGAGCAGAAGAGGGGCATCTGTGGATTTGGCCAAGTTGTTTGACCGGTTGAGAGAACTCAGACTGAGGTTGAGTCCGAATCAGTGCACTTGTGGAGTGCTGTCCGGTAAAATGATGAGGCTTATCATAAGTGAAAGAGGAATCGAGGCCGACCCTGCTAAAAAAAAAGCAAAAAAAAGGGAAGAAAAGAAAAGAAAAAAGCAATACAAAGAAATGCCTGAACCGAGAACAGAAAAGAAAGTTCGTGGTTTCTTAGATAGATTGAACTGCATTTCACGGTTCATATCTCATCTGACAGCCACGTGTGCACCCATATTCAAGTTGAAAAAAAAGAGCAAACGGTCAGGTGGATAATGATTGCCAAGGGACATTGAAAGATAAAAGAATATTCGTAGGAGCCTCTGATTCTGATGCCTCCCGGTGTAGAGACGGTCATCCTCGAGGGGTCTATGAGGTGTGTACTGGGTCAGCATGACTAGCCTGGTCGAAAAGAGCATGCAATTTACCTTAGCAAAAAGTTTATCGACTGTGAAACAATACATTCACTGCTCGAGAAAACTTGCTGTACTTTGGCATAGGCTGCTCGCCGACTGAGACAGTATATGATGGTTCATACCACTTTGTGGATTTCCAAGATGGATCTGATCAAGTAAACAAGTGAGAAGCCAGCATTGACTGGACGGGTTGCGAGAGGGCAAGTGATTTTGACTGATTTGTGATATACAGTACACCTCTCAGAAGGAAATCAAGGGGAGTGTGTTGTCCGATTACCTCGTCCAGCAACCCGTTGAGGATTATCAACCGAGGAAGTTTGAGTTCCCTGATGAGGACATCGAGGTTTTCAAATCGAAAGATTGTGAGGAACCGATCCCGGAGGAGGGGCCTGACCCTGAATCCGAACGGATTCTGATGGGGCTGTCAATATGAATGGAAACGGAATTGGTATTGCTTTGGTTACGCCAAAGGGATCCCACAGTCCTTTTGTTGCCCAGATAACATTTGGATGCACCAACAAGGGTGGCTGAGTGCGAAGCTCGTGTCCTGGGTATTGAACCTCGGTGCGTACGTCTACTGGGGCAACACCTTTCTCACTCGTGTATGGGATGGAAGCCGTGCTAGCAGTTGAGGTCCAGATCCCATCATGGAGAGTCCTGATGGATGAGAAATTCGAAGAGGCTGAGTGGATAAGGACGCGGTACGAAGAGTTGAGCCTGATTGAAGAGGCTGACAGTTATTTGTCATGGGCAGTTGTACCCAGTGAACGAAGCGTGTTCTTAACCGAAAGGTGCGACCTCGTGCATCCCACGTAGGAGAGGTGGTGTTGAAAAGGATCCTTCCTCCTCAACGATCGTAGGGGCAAGTGGACACACAGTTATGGATCCCATTCGTAGTCAAAAAGGTTTTCTCTAACAGAGCTTTGTTGTTGACGACCACGGATGACGAGGATTTTCCATCCCTTGTAAATGCAGACGCAGTTAAAAAATACTTCGTAAGAGAGACCCGCTGGACGAAAAGAATAAAAGAGTCCATGAAAAAATGGGCATCCCGGCGAACCAAAGAAAAAAAAGAAAAGGTTCGGGCAAAAATTAGGGATAAAAGAAAAAACTGTACACCCGGCAAGTCGAAAACCCCACAAGGGCGGCTTGGGCAAAAAAGGGTATCCCGGTGGACTGAAAACCCGAAAGGGCGGTCCAGGCAAAAGAGGGAATGATACGAACAACTGCGTCCAGCATGATCGTTTGTGCTTTGGTTAAGACACCCGGATAATCCCCGACAGAGATCGATCGGAAGCGTCTTGTTCAGAAGACAGAAAGTGCGGAAAGTCTTGAGGACATATGGGGTGTAACCGAGTTGGGACCCGATGAGATCACGGTTTCACATTTCCATTAGGATAGATTTTTCCTTTTTGTGCGTAATCACCTCTTTTCAAAGGTTACTTCCTGTGTTGCTCGGTTCTGAGCCACATTTTTTCAGTCAATAGATGCATGTTCAGTCAAATAATTTTTTTTTGTCTTCATTACCGCTTTGATTGCGAAAACATTAGTTTTTTTTATAAGAATATCTGCATTTTGAAACATAGAGGTCCCTTCCGATGCATGCTTATAAGGTTGAAATCTGGAAATCTTATTCGGAAGTTTGAGTGACCTAGGTGTTGAAGTGTTGGCACGCCTGGGGAACGCTTTTATCTAACGATCTCTTATGCAGGTGCTGTTAGATATCTACATTCACTTGCAGTTTGTGATGGGTAACCTTTTGACAAAAGATCCCTGCAGAGTCCAATCAGGGACAAGGGATAGAAGAACGGTGAAAAGACGGTGAAAGAATTGTGACGACGATCCTAGAGGGTAATCAAGAAGACTCTTCAAAGTCTGAAGATTAGGGAGTTAGCCCGGATCCGAGGAGATCAATTGTCTCGAAGCAAAGAAAAGACGAGAATACTAGGTGATGAATCAGAAAAGACCGGATGAGTCTGGGAGTCCTTAAAAGTGGAAAGTTGACATTGCGGTTGGATGATGAATGCCAGTGTTCGACGAATCGACGGGTGTTCCGTGTCAAATAGGTCGTATCTCCCCTAGTGGATTTGGGAGTGTTATCTCCACAGCAGATGCGAGATCGGTGTCTCCTCAGCAAGCCTGAAGGTTGCCATATCCCCAGCGGAGGTGTCTGCGGGTAGATTGTTTCTCAGCAATCAGGTTCGAAATGCCTTTCCCCCAACAGGGTGGAGAGATGTAATCCTCAGCAGGGTTGAAGATGTTTTTCAGCCAGGTCGGCAGGTGGCCTTTTTCCCAGCGGGTCTGAAGACTGTTAGTTCCCCACTGAGCCTGAAAGTTTGCTATATCCCCAGCGGAGGTATCTGTGAGTAGTCTATTCCTCAACAGTCGGGTATGAAGTACTGTAATCCTCAGCAGGGTCGTGAATGCCTTTCCCCAGCAGGGTTGTGATTGTTTTCCAAGTCTGAAGTGGGCTGTCTTCCCAGCGGAGGTTTGTGTTAATGGTTTTCCCCAGCGAGGTCCCCAAGCGGATCAGGTACGGTGAAAATTATCCCCAGTAGAGATAAGCATTGGTTGCTTCCCCCAGCGAGATCCCAGAGCGGATCAGGTACGGTGAAAACTATCCCAGTAGAGATAAGCATTGGTTGCTTCCCCCAGCGAGATCCCCAAGCGGATCAGGTACGGTGAAAATTATCCCCAGTAGAGATAAGCATTGGTTGCTTCCCCTAGCAGAGTAGTCCCCAAGCAGATCGGGTTCGGTGGAGGTCATCCCCAACAAGGATTATCTTTCCCCAGCAGGGTGGAAATTGAAGTGGTATTGAATTCCTCAGCAGAGTTCCTCGAGCTCCCCGGTGTTGTCCCTGGAGGGGACGTGTTTTTATGCATTCATCATTTAGATAAACATAGCATATTGCATCATTAAGAGCGTAGCATTTCCATGATTATGGGGCATTGCGCTAAAAAACTCATGCATCAGCATTGCAAGCATAGACTAGCCCCAAGCGGTGGTTAGCATTCAAGATTTGGTTTAGCCGTGGTTACCATCCGAGAAACTGGTTGGTAAAGATGTTGCTCTGAGAAGATTTAGCATCGCAACGTTGGGGCATATGGGTCGATTTCAGAATTGGGTTCCCCAGCATGGTTGAAAGGTTGGTGTTTTCCCAACAAGTGACTCCTTAGTTGAGTGGGTATCCCCAACAATGCTACTCCCCACAAAATTGGTAGCATCTTGCAAGCTTAGATCAATTCCCCAGCAGAGGTGGACCGTTTTGCAACATCTGTATGGCACAGTTACTGCAGTTGCTCTTGACAGCGTTCAGAATCAACAAACCCCAGAGAGGTTTATTTCCTCACCCGTCAGCGAAAGGAAAGCTTGACTCCGCAGAGTAGTCCCCGGAAAGTGTCTGGCCTGGTCTTGACATATGTAGGTGTCATCCTTGTGATACCAATCCCCGTGCGGGTCCTTTTTGGTGTCTGTAGACATCATCTTTCGATGTCCGTAACATCAGCCTCTTTCTCCCATTCATCCGTTGATGTCTGGTTGAGCCTTCCTATTCGTCCGTCGGCGTCTAGTCGTGGTTTCTCTTCCCATTCATCATCTTTCGATGTCTGGTCGTGGTTTCTTTCTCCCATTCATCCGTCGATGTCTGGTTGAGTCTTCCTATTCGTCCGTTGGCGTCTGGTCGTGGTTTCTTTCTCCCAGTCATCCGTTGATGTCTGGTCACCCCTACGTTGGTGTCGGTAAACGTCGAGTTTTTTCCATTCGTTCGTTGACGTCTGGTTGAGTGTCTTTTTCCAGTCATCCGTTGATGTCTGGTCACCCCTACGTTGGTGTCGGTAAACGTCAAGTTTTTCCCATTCGTCTGTTGACGTCTGGTTGTATATCCTTTTTCTAGTCATCGGTAAATGTCTGGTCGTCCTTTTGTTGGTGTCGGTAAACATCATCTTTCGATGTCGGTAAACGTCAAGTTTTTCCCATTCGTCCGTTGATGTCTGGTTGTATACCTTTTCCCATACATCCGTTGATGTCTTGGTTGAGTCTTTCCCATTCGCCTGTTGACGTCTGGTTGTGTATCTCCCTTCCCAGTCATCGGTAAATGTCTGGTCGATCCTTTGTTGGTGTCGGTAAACATCATCTTTCGATGTCGGTAAACGTCGAGTTTTCTCCCATTCATCCGTTGATGTCTGGTCGAGTCTTCCCAGTCATCGGTAAATGTCTAGTCGATCCTTCGTTGGTATCGGTAAACATCATCTTTCGATGTCGGTAAACGTCGAGTTTTCTCTCATTCATCCGTTGATTTCTGGTCGAGTCTTCCCAGTCATCGGTAAATGTCTGGTCATGTATCTTTTCTTTGATAAAAATCAAAATCCCCAGTAGAGTCGTCGGTAAACGTCTTGTCGGGTTCCCGTTGTGAACATCTTGTTCCTCTCCAGTCGGAGCCGCCATCGATAAATGGCCTCGCTTTCCTTGATGTCAGTCTACATCAAGTCGACTGTTCAAGCCGCCATCGGTAAATGGCCTCGCTTTCCTTGATGTCAGTGTACATCAAATCGACTGTTCAAGCCGCCATCGGTAAATGGCCTCGCTTTCCTTGATGTCAGTGTACATCAAGTCGACTGTTCCACCAGCCGCCATCGGTAAATGGCTCGCTTTCCTTGATGTCAGTGTACATCAAGTCGACTGTTCTACCAGCCACCATCGGTAAATGGCTCGCTTTCCTTGATGTCAGTGTACATCAAGTCGACTGTTTCTTTTGTTCATCCCCCGTATAGTGCAAATTCTACGGTTCTTTGGTATTCAATCCCTGTTTACCTTGAATGTTTGACAGTCGTTGCTCTCATCCGTTCAGGTTCCCAGTTGATTCAACCCCCCCCCCCCCATTCATGCATTCATTTCATTTTTTAGGTCATTGACATCTCATTAACATTACCTTGTCATTGCATATCATGTTGCATCTTATCAGTCTAAACTGGCATCAGGAGAATTCATCTGTGCAAGAGATCAAGCATTTCCATGAGGAAAAGGCCCTATGGTTGTTCTAGATAGCTTATGTGAACTCAAGGATCATTTTGAAGCAACTTGACCAAAGGCTAGAGGCTCAAAAGTCATCAGTGCATGTCCAAGTCATTTGAGGCCCATAAAAGTCAACTGCAAGTCAACTAAGGGCTAGGAGGTGGAGAAATGGTTTGAGACACTTCATTCATGTCCCAAAGAGGTTTATTCATCATGTCAAACATCTACCTTGAGGATTTTGAAGCCAGATCAAAAGTTTCCAAAAATGGAAAGTGACCTGTAATTTCAAGTTTCCAAAAATGGCAAGTTTTTGGACCAACTTCAACTCAACTTTACAATACCAAAGAAGCTTCAAATGAAATTTTGTCCAACATGAAAGTTAAAGATCTCTCTTTCCCATTTCCAAAAAGTCCAAGATCATGAGCATCTGATGAAATTTTGTTCAACATCAAGCTTAGGGTTTGTAGAGTTAGATTGCTACATCTCTCTTGTACTCAAACATTTGGAAAGTAAGATATATTACACTATCTCAATTTGCATTTGAATTAAGGGAAGACGTACCTGAAGCTAGCAGAAATATACCCAAATGCTTCACACATTCGAACATAGAACAAAGTCTCCATCAAACTTCGTTTATTCCCGTAGGAAAGGGAAAACATCGATAAAACCTGGGGGAAAGAGATAACTAGGTAAGGAAGTCGGTTATGTAAGGGGAAGGTTGTTCGCATGTGGTTTTCTCACGAACAATCTCTAGCCTTCCTATTGAGGTTTACTTGCAGGACCGACTACAAAGTCTAAGACTAAAGTGTTGAGTATATGGTGTGTTTTGGGCGAATGCTTGTAAGAAAGGGTGCAATGAAAATAAACGGATAAAAGAAAGATAAAGATGTAAATAAACAAAGCAAATGAAATGACTTGATAAGTTAAATTGTTGGAAAATAAATATGGAAGCAAGTGTACATTTTTGCAGGAAGTTAACTCTTTTCTCTTAGACGCTTGATACTTCAAGTGTTTTCCTTTTGCAGTGTTACGAATGCCACCCATAAAATTGGAAATCAAATCTATTTAAATAGTAATAAAGAATAACTGCTATGTGGTTGTTGTCCATTCACGATGTGCCATGCGTCTGAGCCTGTAAATCCACGTCCTTTGCAACCTCCCCCATATTCTACTTAACCGATTTGTATCAATCCTTGCACTTTTTACTTTGACTTCGACAAGATCACCCCCATCCACTTTCTTTTGACCTGGCTTAGGTCCCTCCTGACTGTCGAACCGCTTCGACTGCATTCCTCCTGCTTCAATTTTTCTTCTTCGACATAGTCAAAATTTGCTGGCTAATAAATTGCCCCCTTAAAAGGCCTATTTTGACCGAGATACATTTCAACCGAGAAACTTGACGTTTTGAATTTCCCAAATTTCGGATGGATGTCTAATCATTAATGATATTCTGCAAAATGATGATACCTTTCTGCGCCACGATTCCCCAGGAAAAAATGCCATCATTTGCAGCTACTCCCTAGGTCGTGGGTTTTCAACTACCCCTGCTAACTTTCCCACTACCACTAAATCAGACAATTATCGGCAATCGACTGACCCTTGGTTGTCATTCTATTTGTCTATAAATATCACTCTTTCACATTTTCCATTTTTTCTTTCTTCTTCTTCATTTGCACATTTTTCTTGCAACCTTTCAGAGTGATATTACTCTCCTCGTTTTCTTTCCTTCTTTTGCTGCGATGGCCTCCTATACTAATGCCAAGGATATAGTCACCTTCAACACTGGTAACAACCCTATTGCGTTCTAACTTACTGAAGAAGAAAGTTTAAAACCTATTCCGCAACTAACATCCACTGATGAGGCTGTAGTGAAAATTTGGCAACACCAAATGCTTATTTCTTTTGTTGTTGCTTACAAACTCATTTCTTTCCACATGTTGTATCTAGATACCAAAACGCAACCCAGAAATGTTCAAACCCACTTCCCTGGCTTTACTCCCGCTATTCCACCAGCCTTTGAGAAGGATGGTTCCATCGATGTGAAGTTCATGGACCCAAAGGCTAGGGTTTTCAGGTCGATGCCTACTCCTGGCAATAAAGAGTATGTGGATTGGCTCAACAAAGATCAACACAAATGCCAAGACAATGGAATGTGACTGGAATTTTCGACACAATCCAAATCTTGAGGAACACCCATTGAATCAACTGATGTATGTTACTTGCTTCGATATACTTTTGGGAAGGTTCGACTAACACCTTCCAACTTCCTTGTGGTATGCTAACGCCAACTCTTTTCGACGTGGCAACCATTACTGGTTTCTCACCTCTAGGTGAAACCTTCGACCCTACTCTTCCGACAAAAAACACCTCTTCTTTCAATCGTGCAAGTCTTCAGAAATATATTGAAGATCACCATTGTAGTACCTCAAATTTGCACCCCCCATTCATGCATTCATTTCATTTTTTAGGTCATTGACATCTCATTAACATTACCTTGTCATTGCATATCATGTTGCATCTTATCAATCTAAACTGGCATCAGGAGAATTCATCTGTGCAAGAGATCAAGCATTTCCATGAGGAAAAGGCCCTATGGTTTTTCTAGATAGCTTATGTGAACTCAAGGATCATTTTGAAGCAACTTGACCAAAGGCTAGAGGCTCAAAAGTCATTAGTGCATGTCCAAGTCATCTGAGGCCCATAAAAGTCAACTGAGGGCTAGGAGGTGGAGAAATGGTTTGAGACACTTCATTAATGTCCCAAAGAGGTTTATTCATCATGTCAAACATCTACCTTGAATATTTTGAAGCCAGATCAAAAGTTTCCAAAAATGGAAAGTGACCTGTAATTTCAAGTTTCCAAAAATGGCATGTTTTTGGACCAACTTCAACTCAACTTTCCAATATCAAAGAAGCTTCAAATGAAATTTTGTCCAACATGAAAGTTGAAGATCTCTCTCTCCCATTTCCAAAAAGTCCAAGATCATGAGCATTTGATGAATGGTTAAGGAGTTATGATCAAATCATGGCAAAGTATGCTTGAAACTTCAAATGGCCATATCTTTTGAACCAAGACTCCAATTTGAGTGCTCCTTTTTGCACAATTCTCCTCATGACATGAATTTTCCAAATACCTCATCACATTGCATGAAATTTGAACATATGATCATTTGCTTATTCATGAAGTTTTTGAAGGAAAATTGCCAAAATCAAAATTGGTTGATCACATGCATATATTTCCAATTCCAATGTGTGCATGGCCTGATTTTGAGTGGATTTGGGCCCTCTTGGTGCACTGTTCACGTGGGTTTTTCATGCATGAAGTGAAAATGCAAATTGGTGCATACACCTTGTATTCTTCTAATCTCAATTAACCATGGCTTAAATTTAATTTCAGATTAATTAAGAGGAGGTATATAAGGTTAATTGCAACTGTATTGATGAGAACACACAGTTTCAGATCTAGAAATCCATCTTTACTCTCAATTTTTCTCTTCATCGATTTTCCAAATTTCCACACATAAACCCTCATTTTCTTGCACAAACATGAACATGGAGTGCTTTTGAGTGTGATTCAACGTGTGTTTGGTGAATTTCTGCTCAGGTTCATGCATACCAATAGCTTGAAGGTGCTAATGGAAATTTTAAATTGAGCTGGTTTCAAGACTTTTCACGAGCCATTTCTTGTGTCAAACTTCATTGGAGCTTAAGGGAAGTGGAACTGGACCTTGCTGAGCCTTGGACACACGGTTTTCAACTTGCTGTTCTTCAAGAGGTTAGAAATCGAACCTCATGATTCTTGATTTCATGGTCATATTTGTGTAGATCTTTTAACCCTGAGAATTCTGGTATGAATTTCACATGAAATGGTGCACTATAACATGAGATATGCTCAATTAAAGTTTGGTTCATCAAATTTATTTTGCACGATTTGAACTTGTTATGATGAATTAGTGTGAATTAATGGTCGATCTATGATGTACATGGCGTGAGGATTCGAATGGTGTAATTATTTTTGAGTTCTGGAAAATTTGTTTGAACATTCGTACTATTCATCTTCATCTTCGTGAGGAAGATGAAGTTCTTCATCCTAGCGTCCAACTAGCGACGGATTTGCCACCGCCTGGTTATTGATGATGTGGCCTAGGGTTTGTCCTGTTCTCTGTTGATGTGTGCATCCTGTTTGGCAATTTGATTCGCTAGCATTTGTTTGACCGTGCCACGATGGTATTGACTGGCTGATTCAGCGCTCCACGTCGTTTAATGAAACGACTGCGCATTTTCAAATTCATTCACATTTTAGCCTTTTCCCTCCACATTTCACATGCCATGCTTCATTTTGATTTCATTTTTTTAGCCAACTTCTAAAATTCATATCTCCTTGAATATTAATTCAAATGATCCCCAATTTTTTGCCAAATGATCCTTGTGATGTCTGGTTTTTTTTGGTATGATCTCCTGATTTTTACCATGCCTGGATTTTGAATTGTGTTAGAAGATGTGAACATGTGTACATTTATGACCTTGCCTTGCTCTTTCTATTGTGAAATGCTTGATATTGATCCAAATGCATTGAAATTTTCCATGATTGTTCCTAACATGTTAATGGATGTTTGAGGCTTGGTTTGGTATTTTTCTCATTTGCCATTTCTGTTTTACATACATGTTTGTATGGTGTGACAATTTGTGTCACACATTTGGTTGATCAACTTGTGAAATTTAATTTCCATATCAAATGATCTTTGATGCTTCTGATTTTTTATATGATGACCATGTTAGATGTGTTGAATGTTCATGAACTTTTTCAGAATTATTTGAATCATTTCTGTTTTGATTTGGAATTTTCATTCTCAATGTCCAAATGTATGCCTTGAATGTGTCTTTGACTTCTCTTGCACATAAAATGAACTTGCTTGATGATTCTGGTTAGGTCCTTTTTAGGACTTGTTCTTGATTGATTAAATATGATTCATGTTGAATATCAAGTTCTGTTTTGGCTTTTTGATCCTGTCATACCCCAAAATTTTCCCGTTAATATTACAAGGCATTTTTCAAGGCACTCCAACTTATTTTTCAAGGCATTGATCTTAAAGGAACAAAGACCCAGCACACAGATGGCCAAATCCAGGAAATGGCTTAAACTGGCTTGCTCGCTAGGCGAGCAGATCCTTCGCCTAGCGAACCCTTCGCTGCATCACTCGCCTAGCGAAGCTTGCGAACATCAGAAGTTTTGGGCTTCATTCTGAGCCCATTAGGTCACCAAAAATCATTATAAATACCACAACTTCAGTCAGAGAAAAGGAGGAAAAGGAGGACCAAAAAGGAGGACAGAAGGAGACGAACCGGAACCCTAGCAATCAAACCTTGGAGGCTAACCGAGAGAATTCAGAGCAACCCTAAAGGAAACCCTGAAAGCAACTCATCTGCACAAAGGTCACCTCCGCCCAACTCAATCCGATACCAAAAGTGATATGTCAATTCAACGTTGCAATTCAATTGCAAACAGGTTTGCGCATCACTACTGTTTTATGCTTCCAATCTGTAATCTCTAAATACATAATGCATCATGATTGAATTTTTGGATATGTAATTAGATTTTGCATGTGAGTTTAAGTATGCCTGAATATCTTGAATGTTTGACCATGTTATGTCTGTAATTGAATGCCATAGGGTTCGGGATTCCGGAAATCGTACTGCTGTCAAACTCAAAACCCGTAGCCGCTCGCTAGCACATCGCTAAGCGAGCATGTAGCGAGCACTCGCTAAGCCTTCGCTAGGCGAGGCAGCAGCGAACGTGACAGTCGCTGAATTTTTCTGTTCTATTTTGTGCCTACCTGATCTATTCATTATAATCATGCGTTATTTCGCCTGACATTACTACTGCCGTGGTTCTTTTGTAGTGCAATTCTCAATTGCACTTTGTCTCGATATTCTAACCCGTTTGCTGAATTTTGTAAAGGCTCACATATTCCCGGAAAAGTCGCTTGCTAGGTATTCCACTTTATTTGTGGGATACCCTTGTGGAGATTCATCCTAATTGCTTAATCGATTTTAATGTGGAGATTCATCCCAATTATTTAATTGACTATAATATGGACCTAATTACCTAATTGATTACAACTACCTAATTGATTGTAAAATATTGCCTTTGAATATGTGATCTTGGACCTCTCTTTGTTACCCTATGGTATTACGGTATTACGGTATTACGGTCATGTCTCGCGAATGTGGGGATACACTTAGCAAAGACCCTTCGATTAAATCATCATGTCCCTATAAATCATAGTCCCTCGGATGTTGCCTTCGAATATATGATTTCGTCCCTCGATGACCCTTCGGTGTAGCCTACGGTTAAATGATGATCGTCCCTTCGAATGCTAAGGTATCCTTACAAATGTTGCCTTCAATGACCAATCGATGACCCTACGATGACCCTTTTACATCCAAAGGATGAAACTACTTACTTCTCAATAGTAAGGACAGTTTTACCCTCATAAGGATAGGAAATGCTCATAAAGACCTTGGGTAGGTATAACTCTTAATTGCTGACTCACAACCTAAAACATTTTTCATACCTCACACTTTGCAATTACTAGAAAATCACCACTTGGTATACATTCGTACTAGAATCATTGCCAAGTTATATTTTTCTAAACCGCTTTCAAAATTAAACGAGATAAATACTTTGTATACATTCGTACAAGAATCATTACAAAGTTAAACTCTCTTTTCAAAACATTTTTTAAGCAATTCACAAACACTTTTTCAAGCAAACATAAGTGATCCAGCAATTAAGAGCCCATGGATAACCATGGATACAAAGGGTGCTAACACCTTCCCTTTGTATAATGTACCTCCCGAACCCAAAATCTAATTAAGGTCTTTCCTGTTCTTTTCCACCTTTCCTTATTGGATAAAAGAAAAGTCGGTGGCGACTCTTGCTAACCGCGACATTTGCTTTCCAAAGCAAAAACACACAGTTAGTTCACCGTATGACAGATCCATTTTTGACCCTAGGCTTTGACCTAGTGGTTTGAACTGACATTTTGAGTTGTGAATTTCAGGTTCAAGTATGCATCTCCATGATTGATGTTGCTTCTTCCTTTGAGCTTGGTCATTTGTTATTGTTGGCTAACATTTGTTTGTTTTGTAGGCTTTGATGATAATTCACTTGAGTGTTTGCCTTATGGCTTACTCATTGTGCATATTGGCTTGTACTGTTTGTTTGTCTGTGAATAGTTTGTCTGAATGCTGTACTGATTTGTTTAGTTGTTTACACAGGTACCTAAGTTGCTTTAAGTTTATTTGAACTTTGCTTTGCTTTGCTTGTGGTTGGAATATCACTTAGGTATAATCCCTGATCTTCATGTAGTCTGGAAGACCTGTCATGTTATGTTGGCAGACACCTGTCTGAAGCCCTCCTTAAGAGGCAATGTTTGTGATTGTTTATCTTTGTGCCTTGTACAGTCAAAGACCTCCTAAGTGAAGAGGCATTGGCAGATAGAAGGGATGTGCAATCCATCCCCTGCTACTCAGTTGTGTCTTTCATCTTGCTCACACCATGTGTTGATGCACTTTGAATAAAAACCCAAAATCTTGTTGTGTCAGTCATTGTGGAGTATAGTTCCTGATTCTGGACTCCCACACTTTCATTGTTTGAAGCTCTCCCAGGCCAGGGATAAGAGCTGTGAGGTCTTGCCCTCACTTCCCATTTCATCTGCTTCACCCTAACTCTCAATGTTAGGGTTAAGAGCTCAAAACACCCTTTTCCAGTTGGCTTGTTTGTCGAGGTTGACATGACCCCTTGACTAAAGCCCAGCCTTGTGTGAGCCAATTGTTTGCATATAGTGTGTGATACTTGTGCTTGTGATTACTCATGTGCTGTTTAGGCTAGCTTGCTTCCTGTGCAAGTTAGGATTGGAGACCTCAATATAGGGATCGTATGGATGACAACTTCTAGGCTCGAGTCGTAGTCTCCCTAGTAGCTTGTTATCTCCCTTGTCTATGGTTAAGATAAAAGTTATTTCCCTGTTAAGGGGAACTACGTCGCCCTGATCCTCATACCAGATGAGGTACGTAGGCAGGAGATGAGCTGATCTCTCCGGGCACTCTCTTTTCTTTTTGTGTGAGTTGTTTATCTCTTTCTGGTAGGAGTCTGATGTAAGTCCAGCGATTGGCATTCGGTTTCCCGTGTTGGGTGTGTGTTAGGAGTCTGATGTAAGTCCAGCGATTGGCATTCGGTTTCCTGTGTGTGTGGGTTTGGAGTCTGACATAAGTCCAGCGATTGGCAGTCGGTTTCCTGTTTCGCTTTGTGTGTCTGAAGTTGGATAAAAGCCCATTGATTGGCATTCCATTTCCAGTTGTATGTCTCGTTTGACGTCTCAGCGTCTCCGTTTAGCATTTTGTTTGGCGTGTGTTAGCCGAGCTACGAGTGCTCTGATTCTTCCTCTGGTTAGAGAAGATACGTATACATAGGATGCGATATCCTAGCGAGCACGTTTCCCATATCCCCGAACTACGTCGACTATGATGTTTGTGTCTGACAAACTACGTAGGCCCAGGATACGACATCCTGCCGAGTTCCCTTCTTCCGTCTTTCATCTGTGTTTCACTCCAGTTGTGTGCAGTTTTGAGCAGTTTATTTAGCAACCTTTCTTCTATTCTTTCTGAGCGTGGATCCCGTCGAGTACGACGGATGCGTAGGGGTGCTAATACCTTCCCTTCGCATAACCGACTCCCGATCCCATCAATCTCTGGTCGCGAGACCATTTCCTTTCCAAGTTTACTTCGCGCGTTTCCTTTCCCTCCTTTGGGATAAATAACGCACGGTGGCGGCTCTGTGTCTTTTTTCCCGCCGGTTTTTCGCGTAATGCGACAACCATGATCAAGATTCTGCTGAAGTTTCCAACGAGGAACACATTACTTTTCTAACTCTTTGGATCTCGTATTACGTATTCTGCCATGGTTCTCTGCAAATAGCCAAGAGCTACATAATCCTAGCAATCCAAATCCACGAGGGTCGACAAGTGTATTTAGGTAAACTTCTGCTAGCCTCTCTGTACCATTTTCTAGGGCTTGCGACACTAAAGCTGAAGCTTATCCACTCCACTTCAAAGGCCCTGAACCTATCTGACCCCATGTGGCTGCTGCAACATTGGTTAAAAGCCACTTTCGAGTACCAATTAGGTTATCCTGTGTCGGAGCGTATAATGCGTTTGAACCAGGATTGACCTATAGAAGGCGTAAGATTCGCCTTAATAACATGTCAGGAGACCCCCAACAAACACCTCTTCATGAAGTATCTTAATAGGTTCATCGAAGTCAATTCTTTTGTTCCAGGTATGGCCTCATTTGTGGATCGAAGCTTTGGTCCAACATGGTTTAAAAACCCTTTCCTTGGTGATTCTCCCTAAGATGCAGCGTTGTCGAGTGCTGTGTGGAGGGCATTTTTGACTCCTATGATGCTGTCCTTCAGGATAGAGGTTGGGTTGAAGGGATATGGTTTCATGAGCTACCAACCTAACTTGGTCGCTTGACAATTTAGCCCGAGCCAGATGTTTCCAAAGTCTTTGGTGTCTCATTCGACTGACATTGTATGGGCTGGTCGATAACTGAACTTTGAAGGCCACAAAGCTTCCCTCAAATTTCATAAGTCGAATCAGCGCCTCAAATTGCCAGTCTTCAAATTTCAACAATCCTTCTTGACCACCAAAGACTTTGACAAGTGGTGGTCCGAATACCAACGTCAATATTTTCCCAGTTCACTTTTTCTCCAAAACATGATCGACGCTTTTTCTGCCCTCGTTGGTGAAACACCGGCTCCACAGCCGAATACTGACGCTCCCGTCGAAAAAATCCAAACTACCGATGTCGAAAAGGCCCAAACAAAGAAGGTAACTTCTACTTTCTCGCTTTTCCTTTCTTTGATAAGAAAAAATAACAACCACTTTCCCTCTTAGTCTTTATTTTCTAGGGTCGAAAGCAGGCTCCAGTTTCTGTGCCAGCCATAAACAAACCTCCAAAAAAGCAAAAAAACACCCTCAACTCCGAAACCACAGGTATTTCGCGCCTTAACGTTTCATGATATTTTAATTCAATCACCCTCTTATATATATTACAACTTAGGTTCTCGAAGATGTGCCTTCTATCGAAAGTGAGGATTCTGATGACAGTGCCCATTCCCATATTTTTCCTACATCGAAGGTGCCACCATCTACTCCGTCCACTTCAACCAAAAAGAAAAAGAAAATTCTGGCCAAAAAACCTTTTTCGAGAACTGTTTCTTCGATCGAAATGACCTCTGTCCCTGATGATCTTACTGAAATTTTGCGCCCAAAAGTCCAGAAGAAACTACTCCAGCTTCCCCATAACACATAACTCCCAAGGTATCTGACCATCCTTGTTTCGTAACCTCGTGAATTATTCTCTGACATTGATCATAACTTCTTTGTTATAGGGAAACAAGGTTGATTCGACTCCTGCCGAGCTTATAAGAAACGTGAGGGTTGAAACCCAACCAGCTGAGACCGCTACCCTCTTGAGTCCTCAAAGGCAAGATGAGTTCCAAAGCGTGTCGCTTGAAGCTCATCAAAATCTTGACATTCAGCAAATTCAGGCCCCTTCGACCGCTGCTGGCTAAGGTACATCCCTTAGCACTCTCACTCCGGAGGAGGTTCTATCCATGAAGCAACGGAATCCGACAGAGATCTTAAGAGAGTTGCATCTACTTTGCCAAGCGTCGACTAAGGTTCAGCCCTCTTCCTCGACTGCCATGCCTGCTCCCAAAATGGATGCTTCTGTCACTCTCAAACTTCAACAGTTAGAAAATTATTTGTTTGAGCGTGAGGTTTTAGTTTTCGTTGAAGAGGAAGAAACCTTGGGACTCGACATCCTCAAACTGCTTGATGAACTTGCTCGACACAAGCTTCCTGCATCTAGTGCCAGGTACTTAATTGAATTTGAAGCTTTCTTCACATAGCTGATCAAGGACCTCGCTCTTCATTGGAATGTTGACTTTCAAATTAAGACGAAGATCAACGAGATGAGACGAGAGTGGGATTTTAGTGAAGTTTGTGAGATAAAGCTCAATGACTTTGAGGTCAACAAGTAGGAACGTCTCAACAAACAATAAGCCTTCGACCAACAAATCTCAGACTATCAAGCTCAAATAGATGAACTTACCAAGAAGATTGTTGAGGTCGAGGAACAAAGGGATTCTTTGGATTTTAATGAACCTCTTCCGGCTCAAGGCGTTGTCGACCAGGAAATTCTTAAAGGGATTGCACATGGTGAGAAAGCCCTTGAAATCAAAGAAAGGATTAGCCAACTGCAAGAGAAGAAATGCCTTCTTGACAGCATAACTGATCATGAGAAGACCCTTTTTGAAGATTTTAAGTCTAGGTTTCCTGCCTGATGTATTTCTTTATCGAGGCAATTGTGACGCTGATTGGCCATTTTGTATGTCATCTTGGCTTTTATAATTAATGGTCAATTTCATTACATTTTGATTTGAATCTCTTGGAGCATAGGTTTATATTTTTTCAAATATTTCCCATTTACCCTTACGATTCATCGATCCATACCCAACTCTTGAATTTCATAGCCACTGTTAGTAAACGTTTGGATCACTTGAAATGGTCCTTCCCAATTTGGTGACCATTTTCCTAAAGTTTGATCTCTTCAATACATAGGTAAAATCACCTTCCAAATGTAATCATTTATTACATACTTTGACCACACGTGCTTTTTTTCATATCAACATGTCTATTGCAGCCAATCTTTCTTTGTCTAAATTAGTTAGTTCGTCGAACATCAATCTCCAATGTTGTTATGATGGAATGTCATTTTGCCCTTGCACCCTAATTGATTGTAAACAAATTTCTGCTGGCAACACAACATCGTGCCCAAATGTCAAAAGAAAAGGCGTTGAATTCGTTGCCTCTTTTAGGGATGTTCGACACACCCATAAAATTTGGTCTAATGTTTTATGAAAATTTTTAGGTTTCTTGGCAACATGTTTTTTGATTAAACCAATTATCACTTTATTGGTTGCCTCGACTTGGCCATTTGCTTAGGCGTAGTAAGGTGTGGAAGTAACCAACTTGAACCCTGTTTTAGCAACAAATCTTGCATCTTTTGACCCACAAAAACTGAGCCTTGATCAGTAGTAATGGTTTCAGGAATTCCAAACCTATACACAATGTGTTTTTGAATGAATTCAATCACAGTCTCTTGGTCCACTTTTATCAAAGGGATAACTTCTATCCATTTTGTGAAGTAGTTTATTCTAACTAGGATACATTTTTGTTGTTTCAACGAGGATGGTCGAATCTCACCGATGACATCTAATGCCCACCCTCCAAAGGGCTAAGGCATGATAATTGCATGCAACTCACTGGCTGGTATATGTTGGATGCTTGCGTGTATCTGACATTCTTGACACCCTTTGGCGAAGTCAATACATTCTTTTAACACACTTGGCCAGTAAACACCTTGTCGAAATAATAACCATTTCATTTTATGGCCAACTTGGTGGGCCTCACATATTCCACTATGTACCTCAAACATTGCCAAGTATGCTTCTGTATGCCCAAGACACTTAAGCAATACACTTATGGAGTCTTTTTCAATAACTCATTTCCCAGGCGTACATAGCTTAACGCTCTATACTTGATTTTCGTGTCAGTGTTTCTGACTGGATTTTCTAGGTACTCTATGATTGGCTTTCTCCAATCTGACTGTGACAAATTGTCAATGGCAAAAACTTCATGTCTTACAAAAGTTTTGAAAATTTCAAAAAATTTATCACTAAAGACATTCGTCGCCCCAGTTTTTGGGATTGCCATTTTGGGTGACGACGAGATGTTCGACACCATCTTTTCTTTCACCTCAATGAAATCCTTAAGCTTATCTTTCGACACTTTATACCCAGATGCAATTTATGCTAAATCGTTGGCTTATTGATTTACCATTCTAGGCACATGTGTGACCCCTGACAACCTCGAAGCACTCTAGTAGGTGTGTCGCCATTGCGAAATACATCAGCATATTTTCTTTAATGCACTTGTATTCTCGTGTGATTTGTTTGATCACTAGCTCTGAATCCCCTTTTATTTTGACCTTCGTGGCTCCTAAAACCCTTAAGGTTTTGAGACCAGTTATTAGGGCTTCATACTCTGCTTCGTTATTGGAACACTTTCTGTCGACTTTACATTGAACTTCGTCGGAATGTCTTTTAGGTATAATATTAAGATCCCAACTCCTGTTCCATTTTTATGACTTGACTCGTTGAAGTATAACCTCCAAGGGTTTGTGTCGACCATGTTTAGTGATTGTCACAACCTAAATGCGAAACGAAACAACCGGCAAAAAAAGAAAGAAAATGACAGAAGAGTCGCCACTGTGCGTTATTTATCCCAAAGGGGGGAAAGGAAACGCTCGAAGTAAACCTGGAAAGAGGAAGAGACAAGGTCTCGCAACCAAATCTTGGGTTCGGGAGTCGATTATGCGAAGGGAAGGTATTAGCACCCCTACGCATCCGTAGTACTCTACGGGATCCACTCTTGTTGTTCTTGTCTAAAGGGTGTGGGTTTATCTAATGTACTATTTACTAAAATAGGGGTCAAAAGAAAATGACTCGCACGGATGTCGCATCCACTGCATACGTATCTCATCTGAATATAAGAATCAGAGTCTTCGTAGCTCGGCTGACCTATTTGTTTGTTTTGTGTTTTTTTTAGGTGAACGACATTACTACGCAATCTACCGGATGCTCGACCTTTGGAGACTTACTCACCTGTAGTAGAAGGAGTTAACGTGTTCTTAGGAGAAGAAAAATCAATGAGTTTGTTTGTGTTTTAGGAATGCTCATGCAAAAAAGGAAGTCCTAGACGAAGGAACCGTGCTACCTTAATTGACATGCAAACGAGAGACTATACGAAGCCTAGCAATCCTATGGGGAGACGATCACACCATATAAAACAAACATGCATAAAGTAAACACGCCAACAAGGGGGCTCAAACATACGTGAGTAGGGCTTTAGTCAAGAGGGGTCATATCAACCTCGACAAACAAGCCATCGAAGGGTAGTCAAACGGGCTCTTAACCACTGACACTGAACGTCAGGGTGAGCAGATAAAAAGGGTAATGAGGATAAGACCTCATAGCTCTTAACCCTGGACAGGGTGAGCTCATGACAAAAAGTGGGGATTCAGAAAGGTGGAACCCTCTCCACTGACTGACCGGACAAAAGATCTTGGGCTTTTGTTCTGAAGCATCGACACGTAGTGCGAGCATAAAGAATGACACACTGAATAACGGGGGATTGACTACTAATCCCTTTTATCCGTCAATTGCCTCTTCATGGAGGTCTTTAGCACTGGTGCCTCTTCTTGGAGGTCTTTGGGCACAAAAGTAAACACATAAAAACATTGTCTCCTATCGAGGTCTTCCAGCTAAGAAAGCGGTAAAATGCTGAAAAGATGTAAAAGGGATCAAGAGATCTACCACACGGATAAAGATCCGAAGTAACAGCAACTAAAGAAACAAGAAACCCCGAGATCTCTCAGGCTAGCACCATCAAAGACCACAAGTCAGCAAAGCAATCAGAATAAATCTCCAAATAGTATCCCACAGATAAAGTGGAATACCAAGCAAGCTATCTCTTCAAGAGTCATGTGAGCCCTCACAAAACTCAACAAACAATTTAGAATAACAAGACGGGGTGCAATCAAGAGTTACACCAAACAAGAGAATCATAGCAATAACAGTATCAGGTAAACAACGCACGGATGCAATAGAAAACATGTCACAACAAAACACAAAACAGAATAGAGAGCAAACAAAAAAACTACTGTCACGATCGCTACTGCTTCGCTTAGCGAAGACTTAGCGAGGCTTCGCTACAGGCTCGCTTAGCGAGGTGCTAGCGAATGCCTGCGGATTCTGGGTTCTTCCTTGATAACAGTCCGATTTCAGAGACCCCAAATCCTATGGTACCCATTTCAGAAATTAAGTGATCAAACATTCGAGGCATTGCTCTACACATTCATACATGTCTAAACCCACATGTGAAACCTAACGATACCCACTCTTCCAAATTCACCCATAATGCCTCACACATTCAGAAATTTCAAATTGAAAGCATAAAGTAGTGGAAATAGGGCAAACCTGATTGGAGAGATCGAATGAAATTGAATTGCCCGGTTGGGTTTGCAGAGCAATGTTAGGGTTTTTATGAGATGGAATTAGTAGAGGTGATTTTGTGCAAATGAGTTCTTCAAAGTGTTTTCAGCTTTCACCACTTCCAGCTCTGTTCTTTTTTTTTTCTTTGTTCTACTGAAACCTTAGAATTTATAACCTGATTTTCGTGGCTTTGTGGGCTCAAATGAGTGAGGTCCAAGTCCAAGATTTTTCTGTTATATTTTTAAAACACGTGCGCTTCGCCTAGCGAGCATGACAGTTCAGACTCGCTAGGCGAACCACGCTGCTCGCCTAGCGAGCATGACAGCTCAGGAACAGACTTTTGCTCTTTCAAGATTAGCGTTTTGAATGATGAATAGACCCCATTTGAACATGTTGGAAGTAACTCAAGTCATTCACTTGTGTTGACTGATCACCCAGATAGAACCCACAAAGTGTCTTGGATGATATTCAAGCTTCTTGGAGCTAGCTCTGATTGACATGATGTAATGCGATATGAAATGTTAAATGACCTAAAAATGAATGCATGAATGAGGGGGGAAATTTGAGGTGCTACAGCTGCCCCTATTCAATCAACTGGAGACCCGAAAAGAAGATAGCAGCGGCTTTCGCACTTTCGAGGTATCAAGGGATTGAATACAATAAAAGCCTAAAAATTTACACTGAAGTGAAGTGAAGTAACAATGCCTGTCAGAATCGGCAAAGAGGTGGTCTTGAAAGAAGGATCTGTCTGGTACGGTGAGAGTCGGTCTGAATACCGAAAAAGAATGTTAACCTGGATACCAAAATAAATCGTAACACATAAATAACCATGACCTGAATGCTGCTCATCAGTCTGAATACTGGAAATGACTTTGATCTGAGCATCAGAAGATATGAGATTATTAATATCGGTCTGAACACCGAGAGACTGGCCTGAATGCCACTTCGGTCTGAATACCTGAAAAAAATGGCCTGAATGCCACAAGTTGCGTCGTCCTGAACGTCGGAAACTTCTTCGATCTGAACATCGGAAAATTGGCCTGAATGCCACTTCGGTCTGAATACCCGAAAAACTGGCCTGAATGCCACAAGTTGCGTCGACCTGAACGTCAGAAACTTCTTCGATCTGAACATCGTAAAATTGGCCTGAATGCCACTTCGGTCTGAATACCGGAAACTTTCATGCCTGTCAGCATCGACAGAAATAAGGAAAATGATAATTGAGGCGGCGCGTGGGCCAACGACCCCTGCTGGGAATAATAAAGATAAGTCAAGAACAAACTTCAGTCTGAGTACTGGAAACAAACTTTTTGGCTTATCACTTGGGATACCGAGAATGTTTTATGCTTTACATGTGTATGTTTGAATTTTTCAATGGCGTAATGCTCCATGAAGATGGAAATGCTACGCGATTTGGGATGATGCAATGCGATATGATTCTACATGCAGGGATGCGAAATGCTAGGTTCGAGAGAATGCCAAGCCGAGGCAAGGAACTCTGCTGGGGAAATGATCACAATCTTCTGGACCCAGGCACTGCTGTTGGGGATGCACATCACAATGAACCCTGTGGGGAAATGACCAGCCACACGGTGTTTTGGCAAATAACAGAATACCGAGGTTCTGACTAGGGAGAGAATGACACTGAAAACTTGATGTTGAGGAAAGCGACAGTGGTTCTGGCAACCATAATCTGCGAGAGAGACGACTCAGCAGGGGAAGCAAACACTGATACGGTACCGAGACTCTGCTTCAAGGAAAGAGACCATGGATCTAGCGTCGAGATCATCGATCTGACACCGAACTCTGAGGAGCAGCCGCTTCTGCTGGGAAGATACAGTCTGGCACTGCCAACTTCGTTGGGGATATACAGTCTGGCACTGTCAACTCTACTGGGGAGTGTATAGTCTGAAACAAATGCTTGGGGAGTACAGTGGTGAGAGTCTGCTAGGGGTTGAAGAATCCAACGCTCGGACCAGCTCTGCAGGGATAAGATACCAAATTCCAACTGTTAAGGAAAAACATCCGCGATCATTTGATGGGGACCTTAAGGAAATGCCCCGAGTGTACCTGTTCTGAATAGAAGATCCAAAGCACTTAAAATTTACAGCAATTTTAAATGTTTATTAAGCATGTACCTGTAAAGCTCTTATGTTTCATGATGCAATGTTTATAAAAAATTCGGACGTCATTTTTTGCAAACAAAACAGTAAAAAGAAAATAAAAACGGGGATATACTGAATAACATGATTTTATTGATTGAATGGCCTCTGAATAGGCATTTACATCAGGAAGCAATCCCTGGAAAGAGGTAATTGCACAAAAGATAAAAACATAAATTAATCTAATGGCAATGTGAAATGGATTTCTATCGGGTTCCAATCCTGCTATGACTAGCTCGTCTTCAAGATCCTCCAGATGATCGACTTTCTGAAAAGAGTGATTGGAATGTTTCCTACCTTTCTAAAGTTTCCAGTTATCAACATGGGATGAGATTCAGAACTACTCAGAACGCAGTCATTCGCTTAATCCCTAACTTTTGCCTAGATCACCCTTTCGGGTTTTCAATCCATCGGGATACCAATTTTTGCCTAAGTTGCCCTTTCAGGTTTTCAACTTACCGGGTGTACAATCTTTTCATTTTTAATCCCTAATTTTTGCCCGAACCTTTTCATTTTCTTGGTTCGTCGGGATGCCCATTTTTTGCCTGGATTATTCTTTTTATTGTCCAGCGGGTCTATTTTATGTGAAGTATTTTTTAACTGCGTCTGAGTTCACAGGGGAAGTGAAATCTTCACCATCCATAGTTGCAAGCATTAAGGCCCCACCATCGAAAATCTTGGTGACAATGTATGGTCCATCATAGTTAGGAGTCCACTTGCCCCTGTGATCTGTTTGAGGAGGAAGGATCCTTTTCAGCACTAAATCTCCAACTTGGAAACATCGAGGACGCACTCTCCGATCAAAGGCTCTCTTCATCCGACTCTGATACAACTGCCCGTGACAAATGGCTGCCATTCGCTTCTCTTCGATAAGACTCAACTCATTGAACCTTGTCCGAATCCATTCAGCTTCGTCTGACTTGACATCCAACATGACTCTTAGAGAAGGAATCTCCACTTCAACATGTAGGACTGCTTCCATACCATACACAAGGGAGTAAGGGGTTGCCCCGGTCAATGTACGTACTGAAGTACGGTACCCATGCAAGGCGAAGGGTAGCATCTCATGCCAATCTCTGTACGTGACGACCATCTTCTGCACAATCTTCTTTATGTTCTTATTTGCTGCCTCAACAGCGTCGTTCATCCTAGGGCGATAAGGGGAAGAATTGTGATGCTGAATGTTGAAGTTCTGGCACAACTCCTTCATCATTTTGTTATTGAGATTAGAACCATTATCAGTAATGATTCTTTCGGGAATCCCATAACTACAAATGATTTCTTTCTCAATGAATTGGGCAACCACATGTCTGGTGACATTCGCGAATGACGCTGCTTCGACCCACTTAGTGAAATAGTCAATGGCAACAAGGATGAAGCGATGCCCATTGGAGGCGGTCGACTCAATCTTTCCAATCATATCAATGCCCCACATAGCAAAAGGCCACGGCGAATACATCACATTCAAAGGATTTGGCGGCACATGTACCTTATCAGCATAAATCTGGCATTTATGGCACTTCCGAGCATATTTGAAACAATCAGATTCCATGGTCATCAAGTAATAACCTGCTCTTAACAATTTCTTAGTCATTGCATGTCCCCCGACATGAGTACCGAAGGAGCCTTCATGAACTTCCTGCATTAACATGTCTGCTTCGTGTCTATCCACGCATCTGAGTAAAACCATGTCGAAGTTCCTCTTATACAGAACATCGTCTTTGTTCAAGAAGAAACTGCCTGCCAATCTTCTCAAAGTCTTTCTATCATTGTTGGATGCCCCTGCAGGGTACTCTTGATTCTTCAGAAAGCACTTGATGTCGTGATACCAGGGCTTGTCGTCAACTACCAGTTCAGCAGCAAACACAACTGTGGCCCTGTCGAGGCGCATAACATCAATCCTGGGAGTGTGGTTCCACCGAATCACGTTGATCATGGAGGATAGAGTGGCAAGAGCATCTGCCATCTGATTCTCATCGCGAGGTATGTAATACAGCTTTACTGTTGTGAAGAAAGTCAACAGTCTTCTCGTGTAATCTCTGTAGGGGACCAAATTAGGCTGGAGAGTATTCCAATCACCATTCACTCTATTGATTACTAGAGCTGAATCTCCGAAGATGTCCAGAGTCTTGATTCTCAAATCAATGGCTTGCTCGATACCCAAGATACATGCTTCATACTCAGCTTTATTATTGGTGCACTCAAAAGTCAGACGAGCGGTGAAAGGCATGTGGGCAACTTTCGGAGTAGTAATGACAACACCAATTCCACTTCCTCTGGCATTGGCAGCCCCATCAAACAACAAAGTCCACTTTTCGTCTGGATCAGGTCCCTCCTCAACAACTGGCTCTTCGCAGTCTTTCATCTTGAGGAACATGATGTCTTCACCTGGAAAATTAAACTTCATCGGCTCATAATCTTCAACCGGCTGTTGAGCAAGATAGTCTGACAGAATACTCCCCTTGATGGCTTTCTGGGATGTATACTGGATGTCGTACTCTGTCAGTACCATTTGCCAACGAGCAACCCTTCTGGTGAGAGTTGGCTTCTCGAATATATACTTGACTAGATCCATCTTGGAGATCAGTAAGGTTGTGTGAGTCAGCATGTATTGTCTCAAACGCTTAGCAGCCCATGCAAGTGCACAACATGTCTTTTTAAGCATTGAGTATCTCGACTCGCAGTCTGTGAATTTTTTACTCAGGTAGTAGATGGCATGCTCTTTCCTACTTGTCTCGTCGTGTTGACCGAGAACACAACCCATGGAATTATCAAGTACTGTCAAATACATAATCAACGGTCTCCCTGGGACTGGAGGCATAAGGATTGGAGGATTCTGCAAATACTCTTTTATCTTTTCGAAATCCCTCTGGCAATCATCATTCCACCTGATAGCCCGATCTTTTCTTAACAACTTGAATATTGGCTCACACGTGGCTGTTAGGTGAGAGATGAACCTTGCAATGTAGTTCAACCTCCCTAAGAAACCACAAACTTGTTTTTCTGTTCTTGGCTCAGGCATTTCTTGTATTGCTTTTACTTTGGCGGGATCCACCTCAATCCCTTTTTCACTAACAATGAAACCCAGTAGTTTTCCAGATCTCACCCCGAAAGTACACTTGTTCGGATTAAGCCTCAGCTTGAACTTTCTCAAACGCTCAAACAGTTTCTGCAGATTCACCAAATGTTCTTCTTCTGTCTGAGATTTGGAAATCATATCGTCAACATAAACCTCGATTTCATGATGAATCATATCATGGAAAAGAGTCACCATCGCTCGTTGATATGTTGCCCTAGCATTTTTCAGACCAAACGGCATCACCTTGTAGCAGAAGGTGCCCCATGGGGTTATGAATGTTGTCTTCTCCATGTCTTCTAGTGCCATCTTGATTTGATTATAGCCAGAAAATCCATCCATGAAGGAGAATATCGAGAACTGAGCTGTGTTATCCACTAAAACGTCGATGTGAGGTAATGGGAAACCATCCTTAGGGCTAGCTCTGTTCAGATCCCGGTAGTCGACACACATCCGTACCTTTCCATCCTTCTTAGGTACTGGAACGATGTTTGCAACCCATGGCGGATAATTGGTGACTGCTAGAAACCCTGTATCCAACTGTTTTTGCACTTCTTCCTTTATCTTGATAGCCATCTCTGGTCTTGTTCTTCTGAGCTTCTGCTTGACCGGAGGACAACCTTTTTTGAGAGTCAAGCGGTGTACCACGATGTCTGTGTCAAGCCCTGGCATGTCCTGATAAGACCAGGTGAAGATGTCAACATACTCTTGCAGCAATTCAATCAACCCCTTCTTCACATCGTCTTCCAAAGCAGCCCCTATCTTGATTTCTTTCTTGACGTCCTCGGTGCCAAGATTAATCACTTCAGTAGACTCTTGATGCGGTTGAATGACCCCTTCGTCTTGCTTTAATAGCCTGGCAAGTTCTTCAGGGAGTTCACAGTCTTCATCACCCTCTTCTTCAGTTTGAAAGATCGGATTTTCAAAGTCGAAGGAGCCATAGCAGAACCGTATCAATAGGATCCGGTGATGTGCATCTGCATGAATGATGGTATGTGCTTATGAGTGTGAAAAAGTGAAAACTAAACAAAACATTGCCAGATATTTTTTGATTTTGTTTTTTTTTTAAAACTACAAAAATAGAAAAACAGTGAACAAAATTTTGAATGCAAAAAGACGTCCTTTATTTATGATAAAAATGCAGGTATTCGCATAGATGAGCCCTACAATGAGTCATTACGCCATGGGCGGAACGTAAGACTTAGACATGCATGAATAAACAAGAAAAATTACTCCTCCAGAAAAGTGACTTGGACAATCTCCTCAGAAGACCAATTGTTGATGACTTCACCCGGGATCCTCGGATGCACCCAGTTATCGATGTCGCAATCACTAACCCCATCTTCATCGTTGACCGCAGAGACATGGCCATATCGGATAACGCCAGCGCTGGAGAAAGTAATCGGCCCCTAACGAGTCTGAAGTGTTGAAGTTGTAGAAGTCAGAGCTGGCTGATACCCAATCCCGAACTTGTCTTCTTTCATTGGTAACTCCAACAGACGTCCCCAACCGGGGGCAACGCCCGAATCTACCAAGGCCTGTGCCTGCTTGAAGGACGAGATAGAGGCACCCGCTTTAACTTCTTCCACCGGAGCTGCGTCCTTGATCTGAACTGCCTCAAAGGCCTGACATAGGGTCTCATGAAATTCACCTTCTACCTCTACATACTTGAATGTAGACATGTTACTGACCAGAATGTCCTCCTCACCACAGACGGTGATAATCCTTCCATTGACTGGGAATTTAATCTTCTGATTTAAAGTTGAAGAGACTGCCCCACCATTGTGGATCTAAGGACGACCCAGCAGGCAACTATAGGAAGGACTGATATCCATCACATAGAAGACGGTGTTGAAGGTTTGTGATCCAATCTGAATTGGCAATTCTACCTCTCTGAACACCGACCTCTTAGAACCATCAAAGGCTCTCACAATAAGATCTGAAGGCTTCAGGACCAAACCCTCTACTTCTAACCTTGACAGGGCTCTCTTGGGTAGCACATTGAGAGAGGAACCTGTATCCACCAGAACATGAGATAAGACGGTGTCTTTGCATTCTATCGAGATGTGCAAAGCCTTGTTATGGTTACGTCCAGCTGGTGTTAAGTCAGAATCAGTAAAACCTAACCCGTTGCCTGCATGAACATTTGCAACGATTCCTTCCAGTTGGTTCACTGAGATCTCCTGAGGCACATATGCAGCACTTAGGACTTTCAGCAGTGCCTCCCTGTGCGCCTCTGAATACAATAGGAGTGAGAGAATGGATATCTTAGACGGAGTCTGAATCAACTGATCGACTACCTTGTAGTCACTTTTCTTTATAATTCTCAAAAGCTCGTCCACATCCTTCGCAAAAGTGGGCCTAGAACCAGCCTGGGGTGCAGAGGCACCCTCATTCACGACTTGCTTGCCTTTGGCTTTCGCCGCAACATCAGCACTATCAGTTCGGGTAACGGGTGGTGAGAACAGTTTACCATTCTTGGTGAATCGCCCGATTCCACCAACATTGTCCACTGCGGGACCTTCAACTTCAAGTTCAGACTTCTGACCCTCTTCTACCTTCAGTGGCCGCTCCACCCCATGATCGTGCGTGTATACACTCCCCACATAATCCCAAGGAATGGCCCTTTCGCTGGTGAAAGGTAAAGGACCAGGGGTTGTGATAGTCATAGTGGACGGTCGCGCCGGTGGCACCGGTTGCGCTTCTGGTACATTGATCTGATTAGTTGGGTAGAAAATGGTGATAGTAGCAACATCATAGTCATACTCTGAAATCTCATTCATTGAAACATAAACGTCCGAAACATCGGAATCAAGTTCAATTACATCAGAATCAACCACATTGTTTGGGATATCAGCAACAACATTGGAAAAATTAAATACATCATCATGGATTACAGAATCAGTAGGAACAACATCTGTGAATTCATCAGTAGCATCTTCAAACACCTCTTCCTCAACCCCTTCCACAGACTCTTGGACAGACAAATCTTCAACCTGGAGGGTACCTTCGTCGAGCAAGGCCTGGATACCCTGCTGCAGCTTCAAACAACCTCCACTCTGAGTAGCACAATCCACACAACCCTTCCCACAACCAGGGAAAACATCGGCCTTCAACAAGTAACCCTTGATATCCAACAACGGAGTCTTCAGCTTCAACACATCTTTGACGGATCTGGCTTCCCCTTCCATCATATTAACATTCGCACTACCATGCTGTGGCATGGGATTGTTAACGACATTAGGAGCCGGTGCAAGGTTGATGGCCTTTGAATCTATGAGGTCCTGAACTACATGCTTAAAAGCTTTGCAGTTCTCAATATTGTGGCCAGGTGCCCCAGAGTGGAAGCTACACCTAGCGTTGGTGTCGTAACCCACCGGAAGCCTACCAACAGGAGGAGCTAGAATGCGTAACTGCACAAGTTGTAGTTGTTGAAGACTAGAAAGCAACTGAGCGTACGACATTGGAAGGGTGTCGAAACGCCGGTCCATCATCCTTTGCCTCTGTTGATAGGCGGGTCTGTTACCCGGTTGTTGTTGTTGGTACTGAGTTTGCTGACGTTGTGGTTGTTGTTGTTGTAGTGGTGCTGCAACTGGAATGGTCACAGCCGCAACATACGGTTGTTGATGATAGTTTTGAAAGTTATTCCTCCGGTTACCCCTGTTCTGATAAGAAGATATGGCATTTGCATCCCCTTCTCTCCTCTTCTGTCCCTGAATGAATGACTTCTTCATCCCTGATGAAGATCCACCTCCACTCTGGATCTTGCATGTCTTCAAATAGTTCTCCACCCTCTCGCCGGTAGAGACTACATCAGCAAAGTTGGAGGCATTGCAACCCACCAGGCGCTCCAAGTAAGGTCCGGGCAGAGTGTTCATGAACATGTTAGCCATTTCCTTCTCCAACATAGGAGGTTGAACACGGGAAGCTGTCTCCCTCCAGCGTTGAGCGTATTCCCTGAAGCACTCATTTCTTTTAAGAGACAAATTCTGAAGTTGAGTTCTGTCCGGAGCCATGTCTGCATTATACTGATACTGCTTCACGAAAGCCTCAGCCAAATCCCTCCAGCAGCGGATGTGGGCTTTGTCCAGCCTCATATACCATTCCAGGGATGCCCCAGCTAGGCTATCCTGGAAAAAGTACATAAGCAACTTTTCATCGTCAGAGTATGCAACCATTTTACGGAAATAGGCTTGCACATGGGTCTTTGGGCAAGAGTTGCCATTGTATTTGTCAAATATCGGGACCTTGAATTTCGGTGGCACCCTCACGCCTGGGACCAATCCCAAGTCAGCAACGTCTACTCCCAGAGGATTCTGTCCTTCCACTACCTTCAGCCTCTCCTCTAATCTTCTAAACATGGGGTCCATGCCATGGCCCATGCCAAAGTCTTCCTGCATCTGGGTGAACTGATCGTCCTGATCATCATGGACGGGCTGTTGACCGGAGTTGACCTGCGGGATCGGGGTAGGCCCCGGTCCACTGGGTCCGTTAACCTCTCCAGCTGGAGGATCATTCAACGTCTCTGGTTGAGTAGTGGCGGGATTCCTCTGCATCATCTGCCTGAGCTCTTGCTGTCCCTGAGCCACCCCTTGAACCACATCCATGAATTGAGTCATGCGGATCCTCATCTCGGCGAGCTCTGCTTGTAGGCTTTCCATTACTCTCTGCTGGTTTCTGCGGGTACCGTACCGGTGAATTCCTGAATCAGCTATCCTGCTAGTGGAACACCAAATAATATGAGAACACCGCGGCGGTACCTGTTATGCAAGATATGCAAATGAATATGTAAATGCAATGACATGTTTATCAATTCCAACGGGTATTCTACCCCCTTGATTCCAGTCTCACATCCGACAGAAAGCGCAAGAAGACCGAGTTGTGGATAAACTTCTGAGATCAAGATGCAATAAGGAAAACCATCATATAAATGAGTTCAAAAAGGGAAAGGCCTTAGCCAACAGTACATCAAAAAAGGATCTCCACAACAAGCCTGTGGATCATCACTACAATACAATAAGTAAAGAGAAGAACAAAAATCAGGAATCAGCCTCCTGTATACAACCCATAAGGACTGCTCCTCACTTCAACCAGTAGTGCCACTGTGTCAGGATGATCTGGAGATTCTGTCAAACGCCGGATAAGCAGGTTCCTCTTGTGAATAACTCCATCCAACTCGTTGATGTGCTCTCTGTAGTAATTCCCATCATCTTCTCCGAATACCTCTTCAAGTCTGGATTTCTTCAAACCTGCCAGTACTTTGAGTTCCTCAATCTGTCCTTGAGCTTTGTTGAGTTGATCTGTGATATAATCATTGGTTGAACGGGCGCACAGAAGCTCATTGTTCTTCTCCTTCAGCAAAATCTTCAACTTCTCCATCTGACCAATCAATTCGGCCACCATCTCCTCCTCCTTTACCTTCCTAGAAGCTGAAAATGTATCCCATTGCTCTTGCCAACCAGCTAACTTACCATGAGCATCTGTTAACTGCTGTTTGACTCGCCTCAACTCAGAACTGGATGATCCCAGGGCTTTGTCTGTCTTCCTGAAGAAGTCCACCTCCACAACTAATTTCCTCTCTGCTTCCCCTTGCAGTCTGACGGCTTCCCCCTTCTGATATTCTGCCTCATTGAATTGATGCATACAGTCTTGCAGCTTCGCACTTAACTCCGATTTTTCAGTTTGAAGCTCCTCCATGGCATTCTTCAATTTGTCATACTCCTCTCGGCTCACCATTGTTGACTGCTCAGGAGTAGGTGGATACAAAGGTTCTTCAATAGGAAACTGCAGACCAAACTCTTCGACTCTTCCTCGAAGCCACTCTTCATACTGAGGGTAAGTTCTACAATCTCCTTTTCCAAGCACAGTTCTTCCTCTCTTGATCACCTTGAGCCAAGCCTCAGCTGCCTTATGGGAGACAATCAAATCAGATGAAGAATGGGAAAACAAAGATTCTTCCACATCTTTTTCCAAAGGCGGAGTTCTTAAAGCATATCCAAACTGTCTGACTGCCAGAGAAGGATTGTAGTTGATACTTCCTCTTCTTCCTACCAATGGTACATTCGGGAAGTTCCCACAACTATGACTGATATCCGCCCGAAGCAAGCTCTGGTCTGACCACCAAGAAATATCTTTAGCTCTTATCCCCATCAGTCTCTTTGACCAACTCAACGAGTTCTTGACATCAACGAACGCTTCTGACTTGGGTAGGTGGGAACTGGACCACTTATAAAACAAAGGCGCGCAACAATTCACCAATCCTCCCTTTCTATTCTCATTCCTGTGATGCACTGAATGAAAGAAATCTCCCAACAAGGTCGGCACCGGATTTCCCAACACGAAGAGGCGTATGGCGTCTACGTCAACAAATTTCGCCACAATAGGGAACAGGACAATCCCATACACACAAAGAGCCAACACAGCATTGAAATCCTTCTGGTCACCATCTTCAAGCTTCTTCTTTGCTTCTCCCAGTAAGAAACTCAGATGAAAACCATTAACTCCTCCCTTCTGACACATATTAGCCTTCAAGACTGATTTCCCCAAATATGTGGCTGAAGCAACCATGTTGAGATTGGGCAGAAACTCGGAACTGTAGAATAGCAACTGCGGCTTGATAGGAACTCTGAGAAAACTAGCAACCTCCTCCAAAGTAGGGACCAAAATGTAATCTGGGAACGTGAAACACCTCAATGGAGGGTCATAGAACTGCAACAATGTAAAGAGAGCATCATGTTGATCTTTGGAGAGAACCATGACGAAACTTAGAATCAAACCGTAATCCTTCCGGAATCCTTCTAGAGAATCGCGATCCATTAATTTCATCAGCTGTTGAATAGGCTCCAAGCAAACCACAGGAAACTTGTAGGCGATATGTCTCTTTCTGCCAATATCCATCTCAAGAGAACCAGAAAAAACCCCGACCGGAATCAAGAAGAAGATGTAAACCCCCTAGAAATGGATAAACATGTGTTAAATGATATGAATGCAAAATGATGTGATGAAATGCAGTGACATGGAAATCAGGATTGATGTATCTGCTTGAACATCTGTCAGGTTGCATTGTCTGAAGAGAAACCCACTGAGGAATATAATACAAGATAAAAACTCTGCTCCAGAAAACCGGGTTGGTTGAAGGTTAAGGTTTCTTGAATTTAGCTCGCCCCTCACTGGTAGGTTCTAAGAGCAGAAGTTTTTCAGCTTCAGCCCTTCAGTCGAGAATAATACGTTTACCACTTAAGGTTTGGCATTATTATGGGATAAAAGACCTCCACTGACTCCCCTCAACAGGACATCCTAAAGCAAGTTCCCAGTCTCGGGGTCCTCAGATTGATCAGCGAGAATGCGTCCACCAGAGCTAACATAAACGCGTCTCGGAGGAGAGGCCTCGACTGAGTTCTCGGGAAATGGTCACCAGAGTCGACGATTTCCAAAGGAATATCTGTCGTTATGGAACACCCATAGGACACAATATATCCAACAGAAACCTCGTCTGGAATGTGGGTATTCATGAACGACTTAACGTAGCAACATGCTACGCAAGCCTCATGACTATCCACTCTAAAACCTGTGTGTACACTTAAGCCTGGGTAGTGGGCTTATCTCTCATAGAACAAACCACCCTAACAAACAACCAAACCCCGTAGATCCAACAGATACAACAATCATATGTACACAATGCAATAAGATAAAGCAGATAAATGCTGGAAGTAAATAAATCACTGTACAAAAAAAATAAACACCCAACCAACAAGAAACCTACAAAAGCTAGGAGGGACTCGCTTAGGGAAACCGGGTCCCCAGCAGAGTCGCCAGCTGTCACAACCTAAATGTGAAATGAAACAACCGGCAAAAAAAGAAAGAAAATGACAGAAGAGTTGCCACCGTGCGTTATTTATCCCAAAGGGGGGGAAAGGAAACGCTCGAAGTAAACCTGGAAAAAGGAAAAGAAAAGACAAGGTCTCGCAACCAAATCTTGGGTTCGGGAGTCGATTATGCGAAGGGAAGGTATTAGCACCCCTACGCATTCGTAGTACTCTACAGTATCCACACTTGTTGTTCTTGTCTAAAGGGTGTGGGTTTATCTAATGTACTATTTACTAAAAGAGGGGTCAAAAGAAAATGACTCGCACGGATGTCGCATCCACTGCATACGTATCTCATCTGAATATGAGAATCAGAGTCTTCGTAGCTCGGCTGACCTATTTGTTTGTTTTGTGTTTTTTTTAGGTGAACGACGTTACTACGCAATCTACTGGATGCTCGACCTTTGGAGACTTACTCGCTTGTAGTAGAAGGAGTTAACGTGTTCTTAGGAGAAGAAAAATCAATGAGTTTGTTTGTGTTTTAGGAATGCTCATGCAAAAAAGGAAGTCCTAGACGAAGGAACCGTGCTACCTTAATTGGCATGCAAACGAGAGACTATACGAAGCCTAGAAATCCTATGGGGAGACGATCACACCATACAAAACAAACATGTATAAAGTAAACACGCCACCAAGGGGGCTCAAACATACGTGGGTAGGGATTTAGTCAAGAGGGGTCATATCAACCTCGACAAACAAGCCATGGAAGGGTAGTCAAACGGGCTCTTAACCACTGACACTGAACGTCAGGGTGAGCAAATCAAAAGGGTAATGAGGATAAGACCTCATAGCTCTTAACCCTGGACAGGGTGAGCTCATGACAAAAAGTGGGGATTCAGAAAGGTGGAACCCTCTCCACTGACTGACCGGACAAAAGATCTTGGACTTTTGTTCTGAAGCATCGACACGTAGTGCGAGCATAAAGAACGACACACTGAATAACGGGGGATTGACTACTAATCCCTTTTATCCGTCAATTGCCTCTTCATGGAGGTCTTTAGCACTGGTGCCTCTTCTTGGAGGTCTTTGGGCACAAAAGTAAACACATAAAAACATTGCCTCCTATCGAGGTCTTCCAGCTAAGAAAGCGGTAAAATGCTAAAAAGATGTAAAAGGGATCAATAGATCTACCACACGGATAAAGATCCGAAGTAACAGCAACTAAAGAAACAAGAAACCCCGAGATCTCTCAGGCTAGCACCATCAAAGACCACAAGTCAGCAAAGCAATTAGAATAAATCTCCAAATAGTATCCCACAGATAAAGTGGAATACCAAGCAAGCTATCTCTTCAAGAGTCATGTGAGCCCTCACAAAAACTCAACAAACAAGTTAGAATAACAAGACGGGGCGCAATCAAGAGTTACACCAAACAAGAGAATCATAGCAATAACAGTATCAGGTAAACAGCGCACGGATGCAATAGAAAACATGTCACAACAAAACACAAAACAGAATAGAGAGCAAACAAAAAAACTACTGTCACGATCGTTACTGCTTCGCTTAGCGAAGACTTAGCGAGGCTTCGCTACAGGTTCGCTTAGCGAGGGGGCTAGCGAATGCCTGCGGATTCTGGGTTCTTCCTTGATAACAGTCCGATTTCAGAGACCCCAAATCCTATGGTACCCATTTCAGAAATTAAGTGATCAAACATTCGAGGCATTTCTCTACACATTCATGCATGTCTAAACCCACATGTGAAACCTAACGATACCCACTCTTCCAAATTCACCCATAATGCCTCACACATTCAGAAATTTCAAATTGAAAGCATAAAGTAGTGGAAATAGGGCAAACCTGATTGGAGAGATCGAATGCAATTGAATTGCCCGGTTGGGTTTGCAGAGCAATGTTAAGGTTTTTATGAGATGGAATTAGTAGAGGTGATTTTGTGCAAATGAGTTCTTCAAAGTGTTTTCAGCTTTCACCGCTTCCAGCTCTGTTCTTTTTTTTTCTTTGTTCTACTGAAATCTTAGAATTTATAACCTGATTTTCGTGGCTTTGTGGGCTCAAATGAGAGAGGTCCAAGTCCAAGATTTTTCTGTTATATTTTTAAAACACGTGCGCTTCGCCTAGCGAAGAATTTGCTCGCCTACCGAGCATGACAGTTCAGACTCGCTAGGCGAACCACGCTGCTCGCCTAGCGAGCATGACAACTCAGGAACAGGCTTTTTCTCCTTCAAGATTAGCATTTTGAATGATGAATAGACCCCATTTGAACATGTTGGAAGTAACTTAAGTCATTCCCTTGTGTTGACTGATCACCCAGATAGAACCCACAAAGTGTCTTGGATGATATTCAAGCTTCTTGGAGCTAATTCTGATTGACATGATGAAATGCGATATGAAATGTTAAATGACCTAAAAATGAATGCATGAATGAGGGGGGCAAATTTGAGGTGCTACAGTGATGGTTCGACTATTGTATGATCTATAATAAAGTCTGCCACGATCTGGCCTTTCATAGCCTTCAAAGGCATATTGGTTAAAGAAAATTCAATTAATGCTAGTGCCCATTTCTCAATTCGACTATGTAGAATAGGTTTAGACAACATATGTTTAATAACATCACAATGAGATGAAACATAAACATCAATTGGTTTTACATATTTCTTTAATTTCATACACGAGAAGTATAAGCATAGGCACAATTTTTCAATCACACT
Source organism: Lathyrus oleraceus (assembly GCF_024323335.1). Taxonomy (NCBI): domain Eukaryota; kingdom Viridiplantae; phylum Streptophyta; class Magnoliopsida; order Fabales; family Fabaceae; genus Lathyrus; species Lathyrus oleraceus. The sequence continues at coordinate 258,374,676 of NC_066580.1, forward strand.
GTACCTAGTTTAAGCATCTATTAAAATTTGACTGAGGTAATTTATGGGTCTTTTGACACCACTATCATCCTCTTGAGCTAACATACCTCCTATGGTCGTATCCGATGCAACAATATACAACCTCGTACTCTTATACCTAGGTGGCAATAAAATGGGAAGCTTTGTGAGGTACTCTTTGATAGCGTCGAAAACCTCATGTTACCCTTGTCCCCAGTGAAAATCACTTTCCTTCTTGGTCTTGAGTAGTGGCAAAAAAACCTTCATCTCGCTACTTAGATTTGATATAAATATTCTCAAGAAGTTTATCTTTCCCAATAAAGACTGGAGTTGTTTCTTTGTCGACGGGGGCTTGAGATCCAAAATTGCTTTTGTTTTGTTTTGGTTGATCCCGATGCCTTTTTTGTGCACCACGAAACCTAAAATGTCTCTTGCATGTACACCAAAAGCACATTTTAATGGATTCATTTTTAATCCATATTTTCTCATCCTCTCAAAAGAGTGTAGAAGATGATCTAAATGATCATTTTCTGATGAAGATTTTATCACAATATCATTAATGTATACCTGCATAAATTTTTCAATAAAATCATGGAATATGGCATTCATGGCTCTTTGATAGGTTGCTTCGGTGTTTTTTAAACCAAACGGCATCACAACCCATTCGTATGTTCCCAAAGCTCCAGGACATCGAAAGGCCATCTTGGGAACACCATCTTCTGCTATGAGAATTTGATTATATCCAGAATAACCATCAAGCATACTCAAGTATTCGAAGCCTGTGGCTGAATCAAATAACCATTCTGCCACATGCATCAAATACTCATCTTTTGGAGTAGCATTGCTTAAGTCTCTAAAATCTATACAGACTCTAAGAGTTCCATTCTTCTTGATAACAGGTACTATGTTGGCTAACTATTCGACATACCTTGCAGTTTTGATGAACTAGCTTTTGAGCAGTCTTTCAATCTTTTGCTTTATCTTTACTGTGATTTCTGGAGTAAATCATTGAGGATGTTGCTTTAATGGCCTCTTTCCTGGATGAATATGCAATCGATGCTCCATTACACTTAGATTTAGGCCATGTATTTTGCCATAGTCCCATGAAAAATAGTCTATGTATTCTTTGTAAGACCCCAATTTTGACCATAAGATCCCTCATGCAATTTCATCATAAGCATTAGCATTGGGATTATACCTTGGCATCCTCCTTACCCCTCTTTCATTGGGCTTGTTTTGGGAGAAATCACCAAGCACTATGTGATGGTATCATACTTGTATATCATCATTTACTAACCAAAATACAAAAATATGTCTTTGAATTTGCCTAACTCCTTTGTAGATAGGGCATGATCTCCATTGATCTATCAAGTTCATATCTAGGGTTAGAGACCCTCATGACAAAGAGCACAACCATGAATTGATCCAAGAATGGTTATGAGCATCATATATGAGTTTCATTGATTCCTACATGTTATATTGATCAAGTTTTCTTCAAGAGTTTGAGGGTGATTTGCCTTGAAAACCCTAGTTTGACTGGGCATCTTGAGTAACTTCTCCAACAAGCTATCTTACCATTTGATCAAATTTCCCAAGGGACACTTCAAAATTAATCATCCTATGCATATATGATCTACCATGAGCCAAGAAAGTCAAAAGAATTGAAGGTTAGCATGTTGGTTGATGGTGGTTGACCAGATGAATTCACCATATGAAAATGATTCCAAGAGAAAAGTTACTCTAAATGCCATTGCAAACAACTTTAATGTTGAGACCTAGAGCTAGTTTTGCTTGGAAAATCATTTTCTATGTTGAAACATTATAGGTCATTTTCTCTAAACCCTAATTTGAAAGTCAACTTCCCAAGGCCATGACTTTCTCAATTTTTTATGAGATGAAAGGTTTCCAATTCTCACAATCAAATTCAAGATGTCTACTTCAAATTGGATGTTTTGAGTGAAAGCAAATTCAACTTTTATGAGCATGTGATATGAGGTTACATTATAGGTCATTTTTGACCTATACCATTGAATAAGTGATTTTTCCAAACTTCAAAAATGCATAACTCTATCATTCCAAATCCAAATGACATGAAATTGGTGACCATTTTGAAGGTGTTTTAAAGATTTACAACTTTGATGAAGACACCTTTCTAATTTGAAGCTCACATAAAAAGTTAAGCAAGGTGGAATATTGAGATATATGGTTTGACACTTAGAAAAAATTTCAAAATGTTGAAATTTCCAAACTTCCACCTCAAAATTCTCCATGTTCCAAGCTCCAAATGAAAAAGTGTTGAACATGAAAGTTGTTTCTCTTGATCTAACCTTTCCAAAAAGTCAATTTTATCCCTTTTGGACAAGATTTGCTAGGGTTGCGCATGGCTTGAACATGGCATCATCATTTGGCAAAAATCAAACTTCAAGCTTCCATGTACAATTGCCTAGCACTCCAATTTGATTTCAGACTTGTTCACACTCAATTATGGATCAAATGGAATGATCTCATGGGCCTGAACACGCCCATGCACACATGCATCACTCATTGCCAATTTTTGAAACTCAATTTTAAGGTGCAAATATCATGTGATTCAGCTATAAATAAAGCACCATATGCTAAGAATTAAGGATTCACTCACGCCAACTTTGATCCCAAACACCAAATCCTTCCATTTGAGAGGATAATCCTGAGAATTTCCTTTGGAAATTGAGTTTGAATCTCACTATTTTGAGATTCAAAACTCCAGGGATCCAAGACCTTTTGTGCATTCTAATCTACTTCTGCAAGCATCCTGAGCAAGATCAAGCACGAGCCAAAGTAAGAACAAGTGAATCCAGACCTGCATTGAAGGTATTTTCCAGAAAATTTCATCTCTTCGATTCTCTCAATTCCACTCGATTCTCTTGGATCTTTGGTTGTCTGAAGTCCTACCAATGTAGGCAAGAAGATTGAGTTGCTTAGAGGTCAAATCGAAGCAACCCAGTTGACACATCTCAAAATTCAACTCCTCATATCTTTCTATATATGTGGAGTTAGTTAAAATTGAGGTCAGATTCGTGCTCTATGCCATTTTTTCTTTTAGATCATGTCCTCCCTTTTCATTTTCTTGATGGTATTGAGTGAACCAGTCCGACCATGGTCACCGGAGAAGATGACCGGCCTTTGGACTCCGGCGATGCGCTGGAAGTGTTCAGAGCCATTGATCTGGTTCAAATTGTTTTAATCTCATGCGTTGGTTCTGATTACCATCCATGTGGCGCATTGACTTAAGTCTACGGTGTAAAGCGCGCTGAGGACCACTTGATCTGCCACCTCAATTAATGAGGGTGATCAAGTGGTCCACGTTTTTTGTTATTTTTCTGATTTTCTTTTATTCCTTTTATTTCCATTAATTCATATTAATTTTAATATTGATCCAAAAAATATGAGAGTTTCCCCAAAAAATTTCAAATATTTTCCTCTTACATACTCTGAATTAAAACTATTTTTTGGATCATTATTAATATTTTTCATGATTTAATTGATTTTGTGTTTATTTTTAATTGTTTAAAAATACTTTTAAGTCTTTAAAAACTCTGAAATTTTTTCTCCAAGGTCCTTTGACCTTGTTTGACCTATGAAAATCTCATGGTCATTTATTTTGTGTTTTGATGAGGTTTTAGGAATTTGACAAACCATATTTAATTTAAATGCCTTATTTTAGTATTTTTAATTTGAATAAATGCCAAATAATTTTGTTGACCAATTGCGATGACTTGTTTGTGTTTGACTCTTGTTGTTGGGCGTTGCTCAAGGTTGATTTGATTTTGTCAAGGTAATATCATTGGATTTAGGGGATTGATGGAATGTACATTCCATCTCCCAAAATGAATGGATGATATTAATTTGGTAAAAGTCCTCCTTTGATCAATTTGAGTTTTGATCCATTCCCTTCCCCCTTCATCTAATTCCCCTTCTTTATGCATTCATCTCATTTGGTCTATGATATCTCAAAGTCCTAAAGCTAGTTGATTGAAAAATTAACATGAGTATGGATGAGATTAGGCCACCTCTTTTGCATATATCTTTTTGTGTGTGGTATGTTTCATGAGCATAGTCCATTATACTATGTCTCTAACATGCATTAACACCAAAATTCTATTGCCCGACCTCAAATAGTTGTGACTTCTACATAAGTCCAATTACGATTGCTTAACATAGCGCTAAATTTGTGACATAAAAGGCATAACATTCTAGTTAGTGAGATTGTAAGTCTCCCCTCTTTCATGGTATTATGTGGAAACTTGGCCTTTTTTCCTTCCTTTGGAAGATGTCTTGGCTCAAGGATCCATGCTTGTGATAAGTGGGTTGAGTGTTCTCCAAAGAATGTCTTAAAATGAAAAGCAAAAGCAAAACAATACTAACTTCTAACTCATTAACAACTAACTTTTAATTTCAAGCCATTTACTTTAATGTCATTTAATTCTTGCCTTTATTCATTTGCCATTGTTCATATCATTCTAATTGTTTATGTTAATGCAATTTTCACTTTGTCGACTTGGACCATATTGTGTGATATATCTTGTTTGTATATACTTTGCTTGTTTGTGTGGTCTTTGACCATTAATGTACATAATAACAACAAAAGCCCTAAAAAGCTTTTGTGTTGACTGTTGGTTTGATCTTGAACAATTGGACTTAGAATTTAGGCAACATTCCTATGCTAAAGGACTTGGCCAATGCCAACTTGTGTGAAACCAAGTGCTTGCAATTTGAAACTTCATCTGACACATCATTGAAGATCCCTTTGAGTTCATCTGCAACATGATCATTGTGAAGTTGTTATTTCGAACCTGTGACTTGTGGAATTCATCTGCTACATGGGCTAATCTTGAAGAAGATCATGGAATGGCTAAAGCTTGGATGTGGATATCCTTATTTGATGCCTTTGCTCTTCAAGATAATATAATTGTGCATTTATGTGTTGTTTGATTCTAAATGTCCAAGGGAATTCTGGGTTTCTATTGACATTCTTGTTTATTGGATTGCTACCCATTTGGTCAGATCTTTTCAACTCTTAACTTTTAATTTTGTGCATAGGATTAGTCTCTTCATCTTCTCCCCATTTCTTTAATTTCAAAATCTCTCCCTCCCTTTTCAAAATCTTTGATTAACTTATTTTGTTCTAAACTTTGACCATTTTGCAAAAAGATAGAAACTTTGGCCTTATGCTATTATATTTTCAAACTTCTTTTCTTAAATCAAATTTGTAAATAAACTTAATTATAGTTGACTTAAACTTTCAAAAAGCCAAAAAGAACTAACTCATTCAAACCATTTTTAGGCCTTTGTGCCTTTACAATTTAATTTTTGTTAAAAGCAATGTATCCGCTTTGAAATTTGTATCACGAACTACGAGGTTTTGATCCCTCATTTTTATGTTGGTACGTAGGCACAAGTCCGAAGGTCTTGTCAAACACAAAAAAAAATATAATTAATGAATTCTTTTTCTCATCCCCCCATTCTATTTGTTTGTAAACATCATTTTTGTACCAAATACATATGCACACAAAAAGGGCTCCCTAGGAGTACCTAGGACACTTTGGGTGCTAACACCTTCCCTCTGTGTAACCAACCCCCTTACCTGTAATCTCTGACATTTTATTAGTTCTGATTTGAAAACTTCTTACTTTTGGGTGTTGTTCGTACTTTTTCCCTTTTCCCTTGGAAACAATAAAAGTGCAGTGGAGACTCTTGTTATTCGATGTCTAGCTTATCCATAACTTGATGATCATGAATTTACCGCTACAGAAATTAAGTGGCGAATCTGCTGGGGAGTAGTCTCCAGTGGGTTTAGCCTACTTTTTGTGTGTATATATTTGTATATATGTGATGTTTGTATATATGTATGTATGATATAATCTGCTTGTTATGCTTGGTGATCTCTGAGTGGTGATATAAGTTCTAACCTGAACTTGAGTGCAATTAAGATAGGAGGATGGTATAGCCATGTTCAACTTGTGTGGAGTAGTCCTTAACAAGTTGGCTTGAGATCCATCTGCTCAGTGGAGACTCTTTTGGATTTGGAAATGTCACACAAGTATTTATGGTTAGGCATTACTATCTCTAATTTGGGTCTGAGAAGCTGAGGACTGTAGAACATTTACCCTCTCTTGGCCTATTTTAGGACGTAGTGCGGAAACTATTCAAGTGTAGACTTGATAACAGTTGTTACGCGATACTACACTCATACGAGTTTCTCTTGAGAATATTATGGGTCGATGAGTCAGTCATCTTAACCTGTAATATCTGATAGATGGAATTAAGACTCTGGGAACTTTGTAGAACATGATCTACAGGTTTTTATCCTTAGTTCACTCCTTTGGGATGGTTCTTACCCAGACTCCATGCTCGTGATTTACAACAAACCCTTGATTCTTGGTTGATCTAATCAAGTCTTGTCAATATCAATGGAACTTGGGTGTTGATAAGGTGTAAACCATAATCCACCAAAATGGATGATTGATCTTGACAATGACTTGATTCATCCCTTGACCTTTGTTTTTTTTCCTTGTGTGTGATCCCTTATCTGTGATTGTTGCATTCATGCATTCATGTGCATCATAACATTCATCACATGAAAATTTCAAGGAACTAAGGTATCATTTGTAAATATTTTTAGACCATAGATTATGGACGAAGGAACACTAAGAAGTACAGTTTCAGATGTCCCGATTTGAAAGAATTAAGGAAGCTAGCATCTTTTGTATTAGATCCTTGGAGTTCAAACAAAGCCATGGGAAGCTTCTGTCCATCTTGTTTGCCGATGTGGTTGAAGGACTTTTGAGTGTGCTAGTGCAGTTTTATGATCCTCTCTACCGTTGTTTCACTTTCCCGGATTTTCAGCTTGTGCCTACATTGGAGGAGTATTCTCATCTCTTGGGGATACCTGTTTCTAGTAGAGGGCCTTTTAGTGGATTAGAGGAGATTCCCCGATCTAATCTTATTGTTGAAGCTCTTCACTTGAAGAAGGCTGAGATAGAGGCTCATTGGGTGAAGAAAGAAGGATTGTTTGGGTTGCCGTCTGATTTCCTCATCAAGGAAGCTACTACCTTTGCTCAAGCCAGTAGTGTAGATGCTTTCGAAGCTATCTTTGTGTTGCTCATTTATGGATTAGCTTTGTTCCCTAACATTGACGGTTTTGTTGATGTTAACGCCGTTAGACTTTTCTTGATTGGGAATATTGTGCCTACTTTGTTGGGTGATATGTATTTCTCTTTGCATCTAAGGAATTCTAAGGGTGGTGGAACTATCGTCTGTTGCATTCCTCTTATGTACAAGTGGTTTATTTCGCACTTGCCTCAGACACTTGTTTTTGTGGAGAACAAACAATGTCTACGGTGGTCTCAAAGACTTATGTCTCTCACTAATGATGATATAGTTTGGTATGATCCGTCTTTAAGTAGTTTGGAGATTATTGATAGTTGTGGTGAATTCTCTAATGTGCCTCTCATTGGTACACAAGGAGGAATTAACTACAACCCTGCTTTGGCTCGTCGTCAACTTGGGTTCCCCTTGAGAGGAGAACCTAATAACACTTTGTTAAAAGGTCTTTTCTATCAAGAGGGTAAAGATCCCCAACATTTGAAGCAGAAGATTGTGCATGCTTGGCATAATGTGCATAGGAAAGGAAGATCCGAGCTTGGTCCGTGCAATTGTGTAGCTTTAGGGGCTTACACTCTTTGGGTGAATAAGAGAGCTTTGGAGTTGAAGATGCCTTATCCTTGTGAAAGACCTATGTCTATGGTTTTGGTTGAGCCATTAACTCTCCCTAACCAAGATGTAGAGGAGTTGAAAGACGCGCTCAAAAAAGATGAAGCAAGAGAAGGACATGTGGGAAGGGTGTTTCCGTGCTTTGAGCAAGAAGCATGAGGAGTTGCGATTGGAGTCTAAGGACAAAGATGCACTTATTGAGCTACTTGAAGACCGAGTGACAAAGAGACAGAGAGAGACAGAGGTTTCATCTTCTAGCATGCCTCAGCCTTTCGTTGCTTGGAAGAAGATTATTGACCAGCTTGTCCTCGAGAAGACTCAGATGAAGGCTTCTTTTGAGACCGAGATCCGCCGCATTTGAAGGAAGTACGCGCCTTCAGCTAGGTCTTCTGACGTTGTTAGGGATCCTTAGGATGACTAGTCTCCTTTTCTCTTGTATTTTTCATTTGGTTTTTGAAATTTACTCAGTGTAATCCTTCCAATTATATAAATAAAAAAGAGATTTTTGGTCATATAAAAATTATTTCAATTGTTGATATATATGTTTGCAAATGATATAGTAAGTTCCTTGAAAATAAAAATAAACAATCAAGCATTGCATTTCATGCATCTTTTGCATAAGCAGGTTTCTCTTTCACCAGATGTCTCATTGGTGTTTCATCTGTGCTTTAGCCAAGCTAACTCACCGGTAAAACACCCATGCCAATCATCTTAGAATTATGGAGCATCTAGAGCAAGAGAACAGAGAGGTGAAGGACGAGATCGCCCGCCTGACTGCCATGATGGAGTCAGTTCTTGCTGCTCAAAGTCAATCTTCTCCAACTCCTCCTGCGAGGACAGTTATTTCAGAGGCGGCTACCTCTACCATGCATGCTGCTACCGCTCATTTTGCGCCCACTATGCCTACCGGATTCCCGTGGGGAATGCCGTCCAACTTTATGCCTGAAGGCTTTGTGTCCACTTTTGCTTCCATGCCGGCATCTAGCCCGGCCATGTCCGTGCCACCTCCCGTTGTGCACACCTTACCTCGTGTAGAGGACACCATTTATCACTCTGAGCCGTCTGAGGGTCCGGATGTCTACGAGAAAATGGATGAAATGAAAGATAAGTTTCTTGAGTTGTGCAAGGAATTGAAGACGCTAAAGGGTAAGGATTTGTTTGGAAAGAGTGCTGCTGAGTTGTGTTTAGTGCCCAATGTCAAGATCCCGATGAAGTTCAAAGTGCCTGACTTTGAAAAGTATAAAGGGAATACTTGTCCGCTCAGTCATCTAGTGATGTATGCTCACAAGATGTCTACTCAGACCGATAATGATCAACTGTTGATCCATTATTTCCAGGACAGTTTGACCGGTGCTGCGCTCCGTTGGTATATGGGGTTGGATAGTGAAAGCATTCGCACTTTCAATGAATTGGGAGAGGCTTTTGTCAAGAAGTATAAGTACAACGTGGACATGGCGCCTGATAGAGACCAGCTGAGGTCTATGTCTCAGAAAGATAAAGAGACATTCAAAGAGTATGCGCAGAGATGGAGGGAATTGGCTGCCCAGATCACTCCTCCTTTGGACGAAAAAGAGATGACAAATATCTTTCTGAAAACTCTGAGTTCATTTTATTATGAACGAATGATTGCTAGTGCCCCCAATGACTTTACTGAGATGGTAAACATGGGGATGAGGCTTGAGGAAGGAGTCCGAGAGGGACGTTTGTCGAAAGATGAAGCATCGTCGAGTAAGCGGTATGGTAGCAGTTTCAGCAAGAAAAAGGATAATAAAGCAAATGGAATAAGCAGTGGGAGGCAGAGGAGGCCTCAAATCAGAAGGAATCAACCATCTCGTCAACATCACCATCAAGTATCTTCCGTTATCCCTGTGTTTTCTAATCAACAATCAACACCAGTTCAACAACCACAACGTCAACAACAACAACAACCGCAACAACGAACAGACACCTACAACAACAACAACACCAACAATCATCATCAACAAAACTTTGAGAGGAAGAAGGTCTCTTTAGACCCGACTCCTATGTCATATGTAGAATTATACCCATCTTTGGTTCTCAAGAACCTGATCCAACCGAGAAATTCGCCGCAGATTCCATAACCACTTCCATGGTGGTACAAGCCTGAACTCCATTGTGCTTTTCACCAAGGAGCACCCGGACATGACATTGAGAACTGCTACCCACTCAAGTATGAGGTTCAGAAGCTTACGAAGAGTGGAATGGTTTCCTTCGAGGACCATGCGCCGAATGTGAAAGAAAATCCGCTACCCACTCATGAGAACTCTTCTGTTAATATGGTGGATGGTTATCCTGGCGAGTTTAAGGTTTTTGATGTGCATTTTATCTGGAGATCCTTGGTGCAGATGCATAGGGATGTTTGTTTGGTAAGTGATTGTGAACACGACCATGACATTTGTGTTATCTATAGTGTTAACCCGAGGGGTTGTGAAGTTGTGAAAAGAGACATCCAGCGACTGATGGATGAAGGCATGATTCAAATTGTTCAATCCCGTCATGTAGATGACGATGTGAATGTCATAGTGCCCATTTTCAAACAGCCAGAGAGATTGGTAATCCAGTACGACAGCAATAATAGTAACAATGTCAGTAATAGATCAGTATCGCTGTTGGTTATACGGTTAGCGGGCCCATACCCGTATTCATCTGATAAAGTTGTTTCGTATCAGTATAATGCTACAATGATAGAGGGTGGTCAAGAGGTTCCGTTGCCTACCACTAGCTCTGTGGTAAGCATTACTGATGTTACCAAGGTGACCCGCAATGGTCGTGTGTTTGGGCCGGTGTTCCCAAAGGATAAGGAAGAATCAGTTGTGAGTAATAAGGTAGAAGTTCATGTTGTAGATCCAATTGGTGCTTCAAAGGGTAAGTCTGGTGAATCCAGCAATTTGAAGGCTAACGATGATGATGTGGTACTTCGGTTAATCAAGAGAAGTGAGTTCAATATGGTGGAGCAGCTGCTCCAAACCCCCTCAAAAACTCAGTGTTGTCTCCGCTCATGAATTCTGAAGCGCACAGAGAAGCACTGTAGAGAGTCCTGGGACAAGCTTTTGTAGAACCTGATGAATTCGATCATATTGTGGCTAAGATCACTTCTTGCAACAATCTTAGCTTCTGTGATGAAGAACTCCCTGAGGAGGGAAGAAATCATAATCTGGCTTTGCACATTTCTATGAATTGCAAAGAGGATGCTTTGTCAAATGTGCTTGTTGACACCGGGTCATCATTGAATGTGTTGCTGAAGTCAACTCTGTCAAAGTTGTCATATCAAGGAGCGCCTATGAGGTATAGCGGTGTAATCGTCAAGGCCTTTGACGGTTCGCGCAAGACGGTTATTGGTGAAGTGGACCTTCCAGTTAAGATAGGTCCGAGTGATTTTCAAATCACTTTTCAAGTAATGGATATCCACCCAGCCACAGTTGCTTGTTGGGAAGGCCATGGATTCATGAGGCATGAGCTGTTACCTCCACATTACACCAGAAACTCAAATTCGTGAAAAATGGCAAGCTAGTGATTGTTGGTGGAGAGAAGGTGTTGTTGGTTAGCCACCTGTCATCTTTCTCTTATGTGGAAGCTGAGGATGAGGTTGGAACTTTGTTCTATGCCTTATCTATTGTTGCTGAAAAGAGAGTTGGGGCACCTATGTCCTCATTAAAAGATGCTAAGAAGATTGTGGAAGAAGGCAATGTTGACCAGTGGGGGCGCATGGTAGAGGTCTCCGACAATAAAGGCAGAACTAATTTGGGGTTCCAGAAAGGTTCATCAACTGCAAGGACTGAAGATATGCAACTTAGCTTCCGTAGCGAAGGGTTCATTCATGGAAATGAACAACACTTAGCTGCTGTGCTAGAGGATGACGAAGAGGAAGACTACACCAATTTTGTGACGCATGGAAAGGCTTGCAACAATTGGATTATTGTCGATGTTCCTGTTATTTTGCATCGATCTAAGTAATTGCTTTTATATGTTTTAAAATCCTTCTCCCATGCCTAAGGGAGAAATGAACATTGTTTTGGCATTTTCAAATTGATCATTAATAAAATTAATTTTATTCATCCACATCTATGATGTCTTGTTTTTACTTTTTGTTTTATTCTGAAAATGGTAATCACAAAAAACATAAATAAACAATATAATTGCCCATCTGCATAATATTTGGTCATAAATTCACTTCTCTAAAATCAAAATATCAAATCATTATGCAGGTTGGTTCCTAACCCCATTGAATACAATTATCCTTCTCCTTCTCCGAATTTTGAATTCCCTGTGTTTGAGGCCGAGGAGGAAAGTGATGTAGAAATGAGTGATGGATTATCTCGTCTTCTTGAGCAAGATGAAAAGACCATTCAGCCGTTCGAAGAGCAGATTGAGCTTGTCAACTTGGGTTCTGAGGATGATGTGAAGGAAGTCAAGATTGGGTCTCACCTGTGTTCAGATGTCAAGAAGGGGTTGATTGATCTTCTTCGAGAGTATTCAGATGTGTTTGCTTGGTCCTATCAAGACATGCCTGGTTTGAATGCTGAGATTGTGGAGCATAGATTGCCGTTGAAGCCAGAATGCCCGCCAATCAAGTAGAAGTTGAGAAGAACACATCCTGATATGGCAGTGATGATCAAAGAGGAAATGCAGAAGCAGATTGACGTTGGTTTCCTTGTAACCTCTGAGTATCCGTAATGGGTGGCTAATATTGTGCATGTGCCAAAAAAAAGATGGAAAAGTATGCATGTGTGTCGATTATAGAGATTTGAACAAAGCCAGTCCAAAAGATGATTTCCCTCTGCCACACATTGATATGTTGGTAGGAAATACTGCTAAATTCAAAGTCTTTTCGTTTATGGATGGATTTTACGGATACAATCAGATCAAGATGGCACCCAAAGATATGGAGAAGACCACATTCATTACACCTTAGAGAACATTCTATTATAGAGTGACGCCTTTCGATCTAAAGAATGTTGGTGCAACTTACCAGAGAGCAACGACTACTCTCTTTCATGATATGATGCACAAAGAGATTGAAGTATATGTCAATGACATGATTTCTAAATCAATTGATGAAGAGGAACACATTGAGCATTTGTTGAAGTTATTCCAGCGTTTGAGGAAGTATAAACTCCAATTGAATCCCAATAAATGTACTTTTAGTGTTCGTTCTGGTAAGTTGTTGGGCTTTATTGTCAGTGAGAAGGGTATTGAAGTTGATCCTGCCAAGGTCAAAGCAATACAAGAGATGCATGCGCCCAAAACTGAGAAGCAAGTCAGGGGTTTTCTCGGCCGCTTGAATTATATTTCCATATTCATTTCCCACATGACTGCCATGTATGCGCCTATATTCAAGCTTATTCAGAAAGATCAGTCTTGTGATTAGACCGAAGACTACCAGAAAGCTTTTGACAGTATCAAGGAATATTTGCTTGAACCTCCGATTTTGTCTCCACCTGTTGAAGGAAGACCGTTGATCATGTATTTGACTGTGCTTGAAGATAGTATGGGTTGTGTCCTCGGTCAGCAAGATGAGACTGGAAAGAAAGAATTTGTGATTTACTACCTCGGTAAGAAGTTCACCGACTGTGAGACTCGGTATTCTATGCTTGAGAAGATTTGTTGGGCATTGGCTTGGGCTGCTAATCGTTTACGTTAGTATATGTTGAATCATACCACTTGGTTGATATCCAAAATGGATCTAATCAAGTATATATTTGAGAAACATGCTTTAACTAGGAGGATTGCCCGTTGGCAGATGTTGTTATCAGAGTATGATATGGAATACCGATCTCAGAAAGCGATCAAAGGTAGTATCTTGGTTGACCATTTGGCTCACTAACCAATTGAAGATTACCAGTCAGTGCAATATGACTTTCCGGATGAAGAGATTTTGTACTTGAAATGAAAGATTGTGATGAACCATTGCTTGAAGAAGGGCCAGAACATGGTTCCCGTTGGGGCATGGTATTTGATAGAGCTGTTAATCAATATGGAAATGGCATCGGAGCAGTGATCATTACTCCTCAACACACGCATCTACCATTTACAACTAGATTGACTTTCAAGTGTACAAACAATATGGCAGAATATGAAGCTTGCATTATGGGGCTTGAAGAGGCCATGAATCTCAAAATCAAGTATTTGTATGTCTTCGGAGACCCAGCTTTGGTGGTGAATCAGATCAAAGGTGAATCGGAGACAAATCAACCCGACTTAATACCATATAGAGATTATGCGAGGAGGATTTCAACTTTCTTTACAAAAGTTGAGTTTCATCATATCCCTCGAGATGAAAACCGGATGACAGATGCTCTTGCAACGTTGGCATCAATGATTATGGTAAAGTATTGGAATGGAGTTCCCAATTTTTCTGCGATGCGTCTTGATAGGCCAGTTCATGTGTTTGCTACTGAAGAGATCAAAGACGAGAAGTCGTGGTATTACGACATCAAATGTTTCCTCGAAAGTCAAATTTACTCGCCTTGGGCATCTGTGAAAGATAAGAAGACTTTGAGAAGATTAGCCAGTAATTTCTACTTGAATGGTGATGTACTGTACAAGAGAAACTTTGACATGGTTTTGCTTAGATGTGTGGATAGACACGAAGCAGACTTGTTGATGACTGAAGTGCATGAAGGTTCCTTTGGTACTCATTCTAATAGACATGCAATGACGAAGAAGATGTTGCGAGCAGGTTAATATTGGCTGACAATGGAATCTGATTATTGCAAATTTGTGAAGAAGTGCCACAAGTGTCAAATTTATGCTGATAAGATTCATGTTCCTCCGACACTTTTGAATGTTATCTCTTCCCCATGGCCCTTCTCCATGTGGGGGAATTGATATGATTGGGATGATTGAACCCAAAGCTTCAAATGGACATCGTTTCATTTTGGTGGCAATTGACTATTTCACAAAATGGGTTGAAGCGGCATCATACGCAAATGTAACCAAGCAAGTTGTTGTAAGTTTTATCAAGAATCAGATCATATGCCGTTATGGTGTGCCAAGTAAGATCATTACTGATAATGGATCGAACTTGAATAACAATATGGTGGAAGCTCTTTGTAAATACTTCAAGATTGCACATCATAATTCTTCTCCCTATAGACCCAAGATGAATGGGACTGTTGAAGCTGCGAACAAAAACATTAAGAAGATTATTCAGAAGATGGTTGTCACGTATAAGGATTGGCATGAGATGCTCCCATTTGCTTTGCATGGGTATCGTACATTCATCCGCACTTCAATAGGGGTAACCCTTTTCTCACTTGTGTATGGTATGGAAGCAGTGCTCCCCGTAGAGGTTGATATTCCTTCATTGTGTATGCTCATGGAAGCCAAGTTGACTGAGGTTGAATGGTGTCAGACCAGGTTTGATCAGCTGAATTTGATTGAAGAGAAGAGATTGACTGCCATGTGTCATGGTCAGTTATATCAGCAGAGGATAAAGAAAGCTTTTGATAAGAAGGTCAAACCTCGTGTGTTCAGGGAAGGTGACCTTGTGCTCAAGAAGATTCTATCGTTCAAACCAGATTCTAGGGGAAAATGGAATCCTAATTATGAAGGCCCATATATTGGTAAGAGAGCCTTTTCAGGCGACGCTTTGATTCTTACAACTATGGATGGTAAAGAGTTCACTCGTCTTGTGAACGCAGATGCAGTCAAGAAATACTCCGCCTAAAAAGAAAAGAACAACTCGCTAAGTTGAAAACCCGAAAGGGAGGCTTAGGCAAAAATGAGCGTCTCAGTGGATTGAAAACTCGAAAAGGCGATCCAGGCAAAAATTAGAGACATAAAAACAGAAAAATTTCCCGATAATTTGAGTACCCCACCTTGGGGAAAATTATGCAAAAATTAGGGATTATGGCAAGTAACTGCAGTCTGTTGATCGTCCAGCTTTGGAGAGATTTTGTTAAGCACAAGGGTTGACGTTGATTCATCATCCCAGTAGCGGTCAAGAGCACAGTGGATATCAAGAGTTGGTAGAAGGACTAAGGATCATTTCTATTCAATGTAACCCTTTTCCATGTAAATTACCATTTTCAACTTTGTAAAAATCTATGGAGTCTTGTCATTTACAGACTACCATCCCATTGAATAAAGTTGAGCTTTTGCCTAATTATTTCTACTCTTATTTACTTCAGCCAATAGTTTAAATTTTATTATGATCATTTTGGAAATTTAAATTTTCTAATCAAAATCATTTTTTTCTTAAAATATATAAAAACAAGAAATTTGTCAAAGCAATTAAAAGGAAGTATCAACAGCACTTCAAAGAATGGCAAGTCCTTAAGTGCTAAACATCAGAGGTTCCCCAAGCAGTTAACCCTTCGGGTATCCCTAGTCGTTTGTGTTGATTCGATTCCCCTGCGAAGTGTTTGTTCCCTAGCGGAGTTCTGATTCTTTTTCCCAACTAAGTTGGTTGATTCAGTACCTTGCGGCGTGTTATTTCTCGGCAATGTTTCTATTTTCCCCAACAGGGTCGATGCTTCAGCAGAGTAAGACATTTTCCCAGTAGATCGCATTGGTTTCCCCACCAGTCGCCATCCGACTCACTCCCAGTCAGAGTTTCCTCCTGGTTTCTGAGCAGCTGTTTTGTGTTTATCTTTTGTATGGTTGTCTCTCATTTAATATGGCGTAGACCTAAAATTCCTTGCAGACTCGATAATTTCGCCTCTCCTCAGTAGAACTCCTCCCTCGGCTAGATTTGAGCCTTTGGTTTATTGATTTCTCTGTTCTCCAGCAGTTGTCTCCCTCTTTTTCGTGGATTGACCGAGGATTGTACCGATGATTCAATTTCTTTTCGACACCTTTGTATCCTTTGTGATCGTTTTGTCAGCATAATCATCATATACATATACATTCATATAATTTCATAATTGCATATTTTGCATATCCGATTAACTTGTTGATTTGAGATTCTCATTCTCTGTATGGTGGTACTTTATCCCCATACAAAGTTCGGTGTCTGTCCTCCCTCAATTGTAGAGCGTTAGCCCCTTAAGCAGAAAGACTTTAACCTTTCTCCTCTTCCCCACTGAGTTGTTCCTCGTGGATGATTATTACTTCGGTTTCCTTTCCAGTTGTTTATCTGGATGGAATCACTCCCCTTGAGTTATATCCTCATTGGGTTGAGTCTTGATTGATTGTTTCTATCTAGCTTTTACCTAGATAGATGCTTCAAGTCTCCTAAGAGTTTATTGCCCAGTAACTGGTAATATTCTTCTTAGCTTGCAGTTTGTTACTTCTTGCCCAATACCCGACAAAAGTACCCCCGTTTTTCTCCTCAGTAGAGTCCCTAGTGGATCTATTCCCCAGAAAGTATATCCTTGATATGTTCATCCTAACCATTGACGGATATCCTTCTCTCCCCTACCTGAGTTTATCCTTGATATGTTCATCCTAACCGATGACAGATACTCTCACCTTCGGTACTCTACCCAGTAAAAAGGTAATTGTAATCCCTATGCTTGTTCTCCAGAGAGTTAATCCTTGATATGTTCATTCTAACCGATGACGGGTTTTCTCTTTGATGGTCTTCTATCTAGCATTCGATAGATGTAATTCCTACTTTTTGTTCAGTTGGTTTATCCTTGATATGTTCATCTTAACCGATGACGGGTATCCTCCTTGACATTTCCCAGGTAAGTCTATCCTTGATATGTTCATCTTAACCGATGACGGATTTTCTTCCCTGTTGAGTTTATCCTTGATATGTTCATCCTAACCGATGATGGATACTCTCACCTTTGGTTTTCTACCCAGTAACTGGTAGTTGTAAATCCTTTTTTCTGCAGTTTTCCCCAGCAAGGCTATTCTTACCCAGTAACCGGTAATGAATGCTCCCTTATGTTGGTGCCCAGCAAGTCATCCTTGATATGTTCATCCTAACCGATGACGAATGTTCCCTCTGTCAGATCTTTATTATCTCCTCACCCAATAACAGGTAGTAGATAATAGATTTCTGCTCCTCTTGTGTGGAAGTTTATTTCTTCCCCAGTTGAGTCGAGTGCGCATTTCCTTAGTGAAATCGCTTTTCCTGCATGTTTCAAGTACTTCAATTTTATCCTGACTTACTCGTATCCCCTACAGATGTTGTTGTTTCCCCGATTGAGTCTTTCCATGTTTGTATGGAATTCCTCAAGTCCCCCAGTAGTTTTAAGTTGTAGCCTGGCCTAAGCATAACTCCTTTTCCCCCTAGAGTCTTTGTCTCCCTAGTGAGTTTTCCTTACAGAATACATTATACTCCGGTGGACTTTTGGTCTCTCTGATTTCTTTTTCTTTTGTGGCAATATTTCCCCACAGAGCATTAACTTTTGCATTCATATCATACGCATCATGAGGTCTCTTATGGACCGAAATTTGTTTCTATATGTTGTTATTTAAGCCCATTCTACTGAGTCGACATGAAGATTTTAACCTTCGCCTCCTCAGTTATAATGTCCTTAAATAGGGGCAGTTGTAAGACCCCAATTTTGACCCTAAGATCCCTCATGCAATTTCATCATAAGCATTAGCATTGGGATCATACCTTGGCATCCTCCTTACCCCTCTTTCATTGGGTTTATTTTGGGAGAAATCACCAAGAACTATATGATTGTATCATACTTGTATATCATCATTTACTGACCAAAATACAAAAATATGTCTTTGCATTTGCCTAACTCCTTTGTAGGTAGGGCATGATCTCCATTGATCTATCAAGTTCATATCTAGGGTTTGAGACCCTCATGACAAAAAGCACAATAATGAATTGATCCAAGAATGGTTATAAGCATCATATATGAGTTCCATTGATTCCTACATGTTATATTGATCAATTTTTCTTCAAGAGTTTGAGGGTGATTTGCCTTGGAAACCCTAGTTTGACTGGGTATCTTGAGTAACTTCTCCAACAAGCTATCTTACCATTTGATCAAATTTCTCAAGGCACACTTCAAAATTTATCATCCTATGCATATATGATCTACCATGAGCCAAAAAAGTCAAAAGAATTGAAGGTTAGCAAGTTGGTTGATGGTGGTTGGCCAGATGAATTCATCTGATCAAAACTGGGTCTCCCTAGACCCTATCTCCTACAATTTACACCATATGGAAATGATTCCAAGAGAAATGTTACTCTAAATGCCATTCCAAAAAACTTTAATGTTGAGACCTAGAGCTAGTTTTACTTGGAAAATCATTTTCTATGTTGAAACATTATAGGTCATTTTGTCTAAACCCTAATTTGAAAGTCAACTTCCCAAGGCCATAACTTGCTCAATTTTTATGAGATGAAATATTTCCTAGTTGCACAATCAAATTCAAGATGTCTACTTCAACTTTTATGTTTAGAGTGAAAGCAAATTCAACTTTTATGAGCATGTGATATGAGGTTACATTATAGGTCATTTTTGACCTATACCATTGAACAAGTGATTTTTCCAAACTTCAAAAATGCATAACTTTATCTTTCCAAATCCAAATGACATGAAATTGGTGATCATTTTTAAGGTCTTTTAAATATCTACAACTTTGATATAGACACTATTCTCATTTAAAGCTCACATAAAAAGTTAAGCAAGGTGGAATATTGAGATATATGGCTTGACACTTAGAAAAAATTTCAACATGTTGAAATTTCCAAACTTCCACCTCAAAATTCTCCATGTTCTAAGCACCAAATGAAAAAATGTTGAACATGAAAGTTGTTCCTCTTGATCTAACCTTTCCAAAAAGTCTAATTTTATCCCTTTTGGACAAGATTTGCTAGGGTTGCGCATGGCTTGAACATGGCATCATCATTTGGCAAAAATCAAACTTCAAGCTTCCATGTACAATTGCCTAGCACTCCAATTTGATTTCAGACTTGTTCACACTCAATTATGGATCAAATGGAATGATCTCATGGGCATGTACACGCCCATGCATACATGCATCACTTATTGCCAATTTTGGAAACTCAATTGTAAGGTGTAAATATCATGTGATTCACCTATAAATAGAGCACCATATGCTCATAATTAAGGACTCCTTCGCACCAGCTTTGATCCCAAACACCAAACCCTTCCATTTGAGAGGATAATCTTGAGAATTTCCTTTGGAAATTGAGCTTGAATCTCACTATTTTGAGATTCAAAACTCCAGGGATCCAAGACCTTTTGTGCATTCTAATCTACTTCTGCAAGCATCCTGAGCAAGATCAAGCATGAGCCAAAGCAAGAACAAGTGAAGCCAGACCTGCATTGAAGGTATTTTCCAGAAAATTTCATCTCTTCGATTCTCTCTCAATTCCACTCAATTCTCTTGGATCTTTGGTTGTCTGAAGTCCTACCAATGTGGCAAGAAGATTGAGTTGCTTAGAGGTCAAATCGAAGCAACTCAGTTGACACACCTCAAAATCCAACTCCTCATATCTTTCTATATATGTGGAGTTAGTTAAAATTGAGGTCAGATTCGTGCTCTACGCCAATTTTTCTTTCAGATCATGTCCTCCTTTTTCATTTTCTTGATGGTGATGAGTGAACCAGTCCGGCCAGGGTCACCGAAGAAGATGACCGACCTTTGGACTCCGACGATGCGCTGGAAGTGTTCAGAGCCATTGATCTGGTTCAAATTGTTTTAATCTCATGCGTTTGTTCTGATTACCATCCCTGTGGCACATTGACTTAAGTCCACGGTGGAAAGCACGCTGAGGACCACTTGATCTGCCACCTTAATTAATGAGGGAGATCAAGTGCTCCACGTTTTTTGTTATTTTTCTGATTTTCTTTTATTCCTTTTATTTTCATTAATTCATATTAATTTTAATATTGATCCAAAAAAATATGACAGTTTCACCAAAAAATTTCAAATATTTTCCTCTTTCATATTCTGAATTAAAATTATTTTTTGGATCATTATTAATATTTTTCATGATTTAATTGATTTTCTATTTATTTTTAATTGTTTAAAAATACTTTTAAGTCTTTAAAAATTTTGAAATTTTTTCTCCAAGGTCCTTTGACCTTGTTTGGCCTATGATAAATCTCATGACCATTTATTTGGTGTTTTGATGAGGTTTTAGGAATTTGACAAACCATATTTAATTTAAATGCCTTATTTTAGTATTTTTAATTTGAATAAATGCCAAATAATTTTGTTGACCAATTGTGATGACTTGTTTGTGTTTGACTCTTGTTGTTGGGCCTTGGTCAAGGTTGATTTGATTTTGTCAAGTTAATATCATTGGATATAGGGGATTGATGGAATGTACATTCCATCTCCCAAAATGAATGGATGATATTAATTTGGTAAAAGTCCTCCTTTGATCAATTTGAGTTTTGATCCATTCTCTTCCCCCTTCATCTTATTCCCCTTCTTTATGCATTCATCTCATTTGGTCTATGATATCTCAAAGTCCTAAAGCTAGTTGATTGAAAAATTAACATGAGTATGGATGAGATTAGGCCACCTCTTTTGCATATCTCTTTTTGTGTGTGGTATGTTTCATGAGCATAGTCCATTATACTATGTCTCTAACATGCATTAACACCAAAATTCTATTGCCCTGACTCAAATAGTTATGACTTCTACATAAGTCCAATTACGATTGCTTAACATATCGCTAAATTTGTGACATAAAAGGCATAGCATTCTAGTTAGTGAGATTGTAAGTCCCCCCTCTTTCATGGTATTGTGTGGAAACTTGGCTATTTTTCCTTCCTTTGGAAAATGTCTTGGCTCAAGGATCCATGCTTGTGATAAGTGGGTTGAGTGTTCTCCAAAGAATGTCTTAAAATGAAAAGCAAAAGTAAAACAATACTAACTTCTAACTCATTAACAACTAACTTTTAATTTCAAGCCATTTACTTTAATGTCATTTAATTCTTGCCTTTATTCATTCGCCATTTTTCATATCATTCTAATTGTTTATGTTAATGCAATTTTCACTTTGTCCACTTGGACCATATTGTGTGATATATCTTGTTTGTATATACTTTGCTTGTTTGTATGGTCTTTGACCATTAATGTACATAATAACAACAAAAACCCTAAAAAAACTTTTGTGTGGACTGTTGGCTTGATCTCAGACAAATGGACTTAGAACGTAGGCAACATTCCTATGTTAAAGGACTTGGTCAATGCCACCTTATTAAGAAACCAAGTGCTTGCAATTTAAAACTTCCTCTGATACATCATTCAAGATCCCTCTGAGTTCATCTGCAACACAATCATTGTGAAGCTGTTATTTTGAACCTGTGACTTGTGGAATTCATCTGCTACATGGGCTAATCTTGAAGAAGATCATGGAATGGCTAAAGCTTGGATGTGGCTATCTTTATTTGATGTCTTTGCTCTTCAAGATAATATGATTATGCATTTATGTGTTGCTTGATTCTAAATGTCCAAGGGAATTCTGGGTTTCTATTGACATTCTTGTCTATTGGATTGCTACCCATTTGGTCAGATCTTTTCAACTCTTAACTTTTAATTTTGTGCATAGGATTAGTCTCTTCATCTTCTCCCCATTTATTTAATTTCAAAATCTCTCCCTCCCTTTTCAAAATCTTCTTTGATTGAACTTATTTTATTCTAAACTTCGATCATTTTGCAAAAAGATAGAAACTTTGGCCTTATGCCATTGTATTTTCAAACTTCTTTTCTTAAATCAAATTTGTAAATAAACTTAATTATACTTGACTGAAACTTTCAAAAAGCCAAAAATAACTAACTCATTCAAACCATTTTTAGGCCTTTGTACCTTTCAAAGTTAATTTTTGTTAAAAGCGACGCATCCGCTTTGAAATTTGTATCACGAACTACGAGGTTTTGATCCCTCATTTTTATGTTGGTACGTAGGCACAAGTCCGAAGGTCTTGTCAAACACAAAAAACTATAATTAATGAATTCTTTTTCTCATCCCCCATTTTATTTGTTTGTAAACATAATTTTTGTACCAAATACATATGCACACAAAAAGGGCTCCCTAGGACACTTTGGGTGCTAACACCTTCCCTCTGTGTAACCAACCCCCTTACCTGTAATCTCTGACATTTTATTAGTTTTGATTTTAAAACTTCTTACTTTTGGGTTTTGTTCGTACTTTTTCCCTTTTCACTTGGAAACAATAAAAACGCGGTGGCGATTCTTGTTATTTGATGTCAAGTTTATCCATAGCTTGATGATCATGAATTTACCGCTAAATTCTTTCAATACTTTGATCAGTTTAACCTTCATCTTCGACCCAACTCTAATGCTTATATAAGTTGGTCTTTTTGTGACCCCATCTCAAAGATCTATCTCTTCGAGTGGGTCTTGCACTTGCATTCTCTACAACTCATTCAATGGGGTTTTCTCAAACCCCAAAGGCTTATTGTCATAAATGCAATTTAGCTTTCGGATTTCTAAAGCTGTTGTTTGGCCTTGTCGGCCATCTTCTCATTCCTCAACTTTGGCTTTGATAACCAAATTTTGTAGTTTCTCAGCTTCTATAGCCGTTTTTCTTTTGTTCTCAGCCAAATAGGCCAAAATTTGAGCCAAACTTTCTGACTCAGCAGACATCTCCATCGACTGCAAGCGACCCCGTAGGTAGAATTACGATTTCAGGCTCCATTTCCTCCTCAGCATCCCAGATAAATCCATAGTCAGGATCGAGATTCAGGTGTAAGACCCTAATTTTGACCCTAAGATCCCTCATGCTATCTCATCATTTGCATCGGCTTTGGGATCACACCTTGGATTCCTCCTCACCCCTCATTCATTGGGTTTGTATTGGGAGAGAACACCAAGCATATTTGATTTCATCATACTTTCTTTCCTTTTGTTTACTAACCAAGATACCAAAAAATATGTCTATGTATAACTTTGTTTCTTTTGTAGGTAGTGTGTGCACCCACCTGTGCCCTATCAAGCTCACAACTAGGGTTTTAGACTCTCATGACAAGAGATCAATCAAGGAATGGTTCAAAATAGTTCTAAACATCATATATGGATCCCCATGTTAATTATTTATCATTTTGATCAAGAATTCATAAAGACTTTGAAACTTGTTTGCCTTGGAAGCCCTAATTCATCTGGGTATCTTGTGTGACTTCCTCAATAAGTTTCTTCTACAATTGGCCAAAGATTTCAAGGTATGATTACATCATATTATGCATATATGATCCTCCATTAGATCCAAAGATCAAGATAACTTCAAGTTTGTAAGTTGGTTCAAAGATGTTGACCAAAGAAAGTTAACTGGTCAAAACTGGGGTTCCCTAGACCCTATCTCTTACAATGTTTGTCATATGAAAATGATTACAAGATGAAATTTACTATTTATGACATTCCAAACAACTTTCATGTTGGTATAAAGAGCTAGGTCTGATTGGAATTTCATTTTTTATGGTGAACCATTATAGGTCATTTTGTCTGCGCCCTAGTTAGAAGGTCAACTTCCAAGAAGCATAACTTTCTCAATATTTATGATATGAAGGCCATCCAAGTTTCATGATCAATATAAAGATGTATTATACAACTTTGATTATTTTATAAATGTAAAATTCCACTTACAAGGGAATGTACCAAGAGGAAACATTATAGGTCATTTGGGGCCATCATCATTGAACAAACAATTTTCCTCAACTTCTAAAATGCATAATTACCTCATGCCAAATCCAAATGATGTCAAATTTGTTACCAAATTTAATAGAAATGAAAGATCTACAACTTTGATGAAGAAGCCATTTCCATTTTAAGTTCATATCAAAAGTTATTCAAGGTGGAAGAAGTAGTCATTCGACTTTATACTTAGAAACTTTTCAACTATGTTTGATTTCTCCAACTTCCACCTCAAAATTCATCATGATCCAAGTTCCAAATGGAAAAGTGTTCAACACCAAAGTTGTTCCCCTTGATGTCACCTTTCCAAAACGTCTAAGATAACTTCATTTGGACAAGAATTAAGGGACTTGCGTATGGTTCCTTTTGTGGGCTTATTTTGGCAACATATGAACTCAAGTGATTATTTCCTTTTGCATGCTTCCATGTGATGACTTTAGTATCCATTATGCAAGAATTGGAGTTGGATTGCATCATTGGTTAGGCCTAATTCAATTCCCATGCACCCATGCACCAATGATGCTATTTTTGGCCAAAATTAAGAAGGTGCAAAACTAAATTCCATAGCCTATAAATACAACTGCATTGCCTCAAGAACAACAGACACACCCTGCCCAAGCCTTTCCAAGCTATCTCAGAACCCTACTCCATAGAATTCCTTGAAGGTTTCTTTTAAATCGAGTTTGAATTTCACCTTCTATTTTGAGATTTAAACTCCAAGGATTCATTGCTATTTTCATCTCAATTGGTCACTGCAAGCAAGAGGAGGAAGAACCAAGTGAATTCAGATCAAGATCAAGCCAAATCATTGCTACCCAAAGGTGATTTTTTCCAAACTTTAAACCTTCGATTCTCACTCAATTCTTCTCCATTCTCTTTGATTATTGGTTGTCTGAAGTCCTACCAATATAGGCAACAAGATTGAGTTGCTTTGAGGCTAAATCGAAGCAACTCAGATCGTGCACCTCAAAATTCAATTCCGCATATCTCTAAATATATTTGAAATTGGACAAAATTGAGCCCAGATTCGAGCTCCTGAGCATTTTTCCTTTGAATTAGTGTACTCACTTTTTTATTTTAGTGAAGGTTGGTGGTGGACCAGTTCGGTGAGGTCCACCGGAGAAGGAGACCGAAGCTAGGGCTCCGGTGGTGCGTTGGCGCCTTCCCAACCTTTTGATCTGATTCAAATGTTTTAATCATGACCCTTGGTTTTAATTACCACGTGTGTGGCGCATTGGCTTCGTTCCACCATGTTCCATATGTGCGTGGCCATCAGATCTGCCACCTCAATTAATGAGGGAGATCTGATGGCCCTCGTTTTTTCTAATTTCTTTTTTAATTCTAATTTTTTATTTAATCCCTTTTTTATTTAATTCATAGAAATTTTATTTTTAATCCAAAAAATATGGAACTTTCACCAAAAATCTCTAAATATTTTCCTCTTCCATATTTTGAATTAAAATCACTTTTAGGATTAATTTTGATATTTTTTATGAATTAAATGTTTTTGACTTATTTTTAATTGTTTCAAAATACTTCTGACTTTCCAAAAATATTGAAATTTTTTGTCTAAGGCCCTTTGACCTTGTTTGACCTAGGATAAATCCCTTGGCCATTTATTTGGTGTTTGGAAGGGATTTGAGGTTTTGTCCATTTAATAATGCATTTTAATTCACTTTTAATTTGATTTTTAATTGATTAAATGTTTAAAAATTATGTTGAGCCATTTTTATGGTCTTGTGATTTTTGACTTTCTATTTGGGCCTTGGTCATGGTTGATTTGACTTTTGTATGATCAATACCATTGGATTTAAGGGATTGATGAAAGGTACATTTCATTTCCCAAAATGAATGGATGGTATTGATCAGATGAAATTCCTCTCATGATCAATTTGTGTTTCTACATCCCCTTCCGTCTTCATCTTCATCCCTATTCTTCCCCAATCCATCATTGACCAATGAAATCTCTTCGTGTCTAATCCTAGTTGATTCATCAGTGACCTTGTGTCAGATGAATCAACATGAGTCTGACTGAGATAGGTCTTCCCTTTTTTTTAGTGTGTGGTATGTTTTAGGAGTTTGGTTCTTTGTACCAAATCTCTAACATGCATTAACACCTATATTTTCATTATCCGACCTTAGATAGTTGTGACTTCTACATAAGTCCAATTAGGATTGCTTAACATATAGCTAAATTTGTCCCTCAAGGCATATCATTCTAGTAAGTGAGATTGAAAGTCTCACATTCTTCATGGTATTGTTTGAGAACTTGATCTTTTTTCCTTTCATGAGAGCTAGTGGCATACTTATTGATTTATCCAAGTTGGAGCCCTTCTCATGGATGATGTCTTGGTTCAAGGATTCATACTTGTGAATGAATGGTTGAGTCTTCTCCAAAGAATGACTTAATCAATTAAAACTCATCACTAACATTTGACTAATCATTGACTAACTTTTTAATTAACATTGCTTTACTTTCAAGTCATTTACTTTATGCAATTTAAATTTCAGTACCTTTATCATTCATTGCCATTTTACATTTCATGCAACTTGTTTATGTTTCAAGTCATTTTCACTTTGCTCATTTGAGCCATATCTTGTGATTGTAGATATTGTTTGTTTGTTTTGATTTTGTTTGTAGTCTTAGGACCTTAAAAAACTTAATAACAACAAAACCCCTAAAAACATCTTGGTGGACTGTTGGATTTGATCTAAACTCTTGGACTTAGAATTAATCAACATTCCCCGTGCTAAAGGACTTGGCCAATGCCAACATTTGAGACTGAGCTATATGTAACGGTAAATTCATGAACATAAGCTATAGATAAACTTAGCGTCAATAAAACCAGAGTCGCCACCGCGCTTTTATTGTTTCAAAGGGAAAAGGGAAAAGTATAAGCAAAACCCAAAGATAAGAAGTTTTCAAATCAAAACTAATAAAATGCCAGAGATTACAGGTAAGGGGGGTTGGTTACACAGAGGGAAGGTGTTAGCACCCAAAGTGTCCTAGGTACTCCTAGGGAGCCCTTTTTTATATGTGTATGTGTTTTGGTATAAAATTATGTTTGCAATAAATAGAGTGTGGGGATGAGAAAAGAATTCATTAATTATATTTTGTGTTTGACAAGACCATCAGACTTGTGCCTACGTACCAACATAAAAATGAGGGATCAAAACCTCGTAGTTCGTGGTATCAATTTCAAAGTGAGTGAATTGCTTTTAACAAAAACTTAAGTTTAAAGGAGGTACAAAGGGCCTAAAAGAGTTTTAATGAGTGTTAGTTCTTTTTGTGTTTTGAGACTTTAAGTCAATACGATTAGATTTATTCACAAGTTTGATTTAAGAAAAGAGTTTTAAAATAAAATGGCATAAGGCCAAAGTTTCTAGTTTGCAATAAAGTCTAAGTTTAGAAATCACAAGCAAAGAAGGTTTTTGAAAAGAGGGAGAGATTTGAAATTTAAGAAGTGGGAGGAGATGAAAAGACTAATCCTAAGCAACTATCTGAGGTCGGGCAATAAAATTTTGGTGTTAATGCATATTAGAGATATGGTATAATGAACCATACTCCTAAAACATACCACACACAAAAAGAAAATGATCAAAGGGTGGACCTAATCTCATTCATACTTGTATTGGTTCATGAACCAATTAGCCTTAGGATATTGAGATGTCATTGGCCAATGATAAGAATGGGATAGAAAGGGATTAAAGATGAAGAGGGAGGGGAGATGAGACAAACACAAATTGGTCATTGGAGGAATTTTATCAAATTAAAATCATTCATTCATTTTGGGAGATGATATGTACATTTCATCAATCCCCTAAATTCAATGATTTTAATCCACCAAAAGTCAAATCAACCTTGACCAAGGCCCAAACATAATAATCAAACTCCACAAGTCAATAAAAATGGCTCAACACAAATTATTTCAATTAAACAAATTAAAAATCAATTAAAAATGCATTAAATTAAATTATGTTTTATCAAAAACCTAAAACCTCTTCAAAACACCAAATAAATGGGCAAGAGATTTATCATAGGTCAAACAAGGTCAAAGGACCTTGGAGAAAAAATTTCATTATTTTTAAAAAGTCAGAAGTATTTTTAAACAATTTAAAATATGCACAAAAACAATTAAATCATGAAAAATATCAATATTGATCCAAAAAATAATTTTAATTTAGAAAATGAAAGAGGAAAATATTTGAATTTTTTTGGTGAAAGTCTCATATTTTTTGGATCAATAATGAAATTAATATGAATTAATGAAAATAAAGCAGTAAAAATGAAAATTCAAAAATTCAAAAATACGTGGACCATCTGATCTCCCTCATTAATTAAGGTGGTAGAACAGATGGTCCAAAGCGCGCGTTCCATGTGGTCTTTAGTCAATTGAGCAGCACACGTGGTAATTAGAAACAACGCTCAGGATTAAAACAATTTAAATGGATCATATGGTTGAGAAGCTTGCCAACACATCGCCGGAGCCAGAGCTCCGGTCTTCTTCTCTGGTGGACCTCACCGGACTGGTCCACCTTCAACCATCACCAAAATGAAAAAGCAAGACATGAATTTAAAGAAAAAATGCTCAGGAGCACGAATCTGACCTCAATTTTGTCTAACTCCAAGTATATGAGAAGATACAGGGAGTTGAATTTTGAGGATCATGAACTGAGTTGCTTCGATTTGACCTCAAATCAACTCAATCTTATTGCCTACATTAGTAGGACTTCAAACAACCAAAAATCAACAAGAATAATGGATAAATAAGAGAGAATCAAAGAGCGGAAGTTTCTGAAAATTCACCTTCGAGTTGATCCAATTTGACTTGATCTTGATCTAGATTTGATTGCTTTCTCCTCCTCTTGCTTGTAGAAACCAAATGAACTGAAAATGGAAGTGAATTTCTGGAGTTTGAACTTCCAAACAGAAGGTGAAGTTCAAGCTCGATTTCAAGAGAAATATCAGAAAATTCTATGGCAGTGAGGGTTTGCAGAGGTCTAGCAAATCTTGGGCAAGGTGTTGATGATGAATCTGAAGCCTTAAGCTTGTTTAAATAGGCAATGTGTTTGATATTTGCACCACTTGAAAATTGGACAAAAATAGTAACTCACTTGCATGGGTGCATGGGCAATCATTTGGGCCTCAAGAGTGATGCAATCCAACTCCAAATCGTGTACAAAGTCTACTGAAACCATCATGTGCAAGCATGCAAATGGAAATGATCATGTGAAGTTCAATCTTGCCAAAACACTTCCCATAATGAAACCATGCGCAAGTCCTTCAATTTTGGTCCAAATGAGATGATCTTGGATGTTTTGGAAAGGTGAGATCGAGGGGAACAACTTTTATGTTCAACAATGTTTCATTTGAAGCTTGGATCATGATGAATTTTGAGGTGGAAGTTTGGGAAATCAAACATATTTGAAATTTTTCTAAGTCCCAAATCAAATGTTCACTTCTTCCACCTTGAATAACTTTTTCTATGGACTTCAAATGAGAAAAGTTCCTTCACCAAAGTTGTATCTATTTCAAACCTATTAAATTTGGTCACCAATTTGACCTCATTTGGAATTGGAATGAAGGAGTTCTGCATTTTAGAAGTTGAGGAAAATCACTTGTTCAATGGTAATGGTCCAAAATGATCTATAATGTTTCCTCTTGGCATATGCATTTTCAAGTTGAAGTCGAACTTCCTCCAAACATAAAGGTTTAAGTATACATCTTGAATTTGATCATGCAATTTGAATGGATTTCATATCATAAAAATTAAGCAAGTTATGGTCTTTGGGAAGTTGACCTCCAAACTAGGGTTTAGACAAAATGACCTATAATCTTTCACCAT
This sequence comes from Lathyrus oleraceus, assembly GCF_024323335.1. NCBI lineage: Eukaryota > Viridiplantae > Streptophyta > Magnoliopsida > Fabales > Fabaceae > Lathyrus > Lathyrus oleraceus. The sequence continues at coordinate 258,404,843 of NC_066580.1, forward strand.
AAAAAGGACTTTCCAAGAAAAACTAGCTCTTGACTTAAACATTAAAGTTGTTTTTAATGTCACTTAGAGTAATGTTTCTCTTGGAATCATTTTCATATGATAGAAATTGTAGGAGATAGGGTCTAGGGAACCCCAGTTTTGACCCGTTGACTTCCTCTGGTCAACCACCATGAACCATCTTGCTAACTTGACATTCTCTTGGATTTTGGGACTCATGAGGGATCATATATGCATAAGATTATGTAATGTGAAGTATCCCTTGAAATATTTGATCAATTGTTGAGGAAATTTGTTGAAGAAGTTACACAAGATACCCAAATGAATTAGAGTTTCCAAGTCAAACCAACTCCAAACTCTTGATGATTTCTTGATCAAAATAACATGTGAAGATCACGGGGATCCATATATGATGCTTAGAGCCAATGTAAACCAATTCTTGATTGAACTCCTTGCATTGAGGGTCTTAAACCCTAGATATGAGCTTGATGGAGCATAGGTGAGCATACACACTACCTACAAAAGCAACAAACTATACATTGACATATTTTTGGTATTTTGGTTAGTAAATAATGAAAAATTAAGTATGACACAATCAAATGTGATTGGTGATCTCTCCCAATGCAAACCCAGTGAATGAGGGCTAGGGAGAATGCCAAGGTGTGATCCCAATGCTAATGCATATGATGAGAATAACATGAGGGGTCTTAGGGTCAAAATTGGGGTCTTACACTATCTTTGACTATGCCTTCATCTGATGCAAGATCTTGGATCCCTTTAATTTATCTGCTACTCTGTCTTTGTGCTTAATTGTTATATTGTTATTATTTCCTATCTATGATGATTGATTCTGAGTTGATCAAGAAATATTTCATCTGATACACTAGAAGACATTGAACATTGCTAGCTACTGGAATGTTTACTTTGATATTATGGCCATCTTTATTTGATGCCTTAATCTTCATATGATGCTTGGATATTGCTCATTGCTTATCGCTTATTAATTGCCAAAGTCTAAAGAAAAATGGGTTTCTATATGACATTCTTGTCTGTTGGATTGCATCTCATTGGTTAGATATTTTCAACTCTTAACTTTTAATTTTTGTCTAGGAAAGTCCCTTCATCTCCTCCCACTTCTTAAATTTCAAAATTTATCCCTCTTTTCAAAATCTTTCTTTGCTTGTGATTTCAAACTTAGACATGTTTTAATGATTAGAAACTTTGGCCTTATGCCATTGAATTTTAAAACTTTATTTTCTTAAATCAAACTTGTAAATAAACTTAACCATATTGACTTAAATTTCAAAAGACAAAAAGAACTAACAATCCCATTCAAATATTTGGCCTTTTGTGCCTTTTCTTGTTAAACTTTTGTTAAATTCAATTCACTATCTTCTTTGAAATTTTTACCACGAACTACGGGGTTTTGATATCTCATTTTCATGTTAGTACGTAGGCATAATATCGAAGGTCTTGTCAAACATAAAAATATAATCAATGAATTCTTTTCTCATCCTCTCACTCTATATTTTATCAAGCATCATTTATAGCAAAAACATATGCACACAAAAAAGGGCTCCTTAGGAGTACCTATGACACTTTGGGTTCTAACACCTTCCCTTTGTGTAACCAACCCCCTTACCTATAATCTCTTGCATTTTATTAGTTTTTATTTGAAAACTTCTTATCTTCGGGTTTTGTTCGTACTTTTCCCTTTTCCTTTGGAAACAAAAAAAAAAGCGCGGTGGATACTCTGGTTTTACTGACGTCAAGTTTATCCATAGCTTCATGGTCACAAATTTATTGTTACAATAGGACACGACCTGTGTTGACCGAAGTGTAGGATCCTGATTCGTCATCATAAGGCGCGATGTTTTCCAAATGTTGGTCGAAAGATTTCTCCACGCCTTTGGCCTCATCGATCTTGTAATAACTTTGGTCAACTTTGATGTTCTCAACAATGCCATCCTTTCTCCAGATGATTAATCTTTGGTGTATAGTCGATGGCACTGCCATTATTCCATGAATTCATTCCCGTCCTAAGAGCAGGTTGAAATTTGCTCTGGAGTTTATCACAATGAAGAGCGTCGATCGCGTGGTTGTACCAACGTCTAGATCGACTTGGATAACCATTAGAATGTTACTGGTTTTTCTCTCATGGTTGGATAAAACCATGTTGTATTATCGGAGATCAACATCATATTTCCCCATTTGCTTAAACAAAGTGTGAGGCATCAAGTTGACAGTTGCTCCTCCGTCTACGAACACTTTGTTCACTCCTACTTCATCTATGTTTGCCCTTATGAACAATGGTTTCAAATGATACATCATTCCTGGACCAGGCCTTTCAAACATAGCTTTTTGTTCCTCCACCATGCCACTGTTTATAACATAGTAGCATAATGGTTTGTCTTCAGCAGTTTCATCTGACATGAAATCTTCATCTATTTCAGAGACTTATGATACCATATCATATTCTGCAGGCAACACTGACATGATGCCGCAGTTGACGATGAAATCTTCACCATAAGTATCGTCATTCGTATCATCGTACATATCATCATCGAGTGGCAAATTATACTCTTCATCAAACTGGGGAGAATAATCAGGTTCTTCCTCATCCAAATGAGGAGTATATCCAGGCTCTTCTTCATTTGACTGAAGCGTGTTCTCAGGTTCTTTCTTATTCTCGACCTGCGATGTGCATTTCATGTTTTAGGATGTTAATATCCCTTTTGTTCCTAAAGGGTCAACAGTCATGGCCATTGTCTGGTTTGCCACAATTTTCCCATTTTAGATCCACGCTCCTTTTGGAAGTTGTCTTTTCTATCCAGAGGTTTCGACAGCCTTTAGCTATGAAGTCGAAGCCTCTTTCCCAGCTTTCTTGTTTCGCTGGTAACGCCTCTATTGTGTTCTGGTCATATGGTTTTTTCCTTTGTAATTAGGAGAAACCATATAACCTCTTGGTTCGACCTTTTTCTCTGGAGTCTTTGCTTCTTTTTCCAAATCGAGCACTATCCACTTTGGCCTCTTGCCTCCCTTCTTATTCACAGGTTCCACCCACTTCTCTTGTGGGATATTTGACGGAGGAAGAAAAGTCTTTGGTCGAGGCTCCTAGAATTGCCTCCTGTATTCCTTATTTTGGCGCGGCACTCCACGTTTGTCGAACACAAATCTTAGGATGATAGGCTTCTCTTATTTTTGTGCCTTATTTTTGTCAGCTTTAAACTTTTCTGTAGATTTCTCATCGAACATAGCGTTGCACCTTGGACATAGTACCGCTTTTGACCTACTCACTCTACATTTCTCATGTAAATCAGTCAGGTCTTCACCACCTTGAGTATAAACCACCTATAGTTCTTCTTCAATCCTCTTGTCGAAACCATCAGTAGTTTCAACCATCATACACTCAAAAGATTCAGCAACTAGATACTCCATGGAACCATCACTAGTCTCCACCATCATGCATTAAAAAGGTTCGGAGTACAAGGCTTCTTCAACCTTTAGAGGATCTGGGTCCACTTGCATCTTTGGCCTTTAGCCAAATTGAAGCTTGCCCTCTTTCAAAGCTTTCTGCACCAAATCTCTGAAAAGAATATGCTGAGATGTTTTATGACCAAGAAACTTATGAAACTTACAGAATCCCTTTTTCTTTTTATGCTCTAAAGGGGGTTCCTTTAAACCCCGAGGAATAATAATTTGACCATCTTTAACTAACAAACCAAATATCTCGTCACATTTAGACACATCAAAAGTGTGAGTTTTAGTAACACATTTATCTGCTTTCTCTACTTCGATGGGACTTTTCCCGTTTGATGGTTTCAATAATTTACACGTGTAAGGAGGTCAAGGCTTGAGCTCAGCCACGTTGACCTCGCTTTCATCAAAAATCTCTTCATCATTTGAAGAGTATTCATCAACTTCTATATAAGACACTTTCGCTTTCTTATGGTATCTACCAGTTTTGGATTTTTCGGCTTTCAAGTGGTCGATCTGTCGAACCCTATCAACTAATTTTTCCATATCCCTAAGATATTGTGTGTATAATTTCTTCCTGATGGAATAATCTAGACCACCTCTATCTATTTCGACTAATTCGTGCTCAAGGACTTGAGTAAAGCATCTAGCCTTTAAAAGTCTAAACCTGTTGAGATATTGATTGATTGACTCAGTATTTCGTTTGACGCTAGCTAGTTCTTTCAAACTTATTTTTGAATGTCCCATGTAGAACTGTTCATGGAACAACCTCTCTAACTACGTCCACGTATAGACGGATTGTGGAGGTAGCGTTGTAAACCAAGTTAACGCATTCTTTGTGAGAGAAATTAGGAAGTATTTCAACTTCAAATCCTTATTATTTGCTATGTCACCAGCTTTGGTTTGATATATGGCAACATGTTCACCGATAGACTCTTCAGTGTCTCCGGCGAACTTGGTGAATTTTGGAACCTTCCATCCCCTAGGCAATTCTGTTTGTAAAACAAAATATGGTAAGGGAGAAGAATACATTGGCTTTTGTAGGCCTGGGCTTATCCCATTTTGAACTCTAATTCGTTCGATAATAGCCTCTAAATTTTGCTCCCAGCCATTTCCTCTTGTCAAACCTGCCTGACCACATGGTCGGGATCTTGATTTCTATTGACTAACACAACGGGAGGCCTTTGGGCCACCCTAAGTATTGGTTCGACCACCTGGTGTTCTTGATCAATTGTTTCGTGGACCATCTCCTCATGTCGGGATGGGGTTTCTGATCGAGATGGAGGTGGGGGAGTCTATCGAACTTGCGCTCTAAGAGCCCCTAGGAAATCCCTTATTCAGGTCATTTGAGTTGCCATTTGTTGGTAACTCTGAGTCAAATATAGAATCAATGGTCTCAGTATGGCACGCATTTTCTAAGTCAGCATGCAAACCATTTTGTGATTGCTTTCATCCATCTGCTATCTCATGACTGCGACAGAACTTGATGTGAAAGTTGGGACCGACTGAGATGAAAAACCTAAACTTCGGGGTCAACTGAATTGGTTTACCAAAGGTCATAACCCCTGGTAGGGTGGGAATGGCGACGATGGACTTTCGCCAAATGTTGAACTGCTATTATGCATACTTTCCATAAATTCAGTTGGCACTCCTAAGGTTCGATACATGGGAATTGTGAAACTGGGCATATATTACCCTGAAGTCCCCATCATCGTCGGCCTTGAAGTCTCAGGCTGACGTGATGTTAATATTGGTCCATTTTATGCAGTCAAAACTGCTGATATAGTGCCAGAACTAACATCAATTGCTTGTGACACAACTGTATCTTCTCCTGAAGACGGTTCTTCGTTTGGATTTGGACGTGGTGATACCGTTTTAGCACTATGTAGTTGCATATACTGAACACAACGTGTCCCACCGGGTGTGCCAATTTGTTCGCATGTGGTTTTCGCGCAAACAATCTCTAGCCTTCCTATCGTGGTTTACTTGCTGGACCGACTACAAAGTTCTGAGTATATGGTGTGTTTTTGGTGAATGCTTGTAAGAAAGGGTGTAATGAAAGTAAACAGACAGAATCAAGATAAAGATGTAAATAAACTAAGCAAATGAAATGACTTGATAAGTTAAATTGTTGGAAAATAAATATGGAAGCAAGTGTACATTTTTGCAGGAAGTTAACTCTTTTCTATTAGACGTTTGATACTTCAAGTGTTTTCCTTTTGCAATATTACAAATGCCACCCCTAAAACTGGAAATCAAATCTACTTAAATAGTAATAAAGAATGACTTCTATGTAGTTGTAGTTCATTCACGATGTGCCACGCGTCTGAGTCTGTAAACCCACGTCCTTTGCAACTTCCCCCATGTTCTACTTAACCAATTTGTATCAATCCTTGCGTGTTTTGCTTCGACTTCGACAAGATCACCCCCATCGAATTTCTTTCGACCTGGCTTAAGTCCCTCCTAACTGTCGAACCGCTTCGACTGCATTCCTCCTGCTTCTATTCTTCTTCTTCGGCATAGTCGAAATTTACTAGCTAATAAGGGTATTAGCACCCCTAACATCAGTTGTACTCAACATGAACTGTTTTGATTGTTATATGCTCGAATGAGTGTTATATCTAAGGATTAATCACAAAAGAATAAAGGGAAAAGGAAAAGAAATAGATCAAGTGTTCAGAGAGGATTAAGGCCATCATGCCTATGTATCCTTATAGTGTAATAAGGAATTCAGAGCTCCATAGTTCATAGAACTAATTGTGGGAGGTGAAAAGAAGCGTGATAACAAATATGGTTTAAACTAAAGGGTTATATGGTTTAACTCCAAAAAAGGATGAAATCTAAACCCAAGCAAATATGGTGTGGGTATCCTAAAGCATTCACCACTTATAGTACGACCGAAAATAAAGAGAATTAAGTGTTTGGTTCCATAGCAAACGTCTCTTGGTTCACAAGCAGACACAAGATGGAGCTCAAAGAGATAGTGTATTTGGCTCAAAGAGAGAGTATATCACATGTTTTGAATGAAGATAGTAGGTATTGAAAGATTTGGATGATTCCCTAAGGAAGAAGAAAAAATAATGATAAATATGCTTGTAGAGGATTCGAACCCTCGTGCCTACGTATTCTCATCGTGCAATGAGAAAATTAGAGCTTTGTAGTTCGTGTAACTAATGTAGAGAAAATAAAGGTATTGATGAGATTGCCCAGAGGAAAAGCAAATTGTTTAAAAATCAAGGATATGGTATTAACTAATGATGGTAATAAACCATAGAGTATTCATAAAGGCATCGTCTGAACTAAAGATGCTACCAGAGTTTGAGACTCCCTAGGGCAGGAAAAGATATTACCAGGGTTTGCGACCCCGCAAGGCAGAATGAAATATAGCTAGAGTCTGAACACCCTAGGGAAAGATAGATGAACTCCACGGGGAAAGAATAATATAGATGTGCCACAGTTTGAACTATACAAGGGCAAGGAACAAATTTCCAGAGTCTGCAACTCAAAAGGGTAATAAGTAGGGGTTGCTATAGTTTGTAGCTATACTAGGAAGAAAAACATGAATGCCAGAGTATGTAACTAAATAAGGAAAAAAGGAATATGATGCCAAAGTCTGTAATTGTAAGGGCAAAGTCAATGGTTTCCAGAGTCTGTACTCCATAGGCAAGATGCATAAGTGTGTCATAGTCTGAACTATTGATAACACGAAATTACACCATTATTTTGACTCATTTTGTACTTGTTTTTATTATTGTTTTACCTCCATTTCAAGTGTTATTTGGGTATTTTGTCTGCATTTCAGGTAGTTGACCATATAAGAGCCATGTGCTAAGAAACGAAGCAATTCAGATGCAAAACGAACAAAAAAATGGGAAATTACACACAAGGCGACCTACATGGAGTTCGCCATGGAGAATTCCATATGAAGAATGACGTATCCCACTCACCAACGGGAAGGTTGGTCCACTCTTCCATATGTTGGGAAGGTGGCGTTCTCCATCCTTTATGAAGGCCAGACGGTTAGAAAATGGACTTGCTTGATCTCCCACTCACTCCATGCACGCCTATATTCTCTCCCACGAATGAAGAAGCTTCCCACTTGATATTTTGGACATTGCAACATTATAAATAGGCGATGCGATTCATTTTTCAAGGCATCCAAGCTTAGCACAATCTTAAGCACTAGAGTTATCGATTAAAAGTTATAACTCGTCACATCGATGGGTTATAGCACCAGAGAGCATTGAGTTTGTACGAAGTTTGGAGTACTTTATTTCCCGCACTTTAATCTTGCCACCATTTATATTTCTTTACAAGTCTTCAGCAATTTATTCTGTACCAGACTCAAGCCTCCGTTTGGAGCAGGTTTTTATTATTTTACGCATTTTATTATCACTTTTTTTATTTACTCGCACTTTACTTTCCTCGTCTCGCACTACTTCTTTTATTTCCAAGTCTTATTTCTTGCACCGTATTTCTTTCAATTACCTTTCTGAAATGTTTATTCCTAAGTTTGAAATCTATGTTTTCATGTTTGTCATAACCATGTCCAACTAATTTATTGATGGTGGGATGTGAGAACCGTCATTTGGCGGTACTCTAACTGTTGTTTCTTTAGGATTTCAATTGTGGGCTATTTTGGTTTCAATAAAGTTTTTGTGAACTTAATTTAATCGGTCACTCTGAAAGTAGAGCCGTTAAAACATCGGGTAAGACCGAAAGCCGTCCGACCTTAAAGAATAAGATTTGTTTGTTTTTTATTAATGAATACCGCGAAAGCACTTTGTTAATTAACTAGGAAAGTCTATCATTTCTAGAATGAGGTTCTAAAACTATTTGCGGATGCGTTTATAGGTTTAGGATCTAGTTACTAGAGTGAAAGCCTGGAACCCTTTTAAGTTAAATTTTCCAATAAAAATTACTTTTCAACTAAGTAAAGAGTCTGATTTCTTAAAATAGGATTGACTACTTTAACGCAATAAGCGTCGGTCACACGTGATAATGGACGATATAAATTGGAGAGTTAAATCCAGTTGTGAATACGCAAAAGCGACAGTTCCTATTCAATCACATCGTTTTCAAAGTAGAAAATATTGCCCCGTACAACAATCCTATTTAGAAACAATCAAGAGTACTTTCGTTTGATGAGTGCCACACCCCAATATTATTTGTATGAATTTATTAAAGTTATTTATTTCATCTATCCTCTGCTTAATTCATTCGCCTTAGATAAACACTGTAGCAACTAGAAACGGTAGATTGACAATTATGTCTCTGTGGGATCGATATCTTTTAAAACTACGCGATAGATTGTACACTTGGAGTTAGTTAATCTGATAGACTCATAATCTCGCGAACAAGTTTTTGGCGCCGTTGTCGGGGACCAATATCGTCAAATTTCGTAACTTGTTGTTACACTGTCTAGATTAAGGCAACCCTTGCCAATCAATGCGAAGAACTCACAGAACCGAAACTTTAGAAGATCCAATAGCTGAACCAGAAAAATATGTAAGAGCTTGACTTTTTCTCCCATGAATCAAAAAAGCAATGGCAGAAGATCCAATAGTTGAACCAGAAAAACCGTAGGCCACTCAAAGAGTTTTCCCTGCCCTTTAACGAAGAGCCTCATTCAAGTATTATCAACCCAACTATTACAGCTAACAACTTCAAATTGAAGCCTGTTTTGTTGCAAATCGTGCAACAGAACCAGTTCGCTGGTCTCCAAACAGAGAACCCAAACCAGCACCTAAAAGTTTTCATTCAACTAGTCGACACACTAAAATGCAATAACACTGCTCATGAGGCGATATGTTTACATTTATTTCCTTTCTCCCTCAGATATAGAGTGCGATCATGGCTAGATTCCCTTCCAGCAAATTCCATCACTACTAGGAATGAACTAAAGAAAGTATTCCTTGCTAGATACTTTCCACCAAGTAAGATCGCCGTCCTACGTAACCAAATTACCAAATTCACTCAACAGGATGGTGAGTCTCTCTTCGATGCTTGGGAAAGGTACAAAGAGCTATTAAGAGCTTGTCCTTATCATGGATTAGAATAATGGCTAATCATCCACATCTTCTACAATGGACTTCTCTACAACACTAAGATGACTATTAACGCTGTCGTCGGTGGTGCGCTAATGAACAAATCATACCCTAAGGCATGCGCACTCATTGAGTACATGGCTCAAAACCATTACCAATGGGGTACAAAGCATGCACAAGTAGATAAGGAAGATGCTAAATGAGGTATATATGAGGTTAGTAGCCTAGACCATATGAACGCCAAAATGGACGCCCTGGCCGAAAAGGTCAAAAGCTTAGTCATAAAGCCTACAGCTACCGTACCTGCAATACAACCTAGATGAGAAATCTATGTAACACCAGGTGAAGCTAGCGGAATGATACCCAAACGTATCGCACACTCGAACATACAACAGAGTCGCCATCGAACTTTATTTATCCCCAAAGGGAAGGGAAAACATCGATAAAACTCGGGGGAAAGAGATATACTGGATAAGGAAGTCGGTTATGCAAGGGGAAGGTATTAGCACCCCAAACATCCATGGTACTCCATGGGAACCATTTTGATTGTTCTCGCTCGAATAGGTGTGATAACTAAAGATTACTCACAAAAAAGAATAAGGGGAAAGGAAAGGAAATAGATAGAGTGATCGGTGAGGATTAGGGCCCTCATGCCTACGTATCCTCATAGTGCAATGAGGAATTCAGAGCTTCGTAGTTCAAGGAACTAGAGGCTGGTGGTGGAAAGAAGTGTGGTAGAAGGTATGATCTGAACCAAAGAATTGTGTGATTTGAACTCCAAATGAAGGTGAAAACATGAACCCAAGAGTAAAACTGGTGTGAACCAATAAGTGAAGGCGTATAGCACTTGTATCACTGTATTAGAATAACCGAAAAGAAAGGGTTGCCTAAGCACGGCTGCAAAGTAAGTAAGGAGATGTTTGTCTAAGCTACAGGGTCTAACAAGACAAACAAGTCGGCTCTTGGTTCACAAAAAGAAGTATAAGATGAATCACAAAGGTATAGTGTATTTGGCTCAGAGAATAAGGTATATCACATGAAGTGAATGAAGATAGAGTATGAAGGTATCATGGATATGAATGGAAGAATGCCCTAGGGAAGGAGTTATAAATAAGTATGCTCGTGGAGGATTTGCATCCTCGTGCCTACGTATTCTCATCGTGCAATGAGAAAATCAGAGCAATCGTAGTTCAGCCTATTATGGCTGAAAACAAAGGGTACGAGATTGATTGGATTGCCCAGAAGCGGATTGCTTAACAAGCAGGAATGTGGTACTAACCGATGACGGTGATCAACCACAAGGACAAGTGAGATATGATTGGCCTATACAAGAGAGGGTTTATAAGGCAAGAGATTCGTCTAAGCACGAGAGGTCTTACAAGATGAACAATGATTATGAAATGATTGGCCTACACACGTGAGGATTTACAAGGCAAGAGAGCTTCGTCTAAGCACGAGAGGTCTTATAAGACGAACAATGATTATGAAATGATTGGCCTACACACGAGAGGATTTACAAGGCAAGAGAGCTTCGTCTAAGCACGAGAGGTCTTATAAGATGAACAATGATTATGAAATGATTGGCCTACACACGAGAGGATTTACAAGGCTTACAATGAATAGGGGTTTGCCAAAGCGCAAGAGGACTGGCGAGGCAAACAAGGATTAAGTTGATTGATTATGATTCAAAGACTTGATTTTAAGGGAATTGATCCAAAGGATATCTGAATGTCAAAGGGAGTATCATTAACGATCCACTGAGGGGAGAAATGATTGACGTGCAATGATGCTTCAATAATGGAGTGTTGAATGATTGATCGATGAGATATGATAGATTGATAAATGAGATATGGATAGATAAGGTAGATTGATAAATAAGGTAGCTCGCGAAGAATCTGGATTCTCCGGCCTACGTATCCTTATAGTGCAATAAGGAAATCAGAGCTTTCGTAGTTCAGCCTATTACGGCTGAAAACAAATTGATTGGAGGCAAGAGGAAATGGATGATTAAGATTGAAATGATTCGAATTGAAGGATTGAGAATTGAGTAGAATGAAGAATGGATAGACTTGATAGTTACTCGATGATGAGAATCACACTAACTTTCAAGTGGAGAGAGAAGAGTCTTTGTAATTGCTTCTTGTAGTGAAGATGAAGACCTTATCAATCGTTAGATTCGAATTGCACTAAAGTTTATGAACGAAGGTGAGTACGATGAGCGCTGGGTCATACGTCCCATACCCAAAGATACTCAGAATGGGGGTAGGAATACTCCAGTCCCACTCCTTCTCCATTACTTAAGGCTCGTATTGTACAACTTGATTCATGATTGATAAGTTGTTGATTGTTGTCCTTGCTCTTGTTGTATTTTGCTTTTGTAGATAGACTTGTCAATTGTATGATTAGAATTGTGCTAAAGTCTATGAATAAAGGTGAATACGCTGAGCGTTGGGTCATACGCCCCATACCCAAAGATATTCAGAATGGCGGTAGGAATACTCCTGTCCCACTCCTTCTCTATTGCTTAAGGCTCGTGTCACACTCTTCCAACTTTGATTTAACAAGTGTTGAAGATGCCACCTTCGATGTGCTTGAATAATCCGATGTTGAGTATAACTGAGGATGCCTTGATTGAAAATCTTGAGTTTAGGCCTTGAGCTCCACAACTTGAAAGAAAAGTCTTACTAAGTGACCAAGGGTCTTTTGGTCACTCAATTTAGACTGGGGGATTATACAAGTTCAAAGGATTTAACTAATCAAAATTACTTTTGATCAATTTAATCGGGGGTTTGGTTTTAGTTTTGAAGGGAACTAATTTTGGATCTAATTGAAGTTAGTACTTGTTAGAAACTATCTTAAGGGATCATGCATTAGAAATTGATTGAATATTCTAAGTTAAATTAGAAATCCTAAGGGAACATGTCAAAGTTGTTCAAAATCATGATTAAAATTCTATGTTAAGTCCTACAATTATTAAGAAATGATTGAATCTAATCCTAATGGGAGCATGCAATTTCAACACAAAATATCAAAATAAGCCCATAAGGGGCAAAATGGTCATTTTCTAAAATATGTCTAATTTTAATCATGGCCTAAAGTTGACTAAATCCTAATGTTAAGAATTGTGTAATTCTGAATTCAATAAAAAACCTAATTAAAATCTAATCCAAGTCCTAATTAAATCCTAATTAAAGATCAAGATTTAATTCCTAATTATATTGGATTCTAACAATATTAAGAGATATAATTATTACATATTTAATTTGGATTTACAAACCTAATCAAATTCTTAATTAACTATTAAAATCTAATGGATCTTAAATTCTAAAACTCTAATTATCCTTTTAATCCAGACCCAGTATTCTGAATTTAATTAATTAAAACTAGGGGTGGCAAAATGGATGGATATAGATTGGATCGTTAATAGATGGATCAAAACAATCCATTAGTCCATTAACAATCCACTAATTTTTTTTTAAAATATCCAATCCAATCCATCTATTAAAGAATAAAATCCATCCAATCCATCCATTATCATATTTTTAGTGGATGGATATCCATCCATCCATTTTTTTTTCTTTGAATTTTATTTTTTTTGAAAAAATCACTTATTTTTTTGAAACTTTTTTTTTCAAAATTCTTTTTTTTTAATAAAACATTATCAGTTTTTTTTTCAAAAAAAAATATAATTTTGTATTTTCGAAAAAAATAATTTAAAAATCGTTTTTTCTTATTTTCGAAAAAAAAAAAATTTTTTATATTCGTAAAAAAAAAAATTTTTCGAAAATAAAATCAAAATTTGGTATTTTAAAAAAAAATTATTTTTAAATTTTTGAAAAAAATCGATTTTTGTATTTTCAAAAAAAAAATATTTTTATTTTTCAAAAAAAAACTGATTTTTTTTCGAAAAAAATAATATTTTATATTTTTCAAAAAAAAAAAAATATATTTGAAAAAACTTTTTTTTTTAAAATTAGATAAAAAAATCCATTGGATCATTAAAATGTGTTGGATGGATTGGATCAATCCATTAACTTAATTTTTATGTAGTGGATGAATTAGATGGATTTTTTGATGGATGGATTGGATGGATTTTCTCTTAATGGATCCAATTGCCACCCCTAATTAAAACCCAATGGTGCAAGCCCCTAATATCTTCAATCTCAGCTATCTACGTTGGGCCTGAAAAAGGAAATTTTCGTCTGAAGCCCATCCAGAAAAGGGGAGGTGTGTGCCGCGAACGGCGGTGTAGTGAGAGATGGGTTATGGCGCGGTGGAGTCACAAAGGGCTCTAGGCCCAAAACCAATTCAACCAAGGACCAAAATCTTGCAAAAAAACCTAAATCGTTCATTCACAGAACTTCAAAGTGGAAATGCGTCACTCATCGTTCACATAAATACTCATCATTCACAGAACTTTCCTGACTGGTGTAGCTGCATTCCTGACTTATAATTTGTTTACTAATTTGTGGATCATGCTTTGCACTTTGGTTTTGTAGAGTGTGATCTGTTATGATGAGCTGGTGTGAAATGTTTTGATATGTATGTGCATAAATACTCATAGCTTGTCACTGTTACGCAGATTGCAGGTGGATTGACCAGGTCGCTTCGAATACTTCCACATGAGATGCGGTGTTGGTTGGAGTCTAATTCGTCATTAAGCTGCTTGTGGGGTCCACTTAATTATGTGTAAAAAGAGATTATGATTAGTTTAAATGATATTAATGATGTGAGTCAAAATGTATTGGACATGAATGCATTCATTAATTTTGGAGCGCTATCGAATGAGTATAATTATAAATGATGTTAGCAAGGATTTGGAATGTAAATTGGTTATCAAAAGTTTCTTAAAAAAAACCAATATTTAAATCAATTAATCTAAATCGGACAAATTAATTAAGAATAAAATTGGAATTTCTCTAATTGATTTTACATTAAGAATCTATTAACACAACAAGTCAAGTAATAATGCACCCAAAAATCATTTACAATTAGAACAGAAACCCAATTGAAGCTAAAAAGTCAAATAATAAAAAAAGTCAAATAATAAATGAAATTCCTTAATTAATTATGTTTAAATTGAAGTTAATTAGCCCAAAATCAACAATTAAACAAAACCCAATTGAAGCTAAAAAGTCAAATAATAAAAAAAACAATATGAAAAAACTGAAATTGAGACAGTAGTGGGTTTGGGAATGGATAATTGACTTTGGTCATCTGGTTGACCAATTAACCATTAGGGTTTCCATCAATTACCAGCTTTGAATCTATGGATTAACTAATGTCAGCGTGGATGCATATGAAGTATGAATATATGCAGATGGATCTCAAGTCATAGGTTAGATGAAAAGTGAAAAGGGGAGGGAAAATTTTACGGTACGACACCAGGACATGTGACTTCCAAATGTAGTCTACTTGCTGAAACAAACCCATACCAGGTAAACTATTCCCAAGGAAACCCTTATTCGAACAATTATAACCCTGGATGGAGGAATCACCCAAATTCTCTTACAAGAACAATAACTCTGCTTTTCCCCAAAACTCTACTCCTCAAAGACCAGCAGGTTTCTAAGCCCAAAGACCAACACAACTAATACAAACTACCCCTCAGAAGTCAAACCTTGAGAAGATCATGGAATATTTCATCACAACTCAAACTCGACAGAATAAGTAATTCATGAACCAAAACGTCCATATTAATGAACTGATTTCACAATTAGGTAACAAGGTTGATTATACGGTAACCCACAACAAGATGTTGGAAACCCAAATCTCTCAAGTAGAACAACAACAAGTTGCTCAAGCTACACCAGGAGGATTATTCCCTAGATAACCTCAACCTAACCCTAAAGGCCACGCCAACGCCATTTTGCTGCGAAGCAAAACCCAATGCGATGGGCCTAAAATTTCAGAACCACCAAAAGAAAATGTTGTAACTACCCTAGAAGAACGAAAAGAGGAACCCGTAGATCTTGAAAAACAAAGAAAGAAGGATATTAAAAATAAGGAGGCAGTGAATGACAACCAAAAGAATCAAACATATGTACCACCTCCACCATATATACCACAAATTCCATATCCGCAAAGACTTAAACAGACTAAACAAGACACCCAATACAAGAAGTTCATGAAAGTAATCGAGAAACTTCACGTCGAGATACCCTTCACCGAAGCCATTACCCAAATACCATCATATGCCAAATTCCTAAAGGACATCTTAACAAATAAGCGTAAGCTCGATGATCCTAAAACGTTAGAGTGCAATGTGATTGCTAAAAAGAAATTAGCCAAGAAATAGAAAGATCCTGGAAGCTTTTCGATACCATGTGTTCTAGAAGACATGTTATAGACTAAGCATTACTGGATTTGGGAGAAAGCGTAAGTTTGATGCGAAATCTGTGTAACACTACGAGACATGCAACTAACTAGGACGTCCCTTTAATTGGCTGATTGATCAGTTAAGTACCCGATAGGTATATTAGAAGATATCCCAGTTAGAATCGGACAAATTTATATCCCTACTAACTTTGTCATAATGGATATTAAGTAGGACGAAGAAATTCCATTCCTTCTAGGCATACCATTCTTATCAACTATTAGAGCCATGATAGATGTAAAAAGAGGAAAAATGACTTTCGAAGTAGGTGACGAGAATGTAGAGTGTATCCTATCCAATTTTCTAAAAGCACCCGCCATGGACGACTCTTGTTGTGCAATTGATATCATTGATGAATGCATAAGAGAGTTGGATAAGGAGGAGCATATCGAAATAATAAAACTACCCTTGACGCCCATAATGGAAGATGATGGATTTAAGTCAGTTACACCTTATATAGACGATAGCCTTAAAGAATGCTTAACACTTACCCCTGATCATATGCCAAACATTAAGAAACCCACAATAGAGCTTAAGGAACTGCCTAAGAACTTGAAATATGAGTTTCTTGATGAAGAACTCAACCGTCTAGTTATAGTAAATGCCAATCTAAACAGTGGTGAAACCGATCAACTCTTAGAGGTTTTAAGAAGATACCCTGCAGGTCTAGGCTATACCATCTCTGACTTAAAAGGCGTAAGTCCCTATGTGGGCATGCACCGAATTATGCTAGAGGAAGATTCTAAACCCTCTAGAGAACACCAAAGAAGGATAAACCCTAATGATTCATGTAGTCAAGAAAGAATTATTAAAACTTCTAGATGCATGAATCATATGCCAAATCTCTGATAGTACATGGGTTAGTCATGTGCATGTAGTACCAAAGAAAAGAGGTGTCATGGTCGTAGAAAATGAGAAAGAATAATCGATAGCAAAATACATAGAAAGTTGATGGCACATGTTGTAGCGGTAAATTCATGACCATCAAGCTATGGATAAGCTAGACGTCAATTAAAACTAGAGTCGCCACCACACTTTTATTGTTTCCAAGGGAAAAGGGAAAAGTACGAACAAAACCAAAAAAGATGAGAAGTTTTCAAATCAAAACTAATAAAATTCCAGAGATTACAGTTAAGGGGGTTGGTTACACAGAAGGAATGTGTTAGCCCCCAAAGTGTCCTAGGTACTCCTAGGGAGCCCTTTTTTGTGTGCATAAGTGTTTTTGTACAAAATGATGTTTGCAATAAAATAGAGTGGAAGGATAAGAAAAGAATTCATTAATTATATTTTTGTGTTTGACAAGACCTTCAGACTTGTGCCTACATACCAACATAAAATGAGGGATCAAAACCTTGTAGTTCGTGGTATCAATTTCAAAGTGAGTGCATTACTTTTAATAAAATTTAAAGTTGAACAAAGGCACCAAAGGCCAAAATGGTTTGAATGAATGTTAGTTATTTTTGTCTTTTGGAAATTTTAAGTCAAGTATAGTTAAGTTTATTTACAAGTTTATTTAAGAAAAGAAGTTTGAAAATGCAATGGCATAAGGCCAAAGTTTCTAATTTGCAATATGGTCAAAGTTTAGAAATCACAAGCAAAGAAGATTTGAAAAGGAGGGAGAGAGATTTTGAAATTAAATAAATGGGGAGGAGATGAAGACACTAATCCTAAGCATGAATTTAAAAGTTGAGAATTGAAAAGATCTGAATAATGGGCCATAATCCAATAGATAAGAATGTCATATAGAAACCCAAATTTCCCTTGGACTTTAGAATCAAGCAACAATCAATATACAAATAGCAAGTTGGAGAGAAAGGCATCAAATAAAGATAGCCACATCCAAGCTTAGCAACCCCATGATCTTCTTCAAAAATTGCCCATATATGAGATGCCTTCAAAAGATGGCATTAGAAATAGGTTCAAGATAACAGCTTCACAATGATCATGTTGCAGATGAACTCAAATGGATCTTCAATTTTGTATCAGATGAAAGTTCTCTTTACAAGTACTTGGTTTCATGAAAGTTGGCATTGGCCAAGTCCTTTGCATAGGGAGTGTTGCCTAAATTCTAAGTCCAATAGTCTCGGATCAAACCAACGATCCACACAAAGTGTTTTTTAGGGTTTTTGTTCTTATTAGGTGCATTAAGGTCAAAAGACCACACAAACACACAAGTATATCACAAAATATAGCCCAAATGGGCAAAGTGAAAATGACTTTAAAGTAAACAACTTGAATGGTATGAAAAATGGCAAATGGATAAAGCTTAAAAATTAAAGTGCATTAAAAGTAAATAACTTGAAATTAAATGTTAGTTGTTAGTTGTTAGTTGATTAGAAGTTAGTATTGCTTTTGCTTTGTTTTTGTTTAAGTCATTCTTTGGAGAACACTCAACCCACTTATCACAAGCATGGATCCTTGAACCAAGACATCTTCCAAAGGAAGGAAAAAATGCCATGTTTCCACACAATACCATGAAAGAGGGGAGACTTACAATCTCACTAACTAGAATGTTATGCCTTTTGTGTCACAAATTTAGCGCTATGTTAAGCAATCATAATTGGACTTATGTAGAAGTCATAACTATTTGAGACTGGAAAATAGAATTTTGGTGCTAATACATGTTAGAGACATAGTATGATAAACTATGCTCATGAAACATGCCACACACAAAAAGAATATGCAAAATGGGGGACCTAATCTCATCCATACTTATGTTGATTTTGCAATCAACTAGCCTTAGGATATAGAGGTATCATAGGTCCATGACATGAATGGATAAAGAAGGGGAATGAGATGAAGAGGGAGGGGGAACGGATTAAACACAAATTGGTCAAAGGAGGACTTTCACCAAATTAAGATCATTCATTCATTTTGGAAGATGGAATGTACATTCCATCAATCCCCTAAATCCAATGATCTTAACTTAGCCAACTCAAATCAACCTTGACCAAGGCCCAACAACACAAGTCAAACTAACAAAGTCAATTAAAATGGCTCTACATAATTAATTTGGAATTTAAATAATTAAAAATAATAAAAATATACATTAAATTAAATTATGGTTGGTCAATTTCCTAAAACCTCATCAAAACACCAAAGAAATGGCCATGGGATTTATCATAGGTCAAACAAGGTCAAAGGACCTTGGAGAAAATTTTCATAATTTTTGGAAACTTAAAAGTATTTTTAAGCAATTAAAAATATTCACAAAATCAGTTAAATCATGAAAAATATTAATAATGATCCAAAAAATAATTTTAATTCAGAAAATGGAAGAGGATTTTATTTAAATTTTTTTGGTGAAACTCTCATATTTTTTGGATCAATATTAAATTTAATATGAATTAATGAAAATAAAACAAATAAAATAAAAATCAATTAATCAAAAAAAACGTGGACCACTTGATCTCCCTCATTAATTGAGGTGGCAAATCAAGTGGACCAAAACAAGTGTTCCATCATACACTTGAGTCAGCGCGCCACACCAATGGTATTCAAAATGAATGCTCATGATTAAAACAAAATGACTTGTTCATATGGCTCAGAACCTATCCATCTTATCACCAGAGCAAAGCACATGTCGTTTTCTCAGGCGACCTTGGTCGGACTGGTTCTCTCTTGCTTCAATGTTGTGCAGAATTTGATCTCTCTTGCTTTGATTCTTGTTTGATCTTACTCAGGAAGCTTGCAGAAGTGGCTTAGGATTGAAACAAAGCTTTGGATCCCTGGAGTTTTGAATCTCCAAATAGTGAGATTCAAACTCAATTTTCAAAAGAAAATTCTCAGGTTTTCCTTTCAAATGTGAGGGTTAGAGGTCTTGAATCAAAGTTGGCGCGCAAGGGGTCTCTAATTCTAATGCAAGGGACTCTTATTTATAGCTGAAGCAAGTGATATTTGCACCTTCAAAGTTGTTTCCAAATTTGGCAATAGAGTGATGCATGCTTGCATGGGTGTGTACGGGCCCATGAAGCTACTCAATTAAGTCCATAATCACATGTAATTGAGTCTGAAAGTGGATTGGAATGCAAGGCAAAAGTGTGCAGTTGTTTGAAGTTGATCTTTGCCAAATGATGATGCCATGTTCAAGCCATGCGCAGACCCCTCAAACCTTATCCAAAATGGATGAGTTTAGACTCTTTGGAAGGGTTAGATCAAGAGGAACAACTCTTAGTAGAAGATCACGCACAACAGCAGTAGCAAGGAATATGTTTTTCAAATTCGGCATTTTGATTCGTAGTTTCGATTCCGAGTTTGGAGTCATCCTTTTGATTTGGCAAAAATGCAGGAACTTCGTGCTTTATGTGCTTTATACCTTTGTGCTTTGTTAAAATTTTATCACGTTGAAATTGTGTTATATTTTCTATTTTATAAGTACAATAAATCACCTCGGAAAAATTGAATACAATGGTCACGAAGTGGATCGCACGCTCGTAGGATGGACTAATAGAGTCGTCACCGAATTTTATTTATTCCCAAAAAGGAAAAGGAAAAATATCGATAAAATTCCTAAAAGAACGAATAAGATATGGTTGTCGCAATCAAATCAGAGTTTAGAAGTCTATTACGCAATGAGAAGGTATTAGCACCACTCACGTCCATTGTACTTAATAGGAACCGTTTTGCTAGTTGTGCACGTAAGTGTTTGTTTGAAGAATGTTTGCTTATCGAGTTATTAAAATGTTTAAAGAGAAAAATAAATGGGTCGCAAAAACCTTTTTATTAACGTGCCTGATGAGATTGCAAGTCTCATTTCTACATATCTACGGGTGCGATGGAGAACTCAAGGCTACCTAGTTACGGGTAGAAAATGTTTCTTTGTTGGTCGATTTTAACTAAAGCTATTTTGTCACATTGACAAAAAACATTGCTTGCTACCTAAAACAACTAGGGAAGGGAACATTTGCATCTGACCGAATGGATGGACATATCAATATTGGCGGGAAAACTTCGCTAGCTTACTCACACATACAAATGGACAAAGCGTTATCTTGCATCGTCTCGAGACAAAATATCTTTCGTTTGTGAATATGGTTTGAAGATCACACGGAGGTAAGAAAAGAGTTTGATGTGTTATAGTCTTTTTGGGTGATGACGAGAGCTCAGATGATCGAGAATTACATCTCATATCCCATCTCTCAAGAGCTCGTGGACTACACCACATTCCTTTTTCATCTTATTTGTGAAAAGAGACTGATAGTTTTAGGTATTTTGGGGTTTATTGACACTACAACAAAAATGAGTTTCAACAACCACAGTTAATTATCTAAAAACCGTAGCCTAAGCCTTTAGCCTACGGTTTTCTAGTCGTGGAATAAATAGCCGTTGCCTGTTCTTATATAGACTACAATTTTCTCACTTTATCCTACAGATGAGAATACGCATTGCCAAAACACGTGAATCGGCCATGATTTTGAAACTCGTTGTAGACTACGGTTTTGTTTAGGCTATACTTATATAACCGTTGTCTGTTGATGACTACGGTTTATTAAGTTAATTTTGTCCACATAATAAAATTGTTCCCTATTAATTTTCTTTATAAAAAATACAATAAACAATGTAGAATTTTGTTGTTATAAAATGTAACTTCAAACTCAATAAATCATATACAAAATAATAAAGTTAACAATGTTTTTGCATGAAACCTTTAACATTATAAGTTAATTTAAAAGATTTTACAGTGACTACAACAATTTACATCCAACACCTAGTTCATAATAAACAACTATAAAACACAGTGAACCTATCGGCAAGTCATGAGCTATGTACTATAGCATCACTATCTAAATTGTGAGAGACTTATCTTTATTTGAACAATAATAATTGACAAATTCAAAATTGTAATGTTTTCACTCTCTAATGTATTAAATTAGAACTACTTAAGAGTCATGTCATCTCTTGTGTCTCAATCTAGAGCTTTAAAAATATTATTGTAGATTCCTTGTCCAATCTACAAATGCAACATAGGTCAAATAAACTATATCCCTTTCAAATTGGGTTTCTCAAAATAAACTATAAATTAATAAATTTCATTAACTTACATATTCATATGGTAATGAACAATCTAACTCAACATGGAAACTATCGAATTGATTTGATTCTCAATTGCAATGACACAAATAATATAAAAGAAATTAAAGATCCATAACTCACAAATTAATGCAACTATTTTTTACTACTCCACACGATAAAAAGATTTTTACTTGACATGATACAAAATACTAGTATGATACAAAATACTAGTATGATATAGAAAAGAAAAAAACATATTATGGAAAAAAAAAGGCATGAGGACACAGTAAATCTAGTGGTATGATATTCAATAAAAGGCCGCAATCCATGGTACAACAACAACATAATATAGCATAAATTCTAAGAAATAAATATGAAAAAGCTTGAAAAATATAATTCACTAAGTACGTCGAAGTGCAACTCATTCCTAAGTTTCAACTCTCAGCTTGTGCAACAATGGTTAGTTTGTGAAAACTTAAGAAACCAATTACTCAATTAATCATAATTAAAAATTAAACATCCAGTACTAACAAAATCTCTATTATTGAGTTGGTGCTAAATTATAAAAAACAAAAACTAAGATAAAAACAGAACTTGAGGAAAATAAAAAATAAAAAATAAACCAAACCAAAATAAATTTTGAATTGTTGTAAAATAGTTTAAATAATAAAAAAATGGACAACGTCTTCTGACTTAAATCTTCAAGCAACGTTTTTCCTGCCGTTGCCTATTCTTCCATTGCCTAAAGCCAAAAATGTTGTAGTGTGAGAAAAGGCACTCGATGTTGATCGATGTTTGTTTTGCATTGTAGAGTTTCTTGGAGGATGACGAATTTCGGATGGTCGAGAACTACATCTCGTATCCTAACTCTCGGGAGCTCATGGGCTACACCTCGTTCATTTTTATCCGATTTTATTGAAAATTTTCAAATAATTTAAAATCAAACATTTGGAAAAAGAGTTTGACGTTGGATCAAACATTTGATTATCTTTTGCGAAATGGTTTGGCAAAAGTGGTTAGAAATGGTTTGAAAATGATTTAGAATCGATGGTGAAATTTGTTTGAAATGAATGGGAAGGAGTTGGAATGGTGGAAACTTGGTGTTAACCAAATACTTTTAAAAATGAAGTTTTGTGTTGTCCAAGTGCTTTTATTGTTTTGAAAGGTTGATTTTATTTTTGACCAATTATTTAATTAATTAATTTATCTAACTAATGGAAAAAGCAAAAAAGTATAAATTATAATCAAATGGATGAGGTACATTTGTCTTTTGGGAGATTACATAATCAAATCAAATTAACATATTGAAGTCGACTAAATAATAATCAAATAATCTACTTAGTAAAAAAAAGAAATTAATTAATTAAACTACAAATAACTAATCAATTAAATATCTAATAAATTAATTAACTACTAAATAAATTAATAAAAAATACAAATAAATAGAAATAGAAATAACATGAGATGATTGCATGCATATAGATGGGAGTGTTGTAAACTATAAAAAAAACAAGGAGGCCCAAACCCAATATGAAACAAATACCAAATTGAAAAGAAGTAGGAAAAAAACAGATCCAATATACCACTCCCATCTTGATACCTTTCAAACGGTTAACGCACAAAACCTTTCCCTTTCAAAAAACAACATTCAAAATCTTCCTTAAATCCTAAACAAACAAAGAACAGTCATGAACATGGATTTCAAAAAGAAGACTTACCGATCGAAAATGGCGTATCTCAAGCAGAGATCATGGTGGTGCGGAGGCAGAAGGTGAGATCCGTGTGGTTGTGGAAGCGTTGTGTTTTACTTGTAAAATATGAAGGAGGGAGCAACCGCGAGTTTGTCTGTTACGTCAAAGGAGATAGGCTCGTGGTGGTGGCATCCTTGGCGTGTGCGTGGAGGGAATGAAGGTAAAGTGTCGAAGTTGAACGGAAGGCAAGGGAGGAGATCGTATTCACTGTTGTGTGGTCGAAATTAATGCGGTTCAGCGGTTGCTTCGGAAACTGCTTGAAGACAGCTGATCATTGTGTGCAGTGTTTTTTTGTTAAAGGGTGTTTTCCTAATATGAGTGAAGTAACTTTTTTATTTTTGTTATATTTTTTCATGCTGCAAGTGGTTTGTGGTGTTGTGAGATTGAGTTTTGGAGTAAGCTATATGAAGAAATGAGAGAGAATCGACGAAGAAGCTCACTCATCTTCTACCATTTTCGCTTCTCCTTTTTTAACCAAGTTGAAATGGATAGAAAGGTAAGCAATTGGTTAATGGAAGAAAAAGAGATATGGTGGTTTATGATGAAACAAAGTGTGTAGTAGGAAGTTGTTTTACTTGAAAGTCCTTTTCTCACCCTTTTTTACTAAAAAAAGAGAGATACATGATATTAAGAGATAATGTTATGTGAGAAGGTGGTATCATCATGAAGATGGGTGTTATGAGATTTGTTGGTTGATGTTGAAGAAGGTTATTATGAAGAGTAAAGTTTGAATGAACTTTATGAAGTATGTGTGTTTATTGTTCGAGTTATGAGTGAAAGAAAAAAACAAAAAAGCTAAAAAAAATTACTTACAGCATGTTGGTGAGAAAACTTGTGAAAATGGGTGTATAATATGAGTTATGAAGAAATGAGTGTAGGGTATTGTTTTATGATATAAGGAATGAAATGGTGATGTTATTATGGTGAGAAGAACAGTTCAACAAAAACCATATATTTTCTCTATTTCAGTGCAACGCCATCTTTGTTTTTTTTGTTAGAAGTTTTTCTTTTTATTTTCTCTATGGTATGAAATTGAAAGACAGATACCTAGATCTAAGGATGCGTCGTTTCTCTCTATTGGTGTGTGGGTTTTTGTTTTCAACTTTCAGAAAGAAAAAAGAAAAAAAAAATATAAACACCAGTCTACTTAAGGAAGATCAAACAAATAGTTTGAATAAAAGTTTGTGTGTTTACAAGATGCTTCTACACAAGTAGATTTTACACAAATGAAATACAAACACTTAAAGAAAAATTATGTACACAAATTGATAGCTTTTCACAAAGAAATATACTTGTCAAATTTTGTAGATCTTCATCAATTCTTCAAGTCTCCAAGTCCCACTTATATAGCATAAGAAAAGAGACCGATGGAAGGAAAAATATGAATACCAAATAGAATGGATGTTCACTATTGGATAGGTGAAAGGAGTGATACTATGTATTGTCCTTCGCCCACAAATTAAGTGATAAGTGTGATGAATAGTACATTCCTTGCCCATGATATCAGGTAGTGGAAAGAATATTTGATATGTACTATGTACTATTTGATCACATACCCATTTGATCTTATCTTCAAGTTCATTGGCTTCTGATGAAAGTTGATGAAACATGAAATGAAGAAACATATAGTTGGATTCATAAACTTCACAACATCAGTAGTCTGGCTTGAGATCTTTAGTATCTTCATAATTTTTAGAATCTACAGTCAAAACCTTGATTACCTCAACATCTGGCTTGAGATCTTTAGAAATTTCACCTTAGTAACAAAACTTCAGAAGCTTTCCATTCTTCAGAAGCTTGACGATTAGAGTCACGTCTAGAAGCATAAGTGGAAAGAACGTCACAACAACAACCTAGCGTCTCTTCAGAAGCTTTTCAGAAGTCAATCAACACAGAATTAGGAAGAATATTGCAGCAGCAACTTGATTTATTTCATAACTTCTCATGATTAGCGCAGGAGCGGAATTTGGAATGCACTGTTCAGAAACTAATGACGTTGCACGTCATATAATCTGAATCAGAACAGGCTATTAAATATACACAATAATAAACCATTAGGGTACCAAAATTGTTCTCACACAAATAGAACATTGTTATCATCAAAACTCAAGGTATAGATGCACAACCAAATCTGGTTCTAACAAAAATACCTGGTTGAAAAGGCTTTGACTGATCAAAATGCGATTGTAAAAGGAGTCGAAATCATAAAAAGAATATGCCAGGTTAAACTAAGTGAACATTGGATTAATAAAACTGACGTCTGCAAGCTCGATTTCAAAAAAAATTAGCTGCTAATTTTAGGTATATTTGAAAATTGATTCAACTGATTTGTCTATATAACCGAGAACTTATTGTGATAAACATTTTAAGCATTATGCGAGATGAAATACATGCTAAGTTATGCAGGTGATGAAAATGTCATGATGCATGTATTGATTTATTGAATGAGGGGGGAAATTATGGTGTGACAGTTGCCCCTATTTAAGTACCTTCGACCAGAGAATATAAAGAGGGACACTCTTCATGTGATCACGATGGGAGATAGTTAAATACTAAAGGATCCAAGTTTTTTCCCTGGAGGCAGGTGAAATGATATGATATGTTGTGAATGCATGAAGGACTCTTTTTTTCTTTGTTTTGCTAGGAATATGATGTGATAGAAGATGAATCCTAGCATAAGATTTTACGATGGATGAAGATTTAAAGGTAAACCTGTGGGGAATGATGGAAATGTGAGTGCAACTTTCTATTAGATATATTTTGTATGATGTCAAAACTAGGATATTCTTAGCATTTATGTACATTGGATGATATCATATGAGTCTAGTAGTGCATTTTAGCATTAGGAAGCATGTCAAAACGTTTAGAATTGATGTAGAAAAGATTCATGCATTAAGAAAAGATTTTATGGATGAAAAAATCATTTTTATGTGAAAAATTGTCTATAGGTCGACACATGCGATTATAAGTCGACCTATAGAAGAATTTTTTCTGCTACATGTCTACAAATACGATGCATAGGTCGACTCATGTGTTGCAATATTAAAGCCTATAGGCTATGTCAGATGTTCCTTTTATATAGGTTGGCACATAACATGTATAGGTCGACACATGACTTATATAGGTCGACCTATAGATTAAAAATATTGAAAAATTACATTTCTTTCTATTCCTTTTGCTAGCCATTTGTTTACATATATATACTTGGTACATGCATCATTTACTAGTAAGGTTTCTAGTGAGTAAAAACTATACAAAATCGGGATTTCAAAGCATTATCATCATCTTTAACCTCTCTTCTATGCATACACACAATCAAACTACACATACTCATTTTTTGATTGGATGCCATCTAGATTATGGATGATAACATCCAATTAGGTTTGTTGTACTGTAAAATTGGGTTGAGAACCTTAAGGGTTTCAAATTAGAAAACCAAGGTGGGGTTTTCCTTCAATATCTTTTAGGGTTTGAAGGTTTTGGACAATATTACTCAATCCGGATCTGATCGAGTGAAGTCTTTGAAGAACGGGAGGTTCTTGCAAAAGAGTAGCATTGGACAATTGATCGTATTGGTAAATCTTAGGTTTAGACAAATGCACATTTGGGATTTGATCGAGTGAAAGCTTTGAAGAACAAAGGGTTTATTTCAAAGAAGTAGCGTGAGACGGTGAATCGAAGCAACATTGTTGGTTACTTGATCAAGCTTTGATCAAGGGAAGAGAAGGTGGTAGAATCAACATCAAGCTTAGGGTGAATGCTTGTAAGAAAGGGTGCAATGAAAATAAACGGACAAAAGAAAGATAAAGATGTAAATAAACAAAGCAAATGAAATGACTTGATAAGTTAAATTGTTGGAAAATAAATATGGAAGCAAGTGTACATTTTTGCAGGAAGTTAACTCTTTTCTCTTAGACGCTTGATACTTCAAGTGTTTTCCTTTTGCAATGTTACGAATGCCACCCATAAAATTGGAAATCAAATCTACTTAAATAGTAATAAAGAATAACTGCTATGTGGTTGTTATCCATTCACGATGTGCCATGCGTCTGAGCCTGTAAATCCACGTCCTTTGCAACTTCCCCCATATTCGACAAGATCACCCCCGTCCACTTTCTTTTGACCTGGCTTAGGTCCCTCCTGACTGTCGAACCGCTTCGACTGCATTCCTCCTGCTTCAATTTTTCTTCTTCGACATAGTCAAAATTTGCTGGCTAATAAATTGCCCCCTTAAAAGGCCAGTTTCGACCGAGAAACTTGACATTTTGACTTTCCCAAATTTCGGCTGGATGTCTAATCATTAATGATATTCTGCAAAATGATGATACCTTTCTGGGCCACGATTCCCCAGGAAAAAATGCCATCATTTGCAGCTACTCCCTAGGTCGTGGGTTTTCAACTACCCCTGCTAACTTTCCCACTACCACTAAATCAGACAACTATCGTCAATCGACTGACCTTTGGTTGTCATTCTATTTTCCTATAAATATTACTCTTTCACATTTTCCATTTTTCTTTCTTCTTCTTCATTTGCGCATTTTTCCTACAACCTTTCAGAGTGATATTACTCTCCTCGTTTTCTTTCCTTCTTTTGTTGTGATGGCCTCCTCTACTAATGCCAAGGATATAGTCACCTTTAAAACTGGTAACAACCCTATTGAGTTCTAACTTACTGAAGAAGAAAGTTTAAAACCTATTCCGCAACTAACATCCACTGATGAGGCTGTAGTGAAAATTTGGCAACACCAAATGCTTATTTCTTTTGTTGTTGTTGACAAACTCATTTATTTCCACATGTTGTATCTAGATACCAAAATGCAACCCAGAAATGTTCAAACCCACTTCCCTGGCTTTACTCCCACTATTCCACCAGCCTTTAAGAAGGATGGTTCTATCGACGTGAAGTTCATGAACCCAAAGGCTAGGGTTTTCAGGTCGATGCCTACTCCTGGCAATAAAGAGTATGTGGATTGGCTCAACAAAGATCAACACAAATGCCAAGACAATGGAATGTGACTGGAATTTTTGACATAATCCAAATCTCGAGGAACACCCATCGAATCAACCGATGTATGTTACTTGCTTCGATATACTTTTGGGAAGGTTCAACTAACACCTTCCAACTTCCTTGTGGTATGCTAACGCCAACTCTTTTCGACGTGGCAACCATTACTGGTTTCTCACCTCTAGGAGAAACCTTCGACCCCACTCTTCCGACAAAAACACCTTTTCTTTCAATCGTGCAAGTCTTCAAAAATATATTAAAGATCACCATGATCAAGATTCTGCTGAAGTTTCCAACGAGGAACACATTGCTTTTCTAACTCTTTGGATCTCGTATTACGTATTCTGCCATGGTTCTCTGCAAATAGCCAAGAGCTACATAATCCTAGCAATCCAAATCCACGAGGGTCGACAAGTGTCTTTAGGTAAACTTCTACTAGCCCCTCTGTACCATTCTCTAGGGCTTACGACACTAAAACTGAAGCTTCTCCACTCCACTTCAAAGGCCCTGAACCTATCT
This sequence comes from Lathyrus oleraceus, assembly GCF_024323335.1. Taxonomy (NCBI): domain Eukaryota; kingdom Viridiplantae; phylum Streptophyta; class Magnoliopsida; order Fabales; family Fabaceae; genus Lathyrus; species Lathyrus oleraceus. The sequence continues at coordinate 258,434,027 of NC_066580.1, forward strand.
GACCCCATGTGGCTGCTGCAACATTGGTTAAAAGCCACTTTCGAGTACCAATTGGGTTATCCTGTGTCGGAGCGTATAATGCGTTTGAACCAGGATCGACCTATAGAAGGCGTAAGACTCGCCTTAATGACATGTCAGGAGATCCCCAACAAACACCTCTTCATGAAGTATCTTAATAGGTTCATCGGAGTCAATTCTTTTGTTCCAGGTATGGCCTCATTTGTGGATCGAAGCTTTGGTCCAACATGGTTTAAAAACCCTTTCCTTGGTGATTCTCCCTAAGATACAGCGTTGTCGAGTGCTGTGTGGAGGGCATTTTTGACTCATATGATGTTGTCCTTCAGGATAGAGGTTGGGTTGAAGGGATATGGTTTCATGAGCTACCAACCTAACTTGGTGGCTTGACAATTTAGCCTGAGCCAGATGTTGCCAAAGTCTTTGGTGTCTCATTCGACTGACATTGTATGGCTGGTCGACAACTGAACTTTGAAGGCCACAAAGATTCCCTCAAATTTCATAAGTCGAATCAGCGCCTCAAATTGCCAGTCTTCAAATTTCAACAATCCTTCTTGACCACCAAAGACTTTGACAAGCGTCAACTAAGGTTCAGCCCTCTTCCTCGACTGCCATGCCTGCTCCTGAAATGGATGCTTCTGTCACTCTCAAGCTTCAAAAGTTAGAAAATTATTTGTTTGAGCGTGAGGTTTTAGTTTTCGTTGAAGAGGAAGAAACCTTGGGACTCGACATCCTCAAACTGCTTGATGAACTTGCTCGACACAAGCTTCCTGCTTCTAGTGCCAGGTACTTAATTGAATTTGAAGCTTTCTTCACATAGCTGATCAAGGACCTCGCTCTTTATTGGAATGCTGACTTTCAAATTAAGACGAAGATCAACGAGATGAGACGAGAGTGGGATTTTAGTGAAGTTTGTGAGAGAAAGCTCAATGACTTTGAGGTCAACAAGCAGGAACGTCTCAACAAACAACAAGCCTTCGACCAACAAATCTCAGACTATCAAGCTCAAATAGCTGAACTTACCAAGAAGATTGCTGAGGTCAAGGAACAAAGGGATTCTTTGGATTTTAATGAACCTCTTCCGGCTCAAGGCGTTGTCAACCAGGAAATTCTTAAAGGGATTGCACATGGTGAGAAAGCCCTTGAAATCAAAGAAAGGATTAGCCAACTGTAAGAGAAGAAAGGCCTTCTTGACAGCATAACTGATCATGAGAAGACCCTTTTTGAAGATTTTAAGTCTAGGTTTCCTGCCTGATGTATTTCTTTATCGAGGCAATTGTGACGCTGATTGGCCATTTTGTATGCCATCTTGGCTTTTATAATTAATGGTCAATTTCATTACATTTTGATTTGAATCTCTTGGAGCATAGGTTTATATTTTTTCAAATATTTCCCATTTACCCTTACGATTCGTCGATCAATACCCAACTCTTGAATTTCGTAGCCACTGTTAGTAAATGTTTGGATCACTTGAAATGGTCCTTCCCAATTTGGTGACCATTTTCCTAAAGTTTGATCTCTTCGATACATAGGTAAAATCACCTTCCAAACGTAATCATTTATTGCATACTTTGACCACACGTGCTTTTTTTCATATCAACATGTCTATTGCAGCCAATCTTTCTTCGTCTAAATTAGTTAGTTCGTCGAATATCAATCTCCAATGTTGTTCTGACGGAATGTCATTTTTACCTTGCACCCTAATTGATTGTAAACAAATTTCTGCTGGCAACACAACATCGTGCCCAAATGTCAAAAGAAAAGGCATTGAATTCGTTGCCTCTTTTAGGGATGTTCGACACACCCATAAAATTTGGTCTAATGTTTTATGAAAATTCTTAGGTTTCTTGGCAACGTGTTTTTTGATTAAACCAATTATCACTTTATTGGCTGCCTCGACTTGGCCATTTGCTTAGGCGTAGTAAGGTGTGGAAGTAACCAACTTGAACCCTGTTTTAGTAACAAACTCTTGCATCTTTTGACCCACAAAAACTGAGCCTTGATCTGTAGTAATGGTTTGAGGAATTCCAAACCTATACACGATGTGTTTTTGAATGAATTCGATCACAACCTCTTGGTCCACTTTTATCAAAGGGATAACTTCTATCCATTTTGTGAAGCAGTTTATTCTAACTAGGATACATTTTTGTTGTTTCAACGAGGATGGTAGAATCTCACCGATGACATCTAATGCCCACCCTCCAAAGGGCTAAGGCTTGATAATTGCATGCAACTCACTGGCTGGTATATGTTGGATGCTTGCGTGTATCTGACATTCTTGACACCCTTTGGCAAAGTCAATACATTCTTTTAACACACTTGGCCAGTAAACACCTTATCGAAATAATAACCATTTCATTTTATGGCCAACTTGGTGGGCCTCACATATTCCACTATGTACCTCAAACATTGCTAAGTATGCTTCTGTATGCCCAAGACACTTAAGCAATACACTTATGGAGTCTTTTTCAATAACTAATTTTCCAGGCGTACATAGCTTAACGCTCTATACTTGATTTTCATGTCAGTGTTTCTGACTGGATTTTCTAGGTACTCTATGATTGGCTTTCTCCAATCTGACAGTGACAAATTGTCAATGGCAAAAACTTCATGTCTTACAAAAGTTTCGAAATTTTCAAAAAATTTATCACTGAAGACATTCGCCGCCCCAGTTTTTGGGATTGCCATTTTGGGTGACGATGAGATGTTTGAAACCATCTTTTCTTTCACCTCAATGAAATCCTTGAGCTTATATTTCGACAATTTATACCCAAATGCAATTTATGCTAAATCTCTGGCTTCTTGATTTACCATTCTAGGCACATGTCTGACCCCTGACAACCTCGAAGCACTCTAGTAGGTGTGTCGCCATTGCGAAATACATCAGCATATTTTCTTTAATTCACTTGTATTCTCGTGTGATTTGTTTGATCACTAGCTCTGAATCCCCTTTTATTTTGACCTTCATGGCTCCTAAACCCCTTAAGGTTTTTAGACCAGTTATTAGGGCTTCATACTCTGCTTCGTTATTGGAACACTTTCTGTCGACTTTACATTGAACTTCGTCGGAATGTCTTTTAGGTATAATATTAAGATCCCAACTCCTGTTCCATTTTTATGACTTGACTCGTTGAAGTATAACCTCCAAGGGTTTGTGTCGACCATGTTTAGTGATGGTTCGACTATTGTATGATCTATAATAAAGTCTGCCACGATCTGGCCTTTCATAGCCTTCAAAGGCATATAGGTTAAAGAAAATTCAATTAATGCTAGTGCCCATTTCTCAATTCGACTATGTAGAATAGGTTTAGACAACATATATTCAATAATATCACAATCAGACGAAACATAAACATCAATTGGTTTTATATATTGCTTTAATTTCATACACGAGAAGTATAAGCATAGGTACAATTTTTCAATCACATTGTACCTAGTTTAAGCATCTATTAAAATTTGACTGAGGTAATTGATGGGTCTTTCGACACCACTATCATCCTCTTGAGCTAACATACATCCTATGGTCGTATCCGATGCAACAATATACAACCTCATATTCTTATACCTAGGTGGCAATAAAATGGGAAGTTTTGTGAGGTACTCTTTGATAGCGTCGAAAACCTCATGTTACCCTTGTCCCCAGTGAAAATCACTTTCCTTCTTGATCTTGAGTAGTGGCAAAAAACCTTCATCTTGCTACTTATATTTGATATAAATATTCTCAAGAAGTTTATCTTTCCCAACAAAGACTGGAGCTGCTTCTTTGTCGATGGGGGTTTGAGATCCAAAATTGCTTTTGTTTTGTTTTGGTTGATCCCGGTGCCTTTTTTGTGCACCACGAAACCTAAAAAGTCTCTTGCATGTACACCAAAAGCACATTTTAATGGATTCATTTTTAATCCATATTTTCTCATCCTCTCAAAAGAGTGTCAAAGATGATCCAAATGATCATTTTTTGATGAAGATTTTATCACAATATCATTAATGTATACCTGCATAAATTTTTCAATAAAATCATGGAATATGGAATTCATGGCTCTTTGATAGGTTGCTTTGGCGTTTTTTAAACCAAACGGCATCACAACCCATTCGTATGTTCCCAAAGCTCCAGGACATCGAAAGGCCGTCTTGGGAATACCATCTTCTGCTATGAGAATTTGATTATATCCAGAATAACCATCAAGCATACTCAAGTATTCGAAGCATGTGGTTGAATCAAATAACCTTTCTGCCACATGCATCAAATACTCATCTTTTGGAGTAGCATTGCTTAAGTCTCTAAAATCTATAAAGACTCTAAGAGTTCCATTATTCTTGATAACAGGTACTATGTTGGCTAACCATTCGACATACCTTGTAGTTCTGATGAACTAGCTTTTGAGCAGTCTTTCGATCTTTTGCTTTATCTTTACTGTGATTTCTGGAGCAAATCATCGAGGATGTTGCTTTAATGGCCTCTTTCTTGGATGAATATGCAATCGATACTCCATTACACTTAGATTTAGGCCATGTATTTTGCCATAGTCCCATGAAAAACAGTCTATGTATTCTTTGTAAGACCTCAATTTTGACCCTAAGATCCCTCATGCAATTTCATCATAAGCATTAGCATTGGGATTATACCTTGGCATCCTCCTTACCCCTCTTTCATTGGGTTTGTTTTGGGAGAAATCACCAAGCACTATGTGATTGTATCATACTTGTATATCATCATTTACTAACCAAAATACAAAAATATGTCTTTGCATTTTCCTAACTCCTTTGTAGGTAGGGCATGATCTCCATTGATCTATCAAGTTTATATCTAGGGTTTGAGACCCTCATGACAAAGAGCACAACCATGAATTGATCCAATAATGGTTATGAGCATCATATATGAGTTCCATTGATTCCTACATGTTATATTGATCAAGTTTTCTTCAAGAGTTTGAGGGTGATTTGTCTTGGAAACCCTAGTTTGACTGGGTATCTTGAGTAACTTCTCCAACAATCTATCTTACCATTTTATTAAATTTCTCAAAGGACACTTCAAAATTAATCATCCTATGCATATATGATCTACCATGAGCCAAGAAAGTCAAAAGAATTGAAGGTTAGCAAGTTGGTTGATGGTGGTTGTCCAGATGAATTCACCATATGAAAATGATTCCAAGAGAAAAGTTACTCTAAATGCCATTCCAAACAACTTTAATGTTGAGACCTAGAGCTAGTTTTGCTTGGAAAATCATTTTCTATGTCGAAACATTATAGGCCATTTTGTCTAAACCCTAATTTGAAAGTCAACGTACCAAGGCCATAACTTTCTCAATTTTTTATGAGATGAAAGATTTCCAATTCTCACAATCAAATTCAAGATGTCTACTTCAACTTTGATGTTTTGAGTGAAAGCAAATTCAACTTTTATGAGCATGTGATATGAGGTTACATTATAGGTCATTTTTGACCTATACCATTGAACAAGTGATTTTTCCAAACTTTAAAAATGCATAAATCTATCATTCCAAATCCAAATGACATGAAATTGGTGACCATTTTGAAGGTGTTTCAAAGATCTACAACTTTGATGAAGACACGTTTCTCATTTGAAGCTCACATAAAAAGTTAAGCAAGGTGGAATATTGAGATATATGGCTTGACATCTAGAAAAAATTTCAACATGTTGAAAATTCCAAACTTCCACCTCAAAATTCTCCATGTTCCAAGCTCCAAATGAAAAAGTGTTGAACATGAAAGTTGTTTCTCTTGATCTAACCTTTCCAAAAAGTAAATTTTATCCCTTTTGGACAAGATTTGCTAGGGTTGCGCATGGCTTGAACATGGCATCATCATTTGGCAAAAATCAAACTTCAAGTTTCCATGTACAATTGTCTAGCACTCCAATTTGATTTCAGACTTGTTCACACTCAATTATGGATCAAATGGAATGATCTCATGGGCCTTAACACGCCCATGCACACATGCATCACTCATTGCCAATTTTTGAAACTCAATTATAAGGTGCAAATATCATGTGATTCAGCTATAAATAGAGCACCATATACTCAGAATTAAGGATTCATTCACGCCAACTTTGAACCCAAACACCAAACCCTTCCATTTGGGAGGATAATCCTGAGAATTTCCTTTAGAAATTGAGTTTGAATCTCACTGTTTTGAGATTCAAAACTCCAGGGATCCAAGACCTTTTGTGCATTCTAATCTACTTCTACAAGCATCCTGAGCAAGATCAAGCACGAGCCAAAGCAAGAACAAGTGAATCCAGACCTGCATCGAAGGTATTTTCCAGAAAATTTCATGTCTTCAATTCTCTCTCAATTCTCTTGGATCTTTGGTTGTCTGAAGTCCTACAAATGTAGGCAAGAAGATTGAGTTGCTTAGAGGTCAAATCGAAGCAACTCAGTTGACACATCTCAAAATTCAACTCATCATATCTTTCTATATATGTAGAGTTAGTTAAAATTGAGGTCAGATTCGTGCTCTATGCCATTTTTTCTTTTAGATCATGTCCTCCTTTTTCATTTTCTTGATGGTGATGAGTGAACTAGTCTGGCCAGGGTCACCGGAGAAGATGACCAGCCTTTAGACTCCGGCGATGCGCTGGAAGTGTTCAAAGCCTTTGATCTGGTTCAAATTGTTTTAATCTCATGTGTTGGTTCTGATTACCATCCCTGTGGCGCATTGACTTAAGTCCACGGTGTAAAGCGCGCTGAGGACCATTTGATCTGCCACCTCAGTTAATGAGGAAGATCAAGTGGTCCACGTTTTTTGTTATTTTTCTGATTTTCTTTTATTCCTTTTATTTTCATTAATTCATATTAATTTTAATATTGATCCAAAAAATATGAGAGTTTCACCAAAAAAATTCAAATATTTTCCTCTTTCATATTCTAAATTAAAATTATTTTTTGGATCATTATTAATATTTTTCATGACTTAATTGATTTTGTGTTTATTTTTAATTGTTTAAAAATACTTTTAAGTCTTTAAAAATTCTGAAATTTTTTCTCCAAGGTCCTTTGACCTTGTTTGACCTATGAAAATTTCATGGCCATTTATTTGGTGTTTTGATCAGGTTTTAGGAATTTGACAAACCATATTTAATTTAAATGCCTTATTTTAGTATTTTTAATTTGAATAAATGCCAAATAATTTTGTTGACCAATTGTGATTACTTGTTTGTGTTTGACTCTTGTTGTTGGGCCTTGGTCAAGGTTGATTTGATTTTGTCAAGGTAATATCATTGGATTTAGGGGATTGATGGAATGTACATTCCATCTCCCAAAATGAATGAATGATATTAATTTGGTAAAATTCCTCCTTTGATCAATTTGAGTTTTGATCCATTCCCTTCCCCCTTCATCTCATTCCCCTTCTTTATGCATTCATCTCATTTGATCTATGATATCTCAAAGTCCTAAAGCTAGTTGATTGAAAAATTAACATGAGTATGGATGAGATTAAGCCACCTCTTTTGCATATCTCGTTTTGTGTGTGGTATGTTTCATGAGCATAGTCCATTATACTATGTCTTTAACATGCATTAACACCAATATTCTATTGCCCGACCTCAAATAGTTGTGACTTCTACATAAGTCCAATTACGATTGCTTAACATAGCGTTAAATTTGTGACATAAAAAGCATAGTATTCTAGTTAGTGAGATTGTAAGTCTCCCCTCTTTCATGGTATTATGTGGAAACTTGGCCTTTTTTCCTTCCTTTGGAAGATGTCTTGGCTCAAGGATCCATGCTTGTGATAAGTGGGTTGAGTGTTCTCCAAAGAATGTCTTAAAATGAAAAGCAAAAGCAAAACAATACTAACTTCTAACTCATTAACAACTAACTTTTAATTTCAAGTCATTTACTTTAATGTCATTTAATTCTTGCCTTTATTCATTTGTCATTGTTCATATCATTCTAATTGTTTATGTTAATGCAATTTTCACTTTGTCCACTTGGACCATATTATGTGATATATCTTGTTTGTATATACTTTGCTTGTTTGTGTGGTCTTTGACCATTAATGTACATAATAACAACAAAAACCCTAAAAAACTTTTGCGTGGACTGTTGGTTTGATCTTGAACAATAGGACTTAGAATTTAGGCAACATTCCTATGCTAAAGGACTTGGCCAATGCCAACTTGTGTGAAACCAATTGCTTGTAATTTGAAACTTCATCTGACACATCATTGAAGATCCCTTTGAGTTCATCTGCAACATGATCATTGTGAAGCTGTTATTTTGAACCTGTGACTTGTGGAATTCATCTGCTACACGGGCTAATCTTGAAGAAGATCATGGAATGGCTAAAGCTTGGATGTGGCTATCTTTATTTGATTCCTTTGCTCTTCAAGATAATATGATTGTGCATTTATGTGTTGCTTGATTCTAAATGTCCAAGGGAATTCTGGGTTTTTATTGACATTTTTGTCTATTGGATTGCTACCCATTTGGTCAGATCTTTTCAACTCTTAACTTTTAATTTTGTGCATAGGATTAGTCTCTTCATCTTCTCCCCATTTCTTTAATTTCAAAATCTCTCCCTCCCTTTTCAAAATCTTCTTTGATTGAACTTATTTTTTTCTAAACTTTGACCATTTTGCAAAAAGATAGAAACTTTGGCCTTATGCTATCGCATTTTCAAACTTCTTTTCTTAAATCAAATTTGTAAATAAACTTAATTATACTTGACTTAAACTTTCAAAAAGCCAAAAAGAACTAACTCATTCAAACCATTTTTAGGCCTTTGTGCCTTTAAAACTTAATTTTTGTTAAAAGCAATGCATCCGTTTTGAAATTTGTATCACGAACTACGAGGTTTTGATCCCTCATTTTTATGTTGATACGTAGGCACAAGTCCGAAGGTCTTGTCAAACACACAAAAAAATATAATTAATGAATTCTTTTTCTCATCCCCCCATTCTATTTGTTTGTAAACATCATTTTTATACCAAATACATATGCACACAAAAAGGGCTCCCTAGGAGTACCCAGGACACTTTGGGTGCTAACACCTTCCCTCTGTGTAACCAACCCCCTTACCTGTAATCTCTGACATTTTATTAGTTTTGATTTGAAAACTTCTTACTTTTTTTTTTTGTTCGTACTTTTTCCCTTTTCCCTTGGAAACAATAAAAGTGCGGTGGCGACTCTTGTTATTCGATGTCTAGCTTATCCGTAGCTTGATGGTCATGAATTTACCGCTACAGAAATTAAGCGGCGAATCTGCTGGGGAGTCGTCTCCAGTGGGTTTAGCCTACTTTTTGTGTGTATATATTTGTATATATGTGATGTTTGTATATATGTATGTGTGATATAATCTGCTTGTTGTGCTTGGTGATCTCTGAGTGGTGATATAAGTTCTAACCCGAACTTGAGTGCAATTAAGATAGGAGGATGGTATAGTCATGTTCAACTTGTGTGGAGTAGTCCTTAACAAGTTGGCTTCTTTTGAGACCGAGATCCGCCGCATTCGAAGGAAGTACGCGCCTTCAACTAGGTCTTCTGACGTTGTTAGGGATCCTTAGGATGACTAGTCTCCTTTTCTCTTGTATTTTTCATTTGGTTTTTGAAATTGTACTCAATGTAATCCTTCCAATTATATAAATAAAAAAGAGATTTTTGGTCATATAAATATTATTTCAATTGTTGATATATATGTTTGCAAATGATATAGTAAGTTCCTTGAAAATAAAAATAAACAATCAAGCATTACATTTCATGCATCTTTTGCATAATCAGGTTTCTCTTTCGCCAGATGTCTCATTGGTGTTTCATTTGTGCTTTAGCCAAGCTGACTCACCGGTACAACATCCGTGCCAATCATCTCAGAATTATGGAGCATCTAGAGCAAGAGAACAGAGAGGTGAAGGACGAGATCGCCCGCCTGACTGCCATGATGGAGTCAGTTCTTGCTGCTCAGAGTCAATCTTCTCCAACTCCTGTAACTCCTCCTGCGAGGACAGTTATTTCAGAGGTGGCTACCTCTACCATGCATGCTGCTACCGCTCATTTTGCACCCACTATGCCTGCCGGATTCCCGTGGGGAATGCCGTCCAACTTTGTGCCTGAAGGCTTTGTGTCTAATTTTGCTTCCATGCCGGCATCTAGCCCGATCATGTTTGTGCCACCTCCCGTTGTGCACACCTTACCTCGTGTAGAGGACACCATTTATCACTCTGAGCCGTCTGAGGGTCCGGATGTCTACGAGAAAATGGATGAAATGAAAGATCAGTTTCTTGAGTTGTGCAAGGAATTGAAGACGCTTAGGGGTAAGGATTTGTTTGGAAAGAGTGCTGCTGAGTTGTGTTTAGTGCCCAATGTCAAGATCCCGGTGAAGTTCAAAGTGCCTGACTTTGAAAAGTATAAAGGGAATACTTGTTCGCTCAGTCATCTAGTGATGTATGCTTGCAAGATGTCTACTCAGACCGATAATGATCAATTGTTGATCCATTATTTCCAGGACAGTTTGAACGGTGCTGCGCTCCGTTGGTATATGGGGTTGGATAGTGAAAGCATTCGCTCTTTCAATGAATTGGGAGAGGCTTTTGTCAAGAAGTATAAGTACAACGTGGACATGGCGCCTGATAGAGACCAGCTGAGGTCTATGTCTCAGAAAGATAAAGAGACATTCAAAGAGTATGCGCAGAGATGGAGGGAATTGGCTACCCAGATCACTCCTCCTTTGGAGGAAAAAGAGATGACAAAGATCTTTCTGAAAACTCTGAGTTCATTTTACTATGAACGAATGATTGCTAGTGCCCCCAATGACTTTACCGAGATGGTAAACATGGGGATGAGGCTTGAGGAAAGAGTATGAGAGGGACGTTTGTCGAAATATGAAGCATCGTCGAGTAAGAGGTATGGTAGCAGTTTCAGCAAGAAAAAGGATAATGAAGCAAATGAAATAAGCAGTGGGAGGCAGAGGAGGCCTCAAATCAGAAGGAATCAACCATCGTGTTAACATCACCATCAAGTATCTTCCGTTATCCCTGTGTTTTCTAATCAACAATCAACACCAGTTCAACAACCACAACGTCAACAACAACAATCGCAACAACGAACAAATACCTACAACAACAACAATACCACCAACAATCATCATCAACAAAACTTTGAGAGGAAGAAGGTCTCTTTCGACCCGATTCCTATGTCATATGCAGAATTATACTCATCTTTGGTTCTCAAGAACCTGATCCAACCGAGAAATCCGCCGCAGATTCCAGAACCACTTCCATGGTGGTACAAGCCTGAACTCCATTGTGCTTTTCACCAAGGAGCACCCGGACATGATATTGATAACTGCTACCCACTCAAGTATGAGGTTCAGAAGCTTACGAAGAGTGGAATGGTGTCCTTCGAGGACCATGCGCCAAATGTGAAAGAAAATCCGCTACCCACTCATGGGAACTCTTCTGTTAATATGGTAGATGGTTGTCCTGGCGAGTTTAAGGTTTTTGATGTGCGTTTTATCCGGAGATCCTTGGTGCAGATGCATAGGGATGTTTGTTTGGTAAGTGATTGTGAACACGACCATGACATTTGTGTTATTTGTAGTGTTAACCTGAGGGGTTGTGAAGTTGTGAAAAGGGGCATCCAACGACTGATGGATGAAGGCATGATTCAAATTGTTCAATCTCGTCATGTAGATGACAATGTGAATGCCATAGTGCCCATTTTCAAACAGCCAGAGAGATTGGTAATCCAGTACGACAACAGCAATAGTAACAATGTCAGCAATAGATCAGTATCGCCATTGGTTATACGATTAGCGGGCCCATACCCGTATTCATCTGATAAAGTTGTTCCGTATCAGTATAATGCTACAATGATAGAGGGTGGTCAAGAGGTTCCGTTGCCTACGGCTAGCACTGTGGTGAGCATTACCGATGTTACCAAGGTGACCCCCAGTGGTCGTGTGTTTGGGTCGGTGTTCTCAAAGGATAAGGAAGAATCAATTGTGAGTAATAAGGTAGAAGTGCCTGTTGTAGATCCAATTGGTGCTTCAAAGGGTAAGTCTGATGAATCCAGAGATTTGAAGGCTAACGATGATGATGAGGTACTTCGGTTAATCAAGAGAAGTGAGTTCAATATGGTAGAGCAGCTGCTCCAAACCCCCTCAAAAACTCAGTGTTGTCTCTGCTCATGAATTCTGAAGCGCACAGAGAAGCACTGCAGAGAGTCCTGGGACAAGCTATTGTAGAACATGATGAATTCGATCATATTATGGCTAAGATCACTTCTTGCAACAATCTTAGCTTCTGTGATGAAGAACTCCCTGAGGAGGGAAGAAATCATAATCTGGCTTTGCACATTTCTATGAATTGCAAAGAGGATGCTTTGTCAAATGTGCTTGTTGACATCGGGTCATCGTTGAATGTGTTGCTGAAGTCAACTCTGTCAAAGTTGTCATATCAAGGAGCGCCTATGAGGTATAGTGGTGTAATCGTCAAGGCCTTTGACGGTTCGCGCAAGACGGTTATTGGTGAAGTGGACCTTCCAGTTAAGATAGGTCCGAGTGATTTTCAAATCACTTTTCAAGTAATGGATATCCACCCGGCCTACAGTTGCTTGTTGGGAAGGCCATGGATTCATGAGGCAGGAGTTGTTACCTCCACATTACACCAGAAACTCAAATTCGTGAAAAATGGCAAGCTAGTGATTGTTGGTGGAGAGAAGGTGTTGTTGGTTAGCCACATGTCATCTTTCTCTTATGTGGAAGCTGAGGATGAGGTTGGAACTTCGTTCTAGGCCTTATCTATTGCTACTGAAAAGAGAGTTGGGGCACCTATGTCCTCATTGAAAGATGCTAAGAAGATTGTGGAAGAAGGCAATGTTGACCAGTGGAGGCGCATGGTAGAGGTCTCCGACAACAAAGGCAGAACCGGTTTGGGGTTCCAGAAAGGTTCATCAACTGCAAGGATTGAAGATATGCAACTTAGCTTCTGTAGCGGAGGGTTCATTCATGGCAATGAACAACACTTAGTTGTTGTGCTAGAGGATGACGAAGAGGAAGACTACACCAATTTTGTGACGCATGGAAAGGCTTGCAACAATTGGACTGTTGTCGATGTTCCTGTTATTTTGCATCGATCTAAGTAGTTGCTTTTATATGTTTTAAAATCCTTCTCCTATGCCTAAGGGAGAAGTGAACATTGTTTGGGCATTTTCAAATTGATCATTAATAAAATTAATTTTATTCATCCACATCTATGATGTCTTGTTTTTACTTTTTGTTTTATTCTGAAAATGGTAATCACAAAAAACATAAATAAATAATATAATTGCCCATCTGCATAATATTTGGTCATAAATTCACTTCTCTAAAATCAAAATATCAAATCATTATGCAGGTTGGTTCCTAACCCCATTGAATACAATGATCCTTCTCCTTCTCCTTCTCCGAACTTTGAATTCCCTGTGTTTGAGGCCGAGGAGGAAAGTGATGTAGAAATGAGTGATAAATTATCTCGTCTTCTTGAGCAAGATGAAAAGACCATTCAGCCGTTCGAAGAGCAGATTGAGCTTGTCAACTTGGGTTCCGAGGATGATGTGAAGGAAGTCAAGATTGGGTCTCGCCTGTGTTCAGATGTTAAGAAAGGGTTGATTGATCTTCTTCGAGAGTATTCAGATGTGTTTGCTTGGTCCTATCAAGACATGCCTGGTTTGAATTCTGAGGTTGTGGAGCATAGATTGCCGTTGAAGCTAGAATGCCCGCCAGTCAAGCAGAAGTTGAGAAGAACGCATCCTGATATGGCAGTGATGATCAAAGAGGAAGTGCAGAAGCAGATTGACGCCACTTTCCTTGTAACCGCCGAGTATCCACAATGGGAAATATTGTGCCTGTACCGAAAAAAGATGGAAAAGTATGCATGTGTGTCGATTATAGAGATTTGAACAAAGCCAGTCCGAAAGATGATTTCCCTCTGCCACACATTGATATGCTGGTAGAAAATACTGCTAAATTCATAGTCTTTTCGTTTATGGATGGATTTTACGGATACAATCAGATCAAGATGGCACCCGAAGATATGGAGAAGACCATATTCATTACACCTTGGGGAATATTCTGTTATAGAGTGATGCCTTTCGGTCTAAAGAATGCTGGTGCAACTTACCAGAGAGAAACGACTACTCTCTTTCATGATATGATGCACAAAGAGATTGAAGTATATGTCGATGACATGATTTCTAAATCAATTGATGAAGAGGAACATGTTGAGCATTTGTTGAAGTTATTCCAGCATTTGAGGAAGTATAAACTCCGATTGAATCCCAATAAATGTACTTTTAGTGTTCGTTCTGGTAAGTTGTTGGGCTTTATTGTCAGCGAGAAGGGTATTGAAGTTGATCCTGCCAAGGCCAAAGCAATACAAGAGATGCATGCACCCAAAACTGAGAAGCAAGTTAGGGGTTTTCTCGACCGCTTGAATTATATTTCCAGATTCATTTCCCACATGACTGCCACATGTGCGCCTATATTCAAGCTTATTCGGAAAGATCAGTCCTGTGATTGGACCGAAGACTACCAGAAAGCTTTAGATAGTATCAAGGAATATTTGCTTGAACCTCCGATGTTGTCTCCACCTGTTGAAGGAAGACCGTTGATCATGTATTTGACTGTGCTTGAAGATAGTATGGGTTATGTCCTCGGTCAGCAAGATGAGACTGGAAAGAAAGAATTTGCGATTTACTACCTCAGTAAGAAGTTCACCGACTGTGAGACTCGGTATTCTATGCTTGAGAAGACTTGTTGGGCATTGGCTTGGGCTGCTAAGCGTTTACGTTAGTATATGTTGAATCATACCACTTGGTTGATATCCAAAATGGATCTGATCAAGTATATATTTGAGAAGCCTGCTTTAACTAGGAGGATTGCCCATTGGCAGATGTTGTTATCAGAGTATGATATGGAATACCGATCTAAGAAAGCGATCAAAGGTAGTATCTTGGCTGACCATTTGGCTCACCAACCAATTGAAGATTACCAGTCAGTGCAGTATGGCTTTCCGGATGAAGAGATTTTGTACTTGAAATGAAAGATTGTGATAAACCATTGCTTGAAGAAGGGCCCGAACCTAGTTCCCGTTGGAGCATGGTATTTGATGGAGATGTTAATCAATATGGAAATGGCATCGGGGCAGTGATCATTACTCCTCAACGCACGCATCTACCATTTACAGCTAGATTGACTTTCAAGTGTACAAACAATATGGCAGAATATGAAGCTTGCATTATGGGGCTTGAAGAGGCCATGAATCTCAGAATTAAGTATTTGGATGTCTTCGGAGACTCAGCTTTGGTGGTGAATCAGATCAAAGGTGAATGGGAGACAAATCAACCCGAGTTAATACCATATAGAGATTATGCGAGGAGGATTTCAACTTTCTTTACAAAAGTTGAGTTTCATCATATCCCTCGAGATGAAAACCGGATGGCAGATGCTCTTGCAACGTTGGCATCAATGATTATGGTAAAGTATTGGAATGAAGTTCCCAATTTTTCTGTGATGCGTCTTGATAGGCCAGCTCATGTGTTTGCTACTGAAGAGATCAAAGACGAGAAGTCATGGTATTACGACATCAAATGTTTCCTCGAAAGTCAGATTTACCCGCCTTGGGCATCTGTGAAAGATAAGAAAACTTTGAGAAGATTAGCCAGTAATTTTTACTTGAATGCTGATATACTGTACAAGAGAAACTTTGACATGGTTTTGCTCAGATGCGTGGATAGACACGAAGCAGACTTGTTGATGACTGAAGTGCATGAAGGTTCCTTTGGTACTCATCCTAATAGACATGCAATGACGAAGAAGATGTTGCGAGCAGGTTAATATTGGCTGACAATGGAATCTGACTGTTGCAAATTTGTGAAGAAGTGCCACAAGTGTCAAATTTATGCTGATAAGATTCATATTCCTCCGACACTTTTGAAGGTTATCTCTTCCCCATGGCCCTTCTCCATGTGGGGGAATTGATATGATTGGGATGATTGAACCCAAAGCTTCAAATGGACATCGTTTCATTTTGGTGGCAATTGACTATTTCACAAAATGGGTTGAAGCGGCATCATACGCAAATGTAACCAAGCAAGTTGTTGTAAGGTTTATCAAGAATCAGATCATATGCCGTTATGGTGTGCCAAGTAAGATCATTACTGATAATGGATCGAACTTGAATAATAATATGGTGGAAGCTCTTTGTAAATACTTCAAGATTGCACATCATAATTCTTCTCCCTACAGACCCAAGATGAATGGAACTATTGAAGCTGCGAACAAAAACATTAAGAAGATTATTCAGAAGATGGTTGTCACGTATAAGGATTGGCATGAGATGCTCCCATTTGCTTTGCATGGGTATCGTACATCCATCTACACTTCAACAGGGGCAACCCCTTTCTCACTTGTGTATGGTATGGAAGCAGTGCTCCCCGTAGAGGTTAAGATTCCTTCATTGCGTGTGCTCATGGAAGCCAAGTTGACTGGGGCTGAATGGTGTCAGACTAGGTTTGATCAGCTGAATTTGATTGAAGAGAAGAGATTGACTGCCATGTGTCATGGTCAGTTATATCAGCAGAGGATAAAGAAAGCTTTTGGTAAGAAGGTCAAACCTCGTGTGTTCAGGGAAGGTGACCTTGTGCTCAAGAAGATTCTATCGTTCAAACCAGATTCTAGGGGAAAATGGACTCCTAATTATGAAGGCCCATATGTTGTTAAGAGAGCCTTTACAGGCGACGCTTTGATTCTTACAACTATGGATGGTGAAGAGTTCACTCGTCCTATGAACGCAAATGCAGTCAAGAAATACTCCGCCTAAAAAGAAAAGAATAGCTCGCTAAGTTGAAAACCCGAAAGGGAGGCTTATGCAAAAATGAGCGTCTCGGTGGATTGAAAACTCGAAAGGGCGATCCAGGAAAAAATTGGAGACATAAAAATAGAAAAATTTCCCGATAAGTTGAGTACCCCACCTTGGGGGAAATTATGCAAAAATTAGGGATTATGGCAAGTAACTGCAGTCTGTTGATCGTCCAGCTTTGGAGAGATTTTGTTGAGCACAAGGGTTGACGTCGATTCGTCATCCCAGTAGCGGTCAAGAGCACAGTGGATATCAAGAGTTGGTAGAAGGACTAAGGATCATTTGTATTCAATGTAACCCTTTTCCATGTAAATTACCATTTTCAACTTTGTAAAAATCTATGGAGTCTTGTCATTTACAGACTACCATCCCATTAAATAAAGTTGAGCTTTTGCCTAATTGTTTCTACTCTTATTTACTTCAGCCAATAGTTTAAATTTTATTATGATCATTTTGGAAATTTAAATTTTTTAATCAAAATCATTTTTTCTTAAAATATATAAAAACAAGAAATTTGTCAAAGCAATTAAAAGGAAGTATCAACAGCACTTCAAAGAATGGCAAGTCCTCAAGTGCTAAACATCAGAGGTTCCCCAAGCAGTTAACCCTTCAGGTATCCTTAGTCGTTTGTGTTGATTCGGTTCCCCTGCGAAGTGTTTGTTCCCTAGCGGAGTTCTGATTCTTTTTCCCAACTAAGTTGGTTGATTCAGTATCTTGCGGCGTGTTATTTCTTTGCAGTGTTTCTGTTTTCCCCAACACGGTCGATGCTTCAGCAAAGTAAGACGTTTTCCCAGTAGATCGCATTGGTTTCCCCACCAGTCGCCATCTGACTCACTCCCAGTCAGATTTTCCTCCTGGTTTCTGAGCAGCTGTTTTGTGTTTATCTTCTGTATGGCTGTCTCTCATTTAATACGGCGTAGACCTAAATATCCTTGCAGACTCGATAATTTCGCCTCTCCTCAGTAGAACTCCTCCCTCGGCTAGATTTAAGCCTTTGGTTTATTGATTTCTCTGTTCTCCAGCAGTTGTCTCCCTCTTTTTTGTGGATTGACCGATGATTGTACCGATGATTCAATTTCTTTGCGACACCTTTGTATCCTTTGTGATCGTTTTGTCAGCATAATCATCATATACATATAGATTCATATAATTTCATAATTGCATATTTTGCATATCCGATTAACTTGTTGATTTGAGATTCTCATTCTCTGTATGGTGGTACTTTATCCCCATACAAAGTTTGGTGTTTGTCCTTCCTCAATTGTAGAGCGTCAGCCCCTTAAGCAGAAAGACTTTAACCTTTCTCCTCTTCCCCCACCGAGTTGTTCCTCGTGGATGATTATTACTTCAGTTTCCTTTCCAGTTGTTTATCTGGATGGAATCACTCCCCTTGAGTTATATCCTCATTGGGTTAAGTCTTGATTGACTGTTTCTATCTAGCTTTTACCTAGATAGATGCTTCGAGTCTCCTAAGAGTTTATTTCCCAGTAACTGGTAATATTCTTCTTAGTTTGCAGTTTGTTACTTCTTGCCCAATACCCGGCAAAAGTACCCCCGTTTTTCTCCTCAGTAAAGTCCCTAGTGGATCTATTCCCCAGAAAGTATATCCTTGATATGTTCATCCTAACCGTTTACGGATATCCTTCTCTCCCCTACCTGAGTTTATCCTTGATATGTTCATCCTAACCGATGACAGATACTCTCACCTTTGGTATTCTACCCAGTAAACAGGTAGTTGTAATCCCTATGCTTGTTCCCTAGAGAGTTAATCCTTGATATGTTCATCCTAACCGATGACGGGTTTTCTCTTTGATGGTCTTCTATCCAACATTCGATAGATGTAATTCCTACTTTTTGTTCAGTTGGTTTATCCTTGATATGTTCATCTTAACCGATGACGGTATCCTCCTTGACATTTCCCAGGCAAGTCTATCCTTGATATGTTCATCTTAACCGATGACGGATTTTCTTCCCTGTTGAGTTTATCCTTGATATGTTCATCCTAACCGATGATGGATACTTTCACCTTTGGTTTTCTACCCAGTAACTGGTAGTTGTAAATCCTTTTTTCTGCAGTTTTCTCCAGCAAGGCTATTCTTACCCAGTAACCGAAAATGAATGCTCCCTTATGTTGGTGCCCAACAAGTCATCCTTGATATGTTCATCCTAACCGATGACGGATGTTCTCTCTGTCAGATCTTTATTATCTCCTCACCCAGTAACAGGTAGTAGATAATAGATTTCTTCTCCTCCTGTGTGGAAGTTTATTTCTTCCCCAGTTGAGTTGAGTGCGCATTTCCTTAGTGAAATCGCTTTTCCTGCATGATTCAAGTACTTCAATTTTATCCTGACTTACTCGTATCCATTGCAGATGTTGTTGTTTCCCCGATTGAGTCTTTCCATGTTTGTATGGAATTCCTCAAGTCCCCCAGTAGTTTTAAGTCGTAGCATGGCCTACGCATAACTCCTTTTCCCCTAGAGTCTCTGTCTCCCCAATGAGTTTTCCTTACACAATACATTATACTCCTGTGAACTTTTGGTCTCTCTGATTTCTTTTTCTTTTGTGGCAATATTTCCCCACAGAGCATTAACTTTTGCATTCATATCATACACATCATGAGGTCTCTTAGGGACCAAAATTTGTTTCTATATATTCTACCGAGTCGACATGAAGAATTTAACCTTCGCCTCCTCAGTTAGAATGTCCTTAAATAGGGGTAGCTGTAAGACCCCAATTTTGACCTTAAGATCCCTCATGCAATTTCATCATAAGCATTAGCACTGGGATCATACCTTGGTATCCTCCTTACCCCTCTTTCATTGGGTTTATTTTGGGAGAAATCACCAAGCACTATATGATTGTATCATACTTGTATATCATTATTTACTAACCAAAATACAAAAATATGTCTTTGCATTTGCCTAACTCCATTGTAGGTAGGGCATGATCTCCATTGATCTATCAAGTTCATATCTAGGGTTTGAGACCCTCATGACAAAAAGCACAACAATGAATTGATCCAAGAATGTTTATGAGTATCATATATGAGTTCCATTGATTCCTACATGTTATATTGATCATGTTTTCTTCAAGAGTTTGAGGGTGATTTGCCTTGGAAACCCTAGTTTGACTGGGTATCTTGAGTAACTTCTCCAACAAGCTATCTTACCATTTGATCAAATTTCTCAAGGGACACTTCAAAATTCATCATCCTATGCATATATGATCTACCATGAGCCAAAAAAGTCAAAAGAATTGAAGGTTAGCAAGTTGGTTGATGGTGGTTGGCCAGATGAATTCATCTGATCAAAACTGGGTCTCCCTAGACCCTATCTCCTACAATTTACACCATATGAAAATGATTCCAAGATAAAAGTTACTCTAAATGTGATTCCAAAAAACTTTCATGTTGAGACCTAGAGCTAGTGTTACTTGGAAAATCATTTTCTATGTTGAAACATTATAGGTCATTTTGTCTAAACCCTAATTTGAAAGTCAACTTCCCAAGGCCATAACTTGCTCAATTTTTATGAGATGAAATATTTCCAAGTTGAACAATCAAATTCAAGATGTCTAATTCAACTTTTATGTTTGGAGTGAAAGAAAATTCAACTTTTATGAGCATGTGATATGAGGTTACATTATAGGTCATTTTTGACCTATACCATTGAACAAGTGATTTTTCCAAACTTCAAAAATGCATAAATATATCATTCCAAATCCAAATGACATGAAATTGGTGACCATTTTTAAGGCCTTTTAAATATCTACAACTTTGATGAAGACACTATTCTCATTTGAAGCTCACATAAAAAGTTAAGCAAGGTGGAATATTGAGATATATGGCTTGACACTTAGAAAAAATTTCAACATGTTGAAATTTCCAAATTTCCTCCTCAAAATTCTCCATTTTCTAAGCTCCAAATGAAAAAGTGTTGAACATGAAAGTTGTTCCTCTTAATCTAACCTTTCCAAAAAGTAAATTTTATCCCTTTTGGACAAGATTTTCTAGGGTTGCGCATGGCTTGAACATGGCATCATCATTTGCCAAAAATCAAACTTCAAGCTTCCATGTACAATTGCCTAGCACTCCAATTTGATTTCTGACTTGTTCACACTCAATTATGGATAAAATAGAATGATCTCATGGGCCTGTACACGCCCATGCACACATGCATCACTTATGGCCAATTTTGGAAACTCAATTGTAAGGTGTAAATATCATGTGATTCACCTATAAATATAGCACCATATGCTAAGAATTAAGGACTCCTTCGCTCCAGCTTTGATCCCAAAAACCAAACCCTTCCATTTGGAAGGATAATCCTGAGAATTTCCTTGGAAATTGAGTTTGAATCTCACTATTTTGAGATTCAAAAGTCCAGGGATCCAAGACCTTTTGTGAATTCTAATCTACTTCTGCAAGCATCATGAGCAAGATCAAGCACGATCCAAAGCAAGAACAAGTGAATCCAGACCTGCATTGAAGGTATTTTTCAGAAAATTTCACCTCTTCGATTCTCTCTCAATTCCACTTAATTCTCTTGGATCTTTGGCTGTCTGAAGTCCTACCAATGTAGGCAAGAAGATTGAGTTGCTTAGAGGTCACATCGAAGCAACTCAGTTGACACACCTCAAATTTTAACTCCTCATATCTTTCTATATATATGGAGTTAGTTAAAATTGAGGTCAGATTCATGCTTTACACCATTTTTTTCTTTTAGATCATGTCCTCCTTTTTTATTTTCTTGATGGTGACGAGTGAACCAATCCGGCCAGGGTCACCGGAGAAGATGACCGGCCTTTGGACTCTGGCGATGCGCTGGAAATGTTCAGAGTCATTGATCTGGTTCAAATTGTTTTAATCTCATGCGTTGGTTCTGATTACCATCCATGTGGCGCATTGACTTAAGTCCACGGTGGAAAGCGTGTAACGCCCCGATTTTTATTAAGTGTTATTACTATTATTTTTATAATGTTTGATTTATAATTATTTCGGTAAAATATTTTATTGTGTGTTAATATATTATTAGAGTTTAATTATAAGAATTATGGTATAATAGCTATTGGGCCTAGTGGTGTATATAGTAATTAAGGGAGGTGTAACAATTAAGCCCATTAGTTAGTTTTTATTTAATTAAAACAAAGAATAGAAATAGAATAGAAATAGAAAGAAGAGAAATAGAAAGAAGGGAAATAGAAAGAAGTAGAGAGAAGGAGGAGAAAAGAGAAGAAAAGAGAGAAACGTTAGGGTTTGGAGGAGGAAGAGGAAATTGGAGAAGAAGAGCATCATCTTGATCAACCCAAGCTTGCTAGAACACTATAGAGTAACTCAATCATCATCTCTAAGGTAAGGGTGTGAGTTATCATTTCCTATAATTATGAAAATGATGGGTTTTATGTGGGTAATGGTTGTTAGAGGATATTATTGGGTTTTGATGTTGTGATTGGATTCCTTGCTTTGAAAATGTTGTTTGTGTTCTTGATGTAGTGTTGATTGTTTGTGATTATTGAACATGTATCAATTCTTTGCAAAATGTTAGGGTTAGGTTTAGAAGAATGATAAATAACATTGTGTGTTGTGTTGTTGTTGATGGTTTGGGGTTGGTGTATGTTGTGAAAAATATGCTATTGTGTTGATGAATTAAAGTATGAGTAATTTCACAAATTGTGAATTTAGGAAGTGTTGGAAATTAACAGAATGATGTTTAGAATGATGAAATAAAAGTTAAATTGTGGATTAGAATGGCTTTGTAATACTGAAAATATTGTAGTTCGTTGAAATCTGAGAATGAGATTTTTTACGGAATCGAAATCGGAGGTCCGGAAGGTATTTAACGGTCAAAAACGCATTTTCTATGTTTCCTGCTAAATTCGCGGCGCCAGCTGAGTTGAAAACAGAATTATTTTTTTGTAAACTTCAAACAGTCATAACTTTTGAACCGTAACTCCGTTTTGGTCCCCGTTCGAAGCGTTGCGAAGCTTATGAAATTTTCTACATGTTGTTGATGTTTATAGGCCATTATAAGGGATTATTTTAATAAGTGATTATTTTGGAAAAGTGATTAATAATTGATATAGTAGGAAGCCTATTTGATTAATGAGGAATACCACATAACTATAGTGTGTAGGTGTGTGATGTAAATAAACATAGCATGAGGTTGAATTACCTAAGAGATTGTATGATGAAACAATTTATTGTGATGAATATTCTCATTTGTTTTATATATAAACATATGTATGAACGTTGGTGAATATGATGTTGTGTGAATGCTTTTATGCATGTGAATGGCGACGTGGCCTAAATGGCAATAGCGACGTGGGCTTCGGCCATTGTGATGAGTTATGTTGATGCGATGATGATTTTGGTGTATGTCTATCATTTATCATGGAGTCACATACATTTGCATAAGCGACGTGGCCTTTTGGCAATAGCGACGTGGCCTTTTGGCAAAAGCGAAGTGGGCATAAAGCCTTGGCCTTGATGGCAAAGCGACGAGTCGGTACCGCATAGCATTTGCATAGTTGAGTCACATATGTTGGTTATGTTTATTTCCGCATTTTGTGATAATTGTTGTTATGTGACGGTTTATGAAGTGCGGTGATATTTTGCGATGATGCGATGAATCGTAATATTTTATGATGAATTGATGAAATGTTAAAGTGATGAGATGCTATGATGTAACATTGATGTTGTGGATGATTATTGACTTTGTTTATGATTAAATACATAAGCATTCAAGGGAAGGATTGTGCGATGTGGTAACAATATTTCTAACTTTCCGAATTTACTTATATATTGCTTATCATTATCTTGATTATATGATTTGAGTATCTCACCCTTTTGTTGTTGGCCGTTACCTTTATATTGGTAACGTGCAGGTGTTCCGCGTTGAGAGGAGGATAATGGTAGCACACTTTTGGCGTCATTGCTCTGATTAGGATTGTAACACTCAGGGGTTAATGAACGCTTTTCATGATTTTGATAGTAACAATGCCCTTTTGTATATCATTGTATATGATAGTTGTGATGGGCATTTGTTTGCTTGTTTTCTTTGAATGTGTAAATGTATGACTCGACTTAATTATCTAAATGATTTTCGTTGCGATTTTTTTGTGTATTGCTGCTATATGGACTAGGTGAATCCATATACAGTGTTGTTTATTATTTAACAAGGACTAAGTGGATCCTTGCGCAATTGCCGTGTTGTGTAATTTGTTTAAGTGTTGATGAAATGATATATGTGATGCCTCAATTTTGTGTGAAAATTGTTTACTCTGATTTTTAATTGAATTTTCGACGGGTAGAATTGGGGTGTTACATTAGTGGTATCAAAGCAGGTCGGTCCATCCGACCACGTTGTTGAGTCTTTTGTTGTTTAACGACCTTGTGTTGTTAATTTGTTGCTAATCCTTGTGTGTGTTGTGAGCAGAAGTGTAAGATGGCCGGAAGAAACGCTGGGAGGAATGATGAGGCTCTTGCTGCAGTTATGCAGGCAATGGCTCAGGCGTTCCAGAACCCACCCAATGCTGACGAGAACGTGGGGTCTCGTAGTCTGGCGACGTTTCAGAGGGAGAACCCGCCTACTTTTCTGGGTAGGTATGATCCTGAAGGAGCCTTGGCTTGGTTGAAGGAGATCGAAAGAATCTTCAGAGTGATGGATTGCACTCTTGTGCAAAAGATCCGTTATGGAACTCATAAGCTGTCAGGTGAAACCGATGATTGGTGGGTGGACACTCGTCTAAGGTTGGAAACTGTGGGCGAGGAGATTACTTGGGAAGGGTTTCGTAGAGAATTTCTGAGGAAGTATTATCCAGAAGATGTGCGAGGAAAGAAAGAGATTGAATTCCTCGAGTTGAAGCAAGGGAACTTGTCAGTCACGGAGTATGCTGCTAAGTTCACTGAATTGGCTAAGTTCTATCCTCACTATGATGGAGCCAATGCCGAATTCTCTAAGTGCATCAAGTTTGAAAATGGATTGCGTCCGGAAATTAAGAAAGTTGTGGGATATCAAAAGATTCGCGTCTTTGCGGATCTGATTGATAGTTGTAGAATCTTTGAAGAGGACAATAATGCACACTATAAGATCTTGTCTGAGAAGAGAAGAAGGGGTCAACACATCCGTGGTAAGCCATATGAAACTCCAGTTGGAAGAGGGAAACAGAAAGTGATTCTGGGTCGAAGAACAAGTGGGGGAGATGCTCCTGCTAATGTTATCTGTTTCAAGTGTGGAAAGTCGGGTCACAAGAGTAATGTGTGTAGGCTTGGTGAAACGAGATGTTTCCGTTGTGGTATGCCAGGACATGCGGCTCGTGATTGTAAGCAGAAGGATGTTGTTTGCTTTAACTGTGGGGAAGGAGGACATATCAGTGCTAAATGTCAGAAGCCAAAGAGGAGACAAGAGAGTGGTAAAGTGTTTGCTTTGTCGGGAACTCATACTACAAATGAAGATGGACTTATTCGAGGTACTTGTTTCATTAATAGCATTCCTTTAATTACTATTATTGATACCGGTGCCACACATTATTTTGTTGCTGCGGATTGTGTTGAAAGATTGGGTCTTTCTTTGTCTTCCTTGGGTAGAGATATGATTGTTGAGGATCCCTCTAAGGGAACGGTATCTACGTCTCTTGCGTGTAAGAGTTGCCCCTTGTCAATATTTGGTAAAGATTTTGTAGTTGATCTTGTTTGTTTGCCGCTTGTCGGGTTGGATGTAGTATTGGGTATGGACTGGTTGAAATCCAACTATGTTCATATTAATTGCTACAACAACACTGTGAGGTTTTCTTCTGCCGAAGAAGAGGGAAGAACAAAATTGTTATCCAAGAAACAATTGAAGGAGTTCATAGAAGAAGACGCGTTGGTGTTCTTGTTGATGGCAAGCTTGTCTGTGGAGAGTCGGGCTGTAACTGTGGACTTGCCGGTGGTGTGCAATTTCCCTGAAGTTTTTCCCAATGAGATTCCTAGTGCACCGCCAGAAAGAGAAGTTGAGTTCACTATTGACCTTGTACCTGGTACTAGACCCATCTCTATGGCGCCGTATAGGATGTCAACATCAGAGTTGGCTGAACTGAAGAGTCAGCTAGAGGATTTGCTTGAAAGGAAGTTTGTGAGACCTAGTGTATCACTTTGGGGAGCTCCAGTTTTGCTGGTGAAAAAAAAAGACGGAAGCATGCGACTTTGTATTGATTATAGACAATTGAATAAGGTGACGATTAAGAATAGGTATCCACTCCCAAGGATCGATGACTTGATGGATCGTTTAGTGGGTGCTCGTATTTTCAGTTAGATTGATCTAAGGTCGGGCTACCATCAAATTCAGGTGAAAGATGAGGACATTCAGAAAACTGCTTTCAGGACTCGTTATGGACACTACGAGTACACGGTGATGCCTTTCGGCGTTACTAATGCGCCGGGAGTATTCATGGAGTACATGAATCATATTTCCCATCCTTATTTGGATCAATTTGTGATGGTGTTCATAGACGACATTTTGATTTATTCTAAGTCGGAGGAAGAGCATGTGGAACATTTGCGTATTGTCTTGCAAGTGTTGAAAGAGAAGAGATTGTATGCTAAGTTGTCTAAGTGTGAGTTTTGGTTGAGAGAAGTTAGCTTTCTTGGTCATGTTGTTTCCGGTGACGGAATTGCGGTTGATCCATCGAAGATTGATGCGGTGTTGCAATGGGAAGCTCCTACGTCAGTTACCGAGATAAGAAGTTTCCTAGGCTTGGCAGGTTACTATAGGAGGTTTATAGAAGGCTTTTCTAAGTTGGAACTTCCTTTGACTAAGTTAACTTTAAGGGTGCTGCTTTTGTGTGGGATGTCCGATGCGAAGAAAGTTTCCTTGAGTTGAAGAAAAGGTTGACAACGGCTCCGATTTTGATTTTGCCAAATCCCGAGGAACCGTTTGTGGTTTATTGGGATGCTTCGAAGATGGGATTAGGAGGTGTGCTTATGCAGAATGGTAAGGTGGTTGCTTATGCTTCTAGACAATTAAGGATTCATGAGAAGAACTACCCTACGCATGATTTGGAGCTTGCGGCGGTTGTGTTTGTTTTGAAAATTTGGAGACATTACCTTTATGGATCTAGATTTGAAGTCTTTAGTGACCATAAAAGCTTGAAGTATTTGTTTGATCAAAAAGAGCTGAACATGAGACAAAGGAGATGGCTGGAATTGCTAAAGGATTATGACTTTGGGTTGAACTACCATCCGGGAAAAGTGAATGTGGTGGCCGATGCTCTAAGTAGGAAGACTTTGCATATGTCGACCTTGATGATGAAAGAGTTGGAGTTGATTGAGAAATTCCGAGATATGAGCTTAGTGATCGAGGTGACACCAAGAAGTGTGATTTTGGGTATGTTAAAGATTAACAATGATTTTCTTGATAGCATTAGAGAGGCTCAGAAGCTGGATATGAAACTTGTTGATGTGATCATTGGACTCGGACGATCTGAGAATGAGGATTTCAAATTGGATGCACAAGGTGTGTTGAGGTTTCGTGATAGGATTTGTGTTCCCGATGATGTGGATTTAAAAAGGATGATCTTGGAAGAAAGCCATAGGAGTAATTTGAGTATTCATCCCGGAGCGACTAAGATGTACCAAGA
This sequence comes from Lathyrus oleraceus, assembly GCF_024323335.1. Classification (NCBI taxonomy): domain Eukaryota; kingdom Viridiplantae; phylum Streptophyta; class Magnoliopsida; order Fabales; family Fabaceae; genus Lathyrus; species Lathyrus oleraceus. Next base: position 258,461,515 of record NC_066580.1, read on the forward strand.
TTTGAAAAGATTATTTTGGTGGTCGGGAATGAAGCGTGAAGTAGCTCAGTTCGTGTATGCGTGCTTGACTTGCCAGAAATCAAAGGTGGAGCATCAGAAACCTGCGGGGTTGATGCAACCGTTAGAAATTCCTGAGTGGAAGTGGGATAGCATTTCCATGGACTTTGTGACGGGTTTACCGAATACATCTAGAGGATGTGATGCTATTTGGGTGATTGTTGATAGGCTTACAAAGTCGGCTCACTTTATTCCTATTAACATAAGTTATCCGGTGTCGAAGTTGGCGGAGATTTATACCAATGTTATTGTGAGGCTGCACGGTGTTCCTCTTTGTATTGTTTCGGATAGAGATCCGAGGTTCACTTTATAATTTTGGAAGAGTTTGCAAGAAGCTTTAGGTTCCAAGTTGAGGTTGAGTTCGGCGTATCATCCTCAGACGGATGGTCAAACGGAGAGGACTATCCAATCCTTGGAAGATTTGTTAAGGGCGTGTATTCTTGAACAAGGAGGTTCATGGAATACTCACCTTCCGTTGGTGGAGTTTACTTACAACAATAGTTACCATTCAAGTATTGGAATGGCGCCTTTTGAAGCTTTGTATGGGCGGAGGTGTAGGACTCCGTTGTGTTGGCATGAATTTGGTGAAAGTGTGGTACTTGGACCCGAGATTGTTCGAGAAACTACCAAGACGGTTAAGATGATTCGGGATAAGATGAAGATTTCTCAAAATAGGCAAAAGAGTTATCATGATAAGAGGAGAAAGGATTTGGAATTTAAAGAGGGTGATCATGTGTTTCTAAGAGTCACACCTACGACCGGTGTTGGACGAGCATTGAAAGCTAAGAAGTTGACTCCTCGTTTCATTGGACCGTATCAAATTACGAGTAGAGTGGGAAAAGTTGCTTATAGAGTGGCGTTACCGCCAAACCTCTCGAATTTGCATGATGTGTTCCATGTGTCTCAACTTAGGAAGTATATTCTGGATCCGTCTCATGTGATTCAAATGGATGATATTCAAGTGCACGATAACCTTACGGTTGAGACGATGCCTTTGAGGATCGAAGGTCGTGAGACAAAGTCCCTACGGGGAAAGGAAATTGATTGGGTGAAGGTTGTTTGGATTGGTGCAGTCGGAGAAAGCACGACATGGGAATTGGAGAACAGGATGCGCGACTCCTACCCCGAGTTATTCGAATGAGGTAATTTTTGAGGACGAATATATTTAAGTGGGGGAGAGTTGTAACGCCCTGATTTTTATTAAGTGTTATTACTATTATTTTTATAATGTTTGATTTATAATTATTTCGGTAAAATATTTTATTGTGTGTTAATATATTATTAGAGTTTAATTATAAGAATTGTGGTATAATAGCTATTGGGCCTAGTGGTGTATATAGTAATTAAGGGAGGTGTAACAATTAAGCCCATTAGTTAGTTTTTATTTAATTAAAACAAAGAATAGAAATAGAATAGAAATAGAAAGAAGAGAAATAGAAAGAAGGGAAATAGAAAGAAGTAGAGAGAAGGAGGAGAAAAGAGAGAAAAGAGAGAAACGTTAGGGTTTGGAGGAGGAAGAGGAAATTGGAGAAGAAGAGCATCATCTTGATCAACCCAAGCTTGCTAGAACACTATAGAGTAACTCAATCATCATCTCTAAGGTAAGGGTGTGAGTTATCATTTCCTATAATTATGAAAATGATGGGTTTTATGTGGGTAATGGTTGTTAGAGGATATTGTTGGGTTTTGATGTTGTGATTGGATTCCTTGCTTTGAAAATGTTGTTTGTGTTCTTGATGTAGTGTTGATTGTTTGTGATTATTGAACATGTATCAATTCTTTGCAAAATGTTAGGGTTAGGTTTAGAAGAATGATAAATAACATTGTGTGTTGTGTTGTTGTTGATGGTTTGGGGTTGATGTATGTTGTGAAAAATATGCTATTGTGTTGATGACTTAAAGTATGAGTAATTTCACAAATTGTGAATTTAGGACGTGTTGGAAATTAATTGAATGATGTTTAGAATGATGAAATAAAAGTTAAATTGTGGATTAGAATGGCTTTGTAATACTGAAAATATTGTAGTTCGTTGAAATCTGAGAATGAGACTTTTTACGGAATCGAAATCGGAGGTCCGGAAGGTATTTAACGGTCAAAAACGCATTTTCTATGTTTCCTGCTAAATTCGCGGCGCCAGCTGAGTTGAAAACAAATTATTTTTTTTTGTAAACTTCAAACAGTCATAACTTTTGAACCGTAACTCCGTTTTGGTCCCCGTTCGAAGCGTTGCGAAGCTTATGAAATTTTCTACATGTTGTTGATGTTTATAGGCCATTATAAGGGCTTATTTTAATAAGTGATTATTTTGGAAAAGTGATTAACAATTGATATAGTAGGAAGCATATTTGATTAATGAGGAATACCACTTAACTATAGTGTGTAGGTGTGCGATGTAAATAAACATAGCATGAGGTTGAATTACCTAAGAGATTGTATGATGAAACAATTGATTGTGATGAATATTCTCATTTGTTTTATATATAAACATATGTATAAATGTTGGTGAATATGATGTTGTGTGAATGCTTTTATGCATATGAATGGCGACGTGGCCTAAATGGCAATAGCGACGTGGGCTTCGGCCATTGTGATGAGTTATGTTGATGCGATGATGATTTTGGTGTATGTCTATCATTTATCATGGAGTCACATACATTTGCATAAGCGACGTGGCCTTTTGGCAATAGCGACGTGGCCTTTTGGCAAAAGTGAAGTGGGCATAAAGCCTTGGCCTTGATGGCAAAGCGACGAGTCGGTACCGCATAGCATTTGCATAGTTGAGTCACATATGTTGGTTATGTTTATTTCTGCATTTTGTGATAATTGTTGTTATGTGACGGTTTATGAAGTGCGGTGATATTTTGCGATGATGCGATGAATCGTAATGTTTTATGATGGATTGATGAAATGTTAAAGTGATGAGATGCTATGATGTAACATTGATGTTGTGGATGATTATTGACTTTGTTTATGATTAAATACATAAGCATTCAAGGGAAGGATTATGCGATGTGGTAACAATATTTCTAACTTTCCGAATTTACTTATATATTGCTTATCATTATCTTGATTATATGATTTGAGTATCTCACCCTTTTGTTGTTGGCCGTTACCTTTATATTGATAACGTGCAGGTGCTCCGTGTTAAGAGGAGGATAGTGGTAGCACACTTTTGGTGTCATTGCTCTTATTAGGATTGTAACACTCAGGGGTTAATAAACGCTTTTCATGATTTTGATAGTAACAATGCCCTTTTGTATATCATTGTATATGATAGTTGTGATGGGCATTTGTTTGCTTGTTTTCTTTAAATGTGTAAATGTACGACTCGACTTAATTATCTAAATGATTTCCGTTGCAATTTTTTTTGTGTATTGCTGCTATATGGACTAGGTGAATCCATATACAGTGTTGTTTATTATTTAACAAGGACTAAGTGGATCCTTGCGCAATTGTCGTGTTGTGTAACTTGTTTAAGTGTTGATGAAATGATATATGTGATGCCTCAATTTTGTGTGAAAATTGTTTACTCTGATTTTTAATTGAATTTACGACGGGTAGAATTGGGGTGTTACAAAGCGCGTTGAGGACCACTTGATCTGCCACCTCAATTAATGAGGGAGATCAAGTGCCCCACATTTTTTGTTATTTTTCTGATTTTCTATTATTCCTTTTATTTTCATGAATTCATATTAATTTTAATATTGATCCAAAAATATGACAGTTTCACCAAAAAAATTCAAATATTTTCCTCTTTCATATTTTGAATTAAAATTATTTTTGGATCATTATTAATATTTTTCATGATTTAATTGATTTTCTGTTTATTTTTACTTGTTTAAAAATACTTTTAAGTCTTTAAAAATTCTGAAATATTTTCTCCAAGGTCCTTCGACCTTGTTTGGCCTATGATAAATCTCATGGCCATTTATTTGGTGTTTTGATAAGATCTTAGGAATTTGACAAACCATATTTAATTTAAATGCCTTATTTTAGTATTTTTAATTTGAATAAATGCCAAATAATTTTGTTGACCAATTGTGATGACTTGTTTGTGTTTGACTCTTGTTATTGGGCCTTGGTCAAGGTTGATTTGATTTTGTCAAGTTAATATCATTGGATTTAGGGGATTGATGGAATGTACATTCCATCTCCCAAAATGAATGGATGATATTAATTTGGTAAAAGTCCTCCTTTGATCAATTTGAGTTTTGATCCATTCCCTTCCCCCTTCATCTTATTCCCCTTCTTTATGCATTCATCTCATTTGGTCTATGATATCTCAAAGTCTTAAAGCTAGTTGATTGAAAAATTAACATGAGTATGGATGAGATTAGGCCACCTCTTTTGCATATCTCTTTTTGTGTGTGGTATGTTTCATGAGCATAGTTCATTATACTATGTCTCTAATATGCATTAACACCAAAATTCTATTGCCCGACCTCAAATAGTTGTGACTTCTACATAAGTCCAATTACGATTGCTTAACATAGCGCTAAATTTGTGACATAAAAGACATAGCATTCTAGTTAGTGAGATTGTAAGTCTCCCCTCTTTCATGGTATTATGTGGAAACTTGGCATTTTTTCCTTCCTTTGGAAAATGTCTTGGCTCAAGGATCCATGCTTGTGATAAGTGGGTTGAGTGTTCTCCAAAGAATGTCTTAAAATGAAAAGTAAAAGCAAAACAATACTAACTTCTAACTCATTAACAACTAACTTTTAATTTCAAGTCATTTACTTTAATGTCATTTAATTTTTGCCTTTATTCATTTGCCATTGTTCATATCATTCTAATTGTTTATGTTAATGCAATTTTGACTTTGTCCACTTGGACCATATTGTGTGATATATCTTGATTGTATATACTTTGCTTGTTTTTGGGGTCTTTGACCATTAATGTACATAGGGAATTCTGGGTTTCTATTGACATTCTTGTCTATTGGATTGCTACCCATTTGGTCTGATCTTTTCAACTCTTAACTTTTAATTTTGTGCATAGGATTAGTCTCTTCATCTTCTCCCCATTTCTTTAATTTCAAAATATCTCCCTCCCTTTTCAAAATCTTCTTTGATTGAACTTATTTTGTTCTAAAATTCGACCATTTTGCAAAAAGATAGAAACTTTGGCCTTATGGCATTGCATTTTCAAACTTCTTTTCTTAAATCAAATTTGTAAATAAACTTAATTACACTCGACTTAAACTTTCAAAAAGCCAAAAATAACTAACTCATTCAAACCATTTTTAGGCCTTTGTACCTTTCAAAGTTAATTTTTGTTAAAAGTAACGCATCCGCTTTGAAATTTGTATCACGAACTATGAGGTTTTGATCCCTCATTTTTATGTTGGTACGTAGGCACAAGTCCGAAGGTCTTGCCAAACACAAAAAACTATAATTAATGAATTCTTTTTCTCATCCCCCATTCTATTTGTTTGTAAACATCATTTTTGTACCAAATACATATGCACACAAAAAGGGCTCCCTAGGAGTACCTAGGACACTTTGGATGTTAACACATTCCCTCTGTGTAACCAACCCCCTTACCTGTAATCTCTGACATTTTATTAGTTTTGATTTGAAAACTTCTTACTTTTGGGTTTTTTTCGTACTTTTTCCCTTTTCCCTTGGAAACAATAAAAGCGTGGTGGCGATTCTTGTTATTTGATGTCTAGCTTATCCATAACTTGATGGTCATGAATTTACCGCTAAATTCTTTCAATACTTTGATCAGTTTAACCTTCATCTTCGACCCAACTCTAATGCTTATATAAGTTGGTCTTTTTGTGACCCCATCTCAGAGATCTATCTCTTCGAGTGGGTCTTGCACTTGCATTCTCTACAACCCATTCAATGGGTTTTTCTCAAACCCCAAAGACTTATTGTCATAAATTCAATTTAGCTTTCGGATTTCTGAAGCTGTTGTTTGGCCTTGTCGGCCATCTTCTCATTCCTCAACTTTGGCTTTGATAACCAAATTTTGTTGTTTCTCAGCTTCTATAGCTGTTTTTCTTTTGTTCTCAGCCAAATAGGCCAAAATTTGAGCCAAACTTTCTGACTCAGCAGACATCTCCATCGACTGCAGGCGACCCCGTAGGTAGAATTACGATTTCAGGATCCATTTCCTCCTTAGTATCCCAGATAAATCCATAGTCAGGATCGAGATTCAGGTGTAAGACCCCAATTTTGACCCTAAGATCCCTCATGCTATCTCATCATTTTCATTGGCTTTGGGATCACACCTTGGAATCCTCCTCACCCCTCATTCATTGGGTTTGTATTGGGAGAGAACACCAAGCATATTTGATTTCATCATACTTTCTATCCTTTTGTTTACTAACCAAGATACCAAAAAATATGTCTATGTATAACTTTGTTTCTTTTGTAGGTAGTGTGTGCACCCACCTGTGCCCTATCAAGCTCACAACTAGGGTTTTAGACTCTCATGACAAGAGATCAATCAAGGAATGGTTCAAAATATTTCTAAACATCATATATGGATCCCCATGTTAATTATTTATCATTTTGATCAAGAATTCATAAAGACTTTGAAACTTGTTTGCCTTGGAAGCCCTAATTCATCTGGGTATCTTGTGTGACTTCCTCAACAAGTTTCTTCTACAATTGGCCAAAGATTTCAAGGTATGATTACATCATCTTATGAATATATGATCCTTCATTAGATCCAAATATCAAGATAACTTCAAGTTTATAAGTTGGTTCAAAGATGTTGACCAAAGAAAGTTAACAGGTCAAAACTAGGGTTCCCTAGACCCTATCTCTTACAATGTTTGTCATATGAAAATGATTACAAGATGAAATTTACTCTTTATGACATTACAAACAACTTTCATGTTGGCATAAATATCTAGGTTTGATTGGAATGTCATTTTTTATGGTGAACCATTATAGGTCATTTTGTCTGCGCCCTAGTTAGAAGGTCAACTTCCGAGAAGCATAACTTTCTCAATATTTATGATATGAATGCCATCCAAGTTTCATGATCAATATAAATATGTATTATACAACTTTTATTATTTGATAAATGTAAAATTCCACTTACAAGGGAATGTACCAAGAGGAAACATTATAGGTCATTTGGGGTCATCATCATTGAACAAACAATTTTCCTCAATTTCTGAAATGCATAACTACCTCATGCCAAATCCAAATGATGTCAAATTTGTTACCAAATTTAATAGCAATGAAATATCTACAACTTTGATGAAGAAGCCATTTCCATTTGAAGTTCATATCAAAAGTTATTCAAGGTGGAAGAAGTGGTCATTCGACTTTATACTTAGAAACTTTTCAACTATGTTTGATTTCTCCAACTTCCACCTCAAAATTCATCATGATCCAAGTTCCAAATGGAAAAGTGTTCAACATCAAAGTTGTTCCCCTTGATGTCACATTTCCAAAACGTCTAAGATAACTTCATTTGGACAAGAATTGAGGGACTTGCGCATGGTTCCTTTTGTGGGCTTATTTTGGCAACATATGAACTCAAGTGATTATTTCCTTTTGCATGCTTCCATGTGATGACTTTAGTATCCATTATGCAAGAATTGGAGTTGGATTGCATCATTGGTTAGGCCTAATTCAATTCCCATGCACCCATGCACCAATGTTGCTATTTTTGTCCAAAAATGAAAAGGTGCAAAACTAAATTCCATAGCCTATAAATACAACTGCATTGCCTCAAGAACAACTGACACACCCTGCCCAAGCCTTGCCAAGCTATCTCAGAACCCTACTCCATAGAATTCCTTGAAGGTTTCTTTTAAATCGAGTTTGAATTTCACCTTCTATTTTGAGATTTAAACTCCAATGATTCACTGCTATTTTCATCTCAATTGGTCACTGCAAGCAAGAGGACGAAGAACCAAGTGAATTCAGATCAAGATTAAGTCAAATCATTGCTATCCAAAGGTGATTTTTTCCAAACTTTAAGCCTTCGATTCTCACTCAATTCTTCTCTATTCTCTTTGATTATTGGTTGTCTGAAGTCCTACCAATGTAGGCAATAAGATTGAGTTGCTTTGAGGCTAAATCGAAGTAACTCAGATCGTGCACCTCAAAATTCAATTCCTCATATCTCTCAATATATTTGAAATTGGACAAAATTGAGCCCAGATTCGAGCTCCTGAGCATTTTTCCTTTGAATTAGTGTACTCACTTTTTTATTTTAGTGAAGGTTGGTGGTGGACCAGTTCGGTGAGGTCCACCGGAGAAGGAGACCGGAGCTAGGGCTCCGGTGGTGCGTTGGCGCCTTCCCAACCTTTTGATCTGATTCAAATGTTTTAATCATAACCCTTGGTTTTCATTACCACGTGTGTGGCGCATTGGCTTCGTTCCACCATGTTCCATATGTGTGTGGCCATCAGATCTACCACCTCAATTAATGAGGGAGATCTGATGGCCCTCGTTTTTTCTAATTTCTTTTTTAATTCTGATTTTTTATTTAATCCCTTTTTTATTTAATTCATAGAAATTTTATTTTTAATCCAAAAAATATGGGACTTGTAGCGGGGTATTCGTTACCATTAGAGATATTGACTAACTCCAAGGTAAATCATACAAGTCGAGTCGCCATCGCACTTCTATTTATCCAAAGGAATGGTTAGAAAGCGAATAAAAACCTAAAAGTTTTATCGAATCAAAAACTAGTAAAAATGTCAGAGATCTGGGTAAGGGGGTTGGTTATGCAATGGGAAGGTGTTAAGCACCCAAAACATCCTAGGTACTCCTAGGGAACCTTTTTCACACTTGTTGTAAGGTTGGTATTTTGTGAAAGTTTATTTGTGCAAACATGATTGAAGAGATGAGAAGAGAATATACAAGTTATTTACATTTTGTGTTTGGATGGATAAACCCATTACCTACGTACCATCTTAAAAAGATTAGGATCAAAACCTCGTAGTTCGGGGTAGAAATCTCAAAACAAGTTGGTGAATTGATTGGTCCAAAAGCCTTAAGGTCTTTTGTTATCCAAGGGAGAAAACTCAACCTAAAACCACAAATCCACCATGTGAGGATAGCTTCAACATGCTAGTGGGGGGTTAACCCTATAATAAGCATGGAAGACTCATTGTCCATCACTACGGATATAGGTGAGTATTACATCTACCTCAAGGATAACTCAAACCTAATAGCTAAAGGTTATGAAAAGTTTTGAATAAGAGAGTGGCCATTGAAACCACAAAAAGGTATTTGAATGAGTGGTATTTACCAATGAAAAGTATTTACAAAATATGGTCAAAGTTGATTTAAAGGTTCAATTCAAAATAAGTGTTGTGAAAAAAAAGTTTGAAAATCAAAAGCATAAGGCTTAGGTTTCTAATGTTTAAAACAAGTGTTAAATGTTTGCACAAAAAGTTTTGGCTTGGGTTAGAGTGGAGGGAAGAATAAGAATGGCTAAAGTCCTAATCATACAAGAGATGAAAGGTAAGAAACAAGACCACAATTGGAGTTCCTCTCTTGAGATCATATTGATGATCCAAGTAGCTCCCATCCTTTGGAATATGCAAGCAAAATAATTGTAAGCTCAAGCAATCAACATAATCAAACAAGCTTCTTAGAAGATCCCCAATGTCTCTTGTATCTTTCATTTTGGATGAACATGGCAATGGTTCTTCAATTTGGCTCACATAGGATCCCCTAGCACAAAAGCACACACATCAAAGAGTTTTATGAAGCAAATCAAGAATGGACAAGAGTGAGTTTAGAGGTTTGGTCCTTCTAATCCATCTTCAACATTAAGGTCCTTTTACTCCAATTTTGCATAGGGAATATCCTAGAAACTAAGTCCATTTGTCCATTTCTTTGCATTTGGTCCACAACAATCAAAACAAAACACAAGCACAATAGTATATACACAATTATGTGCTCAAGTGAGCAAAAGACAAATTTCATTAACATAAACATGTGCTCAAGTGAGCAAAGGGGGAAAAGCCAATGAATAATATGTACAAGAATAGTAAATTGCATAAATGTAAAGAGCAAGAATTAAATGTTAATGGTTAATGGTTAGTGTTAGTAATTAGTGTGCCTTAAGGCAAATTTAGCGCTATGTTAAGCAATCGTAATTGGACTTATGTAGAAGTCACAACTATCTGAGGCCGGTCAATAATAATGTAGGCAACAACACAAGTTAGAGGTCTTGATTAGTGAATCAAACTCCAACAACTTGCCATGCCAAAAAGAAGATGAGAAATGATCTTGTATTGATTTAGGTCCTTTGCATGATTTAGAAAGCAATCTATCCTTAACTCAAAGCCACTCACTTGATCCATGATCAAGATGAATTAGATTTGAATCAAGGAAGATTAAACCTCCATAATCAATGCTAACCACCAATCTTTAACTCATTGATAAAAAAAAGAAGAAAAAAAAGAAGGAGAAAAAGAAAAAGAATATTAAAGTGCATCAAATGAAATGGAATGTATTAATCAACAAGCTATGACCAAAGATAGAGAAGATCGAGGTCAAACAATAGAAAACAGAAGCAATATGAAAATTAGAAGTCAAGAAATGAACAAAATATTTTTGGCGTTTTTAATATTTAAAATAATACTTGAATTAAAATAATAAAGAAAGGTCAAACTTCAAATTCACTTCAAATCAACTTTGAAAAGTCCAAGTGAATTATCCCAAGTTCAACAAGGTCAAACAAAGATTGACAAACAATTTCAGCATTTTTAAAAGTCAGAAACTATTTTTAATCAATTAAAAAATGTATAAAAATAACCTAATTGAACTAAAATCTCAAATAAATCTCAAATCAATTAATAAATTGATGAGAATATTTTTCATAGATCTATCATCATTCAAAGAGGTTGAGAAAATATTTTTGTATTTTTTGAATATCAAAAACTATTTAAAATGAATTAAAAATAACCAGAAAAGAGAAAATTACTAAAAAATAGCAAATGATGAAATAAAAAATATTAAAAATCATTTTTAGAAAGTAGAAAATAAAAGAGAAATAATGCAATTGGTCCCATAATTTTTGGACCAATAATGAAAGAGATATGGATTTTAGAAATAAAATGGAATTAAAAGAAATAAAAGAAAATAGAAATCAGAAATTAAAAATTAGAAAAAAGGAGAGGCGTTGGATGATGGCTCATTAATTGAGCTGGCATATCACATGGCTCTCAGGCGCGCATCCACCATACATCCAAGTCAATGCAAAACACGATGGTTATTAAAAGGTCATAACAATGAGAGGCCTAGATCAAATCTGGAAATGAGAATGGATGGTCACGATTTGATCTGGAGACCAGACGGTGGCCAGCGCCACCGTCTTCTCCAGCTAGCTCCGGTGAGAGCTCAAATTTGCAGAAGAACAAATGTGCACCAAAACGCACGATCCAGGTACCAAATGAAAGGTGGAGTGATGTACATCACTCAATTCCACTCTAGATCCCTATTGAGAGAGAAATCAGAGATGGAACTTTGGTGGTATTCAACTGAACTTGCTTGATTTTAAAAATTAAGAACACAATAATGATGCCTCTATGCAGAGGACTTCAGATCATACAAAATCAAGGCAAATGGAACAATATATGTGTTGTTTCGAAGCAAAATGTAGTGGAGCAAAACCTTGGAATTGAGATGAATTGAATCATTATCTTTGAGTTCTTTTGCAAACAGAAGCTTCTATGGATCAAGGTGAAGAGGTGTAGGAACTTTAGATCTTAAGAAAACAGTCGAGGAAACTGAATTCTAGATCTGAATTTTTTTAGAGAAATTGAGATTTTTTCCTTTGGTATGGGTGTGGATTCAATTCAGCAGAGGTTTAGGCGCCTTTAGATTAAGGAAATGAAGAGCAAATCACTTGTATTTATAGCCAAAGCCATATGATATGCATGAACAAAGTGTGCATGGGAGAAGAGGGCCTCCATGCATGGGCCTGTACAGGCGCATGGAGGGCCCAATTCTGATTGGAATTGATTGCTTATATCATAATTAGAAGGAATGGACGTGCATATATGATATCATGAGCTCATGCAATGTGTTTGAAATGAATTTCCAAATATGCACTAAAAGGTTCTCTTCTTCGAAAATGATATTTCCAAAATTGAAACATAGGCTTATAGGTAATGGTTGGAAAGCTTGTTGCATAAGGAACAAATGTCATGTTGATCAAAACTTCATTTGGACCTTGGAAATTAATGAAATTTGAGCTTGAAGTGTAAGGTGCAAAACATGCACATGTGAAATTTCCAAATTTGGCCAATGTTCAAGCCCCTTTGTCTCAATGATGCAAGCTCCAAACGATAAAATCTTCAACATGAAAGTTGTAGATATTTTCAACACAATCAATTTGGACTTAAATTTTGCATCATTTGGATTTTTGATGAAGAAGTTATGGGCACTTGAAGTTGGACTTTTTCACATTTCAATGCATTTGGCCCAAAGTGACCTATAATGTTTTGCATTATCACATGTATTTCTTTTGAGATTTTGCAATTTTTATCAACATAACATTTAAATTAGACACATTTATATTTCCAATGCATTAAGTCTCACCTCAAAATCATGAAAAATGAATGAGTTATGTTCTTGGGAAGTTGACCCAAAATTAGGGTTTCAGTCAAAATGACCTATAATGTCTTGGAATGGATGATGACCTTCCAAGCTTCAAATAAATTTTTGATGAACATGAAAGTTATTCATATTGTCCTTAAGAACATTGTTTCTCTTGGGGGAATCTCCATTTGACCAACACATAAAAAGTTAGGTCTCAGTGTATTTCAAAATAGTCAGATGAATTGACTGATCAACTTCTCAAGTCCACACCTCATATCTTGACGAATGGATGATTGAGGACACTCAAGTAAGTTCAAATATGCATGAAATGATGAATTAAAGAACTTCCCTTGATTGTATTTGATCATGGGCTGAGGTTGCTTCATGAGCAAGGCACGGTTGATGATCAGATGAATTAGGGTTTCCTTGGGAGACAATCCTCAAGCCCTTTGGTTTATCTTGATCAAATTGACAAATTGAGATACTTGGGAGGCGTATTTGATGGATGAGAGCTTTGGGAACCATTACCATGCTTGCTTTCATCTTCTCTTGACCATATCAATGCACATAGGATCTTCTAGAAGCTTTTAGACCTTGTGATTGCTCAAGCTATAAACAAGAAATGTTAGTGACATATTTTTGTGCTTTTGGTTAGTAAATAAAATGAGAAAAGAAATAATATACAATTCAAGCATGCTTAGTGATCTCAAATCACTCACAAGAGATCCCACCCAAAGGCAAAGGGAACCAAGATGCTTATGATCCTTGAGGCTATGCAAATGAAATGTTATGATGCCATGAGGGATCTTAGGGTCAAAATTGGGGTCTTACAGGACTTTCACCAAAAATCTCTAAATATTTTCCTCTTCCATATTTTGAATTAAAATCACTTTTAGGATTAATTTTGATATTTTTTATGAATTAAATGTTTTTGACTTATTTTTAATTGTTTCAAAATATTTCTGACTTTCCAAAAATATTGAAATTTTTTATCTAAGGCCCTTTGACCTTGTTTGACCTAGGATAAATCCCTTGGCCATTTATTTAGTGTTTGGAAGGGATTTGAGGTTTTGTCCATTTAATAATGCATTTTAATTCACTTTTAATTTGATTTTTAATTGATTAAATGTTTAAAAATTATGTTGAGCCATTTTTATGGTCTTGTGATGTTTGACTTTCTATTTGGGCCTTGGTCATGGTTGATTTGACTTTTGTATGATCAATACCATTGGATTTAGGGGATTGATGAAAGGTACATTTCATTTCCCAAAATGAATGGATGGTATTGATCAGATGAAATTCCTCTCATGATCAATTTGTGTTTCTACATCCCATTCCCTCTTCATCTTCATCCCTATTCTTCCCTAATCCATCATTGACCAATGAAATCTCTTCATGCCTAATGCTAGTTGATTCATCAGTGACCTTGTGTCAGATGAATCAACATGAGTCTGACTGAGATAGGTCTTCCTTTTTTTTAGTGTGTGGTATGTTTTAGGAGTTTGGTTCTTTGTACCAAATCTCTAACATGCATTAACACCTATATTTTCATTGTCCGACCTTAGATAGTTGTGACTTCTACATAAGTCCAATTAGGATTGCTTAACATATAGATAAATTTGTCCCTCAAGGCATATCATTCTAGTAAGTGAGATTGAAAGTCTCACATTCTTCATGGCATTGTTTGAGAACTTGATCTTTTTTCCTTTCATGAGAGCTAGTGGCATACTTATTGATTCATCCAAGTTGGAGCCCTTCTCATGGATGATGTCTTGGTTCAAGGATTCATACTTGTGAATGAATGGTTGAGTTTTCTCCAAAGAATGACTTAATCAATTAAAACTCATCACTAATATTTGACTAATCATTGACTAACTTTTTAATTAACATTGCTTTACTTTCAAGTCATTTACTTTATGCAATTTAAATTTCAGTACCTTTATCATTCATTGCCATTTTACATTTCATGCAACTTGTTTATGTTTCAAGTCATTTTCACTTTGCTCATTTGAGCCATATCTTGTGATTGTATATATTGTTTGTTTGTTTTGATTTTGTTTGTAGTCTTAGGACCTTAAAACACTTAATAACAACAAAAACCATAAAAACATCTTGGTGGACTGTTGGATTTGATCTAAACTCTTGGACTTAGAATTAATCAACATTCCCTATGCTAAAGGACTTGGCCAATGCCAACATTTGAGACTGAGCTATATGTAGCGGTAAATTCATGAACATTAAGCTATGGATAAACTTAGCGTCAATAAAACCAGAGTCGCCACAGTGCTTTTATTGTTTCCAAGGGAAAAGGGAAAAGTACAAACAAAACCTAAAGATAAGAAGTTTTCAAATCAAAACTAATAAAATGCCAGAGATTACAAGTAAGGGGGTTGGTTACACAGAGGGGAGGTGTTAGCACCCAAAGTGTCCTAGGTACTCCTAGGGAGCCCTTTTTTATATGTGTATGTGTTTTGGTATAAAATGATGTTTGCAATAAATAGAGTGTGGAGATGAGAAAAGAATTCATTAATTATATTTTGTGTTTGACAAGATCATCAGACTTGTGCCTACGTACCAACATAAAAATGAGGGATCAAAATCTCGTAGTTCGTGGTATCAATTTCAAAGTGAGAGAATTGCTTTTAACAAAAACTTAAGTTTAAAGGAGGCACAAAGGGCCTAAAAGAGTTTTAATGAGTGTTAGTTCTTTTTGTGTTTTGAGACTTTAAGTCAATATGATTAGATTTATTCACAAGTTTGATTTAAGAAAAGAGTTTTAAAATAAAATGGCATAAGACCAAAGTTTCTAATTTGCAATAAAGTCTAAGTTTAGAAATCACAAGCAAAGAAGGTTTTTGAAAAGATAGAAAGATTTGAAATTTAAGAAGTGGGAGGAGATGAAGAGACTAATCCTAAGCAACTATCTGAGGTCGGGCAATAAAATTTTGGTGTTAATGCATGTTAGAGATATGGTATAATGAACCATACTCCTAAAACATACCACACACAAAAAGAAAATGATCAAAGGGTGGACCTAATCTCATCCATAGTTGTATTGGTTCATGAACCAATTAGCCTTAGGATATTGAGATGTCATTGGCCAATGAGAGGAATGGGATAGAAAGGGATTGAAGATGAAGAGGGAGGGGAGATGAGACAAACACAAATTGGTCATTGGAGGAATTTTATCAAATTAAAATCATTCATTCATTTTGGGAGATGATATGTACATTTCATCAATCCCCTAAATCCAATGATTTTAATCCATCAAAAGTCAAATCAACCTTGACCAAGGCCCAAACATAATAATCAAACTCCACAAGTCAATAAAAATGGCTCAACACAAATTAGTTCAATTAAACAAATTAAAAATCAATTAAAAATACATTAAATTAAATTATGTTTTATCAAAAACCTAAAACCTCTTCAAAACACCAAATAAATGGCCAAGAGATTTATCATTGGTCAAACAAGGTCAAAGGACCTTGGAGAAAAAATTTCATTATTTTTAAAAAGTCAGAAGTATTTTTAAACAATTTAAAATATGCACAAAAACAATTAAATCATGAAAAATATCAATATTGATCCAAAAAATAATTTTAATTTAGAAAATGAAAGAGGAAAATATTTAAATTTTTTTAGTGAAAGTATCATATTTTTTGGATCAATAATGAAATTAATATGAATTAATGAAAATAAAGCAGTAAAAATGAAAATTTAAAAATTCAAAAATACGTGGACCATCTGATCTCCCTCATTAATTGAGGTGGCAGAACAGATGGTCCAAAGCGCGCATTCCATGTGGTCTTTAGTCAACTGAGCAGCACGCGTGATAATTAGAAACAACGCTCAGGATTAAAATAATTTAAATGGATCATATGGTTGAGAAGTTTGCCAACACATCGCCGGAGCCAGAGCTCCGGTCTTCTTCTCCGGTGGACCTCACCGGACTGGTCCACCTTAAACCATCACCAAAATGAAAAAGAAAAACATGAATTTAAAGAAAAAATGCTCAGGAGCACGAATCTGACCTCAATTTTGTCTAACTCCAAGTATATGAGAAGATACAGGGAGTTGAATTTTGAGGATCAGGAACTGAGTTGCTTCGATTTGACCTCAAAGCAACTCAATCTTGTTGCCTACATTGGTAGGACTTCATACAACCAAAAATCAACAAGAATAATGGATAAATAAGAGAGAATCGAAGAGCGGAAGTTTCTGAAAATTCACCTTCGAGTTGATCCAATTTGACTTGATCTTGATCTAGATTTGATTGCTTTCTCCTCCTCTTGCTTGTAGAAACCAAATGAACTGAAAATGGAAGTGAATTTCTGGAGTTTGAATTTCCAAACAGAAGGTGAAGTTCAAGCTCGATTTCAAGAGAAATATCAGAAAATTCTATGGCAGTGAGGGTTTGCAGAGGTCTAGCAAATCTTGGGCAAGGTGTTGATGATGAATCTGAAGCCTTAAGCTTGTTTAAATAGGTAATGTGTTTGATATTTACACCACTTGAAAATTGGACAAAAATAGTAATTCACTTGCATGGATGCATGGGCAATCATTTGGGCCTCAAGAGTGATGCAATCCAACTCCAAATCGTGTACAAAGTCTACTGAAACCATCATGTGCAAGCATGCAAATGGAAATGATCATGTGAAGTTCAATCTTGCCAAAACACTTCCCATAATGAAACCATGTGCAAGTCCTTCAATTTTGGTCCAAATGAGATGATCTTGGATGTTTTGGAAAGGTGAGATCAAGGGGAACAACTTTCATGTTCAACAATGTTTCATTTGAAGCTTGGATCATGATGAATTTTGAGGTGGAAGTTTGGGAAATCAAACATATTTGAAATTTTTCTAAGTCCCAAATCAAATGTTCACTTCTTCCACCTTGAATAACTTTTTCTATGGACTTAAAATTAGAAAAGTTCCTTCACCAAAGTTGTATCTATTTCAAACCTATTCAATTTGGTCACCAATTTGACCTCATTTGGAATTGGAATGAAGGAGTTCTGCATTTTAGAAGTTGAGGAAAATCACTTGTTCAATGGTAATGGTCCAAAATGATCTATAATGTTTCCTCTTGGCATATGCATTTTCAAGTTGAAGTCACACTTCCTCCAAACATAAAGGTCTAAGTATACATCTTGAATTTGATCATGCAATTTGAATGGATTTCATATCATAAAAATTGAGCAAGTTATGGTCTTGGGAAGTTGACCTCCAAACTAGGGTTTAGACAAAATGACCTATAATCTTTCACCATAAAAATGACTTTCCAAGAAAAACTAGCTCTTGACTTAAACATTAAAGTTGTTTGTAATATCACTTAGAGTAACGTTTCTCTTGGAATCATTTTCATATGATAGAAATTGTAGGAGATAGGGTCTAGGGAACCCCAGTTTTGACCCATTGACTTCCTCTAGTCAACCACCATGAACCATCTTGCTAACTTGACATTCTCTTGGATTTTGGGACTCATGGGGGATCATATATGCATAAGATGATGTAATGTGAAGTATCCCTTGAAATATTTCATCAATTGTTGAGGAAATTTGTTGAAGAAGTTACACAAGATACCCAAATGAATTAGAGTTTCCAAGGCAAACCAACTCCAAACTCTTGATGATTTCTTGATCAAAATAATATGTGAAGATCATGGGGATCCATATATGATTCTTAGAGCCAATGTAAACCAATCCTTAATTGAACTCCTTGCATTGACGGTCTTAAACCCTAGATATGAGCTTGATGGAGCATAGGTGAGCATACACACTACCTACAAAAGCAACAAACTATACATTGACATATTTTTGGTATTTTGGTTAGTAAATAATGAAAAATTAAGTATGACACAATCAAATGTGATTGGTGATCTCTCCCAATGCAAACTCAATGAATGAGGGGTAGGGAGAATGCCAAGATGTGATCTCAATGCTAATGCATATGATGAGAATATCATGAGGGGTCTTAGGGTCAAAATTGGGGTCTTACACTATCTTTGATTATGCCTTCATCTGATGCATATCTTGGATGCCTTTAATTTATCTGCTACTCTGCCTTTGTGCTTAATTGTTATATTGTTATTATTGCCTATGTATGATGATTGATTCTGAGTTGATCAAGAAATATTTCATCTGATACACTAGAAGACATTGAACATTGCTAGCTACTGGAATGTTTACTTTGATATTATGGCCATCTTTATTTGATGCCTTGATCTTCATATGATGCTTGGATATTGCTCATTGCTTATTGCTTATTAATTGCCAAAGTCTAAAGAAAAATGGGTTTCTATATGACATTCTTGTATGTTGGATTGCATCCCATTGGTTAGATATTTTCAACTCTTAACTTTTAATTTTTGTCTAGGAAAGTCCCTTCATCTCCTCCCACTTCTTAAATTTCAAAATTTATCCCTCTTTTCAAAATCTTTCTTTTCTTGTGATTTCAAACTTAGACATGTTTTAATGATTAGAAACTTTGGCCTTATGCCATTGAATTTTAAAACTTTCTTTTCTTAAATCAAACTTGTAAATAAACTTAACCATATTGACTTAAATTTCAAAAGACAAAAAGAACTAACAATCCCATTCAAGTATTTGGCCTTTTGTGCCTTTTCTTGTTAAACTTTTGTTAAATTCAATTCACTATCTTCTTTGAAATTTTTACCACGAACTACGGGGTTTTGATATCTCATTTTCATGTTAGTACGTAGGCATAATACCGAAGTTCTTGTCAAACATAAAAATATAATCAATGAATTCTTTTCTCATCCTCTCACTCTATATTTTATCAAGCATCATTTACACCAAAAACATATGCACACAAAAAAGGGCTCCCTATGACACTTTGGGTGCTAACACCTTCCCTCTGTGTAACCAACCCCCTTACCTATAATCTCTGGCATTTTATTAGTTTTTATTTGAAAACTTCTTATCTTCGGGTTTTGTTCGTACTTTTCCCTTTTCCTTTGGAAACAAAAAAAAAGCGCGGTGGAGACTCTGGTTTTACTGACGTCAAGTTTATCCATAGCTTGATGGTCACAAATTTATCGGTACAATAGGACACGACCTGTGTTGACCGAAGTGTAGGATCCTGATTCGTCATCATAAGGCGCGATGTTTTCCAAATGTTGGTTGAAAGAGTTCTTCGCGCCTTTAGCCTCATCGATCCTGTAATAACTTTAGTCAACTTTGATGTTCTCAACAATGCCATCCTTTCTCCAGATGATTAATCTTTGGTGTATAGTCGATGGCACTGCCATTATTCCATGAATCCATTCCCGTCCTAAGAGCAGGTTGAAATTCGCTCTGGAGTTTATCACAATGAAGAGCGTCGATCGCGTGGTTGTACCAACGTCTAGATCGACTTGGATAACCATTAGAATGATACTGGTTTTTCTCTCATGGTTGGATAAAACCATGTTGTATTATGGGAGGTCAGCATCATATTTCCCCATTTGCTTAAACAAAGTGTGAGGCATCAAATTGACAGCTGCTCCTCCGTCTACGAACACTTTGTTCACTCCTATTATGTATATGTTTGCCCTTATGAACAATGGCTTCAAATGATACATCATTCCTGGACTAGGCCTTTCAAACATAGCTTTTTGTTTCTCCACCATGCCACTGTTTATAACATAGTAGCATAATGGTTTGCCTTCAGCAGTTTCATCTGACATGAAATCTTCATCTATTTTAGAGACTTATGATACCATATCATATTCTGCAAGCAACATTGACATGATGCTGCAGTTGACGATGAAATCTTCACCATAAGTATCGTCATTCGTATCATCGTACATATCATCATCGAGTGGCAAATTATACTCTTCATCAGACTGGGGAGAATAATCAGGTTCTTCCTCATCCAAATGAGGAGTATATCCAGGCTCTTCTTCATTTGACTGAAGCGTGCTCTCAGGTTCTTTCTTATTCTCGACCTGAGATGTGCATTTCATGTTTTAGGATGTTAATATCCCTTTTCTTCCTGAAGGGTCAACAGTCATGGCCATTGTCTGGTTTGCCACAATTTTCCCATTTTAGATCCACACTCCTTTTTGAAGTTCTCTTTTTTGTCCAGAGGTTTCGACAGGCTTTAGCTATGAAGTCGAAGCCTCTTTCCCAGCTTTCTTGTTTCGCTGGTAACGCCTCTATTGCGTTCTGGTCATATGGTTTTTTCCTTTGTAATTAGGAGAAACCATATAACCTCTTGGTTCGACCTTTTTCTCTGGAGTCTTTGCTTCTTTTTCCAAATCAAGCACTATCCACTTTGGCCTCTTGCCCCCCTTCTTATTCACAGGTTCCGCCCATTTCTCTTGTGGGATATTTTACGGAGGAAGAAAAGTCTTTGGTCGAGGCTCCTAGAATTGCCTCCTGTATTCCTCATTTTGACGCGGCGCTCCACGTTTGTCGAACACAAGTCTTGGGATGATAGGCTTCTCTTCTTTCTGTGCCTTCTTTTTGTCAGCTTTAAACTTTTCTGTAGATTTCTCATCGAACACAGCGTTGCACCTTGGACATAGTACCGCTTTTGACCTACTCACTCTACATTTCTCATGTAAATCAGTCAGGTCTTCACCACCTTGAGTATAAACCACCTATAGTTCATCTTCAATCCTCTTGTCGAAACCATCAGTAGTTTCAACCATCATACACTCAAAAGATTCAGCAAAAGATTCAGCAACTAGAGACTCCATGGAACCATCACTAGTCTCCACCATCATGCATTAAAAAGGTTCGGAGTACAAGGCTTTTTCAACCTTTAGAGGATCTGAGTCCACTTGCATCTTTGGCCTTTAGCCAAATTGAAGCTTGCCCTCTTTCAACGCTTTTTGCACCAAATCTCTGAAAAGAACATGCTGAGATGTTTTATGACCAAGAAACTTATGAAACTTACAGAATCCCCATTTCTTTTTATGCTCTAAAGGGGGTTCCTTTAAACCCCGAGGAATAATAATTTGACCATCTTTAACTAACAAACCAAGTATCTCGTCACATTTAGACACATCGAAAGTGTGAGTTTTAGTAACACATTTATCTGCTTTCTCTGCTTCGATGGGACTTTTCCCATTTGATGGTTTCAACAATTTACACATGTAAGGAGGTCAAGACTTGAGCTCAACCACGTTGACCTCGCTTTCATCGAAAATCTCTTCATCGTTTGAAGAGTATTCATCAACTTCTATATAAGACACTTTCGCTTTCTTATGGTATCTACCAGTTTTGGATTTTTCGGCTTTCAAGCGGTCGATCTGTTGAACCCTATCAGCTAATTTTGCCATATCCCTAAGATATTGTATGTATAATTTCTTCCTGATAGAATAATCTAGACCACCTTCATCTATTTCGACTAATTCGTGCTCAAGGACTTGAGTAAAGCATCTAGCCTTTAAAAGTCTAAACTTGTTGAGATATTGATTGATTGACTCAGTATTTCGTTTGACGCTAGCCAGTTCTTTCAAACTTATTTTTGAATGTCCCATGTAGAACTGTTCATGGAACAACCTCTCTAACTACGTCCACATATGGACGGATTGTGGAGGTAGCGCTGTAAACCAAGTGAACGCATTCTTTGTGAGAGAAATTAGGAAGTATTTCAACTTCAAATCCTTATTATTTGCTATGTCACCAGCTTCGGTTTGATATATGGCAACATATTCACCGATAGACTCTTCAATGTCTCCGGAGAACTTGGTGAATTTTGGAACCTTCCATCCCCTAGGCAATTCTGTTTGTAAAACAAAATATGGTAAGGGAGAAGAATACATTGGCTTTTGTAGGCCTGGGTTTATCCCATTTCGAACTCTAATCCGTTCGATAATAGCCTCTAAATTTTTCTCCCAGCCATTTCCTCTTGTCAAACCTGCCTGACCACATGGTCGGGATCTTGATTTCTATTGACTAACACAACGGGAGGCCTTTGGGCCACCCTAGGTATTGGTCCGACCACCTGGTGTTCTTGATCAATTGTTTCGTGGACCATCTCCTCATGTCGGGATGGGGTTTCTGATCGAGGTGGAGGTGGGGGAGTCTATCAAACTTGCGCTCTAGGAGCCCCTAGGAAATCCCCTAATCAGGTCATTTGAGTTGCCAGTTGTTGGTAACTCTGAGTCGAATCTAGAATCAATGGTCTCAGTATGGTACGCATTTTCTGAGTCAGCATACGAACCATTTTATGATTGCTTTCATCCATCTGCTATCTCATGACTGCGACATAACTTGATGTGAAAGTTGGGACCGACTGAGATGAAAAACCTAAACTTCAGGGTCAACTGAATTGGTTTACCAAAGGTCATAACCTCTGGTAGGGTGGGAATGGCGACGATGGACTTTCGCCAAATGTCGAACTGCTATTATGCATACTTGCCATAAATTCAGTTGGCACTCCTAAGGTTCGATACATGGGCATTGTGAAACTGGGCATATATTACCCTGAAGTCCCCATCATCGTCGGCCTTGAAGTCTCAGGCTGACGCGATGTTAATATTGGTCCATTTTATGCAGTTGAAACTGTTGATATAGTTCCAGAACTAACATCAGTTGCTTGTGACACAACTGTATCTTCTCCTGAAGACGGTTCTTCGTTTGGATTTGGACGTGGTGATACCATTTTACCACTATGTAGTTGCATATACTGAACACAACGTGTCCCACCGGGTGTGCCAATTTGTTCGCACGTGGTTTTCGCGCAAACAATCTCTAGCCTTCCTATCGTGGTTTACTTGCAGGACCGACTACAAAGTCCTAGACTAAAGTGTTGAGTATATGGTGTGTTTTTGGTGAATGCTTATAAGAAAGGGTGCAATGAAAATAAACAGACAAAATCAAGATAAAGATGTGAATAAACTAAGCAAATGAAATGACTTGATAAGTTAAATTGTTGGAAAATAAATATGGAAGCAGGTGTACATTTTTGCAAGAAGTTAACTTTTTTCTCTTAGACGTTTGATACTTCAAGTGTTTTCCTTTTGCAATATTACAAATGCCACCCCTAAAACTGGAAATCAAATCTACTTAAATAGTAATAAAGAATGACTTCTATGTGGTTGTAGTCCATTCACGATGCGCCACGCGTCTGAGTCTGTAAACCCACGTCCTTTGCAACTTCCCCCACGTTCTGCTTAACCAATTTATATCAATCCTTGCATGTTTTTCTTCGACTTCGACAAGATCACCCCCATCGAATTTCTTTCGACCTGGCTTAAGTCCCTCCTAACTGTCGAACCGCTTCGACTGCATTCCTCCCGCTTTTATTCTTCTTCTTCGGCATAGTCGAAATTTGCTGGCTAATAAGGGTATTAGCACCCCTAACATCAGTTGTACTCAACATGAACTGTTTTGATTGTTCCATGCTCGAATGAGTGTTATATCTAAGGATTACTCACAAAAGAATAAAGGGAAAAGGAAAAGAAATATATCAAGTGTTCGGAGAGGATTAGGGTCATCATGCCTATGTATCCTTATAGTGTAATAAGGAATTCAGAGCTCCATAGTTCACAGAACTAATGGTGGGAGGTGAAAAGAAGCGTGATAACAAATATGGTTTAAACTAAAGGGTCATATGGTTTAACTCCAAAAAGGGATGAAATCTGAACCCAAGCAAATATGGTGTGGATATCCTAAAGCATTCACCACTATATGGTACGACCGAAAACAAAAAGAATTAAGTGTTTGGTTCCATAGCAAACGTCTCTTGGTTCACAAGTAGACACAAGATGGAGCTCAAAGAGATAGTGTATTTGGCTCAAAGAGAGAGTATATCACATGATTTGAATGAAGATAGTAGGTATTGAAAGATTTGGATGATTCCCTAAGGAAGAAGAAAAAATAATGATAAATATGCTCGTAGAGGATTCGAACCCTCGTGCCTACGTATTCTCATCGTGCAATGAGAAAATTAGAGCTTTGTAGTTCGTGTAACTAATGTAGAGAAAAGAAAGGTATTGATAAGATTGCCCAGAGGCAAAGCAAATTGTTTAAAAAGCAAGGATATGGCATTAACCAATAATGGTAATAAACCATAGAGTATTCATAAACGCATCGTCTGAACCAAAGATGCTACCAGAGTTTGAGACTCCCTAGGGCAGGAAAAGATATTACCAGGGTTTGCGACCCTGCAAGGCAGAATGAAATATAGCTAGAGTCTGAACTCCCTAGGGAAAGATAGATGAACTCCATGGGGAAAGAACAATATAGATGTGCCACAGTTTGAACTATACAAGGGAAAGGAACAAATTTCCAGAGTCTACAACTCAAAAGGGTAATAAGTAGGGGTTGCTATAGTTTGTAGCTATACTAGGAAGAAAAACATGAATGCCAGAGTATGTAACTCAATAAGGAAAAAAGGAATATGATGCCAAAGTCTGTAATTGTATGGGCAAAGTCAAAGGTTTCCAGAGTCTGTACTCCATGGGCAAGATGCATAAGTGTGTCATAGTCTAAACTATTGATAACACCAAATTACACCATTATTTTGACTCATTTTGTACTTGTTTTTATTATTGTTTTACCTCCATTTCAAGTGTTATTTGGGTATTTTGTCTGCATTTCAGGTAGTTGACCATATAAGAGCCATGTGCTAAGAAACGAAGCAATTCAGATGCAAAACGAACAAAAAAATGGGAAATTACACACAAGGCGACCTATATGGAGTTCGCCATGGAGAATGCCATATGAAAAATGACATATCCCACTCACCAACGGGAAGGTTGGTCCACTTTTCCATATGTTGGGAAGGTGGTGTTCTCCATCCTTTGTGAAGGCCAGACGGTTAGAAAATGGACTTGCTTGATCTCCCACTCACTCCATGCACTCATACATTCTCTCCCACGAATGAAGAAGCTTCCCACTTGATATTTTGGACATTGCAACATTATAAATAGGCGATGTGATTCATTTTCCAAGGCATCCAAGCTTAGCACAATCTTAAGCACTAGAGTTATCGATTAAAAGTTATAACTCGTCACATCGATGGGTTATAGCATCAGAGAGCATTGAGTTTGTACGAAGTTTGGAGTACTTTATTTCCCTCACTTTAATCTTGCCACCATTTATATTTCTTTACAAGTCTTCAGCAATTTATTCTGTACCAGACTCAAGCCTCCGTTTGGAGCAGGTTTTTATTATTTTACGCATTTTATTATCGCTTTTTTTATTTACTCGCACTTTACTTTCCTCGTCTCGCACTACTTCTTTTATTTCCAAGTCTTATTTCTTGCACCGTATTTCTTTCAATTACCTTTCTGAAATGTTTATTCCTAAGTTTCAAATCTATGTTTTCATGTTTGTCATAAGCATGTCCAACTAATTTATTGATGGTGGGATGTGAGAACCGTCATTTGGCGGTACTCTAACTGTTGTTTCTTTAGGATTTCAATTGTGGGCTATTTTGGTTTCAATAAAGTTTTTTTGAACTTAATTTAATCGGTCACTCTGAAAGTAGAGTCGTTAAAACATCGGGTAAGACCGAAAGCCGTCCGACCTTAAAGAATAAGATTTGTTTGTTTTTTATTAATGAATACCACGAAAGCACTTTGTTAATTAACTAGGAAAGTCTATCATTTCTAGAATGAGGTTTTAAAACTATTTGCGGATGTGTTTATAGGTTTAGGATCCGGTTACTAGAGTGAAAGCCTGGAACCCTTTTAAGTTAAATTTTCCAATCAAAATTACTTTTCAACTGAGTAAAGAGTCTGATTTCTTAAAATAGGATTTACTACTTTAACGCAATAAGCGTCAGTCGCACGTGACAATGGACGATATAAATTGGAGAGTTAAATCCGGTTGTGAATACGCAAAAGCGGCAGTTCCTGTTCAATCACATCGTTTTCAAAGTAGAAAATATTGCCCCGTACAACAATCCTATTTAGAAACAATCAAGAGTACTTTCATTTGATGAGAGCCACACCCCAATATTATTTGTATGAATTTATTAAAGTTATTTATTTCATCTATCCTCTGCTTAATTCATTCGCCTTAGATAAACACTGTAGCAACTAGAAACGGTAGATTGACAATTATGTCTCTGTGGGATCGATATCTTTTAAAACTACGCGATAGATTGTACACTTGCAGTTAGTTAATCTGATAGACTCATAATCTCGCGAACAAGTTTTTGGCGCCATTGTCGGGGACCAATGCCGTCAAATTTCGTAACTTGTTGTTACACCGTCTAGATTAAGGCAACCCTTGCCAATCAATGCGAAGAAAGTATTCCTTGCTAGATACTTTCCACCAAGTAAGATCGCCGTCCTACGTAACCAAATAACTAGATTCACTCAACAGGATGGTGAGTCTCTCTTCGATGCTTGGGAAAGGTACAAAGAGCTATTAAGAGCTTGTCCATATCATGGATTAGAATAATGGCTAATCATCCACATCTTCTACAATGGACTTCTCTACAACACTAAGATGACTATTAACGTTGTCGTCGGTGGTGCGCTAATGAACAAATCATACCCTAAGGCATGCGCACTCATTGAGGACATGGCTCAAAACCATTACCAATGGGGTACAGAGCATGCACAAGTAGATAAGAAAGAGGCTAAATGAGGTATATACGAGGTTAGCAGCCTAGACCATATGAACGCCAAAATGGATGCCCTGGCCGAAAAGGTCAAAAGCTTAGTCATAAAGCCTACAGCTACCGTAGCTGCAATATAACCTAGATGAGAAATCTATGTAACACCAGGTAAAGCTAGCGGAAATATACTCGAACGTATCGCACAGTCGAACATACAACACAGTCGCCATCGAACTTTATTTATCCCCAAAGGGAAAGGAAAACATCGATAAAACCCGGGGGAAAGAGATATACTAGGTAAGGAATTCGGTTATACAAGGGAAAGGTATTAGCACCCCAAACATCCATGGTACTCCATGGAAACCGTTTTGATTGTTCTCGCTCGAATAGGTGTGATAACTAAAGATTACTCGCAAAAAAGAATAAGGGGAAAGGAAAGGAAATAGATAGAGTGCTCGGTGAGGATTAGGGCCCTCATGCCTACGTATCCTCATAGTGCAATGAGGAATTCAGAGCTTCGTAGTTCAAGGAACTAGAGGCTAGAGGTGGAAAGAAGTGTGGTAGAAGGTATGATCTGAACCAAAGAATTGTGTGATTTGAACTCCAAATGAAGGTGAAAACATGAACCCAAGAGTAAAATTAGTGTGAACCAATAAGTGAGGGCGTATAGCACTTGTATCACTGTATTGGAATAACCAAAAAGAAAGGGTTGCCTAAGCACGACTGTAAAGTAAGTAAGGAGATGTTTGTCTAAGCTACAGGGTCTAACAAGACAAACAAGTCGGCTCTTGGTTCACAAAAAGAAGTATAAGATGGAGAACAAAGGTATAGTGTATTTGGCTCAGAGAATAAGGTATATCACATGAAGTGAATGAAGATAGAGTATGAAGGTATCATGGAGATGAATGGAAGAATGGCCTAGGGCAGGAGTAATAAATAAGTATGCTCGCGGAGGATTCGCATCCTCGTGCCTACGTATTCTCATCGTACAATGAGAAAATCAGAGCAATCGTAGTTCAGCCTATTACGGCTGAAAACAAAGGGCACGAGATTGATTTGATTTCCCAAAAGCGGATTGCTTAACAAGCAGGAATGTGGTACTAACTGATGACGGTGATCAACCACAAGGACAAGTGAGATATGATTGGCCTATACACGAGAGGGTTTATAAGGCAAGAGATTCGTCTAAGCACGAGAGGTCTTGTAAGATGAACAATGATTATGAAATGAATGGCCTACACACGAGAGGATTTACAAGGCAAGAGAGCTTCGTCTAAGCACGAGAGGTCTTATAAGACGAACAATGATTATGAAATGATTGGCCTACACACAAGAAGATTTACAAGGCAAGAGAGCTTCCTCTAAGCACGAGAGGTCTTATAAGACGAACAATGATTATGAAATGACTAGCCTACACACGAGAGAATTTACAAGGCTTACAATGAATAGGGGTTTGCCAAAGCGCAAGAGGATTGACGAGGCAAACAAGGATTAAGTTGATTGATTATGATTCAAAGACTTGATTTTAAGGGAATTGATCCAAAGGATATCTGAATGTCAAAGGGAGTATCATTAACGATCCACTGAGGGGAGAAATGATTGACGTGCAATGATGCTTCAATAATGGAGTGTTGAATGATTGATCGATGAGATATGATAGATTGATAAATGAGATAGGGATAGATAAGGTAGATTGATAAATAAGGTAGCTCACAAAGAATCTGAATTCTCCTGCCTACGTATCCTTATAGTGTAATAAGGAAATCAGAGCTTTCGTAGTTCAGCCTATTACGGCTGAAAACAAATTGATTGGAGGCAAGAGGAAATGGATGATTGAGATTGAAATGTTTCGAATTGAAGGATTGAGAATTGAGTAGAATGAAGAATGGATAGACTTGATAGTTACTGGATGATGAGAATCACACTAACTTTCAAGTGAAGAGAGAAGAGTTTTTGTAATTGCTTCTTGTAGTGAAGATGAAGACCTTATCAATCGTTAGATTCGAATTGCACTAAAGTTTATGAACGAAGGTGAATACGATGAGCGCTGGGTCATACGCCCCATACCCAAAGATACTCAGAATGGGGGTAGGAAAACTCCAGTCCCACTCCTTCTCCATTACTTAAGGCTCGTATCGTACAACTTGATTCACGATTGATAAGTTGTTGATTGTTGTCCTTGCTCTTGTTGCATTTTTCTTTTGTAGATAGACTTGTCAATTGTATGATTAGAATTGTGCTAAAGTCTATGAATAAAGGTGAATACGATGAGCGCTGGGTCATACGCCCCATACCCAAAGATATTCAGAATGGGGTAGGAATACTCCAGTCCCACTCCTTCTCTATTGCTTAAGGCTTGTGTCACACTCTTCCAACTTTGATTTAACAAGTGTTGAAGATGCCACATTTGATGTGCTTGAATAATCCGCTGCTTGGTATAACTGAGGATGCCTTGATTGAAGATCTGGAGTTGAGGCCTTGAGCTCCACAGCTTGAAAGAAAAGTCTTACTAAGTGACCAAGGGTCTTTTGGTCACTCAATTTAGACTTGGGGATTATACAAGTTCAAAGGATTTAATTAATCAAAATTGCTTTTGATCAATTTAATCGGAGGTTTGGTTTTAGTTTTGAAGGGAACTAATTTTGGATCTAATTGAAGTTAGTACTTGTTAGAAACTATCCTAAGGGATCATGCATTAGAAATTGATTGAATATTCTAAGTTAGATTAGAAATCCTAAGGGAACATGTCAAATTTGTTCAAAATCATGATTAAAATTCTATTTTAAGTCCTACAATTATTAGGAAATGATTGAATTCTAATCCTAATGGGAGCATGCAATTTCAACATAAAATATCAAAAATAAGCCCATAAGGGGCAAAATGGTCATTTCCTAAAATATGTCTAATTTTAATCATGGCCTAAAGTTGACTAAATCCTAATGTTAAGAATGGTGTAATTCTGAATTCAATAAAAAGCCTAATTAAAATCTAATCCAAGTCCTAATTAAGGTTCTAATTAAATCCTAATTAAAGATCAAGATTTAATTCCTAATTATATTGGATTCTAACAATATTAAGAGATATAATTATTACATATTTAATTTGGATTTACAAACCTAATCAAATTCTTAATTAACTATTAAAATCTAATGGATCTTAAATTCTAAAACTCTAATTATCCTTTTAATCCAGACCAGTATTCGGAATTTAATTAATTAAAACCCAATGGTGCAGGCCCCTAATATCTGCAATCTTAGCTATCTACATTGGGCCTGGAAAAGGAAAATTTCGTCCGAAGCCCATCCAGAAAAGGGGAGGTGTGTGCCGCGAACGGCGGTGTAGTGAGAGATGGGCTATGGTGCGGTGGAGTCACAAAGGGCTCTAGGCCCAAAATCAATTCAACCCAGGACCGAAATCTTGCAAAAAAACCTAAATCGTTCATTCACAGAACTTCAAAGTGGAAATGCGTCACTCATCAATCATCTCTTCTTTATCAAATCGGTCGGCGACATACTATTCATCCACGGCCTCCCTCAGTCGCCGCGTCGCATCAGCATCGCGACTTTGTGATCAGTGGTGGAGTTCGCGTCCCGCGTTCATGGAGGTTATCGTGCTCGCATTCCAACCAAAGCAACGCGTCGGGATCATGAATAACAACGAGGTCGGGCGAAGCGAAGAGGAGAAGAAAAAGTGCTTATGCGCAAGAAGAGTTCTGTTGCATTTGGCTTCAGCCTCCGTCGTCTCATTGCCTCACGCCGGAAGAAAATCGTCGCTCCAGAGTCTTTTGTTCACGTCAACGTCGACGTGCTTCCACAATCGCTATAGTCCAATACGTTTCCAACCATTTCGAGTTCCAAATCCAAACGTAGAGAAACACTCAACAATGAGGCTTCAATTGCCGGGTCGTATTCTAAGTTCGCTGTTACCGGCTCTTTTTGAAATCGCAACCGTGAGCGAAAGAACAACATCAGAAATAGATAGAGGAACTTACCGGTTTCGAAGCGGCGACAAAAATAGGTGTGAATCCTCCTTCCGTACATTTCTTCTCCTTCGTTCCCAAGTCGATCTTCTCTTTCTCTGCGATTCTGACTTAATATCTTTGTGCGCGAGGATTGCGAATTGGGATTGAAACGCCACAGGTTGAAGGTTGTGGATCGGTGAGCTCCAGAAGGTTACTCCGAGTCGCCGAGGATGAATTGTAAAAACTCAAGTTGCATAAGATCCAACCCTCTCATCTCAGAAGATTCAGACAAGACTCAAGCAGAAGTTGACTATGCGTGAGGTTCAATTACCAAGATCTATCGTCTTCAACAGAACTCACCGGTTTGAAGTGATTTTGACGCTGAGGTAAAATTTCAGGTGAATTCTATATGGCTCTTTTGAATCTTCACCTTCTTCTCTTCAATTCATGCTCCTGCGTCGTATTGTCGTTTTCCTTCTTCTTGTAAATTCTGCACGTATGTGAATTACAAAATGAGCGTGAGGTGAAGAATCTACTGGTTTGTGATTTTGCTCTATGCGGTTTGTGGCTGCGTTCTGCTGTTAGGAGTTGAAGTGGTGGTATGGCGGAAGCTGGTTGCAGAGTCGAAGGATAGGGAGTGAAGAAGAAGATTGAAGAAAAGGTGAAGTGAAGTAATTGAAGAAGAGGGAAACGGAATGGAGATTGAACCGAGTGAAAAACTCCAATCGAATGAGGATTCAACTGGTTAAATAGAGGATCAATCACAACTAACTCGGTCAGATTCTCGGGCAACCAGGTCAGTTAGTTAGTTAACAGTTATTTGGTGAAGGAGAAATTTTTTAGAATGCGGTTAGTTGGTTCAGTTTCAGTTAGAAATGTTAGCTGGCGGTAGAATTCTGTTAGAAATCTGATATGAGAGGTTGAAATGGTTGGTAAGTGACTGTTTTGTCGTGTGTTGCAGGAATGCCGGACCCTGAAAGTATAACCGTTAATTCAAACTTTCTCCTAAATGACATGGGGTGATCTCGTTCTTATGTAGTGTTAGTAAGTTAGTGAAATTTTGTGGGTTTTATAAGAATTTATCGAATGTTATGTGATGTTAGAACTGTTGAGAAAAGGGGTTAGATTAGTGAGTTAACAAATCATTCTGTTAGTAGGTTTATACTCAAATGTTAGTCGGTTTTAAATGAACTTTTGTTGGTTGGCAATTATGATATGAAACCGGCAACAACTAAATCCTGGCCCAGAACCAAAGCAAACTGGAGTTGCAATTTAATTGGTTATGCTTAAATTATTGTTGTAAAACAATGTCATGTTAAATGTGATTATTTATCCTGGTATGAGATTAGTCTTAGCTTGCATTTGGTTTTGAATTCGGTTTGTGATTTAGTTATGAGATCTGTTAGGAACTTGATCCGAATCGCAACGAAATCCAAGTTCTGGTTGTTAACAAATGGGATAGTTGGTTAGAAATGTTATTGAAATTCCCCAATCAACTTCCACTGAAACTATTGTAATTAGAAATGAATACATAATTTGAAATCGAAATATAATGAACAATCAAATTGAATGTAATTTTAGATGTACTGTTAATGAAAAATGCAAAAATCTTTCTGTCATATTAGTTAAGTATATGAAAGTTAATTGCTTCTTCATTGATGATGTGCCCTGTTGCTGACATGAAAATGTTGTCGAAAAATACGCCTTTACACCTTTTCGTATCTTCGTTCATGGTTAAATTGATATTGTACTGCCATATCCTGCTTTCCTGACTGGTGTAGCTGCATTCCTGACTTATAATTTGTTTACTAATTTGTGGCTCATGCTTTGCACTTTGGTTTTGAAGAGTGTGATCTGTTATGATGAGCTGGTGTGAAATGTTTTGATATGTATGTGCATAAATACTCATAGCTTGTCACTGTTACGCAGATTGCAGGTGGATTGACCAGGTCGCTTCGAATACTTCCACATGAGGTGCGCTGTTGGTTGGAGTCTAATCCGTCATTAAGCTGCTTGTGGGGTCCAATTAATTATGTGTAAAAAGAGATTATGATTAGTTTAAATGATATTAATGATGTGAGTCAAAATGTATTGGACATGAATGCATTCATTAATTTTGGAGCGCTATCGAATGAGTGTAATTATAAATGATGTTAGCAAGGATTTGGAATGTAAATTGGTTATCAAAAGTTTCTTAAAAAAAAACCAATATTTAAATCAATTAATCTAAATCGGACAAATTAATTAAGAATAAAATTGGAATTTCTCTAATTGATTTTACATTAAGAATCTATTAACACAACAAGTCAAGTAATAATGCACTCAGAGATCATTTACAATTACAATAGAAATTTGAAGGTATAAACGATTTAATAATCAATGAAATTCCTTAATTAATTAAGTTTAAATTGAAGTTAATTAGCATGAAATCAACAATTAAACAAAACCCAATTGAAGCTAAAAAGTCGAATAATAAAAAAACAATATGAAAAAATTGAAATTGAGACAGTAGTGGGTTTGGGAATGGATAGTTGACTTTGGTCATCTGGTTGACCAAAAGGTCAACCAATGACCTCAATTAACCGTTAGGGTTTCCATCAATTACAAGCTTTGAATCTATGAATTAACTAATGTCAGTGTGGATGCATATGAAGTATGAATATAAAAGCGAAAAGGGGAGGACAAATTTTAGGGTACGACAGTTGCCCCTATTTAATCAGCTTAAACCTGAATGGTCGAATTGCGAGAGCTTTTCGGATATTTAAGGTATGAGTGGATTAAATATTGAAGTATCCAAAAATTTGTCTGTTGAGGACAGTTGTATGAGATATAGGGATAACAACTTGATATTTACAGGTTCGTCTGCTGGATTTTATTGGACGTACTTGGAAGGATATGGTAAGATGATGGTCATGATATGCATGATATATATATGTTTTGTCAACATGAGGTCATATGCCAATCAGAGAGCCAAAAAGTTTAAAATATGAAAGTTCCAAAATATCCTTACAAACAAGGGGTTTCACAAACTAATTATCCGTTCAAAAATTGGAAATAAAGTCAAACACAGAGGTTTGAAAAAGAGAGGTCATCAACCTTACAGGTTGGAAAAAGGTTCGTTAATCTCGTAGATTGAAAAAGGTTCCTCAACCACGAAGGTTGGAAAAAGATTAATCAACCACAAATGTTGGAAACAAAGGTCATCAACCCTAAAGGTTAGAAAGAGATTCAACAACCACAAAGGTTGGAAAAAGGTTCATCAACCACGAAGGTTGGAAACAAAGGTCATCAACCCTAAAGGTTGGAAAGAGATTCAACAACCACAAAGGTTGGGAACAAAAATCACCAATCCCTAAGATTGGAAAAAGGTTATCAATACTGAAGATTGAAAAAGGTTCTCAACCCTGAAGGTTAGAAAAAGGATCATCAACCTTAAAGGTTGGAAAAGGATACCAAGCAAACTGGACTTTAAAAGATGCCGAGCAAGTTGGATTTTGGAAGAAGTGTCAAACAAGCTAGTTTTAAAAGGTACCAGGAAAGTTTGGAATTGGAAGATGCCAATAAAATATTGGGCTTTGATTTCTCTGATTTGCACACACGAATTCATGTTATGCTAGACGAATGGTATGCATGAGTGAAGCGACGTGATTTATATGTGATGATGATTTATGTAATGGTTAGGCCAGGTACTCATATAGAGAGAGGTGGGAATTTTTGGCTAGGATAAGGTCATTCATATGTGATTCTCCAACACCTACTTCAAGCTAAAAAATTGTTGTTACACCTCTGGACTTGATCTAAAACATGGAGAGAGCTTGTACCTGCGTAGCCTGCCTCTGCCCCAATTTACTAGTTATTTGTACCAACTGTCCCAGTAGTCTCATCATCTGAGGATTCCAACCGGCCTGCCCCAGTGTCTTGAAATTGCATCTTCTTGATTAACCATCTTAGAGAGTGATTGACTTCTCGTGCTCTTGGGTTACTTGCCCCAATGTGAGCTTTGAAGTAACTTTGCCCCTGATTAGCTGATTCAGAGAGATTGGTAGAATCTCGACGTGGTTGCCCCAGATTGACGGATTCTTAAAGAGATTTGAGCTATGGGATATCAAGAATTTGTTCAACTTTCCCAATATGTAATCTTCCTTGATGTCAAATGACTGTTCGGATGTAAAAATGCTCATTTTGAAAATGATAATTGTAATGTCATGTTCATGCAAGTTTTGAAAACTCAAGTGTGTTCACTAGTGAATGAATCACTGTTTAGTATCAATACAAATGACAAGCAAATCTCTAGGAGTCAACTTAACGCGATCTTACCATAGTGTGCTTTCGAAATAGACCATGCTTCAATTATATCTTTTGAGGGTTGTAACGTGGCCTGGTTCACGGTTTTAGAACGAAAGGATATAAGGCTCGAGACCTAACCTAACCCACCCATTCTTCGTGATGTTCTCCAGTCCTACGCTCAGTTTAGCTTACAACAAGCGTTCATCTTTCAGAAAAGGATTTTGAATATTAGTAGTGATGGTTAAGGAACCCTAGGAGAGTTTGGAGCGATAGCCACTCACCTTCTGTTTTGGTTTGCAGTCACAGAGATTTGCTCTTGCTGAGGATTTTGACATTGATCCTCTGATTCTCTTGTTTCGTTTACCCTTATTTTTGCCTGGGCTGGTCCTTTGGGTCTGCAGCCCACCGAGATACCCTAACTTTTGCCTAAGTCAATCTTATTTTCAAGTTCCTGACTTAGCGGGCCTTTTATTTGCTTTTGATTTTTTCATTTTGTTTCATCTTTTCTTTTTATACTTGAGCAAATCCTGTGACACTTCTTTCTTGACACGGTTTGTGACTATCTCATTCCTTTTTGTTGGTAAGGGATAACCATAATGGATTTGTGATTCCATCCTCTTGAGAGGGATATGATGTGATTGATCACTTGATAAGATATTCTCCTTCTGAAATTTGGATGCAAGTCTAAACTGAACTGAATACTACCCTGCCCCTGGTTTAACATGAGAGTTTTTATACATAAAGAAAGAAACTCCTACTTCAAGGCCCAAAGGGGTTGACTAGGGATTAACTTCCTTATATCTCTAGTGTTTAGGGATTGAACAATGCCTTACATCATTAACACGGTCTCATTCAAAAGCATACAGGCAACGATCTTGCGTATTTTAATTTGCATCATTCTCTTTTGATTTTATTTGACAAACAATTTGATACTGATAAATAAAATATGAGTGAACACGAATGGATTTAAGCAAAACATGCACGTTTATTTCATTATTATTATCATCTGAAAACCAGACAAGTTTTAGAAACGAACAACAATCAACAAACAAAGGGAAGATTACAAATGAGGCATGATTGAATCAATATAATATTCCTAACCTTGATACTCCTCTAAAGAAGCCACTGAATCCGAGCAATCCTCGCCGCTAATCGCGTTCACGATCTGTCTACAGTGGTCTGGCAACGGGTTGGTTATGACATTGGGTCCCACCTCCGAGAATGACAACACCTTCTGATCAATAAGCTCTTGTACTCTAGTCTTGAACAACCCACAATCTTCGGTTGAATGCCCTATATAGCCCGCGTGAAACGCATAAGAAGCGTTGGGATTATACTTCGGGCCATAGGGATGAACAGTTGGTGGTATTTCTTTTGGCACAATTGCCCCTTGCTGAACAAGATATGGTACCAACTGAGTATATGATACAGGGATCTGGTCACACTAAGGACGCTTCTTACCATAACGTCTGCCTTGCCCTTGACTCTGGTTTCTGTTATCTTGTTGATTCTGGGAAATTGGAACTTGTGGAGGCTGCTGATATTGAGGTTGATATGCAGGTTGCTGACATTGAGCAGCGGCAATGTATGGACAAGGGTAGTATGGCATATGAGCCATAGGTGCCTGAACTTGAGGATAGACATTTTTTGTTACGGCATTTGCCTCAGCCTCTTTCTTCTTAGCAAAACCTTGAGACTTCTTGACCACTGTTTGGCTATCAACACTAGCAATCTTTCCAGTTTTCAGCCTATTCTCAATGCGTTCTCCAATGGTTACCATGTCGGCAAAGTTGGACGAGGAACTACCAATCATCTTTTCATAGTACAAACCTTGGAGTGTGCTCATGAAGATATCGACCAATTTAGCATCTGTCAGTGCATGTTTAACTCTGGAAGCCATCTCGCACCATCGCTGTGCGTATTCTTTGAATGTTTCACTGCTCTTGCAGGCTTGATTCTGCAGTTGTAGCCTGGTGGGAGCCATGTCCAGATTATATTTGTATTGCTTGAGAAAGGCTTCAGACAAGTCCTTCCAAGATCTGATTTTACAGCGTTCCAGGCCCATATACCAGTCTAAGGATGCCCCAGATAAGCTGTCTTGAAAGCAATGGATAAGAACATCATCATTATCAATGTTGTAAGAACAAAAATTGTTCTACAACAGATTCCTTGATTTTGATGATAACAAAGGATGAAACCAAAAATGGCACCCTAACGAAAAGTTTCTAAGTGTGCAGGATTCTAAAGATAGAAGAAAGAAATCTGATGACATCATCAGATAGAGTACCAGATCAGAAGCATATTATCAAATAATCAGAAGCTCTGAAGTAAAAACAAGTTCAAGAAAGACTAACTCTGAACTAAACAACAAGTATCAGAAGCATCTGAACAAGAAGTAAGTCCTAGAACCTCTGACTCTGAACAATGCTATCTGAAGAATCTATTTAGATCAACATCAGAAGCAAGATTCCAAGGTTCTCCAGAAACACAAATACTCTGATTATGGATTTGCTAATCATGAAAGAGTAACGTTGAAGACAAGTAAAGATTTTCAAATGGATTTCCTAATTGAGAAAGAGACGTTAATCTCCAATCTCAATAAGAAAATACTACTTGTGGTAAGCAGTCACTTCAAAAAAAAAAAGTCTCCTGCAGAAGCTATTTATGGAATGGCGTAACTTCATCTTAATACTCATCAGTTTTAACTACTACCCCATTCATCTATATAAAGGACTTCAAATCAACATTCAAACTAGCGAAGCAAGCTAAAAAAAAAACAACAAGTCAAAACTATACTGAAACATCATCAAGAAATCTTCTTGCTCTCAAAGATCTTCACGAAGCTTTTGCTTATTACGTGAAAAACTTTTGTTCTTTACATTGTAATATTTGCTTTCTTAGAAGCACTCTAGATTACATAAACCTTTCATCTTTTGTTTGTTAAATTCCTCAAGTGACTCTGTGTAGTCTGTATACTTGAGAGGGCTAAGAGATTTTGTATCTTAGACGTTGTTTGTAATCTTTCAAGATTAGTGGATTAAGTCCTTGTTGAAGGCGAAATCACCTCGGCCGGGTGGACTGGAGTAGCTTTGTGTTATAAGCGAACCAGTATAAAATCCTTGTGTGATTTTCATTTTGAAAAGCGCTTATTTTTCCAAACAATTCAAACCCCCCTTTCTTGTTTTTCTCACCTTCAATTTGTATCAGAGCTCCGGCTCTGTTATTGATTTTCTAATCAAACACTTAACCGTGTAGAGAGATCCAGTACGAGAAAAACAATGGCCCACTCAAATGAAAAAGATTCTTACAATGCCAAGCCTCCTGTTTTTGATGGAGAAAAATTTGATTACTGGAAAGATAGAATCGAAAGTTTCTTTCTGGGTTATGATGCTGACCTCTGGGACATTGTCACAGATGGATACAAACCTCCAGTCTTAAATGGAGCTGAAGTTCCCAGAAGTAAGATGTCAGAAGATCAGAAACGTGTTTTCAAGAATCATCACAAGGCCAGAACCATACTCCTAAATGCTATATCTTATAACGAGTATGAAAAGATCACCAACAGAGAAACAGCCAAAGATATACTTGACTCTCTGAGGATGACTCATGAAGGAAACTCTCAAGTCAAAGAGACAAAGGCTCTAGCACTTATCCAGAAATATGAAGCTTTCAAAATGGAAGATGATGAAGCTATAGAGGCTATGTTCTCTAGATTCCAAACTCTTATTGCAGGTCTCAAGGTGCTAGACAAAGGATACACAACTGCAGATCATGTTAAGAAGATAGTCAGAAGTCTGCCAAAGAAATGGAGACCTATGGTTACTGCTCTGAAGCTGTCAAAGGATCTGAACAATATCAGCCTTGAAGAACTTGTTAGTTCTCTCAGAAGCCATGAGATAGAACTAGAGGAGGATGAGCCTCAGAAAAAGAACAAGTCCGTAGCTCTAAAGTCCAGATCTGAAAGACGGAAGCCTGACAGAACCAAAGCTCTCCAGGCAGAAGCTGAAGATACTGACGATTCTGAACCAGAAGACTCTGATGATGAAGAAGAGTTGTCCCTACTAACCAGAAGAGTCAAGCAACTCTGGAAAAAGAGGAACAACAACTTCAGAAGACCAAGACCCAGAGGGGATCGATCAGAGTCAACTTCAAAAGGTAAAGCTAACAAAGATATTACCTGTTATGAATGTAAAGAAACAGGTCATTACAGAAATGAATGCCCCAAGCTGAAGAAAGACAACCCTAGAAAAGAAAGCTTCAAGAAAAACACCTTCAGAACAAAGAAAGGACTGATGGCTACCTGGGATGACAGTGAATCTGGATCATCAGAATCTGACTCTGATGAACAAGCCAACGTAGCACTTATGGCTATCACATCCAGCAGCTCAGATGAAGAATCTGAAGAGGTATTTTCTGAACTTTCTAGATCTGACTTAGAATCATGTTTGTCAGAAACTCTTACTTCTTATCAGAAATTAAAACAAAAGTTTAAAAATATTAAAGGCTGTCTTAAAGCTAAATTTGAAGAGTGTAGTGAACTTGAGACAACAATTCTAGCACATGAAGATACAATCAGATCTTTAATATTAGAAAGAGATGAAGCAAAAACAAAAAGCTCAGAATTAGAAGAAGCGTTGTCTCAAGCACCACAAACTTCAAATAAAATTATTTATAAATATGAAGAAGCCTTTCAAGAATTTCTGAAGAATGGGATAGATAGGAGTATTATGGCATCCATGATTTATGGAGTAAGTCAGAACAATAAAAGGAGAATTGGTTATGATCCTAAGGAAGATAAAACTTCTACCAGTGACCAAATTAAATCTCCTTTTTCATATCATTACACACACACACAAGAACACAGATTTAAAAATGCTAGAAGACCCAAAGTT
This sequence comes from Lathyrus oleraceus, assembly GCF_024323335.1. Classification (NCBI taxonomy): domain Eukaryota; kingdom Viridiplantae; phylum Streptophyta; class Magnoliopsida; order Fabales; family Fabaceae; genus Lathyrus; species Lathyrus oleraceus. Next base: position 258,501,776 of record NC_066580.1, read on the forward strand.
ATAAGAAACTCTGGGAAAACTAATCTAAAAGGACCCAAGAAATTCTGGGTACCGAAAGATAAGATTATCTATGTTGCAGATATCCTATGCAGCAAAGTTCAGACACCAGTCATGGTACCTGGACTCTGGATGCTCGCGACACATGACGGGAAGAAAGTCTATGTTCCAAAGTCTGGAACTTAAAGATGCTGGTTTCGTAGGCTTTGGAGGAGATCGGAAAGGAAGGATCAGAGGCTCCGGAACTATTGGTAATGGTACTCTTCCCTCTATATCTGATGTTCTTTATGTAGAAGGATTAATGCATAACTTGTTATCCATAAGTCAATTAAGTGATAACGGTTATGATGTAATCTTTAATCAAAAAACATGTAAAGCCATTAATCAGAACGATGGCTCTGTCCTTTTCACAGGCAAGAGGAAAAACAACATTTACAAAATAAATCTTTCTGATTTAAAAGATCAAAATGTTAAATGTCTAATGTCAGTTCATGAAGAGCAATGGGTATGGCATAGACGCTTAGGCCACATTAGCATGAGGAAACTTTCTCAGCTAACTAAACTTGAGTTAGTCAGAGGCCTACCTAAACTGAAGTTTTCTTCAGATGCTCTGTGTGAAGCTTGTCAGAAAGGAAAATTTTCAAAAACATCTTTTAAAAAGAAAAATGTTGTTTCTACCTCTAAGCCTCTGGAACTTCTTCACATTGACTTATTTAGTCCTGTGAAAACAGCATCAGTTAATGGAAAGAAGTATGGATTAGTCATTGTTGATGATTACAGTCGCTGGACATGGGTAAAATTCCTAAAGCACAAGAGTGAGTCTCACTCTGTATTCACCAGTTTCTGTTCCAAAGTGTAAAAAGAATTTGACTCTAAAATTGTTAGAGTCAGAAGTGATCATGGTGGAGAATTTGAAAATAAAGATTTTGAAGAATTATTTGATTCTAATGGAATATCCCATGATTTCTCCTGCCCTAGAACTCCACAACAAAATGGAGTTGTAGAGAGGAAGAATAGAACACTCCAAGAAATGGCCAGAACCATGATCAATGAAACTAATGTAGCAAAGCACTTTTGGGCAGAAGCTGTAAATACAGCGTGTTATATTCAGAATAGAATCTCTATAAGACCTATTCTGGAAAAGACTCCCTATGAACTGTGTAAAGGAAGAAAACCCAACATCTCATATTTTCATCCTTTTGGATGCTCTTGCTTTATATTAAATACTAAAGAACATCTGAACAAGTTTGATTCCAAAGCACAGAAAGGTATCATGTTAGGATACTCAGAACACTCTAAAGGATACAGAGTATACAACACAGAAACCAAAATTGTGGAAGAATCAATTCATGTCAGATTTGATGATAAGCTTGACCCTGAAAAGTCAAAGCTAGTTGAAAAGTTTGCAGATTTAGAGATCACTCTGGTAGAATCTGATAAAACTCCAAAAGCAACTGTCACTCAAGACTCTGAAGAAATTAAATCTCCAGAAATTCCAAGGAAAGTTAAAAGTCGTATTAACGTATCTGAAGATTTGATTTTGGGAAACAAAGATGAACCCGTCAGAACCAGATCTACCTTCAGGACTTCTGAAGATACTCCTCTGGGACTGGTATCTCTGATTGAGCCTATGTCTTGTGATGAAGCTCTTCAAGATAACGACTGGGTGGCAGCTATGCAAGAAGAATTAGATCAATTCTCAAAGAATGATGTCTGGGATCTCGTTCCAAAACCCAGAGGCACTCACGTCATTGGAACCAGATGGGTTTTCAGAAACAAGCTGAACGAGAAAGGAGAAGTTGTCAGAAACAAAGCACGACTGGTAGCTCAAGGTTATAGTCAACAAGAAGGTATTGATTATAATGAAACTTTTGCTCCAGTCGCGAGGTTAGAATCTATTCGTCTTCTTGTATCTTTTGCTATTAATCACTCTATCAAATTATACCAAATGGATGTCAAGAGTGCATTTCTTAATGGTTATATTTCAGAAGAAGTGTATGTCAATCAACCTCCAGGTTTTGAAAATTCAAACTTTCCAGAACATGTTTTTAAGCTTAAGAAATCCTTATATGGACTCAAACAAGCTCCCAGAGCTTGGTATGAACGATTAAGCAATTTTCTTCTGGAACAAAATTTTATCAGAGGGAAAGTTGATTCTACACTCTTCTGTAAAAACCTTAATAATGATCTCATGATATGCCAGATTTATGTTGATGATATTATTTTTGGTTCTGCTAATATCTCTGTTTGCCAAGAATTTTCTAAGTTAATGCAGGCAGAATTTGAAATGAGTCTAATGCAAGAACTAAAGTTCTTTCTGGGAATTCAAATTAATCAAACTCCAGAAGTCACGTACATTCATCAAAGCAAGTATATTAAAGACGTTCTGAAGAAGTTTGACATGACTGAATGCAACTCTGCAAAAACTCCCATGCACCCAACTTGCATTCTTGAAAAGGAAGAGGTAAGCAACAAGGTTTGTCAGAAGCTCTATCGAGGTATGATAGGCTCTCTTCTCTATCTGACTGCTACTCGTCCTGATATTCTCTTTAGCGTCTGTCTTTGTGCCAGATTCCAATCAGATCCTAGAGAATCTCATTTAACAGCAGTTAAGAGAATTCTTAAGTATCTGAAAGGAACTCCTAACCTGGGCCTGATGTATGAGAAAACATCAGAGTATAGACTTTCTGGTTACTGTGATGCAGACTACGCAGGAGATAGAATAGAACGAAAAAGTACATCTGGAAATTGCCAGCTTCTGGGAAACAATCTGATCTCCTGGGCTAGCAAAAGACAGTCAACTATTGCTCTATCAACTGCAGAAGCAGAATACATCTCAGCATCACTGTGCACAACTCAGATGCTCTGGATGAAGCATCAGCTAGAAGATCTTCAGATATTTGAGAGTAACATTCCTATCTTTTGTGATAATACTGCTGCTATTTGTTTAAGTAAGAATCCCATTCTACATTCCAGAGCCAAACACATAGAAATAAAACATCATTTTATCAGAGACTATGTTCAGAAAGGGACAGTAACATTGAAGTTCATTGATACAGAACATCAATGGGCAGATATCTTTACTAAGCCTCTAGCTGAAGATAGATTTCTGTTTATCTTAGAAAATCTGAACATTAAAAATTGCCCTGAATGAAGTATGGCTCTGAAAACGTAAAATGAGACTCTGATAAAAACAAATACACTTCTGCCTCTGACTCTGATACTTCTACAAGTTAAGAAGATATCTGAGTTAGAAATCTTCAGAAACCAATCCTTTGGTATTCCTGAAGATCAGATACATCAACACGTGGAGCTCTAAACGTCTAACCCTAGAACTTCTAGACAGCTGTCAAAAGAAATCAAAGGTCAGAACGTTTGAAATCTCCTAGAGCAGTGTGCGTACTGTTGGGATTAGACATTCATTTATTAGCTGTAATCATTTCCCCCCCCCCCCCCCCCAAGCGTGCTATTTTGAATCCTGTGCTAACGCTGGAATGTGTGTCGTTTTGCATGTGTTTTACTTAGAGTATATAAACACTTTCTCTCACTTTTCACACTTATCACTCTCACTCACTCTAAAACCCTAAACCCTCTCTCGAAGCATTCTCTGCAAGTTCTTCAATCTTCATCAATTTCTCTTCTTCATGGATGCTCAACAACAAGAAGTGTTTAACTTCTCTCAACAGATGGAATCAAGTTCTAATCCCCAAACCTCAAACACTCAAACACCAACGGTTACAGGCATCACCATAACCCCTGTTTACAAAGAACCTCACGTTCTTGACCGTGAACGCCATATCAACCTTTCAACTCCTTTTGAAGGTTTGGACGTGTTGTATGAATCATTAGTTGATTTCGACAACTTAAGAAGAAATGGCGTTGATCTAACTGGAGAACTTCGTCAACAAGGGTGGGAGAACTATTTCCAAAGACTTTATGGTCCTATCTACCCACTTCTTGTCAAGGAGTTCTGGAGACATGCTGATGCAGATGACAACTTCATCGTCTCATATGTTCTAGGGGTGAAGATTGTTATCACTGAAGGATCTATTGCCTCTCTGTTGAACATGGAGCGAAGTGGAGGAAAAAGGATTTACAACATTCCTCCTAGGTCAAAGCGCATTACAGATGTGATTAACCCAACAATCTTCAAACCCAATGTTGAAGGAAACCCCTCTAAGAACAAGGAGCTGCACCAGAACCTCAGAGTGTGGCTGAAGATTATTCTGGGAACTATCCACCACCGTCCAGCCTCCAACTCTTCTGATTACATTAATGCAGACCAGAAATGCATTCTGTACTGCATTCAGAAGGGTGTGAAGATCTGCCTCCCTGCTCTCCTCTTCAGATATCTGAGAGATTCGGTCAGAGAAACCAGGAATAACATGAAGCCCAGATCCTACATTCCTCTGGGAAGATTGCTATCTGACGTCTTCATTGAGCATGGACTGGTAGACGAGCTGGAAAAGACCAAACTGATGGATGATCTGGCAATAGATGTGGGGAAGCCTCTGAATGCCAGAAACCTCAAGAGTATGGGGATAATCAAGAAAATTCAAGTCAGGCCAACTCTGGATACATCCTGGGATAGTTTGAAAGATCAGAGGAAGATGCCTCATGGCCTTGCCAGATTCTTCAAGAACGAACCCAGAGACGCTGTTGCTATCTATCTTCATCGTCTGCTGGAAGAAGGTGTTGACGTCTCTGATTTTAGCCTCGACGACTGTCTGGACTCTGAAGAAGACTTAGTCAGATACAAGAGAGGTATTTCTGAGAAGAAGATAGCACCACCAGCAAAGAAGGCCAGACTTGGAGAAGCTTCTGGAAGCGGATCTTCAGCTCCTCTGCAAATCTCTACTGGTAAGTCTGTTCCTCCTGTTACCTCTGAATTTATGATGGCTTCTTCTGATCCTCTTCCAACTCCACCCATCTTTACAACCTCTGATATTTCACCCTCAATCACCAGAACCTCCCAACCTACACCAGTTCTAAATATAGCCCGTACTTTCATTCCTCCCTCTAAACCTGCACAAACCCACCAAAGCACTTCATCTTCTTCATCCTCTGAACCTGAATCACCTCCATATGTTTCCCTCTCTTCTGACCCTGAATTTTCTGATCCTGATTCCCCAACCATAGCCACACTTTATGCTCATAGACTTGCTTCACAACAACAAACTCAACCACAATCTGAAGCAACTTCACTTCCACCACAACAAACAACCACCATACCCTCTGAAACTCAACCCTCTGTAACTCAACCCTCTGAAACTCAACCATCTGATCCCCAAACCTCTGATATCACCCCACCAAACATTCCCGCTGTACCTGAAGCAGACTTTAACCCTTTAGACCTAAATCCTCTTTATGCTTCATCCCCCAGTCTTCAACCAGAAGCAGAATCTGAACCTCAACCTGAATCAGAATCTGCACCTCAAACCTTAAATCTCAGCCCTCCAAACTCTCCACCTCATACCTCTGAACCAGAACCTGAACCTGAACTTTCTAAACCTACCCTTAAGGAAGCCATCTTAATGATTGCAGAGGCTTCAGTTCAAAAGGTTGATTCTCTAGTCACAAACTCTGAAATCAGTGATGATCCTAAATCTGTAAGGACACACTGGAACAGAGTCATTGGCTGGATGACATCTGAGGCCTTTAGACTGAAGGGCATCTCTGAACAAGTCAGAAATGGCTACATCAGAGATGCTGAGGCAAGACTCCAGGAGAGACTTGCCAGAGAAGCTGAAGCCAGAAGGCTAGAGGAAGAGAGGTTGGCCAAGGAAGCTGAAGAAGAAGCAAAAAGGCTAGAAGAAGAACGACTTGCTAAGGAAGCTGAAATCATAAGGCAAAAGGAAGCTGAAGCCAAGGCTCTGGCAGATGCAGAAGCGCAAGCTGCTGCAGAAGCTGAAGCTCAGCAGGCTCTGACTCTGGGGGAGTCCTCTTCTGTGATCCCTGCGGTTCTTCAGACTCTGAAAGAACTCAAGCAAGATCAGAATGAACTCCGGGCCAGAATGGACAAGCAAGATACTGTCAACGAAAACATCCAGAGTATGCTTGCAATGCTGCTTCAGAGAATGCCTCCGCCTCCGAACCCTTAGGCACTTAGGATTTATGTTTTGCTTATTGTTTTTGCTTCTGTCTTCCTTTGGATCTGATGTTTTTCTTGTTCTTTTGAACCTGATGTTTTCCTGTTGCCTCTGTGCTTTTATATGAATTCAAGTTTTTCTCTTTACTTATTCTTTTTACTATGTCTTTTTGATTCTGACAAAAAGGGGGAGAAATAATTATTAGCTCTGATGAAAATATTGTCTAAAACCTTAAGCATTCTGCAACATTTTTTTATAAACAAAATTATCTAACTTGGACTTAAGAAATTGCAGAATATTTCAGAAACCTCTTTACTTAAGAAACTCTGGTAAGAACTTCTGAACTCCCTAGCATTATCTCAGGGGGAGCTTCTGTCTATCTGATCTAATTTTATTCATGTTTCATCTGCTAATTAAAGTTGTTTTGTCATCATCAAAAAGGGGGAGATTGTAAGAACAAAAATTGTTCTACAACAGATTCCTTGATTTTGATGATAACAAAGGATGAAACCAAAAATGGCACCCTAACAAAAAGTTTCTAAGTGTGCAGGATTCTAAAGATAGAAGAAAGAAATCTGATGACATCATCAGATAGAGTACCAGATCAGAAGCATATTATCAAATAATCAGAAGCTCTGAAGTAAAAACAAGTTCAAGAAAGACTAACTCTGAACTAAACAACAAGTATCAGAAGCATCTGAACAAGAAGTAAGTCCTAGAACCTCTGACTCTGAACAACGCTATCTGAAGAATCTATTTAGATCAACATCAGAAGCAAGATTCCAAGGTTCTCCAGAAACACAAATACTCTGATTATGGATTTGCTAATCATGAAAGAGTAACGTTGAAGACAAGTAAAGATTTTCAAATGGATTTCCTAATTGAGAAAGAGACGTTAATCTCCAATCTCAATAAGAAAATACTACTTGTGGTAAGCAGTCACTTCAAAAAAAAAAAAGTCTCCTGCAGAAGCTATTTATGGAATGGCGTAACTTCATCTTAATACTCATCAGTTTTAACTACTACCCCATTAATCTATATAAAGGACTTCAAATCAACATTCAAACTAGCGAAGCAAGCTAAAAAAAAAACAACAAGTCAAAACTATACTGAAACATCATCAAGAAATCTTCTTGCTCTCAAAGATCTTCACGAAGCTTTTGCTTATTACGTGAAAAACTTTTGTTCTTTACATTGTAATATTTGCTTTCTTAGAAGCACTCTAGATTACATAAACCTTTCATCTTTTGTTTGTTAAATTCCTCAAGTGACTCTGTGTAGTCTGTATACTTGAGAGGGCTAAGAGATTTTGTATCTTAGACGTTGTTTGTAATCTTTCAAGATTAGTGGATTAAGTCCTTGTTGAAGGCGAAATCACCTCGGCCGGGTGGACTGGAGTAGCTTTGTGTTATAAGCGAACCAGTATAAAATCCTTGTGTGATTTTCATTTTGAAAAGCGCTTATTTTTCCAAACAATTCAAACCCCCCCTTTCTTGTTTTTCTCACCTTCAAATGTAAGATGCCATCTTCCTATAATACATGATGATATGACTTCTTGGACAACTCAAACCCTTATATTTTGGCAGGTCTGGTACTTTGAACTTAGGAGGAAGCACCACATTAGGAACTAGACATAAGTCCTTAGCATTCGAACCATACATAGAGAAACCTTCAATGGCTCTGATCCTTTCATCTAGTAACTGATAATCTGAACCAACAACATTCTGATTGGCAGGTTGAGGATTAACTTTATGATTGGGAAGTTGAACACGTTGAGAAGTCGTCTGAGAAATAACTGGAGTAGAAGCGAACTGAGGATACCTTGAGGATATATCAAACTAGGATTCACCGTCTGACCAACAGTCTGACCATACTGATTCTGATATATAGCGTAGGGTGCCCTAGGATACACAAATGGAGGTGCAACAACATAGGATGCCCCAGGATAAGGAGGAGGTATCTGAACACCTTGATTCAAATTATGAACAATCGGTTGAGTAGCTCGAGGAGGAAGGTGGAAGTGGAGGGTTGGGCCTTTATATTCATCTTCGTTGTTATTAGGAGTCTCAACGATCACTGGTGTAGAAGTCTGAAGAGTCTGTTCTTGGTTGGTCTCATGGTTGTTAACATTAGCCATTTGAGGAGAAAGAGTGGTCATGCCCTAAGGATTGACAACAAGATTCCCATTGGTAGGATGAACAGTGAATGGTTGGTATTGTAACACCCCGATAAAATATGATAATTATTTAATTTAAGTTTAATAGTATATTATGATGATAATATGAATGAGAGGGTATTATTTTTCAAAATAAAAGATAAACCATTCATATATTATTATTAGTATATTTATTAATCTAATTAATTAAATAATTGGAATAATAAAGTTGGAATTGGAACGGTTTTTGGGAATCAGTAAAGAGTCCCATTTAGTAAAAAGGGTTTTCACAACGTGAAAACAGAGAAGCGACTAAAAAGTGGAAAAAGGGCAAAAAGGAAGAGCAAGAGAAAAAGGGTTGAAGAAGGGAAAAGCTTGAAGTTAAAGGATTTGCCGGATTAACTCAGGTAAGGGGGGTTTATCGTCGTTTAATGGGTATTATGGGTTAACATGTAATGGGTAGTAATAAGCCATTGAATCGACTCTAATTAGGATGATGAATGTTGCAAATTGTGAATTTGTGGATGAATGAGATATGGGTCTATAATTGAAGAAAATTCGTAGGAATTAGATGTAATAAGGTTAGAAATTGTGAAATTGAATGGGTATGATCTGTGTTAGATAATATGAACGAATGCTGTGTAAAAATTGGACTGTGGAAGGTTGGATTTGAGAAATCTCGTAGCAGAGAAAACCCATCGCAGATCTGAAGTTTGGTTTCTGGTCATACGCGTATGACACTAGGCCATACGCGTATGAGATGGCCTGGAGGGGAGGAGACTGGTGCTGATACGCGCCATACGCGTGTACTTACCCGTAGCCTGTGAGTGGTACGCGTATGGGGTGAGGCCATACGTGTATGAATGAAGAAGATGATGTTCTAACGTAGTTTTGTCTCTGTTGGTACGTGTATGGGAGAAGTGGTACGCGTATCATACGCGTATGAGACAGGCCATACGCGTATGGGCTTGGCTAGGAAATGTGCCATACGCGTATGGGCATGAGGCATACGCGTATGGGCAGAAGTTTGATTTTTTCTGAGCATGTTGTGGTGCAGTTTTGGTCGTTTCAGCTGAGTGATGTAATTTAGCTGATGTATGATATAGTAGGGATCATTTCCCGTTGTTTTGAGCAGTATAGGTATTAGTAGAGTGTGCTAATACTGTGATTTATTATTTGGCATGACATGATATGATTCCGTGATAAATATGCTGATGATGTATGATGGTATGCATAATGCTGTGAATATATCTATTATGTATGCAATTGTGGATGGACTGTTTATGGCTTAGAGTGTGAGCATATGTCCATTGTGGATTGTTGTTGATGTTTGCATGCTAGGTGATTTAGCGTGCATAGCATGGCCTTTATGGTGGTAGCTAATTCCCATGGTGAGGAATTAGTGAGTGAGTCACTAGGTCTCAAATGAGTGGGACTAGTGAGCTTGGTAGCCGTATCTGGGTTTGATCGGTGAGGTTGAACTATGTGTTCACGAATAGTCGGTACCGCATCCATGGAGTCTCATTTCATAATGTATGTATGGCGTATAATATGAATGGATGTATTCCAATATTATACGTGTGTTTTATGTTTGTGTTGAGTATGATTATGAGTTGATGTTGTCGTTGCTGAATGTGTGATATGATTTGGGTGATGAATGTGTTAATTTACTTAACATTACATGATATTTTATAATGCTTATTATATCGATTGAGGAACTCACCCTTACAACTATGTTTCAGGTAACGAGCAGTGATTGAGTAGAAGCTAGTGCTTGGAGTCTAGTGTAGTTCCTTAGTGGGTCATGCTCTGGTATATGTAACATCGGGACGGGATGTTTTACTTTGTTTTCATTTTTGGTTGTTGAACAATTTTACATGTAATGTGTTACATGGTTAGCATGTTGTTAAGTTTCTATCCGCTGTGAATTGTGCAATGTTTTATTTTGATTAATAAATGAGCATGACCAGTTATTTTGGTGAATGGTGTGAAGTGTCAAGTGTGACACCCTGAAATTGCATATCTACTCTGATTCATATTTTGTTGTTTTAATTAATTATTGGGGTATTTTATAAGGGTGTTACATTAGTGGTATCAGAGCATAGTCGGTCGAGACGAGTCGTAATTATTCTGTTTCCCTGTACGTGATAGGTGTTGTGTAACCCTATCAGTACTTATTGTTTTAGCTTGTTGGGTTTTCAGAATAGAGATGGCTGGAAGAGGTAGAGACGATGCTGCGATTGCTGAGGCTCTGGGTATGCTAGCTGGAGTACTTGGAGGGAATCCGAATGTGGTGGGATTGGGAGCTGCTCGTCAACTGAGTGAGTTCCAGAAGAACAATCCTCCAATGTTCAAGGGAGCATACGATCCAGATGGTGCTCAGAAGTGGTTGACAGAGCTCGAGAGGATCTTCCGAGTGACTGAGTGTGCCGATAACCAGAAGGTCAGGTTCGGTACGCATATGCTGTCAGAGGAAGCAGATGATTGGTGGGTTGCTGCCCGCACTGAGTTAGAAGCTGCTGGGAGTGCTGAGATCACTTGGGCGGTGTTCAGAGAGAGATTCCTGAGGAAGTACTTTCCAGAGGATGTCAGAGGAAAGAAAGAGATAGAGTTCTTAGAATTGAAGCAGGGCAATCGGTCTGTTACTGAGTATGCTGCTAAGTTCACAGAGCTGTCGAAGTATTACACTCCCTATGATGAGGCTACTGGGGAATTTTCAAAATGTGTGAAGTTTGAGAACGGGTTACGTCCCGAGATCAAGCAGGCTATTGGGTATCAGCGGATTAGAGTGTTTTCTGACTTGGTTGACTGTTGCAGGATTTTTGAACAGGATACCAAGGCTAGAGCGGAGAGCTATCAGCAGAGGGTTGATAGGAAAGGCAAGAATCAGAATGATCGTGGGAAACCGTATGCAGCTGGCAAAGGTTTCCAGAGACAGAGTGGGATGAAGAGACCTAGTGGGGGGGACTCCAGTGCCCCTGCTAAGTGTTACAGATGTGGTCAGGCTGGACATCGTATCCATGAGTGTACCAGTACTGAGAAGAAGTGTTTCAAGTGTGGCAGAGGTGGTCACTTGGCTGCAGAGTGCCGGTTGAAGACTATGACTTGTTTCAACTGTGGAGAGGTGGGTCATATCAGTCCACAGTGTCCTAAGCCGAAGAAAGAGAACCAGTCGGGAGGCAAGGTCTTTGCTTTATCGGGTTCTGAGACTTCTGCAGATGATCGTTTGATCCGAGGTACGTGTTATATTAATGGCTTTCCTCTTGTAGCTATTATTGACACAGGTGCGACTCATTCCTTTATATCTTTGGATTGTGCTGTGAAACTTAAATTAGAGATATCTGAGATGCATGGGAGTATGGTGATTGATACTCCTGCGAAGGGTTCAGTGACTACTACTTCAGTTTGTTTAAATTGCCCTTTGAGTATTTTTGGTAGAGACTTTGGGATGGACCTCGTGTGTCTTCCACTAGTGCAGATTGATGTTATCCTGGGTATGAACTGGTTGGTGTTTAACCGAGTTTATATCAACTGTTTTGATAAGACTGTGATCTTTCCTGAGATTGAGGAAGGAAAGAGTTTGTTTCTATCAGCAAGGCAGGTGAATGAGGCAGTAGCAGATGGGGCAGAGTTGTTTATGCTGTTAGCGACTTTGGAGGCTAAAGATAAACTGGTGATTTGCGATCTAGCCGTGGTGTGTGATTTTCCTGATGTGTTTCCTGAAGAAGTGAATGAATTACCGCCAGAGCGTGAAGTTGAGTTCTCGATTGATTTGGTACCTGGTACTAGGCCGATATCGATGGCTCCATACCGTATGTCTGCTGTTGAGTTAACTGAATTGAAGAGTCAGCTGGAAGATCTGTTGGATAAGAAATTTATTCGTCCGAGTGTGTCACCGTGGGGCGCACCAGTGTTACTGGTTAAGAAGAAAGAAGGTACTATGAGGTTGTATGTGGACTACAGGCAACTGAATAAAGTGACGATCAAGAATCGGTATCCTTTGCCAAGGATTGATGATTTGATGGATCAGTTGGTTGGTGTGAATGTGTTCAGCAAAATAGATTTGAGATCGGGGTATCATCAGATACGTGTGAAAACTGAGGATATTCAGAAGACTGCTTTCAGAACAAGGTATGGACATTATGAGTATTCTGTAATGCCTTTTGGTGTGACTAATGCGCCTGGGGTATTTATGGAGTATATGAATAGGATTTTCCATCCGTACCTAGACAAGTTTGTTGTGGTGTTTATTGACGATATTTTGGTGTATTCGAAATCTGAAGAAGAGCATGCTGAACATTTGAGAGTGGTTTTAGGAGTTCTACGAGAAAAGAAGTTATTTGCTAAACTGTCCAAGTGTGAATTTTGGTTAGAAGAGGTTAGTTTTCTTGATCATGTGGTTTCAAGAGGTGGTGTTGCTGTTGATCCTTCTAAGATAGAAGCGGTAGCTAAGTGGGAAGCTCCGAAGTCAGTTTCTGAGATAAGGAGTTTTCTTGGACTTGCTGGTTATTATAGGAAATTCATTGAGGGATTTTCTAAGTTGGCGTTACCGTTGACGATGTTGACTAGAAAGGGGCAAGCGTTTGTTTGGGACTCAAAATGTGAAGAAGGTTTCCAAGAGTTAAAGAGAAGGTTAACTACTGCTCCTATTCTGATATTACCAAGTCCGTCGGAACCAATTGAGGTTTACTGTGATGCTTCATTGTTGGGTTTGGGTGGTGTTTTGATGCAGAATAAGCAGGTTGTAGCTTATGCTTCGAGACAACTGAAGGTTCATGAGAGGAACTATCCGACACACGATTTAGAGTTGGCAGCTGTGGTATTTGTTCTGAAGTTATGGAGGCATTACTTGTACGGGTCAAGATTTGAGGTTTTCAGTGACCATAAAAGTTTAAAGTATTTGTTTGATCAGAAAGAGCTGAATATGAGACAGAGGAGATGGTTAGAGTTTCTGAAGGATTATGACTTTGGTTTGAATTACCATCCGGGTAAAGCAAACGTAGTGGCTGATGCATTAAGTCGGAAATCATTGCATATGTTTATGTTAATGGTTAAGGAATTGGATTTAATTGAGCAATTTAGAGACTTGAGTTTGGTGTGTGAGAGTACTCACAATAGTGTTAAATTGGGAATGTTGAAGTTGACGAGTGGTATTCTGGATGAGATTAGAGAGGGTCAGAAATCCGATGTGCTTTTGGTTGATAAGTCGACTCTAGTGAATCAAGGTCAAGGTGGTGAATTCAGAGTTGATGAGAATGGTGTTTTGAAATTTGGTAATCGGGTGTGTATTCCGGATGTTACCGAACTTAAGAAGATTATTCTTGAGGAAGGACATCGTAGTGGCCTGAGTATTCATCCTGGGGCTACGAAGATGTATCATGATTTGAAAAAGTTATTTTGGTGGCCGGGAATGAAAAGAGAAATTGCGAGTTTTGTTTATTCTTATTTGACTTGTCAGAAGTCAAAGATTGAGCATCAGAAGCCGTCTGGGCTAATGCAACCGTTGGCTATTCCAGAGTGGAAGTGGGATAGTATCAGTATGGATTTTGTTTCTGGTTTACCGAGGACAATTAAGAATTTTGAAGCTATTTGGGTGATTGTTGACAGATTGACAAAATCGGCTCATTTCATTCCGATCAGAATGGATTATCCGTTAGAGAGATTAGCTGAGTTGTATATTGAGAAAATTGTAAGTTTGCATGGTATTCCGTCGAGTATTGTTTCGGACAGAGATCCTAGATTTACATCGAAGTTCTGGGAAGGTTTGCAAAGGGCTTTGGGAACTAAGCTGAGATTGAGTTCTGCATATCATCCGCAGACTGATGGTCAGACTGAGAGGACGATTCAGTCACTGGAGGATCTTTTGAGGACTTGTGTTTTGGAGAAGGGAGGTGCTTGGGATTGTTATTTACCTTTGATTGAGTTTACCTACAATAATAGTTTTCATTCGAGCATTGGTATGGCACCGTTTGAAGCTTTGTATGGTAGGAGATGTCGGACACCTTTATGTTGGTATGAGTCCGGTGAAAGTACTGTGGTTGGACCGGAGATTGTTCAACAAACTACGGAAAAGATTAAGATGATTCAGGAGAAGATGAGGATTGCTCAGAGTCGTCAGAAGAGTTATCACGACAAGAGGAGGAAGTCACTTGAGTTTCAAGAGGGAGATCATGTGTTTCTTCGTGTTACTCCGATAACTGGGGTTGGTCGAGCTTTGAAGTCGAAGAAGTTGACACCTCGATTTATTGGTCCTTATCAGATTTTGGAGAGGATAGGGGAGGTAGCCTATCGTATCGCTTTACCGCCGTCACTTGCGAATTTGCATGAGGTTTTTCATGTGTCTCAGTTGAGGAGGTACATTCCTGACCCGTCGCATGTGGTCCAAGTAGATGATGTACGGGTGAGAGATAACCTGACTGTTGAGACATCACCTATGAGGATCGAGGATCGAGAGTTGAAGCAGTTGCGGGGTAAAGAGATTGCTTTGGTAAGGGTAGCTTGGGGAGGACCAGCAGGTGGCAATGTGACTTGGGAACTTGAGAGTCAGATGAAGGAGTCTTATCCAGAGTTATTCGCTTGAGGTATGTTTTCGAGGACGAAAACTCTTTTAGTGGGGGAGAGTTGTAACACCCCGATAAAATATGATAATTATTTAATTTAAGTTTAATAGTATATTATGATGATAATATGAATGAGAGGGTATTATTTTTCAAAATAAAAGATAAACCATTCATATATTATTATTAGTATATTTATTAATCTAATTAATTAAATAATTGGAATATTATTGGATTATTATTATTGGAATAATAAAGTTGGAATTGGAACGGTTTTTGGGAATCAGTAAAGAGTCCCATTTAGTAAAAAGGGTTTTCACAACGTGAAAACAAAGAAGCGACTAAAAAGTGGAAAAAGGGCAAAAAGGAAGAGCAAGAGAAAAAGGGTTGAAGAAGGGAAAAGCTTGAAGTTAAAGGATTTGCCGGATTAACTCAGGTAAGGGGGGTTTATCGTCGTTTAATGGGTATTATGGGTTAACATGTAATGGGTAGTAATAAGCCATTGAATCGACTCTAATTAGGATGATGAATGTTGCAAATTGTGAATTTGTGGATGAATGAGATATGGGTCTATAATTGAAGAAAATTCGTAGGAATTAGATGTAATAAGGTTAGAAATTGTGAAATTGAATGGGTATGATCTGTGTTAGATAATATGAACGAATGCTGTGTAAAAATTAAACTGTGGAAGGTTGGATTTGAGAAATCTCGTAGCAGAGAAAACCCATAGCAGATCTGAAGTTTGGTTTCTGGTCATACGCGTATGACACTAGGCCATACGCGTATGAGATGGCTTGGAGGGGAGGAGACTGGTGCTGATACGCGCCATACGCGTGTACTTACGCGTAGCCTGTGAGTGGTACGCGTATGGGGTGAGGCCATACGCGTATGAATGAAGAAGATGATGTTCTAACGTAGTTTTGTCTCTGTTGGTACGCGTATGGGAGAAGTGATACGCGTATCATACGCGTATGAGACAGGCCATACGCGTATGGGCTTGGCTAGGAAATGTGCCATACGCGTATGGGCATGAGGCATACGCGTATGGGCAGAAGTTTGATTTTTTCTGAGCATGTTGTGGTGCAGTTTTGGTCGTTTCAGCTGAGTGATGTAATTTAGCTGATGTATGATATAGTAGGGATCATTTCCCGTTGTTTTGAGCAATATAGGTATTAGTAGAGTGTGCTAATACTGTGATTTATTATTTGGCATGACATGATATGATTCCGTGATAAATATGCTGATGATGTATGATGGTATGCATAATGCTGTGAATATATCTATTATGTATGCAATTGTGGATGGACTGTTTATGGCTTAAAGTGTGAGCATATGTCCATTGTGGATTGTTGTTGATGTTTGCATGCTAGGTGATTTAGCGTGCATAGCATGGCCTTTATGGTGGTAGCTAATTCCCATGGTGAGGAATTAGTGAGTGAGTCACTAGGTCTCAAATGAGTGGGACTAGTGAGCTTGGTAGCCGTATCTGGGTTTGATCGGTGAGGTTGAACTATGTGTTCACGAATAGTCGGTACCGCATGCATGGAGTCTCATTTCATAATGTATGTATGGCGTATAATATGAATGGATGTATTCCAATATTATACGTGTGTTTTGTGTTTGTGTTGAGTATGATTATGAGTTGATGTTGCCGTTGCTGAATGTGTGATATGATTTGGGTGATGAATGTGTTAATTTACTTAACATTACATGATATTTTATAATGCTTATTATATCGATTGAGGAACTCACCCTTACAACTATGTTTCAGGTAACGAGCAGTGATTGAGTAGAAGCTAGTGCTTGGAGTCTAGTGTAGTTCCTTAGTGGGTCATGCTCTGGTATATGTAACATCGGGACGGGATGTTTTACTTTGTTTTCATTTTTGGTTGTTGAACAATTTTACATGTAATGTGTTACATGGTTAGCATGTTGTTAAGTTTCTATCCGCTGTGAATTGTGCAATGTTTTATTTTGATTAATAAATGAGCATGACCAGTTATTTTGGTGAATGGTGTGAAGTGTCAAGTGTGACACCCTGAAATTGCATATCTACTCTGATTCATATTTTGTTGTTTTAATTATTATTGGGGTATTTTATAAGGTTGTTACAGGTATGGCACAAATGCATTCCCATTAGCAGCTTGGGGGGTGAAATTCATAGGCAACCCCCAGGGATAGGCAATGGCATGCCTACTAGGACCTGGATGACAGATAGGTTGGCTCACAGGTTGAACCACGGTGTCCACAACAGCATCGACAGAAGTGGTGACGGCAATAACATCAGTAACTACAACAGAAGCAGGATTGGTAGCGGAAGTGAAGGTAATGGCCTTCTGAGCTTGAAGGTACTCCAATATGGTGCTCATGTTACCTTGGAAAGAATTCAACTCGCCTCGTAACTGAGCCAAAGTTTCTTTGTACATAGCATTTTCTTGTTCCAGATCTGCCATGATTCTCGACTTATTAGCCCTTGTGAAGTATTGGTGTCGAAGAGTCGTCGTCTTTCAGACTGGAGAAAGGACAAGGTGAGCTTTTTCTAGTTCATAGTCATGATATGCAAATGAATGAATTCACATGTTAGGGATGCAATGCAAATAATTATGCAACATCCATAGATTCAAAGCATCGATGGTATAATAATTCAGGTTCAAAACTCTGGCGTATATACAACAATGCAATAATGATATGCAATAGAGTATGTCAACACATAAAACAATCTGGATGATCTGCGTGTACTGCCCGATGCAGGGTCAAAGGGTCGACGTCCATGAGAATAAAGGTATGTAGAGACTACGGTTTCTTGCAGAAAAATCCCATATCCCCCTCACAGGGGTGGACTATGCTCCAAGGTGGTCCCTAGAAGGCCTCCCAGAGTCATCGACTCAAAATGGAAATACCCAGCCATAATGAATACTCACAGGACAAAAGTACTTCCAAGTGAATCTAGTCTGGGTGTGGTTCTCGTGACACCCAACGCGCGAAATGCAGGTGTACACGACAATCCACCAGTCTAACCTATGTGTATACTAAGCTCGGGTATAGAGCTTTCCTCTCATGTAGTCTAACCTATCCCAATAGGGAGTTTAACAGATAATATCCATAATATATAGAAAATAATGATAGAGTGAGTAAAGCGCAAAGATAAACACCTAAGCAAGCAAAGAAAGCAATCAAAGCTAGGCTCGACTCATTTTAGCAACTAGGAAATGCTCCAAGAAGCAATATTCCCCAGCAGAGTCGCCAGCTAAAGCTAGCGAAAATATACCCAAACGTATCGCACGCTCGAACATACAACAGAGTCGCCATTGAACTTTATTTATCCCCAAAGGTAAGGGAAAACATCGATAAAACCCGGGGGAAAGAGATATACTGGGTAAGGAAGTCGGTTATACAAGGGGAAAGTATTAGCACCCCAAACATCCATGGTACTCCATGGGAACCGTTTTGATTGTTCTCGCTCGAATAGGTGTGATAACTAAAGATTACTCGCAAAAAAGAATAAGGGGAAAGGAAAGGAAATAGATAGAGTGCTCGGTGAGGATTAGGGCCCTCATGCCTACGTATCCTCATAGTGCAATGAGGAATTCAGAGCTTCGTAGTTCAAGGAACTAGAGGCTGGAGGTGGAAAGAAGTGTGGTAGAAGGTATGATCTGAACCAAAGAATTGTGTGATTTGAACTCCAAATGAAGGTGAAAACATGAACCCAAGAGTAAAACTGGTGTGAACCAATAAGTGAGGGCGTATAGCACTTGTATCACTGTATTGGAATAACCTAAAAGAAAGGGTTGCCTAAGCACGACTGCAAAGTAAGTAAGGAGATGTTTGTTTAAGCTACAGGGTCTAACAAGACAAACAAGTCGGCTCTTGGTTCACAAAACGAAGTATAAGATGGAGCGCAAAGGTATAGTGTATTTGGCTCAGAGAATAAGGTATAACACATGAAGTGAATGAAGATAGAGTATGAAGGTATCAAGGAGATGAATGGAAGAATGCCCTAGGGCAGGAGTTATAAATAAGTATGCTCGCGGAGGATTCGCATCCTCGTGCCTACGTATTCTCATCGTGCAATGAGAAAATCAGAGCAATCGTAGTTCAGCCTATTACGACTGAAAACAAAGGGTACGAGATTGATTGGATTGCCCAGAAGCGGATTGCTTAACAAGCAGGAATGTGGTACTAACTGATGACGGTGATCAACCATAAGGACAAGTGACATATGATTGGCCTATACACGAGAGGGTTTCTAAGGCAAGATATTCGTCTAAGCACGAGAGGTCTTATAAGACGAACAATGATTATGAAATGATTGGCCTACACACGAGAGGATTTACAAGGCAAGAGAGCATCGTCTAAGCACGAGAGGTCTTATAAGACGAACAATGATTATGAAATGATTGGCCTACACACGAGAGGATTTACAAGGCAAGAGAGCATCGTCTAAGCACGAGAGGTCTTATAAGACGAACAATGATTATGAAATGATTGGCCTACACACGAGAGGATTTACAAGGCAAGAGAGCTTCGTCTAAGCACGAGAGGTCTTATACGACGAATAATGATTATGAAATGATTGTCCTACACACACGAGAGGATTTACAAGGCAAGAGAGCTTCATCTAAGCACGAGAGGTCTTATAAGACGAACAATGATTATGAAATGATTGGCCTACACACGAGAGGATTTACAAGGCTTACAATGAATAGGGGTTTGCCAAAGAGAAAGAGGACTGACGAGGAAAACAAGGATTAAGTTGATTGATTATGATTCAAAGACTTGATTTCAAGGGAATTGATCCAAAGGATATCTGAATGTCAAAGGGAGTGTGATTAACGATCCACTGAGGGGAGAAATGATTGACGTGCAATGATGCTTCAATAATGGAGTGTTGATTGATTGATCGATGAGATATGATAGATTGATAAATGAGATAGGGATAGATAAGGTAGATTGATAAATAAGGTATCTCACGAAGAATCTGAATTCTCCTGCATACGTATCCTTATAGTGCAATAAGGAAATCAGAGCTTTCGTAGTTCAGCCTATTACGGCTGAAAACAAATTGATTGGAGGCAAGAGGAAATGGATGATTGAGATTGAAATGATTCAAATTGAAGGATTGAGAATTGAATAGAATGAAGAATAGATAGACTTGATAGTTACTGGATGATGAGAATCACACTAACTTTCAAGTGGAAAGAGAAGAATCTTTGTAATTGCTTCTTGTAGTGAAGATGAAGACCTTATCAATCGTTAGATTCGAATTGCACTAAAGTCTATGAACAGAGGTGAATACGATGAGCGTTGGGTCATACGTCCCATACCCAAAGATACTCAGAATGGGGGTAGGAATACTCCAGTCCCACTCCTTCTCCATTACTTAAGGCTCGTATGTTATAACTTAATTCATGATTGATAAGTTGTTGATTTTTGTCCTTGCTCTTGTTGTATTTTGCTTTTGTAGATAGACTTGTCAATTGTATGATTAGAATTATGCTAAAGTCTATGAATATAGGTGAGTACGATGAGCGTTGGGTCATACGTCCCATACCCAAAGATATTCAGAATGAGGATAGGAATACTCCAGTCCCACTCCTTCTCTATTGCTTAAGGCTCGTGTCACACTCTTCCAACTTTGATTTAACAAGTGTTGAAGATGCCACCTTTGATGTGCTTGAATAATCCGATGCTTGGTATAACTGAGGATGCCTTGATTGAAGATCTTGAGTTGAGGCCTTGAGCTTCACAACTTGAAAGAAAAGTCTTACTAAGTGACCAATGGTCTTTTGGTCACTCAATTTAGACTGGGGGATTATACAAGTTCAAAGGATTTAATTAATCAAAATTGCTTTTGATCAATTTAATCGGGGGTTTGGTTTTAATTTTGGATCTAATTGAAATTAATACTTGTTAGAAACTATCCTAAGGGATCATACATTAGAAATTGATTGAATATTCTAAGTTAAATTAGAAATCCTAAGGGAAATGTCAAAGTTGTTCAAAATCATGATTAAAATTCTATGTTAAGTCCTACAATTATTAGGAAATGATTGAATTCTAATCCTAATGGGAGCATGCAATTTCAACACAGAATATCAAAATAAGCCCATAAGGGACAAAATGGTCATTTCCTAAAATATGTCTAATTTTAATCATGGCCTAAAGTTGACTAAATCCTAATGTTAAGAATTGTGTAATTCTGAATTCAATAAAAAGCCTAATTAAAATCTAATCCAAGTCCTAATTAAAGTCCTAATTAAATCCTAATTAAAGATCAAGATTTAATTCCTAATTATATTGGATTCTAACAATATTAAGAGAGATATAATTATTACATATTTAATTTGGATTTACAACCCTAATCAAATTCTTAATTAACTATTAAAATCTAATGGATCTTAAATTCTAAAACTCTAATTATCCTTTTAATCCAGACCCAGTATTCTGAATTTAATTAATTAAAACCCAATGGTGCAGGCCCCTAATATCTGCAATCTCAGCTATCTACATTGGGCCTGAAAAAGGAAAATCTCGTCCGAAGCCCATCCAGAAAAGGGGTGGTGTGTGCCGCGAACGGCGGTGTAGTGAGAGATGGGATATGGCGCGGTGGAGTCACAAAGGGCTCTAGGCCCAAAACCAATTCAACCAAGGACCGAAATCTTGCAAAAAAAAACCTAAATCGTTCATTCACAGAACTTCAAAGTGGAAATGCGTCACTCATCGATCGTCTCTTCTTTATCAAATCGGCCGGCGACATACTATTCATCCACGGCCTCCCTCAGTCGCCGCGTCGCATCGGCATCGTGACTTTGTGATCGGTGGTGGAGTTCGCGTCCCGCGTTCATGGAGGTTATCGTGCTCGCATTCCAACCAAAGCAACGCGCCGGGATCAAGAATAACAACGAGTTTGGGTGAAGCGAAGAGGAGAAGAGAAAGTGCTTATGCACAAGAAGAGTTCTGTTGCATTTGGCTTCAGCCTCCGTCGTCTCATTGCCTCACGCCGGAAGAAAATCGTCGCTCCAGAGTCTTTCGTTCGCGTCAACGTCGGCGTGCTTCCACAATCGCCATAGTCCAATACGTTTCCAACCATTTCGAGTTCCAAATCCAAACGCAGAGAAACACTCAACAATGAGGCTTCAATTGCCAGGTCGTATTCTAAGTTCGCCGTTATCGGCTCTTTTTGAAATCGCAACCGTGAGCGAAAGAACAACATCAGAAATAGATAGAGGAACTTACCGGTTTCGAAGCGGCGACAGAAATAGGTGTGAATCCTCCTTCCGTACATTTCTTCTCCTTCGTTCCCAAGTCGATCTTCTCTTTCTCTGCGATTCTGACTTAATATCTTTGTGCGTGAGGATTGCGAATCGGGATTGAAACGCCACAGATTGAAGGTTGTGGATCGGTGAGCTCCAGAAGGTTACTCCTAGTCGCCGAGGATGAATTCACGTCACAGAAGATCACTTCAAACTGCAGAGTGTGGACTCGAATGGCAGAGTGCAGATTCAAGTTGCAGAAGGTGAAAACTCAAGTTGCATAAGATCCAACCCTCTCATCTCAAAAGATTCAGACAAGACTCAAGCAGAAGTTGACTATGCTTGAGGTTCAATTACCGAGGTCTATCGTCTTCAACGCATCGAAACAGAACTCACAACAGAACTCACCGGTTTGAAGTGATTTCGACGCGGAGGTAAAATTTCAGGTGAATTCTATATGGCTCTTTTGAATCTTCACCTTCTTCTCTTCAATTCATGCTCCTGCGTCGTATTGTCGTTTTCCTTCTTCTTGTAAATTCTGCGCGAATGTGAATTGCAGAATGAGCGTGAGGTGAAGAATCTACTGGTTTGTGATTTTGCTCTATGCGGTTTGTGGCTGCGTTCTGCTGTTAGGAGCTGAAGTGGTGGTATGGCGGAAGCTGGTTGCAGAGTCGAAGGATGGGGAGTGAAGAAGAAGATTGAAGAAAAGGTGAAGTGAAGTAATTGAAGAAGAGGGAAACGGAATGGAGATTGAACCGAGTGAAAAACTCCAATCGAATGAGGATTCAACTGGTTAAATAGAGGATCAATCACAACTAACTCGGGCAAATTCTCGGGCAACCAGGTCAGTTAGTTAGTTAACAGTTATTTGGTGAAGGAGAAATTTTTTAGAATGCGGTTATTTGGTTCAGTTTCAGTTAGAAATGTTAGCTGGCGGTAGAATTCTGTTAGAAATCTGTTATGAGTTAATTATTATGAGGTTGAAATGGTTGGTAAGTGACTGTTTTGTGGTGTGTTGCAGGAATGCCGGACCCTGAAAGTATCTTGTTAGGTAACCGTTAATTCAAACTTTCTCCAAATGACATGGGGTGATCTCGTTCTTATGTAGTGTTAGTAAGTTAGTGAAATTTCGTGGGTTTTATAAGAATTTATCGAATGTTATGTGATGTTAGAACTGTTGAGAAAAGGGGTTAGATTAGTGAGTTAACAAATCATTCTGTTAGTAGGTTTATACTCAAATGTTAGTCGGTTTTAAATGAACTTTTGTTGGTTGGAAATTATGATATGAAACCGGAAAAAACTAAATCCTGGCCTAGAACCAAAGCAAACTGGAGTTGCAATTTAATTGGTTATGCTTAAATTATTGTTGTAAAACAATGTCATGTTAAATGTGATTATTTAGCCTGGTATGAAATTAGTCTTAGCTTGCATTTGGTTTTGAATTCGGTTTGTGATTTAGTTATGAGATCTATTAGGAACTTGATCCGAATCGCAACGAAATGCAAGTTTTGGTTGTTAACAAATGGGATAGTTGGTTAGAAATGTTGTTGAAATTCCCCAATCAACTTCCACTGAAACTATTGTAATTAGAAATGAATACATAATTTGAAATCGAAATATAATGAACAATCAAATTGAATGTAATTTTAGATGTACTGTTAATGAAAAATGCAAAAATCTTTCTGTCATATTAGTTAAAGTATATGAAAGTTAATTGCTTCTTCATTGATGATGTGCCATGTTGCTGACATGAAAATGTTATCGAAAAATACGCCTTTACACTTTTTCGTATCATTTATCGTTCATGGTTAAATTGATATTGTACTGCCATATCCTGTTTTCCTGACTGGTGTAGCTGCATTCCTGACTTATAATTTGTTTACTAATTTGTGGCTCATGCTTTGCACTTTGGTTTTGTAGACTGTGATCTGTTATGATGAGCTGGTGTGAAATGTTTTGATATGTATGTGGATAAATACTCATAGCTTGTCACTGTTACGTAGATTGGAGGTGGATTGACCAGGTCGCTTCGAATACTTCCACATGAGGTGCGGTGCTAGTTGGAGTCTAATCCGTCATTAAGCTGCTTGTGGGGTCCACTTAGTTATGTGTAAAAAGAGATTATGATTAGTTTAAATGATATTAATGATGTGAGTCAAAATGTATTGGACATGAATGCATTCATTAATTTTGGAGCGCTATCGAATAAGTGTAATTATAAATGATGTTAGCAAGGATTTGGAATGTAAATTGGTTATCAAAAGTTTTAAAAAAAAACCAATATTTAAATCAATTAATCTAATTCGGACAAATTAATTAAGAATAAAATTGGAATTTCTCTAATTGATTTTACATTAAGAATCTATTAACACAACATGTCAAGTAATAATGCACCCAAAGATCATTTACAATTAGAACAAAAATTTGAAGGTATAAACGATTTAATAATCAATGAAATTCCTTAATTAATTAAGTTTAAATTGAAGTTAATTAGCCCGAAATCAACAATTAAACAAAACCCAATTGAAGCTAAAAAGTCAAATAATAAAAAAACAATATGAAAAAATTGAAATTGAGATAGTAGTGGGTTTGGGAATGGATAGTTGACTTTGGTCATTTGGTTGACCAGTTAACCGTTAGGGTTTCCATCAATTATCAGCTTTGAATCTATGGATTAACTAATGTCAGCGTGGATGCATATGAAGTATGAATATATGCAGATGAATCTCAAGTCATAGGTTAGATGAAAAGCGAAAAAGGGAGGGCAAATTTTAGGGTACGACACCAGGACATGTGACTTCCAAATGCAGTCTACTTGCTGAAACAAACCCATATCAGGTAAACTATGCCCAAGGAAACCCCTATTCGAACAATTATAACCCTGGATGGAGGAATCACCCAAATTCTCTTACAAGAACAATAACTCTACTTTTCCCCAAAACTCTACTCCTCAAAGACCAGCAGGTTTCTAAGCCCAAAGACCAACACAACTAATACAAACTACCCCTCAGAAGTCAAACCTTGAGAAAATCATGGAAGATTTCATCACAACTCAAACTCGACAGAATAAATAATCATGAACCAAAATGTCCATATTAATGAACTGATTTCACAATTAGGTAACAAGGTTGATTATACGATAACCCACAACAAGATGTTGGAAACCCAAATCTCTCAAGTAGAACAACAACAAGTTGCTCAAGCTACACCAGGAGGATTATTCCCTGAATAACCACAACCTAACCCTAAAGGCCACGCTAACGCCATTTTGCTGCGAAGCAAAACCCAATGCGATGGGCCTAAAATTTCAGAACCACCAAAAGAAAATGTTTTAACTACCCTAGAAAAACGAAAAGAGGAACCCGTAGATCCTGAAAAACAAAGAAAGAAGGATATCAAACATATGTACCACCTCCACCATATATACCACAAATTCCATATCCGCAAAGACTTAAACAGACTAAACAAGACACCCAATACAAGGAGTTCATGAAAGTAATCGAGAAACTTCACGTCGAGATACCCTTCACCGAAGCCATTACCCAAATACCATCATATGCTAAATTCCTAAAGGACATCTTAACAAATAAGCGTAAGCTCGATGATCCTAAAACTTTAGAGTGCAATGTGATTGTTGAAAAGAAATTAGCCAAGAAATAGAAATATCCTGGAAGCTTTTCGATACCATGTGTTCTAGAAGACATGTTATAGACTAAGCATTACTGGATTTGGGAGAAAGCGTAAGTTTGATGCGAAATCTGTGTAACACTAGGAGACATGCAACTAACTAGGACGTCCCTTTAATTGGCTGATCGATCAGTTAAGTACCCGATAGGTATATTAGAAGATATCCCAGTTAGAATCGGACAAATTTATATCCCTACTAACTTTGTCATAATGGATATTAAGTAGGACGAAGAAATTCCTATCCTTCTAGGCATACCATTCTTATCAACTATTGGAGCCATGATAGATGTAAAAAGAGGAAAAATGACTTTCGAAGTAGGTGACGGGAAGGTAGAGTGTATCCTATCTTATTTTCTAAAAGCAGCCTCCATGGACGACTCTTGTTGTGCAATTGATATCATTGATGAATGCATAAGAGAGTTGGATAAGGAGGAGCATATCGAAATAATAAAACTACCCTCGACGCCCATAATGGAAGATGATGGATTTAAGTCAGTTACACCTTATATAGACGATAGCCTTAACAAATGCTTAACACTTACCCCTAATCATATGCCAAACATTAAGAAACCCACAATAGAGCTTAAAGAACTGCCTAAGAACTTGAAATATGAGTTTCTTGATGAAGAACTCAACCGTCTAGTTATAGTAAATGCCAATCTAAATAGTGGCGAAACTGATAAACTCTTAGAGGTTTTAAGAAGATACCCTGCAGGTCTAGGCTATACCATCTCTGACTTAAAAGGAGTAAGTCCCTATGTGGGCATGCACCGAATTATGCTAGAGGAAGATTCTAAACCCTCTAGAGAACACCAAAGAAGGATAAACCTTAATGATTCATGTAGTCAAGAAAGAAGTATTAAAACTTCTAGATGCACAAATCATATGCCAAACCTCTGATAGTACATGGGTTAGTCATGTGCATGTAGTACCAAAGAAAAGAGGTGTCATGGTCGTACAAAATGAGAAAGGATAATCGATAGCAAAATACATAGAAAGTTGATGGCACATGTTGTAGCGGTAAATTCATGACCATCAAGCTATGGATAAGCTATACGTCAATTAAAACTAGAGTTGCCACCACGCTTTTATTGTTTCCAAGGGAAAAGGGAAAAGTACAAACAAAACCAAAAAAGATGAGAAGTTTTCAAATCAAAACTAATAAAATGCCAGAGATTACAGTTAAGGGGGTTGGTTACACAGAAGGAATGTGTTAGCACCCAAAGTGTCCTAGGTACTCCTAGGGAGCCCTTTTTTGTGTGCATACGTGTTTTTGTACAAAATGATGTTTGCAATAAAATAGAGTGGAAGGATAAGAAAAGAATTCATTAATTATATTTTTGTGTTTGACAAGATCTTCGGACTTGTGCCTACATACCAACATAAAATGAAGGATCAAAACCTCGTAGTTCGTGGTATCAATTTCAAAGTGAGTGCATTGCTTTTAATAAAATTTTAAGTTGAACAAAGGCACCAAAGGCCAAAATGGTTTGAATGAGTGTTAGTTATTTTTGTCTTTTGGAAATTTTAAGTCAAGTATAGTTAAGTTTATTTACAAGTTTATTTAAGAAAAGAAGTTTGAAAATGCAATGGCATAAGGCCAAAGTTTCTAATTTACAATATGGTCAAAGTTTAGAAATCACAAGCAAAGAAGATTTGAAAAGGAGGGAGAGAGATTTAAAATTAAATAAATGGGGAGGAGATGAAGACACTAATCCTAAGTATGAATTTAAAAGTTGAGAGTTGAAAAGATCTGAAATATGGGCCATAATCCAATAGATAAGAATGTCATATAGAAACCCAAATTTCCCTTGGACTTTAGAATCAAGCAACAATCAATATACAAATAGCAAGTTGGAGAGAAAGGCATCAAATAAAGATAGCCACATCCAAGCTTAGCAACCCCATGATCTTCTTCAAAAATTGCCCATATATGAGATGACTTCAAAAGATGGCATTAGAAATAGGTTCAAGATAACAGCTTCACAATGATCATGTTGCAGATGAACTCAAATGGATCTTCAATTTTGTATTAGATGAAAGTTCTCTTTACAAGTACTTGGTTTCATGAAAGTTGGCATTGGCCAAGTCCTTTGCATAGGGAGTGTTGCCTAAATTCTAAGTCCAATAGTCTCAGATCAAACCAACGGTCCACACAAAGTGTTTTTTAGGGTTTTTGTTCTTATTAGGTGCATTAAGGTTAAAAGACCACACAAACACACAGGTATATGCAAACACAATATATCACAAAATATGGCCCAATAAGTCATTCTTTTGCTGAAGTCATTCTTCTGCTGGGAAAACAACTTGAGAAAAACAAAACCATAGTATTTCTTTTGCTTTGTTTTTGTTTAAGTCATTCTTTGGAGAACACTCAACCCACTTATCACAAGCATGGATCCTTGAACCAAGACATCTTCCAAAGGAAGGAAAAAATGCCAAGTTTCCACACAATACCATGAAAGAGGGGAGACTTACAATCTCACTAACTAGAATGTTATGCCTTTTGTGTCACAAATTTAGCGCTATGTTAAGCAATCATAATTGGACTTATGTAGAAGTCACAACTATTTGAGACCGGACAATAGAATTTTGGTGCTAATACATATTAGAGACATAGTGTAGCACCTCAAATTTGCACCTATCATTGTACATACATTCTCATATTAGGTCATAACATAACATGGTCCACTGCATAGCATTGCATTGTCCCTTTTGCCCAAGTGCAAGATCATCAGGAGAATTAGGTCAAACTGGTTAGGAGATTAGTCAACCAAGCAAGCAAGCACAATTCTCATTGAGCCAAGGCCCTAGGGTTGGTCCAACATGTTCACATGACTTGGGGATCCATTTGAAGTGTTTTGGTAAAGGATTGGATGTTCAGAAGTCTCCAGTCAATGCACAGTTTGCCAGAAACCCTAAAAAGTCAAACTTGTTCAACTGGGCCTGATTTTATGGTTTTGATGGTTGGATTTGGTTTGAGAGAGCTCATTCATGTCCAAATAGGCCTCATATAACATGTCAAACATCATCATTGAAGAATTTGAAGCCAAATCAGAAATTTCCAAAAATAGAAACTGGACCTGTAACTGAAACTTGCCAAAAATGGAAACTTCTTGATCCCAAACTTACATCATGATACAAGCTTCAAATGAATTTTTGCCCAACATGAAAGTTGAATATCTTGTTCTCCCATTTCCAAAAAGTCCAAGAACTCTCAATTCCCATGTATGGTTGGCAAGATATGATCAATTCATTTTCAAAAATTCTTGAACTTCAAAAGGCCATATCTCTCAAACCATTTGGCCAATTTGGGTGGGGTTTTTTCCAACAAGTAACATTTGACCTCATCCTTCCAAATATGTAACCCTCATGCACCAAAACCTCATAGATCAAAATGGCATTTTTGAACCTACATGATTTATTTTCAAGTAAGAGTGAAAAGTGAACTTTTGATTTAATCATTTTTAACCACTTTGGCCTTTCAAATGTGTTCAGATATGTTGTTTTGGTTGTGTTACAAGCCCAATTTCGTGGCTTTTGCCCTTGCACCTCACCATGTGAACAAAAGTGGTCATTTAGCAAATTTGATTTTAAAACAAAATTGTGATTAACTTTCCACTTAGCAACCTTAAACAGCAGATATATAGGTTATTTTCTGATCATTGGCAACCCTAGCAGCCTCTCATTCTCACAGAATTCTCACTCTCTCAAAATATTCATTCTTGCATTTTTGAAACTTTACTCTGAAAATTGCAAAACACTCGAGCTATCCTTGCTTGCTACATCATCTCTCATCATCTTTGAACTGATTCCAAGCATCAAACACTGACTGTAAAGACCATTTCGTGACTGTTTTCTCCAAGCTCCATTAATGGCAAAATTTGATTGGAGCCAAACCAAGCTTTCTTGAGCCAAGCAAACTTCATCATTCATCATTGGGAGCTTGTTGGAGCAACTGTTTCATCACCAAAGATCCAAACAACAACTGTTTCACTAAGTTCTTCAAAATCAAGTAAGAACTCGAATCTCCAATTTCTTGAAACTATGCCATGCTTTAGTTAGGTCTTGTTGTGCTGGTCATGTTGGAACTTGAATCACTAAAAATGGTTAACTATTCTGAGAGAAATCTAAGTTTCAAGTTTGATGTTAAATGTTATTTTTGCTCGATTCATGTTATTTAGTGTGTTTCTATGCAAATGAATGGTGGATTATGCATGTACAATGTTTGCTGGTCATAATGGTATGTTCAATTTGTGTTTCTGGGCATGAAAATTTTTGAGTCGAATTTGAGATGATGAAGTTGTTACTGTATGTGCAAAACCCTAATTGTTCATGCCATTCCCAAAATTTCACGTATGCATGCTACTGTATATTCATATTGGCCAATCAAATTATTTCCTGCTCATGTCCAAAACGCGGAGTTTTGATTAGTGGCTCAAACAATTACAAAAATGCCACCAGCGTGCCCCTTGTCCCATTGAAATCATGTTGGTTTTTCATTTTTATTTCATTGTTGATCATCATTTAGCAAAATTCATAAGTTCATCATGCTTGATCCAAAATTAATGGGAATTTTTGCAGTGTGTTCATCTGGATCTCTATTATTTAATCCTGATTTTTCCTTATTTTTTTGATGGATGTTTTTTTATTGGTATTAGGGTTTGTGACATGTGACAATATTTTATACCTTTTACCAATTCATTTGTGAAATAGTGACACTTTATCCATTGGCCTTGAAATTTTTTGTGCATAAACTAGACACATCCATGGTGATTTTGGTATAGAGTTCATGAATTTATCTTCTCTGGTCATTGAGTTATGATTATTTGAAGTAGGGTGTGACAATTTGTGTCACACCATTGATGTACAACTTGATGATTTTCATACCCATGCTTCTTGACCTCAAAATGGATTGAATTTTTGCATGATTGAGCTTGTGTATGTCTAGTTTACATGTGATTTTTTGTGGATTTGTTTATGGCATTTTCCAATTGATTGAGATTTTTGTCCCCTGTTTGGTCTTATGTTGACTTTTTGTGACACTTGTTCCCATTTGTTTTGTGAAATGCTCATACTTTATTAGATGGACATGAAATTTGATATGTGATTACTAGACATCTTAAGCTTTGCCATGGTTTTAGTCCCATTCATTTCTCATATGCCATCCCTGATTTATGATTTTTTCAAGTTGATGCATGTTTGGTTGACTTCTTTGAGCATGTTCAAAATTGCCTTGCCTTTCTGATTTTCATTGACCACCTTCTACTTGTCCAAATGAGATGAAATTTGACATGCTTACCATGCTGTGGGTTGTGATTGATCATGATTTATTTGATGATTTTTGGAAATGTTTAAGATTGCTTTTGATTCAAGTCTTGCTGTTGACTTCTATGAGCTTCTAAATGTCATACCTTGATTTCTTTTGCTTATGAAATGATGATAATAATTGATATGAATGTGAAACCAATTGGGTTTATTTCTTGATTGTTTGAACATGATTTTGGATGCTTGCCATTTGCTGTTTTAACTTTTTCATGCCCTTTT
Source organism: Lathyrus oleraceus (assembly GCF_024323335.1). Classification (NCBI taxonomy): domain Eukaryota; kingdom Viridiplantae; phylum Streptophyta; class Magnoliopsida; order Fabales; family Fabaceae; genus Lathyrus; species Lathyrus oleraceus. The sequence continues at coordinate 258,533,061 of NC_066580.1, forward strand.
GACCCTAGGCTTGTCCTGGTGGTCCTGTTACTCACATTTGAGTTCATTTTTTCAGGTTAACCAACAATTGTCCAATGAGACCATACAAATTGGTTGTGTGTGTTTGTTTATCATGACTAACATGTTTTGTTTTGTAGGTTGCTTGGCTCACATGCCTTGAGTCTTGTGCCTTGCATATTCACTTGCTTGTGTTGACTGTTGACTTCTGTTTCTTTTTGCTTTAACTTTGAAGTTGTGTACTAATGTCTGTTTGACTATTTCAGGTGCTTTTAGTTGCTCAGTTCCTTGTGAACTTTTGCTTTGCTTTGCTTGATAAGCAATTTGCATTGAGGTATACCTTTCTATCTTCATGTAGTCTGGAAGACCTGGCCTGTTACTTGGCCAGGCAACTGTCTGAAGTCCTCCTTAAGAGGCAATGTTTGTGGATGTTTAATTTTGTCCTTGTACATATTCAAAGACCTCCTAAGTGAAGAGGCAATTGGCAGAACCCAAGGGATAAGCAATCTATCCCCTGCTAGTCTGTGTGTCACTCACCTTGCTCACACTACCTGTGTTGATGCATAGTGAGTAAAAGCCCAAGATCTATAGAGTCTAACTTGTGGAGAGAGTTCCCCCTTTCTGAACTCCCACACCTTTTGATATTCAAATGCTCTCCCTGGCCAGGGATAAAAGCAATGAGGCACACCCCTCATCTCCTTTTATCTGCTTCACCTTGGCTCTCAATGTCAAGGTTAAGAGCAACATCTACCCAGTTCCAGAGGTTTGTTTGTTGAGGTTGATATGACCCCTCGACTAAAACCTAGCCTTGTTTGAGCCCCTTGCTTGTGTATAATGTGTGCTACCTGTGATTGTATGCTTGTTTGACTTGCTTCCTGTGCAAGTTAGGGTTAGTTTAGACTTGCTTCCTGTGCAAGATAGGTTTTGCTTGACTTGCTTTCTGTGCAAGTTAAGAGTGTGTGTGGCTTGCTTCCTGTGCAAGCCATGTTTAGGATAGGCTGGCTCCCTGTGCCAGTTAGCTAGAAACCTTAACTTAGGGACGATTTGCATGATAACATCTAGGCTCGAGTCGTAGTCTCCCTAGTGTTGTGTCTCCCTCTGTTATCTGGTTAGGCTAGTCCTTTTTCCCTGCGTAGGGGAACTACGTCGCCCTGATCCTCATACCAGATGAGGTACGTAGGCAGGAGATGAGCTGATCTCTCCGGGCGCCTTTTTTTTCTTTTTTGTGCGTGTTTGACAGTTATAGGCTCGAGTCCCCGACTCCCTATCAACTTGTTGTGTTGTTGTGTGCTTGGAAGCTGATGTAAGACCATCGAGTGGCATTCGGGTTCCAGTGTGGGTGTGTTTTGGTTCGGATGCTGATGTAAGTCCAGTGATTGGCATTCAGGCTCCACGTTTGCCTGTGTTTGTGTTTGTTTGTGTGCGTGTCAGCCGAGCTACGAATGCTCTGATTCTCCTTCGTCCAAGGAGATACGTATGCATAGGATGCGATATCCTAGCGAGCATGTGTCGTTTCCCCAGTCCGAACTACTTCGACTCTGATGTCTATGCCTGATAGACTAAGTAGGCCCAGGATGCGATATCCTGCCGAGTCAGTTTCAGTCTGTTTCCTTGTGTCTCTTTCAGCCAGTGTGTGTGTGTATGAGCAGCGTTTTTTAGCAACCATCTATCCTTCCTTTCGTGCGTGGATCCCGTCGAGTACGACGGATGCGTAGGGGTGCTAATACCTTCCCTTCGCATAACCGACTCCCGATCCCATTCTCTTTGGTCGCGAGACCATGTCTTTTCCAGGTTTACTCTGAGCGTTTCCTTTCCCTCTTTTGGGATAAATAACGCACGATGGCGGCTCTGTTGTTCTTGTTTTCCCGCCGGTTTTTCGCGCAATGCGACACATAGTATGATAAACTTTGCTCATGAAACATGCCACACACAAAAAGAATATGGAAAATGGGGGACCTAATCTCATCCATACTTATGTTGATTTTGCAATCAACTAGCCTTAGGATATAGAGATATCATAGGTCCATGACATGAATGGATAAAGAAGGGGAATGAGATGAAGAGGGAGGGGGAATGGATTAAACACAAATTGATCAAAGGAGGACTTTCACCAAATTAAGATCATTCATTCATTTTGGGAGATGGAATGTACATTCCATCAATCCCCTAAATCCAATGATCTTAACTTAGCCAACTCAAATCAACCTTGACCAAGGCCCAACAACACAATTCAAACTAACAAAGTCAATTAAAATGGCTCTACATAATTAATTTGGCATTTAAATAATTAAAAATAATAAAACTATACATTAAATTAAATTATGGTTGGTCAATTTCCTAAAACCTCATCAAAACACCAAAAAAATGGCCATGAGATTTATCATAGGTCAAACAAGGTCAAAGGGACCTTGGAGAATTTTTTTCATAATTTTTGGAAACTTAAAAGTATTTTTAAGTAATTAAAAATATTCACAAAATCAGTTAAATCATGAAAAATATTAATAATGATCCAAAAAATAATTTTAATTCAGAAAATAAAAGAGGATTTTATTTAAATTTTTTTGGTGAGACTCTCATATTTTTTGATGATATGCATGCAGAGAAAAAAAACTAATCTCTGCATGCATATCATTTCTCAGGTACATTCCAGAGCTTGGTCTACTGATATAGATGGCAACAGTCCCAGAGTCGAAGCGGAAGACCAGTTCCTACAGCTTTCATCGTGAGCCGTTGACTTCGTTGATCGAGTTGGGTGGTCTTGTGACTGATGATCAGCTGAAGGGTTTTGTTGGGCAGTATGGAGATGTTCTGACAGTGTTGAAGACAGTAGTTGATCCGGTGCCGCTGCAGACACTTCTTCAGTTCTACGATCCGGAGCTTAGATGTTTCACCTTCCAAGACTATCAGTTGGCGCCTACTCTCGAAGAGTATTCTATCCTGTTGGGTGTCCCTATTCAGCATCAGGTTCCTTTCTTGGACGTCCCAAAGGAGGTTGACTTCAGAGTTATTGCCAGAGCTCTCCGGTTGAGTGTCAAGGAAGTCTGTGATAACTGGAAGCCCAGTGGGGGAGTAGTGGGTCTGCCATTGAAGTTTCTTTTGAGGATAGCTAGAGATGAAGCAGAGAAGGGAAATTGGGAAGTTTTTCACGCACAGCTTGCTGCCATGATCTATGGGATCGTCATATTCCCAAGTATGCCTAATTTCATTGACCATGCTGCTATCACTATCTTCATGGGAAGGAATCCAATCCCCACTCTGTTAGCTGACACTTACTATGCTATTCACAGTAGGCATGGTAAGGGTGGAGCTATCAGATGCTGTCTACCTCTTCTGCTCAGATGGTTCATGTCCCTTCTGCCAGCTAGTGGACCCTTTATGGATACCCAGAGCACTCTTAAGTGGACCCAAAGGGTCATGTCGCTCACCTCCTACGACATCAGATGGCAATCTTACCGGATGGACGTACGGAATGTTGTTATGAGTTGTGGTGAATTCCGGAACGTACCACTCGTAGGGACCAAAGGCTGTATAAATTATAATCCAGTTCTTTCTCTTCGTCAGTTAGGGTTTGTTATGAGTAGAAGACCGCTTGAAGCTGAGATAGTTGAGAGTGTGTGTTTTGAGAAGAAAGATGACCCTGCTAGATTGGAGCAGATAGGAAGAGCGTGGAGATCTGTTGGTGTAAAGGATGGATCCGTCTTAGGGAAGAAGTTTGCCGTTGCAATGCCCGATTACACTGATTGGGTAAAGAAGAGAGTGGAAACTTTATTACTACCCTATGATAGGATGGAGCCGTTGCAGGAGCAACCACCTTTGGTTCTTGCTGATAGTGTGCCTGCTGAGCACTATAAGCAAGCTCTGATGGAAAGTCGCCGTTTGAGGGAGAAGGAGCAGGACACCCAGATGGAGTTGTACAAAGCTAAAGCTGATAGGTTGCACTTGGCCCATCAACTCAGGGAGGTGCAAGGAGAGGATGCTAGCAGAGCAAGGAGAAAGAAGAGATCATATGAGGAGATGGAATCCATGTTGGATGCAGAGCATAGGGAGTGTTTGCGACTACAGAGAGCAGAAGTCAATTATCAGAAGAAGATCAAAGACCTAGAGAAGCAACTCAAAGACAAAGACATCCAGTTGAAGAAAGAGATAGAGTTAAGACAGAAATCAGAAGATTATCTTGGAGGAGAAGTCTTGGAGCTTAGAAGACAACTGAAGGAGAAGATCACCCCTCTACCAGAATGTTCAGAATGCACACTGTTGATAGACCAGTGCCATTACCTGAAGACCCTCATTCCGGAAGACCGTCTGTCTTAGATCGTGTCTTAGATGTATTTGTTGAGAATCACCTCCAGGCCTGTTGGATGGGATTCATTTGTTTGTACTCCGTCTTTTGGATCTTTGTTATTGAGAATCACCTCCAGGCTTGTTGGATGGGATTCATTTGTTTGTACCCCGTTTCGGATTTTGTTGACTTTTGGTTGTATGACCTTTTTACCCTTATTTTTAGATAAGGTTGTTGGTATTTCCCTGTTGTTCTCATTTCCCTTGTATCCTGTTGTTCTTTTGTTGCTGCAGGTTGCCATCTTTCGAGGATGGATCAGGCTCTTTGAATGCCTGAGAAATGAGCATATCATGTGTATCATACACATCATTAACATCATACTCATCTCATTTGCATAACAGGTGTTCTTGTGCCGTCTTCTCACTTTGGTTCCTGTGTTCAGGCAGGATAGCTGATCAAAGACCGCACCGCTACTCAACGCGACTCAACCATCAACGGAATATGGATCAAGTACAAGCCGAGTTAGCTGAGATGAGGGCTAACATGGCCCAGTTCATTCACATGATGCAAGGGGTTGCACAAGGACAAGAAGAACTCCGAGCTCTAGTTCAGAGGCAAGAAGCTGCAATTCCACCGCCCAACCAGGCTCTGCCAGAGGGAGGCCCGATTAATGACACTCCTGCTGCTGCTATTCCCGTCAACAACTATGCTGAAGGAGAAGAGTTGAGGGGTATTCGAGTTAACGGTCAACCAATTGCTCCAGATGTTGCTAATGCCAGAGTCATCCATGCTCCGGCCCGTAACAGAATTCCGATTGTTGACAGACAAGAGGATATGTTTACTCTACTCAGCGAAGACGAAGATATTTTGGGCAGAAATGATGCGAGAGATCGTAAAGTTGAGGCCCTTGCTGAGAAGATCCGGGCTATGGAATGTCAAAACTCCCTCGGTTTTGATGTTACAAACATGGGATTAGTTGAAGGTCTGAGAATCCCGCACAAATTCAAGGCACCGTCATTTGACAAATACAACGGTACCTCCTGCCCTCGCACTCATGTGCAGGCATACTACAGAAAGATATCCGCATACACTGATGATGAGAAGATGTGGATGTACTTTTTCCAAGACAGCCTATCTGGGGCGTCTTTGGATTGGTATATGGAGTTGAAGTGGGATTCAATCAGATGCTGGAGGGACTTGGGTGAAGCGTTCCTCAGGCAGTACAAGCATAATATGGACATGGCTCCGACCCGAACTCAGCTGCAGAGTCTGTGTCAGAAAAACAATGAGAGCTTTAAAGAGTACGCCCAGAGATGGCGCGAGCTTGCTGCAAGAGTTCAACCCCCTATGCTGGAAAGGGAGTTGACTGACATGTTTATCAGCACTCTTCAAGGTGTGTATATGGACCGGATGGGAAGCTGCCCATTCGGAAGTTTTTCTGATGTCGTCATCTGTGGCGAGAGAACCGAAAGTCTGATCAAGGCCGGTAGGATTCATGATGTGGGTTCTTCTTCGTCATCGAAGAAACCTTTCTCTGGGGCACCTCGCCGTAGAGAAGGAGAGACCAATGCTGTACAACACAGGGGGAATGTGTACAGAGGGAATGTAAACAAAGATCAGTATCGTCCGGTAGCTGTAGTGACCATTCCTGCACCTCAACCTCGTCAACAACAACAAAGGGTTCAACAACCACAACAACAACAACAACAACAACAGCAGCAACGTCCTTATCAGCCAAGACAAAGGTTGCAGGCTGACAGAAGGTTCGACCCGTTGCCAATGTCGTACGCTGAATTATTACCCGAACTACTCCGGTTAGGGTTTGTTGAATTGCGTACCATGGCTACTCCAAAAGTGTTGCCTCCTGGGTATGATGCGAACGTCCGATGTGACTTTCATTCTGGGGCACCAGGCCACCATACTGAGAGATGCCGGGCGCTCCAGCACAAGGTACAAGACTTGATCGATGCCAAGGCGATCAACTTTGCTCCGGCACCGAATGTGGTGAACAATCCTATGCCTCAGCATGGTGGGCATAGGGTGAACAATATTGAAGAAGGAGAAGCTGGAAATCTGGTTGATAATGTTGGAGATGTTCAGACTTCTTTATCAGTTGTGAAGGACTGTCTGTTGAAGGGGGGTGTTTACCCGGGTTGTGACGAAGGATGTTTGGGCTGTGTTGAAGCTGTCAATGGTTGTGACCAGTTGAGGACTGGTATTCAAAAGCTGATTGATGAAGGCTGTCTCCAGTTCAGTCGGGCTGTCAAAGATAATGGGTCGGTGTCTACTGTCACCATCTACTTCAAGCCGGCTGAAGGACAAGGACGAGTGGTTGCAGGTTCATCAGCAACAAGCAGTGCTCCAGTTACCATTCCTGCTCCTGTAACCATCAATGCTCCGACTACTATCGTGGCGTCTGGCAGAAGACAAGTTGAAAATAGTAGGGCTGTGCCTTGGAGATATGATAACGCCTATCGCAGCAATCGGAGAGCTGATAACCAGACTAGGCCAGTAAGTCAAGCACCTGTGACAATCAGTGCACCGGTAAAAACTCCTGTGGTTGCAAGTCCTGTGGTGGACAATGTCGGTGGACCAGGAGGTTTTACCCGGAGTGGACGACTGTTTGCTCCTCAGCCATTGAGAGATGCTAATGCTGAGGCATCCGCTAGGGCTAAGGGTAAACAAGTTGTGGTTGACGAGGAACCAGCTCAGAAGGAGGCTGAGGGTTCTTTTGAAAAGGACGTCGAGGAATTTATGAAAATCATCAAGAAGAGTGACTACAAGATAGTAGATCAGCTCAACCAGACTCCGTCTAAGATTTCAATACTCTCTTTGCTGTTGTGCTCTGAGGCACATCGTGATGCCTTGTTGAAGATGTTAAACATGGCATACATACCGCAAGAGATCTCCGTCAACCAGCTGGAGGGTGTGCTAGCCAACGTGAGCACCAGGCATGGTGTAGGTTTCACTGACCTAGACTTGACGCCTGAGGGTCGTAATCATAACAAAGCCTTGCACATCACTATGGAATGCAAGGGTGCTGTTCTGTCTCACGTGTTGGTAGACACCGGGTCGTCCCTGAATGTCCTACCGAAGCAGATTCTGAAGAAGATTAATGTTGAGGGAGTTGTGCTCACTCCCAGTGACCTTATTGTGCGTGCTTTTGACGGATCCAAACGTTCTGTGTTTGGTGAAGTTACATTGCCGGTGAAGATAGGTCCGGAGGTATTTGATATAATCTTCTATGTTATGGACATTCAGCCCGCCTATAGCTGTTTGTTGGGGCGTCCGTGGATTCACGCAGCTGGGGCAGTCTCGTCGACTCTCCATCAAAAACTCAAATATGTCTGGAACGGTCAGATTGTGACCGTGTGTGGCGAAGAAGAGATTCTGGTGAGTCACCTATCCTCATTCAAGTATGTCGAGGTAGATGGCGAGATCCATGAAACATTATGCCAGGCATTTGAGACCGTGGCGCTTGAGAAGGTGGCCTATGCTGAGCAGAGGAAGCCAGGTGCTTCGATTGCATCCTATAAGCAAGCCAAGGAAGTTGTGGATTCTGGCAAAGCTGAAGGTTGGGGCAAGATGGTTGACTTGCCGGTTAAGGAAGACAAATTTGGAATCGGTTTTGAGCCTCTTCAGGCAGAACAGAGTGTGGGTCCGAGCACCTTTACCAGTGCTGGGCTGATGAATCATGGGGATGTCTTTGCTACTGAGGGTGAAGATGTTGACAATGATTGTGATGTAGACGTCTGGGTCCGCCCTTGTGCACCAGGGGAGTCTATCAACAATTGGACAGCTGAAGAAGTGGTCCAAGTTACTCTTCTGACAGAGTAATTTTCCTTTGTTTTTTCATTTTGCATGAAAACCCTACGTTCTGCCCAAGACGTAGTTGGTTCATTGTAGGGCCTCATCATGTTTTAATGATTATCATAAATAAAGGACGTTTTGCAATCAAATTTTGAGATCTTTGTCTTTCTATTTTTGTTTTCACTTTTTCAAAAAATAAAAATGGCAATGTTTTTTGTTTTTTTGTGACTTTATTGAAATCTTTTTCTAAAAACAAAACATTAAACATGCAGAAGTGATATTTTGGCATCCACTGTGAACGACTCTGTTATGGCTCCATATGATTTTGATAATCCCATCTACCAAGCTGAAGAGGAGAGTGAGGAAGACTGTGAACTCCCTGCAGAATTGGTCAGATTACTGAAGCAAGAGGAAAGGGTCATCCAGCCTCATCAGGAAGAGTTGGAAATTGTTAACCTGGGTACTGAGGACGCCAGAAGAGAGATCAAGATTGGGGCTGCTTTAGAAGACTCTGTCAAGAGGAGGCTGATTGAGATGCTAAGAGAATATGTGAAGATATTCGCCTGGACATATCAAGATATGCCTGGTTTGGATACAGACATTGTGGTGCATCGATTACCTCTTAGAGAAGAGTGTCCTTCGGTCAAGCAGAAGCTTCGCAGAACTAGTCCTGATATGGCTGTCAAGATCAAGGACGAGGTTCAGAAGCAGTGGGATGCAGGTTTTCTGGCTGTTACCAGATATCCACCGTGGGTGGCCAACATTGTTCCTGTGCCAAAGAAGGATGGCAAAGTCAGGATGTGTGTCGATTACCGGGATTTGAACAGGGCGAGTCCGAAAGATGATTTCCCATTACCTCACATTGATGTATTGGTGGATAATACGGCTCAATCCTCGGTATTCTCTTTCATGGACGGTTTCTCAGGCTATAATCAGATCAAGATGGCGCCAGAGGACATGGAAAAGACAACATTCATTACACCTTGGGGCACGTTCTGCTACAAAGTGATGCCATTTGGGCTGAAGAATGCCGGTGCTACCTATCAGAGGGCAATGACGACTCTCTTTCATGACATGATGCACAAAGAAATTGAAGTGTATGTGGATGATATGATTGCGAAGTCGCAGACAGAAGAGGAGCACTTGGTAAATTTGCAGAAGTTGTTTGATAGATTGGTCAAGTTCAAACTGAGGCTGAACCCGAACAAGTGTACGTTTGGGGTGAGATCAGGGAAGCTGTTAGGCTTCATTGTCAGTGAGAAAGGGATTGAGGTTGATCCATCTAAGGTCAAAGCTATTCAAGAGATGCCTGAACCGAAGACGGAAAAGCAAGTCCATGGGTTTTTAGGGAGGTTGAACTACATTGCAAGGTTCATATCTCATCTAACTGCCACGTGTGAACCAATTTTCAAACTGCTCAGAAAAAATCAGGCGATCAAGTGGAATGATGACTGTCAGAAAGCTTTTGACAAGATCAAAGAATATTTACAGAACCCTCCAATCCTGATTCCTCCAGTTCCTGGGAGACCGTTGATAATGTACCTATCAGTTACCGAGAACTCGATGGGGTGTGTATTGGGGCAGCATGACGAGTCTGGTCGAAAAGAGCATGCCATATACTACCTTAGCAAAAAGTTTACCGACTGTGAAACAAGATATTCACTGCTCGAGAAAACTTGCTGTGCTTTGGCCTGGGCTGCTCGCCGACTAAGGCAGTATATGTTGAACCATACTACTCTGTTGATTTCTAAGATGGATCCAGTAAAGTACATCTTTGAGAAGCCAGCTCTCACCGGACGTGTTGCCCGTTGGCAGATGATTGTAACAGAGTATGACATTCAGTACACGTCACAGAAGGCCATCAAAGGTAGTATTCTGTCAGACTATCTTGCCGAGCAACCAATTGACGATTATCAGCCTATGATGTTTGAATTCCCTGATGAAGACATCATGTATCTGAAGATAAAAGATTGTGAAGAGCCGCTTGTCGAGGAAGGACCGGATCCTGATGACAAGTGGACACTGATGTTTGATGGGGCTGTGAATATGAACGGTAACGGTGTTGGGGCAGTGTTGATCAATCCTAAAGGGGCTCATATACCTTTCGCTGCCAGATTGACTTTCGACGTCACCAACAATGAAGCTGAGTATGAGGCTTGTATCATGGGGATAGAAGAAGCCATTGATCTGAGGATCAAAACACTTGACATATTTGGAGATTCAGCTCTAGTGATCAATCAGGTCAATGGAGATTGGAATACAAACCAGACGCATTTGATTCCGTATAGAGATTACACCAGAAGAATACTGACGTTCTTCAAGAAGGTGAAGTTGTAACATGTCCCTCGGGACGAGAATCAAATGGCTGATGCTCTGGCTACCTTATCCTCTATGATAAAGGTTCATTGGTGGAATCATGTGCCACATGTTGCGGTGAATCGACTTGAGAGGCCTGCGTATGTGTTTGCAGCCGAGTCTGTTGTTGCGATTGATGAGAAGCCGTGGTACTATGATATCAAGAACTTCCTCAAGACTCAAGAGTATCCTGAAGGTGCATCGAAAAATGATAAGAAGACCCTGAGAAGGCTAGCTGGAAGCTTTTACTTGAATCAGGATGATGTGCTGTATAAGCGGAACTTTGACATGGTCTTGCTCAGATGCGTGGATAGACACGAAGCAGACATGTTGATGCAAGAAGTGCACGAGGGTTCGTTTGGTACCCACGCTGGTGGTCATGCAATGTCCAAAAAATTGTTGAGAGCCGGATATTACTGGATGACTATGGAATCTGATTGCTTCAAATATGCTCGGAAGTGCCATAAGTGCCAAATCTATGCTGATAAGGTGCATGTACCACCAAGCCCGTTGAATGTCATGAATTCGCCTTGGCCGTTTGCTATGTGGGGCATCGATATGATTGGGAAGATCGAGCCAACTGCTTCTAATGGACATCGCTTCATCTTGGTTGCGATTGATTACTTCACCAAATGGGTAGAAGCAGCTTCCTATGCCAACGTCACCAAACAAGTGGTTGCCCGGTTCATCAAGAAAGAAATCATCTGTCGTTATGGAGTCCCTGAGAGAATCATCACTGACAATGGTTCAAATCTCAACAACAAGATGATGAAAGAGCTGTGCAGAGATTTCAAGATTGAACATCACAATTCTTCTCCTTACAGACCAAAGATGAACGGTGCTGTAGAGGCAGCAAACAAGAATATCAAGAAGATTGTGCAAAAGATGGTCGTAACGTACAAGGACTGGCATGAGATGCTGCCTTTCGCTTTGCATGGGTACCGTACTTCAGTGCGTACGTCGACCGGGGCAACCCCGTACTCCCTTGTGTATGGTATGGAAGCAGTCCTACCTATTGAAGTGGAGATCCCTTCTCTGAGGGTATTATTAGATGTCAAGCTGGACGAAGCCGAGTGGATTCGGACAAGGTTTAACGAGTTAAGCCTTATCGAAGAGAGACGGTTAGCAGCTGTTTGCCATGGGCAGTTATATCAGAGAAGGATGAAGCGAGCCTTTGATCAGAAAGTGCGTCCTCGGACATTTCAAACTGGCGATCTAGTTTTGAAGAGGATCCTTCCTCCCGGTACAGATAATAGGGGCAAGTGGACTCCTAATTACGAAGGTCCGTATGTTGTGAAGAAGGTCTTCTCTGGTGGAGCCTTGATGCTTACAACAATGGATGGTGAAGATTTTCCTTCCCCTGTTAACTCAGATGTAGTCAAAAAATACTTCGCATAAATTGACCCGCTGGACAAAAAGAACAAAAGAGTCCAGGCAAAAATGGGCATCCCGGCGAACCAAAAAACAGAAAGAAAAGGTTCGGGCAAAAGTTAGGGATAAAATAAAAAATTGTACACCCGGTAAGTCGAAAACCCGCAAGGGCGGCTTAGGCAAAAATGGGTATCCCGGTGGATTGAAAACCCGAAAGGGCGATCCAGCCAAAAGAGGGATTAAAGCGAAGACTACAGTCTGAGTTGTCTGTACTTCATCATGCTTTGTCAGCTGCCATCTCGAAAGATGTGATCGGTCCAGTCAGTCTTCTCAGAAAGCAAGGAATTGGGAGGAAACTGATGATCTATGGGTTATAACAGAGTTGGGAAACAGTGGATGCCGTGTTCACATTGCCATTAGGATAGTTTATTTTCCTTTTGTGCGCAATTACCTCTTCCTAGGAATTGCTTCCCAATGTATTCGCCTTTTCAGGCACATTTTCAATCAATAAAAGTCGTTATTCAGATAAATTGCTCTCTTGTTTTTACTTTTACTGTTTTGTTTGCAAAAATGTCCGAATTTTTTGATAAACATTGCATAAAAACATGAAGGCTAAACAATAACGTGCAGAAAGATTAAAACATTTGAAAATCATTTTGAATTTTGAGTACACTTGAGCGTATCTTGTCCATATATCCCCTGGGGGCATCTGTTGTTCCATTGTGCAGGTCGTCACCTGTGAACATTCCCCAACAACAGTTATTTCCCAGAACGAAGCTGTTTCTCCTAGCTACAGATTGTTTAAGTCTTCCCCAGCGAAGCAATCATTTCTCCAGCAGAGTTCATCCTACCAGTGGATTGGACGAGTTTCCATAGAAGGTCGATGCCTGCATCCCCAGCTGAGTTGTTTCTACTTGTGAATTATGTGGGTCGTCCCCGGCGAAGTAACAGACATTTCCCAAAGCAGAGCTTATCATATCTGAGGTTTGTATGAGTCTTATCCCCAGAGAATTGCCTGGTTTGTCTTCCCCAGCGGAGCAGTTATTTCCCCAAGCGGAGTTTATTCTACTTGCGAATTGATTAGGGATCCCCCCAGCAATTTATTTCTGTCTGTAGCAAGTGGTTTGCTTACTCCCCAGCGAGTTGCCTTGTCTTCCCCTAGTGGATTTGTATGGATGGTTCCCCAACAGTTGCCTTGTTTTCCCCCAGCGGAATTGTATTGAAGGTTTCTCAGCACAGTCGTCCTGTGTATTTCCCCGGCGGAGTTTTCATCATTTTGCATTGCATGTAGTGATCATTGCATCCTCAAAATTGCGTAGCATTTCCATCTCCATGTGGAGCATTACGCCATAGAAAAATTCAAACATATGCATTCATGTGTTCGAAACCCATCAGACCGTTTCCCCGACAGAGGCGAATCATTTTGCTCAACATCGGCACAGCAAGTCTGCTACAGTTGCTTTGACAACATTCATAATTGATATCCCCACAGAGGTTTATTTCCTCACCCGTTGGTGACAGAAAGATTGTTTCTCCTCAGTGAGACTCCCCAGCAAGTGATCAGCCTTGCCTTGGCATATCTAAGATGTCGTTCTTGTGATACCAGTAAGTGTCATGTCGGCACCCGCGTGTGTTTTCTTTGTTTAGGTGTCGGTAAACACCATTGCTTCGGTGTCGGTAAACATCGAGTCACATTCCAGTCATCGGTAAATGTCTGGTCATTTTTGGTGTCGGTAAACACCATTGTTTCGGTGTCGGTAAACATCGAGTCTCACCCTAGTCATCGGTAAATGTCTGGTCATTTTTGGTGTCGGTAAACACCATTGTTTCGGTGTCGGTAAACATCGAGTCTCACCCCAGTCATCGGTAAATGTCTGGTCATTTTTGGTGTCGGTAAACACCATTGCTTCGGTGTCGGTAAACATCGAGTCTCACCCCAGTCATCGGTAAATGTCTGGTCATTTTTGATGTCGGTAAACATCATCTTTCGATGTCGATAAACATCGAGTCTTTCCCTCAGTCATCGGTAAATGTCTGATAATTCCCCAGCCAGATCCCCAGTAGAGTCATCTGTAAATGTCCTGTCTGGTTTCCGGTTGCGAATATTTTTTTGTCTCTCCCCAATAAATTCCTCATCTCCAGTCATCGGTAAATGTCTGGTCATTTCTTTTGATGTCGGTAAACATCATCTTTCGATGTCGGTAAACATCGAGTCTCATCCCAGTCATCGGTAAATGTCTGGTCATGCTGTGTTTTCTTGTTAATAAAATCAAGATCCCCAGAAGTCGTCGGTAAACGCCTTGTCTGGTTCCACCACAAAGATTTTGTCCCTCCTCAAGCAGAGATGCCATCGGTAAATGGCCCAGTTTTCTTCGATATCGGTAAATATCGAATTCCCAGTTGCAGCAGCCATCGGTAAATGGCCTTGTTGAAGTTGATATCGGTAAATATCAAGTTTGCTTTGAAGCCACCATCGGTAAATGGTCTTGCTTCCTTTCTACATCAAATTATTTCCCAGCAGCCATCGGTAAATGGTCTTGCTGAAGTTGATATCAGTAAATATCAAATTTTAACCATCGGTAAATGGTTTTGTTTTTCTCAAGTTGTTTTCCCAGCAGCCATCGGTAAAGGGTCTTGCTGAAGTTGATATCGGTAAATATCAAGTTTCCAGTTTTAACCATCGGTAAATGGTTTCGCTTTTCAGAAGTTGTTTTCCCAGCAGCCATCGGTAAATGGTCTCGCTGAAGTTGATATCGGTAAATATCAAATTTCCAGTTTCTAACCATCGGTAAATGGTTTTGCTTTTCTGAAGTTGTCATGCAGTTGTCATCAGTAAATGACGTGGTTCTTCTTGTATTATATCCAGTCGGTGCAAATTTCTACGGTTCTTTGGTATTCAATCCCTGTTTACCCTGAAAGTCTGACAGCCATTGCTCTCATCCATTCGGGTTCCCAGCTGATTGAATAGGGGCAGCTGTAGCACCTCAAATTTGCACCTATCATTGTACATACATTCTCATATTAGGTCATAACATAACATGGTCCACTGCATAGCATTGCATTGTCCCTTTTGCCCAAGTGCAAGATCATCAGGAGAATTAGGTCAAACTGGTCAGGAGATCAGTCAACCAAGCAAGCAAGCACAATTCTCATTGAGCCAAGGCCCTAGGGTTGGTCCAACATGTTCACATGACTTGGGGATCCATTTGAAGTGTTTTGGTCAAGGATTGGATGTTCAGAAGTCTCCAGTCAATGCACAGTTTGCCAGAAACCCTAAAAAGTCAAACTTGTTCAACTGGGCCTGATTTTATGGTTTTGATGGTTGGATTTGGTTTGAGAGAGCTCATTCATGTCCAAATAGGCCTCATATAACATTTCAAACATCATCATTGAAGAATTTGAAGCCAAATCAGAAATTTCCAAAAATAGAAACTGGACCTGTAACTGAAACTTGCCAAAAATGGAAACTTCTTGATCCCAAACTTACATCATGATACAAGCTTCAAATGAATTTTTGCCCAACATGAAAGTTGAAGATCTTGTTCTCCCATTTCCAAAAAGTCCAAGAACTCTCAATTCCCATGTATGGTTGGCAAGATATGATCAATTCATTTTCAAAAATTCTTGAACTTCAAAAGGCCATATCTCTCAAACCATTTGGCCAATTTGGGTGGGGTTTTTTCCAACAAGTCACATTTGACCTCATCCTTCCAAATATGTAACCCTCATGCACCAAAACCTCATAGATCAAAATGGCATTTTTGAACCTACATGATTTATTTTCAAGTAAGAGTGAAAAGTGAACTTTTGATTTAATCATTTTTAACCACTTTGGCCTTTCAAATGTGTTCAGATATGTTGTTTTGGTTGTGTTACAAGCCCAATTTCGTGGCTTTTGCCCTTGCACCTCACCATGTGAACAAAAGTGGTCATTTAGCAAATTTGATTTTAAAACAAAATTGTGATTAGCTTTCCACTTAGCAACCTTAAACATCAGATATATAGGTTATTTTCTGATCATTGGCAACCCTAGAAGCCTCTCATTCTCACAGAATTCTCACTCTCTCAAAATATTCATTCTTGCATTTTTGAAACTTTACTCTGAAAATTACAAAACACTCGAGCTATCCTTGCTTGCTACATCATCTCTCATCATCTTTGAACTGATTCCAAGCATCAAACACTGACTGTAAAGACCATTTCGTGACTGTTTTCTCCAAGCTCCATTAATGGCAAAATTTGATTGGAGCCAAACCAAGCTTTCTTGAGCCAAGCAAACTTCATCATTCATCATTGGGAGCTTGTTGGAGCAACTGTTTCATCACCAAAGATCCAAACAACAACTGTTTCACTAAGTTCTTCAAAATCAAGTAAGAACTCGAATCTCCAATTTCTTGAAACTATGCCATGATTTAGTTAGGTCTTGTTGTGCTGGTCATGTTGGAACTTGAATCACTAAAAATGGTTAACTATTCTGAGAGAAATCTAAGTTTCAAGTTTGATGTTAAATGTTATTTTTGCTCGATTCATGTTATTTAGTGTGTTTCTATGCAAATGAATGGTGGATTATGCATGTACAATGTTTGCTGGTCATAATGGTATGTTCAATTTGTGTTTCTGGGCATGAAAATTTTTGAGTCGAATTTGAGATGATGAAGTTGTTACTGTATGTGCAAAACCCTAATTGTTCATGCCATTCCCAGAATTTCACGTATGCATGCTACTGTATATTCATATTGGCCAATCAAATTATTTCCTGCTCATGTCCAAAACGCGGAGTTTTGATTAGTGGCTCAAACAATTACAAAAATGCCACCAGCGTGCCCCTTGTCCCATTGAAATCATGTTGGTTTTTCATTTTTATTTCATTGTTGATCATCATTTAGCAAAATTCATAAGTTCATCATGCTTGATCCAAAATTAATGGGAATTTATGCAGTGTGTTCATCTGGATCTCTATTATTTAATCCTGATTTTTCCTTATTTTTTTGATGGATGTTTTTTTATTGGTATTAGGGTTTGTGACATGTGACAATATTTTGTACCTTTTACCAATTCATTTGTGAAATAGTGACACTTTATCCATTGGCCTTGAAATTTTTTGTGCATAAACTAGACACATCCATGGTGATTTTGGTATAGAGTTCATGAATTTATCTTCTCTGGTCATTGAGTTATGATTATTTGAAGTAGGGTGTGACAATTTGTGTCACACCATTGATGTACAACTTGATGATTTTCATACCCATGCTTCTTGACCTCAAAATGGATTGAATTTTTGCATGATTGAGCTTGTGTATGTCTAGTTTACATGTGATTTTTTGTGGATTTGTTTATGGCATTTTCCAATTGATTGAGATTTTTGTCCCCTGTTTGGTCTTATGTTGACTTTTTGTGACACTTGTTCCCATTTGTTTTGTGAAATGCTCATACTTTATTAGATGGACATGAAATTTGATATGTGATTACTAGACATCTTAAGATTTGCCATGGTTTTAGTCCCATTCATTTCTCATATGCCATCCCTGATTTATGATTTTTTCAAGTTGATGCATGTTTGGTTGACTTCTTTGAGCATGTTCAAAATTGCCTTGCCTTTCTGATTTTCATTGACCACCTTCTACTTGTCCAAATGAGATGAAATTTGACATGATTACCATGATGTGGGTTGTGATTGATCATGATTTATTTTATGATTTTTGGAAATGTTTAAGATTGCTTTTGATTCAAGTCTTGCTGTTGACTTCTATGAGCTTCTAAATGTCATACCTTGATTTCTTTTGCTTATGAAATGATGATAATAATTGATATGAATGTGAAACCAATTGGGTTTATTTCTTGATTGTTTGAACATGATTTTGGATGCTTGCCATTTGCTGTTTTAACTTTTTCATGCCCTTTTGACCCTAGGCTTGTCCTGGTGGTCCTGTTACTCACATTTGAGTTCATTTTTTCAGGTTAACCAACAATTGTCCAATGAGACCAATACAAATTGGTTGTGTGTGTTTGTTTATCATGACTAACATGTTTTGTTTTGTAGGTTGCTTGGCTCACATGCCTTGAGTCTTGTGCCTTGCATATTCACTTGCTTGTGTTGACTGTTGACTTCTGTTTCTTTTTGCTTTAACTTTGAAGTTGTGTACTAATGTCTGTTTGACTATTTCAGGTGCTTTTAGTTGCTCAGTTCCTTGTGAACTTTTGCTTTGCTTTGCTTGATAAGAAATTTGCATTGAGGTATACCTTTCTATCTTCATGTAGTCTTGAAGACCTGGCCTGTTACTTGGCCAGGCAACTGTCTGAAGTCCTCCTTAAGAGGCAATGTTTGTGGATGTTTAATTTTGTCCTTGTACATATTCAAAGACCTCCTAAGTGAAGAGGCAATTGGCAGAACCCAAGGGATAAGCAATCTATCCCCTGCTAGTCTGTGTGTCACTCACCTTGCTCACACTACCTGTGTTGATGCATAGTGAGTAAAAGCCCAAGATCTATAGAGTCTAACTTGTGGAGAGAGTTCCCCCTTTCTGAACTCCCACACCTTTTGATATTCAAATGCTCTCCCTGGCCAGGGATAAAAGCAATGAGGCACACCCCTCATCTCCTTTTATCTGCTTCACCTTGGCTCTCAATGTCAAGGTTAAGAGCAACATCTACCCAGTTCCAGAGGTTTGTTTGTTGAGGTTGATATGACCCCTCGACTAAAACCTAGCCTTGTTTGAGCCCCTTGCTTGTGTATAATGTGTGCTACCTGTGATTGTATGCTTGTTTGACTTGCTTCCTGTGCAAGTTAGGGTTAGTTTAGACTTGCTTCCTGTGCAAGATAGGTTTTGCTTGACTTGCTTTCTGTGCAAGTTAAGAGTGTGTGTGGCTTGCTTCCTGTGCAAGCCATGTTTAGGATAGGCTGGCTCCCTGTGCCAGTTAGCTAGAAACCTTAACTTAGGGACGATTTGCATGATAACATCTAGGCTCGAGTCGTAGTCTCCCTAGTGTTGTGTCTCCCTCTGTTATCTGGTTAGGCTAGTCCTTTTTCCCTGCGTAGGGGAACTACGTCGCCCTGATCCTCATACCAGATGAGGTACGTAGGCAGGAGATGAGCTGATCTCTCCGGGCGCCTTTTTTTTCTTTTTTGTGCGTGTTTGACAGTTATAGGCTCGAGTCCCCGACTCCCTATCAACTTGTTGTGTTGTTGTGTGCTTGGAAGCTGATGTAAGACCATCGAGTGGCATTCGGGTTCCAGTGTGGGTGTGTTTTGGTTCGGATGCTGATGTAAGTCCAGTGATTGGCATTCAGGCTCCACGTTTGCCTGTGTTTGTGTTTGTTTGTGTGCGTGTCAGCCGAGCTACGAATGCTCTGATTCTCCTTCGTCCAAGGAGATACGTATGCATAGGATGCGATATCCTAGCGAGCATGTGTCGTTTCCCCAGTCCGAACTACTTCGACTCTGATGTCTATGCCTGATAGACTAAGTAGGCCCAAGATGCGATATCCTGCCGAGTCAGTTTCAGTCTGTTTCCTTGTGTCTCTTTCAGCCAGTGTGTGTGTGTATGAGCAGCGTTTTTTAGCAACCATCTATCCTTCCTTTTGTGCGTGGATCCCGTCGAGTACGACGGATGCGTAGGGGTGCTAATACCTTCCCTTCGCATAACCGACTCCCGATCCCATTCTCTTTGGTCGCGAGACCATGTCTTTTCCAGGTTTACTCTGAGCGTTTCCTTTCCCTCTTTTGGGATAAATAACGCACGGTGGCGACTCTGTTGTTCTTGTTTTCCCGCCGGTTTTTCGCGCAATGCGACACATAGTATGATAAACTTTGCTCATGAAACATGCCACACACAAAAAGAATATGGAAAATGGGGGACCTAATCTCATCCATACTTATGTTGATTTTGCAATCAACTAGCCTTAGGATATAGAGATATCATAGGTCCATGACATGAATGGATAAAGAAGGGGAATGAGATGAAGAGGGAGGGGGAATGGATTAAACACAAATTGATCAAAGGAGGACTTTCACCAAATTAAGATCATTCATTCATTTTGGGAGATGGAATGTACATTCCATCAATCCCCTAAATCCAATGATCTTAACTTAGCCAACTCAAATCAACCTTGACCAAGGCCCAACAACACAATTCAAACTAACAAAGTCAATTAAAATGGCTCTACATAATTAATTTGGCATTTAAATAATTAAAAATAATAAAACTATACATTAAATTAAATTATGGTTGGTCAATTTCCTAAAACCTCATCAAAACACCAAAGAAATGGCCATGAGATTTATCATAGGTCAAACAAGGTCAAAGGGACCTTGGAGAATTTTTTTCATAATTTTTGGAAACTTAAAAGTATTTTTAAGTAATTAAAAATATTCACAAAATCAGTTAAATCATGAAAAATATTAATAATGATCCAAAAAATAATTTTAATTCAGAAAATAAAAGAGGATTTTATTTAAATTTTTTTGGTGAGACTCTCATATTTTTTGGATCAATATTAAATTTAATATGAATGAAAATAAAACAAATAAAATAAAAATTAATTAATAAAAAAAAACGTGGACCACTTGATCTCCCTCATTAATTGAGGTGGCAGATCAAGTGGACCAAAACACGCGTTCCATCATACACTTGAGTCAGCGTGCCACACCAATGGTATTCAAAATGAACGCTCATGATTAAAACAAAATGACTTGTTCATATGGCTCAAAACCTATCCAGCTTATCACCAGAGTAAAGCACAAGTCGTCTTCTCAGGCGACCTTGGCCAGACTGGTTCTCTCATCACCATCACAAAAATGAAAAAGGAGGACATGATTTTAAAGTAAAAATGGCACTGATCATGAATCTGACCTTAATTCATCCTAACTCCAAGTACATTGAGAGATACATGGAGTTGAAATTTGAGGTACATGAACTGAGTTGCTTCGATTTGGCCTCAAAGCAACTCAATCTTCTTGCCTACATTGGTAGGACTTCAGATAACCGAGGATCCAAGAGAGTTGATGAGAATTGAGAGAGAATCGAAGAAAAGAAAAAATCTGGAAAATACCTTCAATGTTGTGCAGAACTTGATCTCTCTTGCTTTGATTCTTGTTTGATCTTACTCAGGAAGCTTGCAGAAGTGGCTTAGGATTGAAACAAAGCTTTGGATCCCTGGAGTTTTGAATCTCCAAACAGTTAGATTCACACTCAATTTTCAAAAGAAAATTCTCAGGTTTTCCTTTCAAATGTGAGGGTTAGAGGTCTTGAATCAAAGCTGGCACGCAAGGGGTCTCTAATTCTGATGCAAGGGACTCTTATTTATAGCTGAAGCAAGTGATATTTGCACCTTCAAAGTTGTTTCCAAATTTGGCAATAGGGTGATGCATGCTTGCATGGGCGTGTACAGGCCCATGAAGCTACTCAATTAAGTCCATAATCACATGTAATTGAGTCTGAAAGTGGATTGGAATGCAAGGCAAAAGTGTGCAGTTGTTTGAAGTTGATCTTTGCCAAATGATGATGCCATGTTCAAGCCATGCGTAGACCACTCAAACCATGTCCAAAATGGATGAATTTTGACTCTTTGGAAGGGTTAGATCAAGAGGAACAACTCTTATGTTGAACACTTTTCCATTTGAAACTTGTATCATGATGAATTTTGAGGTGGAAGTTTGGAAATTTCAACATGTCAAAAAGTTTTCTAAGTGTTAAGTCATATGTTCACTTATTCCACCTTGGCTAACGTTTTATGTGAGCTTCAAATTAGAAAAGTGTCTTCACCAAAGTTGTAGCTATTTCAAAAACCTTAAAAATGGTCACAAATTTTACCTTAATTGGATTTGGGATGAATGAGTTATGCATTTTTGAAGTTGAGGAAAATCACTTGTTCAATGATATTTGTCCAAAATGACCTATAATGTATCGTCATATCACATGCTCATAAAAGATGAATTAGCTCTTCCTAAAAACATCAAAGTTGAAGTAGACACCTTGAATTTGATTGTTCAACTTTGAAATATTTCATCTCACAAAAACTGAGCAAGTTATGGCCTTGGGAAGTTGACCTCCAAATTAGGGTTTAGACAAAATGACCTATAATCTTTTAACATAAAAAAATGACTTTACAAGCAAAACTAGCTCTAGACCTAAACATGAAAGTTGTTTGGAATGTCATTTAGAGTAACTTGGATCTTGAAAGTATTTTAATATGATGAAAATTGTAGGAGATACAGTCTAGGGGACCCCAGTTTTGATCAGATGAATTCCTCTAGTCAACCACCATCAACCACCTTGCAAATTTGCAATTCTCTTGACTTTTTGGACTCATGGGAGATCATATATGTATAAGATGATGAAATTTGAAGTGTACCTTGAAATATTTGATCAATTGTTGAAGAAGCTTGTTGAAGAAGTTACACAAGATACCTAGATGAACTAGGGTTTCTAAGGCAAACCAATTCCAAACTCTTGAAGAATTCTTGATCAAAATAACTTGCAAAGATCATGGGGACTAATATATGATGCATAGAGACATTGTGGATCATTTCTTGGTTGAGCTCTTAGCAATGAGGGTCTTAAACCCTAGATGTGTGCTTGATAGATCAAAGGGGATCAAGTGCCCTACCTACAAAAGAGTTAGACAAATACAAAGACATATTTTTGGTATTTTTGGTTAGTAAAGATGATGAAATACAAAGTATGATACGATATCATAGTGCTTGGTGATCTCTCCCAAAACAAACCCAATGAATGAAGGGGTAAGGAAGATGCCAAGGTATGATCCCAATGCTAATGCATATAATGGGATAACATGAGGGATCTTAGGGTTAAAATTGGGGTCTTACAGCTGCCCCTATTTAAGTACATTCTAACTGAGGAGGTGAAGGTTAAAATCTTCGTATCGACTCAATAGAATGGGATTAAATAACAACATATAGAAACAAATTTTGGTCCCTAAGAGACCTCATGATGCATATGATATGAATGCTAAAAATAAACTCTCTGCGGGGAAATATTGCCACAAAGGAAAAGAATTCAGAGAGACTGAAAGTCCGCAAGAGTGTAATGCATTCCGTAAGGAAAACTCACTGGGGAACAGGGACTCTGGGGGGAAATAAAAGATTATGTGTAGGCCAGGCTACGACTTACAAAACCGCTAGGCGGACACGAGGGGTTCCATGAAAATGGAAAGACTCAGCCGGGGGGAAAAGAAAATCCGCAAGGGGAACAAATAGGTCAGAACAAAGCTGAAATACACGAACCATGCAGGAAAATCGATTTCACTAAGGAAATGTGCACTCAACTCTACCGTGGAAGAAAAGATCTTCAACACAGGAGGAGCAAAAATATATTATCCACTACCAGTTACTAGGTACAGAGATAATAAAATATGACAGGAAGGACATCCGTTACCGGTTAGGATAAACATATCAAGGATGACTCACTGAGGGCCGCCAGGAGGTGTATTCATTACCGGTTACTGGGTAACTTGTTGGGGAAAAGCTAAAAAATAGGATTTACAACTACCGGTTATTGGGCAGAAGACCGTAAAGAGAATGAAACCTGTCATCTGTTAGGACGAACATATCAAGGATTAACTCTCTGGGAAACAAATAGGGATTACACCTAACTTTTTACTGGGTAGAATACCAAAGGTGAGATTATCTGTCACCGGTTAAAGTGAACATATCAAAGATAGACTCAAAGGAAAGAAAATTTGTCACCGGTTAAAGTGAACATATCAAGGATAGACTTGCATGAGGATGTCAAAGAGGATACCCGTTGTCATACCCCAAAATTTGCCCGCTAATATTACAAGGCATTTTTAAGGCACTCCAACTTATTTTTCAAGGCATCGAGCGTAAAAGAACAAGAACCCAACACACAGATGACAAAATCCGGAAAATGGCCTAAACTGGTGTGCTCGCTAGGCGAGCAATTCCTTCGCCTAGCGAATCCTTCGCTATGCCACTCACCTAGCGAAGCGTGCGAATAACAGAAAATTCTGGGCCTCACTCTGAGCCATTAGGTCACAAAAAGAGCATTATAAATAGCAGAGCTTCATTTAGAAGAGGGAGGAGGAGACGAATCGGAACCCTAACAATCAAACCTTGGAGGTTAACCAAGAGAATTCAGAGCAACCCTAAAGGAAACCCTGAAGGCAGTTCATCTGCACAGAGGTTATCTCCGCCCAACTCAATCCAATACCAAAAGTGATCTGCCAATTCAACATTGCAATTCAATTGCAAACAGGTTTGCGCATCACTACTGTTTTATGCTTCCAATCTGTAATCTCTAAATACATAATGCATCATGATTGAATTGTTGGATATGTAATTAGATTTTGCATATGAGTTTAAGTATGCCTGAATATCCTGAATATTTGACCATGTTATTTCTGTAATTGAATGCCATAGGGCGTGCAGCAGGTTGAGATTGTATTGTTCTGAAATTCGAAACCCGCAGTCGCTCGCTAGCACATCGCTAAGCGAGCATGTAGCGAGCATTCGCTAAGCCTTCGCTAGGCGAGGCAGAGGCGAACGTGACAGTCGCTAATGTTTTGGTCGTTATGTCCTATGCTTATCTGATCTGTTCTATGTTAATCATGCGTTATTTCGCCTGACATTCATACTGCTGTGTTTCTTTTGCGGTGTAATCTTCGATTGCACCCTGATTTGGTATTCTGACCTGTTTGCTGAATATTGTAAGGACTCACATACTCCTGAAGAGGGTAGCTGGCTAGGTATTCCACTTTATTTGTGGGATACCCTTGTGGAGATTCATCCCGATTACTTAATTGATTTTAATGTGGACTTAATTACTTAATTGATTTTAATGTATTAATTTTAATGTGGAGATTCATCCTAATTACGTAATTGATTGTAAAATATGGCCTTTGAATATGTGATCTTGGACCTCCCTTTGTTACCCTATGTATTACAGTATTACGGTATTATGGTCATGTCCCGCGAATATAGGGATACACTTAGCAAGGACCCTTCGGTTAAATCATCATGTCCCTACAAAATAAATCATAGTCCCTCGGATGTTGCCTTCGAATATATGATTTCGTCCCTCGATGACCCTTCGGTGTAGCCTACGGTTAAACGATGATTGTCCCTTCGAATGCTAAGGTATCCTTACAAATGTTGCCTTCAATGACCAATCGATGACCCTACGATGACCCTTTTACATCCAAAGGATAAAACTACTTACTTCTCGATAGTAAGGACAGTTCTACCCTCCTAAGGGTAGGAAATACCCATAACGACCTTGGGGTAGGTATAACTCTTAATTGCTGATTCACAACCTAAAACATTTTTCACCTCACACTTTTCAAAACCTCCATTAGAAAATCACCACTTGGCATACATTCGTACTAGAATCATTGTCAGGTTATATTTTTCTAAACAACTTTCAAAATCAAACGAGATAAATACTTTGTATACATTCGTACAAGAATCATTACAAAGTTAAACTCTCTTTTCAAAATATTTTCTAAACAGCTCTCACACACTTTCTCAGACAAGAAAAACATAAGTGATCAAGCAATTAAGAGCCCATGGATAACCATGGATACAAAGGGTGCTAACACCTTCCCTTTGTATAATGTACCTCCCGAACCCAAAATCTAACTTAAGGTCTTTCCTGTTCTTTTCCACCTTTCCTTATTGGATAAAAGAAAAGTCGGTGGCGACTCTTGCTAACCGCGACATTTGCTTTCCAAAGCAAAAACACACGAAGTCAGTTCACCGTATGACAGAACTGGCGACTCTGCTGGGGACAGAAAAGAGAGGTTACCTTAAAAAAACAAGATCACCTATTTGATTTGTCTGATTTACTTTTAAGGGATTGCTTGGGTATTTTATGCTTGAGTGAAAGATCTTACACCCGGATCTAGTGTACCTTAGGTAAGTAGCAATAGATCATCGCGACTATCCGGCGTATACTGGAATGGTTAAAATGATGGCTACGGTTAATGTGACACTTTGGATGTCCCGATGTTCCTCATGTTTACTTGAGGAGAAATTTGGCATCTGTGTGGTGTCATCAAAGCATTAACCAGACCTTTAGAACCCTAATTGACTCATCCTAGCCATTAGAAAGTAGTGAGATAACTGACTTCGGTTCCGACTGGGGTTGGTTGAGACTCGATACTACACTCTTTGAGATTGGACTTTAGGGAAGCTTCGGTCAACCACTTGGTGTTGCACTGAAGTGGACTTAAGGAAAGGTCGATGATTTGAGATCCTTTTAGAACCCGGTTACTATTCTAGGACAGGTTGAACCAACCAAACTTCAGTGGGGAGGGTACCTACCTACGGAACTCATGCAAGCCTCAAAACTTAGGGATGATTGTTGTGTGACTTGCTTGTGCTCGTTATTTACATAACATCATAACATCATAACATCATAACATCGTGGCATTGTACTAACCATTTCAAGGACTTAGGGATTTAACTTTGCTCTGTTTTGTAAGGCTATGGCTCCCAGGAAGACCATCCGGATTAATCTTGTAGCAATCTCTCCTCAACTCAAGAATTTAGTGTCAGAACTTCCCGATCATGCTCAGTTCATCAAGAAACATGGTTCTCTTCTCAATTTGGTTACCACTGGGTTCAAAGAAGATATGATGAGAGTTCTATTCCAGTTCTTTGACCCTAAACATCATTGCTTCACATTCCCAGATTATCAGTTGGTACCCACATTAGAAGAATTCTCCAGACTGCTTGGGATACCTATCCTTGATCAAATACCTTTCAGTGGTTTAGAAAAGATTCCGAAGTCTGAAGAAGTTGCCGCAGCTTTACACATGACAAAGTCCGACATTGAAGCTAATTGGGTAACAAGGAGTGGAGTTAAGGGTTTACTTGCCAAATTACTGACAAATAAGGCCCGAGAATTCTTAAAAGTTATGGATGTTCGTGCTTTCGAAGATATCCTGGCATTGCTAATCTATGGCTTGGTGTTATTCCCTAATCCAGACCAATTCATAGACGTGAATGCTATTAAGATATTTCTCACTCATAACCCTGTACCTACCTTGCTGGGAGACATTTTGCATTCCCTCCACACTCGTACTACGAAGAGGCAAGGGACTCTCATGTGCTGCGTACCTTTGTTGTCTAGGTGGTTTATTTCGCACCTTCCTCAATCAGTCTTGAAGAACGAGCAGAATTTGAAATGGTCTCAAAGGATAATGTCGCTCTCCCATTCAGACATACGTTGGTGTCCTCATTTCAAAGAGGACGTCACCATCATTGACCGTTGTGGAGAATTCTCTAACGTGCCACTCTTGGGGATAAGAGGAGGTATTACTTATAACCCAGCTTTAGCCCTACGTCAATTTGGTTATGCTCGAAGAGATGGTCCACATGAAAGAATTATCCAAGGCACTGTGTTTGACTATGACAACGATTCCCAAGGTCTCCGCCAAAGGTTTGTACGAGCTTGGGGCATGGTGAAAAGAAGTACTTTAGGACAGAAAAACTCTATTCCTATGGAACCCTATCTCAGGTGGGTACGCGCCAGAGCTCGTGAACTTGTTGTAACACCTCAAAATTTGCCCTCTTCTCCTGGGACTAGCATCATCATTGTACATATCATTTTAGGTCATTAGGCATAGCATATTGCATATCATGTGGTTACATTGTGCAAGCCATGCTCCCAAGTCTTGGTCAGAGGATGAGAAAATCAAAGTGCAAGCCTAGGGTTTTATTGACTGATCATTGGCCATCTGAGGATTGGGTTGTGAATTAGGGTTTTATGATTCTCAAAGGATATTGGTCTTCATCTTGATTGAAGTGATACATCATCATCATCAGGGTTGGATTTTATCCAGTGTTGAAGCACATTTCTTGAGATTAGGGTTTTGACCACTGGTCAACCCTAATCAGTTGCATTGGGCCAATCAGGGCATGATCAGGAGATGGGGTCTATGATGGCTATGGGGTTCATTCTATGGTTATATTGTGTTTATTGAGGCTAAGGTGTCACCCTTGAGCCATTTCATCAGAGAATTGGAGCTCAGATTGATCTATGCATTGCCAGATTCATCTATCAGCTGAAAAGTCAACTGTGGTCAACTGTACATGATCTGATGGATTTGGAGGTGGAAATGAGTTGGATACACTTCATTCATGTTGGAACAAGTGTTATTTGACATCTCAAAGCTTAAGAATGAAGAAAATCAAGTCAGGACAAAAACTGCCAAAAATAGAAAGTGACTTGTAATGGAGGTTTCCAAAAATGGAAAGTTTTGACCTCAAAATAAAATGTCCAAGGAAGCTTCAAATGAAAATTTGTTCAACAGGAAAGTTGTAGATCTTGTTCTCACCTTTTCAAAAAGTCCAAGAACTTGAAAATCCCATGTATGGTTGGAAAATTATGGCTCAGTGAATTTCAGAAATAACCCAGAATCAGGAGGCCATAACTTCCACATGGAGCATCCAAATTGGAAGTTCTTTATATGCATAAACTCCATTTGACATGTACTTTCATGGTGCATAATTGGATTTTCTCAAAAATGGTCAATGCAAAAAGTCAAATTTCAACTGGACAGTTAAATGGACCAGGGGCAAAATTGTCCAACTTGTGAAATAATTGGAATTTTTGAGTGGGGATTTTTGCAACACCTCATAAATGGCATTTGAAAGTTGTTGGAATCATCATAATATGCCAAAGCCTTATGGTTTGGAAAATGGTATTTGAAATGAACTTGAAAATGAACACATAAGCCATCACATAGTGAAAATGAGAAATACACCTCCAATGAGCATGAACCAAGTGGCAACAGCTCATGACAGGTGTTTAGAAGGTGTATGAGGTGGCATTGAGCTGTCATGAGCTGGCATGTGAAAATACAATTTTGCCCCTAGCTTGAAATAACCACTTTTGCTAATCATTTCTATTTTGGCTAATGAGAGTGATTAAACAAGGATTAAGCTTGGGTATATATTGTTAATCATCATCAAATCATAACAGAAATCACCATTCCCCAAAATCAGATCAAAATTCTTCAAATTCTCCCAAATTCTCAAGAACACCAAAACCAAAAATTGACAAGAGCTCTCTCATTTCTTGATCAATTTTCGAAATTCTTTTTGCTGCAAACTCCTCTCATCATCTTCTTGCACTGTTTTTGGAAATTGGATTGGATAGAGCCTTGGATCTCAACTGTTCATACAAGCTCCATTAATGGTGAATCAAGCTTTTGTGCACTAGGAGCAAGATCAACCAAACCTAAGCCTTGCATCTAACTTCCACAAGCTTCTACTCCAACTGTTTGAAGGAAAATCGCGCGAAGGACCTCAACATCACCACTGCCATTCCAGGTACTCCAGAATTCGAATGTCATGGTTTTGTATGTGATGATATGCGTTTTGTAGATTGCGTAATGTAGAGCATCGTGATGCAATTGGTTTTGAAAATAGTGAGTTGTAGCTCATGTAATCTGGATTCAAAGTAATGATGTGAAACCCTAACTCGATCGATTCAAAGGATTTAGGAACTTGTAGGTTAAATCATGGACATATTCGCATTCCTCGTTCTTAGACCGTTCCATTGACTATGCGCTTGCAAATTTTGGTGTTGATTCGTGTTCTTCGCGTTCTTGCCATCTTGGGAAATTTCTGGAGTGAAGACGATGAATAAAGAGTGTTTGATCTGAATTTCCATTTGAACTTTCAATTTCAGTGTTTCCCGCGCCCGCGTGTCAAGAATTACGGATTTGCCATTAATGAGTTCATTTAATTAATTTAATTCTAATAAATTATTAAAAATCATAAAACACTTTAAAAAATTCATAAAAAATTATTAAAAATCCAAAAAATATGTGGTTTTTTTTGTTGACTTCCTTTTTCTCTCTAGAATTTTGTTGACCTATTTTTGGAAGTTGTGCTTGGTGAATTTTTAGTTTGACCTAGGGTTATTTAACATGTGTGCAATTTTGATACCTTTGGCCATTTTGATTGTGAAATTCTCATGGTTACAAATAAATGTTTGAAAATTTTTGTGGTGATTGTGGACTGGCTAATGGTGATTTACATGTAAATTTCATGAATTTTGGATACCTGGTGATTGAGTTACAAATTTTTGAATCTAGGTGTGACAATTTGTGTCACACCTAGCTAGGTTAACTTGCTGGATTTATTTTCATGACCTAGACTTGTTAGAATGGAATGAAATTTTGCATGATGGTTCATTAACATGTTAAGATGCTATGTGTATTTTTTTTGGATTTTTCCATTGCATTTTCAATTTGATTGCTATTTTTCATCTCTGTTGGTCAAATATGCAAGCTTGTGTGACATAGGTTGGTATTATCTTTGTGAAATGCTCATATGGTATTGAATGAATATGAAATTTGGTAGGCTGGTTATAGACACATGATAGGACATCCCTGTTTTGGTCCCATTCATTTCTTTACTGTTTTCATTGACTTGTGAATTTTTGAAGTGAATGCATGTGTTGATGTTGTGATTTGGCTCATATAATTGTGTCTGTTTTTGTTGATTTTCATTGACATAGTTCCCTTTGCCCAATTAAGCTGAAATTTGACATGCCATACCTTGAATAGGTCCTGTTTAGGTGTAAATTATTTGAGGATTTTTGGAATTGTTTTGATATGGAATTGGATGCAATAGTTCTGTTTGGATGTTTGATGTTCCCTTTGACCTAAGTTGACATGTTTTGGTCATGAAATGAATGTGGTGGATGATATAAATATGGGATTAATTGCTTTGGCTTTCTATTTGTGTTAATTTAAGTTTGGTTGAGAATTACTTGCTGTTTAGACATTTTTCTCCCTTTTGGACCCTAGGCTTGGCCTAGCGGTCCAATTTCTCACATTTGCTTGATTTTTCAGGATGAAGCGCATAATGCCTGAAGGGATTGAGCCAAGTTAATTCAATTGAGATTATTTGTTGTTTGTACACTAACATGACTTGGTTTTGTAGGTTGTGAAGCTTGGGCTTGAGCTTATAGCTTGCCTTGTTGTGCATTGATCTGTATAGTCTGACTGATTAACATTTGTTGTTTTCTGATTGGTTGTCTGAGATACTGACTGGTTAGCTTTTGTACAGGTACATTTAGTCGCTTCTAGTTCTTTTAAGAACTTGCTTGCTAGCCGCTGCTTGGTTGTGTAAACCGCTCGAGGTAGGTCCTCTTGACTTCATGTAGTCTGGGAGACCCGGCCTGTTATTTGGCCGGGCAAATGTCTGAAGTCCTCCTTAAGAGGCAATGATTGTGGTTGTTTAATTTTCGTGCCAAGCAGGTGAAAGACCTCTAAAGAGGCAATTGGTGGAAGTTAGGGATATGCAATCTATCCCCCACTATTCTGTGTGTCTTCCCTCTGCTCACACGACTATGTGTTGATGCATTGGGGCACAAGCCCAAGATCTGTGCTGTTGCACAATCGAGTCAGAGTCATTGAGCGTAGAAGGGTCCCTCCATTCTGGACCCACGCTCCCTTGTCTAAAGCTCTCCCTGGTCAGGGATAAGAGCTGTGAGGTCTGATCCTCACTTCACCTTTCATCTGCTTCACCTTAGCCTCGTAATGGCAAGGTTAAGAGCAAACATAGCCTGTACAGATGACTTGCTGAGGCAGTCAAACCTATTGTGTGAGCCCCCTTGTTTGGTTATAGTGCGTGCTATGTGGATATCTGTTTGAGATGCTTGTTCTCATTTGATGTATGCTTGAATTATTCTGTATGCTTGTATGCTTGCTTCTTTCCTGGATAGGAGTAGTTTGCTTATGCAAGTAGGATAGAAAACTGAACTTAGGGTAATGATGCATGACAACACTAGGCTCGAGTCCAGCTCCCTGGTAGTGTGTCTTCCCCTGGTTTCTGGCTATATTTTCTTTCCCTTGAGGGGGAACTACATCGCCCTGATCCTTGTTCCAGACGAGGTATGTAGGCAGGTGGTCGTGCGAGACCACTCCGGGCACTTTTTTTTTCTTTTTGTGTGTGTTTGCTTGTTATCTTCTTGTGTATGTTGGTTCGGATGCCGACGTAAGTCCATTGATTGGCAGTCGGGCTCCACGTTTGCCGTTTTATGCATGTTTTGGTTCGGATGCTGACGTAATTCCATCAAGTGGTTGTCGGGCTCCACGTTTGCCATCTGTTTGTGTGTTTTTGTGTTGTTTGGCGTGCGTGAGCCGAACTACGGCAGCTCTGATTCTCATTCCAAACGAGATACGTAGGCATAGGATGCGACGTCCTATCGAGCTCTCTTCCCCTTAACCCCACTTGTGTTGTCTTCGGTGCGTGTGTGTGTGATGTTTAGCAACCTTTTCTTTTCTTAGAGCGTGGATCCCGTCGAGTACGACGGACGTGAGGGGTGCTAATACCTTCCCCTTGCGTAACCGACTCCCTTACCCTTTCTCTTTGGTCGCGAGACCATTTCCTTTCCAGGTTTCTCTGAGCGTTTCCTTTCCCTATCTTGGGATAAATAACGCGCAGTGGCGGCTCTGTGTTGTGTTTTTGTTCAGCCCGCCGGTTGATTTTTCGCAGGATGCGACACTTGTCATCCCATATCGTGCAATCGGACCTCAGATTGTCGAACCAGAAGTTGAAGGAGGTACTCCTCAGATAATCTCTTATCCAGATATGCCTACTGATGTTGAAGAATTGAGGAGGTCCTGGATCCAGTTGAGAGAGGAAAGGGATACCTTCGAAGCCCAGTTTTGTGCTGAAAGGAAGAAAGTGCTAGAACTTACCAGCCAGCTTAATGAGGAACGAAGACTCAATGCATATCTTCGCCCAAAAAGAAGCCGTCCCTGGGAGACTTGAGCTTTCATTGTTTTTTATTTTATTTTCTTGTAATAAACATTAACCAAAGAAATTATTGATAAAAGTTCCTTTCTCGATGGCTTACGCAAAGTTAAATTCCAAAAGTCCTTGAAAACATTTCATACATTGCATAGCATAACATAGCATTGCATAACAGGTATTCTCAAAGATCAATATTCTTACGGTCTTCCTCCTAAACAGAAATATGGCTCTCGAACAAACTGTCAAAGATCTCCAGACTCAAAATGCTCAATTCCAGGAGATGATCCTGAGCTTATCCAAGGGGCAGGAGGAACTGAAGGCTCTCTTGCTCGAGCAGAAGAAAGACAAGAAACCTGTGAGTTACATCAACCCGGGAAGAAGGCTTAAAGGACAGGCCGTAGGAGTCAAGTTTAGAATTCCGAATGGTCCAGAAGAGGAGGCAGAGAATGATTCAGAAGAGGAGAATGTTGATCTCTCCAACCCTGAAGACGACGATGAAGATTATGAGAATGAACAGTACTCTCCAAGAGATGACAAGTACAAGTTGCTGGAGGAACGCATGATAGCTATGGAAGGTCAGAAGGCGCCCGGTCTGGATTTCGAAAGCTTGGGTCTGGTCTCTGATGTGGTCATTCCCCGCAAATTCAAAGTCCCTGCTTTCACTAAGTACGATGGTGCGTCTTGTCCTCAGATGCATCTAAGAGCTTATGTGAGAAAGATTCAGCCCTATACCACTGATAGGAAGTTATGGATCCATTTCTTCCAAGAGAGTCTATCTGGCACACAGTTAGAATGGTACTATCAGCTCGAGAGCTCTAACATCCGCACCTGGACTGATTTAGCAACAGCTTTCTACAAGCAGTACCAGTATAATTCTGAGCTAGCGCCTACTCGGCTACAGTTGCAGAATATGACCATGGGATCTAAAGAAAGCTTCAAAGAATATGCTCAAAAATGGAGAGATTTGGCTGGCAGAGTCAAACCCCCTATGACTGATCGAGAATTAGTGGACATGTTCATGGGCACACTGACTGGCCCATTCTACAGCCATCTACTGGGAAGTTCTTCATCGGGTTTCACTGAACTTATATTGACAGGTGAACGGGTTGAAAGCGGCATCCGAAGCGGAAAGATACAGGCGGCTACCTCTGCAAGCACCAAAAGGTCCTATCAGGGGAGGAACGAATCGAATGCTGTGTACGGTCAAAAGGGTCGTAACAAGAAAAATCGTGATCATACCATTGGAGCGGTTACGATTGCAGCACCGCCATCTCAAAACTTCCAACACAGACAGGACAAGCCGAGAAGGCAGTTTACCAGGATCAATATGACTTTAGCACAGGCACTGCAGGGAATGCTAAAGGCAAATTTGATCACCCTCAGAGATCCTACTACGAATCCTAACACTACTTCTTCTCGTTATAATTCCAATGCCAGGTGTGCATATCACTCCGATAGCCCCGGGCATGATACAAACGATTGCTGGTCATTGAAGAATAAGATTCAGGATATGATCGAAGCTGGAGAAATTGAATTTGATCCTCCGGAGACTCCTAATGTCATCACTGCTCCTATGCCTAATCATGACAAGACTGTTAGTGTTGTGGATGACGATTCTCACATTTCTAATGTAGCTGACTTAGCATCTCCTCTCCCGATCATCAAGAGGAATTTATTGCAAGCTGGTTTATTTCCAGGTTGTGCTGAAAATTGCGATCTCTGCATACTCCGACCCGATGATTGTTTGGAGTTGAGGAATGGTATTCAACGGCTGATGGATGACCGTACAATTCTCTTTGAAAAGATTCCTAAGGAGGAAAACCCTATTGAAGAAATATCTGTGATTGCTAGGTCCAAAGTTCCAGTGAAGATTACCGCTCCTAGAGTACCTGTGAAGATTACTGCTGAGCCCAGGGTAGCTCCCCTAATCATTACTGCACCTGGCCCAGTACCATATTCCTCAAGCAAAGCTATTCCGTGGAATTACGGAGGCGATGTTTACATCCAAGGCGTAAAGCAAGTCGATAATTCTGCTAATCCTAATGGCATTGTTGGGACTAGTAAAATTACTCGAAGTGGAAGGATCTTCTCTCCGGAAATCTCACCTCCCGCCCCTGAAATTCGAGGAAAGGAGCCAGTCCACCTTTCTCAGTCAGAAACACCGGTCGAAGTTACTACCGAAGATGTTGCCAAGCAGGAAATGGAAGAAGTGCTGAAAATCATCCGCAAGAGTGATTTTGATGTGGTAGAACAGTTGGGGCATACCCCGTCTAAGATCTCGATGTTATCCTTGTTGTTATCTTCTGAATCTCATGCCAATGCATTGATAAAATTCTTGAAGACCGCTCATGTACCTCAGGAGACATCTGTCGATCAGTTCGAAAATTATGTTGCTCACTTGGCTGTTGACAATGGCCTAGGCTTTTCCGATGCTGACCTGACACCCGTAGGAAAGAATCACAATAAAGCCCTGCATATCTCCATTGAGTGTAGGGGGATCACTTTGTCTCATGTGTTGATCGATAATGGCTCTTCCTTGAATGTACTGCCGACAGCTGTGCTGGATAAACTTGACTGTAAAAGCATTGAACTGAAACCTAGTGACATTGTGGTACGTGCTTACGATGGTGCGAAGAGTGTTGTCCATGGCGAAGTAGTCCTCCCTATCAAGATAGGGCCTCAAGTCTTCAACACTACCTTCCATGTAATGAACATTCGTCCTGCCTATTCCTGCTTACTGGGACGCCCTTGGATTCATGGGGCAAGTGCTGTAGCTTCGTCTCTCCATCAATAGCTGAGATATCCAATAGAGGGTAAGATCGTTACTGTGTGTGGAGAAGAAGAATACATTGTCAGTAGTGTGCATGCCTTCAGATACGTCGAGATGGATGGTGAATTCATTGAGACTCCTTGTCAGTCATTTGAAGTAGTTCCTCCGACCAATCCTGTCCTTAAGCCAACTGCCCGTGTGCCCAAGGTCATTCGTGCTCCTCCTGCTATGATTTCTCTGAAGGACGCTCAAGCCGTGGTCGAAGATGGTGGCCGTACTGGCTGGGGTCAACTGATCGACGTACCGTACAAGTCTGATAAATTTGGCCTGGGATTTAGTTCTGAGAAGGTAGTCAAGAATCAGATTAATGCTATAGAAGATGCTGACGGCGATTGCGACCTGGATAGCTGGGTTTACCCAACAATTGGTGACGGACTCAATAATTGGAAGGCTGAAGACACTATCCCGATTTCCTTTAGTCAGGAGTAATTGTTATTGTCCATTTTAGTGTTGCAAATTTTTTTAGTTTTTACAATTGAACTTCTTAAAGCATTGTGTCTATGCCCGGGGCACAATAGCTAATTTGTTAAGGGTTTTGTCATTTTCATAAGCATATTCACATTCAATAAATCGGTGGACTTTTTGCATTCAAATATTGCGCTCTTTGTCTTTCCTGTCATCTTTTAAACAAGCTATGTTTTCTTACACACACTCACGTAACAAATTGTAGATCCATACCCACTCTGGATCCTGTTGATAATAGTTCTACTACTGTTCATTATGACTTTAAAAATCCGATCTACCAAGCCGAGGATGGAAGTGAGGAAGATTGTGAAGTACCTGGAGAACTTGCCAGACTGTTACTGCAAGAAGAAAGGACTATACAGCCGCACGAGGAGTCAGTCGAAATTGTAAATCTGGGTACTGAAGTAGACAAGAAAGAAGTCAAAGTAGGAGCAGGCTTGGAAAACAGTATCAAAGGAAGATTGATTCAGATGTTACATGACTATGTAGAGATTTTTGCATGGTCTTATAAAGACATGCCAGGACTGGATACTGATATAGTAGTGCATCGGCTGCCGATGAAGGAAGATTGTCGTCCTGTTAAGCAGAAGGTTCGTCGCATGCGCCCGGAAATGTCCGAGAAAATCAAAGCCGAAGTTATGAAACAATTTAACGCAGGTTTCCTAGCCGTTACTTCTTATCCTCAATGGGTTGCTAACGTGGTACCGGTACCGAAGAAGGATGGTAAGGTGCGGATGTGTGTAGATTACAGAGATTTGAATAAGGCGAGTCCCAAAGATGACTTTCCACTTCCGCACATTGATGTTCTGGTAGATAACACCGCTCAGCACAAGGTATTCTCATTCATGGATGGATTCTCAGGTTATAACCAGATTAAAATGGCGCCTGAGGACATGGAGAAAACTCCGTTTGTGACGCAATGGGGCACTTTCTGTTATAAAGTAATGCCATTCGGGTTAAAGAATGCAGGGGCAACGTACCAGCGTGCTATGGTGGTTTTGTTCCATGATATGATCCATCATGAAATAGAAGTATATGTGGATGACATGATAGCCAGATCTCACACGAAAGAAGAACATCTCGATCATTTATACAAACTGTTCGAGAGGTTGAAGAAGTACAAGTTGAGATTGAACCCGAACAAATGCACCTTTGGAGTAAGATCCGGTAAGCTCTTGGGCTTTATCGTCAGTGGTAAAGGAATTGAGGTTGACCTGGCCAAGGTGAGAGCTATTCAAGAAATACCAGTTCCCCGTACAGATAAAGAAGTCAGAGGTTTCTTGGGACGTTTGAATTACATTGCCCGATTTATCTCCCATTTGACTACTACCTGCAAACCCCTCTTCAAGTTGCTGAGGAAAAATCAGGAGATGATATGGAATGATGAATGTCAAGAAGCT
Organism: Lathyrus oleraceus; assembly: GCF_024323335.1. Taxonomy (NCBI): domain Eukaryota; kingdom Viridiplantae; phylum Streptophyta; class Magnoliopsida; order Fabales; family Fabaceae; genus Lathyrus; species Lathyrus oleraceus. The sequence goes on from NC_066580.1 coordinate 258,570,323, forward strand.
TTCGACAAAATCAAGAAGTATCTCCAGGAACCTCCGATTCTGATACCACTAGTGGAAGGAAGACCTCTAATCATGTATTTGACCGTGTTAGAAAATTCAATGGGGTGCGTGTTGGGGCAACATGACGAGTCTGGTCGAAAAGAGCATGCCATATACTACCTTAGAAAAAAGTTTACCGACTGTGAAACAAGATACTCATTGCTCGAGAAAACTTGTTGTGCTTTGGCTTGGGCTGCTCGCCGACTAAGACAATATATGTTGAATCATACCACTTTATTGATTTCTAAGATGGATCCTATCAAATATGTATTTGAGAAACCCGCCCTCTCCGGAAGAATAGCAAGATGGCAAATGATTTTAACAGAGTATGACATCCAGTATACTACCCAGAAAGCAATCAAAGGAAGCGTGCTAGCTGATCATTTGGCTCATCAAGCGGTGGATGATTACCAATCTATGAATTTTGAGTTCCCAGATGAGGATGTCATGCTTGTTGCTGATCATGAAGAACATGGACCGGATGAAAGACCCGAACTTGGATCCCGATGGACTATGGTTTTCGATGGATCTTCTAATGCATTGGGCAACGGGGTTGGTGTTGTAATTATCTCTCCTAGGGGTTGCTATACGCCTTTCACTGCCAGACTATGTTTTGATTGTACCAACAATATGGCTGAGTATGAGGCATGTATTTTGGGACTCAGAGCTGCGATAGACCTAAGAATCAAGGTTTTAAGCGTATACGGAGACTCAGCCTTAGTAATCAGTCAGATCAAAGGAGAATGGGACACTAAACATCCGAACCTCATCCCTTATCGAGAGCGAGTGTTGACATTAATCCCATACTTCGAAGAGATCACGTTCGAACATATCCCACGAGAAGAGAATCAGTTGGCAGACGCATTGGCTACCATGTCATCTATGTTCAGAGTCAGATGGGACAATGAAGCTCCCATGATCACCATTGAACGATTAGATGAACCAACATACTGTTATGAACTTAACACTGATGGAGTAGAAGAGAAACCTTGGTTCCACGAAGTAAAAAGATATTTAGAAACTCAGGAATACCCTGAAGGGGGCATCCATCAATGACAGAAAATTTCTGAGGAAGTTCTCCGCTAAATTCTTTTTGAGTAATGGAGTATTATACAAACGTAATCATGATTCGACTTTGCTTCGCTGTGTGGATAAAAAGGAAGCAGAAAAGATTATGGAAGACATGCACGACGGTATTTTTGGGACTCACTCTAGTGGACATACAATGGCCAAGAAGATCCTGAGATCAGGGTATTATTGGTCCACCATGGAAGCTGATTGCCACCATCACTCCAGAACTTGTCACAAGTGCCAAATCTATGCGGATAAAGTACATGTGTCTCCTGCTCCTTTAAACGTGTTGACAGCCCCTTGGCCCTTCGCAATGTGGGGCATTGATATGATTGGAGAGATTAAACCTACTGCTTCTAACGGACATCGTTTCATTCTTGTTGCGATTGATTACTTTAGAAAGTGGGTAGAGGCAGCCTCATTTGCTTCTGTTACCAAGAATGTGGTGGCACGGTTCATCAAGAATAGTCTCATTTGTCGATACGGCATCCCTGAAAGAGTTATCACTGACAATGGCACTAATTTGAACAACAAGATGATTACTGAACTCTGCACGCAGTTCAAGATAAAACACCATAACTCTTCTCCGTACCGACCAAAGATGAATGGCGCCGTAGAAGCTGCTAATAAGAATATTAAGAAGATTATACAAAAGATGACAGTAACATACAAAGACTGGCATGAGATGTTACCCTTTGCTCTTCATGGTTATCGCACTTCAGTACGTACTTCGACAGGGGCAACTCCCTTCTCTTTAGTCTACGGAATGGAAGCCGTTTTACCAATGGAAGTTCAGATTCCCTCTCTAAGAATCATGAAAGAGGCAGACTTAGATGAAGATGAATGGATTCAGACTCGACTCGATTAGATAAATTTGATTGATGAAAAGAGACTTGCGGCTGTTTGTCATGGGCAGATATATCAGAAGCACATGACCCAGGCGTTTAATAAAAGAGTCAAGAGACAGGTGTATCAAATGGGCGACTTGGTGATCAAGCGTATCATTCTACCACAAGGTGATCCCAGAGGCAAATGGACTCCCACATACGAAGGGCCATTTGTAGTTAAGAAGGTATTCTCTGGTGGAGCCATGATGCTTACTACAATGGATGGCGAAGATTTCCCGCATCCGGTGAATGCAGACATAGTTAAAAAATACTACGCATAAAAGAGACCCGCTAGATCGACGTACCTAGGCAAAAGTAAGGGCATCCCGGCGAACCAAAAGGGTTCGGGCAAAAATTAGGGATAAACATATAAAAAATGTACACCCGGCAAGTCGAAAATCTGAAAAGGCGACTTGGGCAAAAAAGGGTATCCTGGTGGACTGAAAACCTGAAAAGGCGGTCCAGGAAAAAATTAGGGATTAAAGCGTACGACTATGTCCCGTTCTCAGTCGGCTTCACCCAAGTTCCAAGGAATGAACAAGCTAATCACTTTTATCCGACCGCAGGAGATGAAAGGCTTGAAGACATAATGACAGTAGTGGAATTAAAATCAATAGGACTTTTTCTGCATAGCTTCCTCTTTGTTTTCTTGACAATTTCCTCTTACTAGGATTTCTGTCTCTTTGTACACAAATTGCCTGTTTATAGGCCCTCTTTCAAAATCAATACAATTTTATTTCCAAAAAGATGCTTTTGTTTTACTTTTTCTGTTTTGTTTGCGTAAACGTCCATTGATTTAGTTTGAATTAATATATGCATTTGAATATGACTGATGTTTACCAAAAATGCATGCATGAAATAGAAATAGCGATTACTACAAGACTTCAGGATCGAGGAAAAAGTCTAACCATGCTTTCCAATGAATCCATTGCTAATTCCATTCCCCAGCAAAGCCAGTTATTCCCCAGAAGGAATTGACATTGCTAGACAAATTGGTCATCTCTTCCACCCCCAGCCAAGCTTCTGTCGAACATTTCTACCATCAAACAGAAATCCAGTACCCCGGCTGAGAAAGGGTCATCAATACAAATATCTCCAACCAGAATATGGGGATTTATTTTCCCCTGGCCAAACTTTTCGGATACAGAACTCATTCATACATCATTCCACATCATATACATGCATGCAATGTTCGCATTTATTTTCAGGCGCATAATTCTTTTATTACATCACTTCATAACATACACATGCATACCATGTTCGCAAGCATAAAACATCTCATGCATCATGACATTGCATGAAACTAACTTTATTTTTCAGGTTAATTATCCTCATGATACAGTCAAAAGAAAGATCCATTCAGACGGATATCTTTATCGACTACGTTCAAGATTCAAATACATCCCTCAGATATAGTCTATATGAACATTCATTCTGACGAGCATTCTGGTATCCTCCTAATGGTGGCATCTTTAAGCCCATCCCAGACATTTACTGCAAATACAACAAATATTATCGGATACAGCCTAACGTACGGTTCATTCTGATTCAGCTCAACATATGACTCCTTCAACTCAGATACGATCTAACGTACGATCCATTCTGACCTGCAGCAACTCCAATACGGTCTAGCGTACGACCCATTTGGATTTTCGAATCCTCAGATACTGCCTAGCGTACGGTACATTCCGAGGTGTAGTCTAACGTACGACTACTTTCTTCTTCAGATACAGCCTAACGTACGGCTCATTCTGCAACTCCAATACGGTCTAACGTACGACCCATTTGGATTTTCAAATCATCAGATACTGCCTAGCGTATGGTACATCCCGAGGTGTAGTCTAACGTACGACTACTTTCTTCTTCAGATACAGCCTAACGTACGGCTCATTCTGCAACTCCAATACGGTCTAACGTACGACCCATTTGGATCTTCAACTCAGATACGATCTAGCGTACGATCCATTCTGATTCTACCTTCGTCAGATACAGCCTAACGTACGGCTCATTCTGCAACTCAGATACGATCTGGCGTACGATCCATTCTGACCTTTCATCCTCAGCGAAGTCACCAGCCTAATAGATGGATAACTCATTCTGCTACTCAGATACGATCTAGCATATGGTCCATTCTGATCCTTTATCCCCAGCAGCGTATGATCCATTCTGATCTTTCATCATCAAACCTCCTGGATGGCATCTTTAAGCCCATCTCCGTCAGGAATAACTTCTGATTTACAAGTGCAAATTTTTGGGGCATTCTAGTGTTCAATAATCTTCCACCTCCAGACCACGAATGGCGTACATACCATTCTAACTCTCTCGGTTCAAGAATATTGAACAGGGGCAACTGTCATACCCCAAAATTTGCCCGCTAATATTACAAGGCATTTTTAAGGCACTCCAACTTATTTTTCAAGGCATCGAGCGTAAAAGAACAAGAACCCAACACACAGATGACAAAATCCGGAAAATGGCCTAAACTGGTGTGCTCGCTAGGCGAGCAATTCCTTCGCCTAACGAATCCTTCGCTATGCCACTCGCCTAGCGAAGTGTGCGAATAACAGAAAATTCTGGGCCTCACTCTGAGCCCATTAGGTCACAAAAAGAGCATTATAAATAGCAGAGCTTCATTTAGAAGAGGGAGGAGGAGACGAATCGGAACCCTAGCAATCAAACCTTGGAGGTTAACCAAGAGAATTCAGAGCAACCCTAAAGGAAACCCTGAAGGCAGTTCATCTGCACAGAGGTTATCTCCGCCCAACTCAATCCAATACCAAAAGTGATCTGCCAATTCAACGTTGCAATTCAATTGCAAACAGGTTTGCGCATCACTACTGTTTTATGCTTCCAATCTGTAATCTCTAAATACATAATGCATCATGATTGAATTGTTGGATATGTAATTAGATTTTGTATATGAGTTTAAGTATGCCTGAATATCCTGAATATTTGACCATGTTATTTCTGTAATTGAATGCCATAGGGCGTGCAGCAGGCTGAGATTGTATTGTTCTGAAATTCGAAACCCGCAGTCACTCGCTAGCACATCGCTAAGCGAACATGTAGCGAGCATTCGCTAAGCCTTCGCTAGGCGAGGCAGAGGCGAACGTGACAGTCGCTAATGTTTTGGTCGTTATGTCCTATGCTTATCTGATCTGTTCTATGTTAATCATGCGTTATTTCGCCTGACATTCATACTGTTGTGTTTCTTTTGCGGTGTAATCTTCGATTGCACCCTGATTTGGTATTCTGACCTGTTTGCTGAATATTGTAAGGACTCACATACTCCTGAAGAGGGTAGCTGGCTAGGTATTCCACTTTATTTGTGGGATACCCTTGTGGAGATTCATCCCGATTACTTAATTGATTTTAATGTGGACTTAATTACTTAATTGATTTTAATGTATTAATTTTAATGTGGAGATTCATCCTAATTACGTAATTGATTGTAAAATATGGCCTTTGAATATGTGATCTTGGACCTCCCTTTGTTACCCTATGGTATTACAGTATTACGGTATTATGGTCATGTCCCGCGAATATAGGGATACACTTAGCAAGGACCCTTCGGTTAAATCATCACGTCCCTACAAAATAAATCATAGTCCCTCGGATGTTGCCTTCGAATATATGATTTCGTCCCTCGATGACCCTTCGGTGTAGCCTACGGTTAAACGATGATTGTCCCTTCGAATGCTAAGGTATCCTTACAAATGTTGCCTTCAATGACCAATCGATGACCCTACGATGACCCTTTTACATCCAAAGGATAAAACTACTTACTTCTCGATAGTAAGGACAGTTCTACCCTCCTAAGGATAGGAAATACCCATAACGACCTTGGGGTAGGTATAACTCTTAATTGCTGATTCACAACCTAAAACATTTTTCACCTCACACTTTTCAAAACCTCCATTAGAAAATCACCACTTGGCATACATTCGTACTAGAATCATTGTCAGGTTATATTTTTCTAAACAGCTTTCAAAATCAAACGAGATAAATACTTTGTATACATTCGTACAAGAATCATTACAAAGTTAAACTCTCTTTTCAAAACATTTTCTAAACAACTCTCACACACTTTCTCAGACAAGAAAAACATAAGTGATCAAGCAATTAAGAGCCCATGGATAACCATGGATACAAAGGGTGCTAACACCTTCCCTTTGTATAATGTACCTCCCGAACCCAAAATCTAAATTAAGGTCTTTCCTGTTCTTTTCCACCTTTCCTTATTGGATAAAAGAAAAGTCGGTGGCGACTCTTGCTAACCGCGACATTTGCTTTCCAAAGCAAAAACACACGAAGTCAGTTCACCGTATGACACCCGTCATCGGTTAGGATGAACATATCAAGGATATACCATTTGAACATCAAGAGTAGGAATTACATCTATCGAATGCTGGATAGAATACCATCAAAGAGAATATCCGTCATCGGTTAGGATGAACATATCAAGGATAGACTCCGAGGGGAAGAATAAAGATTACATCTATCAGTTACTGGATAGAACACACAAAAAAAGAGAATATATGTCACCGGTTAGGATGATCATGTCAAGAATAAACTCTACAAGGGGAGAAAAATCAGGATTTACAACTACCAATTATTGGGCAGAAGACCGCAAAGAGAAGGAAACCCGTCATCGGTTAGGATGAACATATCAAGGATTAACTCTATGGGAAACAACTAGGGATTATAACTACCTTTTTACTGGGTAGAATACCAAAGATGAGAATATCTGGCATCAGTTAGGATGAACATATCAAGGATAAACTCAAAGCAGGGGAATAAAATATCCGTCATCGGATAGGATGAACATATCAAGGATATACTTCCTGGGGAGACGTGAAAACAAATCCGCTGGGGAGAAAAGAAAGGGGTTACTTTTGTCGGGTATTGGGAAAGAAGTAACAAACTGCACACTAAGAAGAATACCACCAGTTACTGGGTAAGAGACTCTTTGGGGGCCCAAAACATCTATCTAGGTAAGATCTAGAAAGAAATGGTCAATCAAGACTCAAAACCCAATGAGGATATAACTCAAGGGGAGTGGTTTCATCCAGATAATCAACTGGGGAGGAAGCTGAAATAATAATCATCCACGAGGAAATAACTCGGTGGGGAAAGGATAAAGGTTAAAGTCTTTCTGCTTAAGGGGGCTGACGCTTTATAATTGAAGGAGGACAGACACACCAAACCTAAATGGGGATAAACTACCACCATAGCAGGGGATAAGAGTGAATCTCAGGGTGTAATGATGCAATAATGAGGTTATAATGATGCAATAATGAGGTTATATGAGTGTATATGTATATGTATATGTATATGTATATGTATATGTATATGTATATGTATATATGATGATTATGCTGACAAAACAATCGTAAGGGATACAAAATGTCGCAAATTTGAATCATAGATGTTGTTGGTGTAAGCCCTAGAGGCAAATACTTTTGGTACTTGTATCGAGTTATTTATTAATAATAAAAGGCTTTTTCTTTATTATGTTTATTTAATAAAGTCCCTAGAATAGCTAGTCCGTTTAATGTATCAAGTATGACTTAATCATGAGATCACATTAAACATAAGGACATTATTCTTAAAGTATCCGTAGCCGAGCTTTATTGTGAAGTGGGATAACATTAAAGCATTAAGACTATTATGTATATAGACTGATGATCACATCTCATGGATCATGGATAAGGAGTTATCAAGTCTTAAACATAGGTATGAACATTAAGAGTAATATTTATACCGGATTGACCCGCTATGAGAATACTATATAGAAAGTTATGCCAAGTGTCATAAGTTATTCTCATGGTGATAATGGTGTATACCACTCTTCGACCTGAAACCATTATGGACCCTAGATGTAGAGTCAAGTGCTTTATTGCTGATCAAACGTTGTCCGTAACTGGATAACCATAAAGACAGTTGATGGGTACTCCACGAAGCATGCTGAGGGACATGAGTAACCTAGATGGAATTTGCCCATCCTGCGTAACAGGATAAATGTCTATGGGCCCAATATTGAACTGGACAAGGATGACACGGTTTATGCCTTGTGTTCAATATAGACATAAGGGCAAAAGGGTAATTATGCACATAAGTATTATCACAGAAGGATTTGTCAGATCACATGACATTTTCATGTCTTGGGTAGCAGTGATGTGTTGCTAGATACCGCTCACTGTTTATTATGTTAAATACGCGATTCAATATAATTGCCAACGCCGCGAAAACCTACAGGGTCACACACAAAGGACGGATTGATGAGAGATAGAGTAACTAAGGAACACCGTAAGGTACAGTGCCCTTAAGTGAATTGTAGAACATCGTAAGGCACGGTGTACTTAAGTAGAATACGGAATATGGTAAGGTACCATTGGCTTAAGTGATTTTGGACATATTATAAGATATGGGCCAAATGCACTTAAGTGGGCCTTTTAGCTTGAAGCCCACACAAGTGGTTCTAAAACTAGAACCCTTGTGTAGAAGCATTATTTGTGGTTGCATTATTTTCATTTTCTCTCTCTCTCTCTCTCTCTCACTCACTCACTCAAAGCCTTCATTCGTACCAGCTAGCACTGAGATTGAAGGAATCCGTTCGTGTGGACTGAGTAGAGACGTTGTCATCGTTCAACGTTCGTGATCGCTCCGTAGATCTGCATCAAAGGTTTTGATCGTCACAAGAGATCTGCACCAAAGGTTTCAATCGTCACAAGAGGTAAATATTCTATCATTGATCATGACCATTCGTAAGGATCTCTAAAGGAGAAAATTTTAATTTCCGTTGCGTTTTGGACCGTAATTCTCCTTAAGTGGTATCAGAGCCACTTACGAAACCATGAATCAGATAGCTGTTTATTTTATGTGTTAATATGATTAAAAGACAAAATGAATCAATTAATTAAACGAGTAATTAAATTTGGCACCATGAGTGTACGAGTTGGATGATTAATGTTGACTATGCTTTGGAACCGACATTAGTATGGTGAAGCAGCACTACATCGATCATCCATAAGTTACGCAATTGAGACCGATCGACTTATATATGATATAAGTAATCTTAATGCAAAGTACGGTATATATGATATACTTTTTCCGTTTCATTCATTCAAACACTAAATGGTTGTTTTCCTTTGAGCGATCAATAGTCATTTGCTTCGGAATCCGACATTAGTATGGTGAAGCAATGACCTGTTGATCAATCATACTGAATCAACAATCGAGGTGTGTTTGACGGTCTGAAATTGGTGCGTTAGGGTTAGTGACGGCGCAAGGGTTGTGCCGTCAAAGAGTTATGAATTTAGGGCTTGTTGTGACATGTCTGCTGACTGTTTCAAAGCGCTGGTTTTGGCCGCGTGACGATCTTCATGGACCTGTGACGATCGTATCAAGATGGACGTGACGGTCGTCACATGCTTTGTGACGGTCGTCACATTCACAAATCCAGAATTCTAGGCGTTTCTGTTTTTGGCCGCATGACGTTCGTCATGGGCCTGTGACGGTCGTCACATTCACATAGTCAGAATTCTCGGGGTTTTTCGTTTTGTGACTGCGCAAGAGTTGTGTTGATGCAAAAAGACACCGATTTCAAATGAATTGTTCATTAAAAATTTCGGACAGGGGCGCTGCCCCTACAACCCCGGCTAACTCTGCGTAGTGTAATCGGTCCCCGAAATTTAATTTGGTTTTAATTAATTAAAGGAATTAAAATTAATAATAATAATAATGTGTTTATTATTATTGCCTTGTGGTGATCAGTTATGGCCTTAGTTATCCTTTATTTTGTTTTGGGTTTTAAAATACGACCTGCGAGTCGTGCCTCTCCTTTTAATCTCTTAATGTAACTTCTTTTCTCATCTCACTCCCTCGTATGTAAAACGAGTTTCTTCTGTAATGTAATGATATGAAGAAAAAGAAGAATTCAATATCAAAGGAGGACAATGTTATGAAGAAAGAGAAGAATTCAATATCAAAGGAGGACAACCTTGAAGATCTTATAAGTTTCGAATAATATAGGTTTCGCCTACGCGAGGTGCATGTTCTATATTAGTAAGGTGCGATGGGATAATTGTAATATCCAACTGCTAAAACAATGGGTCAAACTTAACTAAACAAATTATAATAAGATTATATATGTTTAGAAGCAAGAGTAAGGAATGATCCATATGATGGATTGGAATAAGGAGTTATTCACCCAATTGAAATTTTCGAGAGTTGTATGAGATACAATTGGAAGGAGTTCCTACCTAAATAACCTAGTTCTGTGTAATCCGCCTACGCGGACTTAGAACAAAGTGAAATATGGATCTCGACCCACTAGAAAATCTTCCAACGGGATTTTCCGAATCAGATGATGAGGGTAATTTGTTTTGAGTAAAATAGTGGGAGCATATTTAATTAAAGGCCTAATTAAATATGTTATTGATACTTATATTTTCATTAATTCTTATGTAGATTACCATGACAACAAACACCTCTAACAACATCTTGCGATCAATCCTTGACAAGGAAAAATTGTCTGGGACAAATTTTCTGGATTGGCACCGAAACCTGAGGATTGTCCTCAAACATGATAAAAAGCTGTATGTCTTGGAGAAACCTGTTCCTGAAGAGGAACCTCCTAGTTCTGCACCTAAGGCAGAAAGAGATGCTTATAAGAAGCATGTCGATGATGCCAATGAAACTGCTTGTCTCATGCTAGCTACCATGAACTCAAAATTGCAAAAGCAACATGAGAACATGGCAGCGTTTGATATGATCGAACACCTGAAAATGCTCTATCAAGAGCATGCAAGGCATGAGAGGTTTGAAGTTTCAAAAGCCTTTTTCAATGCAAGTTAGCTGAGGGAGCCCCTGTAAGTCCCCATGTGCTCAAGATGATTGGGTACGTGGAAAACCTTGAAAGGTTGGGTTTTCCCCTCGGAAAGGAACTTGCAACTGATTTGATCTTGCAATCGTTGCCAGATAGATTCAGTCAATTTGTCCTAAATTTCAATATGAATGATATGGACAAATCTCTTCCTGAACTGCTAGGCATGTTAAGAACAGTTGAGCAGAATCTGAAGACAAAAGGGAAGTCCATTCTGATGATCAGAAGTGGAAAGAGACAGAACAAAAGGCCCACCAAGCAGGGTGATAAAGGGAAAGACAAGGAAGTTGCCAAACCCAGACCCATTGTTGTTGCTTTGAAGCCTAGTGGAGGCATAGCAAAGGCAGGCACTTGCTTCCATTGCGGTAAGACCGGACACTGGAAGAGAAACTGCCCAAAGTACCTGGAAGATACGAAGAATGGAGTAGAGACTTCAACTTCAGGTATTTTTGTTATTGAAATAAATTTATTTGCTTATGCATCATGGGTACTAGATACTGGATGTGGTTCTCACATTTGTACAAATGTGCAGGGGCTAAAAAGAAGTAGAGATTTGGCAAAAGGTGAAGTTGACCTACGAGTTGGCAATGGAGCAAAGGTTGCTGCTTTAGCCGTAGGAACTTATGTATTGACTTTACCTAGTGGTTTAATAATTCAGTTAGAGAACTGCTATTATGTACCTGCAATTAGCAGGAATATTATTTCCATTTCTTGTTTGGACAAGTTTGGTTTTTCATTTATAATAAAGAACAATTGTTGCTCAATTTATTTGAATGATATATTCTATGCTACTGCACAAATGAGCAATGGACTATATGTCCTTGATCTCGAAATGCCAATTTATAACATTAATACTAAAAGGATGAAACCTAACGAGTTAAATCCAACTTACCTTTGGCATTGTCGATTAGGCCACATAAATGAGAAACGCATCTCCAAACTCCATAAAGATGGACTTTTGGACTCTTTTGATTATGAATCATATGAGACATACAGATCTTGTTTAATTGGAAAGATGACAAAGTCTCCATTCACAGGAAAAGGTGAAAGAGCGAATGATCTTTTGGGCCTCATACATACTGATGTATGTGGACCACTGAACATACCAGCCAGAGGAGGTTTTCAGTACTTCATCACATTCACTGATGATTTCAGTAGATATGGTTATGTGTATTTAATGAAACACAAATCGGAGTCCTTTGAAAAGTTCAAGGAATTCAAGAATAAAGTACAAAACCAACTAGGTAAGAATATTAAAACTCTTCGATCAGATAGAGGTGGTCAGTATTTAAGCCTAGAGTTTGATGACCATCTGAAAGAGTGTGGGATCCTATCCCAACTTACTCCTCCTGGAACACCCCCAATGGAATGGTGTATCTGAGAGAAGAAATCGAACCCTGTTAGACATGGTCCGATCCATGATGAGTCACACCGATCTTCCAAACTCCTTTTGGGGACATGCACTATTGACAGCAGCTTACACACTTAACCGTGTTCCATCCAAAAGGTTGAGAAGACACCATATTAGATATGGAATGGTAAGAAACCACATATGTCTTACATGAAGATTTGGGGTTGCGAAGTTTATGTGAAACGACAAATTTCAACTAAGCTTGAGCCCAAATCTGACAAATGCTTATTTGTGGGGTATCCTAAAGAAACAAGAGGGTATTATTTCTACAATCCTTCTGAGGGCAAAGTGTTTGTCGCTCGAACTGGAGTTTTCCTAGAAAAGGATTTTATTTCCAAAGGAACCAGTGGGAGGAAAGTGGAGCTTGAAGAAATTCAAGAATCACAAAGCATTGATACACATATGGAGGAATTAGAGCAGGAAACACAAGTAGTTGTGGAAGAGCAACCTGCTCAAGTAGAACAAGACCAACGTAGGTCAAGCAGGATACGTCAACTACCTGAGAGATATGGATATCTCATAACTGATCAAGGTGATGTATTACTCATGGATCAAGATGAGCCTGTGACCTACCAAGAGGTCATAACTGGTCCCGAGTCTGAGAAGTGGCTAGAAGCCATGAAATCTGAAATAGATTCCATGTACACAAACCAAGTTTGGACCTTGGTGGAGCCTCCTGTAGGAGTTAACCCTGAAGGTGAGAAAAACAAGAAAGGGGGGTTTGAATTGTTTGGAAAAATAAACGCTTTTTCAAAATGAAAACCACACAATGATTTTATACTGGTTCGCTTATAACACAAAGCTACTCCAGTCCACCCGGCCAAGGTGATTTCGCCTTCAACAAGGACTTAATCCACTAATCTTGAAAGATTACAAACAACGTCTAAGAGAAAGATCTCTTAGTCCTCTCAAGTATACAGACTTTACAAAGTCACTTGAGGAAATAAACAAACAATTGATAAAAGATTTATGTAATCTAGAGTGCTTCTAAGAAAGCAAATATTACAGTATTAAGAACAAGAGTTTTTCACGATATAAGCAAAAGCTTCGTGAAGATCTTAGAGAGCAAGAAGGTTTTCTTGTGTTGATGTTTCAGTATAATTTTCCCTTGTATGTGTGTAGTGTCTGAATGTTGATTTGCAATCCTTTATATAGATCAATGAGGTAGTAGTTGAAACTGATGAGTAATAAGATGAATTTACGCCATAACATAAACAGCTTCTGCAGGATAACTTTTTCTCCTTGAAATGACTACTTACCACATATAGTATCTTCTTTATTGAAATTGGAGATTAACGTCTCTTTCTGTTTTAGGAAATCCATTTGCAAATCTTTACTTGACTTAAACGTTACTCTTTCATGATTAGCAATTCCATGCTCAGAGTATTTGTGTTTCTGGAGAATCTTGGAATCTTGCTTCTGATGTTGATCTCTTGTGAGTTCAGATAGTTTCTTCAGATAGCGCTGAGAACTTCTGGAGCTTAGAGATAGCGTTGTTCAGAGTCAGAACTTCTAGAGCTTACTTCTTGTTCAGATGCTTCTGATACTTGTTGTTTTGCTCAGAGTTAGACTATCTTGAACTTGTTTTCACTTCAGATGCTTCTGATCATTTGATAATTTGTATCTGATCTGGTTTTGTATCTGATGACATCATCAGATTTCTTCCTTCTTTCTTTAGAACCCTGCACACTTAGCAACTTTTCGTTAGGGTGCCATTTTTGGTTTCATCCTTTGTTATCATCAAAATCAAGGAATCTGTTGTAGAACAATTTTTGTTCTTACAATCTCCCCCTTTTTGATGATGACAAAACAACCTTAATTAGCAGATGAAACATGAATAATATTAGATCAGATAGACAGAAGCTCCCCCTGAGATAGTGCTTAGGGAGTTCAGAAGTTCTTACCAGAGTTTCTTAAGTAAAGAGGTTTCTTGATACCTTCTGCAATTTCTTAAATCCAGGTTAGATAAATTTATTTTTAAGAAAAAAATATGTTGCAGAATGCTTAAGGTAATTAGACAATATTTTCATCAGAGCTATTAATGACTTCTCCCCTTTTTTGTCAGAATCAAAAAGACATAGTAAAAAAAAATAAGTAAAGAGGAAAACTGGTATTCAGATAAAAGCACAAAGGCAACAATAAAACATCAGATTCAGAGAAGATAAAAAAGCAACAGGCAAGCAAAAAAATAAATCCTAAGTGCCTAAGGGTTCGGAGGCGGAGGCATTCTCTGAAGCAACATTGCAAGCATGTTCTGGATGTTGTCGTTGACAGTATCTTGCTTGTCCATTCTGGCCCGGAGTTCATTCTGATCTTGCTTAAGTTCTTTCAGAGTCTGAAGAACCATAGGGATCACAGAAGAGGACTCCCCCAGAGTCAGAGCCTGCTGAGCTTCAGCTTCAGCAGCTGCTTGTGCTTCTGCATCCGCCAGAGCCTTAACTTCAGCTTCCTTTTCCCTTAGGATTTCAGCTTGACGAGCTTTTTCTTCTTCTTCCAGTCTTCTTGCTTCTTCTTCAGCTTCCTTTGCCAATCTCTCTTCCTCTAGCCTTCTAGCTTCAGCTTCTCTGGCTAATCTCTCTTGGAGTCTTGCCTCAGCATCTCTGATGTAGCCATTTCTGACTTGTTCAGAGATACTCTTCAGCCTAAAAGCCTCAGAGGTCATCCAGCCAATGACTCTGTTCCAGTGTGTCCTTACAGATTTAGGATCATCACTGACTTCAGAGTTAGTGGTCAGAGACTTGATCTTTTGTACTGAAGCCCCTGCAACCAGCATGATGGATTCCTCAAGGGTAGGTACAGAAAGGTCAGGTTCAGAGGTAAGAGGTGGAGATGTTGGAGGGCTGAGATTTAGAGTTAGAGGTTCTGGTTCAGTTTCTGATTCAGGTTGAGGTTCAGATGTTTGGGATGAAGCGTAAAGAGGATTTAAATCTAAGGGTTCAGTTTCAGTTTCAGATTCAGGTGCAGCAGAGGTGTTTGGTGGGTTGATATCAGAAGTGGGATGGTCAGAGGGTTGGTCTTCAGAAGGTATGGTGGTTGTTTGTTGTGGTGAAGTTATTTCAGGTTCTGTTGGTTGTTGTGAAGCGAATTTTTGAGCATAAATTTGAGCTATGGTTGGGGAGTCAGGGTCAGAATATTCTGGGTCAGAGGAGATAGAAACATATGGAGGTGATTCTGGTTCTGAGGATGATGAAGAGGAAGTGCTTTGGTGGGTTTGTGCAGGTTTAGAAGGAGGTATGAATGTACGGGCGATATTTAAAACTGGTGTAGGCTGAGAGGTTCTGATGGTTGAAGGTGGGATTTCAGAGGTTGTAAAGATGGGAGGTGTTGTAAGAGGATTAGAGGAAACCATCGAAGGTACAGAGGTAAGGGGAGGAACAGACATACCAGTATCTGATGAAGTCTTCAGAGGAGCTGAAGATCTGCTTCCAGAAGCTTCTCCAATTCTTGCCTTCTTCGCCTGAGATGCTATCTTCTTCTCAGAGAGACCTCTCTTGTATCTGACGAAGTCTTCTTCTGAATCCAGACAGTCGTCGAGGCTGAAGTCAGAGATGTCAACACCATCATCCAGCAGACGCTGAAGATAGATAACAACAGCATCTCTGGGTTCATTCTTGAAGAACCTGGCAAGGCCATGAGGCACCTTCCTCTGATCTTTCAAGCAATCCCAGGATGTGTCCAGAGTGGGTTTGACTTGAATCTTCTTGATTATTCCCATACTCTTGAGATTTCTGGCGTTCAGAGGTTTCCCAACATCTATTGCCAGATCTAGCATCAGCTTGGCCTTCTCCAGATGATCCACCAGCCCATTCTCAATGAAGACATCAGATAACAATCTTCCCAGAGGGATGTAGGATCTGGGCTTCATATTGTTTCTGGTTTCTCTGACAGAATCTCTCAGATATCTGAAAAGGAGAGCAGGGAGGCAGATCTTCACACCCTTCTGAATGCAATACAGAATGCATTTCTGATCTGCATTGATGTAGTCAGAGGAGTTAGAGGCTGGACGGTGGTGAATAGTTCCCAGAATAATCTTCAGCCACACTCTGAGGTTCTGATGCAGCTCTTTGTTCTTTGAAGGATTTCCTTCAATGTTGGGTTTGAAGATTGTTGGGTTGATTACTTCAGTAATGCGCTTTGACCTAGGAGGGATGTTGTAAATCCTTTTTCCTCCAGCTCTCTCCATGTTCAGTAGAGAGGCAATTGACCTTTCAGTAATAACAATCTTTACCCCCAGAATATAGGATACGATGAAGTGGTCATCTGCATCTGCAAATCTCCAGAACTCCTTGATGAGAAGAGGGTAAACAGGACCATAAAGCCTTTGGAAGTAGTTTTCCCATCCTTGTTTACGAAGCTCTTCAGTAAGATCAACGCCATTTCTCTTCAAGTTGTCGAAATCAACTAGCGATTCACACAACACGTCCAATCCTTCAAAAGGGGTTGAAAGGTTAATATGGCGTTCACGGTCAAGAACATGGGGTTCTTTGTAGACAGGGGTGATGGTGACGCCTGTAACCGTTGGTGTTGGAATGCTTGAGGTTTGAGCAGTAGAGCTTGATTCCATTTCTTGAGAGAAGTTAAAGACTTGTTGTTGTTGAGCGTCCATGGTGAAAGAGAAGAAGATTGATGAAGATGAAGAGCTTTCAGAGAATGCTTGAGAGAGGTTTAGGGTTTTAGAGTGAGTGAGAGTGATAAGTGTGTGAAATGTGAGAAAAGTGTTTATATACTCTAAGTAAAACACATGCAAAACGACACATTAAATTGCGTTAGCACAACGTTCAAGTAAGCACGCTTGGGGGGAAAAATGATTACAGCTAATTAATGAATGTCTAATCCCACAGTACGCACACTGCTCGAGGAGAACTCAAACGTTCTGACCTTTGAATTTCTTTTGACAGCTGTCTAGAAGTTCTAGGGTTAGACGCTTAGTGCTCCACGTGTTGATGTATCTGATCTTCAGGAATACCAAGGGATTTGTTCCTGGAGATTTCTAACTCAGATATCTTCTTAACTGGTAGAAGTATCAGAGTCAGAGGCAGAAGTGTATTTGTTTTTATCAGAGTCTCATTTTACATTTTCAGAGCCATACTTCACTCAGGGCAATTTTTAATGTTCAGATGTTCTAAGATAAAAATAAATCTATCTTCAGCTAGAGGCTTAGTAAAGATATCTGCCCATTGATGTTCAGTATCAATGAACTTCAATGTTACTATCCCTTTCTGAACATAGTCTCTGATAAAATGATGTTTTATTTCAATGTGTTTGGCTCTGGAATGTAGAATGGGATTCTTACTTAAACAAATAGCAGCAGTATTATCACAAAAGATAGGAATGTTACTCTCAAAGATTTGTAGATCTTCTAGCTGATGCTTCATCCAGAGCATCTGAGTTGTGCACAGTGATGCTGAGATATATTCTGCTTCTGCAGTTGATAGAGCAATTGTTGATTGTCTTTTGCTAGCCCAGGATATCAGATTGTTTCCCAGAAGCTGGCAATTTCCAGAAGTGCTTTTTCGTTCTATTCTATCTCCTGCATAATCTGCATCACAATAACCCGAGAGTCTATACTCTGATGTTTTCTCATACATCAGGCCTAGGTTAGGAGTTCCTTTCAGATACTTAAGAATTCTCTTAACTGCTGTTAAATGAGATTCTCTAGGATCTGATTGGAATCTGGCACAAAGACAGACACTAAAGAGAATATCAGGACGAGTAGCAGTCAGATAGAGAAGAGAGCCTATCATACCTCGATAGAGCTTCTGACAAACCTTGTTGCTTACCTCTTCCTTTTCAAGAATGCAAGTTGGGTGCATGGGAGTTTTTGCAGAGTTGCATTCAGTCATGTCAAACTTCTTCAGAACGTCTTTAATATATTTACTTTGATGGACGTACGTGACTTCTGGAGTTTGATTAATTTGAATTCCCAGAAAGAACTTTAGTTCTTGCATTAAACTCATCTCAAATTCTGCCTGCATTAACTTAGAAAATTCTTGGCAAACAGAGATATTAGCAGAACCAAAAATAATATCATCAACATAAATCTGGCATATCATGAGATCATTATTAAGGTTTTTACAGAAGAGTGTAGAATCAACTTTTCCTCTGATAAAATTTTGTTCCAGAAGAAAATTGCTTAATCGTTCATACCAAGCTCTGGGAGCTTGTTTAAGTCCATATAAGGATTTCTTAAGTTTAAAAACATGTTCTGGAAAATTTGAATTTTCAAAACCTGGAGGTTGGTTGACATACACTTCTTCTGATATATAACCATTAAGGAATGAACTCTTGACATCCATTTGATATAATTTAATAGAATGATTAATAGCAAAAGATACAAGAAGACGAATAGATTCTAACCTCGCGACTGGAGCAAAGGTTTCATTATAGTCAATACCTTCTTGTTGACTGTAACCTTGAGCTACCAGTCGAGCTTTGTTTCTGACAACTTCTCCTTTCTCGTTCAGCTTGTTTCTGAAAACCCATCTGGTTCCAATGACATGAGTGCCTCTGGGTTTAGGAACGAGATCCCAGACATCATTCTTTGAGAATTGATCCAATTCTTCTTGCATAGCTGCCACCCAGTCGTTATCCTGAAGTGCTTCATCACAAGACGTAGGCTCAATCAGAGACACTAGTCCCAGAGTAGTATCTTCAGAAGTCCTGAAGGTAGATCTGGTTCTGACAGGTTCGTCCTTGTTTCCCAGAATCAAAATCTTCAGATACATTGATACGACTTTTGACTTTCTTTGGGATTTCTGGAGATTTAATTTCTTCAGAGTTCTGAGTGACAGTTGCTTCTGGAGTTTTATCAGATTCTACAAGAGTGATTTCCAAATCTGCAAACTTTTCAACTAGCTTTGACTTTTCAGGGTCAAGCTTATCATCAAATCTGACATGAATTGATTCTTCCACAATTTTGGTTTCTGTGTTGTATACTCTGTAGCCTTTAGAGCGTTCTGAGTATCCTAACATAATACCTTTCTGTGCTTTGGAATCAAACTTGTTCAGATGTTCTTTAGTATTTAATATAAAACAAGAACATCCAAAAGGATGAAAATATGAAATGTTTGGTTTTCTTCCTTTACACAGTTCATAGGGAGTCTTTTCTAGAATAGGTCTTATAGAGATTCTATTCTGAATGTAACACGCTGTATTTACAGCTTCTGCCCAAAAGTGCTTTGCTACATTAGTTTCATTGATCATGGTTCTGGCCATCTCTTGGAGTGTCCTATTCTTCCTCTCTACAACTCCATTTTGTTATGGAGTTCTAGGGCAGGAGAAATCATGGGATATTCCATTAGAATCAAATAATTCTTCAAAATCTTTGTTTTCAAATTCTCCACCATGATCACTTTTGACTCTAATAATTTTAGAGTCAAATTCTTTTTGCACTTTGGAACAGAAACTGGTGAATACAGAGTGAGACTCACTCTTGTGCTTTAGGAATTTTACCCATGTCCAGCGACTGTAATCATCAACAATGACTAGTCCATACTTCTTTCCATTAACTGATGCTGTTTTCACAGGACCAAATAAGTCAATGTGAAGAAGTTCCAGAGGCTTAGAGGTAGAAACAACATTTTTCTTTTTAAAAGATGTTTTTGAAAATTTTCCTTTCTGACAAGCTTCACACAGAGCATCTGAAGAAAACTTCAGTTTAGGTAGGCCTCTGACTAACTCGAGTTTAGTTAGCTGAGAAAGTTTCCTCATGCTAATGTGGCCCAAGCGTCTATGCCACACCCATTGCTCTTCGTGAACTGACATTAGACATTTAACATTTTGATCTTTTAAATCAAAAAGATTTATTTTGTAAATGTTGTTTTTCCTCTTGCCTGTGAAAAGGACAGAGCCATCGTTCTGATTAATGGCTTTACATGTTTTTTGATTGAAGATTACATCATAACCGTTATCACTTAATTGACTTATGGATAACAAGTTATGCATTAATCCTTCTACATAAAAAACATCAGATATAGAGGGAAGAGTACCATTACCAATAGTTCCGGAGCCTCTGATCCTTCCTTTCTGATCTCCTCCGAAGCCTACAAATCCAGCGTCTTTAAGTTCCAGACTTTGGAACATAGACTTTCTTCCCGTCATGTGTCGCGAGCATCCAGAGTCCAGGTACCATGACTGGTGTCTGAACTTTGCTGCATAGGATATCTGCAACATAGATAATCTTATCTTTCGGTACCCAGAATCTCTTGGGTCCTTTCAGATTAGTTTTCCCAGAGTTTCTCATAACTTTGGGTTTTCTAGCATTTTTAAATTTTTGTTCTTGTGTGTGTGTGTAATGATATGAAAAGGGAGATTTAAGTTGGTCACTGGTAGAAGTTTTATCTTCCTTAGGATCATACCCAATTCCCCTTTTATTGTTCTGACTTACTCCATAAATCATGGATGCCATAATACTCCTATCTATCCCATTTTTCAGAAATTCTTGAAAGGCTTCTTCGTATTTATAAATTATTTTATTTGAAGTTTGTGGTGCTTGAGACAACGCTTCTTCTAATTCTAAGCTTTTTCTTTTTGCTCCATCTCTTTCTAGTGTTAAAGATCTGATTGTATCTTCTCGTGCTAGAATTGTCATCTCAAGTTCACTACATTCTTCAAATTTTGCTTTAAGACAGCCTTTAATGTTTTTAAACTTTTGTTTTAATTTCTGATATGAGCTAAGAGTTTCTGACAAACAAGATTCTAGATCAGATCGAGAAAGTTCAGAAAATACCTCTTCAGATTCTTCATCTGAGCTAATCCTGGATGTGGTAGCCATAAGTGCCACATTGGCCTGTTCATCAGAGTCAGATTCTGATGATCCAGATTCACTATCATCCCAGGTAGCCATCAGTCCTTTCTTTGTCCTGAAGGTATTCTTCTTGAAGCTTTCTTTTCTAGGGTTGTCTTTCTTTAGCTTGGGGCATTCATTTCTGTAATGACCTGTTTCTTTACATTCATAACAGGTAATATCTTTATTAGATTTACCTTTTGAAGTTGATTCAGATCGATCCCCTCTGGGTCTTGGCCTTCTGAAGTTGTTGTTCCTCTTTTTCCAGAGTTGCTTAACTCTTCTGGTTAGTAGGGACAACTCTTCTTCATCATCAGAGTCTTCTGGTTCAGAGTCGTTAGTGTCTTCAGTTTCTGCCTGGAGAGCTTTGGTTCTGTCAGGTTTCCGTCTTTCAGATCTGGACTTTAGCGCTACGGACTTGTTCCTTTTCTGAGGCTCATCTTCTTCTAGTTCTATCTCATGGCTTCTGAGAGAACTGACAAGTTCTTCAAGGCTGATATTGTTCAGATCCTTTGACAGCTTCAGAGCAGTAACCATAGGTCTCCATTTCTTTGGCAGACTTCTGACTATCTTCTTAACATGATCTGCAGTTGTGTATCCTTTGTCTAGCACCTTGAGACCTGCAATAAGAGTTTGGAATCTAGAAAACATAGCCTCTATAGCTTCGTCATCTTCCATTTTGAAGGCTTCATATTTCTGGATAAGCGCCAGAGCCTTCGTCTCTTTGACTTGGGAGTTTCCTTCATGAGTCATCTTCAGAGAGTCAAGTATATCTTTGGCTGTCTCTCTGTTGGTGATCTTTTCATATTCGTTGTATGATATAGCATTTAGAAGTATTGTTCTGGCCTTGTGGTGATTTTTGAAGATACGTTTCTGATCTTCTGACATCTTATTTCTGGGAACTTCAGCTCCATTTTCTGAGACTGGAGGTGTGTATCCATCTGTGACAATGTCCCAGAGGTCAGCGTCATAACCAAGAAAGAAACTTTCGATTCTATCTTTCCAGTAATCAAATTTCTCTCCATCAAAAACAGGAGGCTTAGCATTGTAACTATCTCTTTCATTTGAGTGGGCCATGGTTTTTCTCGTACTGGATCTCTCTACACTGTTAAGTGTTTGATTAGAAAATCAATAACAGAGCCGGAGCTCTGATACCAATTGAAGGTGAGAAAAACAAGAAAGGGGGGTTTGAATTGTTTGGAAAAATAAACGCTTTTTCAAAATGAAAACCACACAATGATTTTATACTGGTTCGCTTATAACACAAAGCTACTCCAGTCCACCCGGCCAAGGTGATTTCGCCTTCAACAAGGACTTAATCCACTAATCTTGAAAGATTACAAACAACGTCTAAGAGAAAGATCTCTTAGTCCTCTCAAGTATACAGACTTTACAAAGTCACTTGAGGAAATAAACAAACAATTGATAAAAGATTTATGTAATCTAGAGTGCTTCTAAGAAAGCAAATATTACAGTATTAAGAATAAGAGTTTTTCACGTTATAAGCAAAAGCTTCGTGAAAATCTTAGAGAGCAAGAAGGTTTTCTTGTGTTGATGTTTCAGTATAATTTTTCCTTGTATGTGTGTAGTGTCTGAATGTTGATTTGCAATCCTTTATATAGATCAATGAGGTAGTAGTTGAAACTGATGAGTAATAAGATGAATTTACGCCATAACATAAACAGCTTCTGCAGGATAACTTTTTCTCCTTGAAATGACTACTTACCACATATAGTATCTTCTTTATTGAAATTGGAGATTAACGTCTCTTTCTGTTTTAGGAAATCCATTTGCAAATCTTTACTTGACTTAAACGTTACTCTTTCATGATTAGCAATTCCATGCTCAGAGTATTTGTGTTTCTGGAGAATCTTAGAATCTTGCTTCTGATGTTGATCTCTTGTGAGTTCAGATAGTTTCTTCAGATAGCGCTGAGAACTTCTGGAGCTTAGAGATAGCGTTGTTCAGAGTCAGAACTTCTAGAGCTTACTTCTTGTTCAGATGCTTCTAATACTTGTTGTTTTGCTCAGAGTTAGACTATCTTGAACTTGTTTTCACTTCAGATGCTTCTGATCATTTGATAATTTGTATCTGATCTGGTTTTGTATCTGATGACATCATCAGATTTCTTCCTTCTTTCTTTAGAACCCTGCACACTTAGCAACTTTTCGTTAGGGTGCCATTTTTGGTTTCATCCTTTGTTATCATCAAAATCAAGGAATCTGTTGTAGAACAATTTTTGTTCTTACAAACCCTATAGGATGCAAGTGAGTCTTCAAGAAGAAGACTGACATGGATGGTAAGGTACATACCTATAAGGCAAGACTGGTTGCAAAAGGATTTAAACAAATTCATGGGATTGACTATGATGAAACCTTTTCACCAGTTTTAATTCTTAAATCTGTTCGGATTTTACTTGTTATCGCTGCATATCATGATTATGAAATATGGCAGATGAATGTCAAAACTTCTTTCCTTAATGGAAATCTTCTTGAGGATGTGTACATGACACAACCTGAAGGATTTGACATACCAGAGGAAGCCCAAAAGATATGTAAGTTACAAAGATCAATCTATGGATTGAAGCAAGCTTCCAGAAGCTGGAATCTTCATTTTGATGAAACAGTAAAACAATATGGATTCATCAAGAACGAAGATGAGGCTTGTGTCTACAAGAAGGTTAGTGGGAGCATGATCGTTTTCCTGGTATTATATGTAGATGACATATTACTCATTGGAAACGATGTCCCTACCCTGCAACAAGTAAAGTCTTGGTTGGGGAAATGTTTTTCTATGAAGGACTTAGGTGAAGCAGCCTATATATTAGGAATCAGAATCTATAGAGATAGATCACAAAAACTGCTTGGCCTAAGTCAGAGTACATACATAGACAAAGTGCTGAGACGCTTTAATATGCATGATTCCAAGAAAGGATTCATACCTATGCAACATGGTTTGTGTCTATCAAAAACACAATCCCCTTCAACTAAGGAAGAAAGGGATCGCATGAATAAGATTCCATATGCATCTGCAATAGGATCTATCATGTATGCCATGTTATGTACTCGACCAGATGTCTCGTATGCTTTAAGTGCAACGAGTAGGTACCAATCTGATCCTGGTGATGCTCACTGGGTAGCTGTCAAGAATATTCTTAAGTATTTAAGAAGGACTAAGGACTCATTCTTAATATATGGAGGTCAAGAAGAGTTTGCTGTAATTGGATACACCGATGCTAGCTTCCAGACAGATAAGGATGACTTTAGATCGCAATTTGGTTATGTGTTTTGCTTAAACGGTGGCGCTGTGAGCTGGAAAAGTTCAAAGCAAGATACAGTTGCTGATTCTACAACCGAGGCCGAGTATATTGCTGCCTCAAGTGCAGCAAAGGAAGTTGTTTGGATCAAAAAGTTCATTAGTGAACTTGGCATAGTTCCTAGCATTGTGGATCCCATTGGTCTCTATTGTGATAACAATGGTGTTATCGCACAAGCCAAGGAGCCTAGATCTCACCAACGATCCAAACACATACTTAGGCGTTATCACCTCATTCGAGAGATAATAGATAGAGGAGATGTGAAAATATGCAGAGTACCTACACTTGACAATATTGCTGACCCACTGACAAAGCCTCTTGCGCAGCAGAAGCATGATGGCCATACTAGATCTATGGGCATTAGGGGTATGCCTGATTGGCTCTAGTGCTAGTGGGAGATTGTTGGTGTAAGCCCTAGAGGCAAATACTTTTGGTACTTGTATCGAGTTATTTATTAATAATAAAAGGCTTTTATTTATTGTGTTTGTTTAATAAAGTCCCTAGAATAGCTAGTCCGTTTAATGTATCAAGTATGACTTAATCATGAGATCACATTAAACATAAGGACACTATTCTTAAAGTATCCGTAGCCGAGCTTTATTGTGAAGTGGGATAACATTAAAGCATTAAGATTATTATGTATATAGACTGATGATCACATCTCATGGATCATGGATAAGGAGTTATCAAGTCTTAAACATAGGTATGAATATTAAGAGTAATATTTATACCGGATTGACCCGCTATGAGAATACTATATAGAAAGTTATGCAAAGTGTCATAAGTTATTCTCATGGTGATAATGGTGTATACCACTCTTCGACCTGAAACCACTATGGACCCTAGATGTAGAGTCAAGTGCTTTATTGCTAATCAAACGTTGTCCGTAACTGGATAACCATAAAGACAATTGATGGGTACTCCACGAAGCATGCTGAGGGACATGAGTGACCTAGATGGAATTTGCCCATCCTACGTAACATGATAAATGTCTATGGGCCCAATATTGAACTGGACAAGGATGACACGGTCTATGCCTTGTGTTCAATATAGACATAAGGGCAAAAGGGTAATTATGCACATAAGTATTATCACAGAAGGATTTGTCAGATCACATGACATTTTCGTGTCTTGGGTAGCAGTGATGTGTTGCTAGATACCGCTCACTGTTTATTATGTTAAATACATGATTTAATATAATTGCCAACGCTGCGAAAACCTACAGGGTCACACACAAAGGACGTATTGATGAGAGATAGAGTAACTAAGGAACACCGTAAGGTACGATTCCCTTAAGTGAATTGTAGAACATCGTAAGGTACGGTGTACTTAAGTAGAATTTGAAATATGGGCTTAAGTGATTTTGGGCATATTATAAGATATGGGCCAAATGTACTTAAGTGGGCCTTTTAGCTTGAAGCCCACACAAGTGGTTCTATAAATAGAACCCTTGTGCAGAAGCATTATTTACGGTTGCATTATTTTCGTTTTCTCTCTCTCTCTCTCTCTCTCTCTCTCTCTCTCTCTCTCTCTCTCTCTCTCTCACTCAAAGCCTTCATTTGTACCAGCTAGCACTGAGATTGAAGGAATCCGTTCGTGTGGACTGAGTAGAGATGTTGTCATCGTTCAACGTTCGTGATTGCTCCGTAGATCTGCATCAAAGGTTTGATCGTTACAAGAGAGATGCACCAAAGGTTTCAATCGTCACAAGAGGTAAATATTCTATCACTGATCATGACCATTCGTAAGGATCTCTAAAGGAGAAAATTTTAATTTCCGCTGCGTTTTGGACCGCAATTCTCCTTAAGATGCAACTCTCGGCCAATCCACAAAAGAGGGAAACAACTGCTGGAGAAAAGAGAGATCAACATCCCAAAGGCTCGACCCTAGCTGGGGAAGAAGAGAGGAGATCTGTTGAGGAAACTGCTACTAACTCTACAGGGAATTTTAGGTCAATACCATATCAAATGGGAGATAACCCTTCAGGGAATCAAACACAAATAGCTGCTCAGAAACCAGGAGAAAACTCTGACTGGGAGTAAATTTGATAGCGACTTGCGGGGAAACCAAAGTTCTACTGATGCAAACTGCCGCAACGAATGCCCTCACTTAGTTGGGGAACAACCATAAATTAGCTGGAGACAACAACGAATTAACAGCTGGGGATATCAACAAACACCGGGTGCTAAACGTACTGTCGGGGATGAAATAGGAATCACTCCTATTGCTTAGGGAGAACCAATAATGCTCCACACTTAAGGCTTACTGCTTTTAGACCACTGTTGATATTCCTTTTAAATGGAATTGATTTCTTAGAATTAATACTTTTATATGTTTCAGAAAATATGCTTTTTGATTAAAATTTTAATTTTCAAAATGATCATAATGAAATTTAAAACTATTTGGCTGAATTAAATAAGAGTAGAAACAATTGGATAAAAGCTCAACTTTATTTAAATAGAATGGTAGTCTGTAAATGACAAGACTCCATAGATCTTTACAAAAATTAAAAAAAAAGAAGGTAATTTACATGTAAAGGGGCTACGTTGAATATAACGATCACTAATCCTTCTACCATCTCTTGATATCCACTGTGCTCTTGGCTGTCACTGGGGATCAGAATCCGACGATGTGCTCAAGAAAGTCTTCAGAACTGAGGATCAGCAGGATGCAGTTACTTGCCATAATCCCTAATTTTTGCATAAATTGCCCCAAGGTGGGGTACTCAACTTATCGGGATAATTTTTTCTGTTTTATGTCTCTAACTTTTTCCTGGACCGCCCATTTGGGTTTTTAATCCACCGAGACGCTCATTTTTGCCTAAGCCGCCTTTTTGGGTTTTCAACTTAGCGAGTTGTTCTTTTATTTTTTAGGCAAAGTATTTCTTGACTGCATCTGCATTCACAGGACGAGTGAACTCTTCACCATTTATAGTTGTAAGAATCAAAGCACCGCCTAAAAAGGCTCTTTTAACAACATATGGGCCTTCCTAATTAGGAGTCCATTTTCCCCTAAAATATGGTTTGAAAGATAGAGTCTTCTTGAGCACAAGGTCACCTTCTCGGAATACGCGAGGTCTGACCTTCTTATCAAAGGCTTTCTTCATTCTCTAGTGATATAACTGTCCATGACACATGGCAGTTAACCTTTTCTCTTCAATTAAATTCAACTGATCATACCTGGTCTGACACAATTCAGCCTCAGTCAACTTGGCTTCCATCAGAACATGCAATGATGGGATCTTAACCTCTATGGGGATCACAACGTCCATACCATATACAAGAGAGAAAGGGGTTGCCCTTGTTGAAGTGAGGATGGATGTACGATACCCATGTAAAGCAAATGGGAGAATCTCATGCCAATCCTTGTACGTTACAACCATCTTCTGAATGATCTTCTTGATGTTCTTATTTGCAGCTTCAACAACCCCACTCATCTTAGGTCTGCAGGGAGAAGAATTATGGTGCGCAATCTTGAAGTCTTTGCAAAGGTCTTCCACCATATTATTATTTAAGTTCGATCCATTATCAGTAATGATCTTACTTGGCACACCAATAACGGCATATGATCTGATTCTTGATAAACCTCACAATAACTTGCTTGGTTACATTCGTATACGATGCCGCTTCGACCCATTTTGTGAAGTAGTCAATTGCCACCAAAATTAAACGATGTCCGTTTGAAGCTTTGGGATCAATCATGCCAATCATGTCAATTCCCCACATGGAGAAGGGCCACAGGGAGGAAATCACGTTCAACAGTATCAGAGGAACATGAATCTTATCTGCATAATTTTGAGACTTGTAGCATTTCTTCACAAACTTGCAACAGTCAGATTCCATTATCAGCCAATAGTAACCTGCTCACAACATCTTCTTCGTCATTGCATGTCCATTGGAATGAGTAACAAAGGAACCTTCATGGACTTCAGTCATCAATAGGTCTGCTTCGTGTCTATCCACGCATCTGAGCAAAACCATATCGAAATTTCTCTTGTACAATACATCACCATTTAGGTAGAAATTGCCTGCTAATCTTCTCAAAGTCTTCTTATCTTTCAAAGATGCCCTAGACGGGTAACTCTGACTTTGGAGGAAACACTTGATATCAAAATACCACGGCTTCTCATCTTTGGCTTCTTCTACAACAAACACATGAGCTGGCCTATCAAGACGCATCACAGTCAAGTTGGGAACTTCATTCCAATATTTCACTACAATCATTGAAGCCAACGTTGCAAGAGAATCTGTCATCCGGTTTTCATCTCGAGGGATATGATGAAACTCAACCTTTGTAAAGAAAGTTGAAATCCTCCTCGCATAATCTCTATATGGTATCAAACCGGGTTGATTCGTCTCTCATTCACCTTTGATTTGATTCACAACCAAAGCTGAATCTCCATAGACATCCAATTACTTGATTCTGAGATCAATGGCCTCTTCAAGCCCCATAATGCAAGCTTCATATTCTACCATATTATTTATACACTTTGAAATTCTGGTATCAGATATAAGATGTCGAAGGTAATGTCACGACACTCATATCTGTTAACACAAACAGGATAAAGATACAGAATGGTAAAGCAAATGACACAAGCAATTATTAACCCAGTTCGGTGCAACTCACCTACATCTGGGGGCTACCAAGCCAGGAAGGAAATTCACTAAAATAGAATCAGTTCAAAGACTCTCCGTACACTTCAACAAGTTACAGTCTTTCTCACCTAATCTCTACCCATGCAATTTCTACCTAAGCATTCTTAGATATTAGAACCCACTCACTTCCCTACAATCACACCTGTGATCTTAAACAACAATCCCTTGAGAAAAGAAAATACTTTTCAATAACACACTCTTGATTTTACTTCACAGTTTCAATCAAGAAGACACACTCTTGATCTTGCTTAACAACTTTGATCAAGAAGACACACACTTGATCTTGCTTCACAACTTTGATCAAGTAGACACAAACTCTTGCTTAACAACTTTAGATTGACAAATTACAACCACAAATCAGTCCAATTCAATCATCAAAAGATGACTTGAATGACTTACAAGTCTCACGACTAAACAGAACACAAACCCTAGCTCTCTCTTTATATTTCACTCAGTATTGGTTGTGTTGTAAAACAGGTTTTCTAAGTCCCTTTTTATAGAAGCTTTCAGCCGGGCTTGGACATCTTGAAAACCCTAAATCTATTTTCCAATTAAATCTTTTCATAACAGCTGGTTAGATCTCCTTGGAAAATAAGTAAATCAGGTTGTAATCCATGATTGAAGGCGCCTGCAAATCAGATCTTCAATCATACATAGATTGCCAATAATTGTGCAATCACAAAACACCAGACATTCATACTGAATGTTCTGTGTACAGGATGTCATGACATCGGGTCTGACATCCTGGAAAAATCCTGCATAATTCCATAATTCCTTTTATAACTTCCAGCAGGTTCACAAACATCAGATGTCATGACATCGTGTATGACATCCTGATACAATCCTGCATAATTATGTTTTTCATTTCAACTCCAGCAGGAACACAATATCAGAAGCCATGGCATTGTATATGGAATTCTGAAACAATCCTGCATGATCATGTTCTTGATCTCCAGCAGGTACATAGGATATCTTATGTTAAGACATCACACATAACATCTTGTGAACTCTCTTTGTTTTACCAAAATTGTTGCCAACACTTAGAACCAACAAACTCCCCCTTTGGCAAATTTTGGCTAAAACATATATCTGTCCTTTTTGTTCACAAGAAAACTATCAGCAGTTAAACAACAGTTTAATCAGCAGCAGAAGCAAACACAATTACTAGCTATAGCTACTAGTAATACACACATGCACAAGGGTACTTCTCCTCCCCCTAAATTTTTGCAACATGTCATACCCCAAAAATTACCCATCATTTTTCCTAAAAAAAAAAAAAAAAAAAAAAACGAAAAAAAAACGAAAAAAAAAAAAAAAAATAAATTTAATTAATTAATTAATTAATTAATTAATTAATTAAATAATTAAAATAAATAAATAAATAAAATATAACAAATTATTTTGGACTTGGGTCTCCCTCATTCCAAGCCCATTACCCACAAAATTAGTCTATAAATACTGAAGTTTCAGTAGAGGAAAAGGACGGGGAGTTAGACTTGGAGTTTACACTGGGAGATTCACTGGAGAAAGAAGGAAGAGAAGCAAAACACTTTGAGGTTTCCTTGGAACAAAACCTTGAGGAAAAAGAAAGAGAGAGAACAGAGAAGGACGGATAGAAACTTTGGCATAGGAACCCTGCCAACCCGGAGAATTCAGAATAAAGAAACCCTGAAGGCAGCTCATCCGCCCCGAAGCCATCGCCGCCCAATTCCCGCCGCCTAACTCATTCCGATACCACAAGTGGTCAATCCCTTCAACCTTGAATTGGCAAACAGGTTTGCGTATCTCTATTGTTTATACTTTCAATTGGCCATATCTACACATATAATGCATCATGATTAAATGTTGATATATAATTTGCTTTCGTATGTGAATTTAAATATGCCTGAATACCCTGAATGTTTGACCATGCTGTTCCTGTGATAAAATGCCATAAAGTTCAAGGTTCCTAACATGGGGCTGTTTTTTTCTCAAAATTCAAAATCCGTGGCCGTTCGCCTGGCCTTCGCTAGGCGAGGCAGAGGCGAACGAGACAGTACCTGATTTTTCTAGTCTGTTTTTTTTATGTTTTTATCATAGCCATGCATTATTCATCCTATCCTATTTACTGTTGCGATATTTTTCCGGTGTAATCTTCGATTGCACCCTGATTTGGTATTCTGACATATTTCTTTTTGAGCTTCGAAAAGGTTCACATATCCCAGGAAAAGGTTATTGGCTAGGTATTCCACTTTATTTGTGGGATACCCTTGTGGAGTTTTCACCCTAAATTACCTAATTAATTTTGATGTATTAATTTTAATGTATTAATTTTAATGTATTAATTTTAATGTATTAATTTTAATGTATTAATTTTAATGTGGGAGAATTCCTCCTAATCACCTAATTAATTGTAAAACTTTGCCTTTGAATAAGTGATCTTGGACCTCTCTTTGTTGCCTTACGATTACGATATTACGGTCATGTCCCGCGAATGTGGGGATACCCTTAGCAAAGACCCTTCGGTTAAATCATCATAAAATAAATTATAGTCCCTCGGATGTTGCCTTCGAATATACAACTTTGTCCCTCGATGACCCTCCGATGTTGCCTACGATTAAATGATGATAGTCCCTTCGAATGCTAAGGTATCCTCATAACTGTTGCCTTCAATGACCAATCGATGACCCTACGATGACCTTTTTACATCCAAAGGATAAAACTACTTATTTCTCAATAATAAGGACAGTTTTACCCTCATAAGGATAGGAAATGCCCGTAAAGACCTTGGGTCGGTATAACTCTTAATTGCTGGCTCACAACTTAAAACACTTTTTCGCACCTCACACCTTTCAAAATACCTTTAGAAAATCACCACTTGGTATACATTCATACTAGAATCATTACCGAGTTATATTTTTCTAAACAATTTTCAAAACTAAACGAGATAACCACTTTGTATACATTCATACAAGAATCATTACAAAGTTAAATTCTCTTTTCAAAACAATTTTCCAAACAATTCACAAACACTTTTTTTAGACAAAAATAATATAAGTGATCGAGCAATTAAGAGCCCATGGATAACCATGGATACAAAGGGTGCTAACATCTTCCCTTTGTATAATGTACCTCCCGAACCCAAAATCTAAATTAAGGTCTTTCCTGTTCTTTTCCACCTTTCCTTATTGGATAAAAGAAAAGTCGGTGGCGACTCTTGCTAACCGCGACATTGCGATTAAAACCACAAAAAGTCCAGTTCACCGTATGACAGAACTGGCGACTCTGCTGGGGAAGATTTAAAAAGAGAGGTTACCTTAAAAACAAGATCACTTATTCAATTTGTCTGATTTATTTTTAAGGGATTGCTTGGGTATGTTATGCTTGAGGGAAAGATCCTACACCCGGATCTAGTGTACCTTAGGTAAGTAGCAAGAGATCATCGCGACTGTCCGGCGTATACTGGAATGGTCAAAATGATGGCTACGGTTAATGTGGCACTTTGGATGTCCTGATGTTCCTCATGTTAGTTGAGGAAATATTTGGCATTCGCGTGGTGCCATAAAAGCATTAACCAGACCTTTAGAACCCTAATTGACTCATCCTGGCCATTAGAAAGTAGTGAGATAACTGGCTTCGGTTCCGACTGGAGTTGGTTGAGACTCGATACTACACTCTTTGAGATTGGACTTTAGGGAAGCTTCGGTCAACCACTTGGTGTTGCACTGAAGTGGACTTAAGGAAAGGTCAATGATTTGAGATCCTTCTAGAACCCGGTTACTATTCTAAGACAGGTTGAACCCACCAAACTTCAGTGGGGAGGGTACTTACCTATGGAACTCATGCAAGCCTTAAAACCTAAGAATGATTGTTGTATGACTTGCTTATGCTTGTTATTTGTTTAATATCATAATATCATAACATCATAACATCATAACATCATAACATTATGACATTGCACTAATCACTTCGAGGACTTAGGGATTTAACTTGGCTCTATTTTGTAAGGCTATGGCTCCCAGGAAGACTATCCGGATAAATTTTATAGTCATCTCTCCTCAACTCAAGGATTTAGTGTCAGAACTTCCTGATCAGGCTCAGTTCGTCAAAAAGCATGGTTCTCTCCTCGATTTGGTTACCACTGGTTTCAAAGAAGCTATGATGAGAGTCCTATTCCAGTTCTTCGATCCTAAACATCATTGCTTCACATTCCCAGATTATCAGTTGGTGCCCACATTAGAAGAATTTTCCCAGCTGCTTGGGATACCTATTCTTGATCAAATACCTTTCAGTGGTTTAGAAAAGATTCCGAGGTTCGAAAAAGTTGCCGCAGCTTTACACATGACAAAGTCAGATATTGAAGCTAATTGGGTAACAAGAAGTGGAGTTAAGGGTTTACTTGCCAAATTTCTGATGAATAAGGCCCGAGAATTCTTAAAAGTCATGAATGTCCATGCTTTCGAGGAGATTCTAGCATTACTAATCTATGGTTTGGTGTTATTCCCTAATCCAGATCAATTCATAGATATGAATGCTATTCAGATATTTCTCGCTCGTAACCCTGTGCCTACCTTGCTCGGCGACATTCTGCATTCCCTTCACACTCATACTATGAAGAGGCAAGGGACTCTCATGTGCTGCATACCTTTATTATCCAGGTGGTTTATTTCGCACCTTCCTCAGTCAGTCTTGAAGAATGAGCAAAGTTTGAGATGGTCTCAAAGGATAATGTCGCTCTCCCACTCAGACATCCGTTGGTGTCCTCATTTCAAAGAAAACAATATCATCATTGACCGTTGTGGAGAATTCCCTAATGTACCACTCATGGGGATAAGAGGAGGTATTACTTATAATCCTGCTTTAGCCCTACGTCAGTTTGGTTGTGCTCGAAGAGATGGTCCACATGAAATAATTATACAAGGCACGGTGTTTGACTATGATAACGATTCCCAAGGTCTCCGTCAAAGATTTGTGCGAGCTTGGGGCATGGTGAAAAGAAGTACTTTAGGACAGAAAAACTCTATTCCTATGGAACCTTATCTCAGATGGGTCCGCACAAGAGCTCGTGAACTTGTCATGCCATATCTGGCAGTCGGACCACTGATTGTTGAACCAGAAGCTGAAGGAGGTACTCCTCAGGTCGTTCCTTATCCAGATATGCCTACCGATGTTGAAGAGTTAAAGAA
This sequence comes from Lathyrus oleraceus, assembly GCF_024323335.1. NCBI lineage: Eukaryota > Viridiplantae > Streptophyta > Magnoliopsida > Fabales > Fabaceae > Lathyrus > Lathyrus oleraceus. Next base: position 258,604,539 of record NC_066580.1, read on the forward strand.
GTCCTGGATCCAGTTGAGAGAGGAAAGGGATACTTTTGAAGCCCAGTTCTGTGCTACAAGGAAGAAGGTGTTAGAGCTCACCGGCCAGCTTAATGAGGAACGAAGACTCAATACGTATCTTCGCCCAAAAAGAAGCCGTCCCTGGGAGACCTGAGCTTTTATTGTATTTTACTTCTTATTATAATGAATATTAATCAAATATTATTAATAAAAGTGGCTTTCTTTTTTTGGTAGTTTATGCAAAATTAAATTCCAAAAGTCCTTGAAAACATTTCATACATTGCATAGCATAACATGACATTGCATAACAGGTACTCTAAAAGGATCAGTATTCTCACGGTTTTCCTTCAAACAGAAAAATGGACCTCGAACAAACTGTCAAAGATCTCCAGGCTCAGAATGCTCAACTCCAGGAGATGATCTTGAACTTATCCAAGGGGCAGGAGGAACTAAAGACTCTCTTGCTCAAGAAGAAAAAGGACAAGAAATCTGTGAGGCACATTAACCCGGGAAGAAGGCAGTTTACGAAGATCAATATGACTTTAGCACAAGCACTGCAGGGTATGCTAAAAGTAAATTTAATTACCCTCAGAGATCCTCCTGCAAAACCCAACACTACTTCTCCTCGTTATAATCCCAACGCCAGGTGTGCCTATCACTCCGATAGCCCCGGGCATGATACGAATGATTGCTGGTCGCTGAAGAACAAGATTCAGGATATGATCGACGCTGGGGAATTTGAATTTGATCCTCTGGATATTCCTAATGTCATCACTGCTCCTATGCCCGATCATGACAAGACTGTTAATGCTGTAGAAGATGTGAATAGCGATTGCAACTTGGATAATTGGAAGGCTGAAGACACTATTCCAACTTCCTTTAGTCAGGAGTAATTGTTTGTTGTTTATTCAATGTATCAAATTTGGTTAAATGTTTTGTCATTCTCATAAGCATATTCATATTCAATAAATCAATGGACTTTTTGCATTCAAATATTGCGCTCTTTATCTTTCCTGTCATTTTTCAAATAAGCTATGCTTTCTTGCACACACTCACGTAACAAATTGCGTATCCACATCTACTCTGGATCCTGTTGATAATAGTTCTGCTACTGTTCATTATGACTTCGAAAATCCGATCTACCAAGCCGAAGATGGAAGTGAGGAAGATTGTGAAGTACCTGAAGAACTTGCCAGACTGTTACTAAAGAAGAAAGGACTATACAGCCGCATGAGGAGTCAATTGAAACTGTCGATCTGAGTACTAAAAGTAGACAAGAAAGAAGTCAGAAGCCTCTTGGGGCACTTGAATTACATTGCCCGGTTTATATCCTACTTGACTGCTACTTGCAAACCTATCTTCAAATTACTGAGGACAGTCAAGAGATGATGAATGTCAGGAAACCTTTGATAAAATCAAGAAGTGTCTCCAAGAACCTCCAATTCTGACACCACCAGTTGAAGGAAGACCTCTAATCATGTATTTGACCGTGTTAGAAAATCCAATGAGGTGTGTTGGGGCAACATGACGAGTCTGGTCGAAAAGAGCATGCCATATACCGCCTTAGCAAAAGGTACCGACTGTGAAACAAGATACTCATAGCTCGAGAAAGCTTGCTGCGCTTTGGCTTGGGCTGCTCGCCGACTAAGACAGTACATGTTGAATCATACCACTTTATTGATTTCTAAGATGGGTTCTATCAAATATCTATTCGAGAAACTTGTTGTCTCCTGAAAGAGTTATCACTGATAATAGTGCTAATTTGAACAACAAGATGGTTACTGAACTCTGCACGCGGTTCAAAATAAAACACTCTAATTCTTCTCCGTACCGGCCAAGGATGAACGGCGCCGTGGAGGCTGCTAACAATGTCCAGAAGCTTATACAAAAGATGACAGTAATGTACAAAGACTGGCATGAGATGTTACCATTTGCTTTTCATGACTATCGCACTTCAGTACGCACTTCGACAGGGGCAGCTCCGTTCTCTTTAGTCTATGGAATGGAAGCCATCTTACCAGTGGAAGTTCAGGTTCCCTCGCTAAGAATCATGAAAGAGGCGGGCTTAGATGAAGAGGAACGGATTCAGACTCGACTCGATCAGATAAATTTGATGGATGAGAAGAGACTTGCGGCTGTATGTCACGGGCAGATATATCAGAAGCGCATGACCAGGGCATTCAACAAAAAGGTCAAGAGACAAGTGTATCAAATTGGCGACTTGGTAATCAAGTGTATCGTGCTACCGCAAACTGATCCCAGAGGCAAATGGACTCCCACGTACAAAGGGCCATTTGTAGTTAAGAAGGTATTCTCTAGTGGAGCCATGATACTTGCTACAGTGGATGGCGAAGATTTCCCGCATCCCGTGAACGCGGACATAGTTAAAAAATACTACGCATGAAAAAGACCCGCTAGATCGACGTATCTAGGCAAAAGTAAGGGCATCCCGGCGAACCAAAAGGGTTCGGGCAAAAATTAGGGATATATATAAAAAAATGTACACCCGGCAAGTCGAAAACCTGAAAAGGTGGCTTGGGCAAAAAAGGGTATCCTGGTGGGCTGAAAACCTGAAAAGGCGGTCCAGGCAAAAATTAGGGATTAAAGCGTATGACTATGTCCCGTTCTCAGTCAACTTTCATCCAAGTTCAAGGGACTGACCAAGCCAATCACTTCTATCCGACAGCAGGGGATGAGATGCTTGAAGACTTAATGGCAGTAGTAGACTTAAAATCAATAGGACTTTTCCTGCATAGCTTTCTCTTTGTTTTTGACAATTTCCTCTTACTAGGATTTCTGTCTCCTTGTACACAATTTTCCTGTTTATAGGCCTTCTTTCAAAAATCAATACAACCCTCTTTCAAAAAAAGATGCTTTTGTTTTTTACTTTTCTGTTTTGGTTGCGTAAATGTCCATTGATTTAATTTGAATTAATATGTGCATTTGAATATGATCAATGTTTATCAAAAATACGTACATAGAATAGCAATAGCAATTACTACAAGACTTCGGGATCGAGGATAAGGTCTAATCATGCTTCCAATGAATCCACTACCAATTCTCTTCCCACAGCAAGCCTGTTTTTCCCCAGAAGAAGTTGGCAGTATTCCCCGGCACAGCCAGCTATTCCCCAACAGAGGTCGGCATCATCAGACAGATTGATCATCTCATCCATCCCCAGCCAGGCTCTGTTGAATATCTCTACCATCAGACAGAAATCAGAACCCCCAGCCGAGAGAGGGTCCTCAACACGAATATCTCCAATCAGTAGATGGGGATTTATTTTCCCCAGTAGAGTCCCCAAGCAGAACTTCTCATACGCATAACTCATTCATTACATCATTTCACAGCATACGCATGCATACAACATTCGCATTCATTTTCGAAAGCATAAAACATCTCATGCATCATGACATAGCATAAAGCTAACTCTTCTTTGCAGGTTAATTATCCTCCTGATATAGTCAAAGTAAAAGGCTCATTCAGGCAGACGCCTTTATCAATCACAGACAAGATTCAGATACATATTCCAGATGCAATTCATGGGAACATTCATTCTGACAACACTTCGATATCCTCCTAGCGATGGCATCTTTAAGCCCATCCCAGACATTTATTGCAAGTACAACGTATACAGATACAGCCTAACATACGGTTCATTCTGATTCAGCTCAACATATGACTCCTTCAACTCAGATACGATCTAGCATACGATCCATTCTGACCTTCGACAACTCAGAGACGATCTAATGTATGATCCATTCTGACCTTCAACAACTCAGATACGATCTAGCGTACGATCCATTCTGACCTTCTTCAACTCAGATACGATCTAACGGACGATCCATTCTGACCCTCAACAACTCAGGTACGATCTAGCGTACGATCCATTCTGACCTTCTTCAACTCAAGTACAGTCTAATGCACGACCAAGTTAGACCTTCATCTGACCAGATGCTACCTTCGGACAGGTACATTTCTGGATGGTAGTCCAGTATACGGCTACTCCCTTTCCCAGATGCTACCTTCGGACAGGTACATTTCTGGATGGTAGTCCAGTATACGGCTACTCCCTTTCCCAGATGCTACCTTCGGACAGGTACATTTCTGGATGGTAGTCCAGTATACGGCTACTCCCTTTCTCAGATGCTACCTTCGGACAGGTACATTTCTGAATGGTAGTCTAGTATACGGCTACTCACTTTCTCAGATGCTACCTTCGGACAGGTACATTTCTGAATGGTAGTCTAGTATACGGCTACTCCCTTTCCCAGATGCTACCTTCGGACAGGTACATTTCTGGATGGTAGTCTAGTATACGGCTACTCCCTTTCCCAGATGCTACCTTCGGACAGGTACATTTCTGGATGGTAGTCCAGTATACGGCTACTCCCTTTCCCAGATGCTACCTTCGGACAGGTACATTTCTGGATGGTAGTCCAGTATACGGCTACTCCCTTTCTCAGATGCTACCTTCGGACAGGTACATTTCTGGATGGTAGTCCAGTATACGGCTACTCCCTTTCTCAGATGCTACCTTCGGACAGGTACATTTCTGAATGGTAGTCTAGTATACGGCTGCTCCCTTTCCCAGATGCTACCTTCGGACAGGTACATTTCTGAATGGTAGTCTAGTATACGGCTACTCCCTTTCCCAGATGCTACCTTCGGACAGGTACATTTCTGGATGGTAGTCCAGTATACGGCTACTCCCTTTCCCAGATGCTACCTTCGGACAGGTACATTGCTGGATGGTAGTCTAGTATACGGCTACTCCCTTTCCCAGATGCTACCTTCGGACAGGTACATTTCTGGATGGTAGTCCAGTATACGGCTACTCCTATTCCCAGATGCTACCTTCGGACAGGTACATTTCTGGATGGTAGTCCAGTATACGGCTACTCCCTTTCCCAGATGCTACCTTCGGACAGGTACATTTCTGGATGGTAGTCCAGTATACAGCTACTCCCTTACTCAGATGCTACCTTCGGACAGGTACATTTCTGAATGGTAGTCTAGTATACGGCTACTCCCTTACTCAGATGCTACCTAGTGCACGGTACATTTCTGAAGTGTAGTCTAGTGTACGACTACTCCCTTTTACCATCAGATTCAGCCTACTGGACGGCTCATTCTGCAACTCAGATTCGATTTAATGTACGATCCATTCTGAGCTCCAGCAACTCCAATACGGTCTAACGTACGACCCATTCGGATCCTCAACTACTCAGATGCTACCTAGTGTACGGTACATTTCTGAAGTGTAGTCTAGTGTACGACCACCCCTTTCATCATCAGATTCAGCCTAACGGACGGCTCTCTCTTCAACTCAGATACGATCTAGCGTATGGTCCATTCTGATCCTTTATCCCCAACAGCATATGACACACTCCGACTCCCCAGCGAAGTCGGCAGCCTAATGGATGACTCATTATTCGGTCTAATGTACGACCCAGTGTGACACCCATGTCTTCAAATTGGCCTAATGTACGGCTCGATCTGAAGCTTTCGTCATCAAACCTCCCGGATGGCATCTTTAAGCCCATCTCCATCAAGACCAACTGTCGATTCTCAAGTGCAAATTTTTGGGGCATTCTAGTGTTCAATAATCTTCCACCTCCAGACCACGAATGACATACACGCCATCCTAACTCTCTCGGTTCAAGAATATTGAACAGGGGCAGCTGTCATACCCCAAAAATTACCCATCATTTTTCCTAAAAAAAAAAAAAAAAAAAAAAAAAATAAAATAAAAAACGAAAAAAAAAACGAAAAAAAAAAAAAAAAAAAAAAATTAATTAATTAATAATTAATTAATTAATTAATTAAAAATAATTAAAATAAATAAATAAATAAAATATAACAAATTATTTTGGACTTGGGTCTCCCTCATTCCAAGCCCATTACCCACAAAATTAGTCTATAAATACTGAAGTTTCAGTAGAGGAAAAGGACGGGGAGTTAGACTTGGAGTTTACACTGGGAGATTCACTGGAGAAAGAAGGAAGAGAAGCAAAATACTCTGAGGTTTCCTTGGAACAAAACCTTGAGGAAAAAGAAAGAGAGAGAACAGAGAAGGACGGATAGAAACTTTGGCATAGGAACCCTGCCAACCCGGAGAATTCAGAATAAAGAAACCCTGAAGGCAGCTCATCCGCCCCGAAGCCATCGCCGCCCAATTCCCGCCGCCTAACTCATTCCGATACCACAAGTGGTCAATCCCTTCAACCTTGAATTGGCAAACAGGTTTGCGTATCTCTATTGTTTATACTTTCAATTGGCCATATCTACACATATAATGCATCATGATTAAATGTTGATATATAATTTGCTTTCGTATGTGAATTAAATATGCCTGAATACCCTGAATGTTTGACCATGCTGTTCCTGTGATAAAATGCCATAAAGTTCAAGGTTCCTAACATGGGGCTGTTTTTTTCTCAAAATTCAAAATCCGTGGCCGTTCGCCTGGCCTTCGCTAGGCGAGGCAGAGGCGAACGAGACAGTACCTGATTTTTCTAGTCTGTTTTTTTTATGTTTTTATCATAGCCATGCATTATTCATCCTATCCTATTTACTGTTGCGATATTTTTCCGGTGTAATCTTCGATTGCACCCTGATTTGGTACTCTGACATGTTTCTTTTTTAGCTTCGAAAAGGTTCACATATCCCAGGAAAAGGTTATTGGCTAGGTATTCCACTTTATTTGTGGGATACCCTTGTGGAGTTTTCACCCTAAATTACCTAATTAATTTTGATGTATTAATTTTAATGTATTAATTTTAATGTATTAATTTTAATGTATTAATTTTAATGTATTAATTTTAATGTATTAATTTTAATGTATTAATTTTAATGTGGGAGAATTCCTCCTAATCACCTAATTAATTGTAAAACTTTGCCTTTGAATAAGTGATCTTGGACCTCTCTTTGTTGCCTTACGATTACGATATTACGGTCATGTCCCGCGAATGTGGGGATACCCTTAGCAAAGACCCTTCGGTTAAATCATCATAAAATAAATTATAGTCCCTCGGATGTTGCCTTCGAATATACAACTTTGTCCCTCGATGACCCTCCGATGTTGCCTACGATTAAATGATGATAGTCCCTTCGAATGCTAAGGTATCCTCATAACTGTTGCCTTCAATGACCAATCGATGACCCTACGATGACCCTTTTACATCCAAAGGATAAAACTACTTATTTCTCAATAATAAGGACAGTTTTACCCTCATAAGGATAGGAAATGCCCGTAAAGACCTTGGGTCGGTATAACTCTTAATTGCTGGCTCACAACTTAAAACACTTTTTCGCACCTCACACCTTTCAAAATACCTTTAGAAAATCACCACTTGGTATACATTCATACTAGAATCATTACCGAGTTATATTTTTCTAAACAATTTTCAAAACTAAACGAGATAACCACTTTGTATACATTCATACAAGAATCATTACAAAGTTAAATTCTCTTTTCAAAACAATTTTCCAAACAATTCACAAACACTTTTTTTAGACAAAAATAATATAAGTGATCGAGCAATTAAGAGCCCATGGATAACCATGGATACAAAGGGTGCTAACACCTTCCCTTTGTATAATGTACCTCCCGAACCCAAAATCTAAATTAAGGTCTTTCCTGTTCTTTTCCACCTTTCCTTATTGGATAAAAGAAAAATCGGTGGCGACTCTTGCTAACCGCGACATTGCGATTAAAACCACAAAAAGTCCAGTTCACCGTATGACACAACAGAAATAGAATTACTAGTTATGGATGCAACTAGTAAGACACACAAATGCATAAGGGTACTCCTTCTCCCCCTAAATCTATGCATACATCAAACAACCTCCATGAACATAACAGCTACTGTAATCACAGCACCTGTACCATCTAGAATGTCATGCTGACATCTGATTCAACATCAACATCTGTGCATCATATCAGACATCCCCTTTTAACACCTGTGCACTTCCTTCCATAATAGCTGTCCTTCAGCTATATACATCTCACAACTTCCACAACAGCTTCCACATCAGCACTTCTCCCCTTTTTTAGTCAAAAATTGACCGAAGGTGACCAATCAGACAAAATAAATGTCTATTAGCCTAGCAGAGAATGTTAGATCAGATGTTATAACATTAAGAATGTTAAAACATAATATTCAGGAAGTACAAACCATCATCATACACAGTTGTGATAGCTGAGATAATGAACAAATCCAAGGAACTCATTAAGAGCCCAAAATATTACAAACAAGCATCAATGAAGACTGCCACAAATTACACACTTTCCAAAAAAAACTTCAGTTTTCAACCAGTAGTACCAGAACAGCTTCTGTTCTAGCAGAAATATCCTCTGGGATATTCCTCACAAACTCCTTTGCTTGTTATAGGTTCTCATGAACACAGATCCCCAACTTCCCCCTTAAACATTCAAATTGATTGGCATCCAAAGCTTTAGTGAAAATGTCAGCTAATTGCTTCTCAGTAGTAACATGCTCCAGAGCTATGGTCTTTTCTTCTACAAGTTCTCTAATGAAGTGATGACGAATGTCAATGTGCTTTGTCCTGCTATGCTAAATAGGATTTTTGGAAATATTTATAGCACTCAAGTTGTCACAGTATAATGTCATGACTTCTTGTGTGACATTGTATTCAGACAACATTTGCTTCATCCAGACCAGTTGAGAACAGCTACTCCCAGCTACTATGTATTCAGCTTCAGTAGTGGATAGAGATACACAGTTTTGTTTCTTGCTGAACCATGAAATCAGATTGTTCCCCAAAAAGAAACATCCTCCAGATGTGCTCTTCCTATCATCAGCACTTCCAGCCCAGTCAGCGTCACAGTAACCAATGAGCATAGATCCAGATCCATGAGTATACAACATCCAATAGTCATTGGTGCCATTGACATATTTCAGTATTCTCTTCACTTGGTTTATGTGACTGACTTTTGGTTCAGCTTGATACCTAGCACAAACACCTATAGCAAATGCAATGTCAGGTCTGCTTGTTGTGAGATATAGCACACTACCTATCATGCTTCTGTATAGACTCTGATCTACACAGACACCACTTTCATCTTTGGAGATTTTCACATGAGTAGGAGCAGGTGTCCTTTTATGGCTTGCATTTTCCATGCCAAACTTTTTCACAATGTTCTTGGCATACTTGCTTTGAGAAAGAAAGATAGAGTCTTCCATCTGTTTGACTTGTAGCCCAAGAAAGTAGGTCAACTCTCCAACAAGGCTCATCTCAAACTCAGATTGCATTTGTCTAACAAAATGTTCAACCATCTGATCTGACATCCCACCAAATACAATGTCATCTACATATATTTGTGCCACCATGAGCTTCCCTCCTTCATTCTTTACAAATAGAGTTTTGTCAATACCTCCTTTCCTGTATCCATTGTCAGTGAGGAACACTGTGAGTCTCTCATACCAAGCCCTGGGAGCTTGCTTCAATCCATAGAGGGCTTTCTTTAATCTGTACACATGTTGTGGAAGATTTGGATATGTGAATCCTTTAGGCTGTTCAACATACACCTCTTCATTTAAGTAGCCATTCAGGAAGGCACTTTTTACATCCATTTGAAACAGTTTGAATTTCAAAATACATGCCACTCCAAGCAACAATCTAATGGACTCAAGGCGAGCTACAGGAGCAAATGTTTCATCAAAGTCTACTCCTTCTACTTGAGTATATCCTCGAGCTACTAATCTAGCTTTGTTTTTAGTAACAACCCCTTGTTCATCAGATTTATTCTTATACACCCACTTTGTACCTATGATATTTACACCTTCAGGTCTAGGAACCAATTCCCATACTTCATTCCTCTTGAATTGGCCTAACTCCTCTTGCATGGCATTGATCCAAAACTCATCAGTCAAGGCTTCCTTGACATTTCTGGGTTCAATCTTTGACACAAAGCAGCCATGTGAGATCACTTCCCTTGATCTAGTAGTGACTCCTTTATCTGGATCTCCTATGATAAGATCTTTGGGATGATCCTTCTGAATTCTGATAAAGGGTCCCTTGTTGATTTTGTCATCTTCAAGTTCAGCTTAAGGAGGTTCACCTTCCTTATTTTTGTCTGAGAAGTCAGCTGGAGAATCATTCAGAGATGTCTCGACATCGTCTGTGACATCAGTCTGTTGGTCATCAACCACAACATTAATGGATTCCATCAATACATTGTTCTGGAATTAAAGACCCTGTAAGCTCTGCTGTTTGTTGAATAGCCCAGAAATATTCCCTCATTACTTTTGGGATCCATCTTCCTTCTTTGCTCACGATCAGCCAAGATATAACATTTGCTACCAAATACATGGAAGTATTTGACTGTAGGTTTTCTTCCTTTCCAGACTTCATATAGGGTTGTGGGAGTCCCTTTCTTCAATGTCACTCTGTTGTGAACATAACAAGCTGTGTTCATGGCTTCAGCCCATAAATGGTAGGGCAACTTCTTAGCATGAATCATAGCTCTAGCTGATTCTTGAAGAGTCTTATTTTTTCTTTCCACCACGCCATTTTGTTGGGGAGTGATGGGAGATGATAACTCATGATGAATTCCTTCTGAAGAGCAAAATTCAGCAAATTTGCTGTTCTCAAATTCCTTTCCGTGATCACTTCTAATTTTGATAACAAGACTTTCTTTTTCTCTTTGAAGTTTTAGACAGAGCTCCTTAAAGACTTCAAATACATCAGATTTTTCCCTTATAAAATTGATCCAGGTGTATCTGGAGAAATCATCCACCACCACATATGCATACTTCTTCCCACCAAGGCTTTCTACTTGCATGGGTCCCATCAAGTCCATATGAAGGAGTTCCAAAACTTTGGTAGTGGTGTCATGTCTGAGCTTCTGGTGTGACATCCTTGTTTGTTTTCCAATCTGACATTCTCCACAGATTTTTCCCTCATCAATCTTTAAGTTGGGAATTCCTCTAACAACTTCAACTGATATGATCCTCTTCATACCTTTAAGGTGCAGATGGCCCAATCTTTGATGCCATATCTTCACTTCTTCCCTTTGGTTAAGGTACACATTGAAGAGTATCCAGTTTCCTGAGAGCTCCACATTGTAACACCTCAAAATTTGCCCTCCTCTTCTTGGGACTAGTTTGATACATTGCATTTCATTTTTTAGGACATTAGACATTGCATTTTGCATATCATCTGAAAATAATAAGGTCATCCTCCAAAGTCTTTTCAAATGATGAAGAGTTACATGATTCAAGCCTGAGGGTCTTAATGAATTGGTGATCAACCATTTGAGGGTTTGCACTTCAATTAGGATTTCCTGATCCTTCAAAGGTCTTGAGCATTATCTTGTTTGCAAGGGTATATTATCATCATCATGGTTCTATCATCCTCAAGGGCTTCATTGTTCATTCTCAAGTTCCTTTGGATTAGGGTTTTGACCTCTGGTCAACCCTAATCAACGTCATGATGTTACTCTGAGGAGCTTAGCATCATGACGTTGGATCAACGGTATTCCCCAGTAGTGCGATATTGGAGGAAGAATTTCTGTCGTGCGAGATGGAAGTTGGAAGATGTTACTCTGAGGAGCTTAGCATCATGACGTTGGATCAACGGTATTCCCCAGTAGTGCGATATTGGAGGAAGAATTTTTGTCGTGCGAGATGGAAGTTAGAAGATATTACTCTGAGGAGCTTAGCATCGTGACGTTGAATCAACGGTATTCCACAGTAGTGCGATATTGGAGGAAGAATTTATGTCATGCGAGATGGAAGTTGGAAGATGTTACTCTGAGGAGTTTAGCATCGTAACGTTGGATCAACGGTATTCCCCAGTAGTGCGATATTGGAGGAAGAATTTCTGTCGTGCGAGATGGAAGTTGGAAGATGTTACTCTGAGGAGCTTAGCATCGTGACGTTGAATCAACGGTATTCCCCAGTAGTGCGATATTGGAGGAAGAATTTCTGTCGTGCGAGATGGAAGTTGGAAGATGTTACTCTGAGGAGCTTAGCATCGTGACGTTGAATCAACGGTATTCCCCAGTAGTGCGATATTGGAGGAAGAATTTATGTCGTGCGAGATGGAAGTTGGAAGATGTTACTCTGAGGAGTTTAGCATCGTGACGTTGGATCAACGGTATTCCCCAGTAGTGCGATATTGGAGGAAGAATTTCTGTCGTGCGAGATGGAAGTTGGAAGATGTTACTCTGAGGAGCTTAGCATCGTGACGTTGAATCAACGGTATTCCCCAGTAGTGCGATATTGGAGGAAGAATTTCTGTCGTGCGAGATGGAAGTTGGAAGATGTTACTTTGAGGAGTTTAGCATCGTGACGTTGGATCAACGGTATTACCCAGTAGTGCGATATTGGAGGAAGAATTTCTGTCGGGCGGAGATGGAAATAAAAATCAAGAGAAGTTTTGGGGTCCAAAAAAAAAGCAAAAAAAAAAAAAAAAGAGAATGAAAATCAGAAAGTTTTGGGGTTCAAGAAAAGCAAAAAAATATATAATAATCCCCAGCGGAGCGCAAATTGTTTGTCTGTTTTTGGTATTCAACCACTCTTCACTCTGATCATCTGAAAGCCGAGGATGTTCATATCGACAGGTTCATAGTGGATTGAATAGGGGCAGCTGTAACACCTCAAAATTTGCCCTCCTCTTCTTGGGACTAGTTTGATACATTGCATTTCATTTTTTAGGACATTAGACATTGCATTTTGCATATCATCTGAAAATAATAAGGTCATCCTCCAAAGTCTTTTCAAATGATGAAGAGTTACATGATTCAAGCCTGAGGGTCTTAATGAATTGGTGATCAACCATCTGAGGGTTTGCACTTCAATTAGGGTTTCCTGATCCTTCAAAGGTCTTGAGCATTATCTTGTTTGCAAGGGTATATTATCATCATCATGGTTCTATCATCCTCAAGGGCTTCATTGTTCATTCTCAAGTTCCTTTGGATTAGGGTTTTGACCTCTGGTCAACCCTAATCAATTGCATTCTTTCAACCAGGGTTTCTCAAGGAGATGAGGCATTCTATTGAGATGGAGATCACATGGTTATCATGAGGAGCTTACATGAGCTAGGGTTTCATTTCTGAGCCATTTCCCCAAGTGGTAGAGGCTCAAGCTTATCAGAGCATGTCAAGGGCATCTGAGGACCCCAGAAAGTCAACTGTGCAGTCAACTGAGGGCTATGAGGTGGGGAAATGAGTTTCAACACTTCAATCATGTTCAAAAGAGGTCCATTTGTCATTTCAAACATCTATCTTGAAGATTTTGAAGTCAGGGCAAGAGTTTCCAAAAATGGAAAGTGACCTGTAATTTCAAGTTTCCAAAAATGGCAAGTTTTTGGTTCTCATTCAACTTGACTTTCCAACATCAAAGAATCTTCAAATGGATATTTGGTGAACATGAAAGTTGAAGATCTTTCTTTCTCCTTTTCAAAAAGTCCTATATCATGTCCATCTGATAATTGGTTGAGAAGTTATGGCCAAATGATCACAAAGTATGCATGGAAGTTCAACATGGCATAACTTTTGCTTCAAAACTCCAAATTGGTCCACTCTTTTTGCAAAATGCTTGTCTTGACCAATACTTTCCAAATCAATCATTGCCTTGCATGGAAAAATCTCATATGATCATCATTGTTCACATGTGCAAAATGGAGGGAATTTTGATAATTCAAAATTGGATGATCATACAAGCCAATTAACACTTCCATCATGATTGTTGAATGATTTTAAGTGGAATTGAAGCTTAGCATGACACTATTCACGTGCACATTGCTCATGCTAAGCACACTTGCCAAATTTGCCATTCACCTTGTTTCTCACTAATCCTAATTAACCATTGCCTAATTTTGATTACAGCATCATTAATGAATCATATATAAGCCTAATCATAACAGAATTCGCCAGAAGAACAATTCTAGATCTGAGATTTTTCATTTCCCTCCCAAATTTCTCTCTCTTCGAATCTCTCTATTCTTCACACAAACCTTCATTTTCTTCACACATTCATGATCATGGAAGAGTTTTGAGCAAGAATCAAGCATTACTTTGGTCAATTCAGTGCAGATTCAAGCTACACAAGTGCACACACATGAAGATGGATTTCTGAAATTAGAGTGAATTGAGGTGGTTTCAGCTGCTATTTCTTGCATCAAGCTTCAAGTTAAGGTTATAGGAGAAGATCTGGAAAGTATAGAAGCTTGAGGACACGAATTTGAACACTGCAAGTTCCAAGTAAGTGAAATTCGATCTTCACCATTTGTTATTTTATGTACATGATTAGATAGATCGTGCTTTGCTGAGAATTCTGATAGCTTTAGATCTTGATTTGGCTGGATATTGAGTTAGAAATGTGGAATTTAAGTTTTGATGTTCAAAATGTTTTCGCTCGATCCGGTTGATTCATGAAGTTTTAGGCTAAATGATTATGATATTCGTGCTCCTGGTTGAAAGAGCTTTCGATCCATGTATAGTTTGCAAGTTTTTGGAATTTTTTTGATGCGTGTCCACCGGATTGCAATCGGAGAAGACGTCCGGAAACACTGTTTCGGCCGTCTGGTTCAGCTCCTTAGGGTTTGGCTTCAAGCGCTTATGGATCCTTTAGCACGCGGGTTCGAACCTTCGCTTGTGCATTTTGTTTTAAATTCCAATTGAGCGCGCCTTGAACCGTCCACACATGAGCTCGATACCTGGCGCATGCTTTTTCTGATTTCCATTTGATGCTTCATTTTGATTGGAACGCTACGTTTCAATTAGCCCTTGGAACCTTCAGCGCATGGGTTCGATACCTGGCGCATATGTTTTCTGAATTTAATTGAATTCTCATGTTTGCCTTGGGTGCGTAGGTTCAATTCTGGGTTGATGTATTTCATTTTATTTCTTCAATTCAAACATTATTTTCCTATTATTTTCATGTATTTCATTTTATTTCTTCAATTTCAAAAAATCACAAAAAATAGAAGACATGTCCAAATTGATCCAAACTTTTTTTTCACATGCTTGTGTTGATGTCTATTATTTTTTGATGTTATTCTCATGAATTGTTGGATGCTGGATTTTTAATTGTGATTGTTTGATTGAACATGATGCCATATGGATATGTTGTGTTCATTTGCTTGTGAAATGCTCATGTTTGATCCAATTGACTTGAAATTTTACATGCTTAATCCTAACATGTGATATGATTTTTTGGCTTTTGTTTGAGATTTTTATCATATACCATCACTGTTTTGGACACATGAATATGTAGTGTGACATTTGGTGTAACATTTGGTGCCTTGTACTTGTGCATTTTCATTTACATACCATTTGATCTCTTCTGGAGTTAATTTTTTGCATGATGTTTGTTCATAACATGATAAGCCTGTATAAAAAATTTCATGATCATTGGATTCTTTTCTGTTTTGATTTGGATTTGTAATTTGATTGTCCATTTGGTGCTCATTTGTTGGTCTTTGTTTTACATTGATTATTTGATGGCTTTGCCTTATGAATTGGTCTTGATCCTTTTGAGGACACTTTCTTGTTTGTTTGAATGTGCTTCATGTGAAATATTGACTTCTGTTTTGACTATTTGACTTGCCTTTGACCCTAGTCTTTGCACTAGTGGTTTGTACTTACCAATTGAGCTTTGTGTTTCAGGTTTGAGCATTTGACCCTAATGGTTGGTTTGGTAACTATTTGAGATGCCAATACCTTTGATTACTAACTCTTGTTGTGTTGTAGGTCCATTGATGTGATGAAATCACTTGAGTGCTTGCATTTGTGACTTGCATTGTGTAGATATTGAAAAGTTCCATTGTGTTGACTGTTGGTTTTTCTGAATACAATATTAACTGTTTGGCTTTTTGTACAGGTGCATTAGTCGCTTTTAGCTCTTGCTTGAGCTTTGCTTTGGAGTGTGGTTGATACACCACTGAGGTAGTTTAGCCTTCTCACTCCATGTAGTCTGGAAGCCCTATCACTTTTTTGGCAGGCATTTGGCTGAAGTCCTCCTTATGAGGCTCTGATTGTGTATGTTTATATTTGTGCCAAAGACCTCCAAGTGAGGAATGTTACTTGATAAGTCCTCCTAAGTGAAGAGGCAATTGACAGATAGAAGGGATTAGCAATCAATCCCCTGTTATTCTGTGAGTCCTTCATTATGCTCGCACTACGTGCTGATGCTCTTGAACAATGTACCCAAGATCTCTGTATAGAGTCAGTCAAGTGGAATAGGGTCCCTCATTCTAGATCCCCACGCTTTCTTTGATTTGAGCTCACCCTGGCCAGGGTTACGAGCATGAGGTCTAATCCTCATTACCATATTTCATCAGCTTCACCCTAACTCTCAATGTTAGTGGTTAAGAGCTTCAGCATACCCATACAGTTTTGGCTTGTTTGTCGAGGTTGATATGACCCCTCTTGACTAAAGCCCAACCATTTGTCTGAGCCTCTTGTTTGTATATAGAGTATGATGATTGCTGGTATGTTTATCTGCTTTCCACTTCTTACCTCCTTTTCTGTAGGAGTCGTATGATCAACTTTCGAGGAAGTTGAACGTATGTAGAGATAGACTTGAGTTGACCCGCTTCCTGTGTGAGTCAAACTCTTGTTAGAGACCTCAACTTAGGGATTTGTTTGCATGACAACTATTAGGCTCGAGTTAGTCTCCCTTTTAGTTTGTTTGCTTCCCTGGTCTCTGGTTAGGAGAGTTTTTCCCCTGTTAAGGGGAACTACGTCGCCCTGATTCTCATACTAGATGAGATACGTAGGCAGGAGATCGAGCGAGATTTCTCCGGGCACCCTTTTTATTTTTTCAACCTTTTCTTTTTTTGTGTGGCGACTATTAGGCTCGAGTTCCAGACTTCCTATTAGTTTGTTTGTTCACCCTTTTGCTCTTTGTGTTTGTGTGACAACTATTAGGCTCGAGTTCCAGACTCCCTATTAGTTTGTCAATCCGATAAACTCTTTCTTTGGTGTTCGCTGGTTAGCGTGTGCTATTTGTTCGGAGTCGGATGTAAGCCCATGTATTGGCATTCTGTTTCCTTTTGTGTTTGTTTGGAGTCGGATGTAAGTCCATGTGTTGGCATTCTGTTTCCTTTTGTGTGTGTTGTTTGTTTGGAGTCGGATGTAAGCCCATGTATTGGCATTCTGTTTCCTGTTTGAGTGTTTCTTTTGATGTCTCAGCGTCTCTTTTCGGTGTTTTGTTTCGGCGTGCGTTAGCCGAACTACGACAGCTCTGATTCTCATTCAAGATGAGATACGTAGGCATAGGATGCGATGTCCTAGCGAGCATGCCTCCCATTTCCCCGAACTACGTCGACTCTGATGTTTGTTTCTGACAAACTACGTAGGCCCAGGATGCGACATCCTGCCGAGTCCCCTTCCTCCGTCTTCTTTCACCTGTTTTACTATTCCAGTGCATGCATTTCTTTGAGCAGTTTTTATCATCAACCTTTTCCTATTCTTTTGAGCGTGGATCCCGTCGAGTACGACGGACGTGAGGGGTGCTAATACATTCCCCTTGCGTAACCGACTCCCGTACCTTGAAATCTCTGGTCGTAAGACTGTTCCTTTCCCTTTCTTAGGTTAGTCCTTCGCTCCCTTTCTGTCAGAGGATGAATAGCGTCGGTGGCGGCTCTGTAAACTAGTTTTTTTTCCGCCGGTTGTTTTTCGCGTTGCGACACACATGTAGCAGTTGTGTTTGGACCTAACTCCCTTCATGATTACTTCATTTTCCTTGTTAGTAATCATACATTTAGTTCTGGTGAAATTTACATTCAGACCTTGATCACACAGTTGACTGATGCTTATGAGATTAACAGTTAATCCCTTAACAAGTAGAACATTGTCAAGGTCAGGAACTCCAGGGCAGTCCAACTTACCCATTCCCTTGATTTCACCCTATGCACCATCACCAAAGGTAACATAACTCATGGCATGAGGGTGAAGTTCAGTTAGCAGATTTTTGTTCCCAGTCATATGTCTGGAGCAACCACTGTCAAAATACCAATCTTCTTTGGCTGAAACTCTGAAGGAAGTGTAAGCTATTAGACTTGTAACCTTTGTCTTAGGAAACCAATTTTTGTTTACAGTCCGGTGATGCTTGGATCTTGATTGGTATTGAGACTGAACAGGGCTAGGATAACCATATAACTTATAACAGAAGGGCTTCAGGTGGCCAAATTGTCCACAGTGTTGGCATCTCCATTTTTGATGTTTCCCTTTCTGCTGTTGTAACATCTGATGTGACATCTCAGGTTTGCTTTTAACATGGCTGCACTTAGGTTTGGATTTTAGTTTGCAACCAGTGTAACTGCACTCAGCCTTGAATCCAATGCCTGATTTGTTTCCTGTTATTTGGCCAGTCTGGAGAATCTTGTCTAAGATGGCAGATCCATTGTTAAGCATTCTTACATACTTAGTCATCTCAGCTAGTTTGGAATTCAAGAGTACAACTTCAGTCTTCAATTCTGAGATGGTTTCCACGTACTCTTCCTTTTCATTTTCCAGCTGAGCTATCACTTTCTTCTGGCTTTCAACTTGTCTGCACACTCCTGCATTTTTGTGGCACAACTCTTTGTAGGTAGTGGCCAGCTCTTCAAAGGTTCTTTCATCATCTATTGACTCTTCCTCAGACCCCCATCTTCCTGTTAATGCAGTCACATGGTTTGTTGCTTCTTCTGTTTCACTTCCATCCAACCAAGAGGCAACAAGACTCCTCTTTTGTTTCTTGAGGTAGGTCCCACATTCAATTTTAATATGACCATACCCATTACACTCATAACACTGAACTTCTTTGGGCTTTTCTTCAAACTTTGTTCTCTTCCCAAGGTTGTTGGATTTACTGATGTCAGATGCGATGTTCTTGACATTGCCCTTTGCTCTCACATCTACCTTTTTCATCAGTCTGTTGAACTATCTTCCCAGCATTGCTATCTCCTTTGCCAGATCTTCATCAATATCTTGACCATCTTCCTCATCTTCCTCTTCAGTGTTTGACATGAATGCTATGCTCTTGGCTTTCTTTTTAGCTCCATCACATATTCTCATCTCAAATGTTTGGAGGGATCCAATTAGCTCATCAACTCTCATATTTGAGATGTCTTGAGATTCTTCTATGGCTGTTACTTTCATAACAAATCTCTTGGGGAGTGATCTGAGTATTTTTCTTACTAACTTTTCATCTGACATCTTCTCTCCCAAAGCTCTAGAGGCATTGGCAATTTTAAGGATACTCATGTGAAATTCATGAATATTTTCATCTTCTTTCATCCTTAAGTTTTCAAACTTGGTGGTGAGCAGCTGTAGTCTAGACATTTTCACTCTAGAAGTGCCTTCATGAGTGGTTTTGAGAATGTCCTAAGCATCTTTAGCTACTTCACAATTGTTCACTAATCTGAAGATGTTCTTGTCTACTCCATTGAAGATGGCATTCAATGCTTTCGAAATTCCAAGGGCTAGGTCATCTTCCTCCTTGGACCATTGTTCTTCAGGCTTTTTCTCAGCAGTGGCTTCTCCTGCTTTAGTAACTACAGGGTGCACCCAGCCTGTTAACACAGCCATCCAAGCCTTGTTATCAAGAGATTTTAGAAAGGATACCATTCGAGGTTTCCAATAGTCGTAGTTAGAACCATTCAAAATTGGTGGCCTGTGAACAGATCCTCCATCTCTCTCCATTGTACCAGAAAGTATTGTCCCTAGATCTCACCCAGAAACAGAGCAGGATGCCTGCTCGGATACCAATTGAAATTCTGGTATCAGATATAAGATGTCGAAGGTAATGTCACGACACTCATATCTGTTAACACAAACAGGATAAAGATACAGAATGGTAAAGAAAATGACACAAGCAATTATTAACCCAGTTCGGTGCAACTCACCTACGTCTGGGGGCTACCAAGCCAGGAAGGAAATTCACTAAAATAGAATCAGTTCAAAGACTCTCCGTACACTTCAACAAGTTACAGTCTTTCTCACCTAATCTCTACCCGTGCAATTTCTACCTAAGCACTCTTATATATGACAACCCACTCACTTCCCTACAATCACACCTGTGATCTTAAACAACAATCCCTTGAGAAAAGAAAATACTTTTCAATAACACACTCTTGATTTTACTTCAAAGTTTCAATCAAGAAGACACACTCTTGATCTTGCTTAACAACTTTGATCAAGAAGACACACACGTGATCTTGCTTCACAGCTTTGATCAAGTAGACACACACTCTTGCTTAACAGCTTTAGAGTGACAAATTACAACCACAAATCAGTCCAATTCAATCATCAAAAGATGACTTGAATGACTTACAAGTCTCACGACTAAACAAAACACAAACCCTAGCTCTCTCTTTATATTTCACTTAGTATTGGTTGTGTTGTAAAACAGGTTTTCTAAGTCCTTTTTTATAGAAGCTTTCAGCTGGGCTTGGACATCTTGAAAACCCTAAATCTATTTTCCAATTAAATCTTTTCATAACAACTGGTTAGATCTCCTTGGAAAATAAGTAAATCAGGTTGTAATCCATGATTGAATGCGCCTGCAAATCAGATCTTCAATCATACATAGATTGCCATTAATTGTGCAATCACAAAACACCAGGCATTCATACTGAATGTTCTGTGTACAGGATGTCATGACATCGGGTATGACATCCTGGAAAAATCCTGCATAATTCTATAATTCCTTTTATAACTTCCAGCAGGTACATAAACATCAGATGTCATGACATCATGTATGACATCCTGATATAGTCCTGCATAATTATGTTTTTCATTTCAACTCCAGCAGGAACACAATATCAGAAGCCATGGCATTGTATATGGCATTCTGAAACAATCCCGCATGATCATGTTCTTGATCTCCAGCAGGTACATAGAATATCTTATGTTAAGACATCACACATAACATCTTGTGAACTCTCTTTGTTTTACCAAAATTGTTGCCAACACTTAGAACCAACACACTTGAAAGTTAATCTAGCTGTAAATGGAAAATGCGTGCCTTGAGGAGTAATAATCATTTCCCCAATGCCATTACCATACTGATTAATAGCTCTATCAAATACCATGCCCCAACGGGAACCAAGCTCTGGCCCTTCTTCAAGCAATGGTTCATCACAATCTTTCATTTTCAAGTACAAAATCTCTTCATCAGGAAAAATATTTTGTACTGACTGATAATCTTTGATCGGTTGGTGAGCCAAATGGTCAGCCAAGACACTACCTTTGATTGCTTTCTGAGATCGATGTTCAATATCATTCTCTGATAACAACATCTGCCAACGGGCAATCCTCCCAGTTAAAGCAGGCTTCTAAAAAATATACTTGATTGGATCCATTTTGGATATCAACCAAGTGGTATGATTCAACATATACTGACGCAGGTGCTTAGCAGCCCAAGCCAATGCGCAACAAGTCTTCTCTGGCATGGAATACTGAGTCTCACAATCGGTAAACTTCTAACTGAGGTAGTAAATAGCATATTCTTTCTTTCCAGTCTCGTCTTGCTGACCTAGAACATAACCCATATTATCTTCAAGCACAATCAAATACATGATCAATGGTCTTCCTTCAACAGGCGAGACAAAATTGGAGGCTCAAGCAGATACTCCTTGATACTATCAAAAGCTTCCTGGCAGTCTTCGGTCCAATCACAAGACTGATCTTTCTGAAGAAGCTTGAATATAGGCACACATGTGGCAGTCATGTGTGAAATGAATCTCGAGATATAATTCAAGCGGCCGAGAAAACCTCTGACTTGCTTCTCAGTTTGGGCGCATGCATCTCTTATATTGCTTTGACCTTGGCAGGGTCAAATTCAGTACCCTTCTCGCTGACAATAAAGCCCAACAACTTACCCGAACGAACACCAAAACTACACTTATTGGGATTCAAGTGGAGTTTGTACTTCCTCAAACGTTGGAATAGCTTCAACAAATGCTCAACATGTTCATCTTCATCAATAGATTTAGCAATCATATCATCAACATATACTTCGATCTCTTTATGCATCATATCATGAAAAAGAGTAGTCATTGCCCTCTGGTAAGTTGCACCAGCAGTCTTTAAACCGGAAGGCATCACTATATAACAGAATGTTCCCTAGGGTGTAATGAATGTGGTCTTCTCTATATCTTCGGGTGCCATCTTGATCTGATTATATCCGGAAAACCCGTCCATAAACGAAAAGACTTTGAATTTAGCTGTGTTATCTACCAACATATCAATGTGTGGCAGAGGGAAATCATCTTTCAGACTGGCTTTATTCAAATATCTATAATCAACGCACATACAAACTTTTCCAACCTTCTTCGGAACAGGTACAATATTGGCCACCCACTGCGGATATTCAGCAGTCACAAGGAAACTGACATCAATCTGCTTTTGTACTTCTTCTTTGATCTTCACTGCCATATCAGGATGAGTTCATCTCAACTTTTGTTTGACTAGCGAGCATTCTGGCTTTAACAACAATCTATGCTCCACAATCTCAGAATCCAACCCATGCATGTCTTGATAGGACCAAGCAAGCACATCTGAATATTCTCGAAGAAGATCAATTAACCCCTTCTTCAGTTCAGGACATAGTCGAGACCCAATCTTGACTTCCTTCATATCATCCTCGGAACCCAAGTTGACTAATTCAATCTGCTCTTCGAATGGATGAATGGCTTTTTCCCCGTGCTCAAGAAGACGAGACAATTCATCACTTACTTCTTCATCACTTTCCTCCTCAGCCTCAAACACAGGGCATTCAAAATTTGGAGAAGGAGAAGGATCATTGTATTCAATGGGGTTAGAAACCAACCTGCATAATGATTTGATATTTTGATTTTAGAGAAGTGATTTGTGACCAAATATTATGCAGATGGACAATTATATTATTTATTTATGTTTTTTGTGATAACCAGAATAAAGCAAAAAGTAAAAATAAAACATCATAGAATGGATGAATAGAATTATATTTTATTGATGACCAAGTTTGAAAATGCCCAAATAATGTTCACTTCTCCCTTAGGCATAGGAGAAGGATTTTCAAAAAACAAATAAAAGTAATTACTTAGATCGATGCATAATAACAGGAATATCAATAGCAGTCCAATTGTTGCAAGCTTTTCCATGCGTCACAAAATTGGTGCAGTCTTCATCTTCATCCTCGTCTAGCACAACAACTAAGTGTTGTTCATTACCAAGAATGAACCCTCCGCTACAGAAACTGGGTTGCACATCTTCAGATCTAACCACAGATGAACCTTATTGGAAACCCAAACCGGCTCTGCTCTTGTTGTCGGAGACCTCTACCATTTGTCCCCACTGATCAGACTGACCCTCCTCAACAATTTTCTTTGCATCTTTGAATGAGGACATGGGTGCCCCAACTTTTTTTTCTTCAGCAATAGATAAGGCTTGGAACGGAGTTCCAACCTCATTCTCAGCTTCTACATAAGAGAAAGATGACAGGTGGCTGACCAACAACAACTTCTCCCCTCCAATAATGACAAGCTTTCCACTTTTAACAAATTTCAGCTTCTGATGCAACGTTGAAGTAACGGTTCCTGCCTCATGAATCCATGGCCTTCCCAACAAGCAGCTATAGGTCGGGTGGATATCCATTACTTGGAAAGTAATTTGGAAATCACTCGGACCTATCTTCACTGGAAGGTCCACTTCACCGATCATATTTTTGCGAGAACCGTCAAATGCCTTGACGATCATGTCGTTATATCTCATAGGAGCTCCTTGGTATGACAGTCTGGACAAAGTTGACTTCGGAAGTACATTCAATGAAGACCCGGTGTCTACCAATACATTGGATAGAGCGTCATTTTTGCAGTTTATTGAGATGTGCAAAGCCAAATTATGATTTCTACCCTCCTCGGGGAGTTCTTCATCACAGAAACTGAGATTGTTGCAGGAAGTGTTGTTTGCCACAATATGATCAAACTGATCCACCGTAACATCATGTTCCACGTAAGCTTGCTCTAAAACTTTCTACAGTGCTTCTCTGTGCGCTTCTGAATTCATTAATAGAGACAGTACTGAAATCTTGGAGGGATTTTTGAGCAACTGCTCCACCATATTGAACTCACTCTTCTTTATCAAACGAAGCACCTCATCATCATCGTTAGACTTCAAGCCGCTGGATTCACCAGACTGACACCTTGGAACGCTAACAGACTCTACCACTGGTACATCAACCTTCTTGCTAACAGACAAATCTTCCACATTCTTTGGGAACACCGGCCCAAAGACACGACCACTACGGGTTA
The DNA here is from genome assembly GCF_024323335.1 of Lathyrus oleraceus. Taxonomy (NCBI): domain Eukaryota; kingdom Viridiplantae; phylum Streptophyta; class Magnoliopsida; order Fabales; family Fabaceae; genus Lathyrus; species Lathyrus oleraceus. Next base: position 258,628,791 of record NC_066580.1, read on the forward strand.
CCCTAGTAACATCAGTTATACTTACAACGGAACTGGTCATAGGAAAAGGAACCTCTTGACCATTCTCTAGCATGGTAGCATTGTACTAGTATGGGACAACCTTATCTAATGCATACAGGACGGGGCTCGCTAATCGTATAACCAACGGCGATACCGATTTGTTGCTGACGCTGTTACTGCTGCTGTTGTCGTACTGAATCACCACTCTCTCAGGAGTTTTGAAAACTGGGACTATAACGTTGACATCGTCATCTACATGATGGGACTGAACAATCTGAATCAAACCTCCATCCATCAACCTCTGGATGTCTCTCTTCACAACCATACAACCTCTGGGATTAACACTCCAAATAGCACAACCATCATGATCATGCTCACAATCGCTAATCAAGCAAATATCCTTGTGCATCCTCACCAAGGACCTTCTAAAGAAGCGTACATCAAATACCTTAAACTCGCCAGGACATCCGTCCACCATATTAACAGATGAATTTCCATGGGCAGGTAGTGGGTTAGCTTTGACGTTTGGTGCACGGTCCTTAAGGACACCATTCCACTCTTAACCAGCTTCTGGACTTCATATTTTAACGGGTAGCAGTTCTAGATATCATGACCGGGAGCTCCTTGATGAAAGGCACAATGGAGTTCTGGTTTGTACCACCATGGAAGTGGTTCAGGAATCTGCGGAGGATTTCTCGATTGCAACAGGTTCTTGAGAATCAAAGATGGGTACAATTCAGGGTATGTCATAGGAATTGGGTCGAAAGAGACCTTATTCCTCTCAAAATTTGATTATTGTTGAAGATGATTGTTGGTATTGTTGTTATTATAGGTGTTTGTTCGTTGCGGTGGCGGTTGTTGTTGACGTTGTTGTTGTTGAATTGGTGTTGACTGATTGGTTGAAAATACGGGGATCACAGATGATACTTGATAATGGTGCTTACGGGATGGTTGACTCCTTCTTACATGAGGCCTCCTTTTCCTCCCAACGGTCACTGCATTGGCTTCACTTTCCTTCTTCTTACCAAAATTGTTGTCATACCTCTTGCTGGATGACACTTCCTCTTTAGATAAACGTCCCTCTCGGACACCTCCTTCTAGCCTCATCCCCATGTTTACCATTTTGGTAAAATCACTGGGGGCACTGGCAATCATCCGCTCATAATAAAATGAGCTCAGGGTCTTGAGAAAAAATTTAGTCATCTCCTTCTCTTCCAAAGGAGGGGTAATCTGAGAAGCAAGCTCCCTCAATCTTTGCGCATACTCTTTAAACGTCTCCTTTTCCTTCTGAGACAACGACCTCAACTGGTCCCTATCTGGAGCCATATCAACATTATATTTGTACTGCTTCACGAATGCTTCGCCTAAATCATTGAATGTGCGAATGCTCCCACTATCCAATCTCATGTACCACCTCAGAGCAGCACCAGTCAAACTGTCTTGAAAATAATGGATCAATAATTGATCATTATCGGTTTGAGTAGACATTTTTCTGGCGTATATCACAAGATGACTGAGTGGACAGGTATTCCCCTTGTACTTTTCAAAGTCACACACTTTGAACTTCACCGGGATCTTAACATTTGGAACCAAACAAATCTCCGCAACACTCTTTCCAAACAGATCCTTACCCCTCAAAGTTTTCAACTCCTTATGCAGCTCAAGGAATTGGTCCTTCATCTCGTCCATCTTCTTATACACATCAGGTCCCTCAGACAGCTCAGAATGATAGATGGTGTCTTCCACACGGGGTAGAGTATGCACAACTGGTAGTGGCATAGACATGACCACGCTAGATGCCGACATGGAAGAAAAGGTAGGCGCAAAACCTCCAGGCATAAAATTAGACGGCATTCCCCACGGGAATCCAACAGGCATGTTGGGTGCAAAGTGAGCAGCAGTTGCAGGAATGGTAGAGGTATCAACCTCGGAAATAACAGTCCTCTGAGGAGGAGGAGTTGCAGGCGTTGGAGAAGACTGGCTCTGAGCGGCTAGCACTGACTTCATCATGGCAGTCAGACGGGTGATCTCATCCTTCAAGTCTCTGTTCTCTTGTTCTAGATGCTCCATAATCTTTGAGTGGTTGGCACGAGTATTGTATCGATGAGTCAGCTTGGCTGAAGCACAAAAGAAATACCAATAAGACATCTGGCGAAAGAGAAACCTGTTTATGCAAATGATGCATGAAATGCAATGCTTGATTGTTTTATTTTCAAGGAACTTACTATATTATTTGCAAATGTATATATTCAACAATAATTGCAACAATTTGATATGACCATAAAATCTCTTTTATTTATAATTGGAAGGATTACACTGAGTATAATTTCAGAAACCAAAAATACAAAATACAAGAGAAAATGAGACTAGTCATCCTAAGGATCCATAACAACATCAGAAGATCTGGCTGCAGGCGTATACTTTCTTCAAATGCGTCGGATCTCGGTCTCAAAAGAAGCCTTCATCTGAGTCTTCTCGAGGACAAGCTGGTCAACAATCCTCTTCCAAGCAACGGGAGGTTGAGGCATACTAGAGGAAGATGAAACCTCTGGCTCTCTCTGTCTCTTCATTACTTGGTCTTCCAGTAGCTCAATAAGTGCATCTTTGCCCTTAGACTCAAGTTGCAATTCCTCATACTTTATGCTTAAAGCATGGAAACGCTCTTCCCACATATCCATCTCTTGCTTCATCTTGACGAGCGCGTCTTCCAACTCCTCTACATCTTGGTTAGGGAGAGTTAATGGCTCAACCACAACCATAGACATAGGTCTTTCGCAAGCATAAGGCATCTTCAACTCCAAAGCTCTATTCTTCACCCAAAGAGTGTAAGCTTCCAAAGCTACACAATTACGCGGACCAAGCTCAGATCTTCGTTTCCTATGCACATTATGACAAGCATGCACAATCTTCTGCTTTAAATATTGGGGATCTTTACCCTCTTGATAGAAAATACCTTCTAACAAAGTGTTATTAGGTTTGTCTCTCAAGGGGAACCCAAGTTGACGACAAGCCAAAGCGGGGTTGTAGTTGGTTTCTCCTTGTGTACCTGAGAGGCACATTAGAGAATTCACCACAACAATCAATAATATCCACACTACTCAATGAAGGATCATACCAAACTATATCATCATTAATGAGAGACATAAGTCTCTGAGACCACCGTAGACATTGTTTATTTTCCACAAAAGCAGGCGTCTGAGGCAAGTGTGAAATAAACCACTTGTACAGAAGAGGAACACATCACACAATCGTTCCACCACCCTTAGAATTCCTTAGATGCAAAGAGAAGTACATATCTCCTAATAAAGTAGGCACAGGATTCCTAATCAAGAAAATTCTAATGGCATTAACATCAACAAAACCGTCAATGTTAGGGAACAAAGCCAAACCATAGATGAGTAACACAAAGGTAGCTTTAAAAGCATCCACACTACCGGCTTGAGCAAATTTCATAGCTTCCTTGATGAGGAACTCAGAAGTCAACCTAAACAATCCTCCTTTCTTCACCCAATGAGCCTCTATCTCAGACTTCTTCAAGTGAAGAGCTTCAGCTATAACATGAGATCTGGGAATCTCTTTCAATCCACTAAAAGGCACTTTGTCAGAAACAGGTATTCCCAAGAGATGGGCATACTCCTCCAACATAGGCACAAGCTGATAATCGGGAAAAGTGAAGCAACGGTAGAGAGGATCATAAAATCGAACCAATACACTCAAGAGTCCTTCAACCACATCAGCAGATAAAATAGACAGAAGCTTCTCATGACGTTGTTTGAAGTCCAAGGGATCTAATATAAAAGATGCTAGCTTCCTTAACTCTTTCAAATCCGGACATCTGAAGTTGTACTTCTTAGTGTTCCTTCGTCCATAATCCATGGGCTGAAAATATTTGCAAATAAAACCTCAGTTCCTTGAAGTCATTTTTCATGTGATAAATGTTATGAATGCATGAATGAATGAATGCAACAATCGCAAATAAGGGATCACACACAAGGAAAATAAACAAAGGTCAAGGGATTAATCAAGTCATTGTCAAGATCAATCATCTATTTTGGTGGATTATGGTTTACACCTATCAAAACCCAAGTTCCATTGATATTGACAAGACTTGATTGGATCAACCAAGAATCAAGGGTTTATTATGAGTCACGAGCATGGAGTTTGTGTAAGAACCATCCCAAAGGAGTGAACTAAGGATAAAAACCTGTATATCATGTTCTAAAAAGTTCCCAGAGTCTCAATTCCATCTATCGCTTATTATAGGTTAGGATGACTGACTCATCAACCCATAATATTCTCAAGAGAAACTCGTCTGAGTGTAGTATCACGTAACAACTATTATCAAGTCTACACTTGAACAATCTCCGCACTACGTCCTAAATAGGCCAAGAGGGGTTAAATGTTCTACGGTCCTCAGCTTCTCGGACCCCAAATTAGAGATAGTAATGCCTAACCACAAATAACTTGTGTGACATTCCTAACTCTAAAAGGGTCTCCACTGAGTAGATGGGTCTCAAGCCAACTTGTTAAGGACTACTCCACACAAGTCGAACATGACTATACCATCCTCCTATCTTAATTGCACTCAAGTTCGGGTTAGAACTTATCTCACCACTCAGAGATCACCAAGCACAACAAGCAGATTATATCATACAAGCAAATATACATGCATCAAATATACAATTATATACACACAAAAAAAGTAGGCTAAACCCACTGGAGACTACTCCCCAGCAGAGTCGCCAATTAATTTCTGTAGCGGTAAATTCATGACCATCAAGCTTTGGATAAGCTAGACGTCAATTAAAACCAGAGTCACCACCACGCTTTTATCGTTTCCAAGGGAAAAGAGAAAAGTACGAACAAAACCCAAAAAGATAAGAAGTTTTCAAATCAAAACTAATAAAATGCCAGAGATTACAGGTAAGGGGGTTGGTTACACAGAGGGAAGGTGTTAGCATCCAAAGTGTCCTAGGTACTCCTAGGGAGCCCTTTTTGTGTGCATAAGTGTTTTTGTATAAAATGATGTTTGTAATAAAATAGAGTGGAAGGATAAGAAAAGAATTCATTAATTATATTTTTGTGTTTGACAAGATCTTCGGACTTATGCCTACGTACCAACATAAAATGAGGGATAAAAACCTCGTAGTCCGTGGTATCAATTTCAAAGTGAGTGCATTACTTTTAACAAAATATTAAGTTGAACAAAGGCACCAAAGGCCAAAATGGTTTGAATGGGTGTTAGTTATTTTTGTCTTTTGGAAATTTTAAGTCAAGTATAGTTAAGTTTATTTACAAGTTTATTTAAGAAAAGAAGTTTGAAAATGCAATGGCATAAGGCCAAAGTTTCTAATTTGCAATATGGTCAAAGTTTAGAAATCACAAGCAAAGAAGATTTGAAAAGGAGGGAGAGAGATTTTGAAATTAAATAAATGGGTAGGAGATGAAGACACTAATCCTAAGCATAAATTTAAAAGTTGAGAGTTGAAAAGATCTGACCAATGGGCTGCAATCCAATAGACAAGAATGTCATAAAGAAACCCAAATTTCCCTTGTACTTTAGAATCAAGCAACAATCAATATACAAATAGCAAGTTGGAGAGAAAGGCATGAAATAAAGATAGCCACATCCAAGCTTAGCAACCCCATGATCTTCTTCAAAAATTGCCCATATATCAGATGACTTTAAAAGATGGCATTAGACATAGGTTCAAGATAACAGCTTCACAATGATCATGTTGCAGATGAACTCAAATGGATCTTCAATTTCGTATCAGATGAAAGTTCTCTTTACAAGTACTTGGTTTCATGAAAGTTGGCATTGTCCAAGTCCTTTGCATAGGGAGTGTTGCCTAAATTTTAAGTCCAATAGTCTCAGATCAAACCAACAGTCCACACAAAGTGTTTTTTAGGGTTTTTGTTCTTATTAGGTGCATTAAGGTCAAAAGACCACACAAACACACAAGTATATACAAACATAATATATCACAAAATATGGCCCAAATGGGCAAAGTGAAAATGACTTTAAAGTAAGCAACTTGAATGGTATGAATAATGGCAAATGGATAAAGCTTAAAAATTAAAGTGCATTAAAACTAAATAACTTAAAATTAAATGTTAGTTTTTAGTTGTTAGTTGATTAGAAGTTAGTATTGCTTTTGCTTTGTTTTTGTTTAAGTCATTCTTTGGAGAACACTCAACCCACTTATCACAAGCATGGATCCTTGATCCAAGACATCTTCCAAAGGAAGGAAAAAAGGCCAAGTTTCCATATAATACCATGAAAGAGGGGAGACTTACAATCTCACTAACTAGAATGCTATGCCTTTTGTGTCTTAAATTTAACGCTATGTTAAGCAATCGTAATTGGACTTCTGTAGAAGTCACTACTATTTGAGGTAGAGCAATAGAATTTTGGTGCTAATACATGTTAGAGACATAGTATGATAAACTATGCTCATGAAACATGCCACACACAAAAAGAATATGCAAAATGGGGGACCTAATCTCATCCATACTTATGTTGATTTTGCAATCAACTAGCCTTATGATATAGAGATATCATAGGTCCATGACATGAATGGATAAAGAAGGGGAATGAGATGAAGAGGGAGGGGGAATGGATTAAACACAAATTGGTCAAAGGAGGACTTTCACCAAATTAAGATCATTCATTCATTTTGGGAGATGGAATGTACATTCCATCAATCCCCTAAATCCAATGATCTTAACTTAGCCAACTCAAATCAACCTTGACCAAGGCCCAACAACACAAGTCAAACTAACAAAGTCAATTAAAATGGCTCTACATAATTAATTTGGCATTTAAATAATTAAAAATGATAAAAATATACATTAAATTAAATTATGGTTGGTCAATTTCCTAAAACCTCATCAAAACACCAAAGAAATGGCCATGAGATTTATCACCTTGGAGAAAAAAATTCATAATTTTTGGAAACTTAAAAGTATTTTTCAGCAATTAAAAATATTCACAAAATCAATTAAATCATGAAAAATATTAATAATGATCCAAAAAATAATTTTAATTCAGAAAAGGAAAGAGGATTTTATTTAATTTTTTTGGTGAAACTCTCATATTTTTTGGATCAATATTAAATTTAATATAAATTAATGAAAATAAAACAAATAAAATGAAAATCAATTAATTAGAAAAAACGTGGACCACTTGATCTCCCTCATTAATTGAGGTGGCAGATCAAGTGGACCAAAACACGCGTTCCATGATACACTTGAGTCAGCGCGCCACACCAATGGTATTCAAAAGGAACACTCGTGATTAAAACAAAATGACTTGATCATATGGCTCAGAACCTATCCAGCTCATCACCGGAGCAAAGCACCGGTCGTCTTCTCAAGCGACCTTGGCCGGATTGGTTCTCTCATCACCATCACAAAAATGAAAAAGGAGGACATGATTTTAAAGTAAAAATGGCACTGATCACGAATTTAACCTCAATTCATCCTAACTCTAAGTATATTGAGAGATACATGGAGTTGAAATTTGAGGTACATGAACTGATTTGCTTCAATTTGGCCTCAAAGCAACTCAATCTTCTTGCCTACATTGGTAGAACTTCAGACAACCAAGGATCCAAGAGAGTTGATGAGAATTGAGAGAGAATCGAAGAAAAGAAAAAATCTGGAAAATACCTTCAATGTTGTGTAGAACTTGATCTCTCTTGCTTTGATTCTTGTTTGATCTTACTCAAGAAGCTTGCAGAAGTGGCTTATGATTGAAACAAAGCTTTGGATCCCTGGAGTTTTGAATCTCCAAAGAGTGAGATTCAAACTCAATTTTCAAAAGAATATTCTCAGGTTTTCCTTTCAAATGTGAGGGTTAGAGGTCTTGGATCAAAGGTGGCGTGCAAGGGGTCTCTAATTCTGATGCAAAGGACTCATATTTATAGCTGAAGTAAGTTATATTTTCACCTTCAAAGTTGTTTCCAAATTTGGCAATTGAGTGATGCATGCTTGCATGGACGTGTACAGGCCCATGAAGCTACTCAATTAAGTCCATAATCACATGTAATTGAGTCTGAAAGTGGATTGGAATGCAAGGCAAAAGTGTGCAGTTGTTTGAAGTTGATCTTTGCCAAATGATGATGCCATGTTCAAGCCATGCGTAGACCACTCAAACCATGTCCAAAATGGATGAATTTTGACTCTTTGGAAGGGTTAGATCAAGAGGAACAACTCTTATGTTGAACACTTTTCCATTTGAAACTTGTATCATGATGAATTTTGAGGTGGAAGTTTGGAAATTTCAACATGTCAAAAAGTTTTCTAAGTGTTAAGTCATATGTTCACTTATTCCACCTTGGCTAACGTTTTATGTGAGCTTCAAATTAGAAAAGTGTCTTCACCAAAGTTGTAGCTATTTCAAAAACCTTAAAAATGTCACAAATTTTACCTTAATTGGATTTGGGATGAATGAGTTATGCATTTTTGAAGTTGAGGAAAATCACTTGTTCAATGATATTTGTCCAAAATGACCTATAATGTATCGTCATATCACATGCTCATAAAAGTTGAATTAGCTCTTCCTCAAAACATAAAAGTTGAAGTAGACACCTTGAATTTGATTGTTCAACTTGGAAATATTTCATATCACAAAAACTGAGCAAGTTATGGCCTTGGGAAGTTGACCTCCAAATTAGGGTTTAGACAAAATGACCTATAATCTTTTAACATAAAAAATGACTTTACAAGCAAAACTAGCTCTAGACCTAAACATGAAAGTTGTTTGGAATGTCATTTAGAGTAACTTAGATCTTGAAAGTATTTTAATATGATGAAAATTGTAGGAGATACAGTCTAGGGGACCCCAGTTTTGATCAGATGAATTCCTCTGGTCAACCACCATCAACCACCTTGCAAATTTGCAATTCTCTTGACTTTTGGACTCATGGGAGATCATATATGCATAAGATGATGAAATTTGAAGTGTACCTTGAAATATTTGATCAATTGTTGAAGAAGCTTGTTGAAGATACCCAGATGAACTAGGGTTTCTAAGGCAAACCAATTCCAAACTCTTGAAGAATTCTTGACCAAAATAACATGAAAAGATCATAGGGATTAATATATGATGCCTAGAGCCATTATGGATCATTTATTAGTTGAGCTCTTAGCAATGAGGGTCTTAAACCCTAGATGTGTGCTTGATAAATCAAAGGGGATCAAGTGTTCTACCTACAAAAGAGTTAGACAAATGCAAAGACATATTTTTGGTATTTTTGGTTAGTAAAGATGATGAAATACAAAGTATGATACAATCTCATAGTGCTTGTTGATCTCTCCCAAAACAAACCCAACGAATGAAGGGGTAAGGAGGATGCCAAGGTATGATCCCAATGCTAATGCATATGATGAGATAGCATGAGGGATCTTAGGGTCAAAATTGGGGTCTTACACATGTGCATAAATTATAGAAGGCTAAACAAAGTAACTCGGAAGGATCATTTCCCCTACCGTTTATTGATCAAATGTTGGAACGTTTAGCTAAACACTCTTACTTCTGTTACTTAGACGGATACTCTGGATTTTTCCAAATCCCTATTCACTCAGATGACCAAGAGAAGACAACCTCCACATGTCCATATGGAACTTTCGCTTATCGACGAATGTCATTCGAACTATGTAACGCTCCAGCAACCTTCCAACGATGCATGATGTCCATATTCACATATTTCCTGGATGTTTTCATGGATGACTTCTCAGTATGCAGATCTAGTTTTAAAAATTGTCTTGATAACTTAGAGAGAATTCTGGAAAGATGCGTACAAGTTAATTTGGTGCTAAACTAGTGTCGTACCCCAAAACTTGCCCTCCCTTTTTCACTTTTCATTTGACTCGTGACTTGAAATTCATATGCACACATTCACGCTTCACCCATATGCATCATGCATCCATACTAATAAGAGCATCAATAGATTCAAAGCTTGGTTATTTCAAACCATGGTTTTATCCGAGTGTTAAAGTGTGGTTCATCACACGAGGATAAACCCTAATTTCACGCCCTTTGGGTCTTGATTCATGGAGTTTACACCATGACAGTCATCTATATACTCTAAACCCTAAATCTTGGTATTTGAGCTCTTCGAGATTGCATCATAGTTTTCATTATGCATAAAACATAAACCATTGGGAAAAGATGTTTGACTATGATACCATCCATCATCCATTTTCCACATGTCTACATGGTTGATATTCCGTTTGATTCAGACATTGCCAAGCACTGGTCCACATGTCTTGATTCACCGGGGATTAAATAGTAGTTTGCGTTTCATATGAATCATGTCTTGTTTATAATCCTGTGAAACCCTAGCTCATGCCTCGCAGTTGACTTTGGTCAATTATTGACTTTCTGGTTAACTAGTTGACCAAAGTCAACCATCCATTCCTAAGTCCATATCATCTTGACTTTGGTATCATTAATCATATCCATCCTCCATGTCATTGTGTTCAATTTGTCTCATTTTTAAGCCAAAACAATTCATTTTGTTACTGACTTTTTAATCCAAATGGACTTAAACTTGTGTTTATTCCTCATTTCAATTTACAATCCATAACATAGCATCCAAGACCAAGTCCAAATAGCACCAGTTTCTTTGTTCTCTTTCCATTTTTATCGTCATCACAGATAAATCAAATTTTCAACATAAGTGCTCTGAAATCAAATGGTTGTTTTCTCTATCGTTTCACTCATTCTCCTCGTCATTTTCACATTGATATCTCCTCGTAACCCTTTCGTCCAAAATCGGATTTCTAAAGAACCCTCACTAGGGGAAGTAGATATATGGAATGCTCGGAGACTCATGGAATAGAGACCTTGCAAATGGTGGCTACAAGGACATCGAATAGCTCTACCATGGGAAACTAATGGATATAACAGAGTGGATTGTTATGGAAGCCTCAATCAGAGGCAAAGAGATTTTGTGACGGTGTGGGAATTGCTCATTTGTTAAATGCGAGGTTTGTCCTGCCAAAGTTTGAAGTGGCTTCATTTTGGGAATGAAACAAATGGTTTTATAGATGGATAGGATTTAGATTACTTCATTCAAGATATGGATGGCTTTGTCAAAAACAGCCAAAACGTTACCACCAGAAAAAGCAATAAAAGAGTCTGTTCAAGTGGACTGCAATAAAAGGAAAAGACTATTCTATTACGTGGAAAGCATTATCCCATCTCTATTGAAACACAAACACAATCCAAACACACCAGCAATGTTCCAAAAAAGGAGCAGATATCCTTTGTATGCAAAAACTGCACTGTGTCAAGCTTGTTACAAGGCGTTACGTCTTGCGGAACCATTCAACATTCAATTGCACTTTACATACAAAATTAAACTCCAAACCAACTTTCAAATTACAAAAACCAATTTCTAATTCACTAATTTCAAACCGAATTATAATACATTCCAAAGTTATACATGATTCAAATTATCAACATTTCAAATTTGCACCAAGCTTTCCAAATTCCATGAGCAAGCCTTGCAAGTCCGCTCTCGTTCGGTCATGCCGTCATCCATTCTATCATCTTGGACCTACCATACATAAAAACCAATATTAACACACTAATTATATCCGCCTCATTTCAAATGCATCCATAACAATTTCCATAGCAATCTTCATTTACGCTAACAGAATTTGGAACATCAACTAAAGAAACAACTCAAAATAAATTTCACTTAACTTCAGCTCACTTTCATAACTGAATTAAATTGAGAAAACAACTAACACATTTTAATTTAACATTGCTAACAGTTTGAATTTGGGGTAAATTTGAAATAAATCCCTAACAAACGAATGTTCTAACAACTTGGCAGTACCTCATTGTGGTTCAGAGTGGGGATTTTTTGGCTTTCCCGCATTATTCGCATCCCGCCATTCTCATCCATATAGCTAACCCTGAAAAATTAATTAAAAAGATAAAATCAGCATAGCTCTAACTATTTTCATCCGTTGAGTTTCATAATCCCTTAAGCAGTATGGTAATGGTGTCAAACACCAGCCGATAGCAGCATGACATATACATAAGCTAGTTTAATGCACAATGACTTCACAATTCAATATCAACCAAGCATTCCATGTTCTGCCTTGGTTTTGTATAGCAGGAAAGGTGCAGTATAATTAACCGTTATTTACCGACAATGGCATCCCATTTAAGCTAACATCTAATAGGCAAGTAACTTCAATTTAAATTTGATGTCCAGCAGCATTGCAGTATTATAACAGCACCGCCATTCAACTAACGTTAACGGCATAACAGGGATTAATTAATCTCCTAACTAAGTCTCATAATTGAATCAAAGGCTAACTTATAACTAACTTCAAACAAACCTAACATTCAATATAGATTAATTGATTAAGTTACCATCTAACAAAAAAAAGAGTTCTGAATATTACATTTACATTTCAAGTGACTTTCAATTTCTGAACCTTCACATCTCATTTCTAGTTAACTAACTAACAAAACTAACTAACAGAAAGTGCAACTAACCTGTAACCAATTCTAACCGAATGAATAACAGAAATACACATTTCAATATAATTTGGGGTTAATTTGACTAGAGTTTAACTTGAATTTCTAACAGAATTTGGAAGCAGATAAACTTATAAATAGAACTCACTTCATTCTGCAATTGGCTTTTTTTCTATATCCTGCAATTGGTTTCTCCATTTTTCCATTCGTTTCTCCATGCTGCATTCCGTATCTCCATTCTACAATCTGTTTTTTGTTTTGCAATTTGATGCTGCAATCTGAATATCCTCTATTTTCGCAGTTGGATATTGGCCTGCAAAAGCTTCAATCCTCTCACCTATACGCACAACAAGGGGGAGGCGAAAAGGACTCGATCACAACGACATCGTCACAGAGCTGAGAAGAAGAAGAAGAAATAAGCAGGTGGAAGCATACCGTTTGTTCGTAGGGAGGTCATCGCGCTGACTTCGACGTCGATCCGGTAAGTGTTTCTGAGCTTATTTGTAACATGTTTGCGTCTTTCCCAATTTCACGTTTCGACACGGACTCGAGGCTTTTAATTCTGAATCCAACCGAAACCGAGAATTCGTAATCAACCAAAATCATCGTGAAAATCCTGAACAGAGACGCATCGCGTTTGACGAATTGTTCGTGGAAGAAGCGCTTATACGGATAAGCACGTTTGCTTCTCATCTGAGCTTGGAGGTTCACACCGAAATTGAGATTGAAATTGGAACCTCCATCGTGAAATCGCTTATCACATATTACAACACGGTCGGGAAGCTGGTGTTTGAGATTGATTGAGCGATCGGAATCGCGGTTGCGTGATTTCACCATCTGTATCGAAACCGATGCAATTGGATTTGGATGCAGCTCTGGTTGAATCTATGATTCAATTTCCAGGTCGAATTGGAGTGCGGTTTATGGACGACGGATCGACTCGACTTGAGATTCGATTTGAGCTTGAAGAGTTTCGCTGAAACGTTCTCTTCGTGCGTGCGTTTTGGATCTCCTTTCCTGTTGCTTTCTGTTTTTTATTTATTTATGGATCAAGCCTTTAACCCGATGCGGTATTTCGAGCTGGAGCGGAGTGTCCGCGTTTGAACTTGGAACATGGCTATTCGTTCCGGTGGCAGTTGTTGCGCCTTGATCCTTAGGCCTGAGGTATATTCCTTTGGGAACACCTCCCTCTGCAAGGATATGGTTTTTTGGGGTGTAGCGAAGGCCCAAATAGGCCTTTACGATAAGCATACACCCGTTCAATCCATATCACCCCTATGTGCTGGCCCATTGGTAATTCAATTCTTAATTCTTTTCTTAATCCATGATTAATCCTTAATGATTTGTTTAATTCCAGTTTTTTATTTTTTATTTTATAATTTAATCTTTTAGAGCAAGGTAAATTTTCTTGATTTTAGGATTTAGATATTAGGATTAGTTGATTAGTTAATTATATTTAATTAGTTAGAATTTAGGTGATTAGTTAGACTTAATTCTTGATTTTTCCAGAATTAATTCTCAATTGATTATCCTTGCCATGATTAGAATTTAGTCATTAGGTTTCTTGGTAATCCTTTTGTGGATGTCGACTTTACCTTGATTAGACATTAGGTTAAATCGTTGACCAATAGGATTGTAATTGACCTTTAGATTTGTGAAATGACTATTTTACCCCTAGGTAGAAAAGTCTTGATTTTTTGTATATGCTCCCTTAGCTTAGGGCTTCTAATTGGAAATTCCTGATTTTTGTGCATATTCCCTTAGCTTAGGGTTTTAATTAGAATTGTTTAATGTCACTTAGTTGATTAATTTAATATTTTTATATATAATCAACTATTATTTTAATCTCCTTAATTGGCATTGACCAAAGGACACTTTGGTCAACCAAATCCTTTGTAATCATGTTGTAAGTCCCAAGCCTATTTCAAGTGATCAAAAGACCATTGATCACTTGATATGGCGAGTTCGTTGCACTCAAGCTATTGTGGATATGCTGAATCTCAGGAGCTCAAGACCTCAAGGTTCAAATGCAAGATCAAGAATTTGAGACAACATCAAATCAAGCATAGCTAGCAAAGTGGAATACTTCTCAAGCACAACAAAGGTGTTAACACTTGGTAAATACGATTCAAATTGTACAAAACGAGCCTTAAGTAATAAGGAATGATGAGACAGAGTTTCTCCTATCCTTGTCTAGAGCGACTTTGCGTATGGGGCGTAGGCCCCAGATATTCAAAGCGTTCGCCCTTATTCATAGACTTTAATGCAATTCGAATCGAATAAACTACCAAGTCTTCTTCACACAAAACAACATCAACACAAGGATCAACAATGAAGATTCTTCGCCAACAACTAGTTAGTTAAGAGAAGTATCATGCTCTACGAGCCTTAAGTAGTAAGGAATGATGAAATGGTATTTCTCCTATTGTTGTCTAGAGTGACTCTGCGTACAGGGTGTAGGCCCCAGCTATTTAGATCATTCGGCCTTATTCATAGACTTTAGTGTGATTCCTATCAATCAACTTTCAAGTCTCTTATTAATGCATTCTCTATTCTAATCATTTTAATTAATCATTCAATCATTCTCTTGCCTCAATCACATTGTTTTCAGCCCTAGTGGGCTGAACTACGAAAACTCTGATTTCCTTATTGCACTATAAGGATATGCAGGCAGGAGAATTCAAATTCTTCGCGAGCTACCTTATTTATCAATCTATCATATTTAACGACAGTCATTCAACCCTTCTTCAATGTTAGACTCTCCTCCTGGATGTTTATACGTTTCTTGGGATTATTATCTAAGGGTCACATACCCGTTTCTTAATCAATAGCTTCAGGAATTACCTATCAGTTCAGACTATGGCTTACTTTGTTGCTCGCCCTCAAGGTGCAGACCTTGGCAACCTCCTTTAGCCCATGGAGTTCAGACTCTGGCTTTATCCTTTGCCTCAAGGTGCAGACCTTGGTAATTTCTTTTAGCTCATTGGAGTTCAGACTCTGGCTTTTCTTCTTGCCCTCAAGGTGCAGACCTTGGCAACTTCTTTCAGCCCATGGAGTTCAGACTCTAGATTTATTCTTTTCCCATGAGGTATAGACCATGACATCTCGCCCATACAGTTCAGATTATGGCATCTTTTATTCCTTTCCTATAAGATACAGATCTTGGCATCCTTGCCCGATTAAGTTCAGACTTTGGCTATCTTGATTTTGTCTACACAGTTCAGACTTTGGCATATTATTTTTCCTTACAATTCAGACTTTGGCATTCATTTACCTATCCCTTGGAGTTCAAACTCTGGATATCTCTTTCATTGTCGCATACTTTGGCATCGTACTCTTCTGCCTTGATGGAGTTCAGACTCTGGCGTTCAAATCAGTTCCTTTTCCTTACATAGTTCAGACTATAACATGCTTATACATCTTACCCATGGAGTTCAGACTCTGGCAGCCTTTGACATTAACTCTAGTTCAGACTGTGACATGATATCTTCTATGCCCCCTTTGAGTTCAGACTCTGGGAATCCATTCCTTGCCTTGTATTTAGTTTAGACTGTGGCATTTATCTATCTTGCCTTATGGAGTTCAGATTCTGGAAATATCACGTTTGTCCTTATGGTTGATCACCATCTTTGGTTAGTGCCGCATCCTTGCTTGTTAAGAAATCTACCTTGCCTTTGGGCAATCCTATCGAATCTCTCTTTGTTTTCATCCGTAGTAGGCTGAACTACGATTGCTCTGATTTTCTCATTGCACGATGAGAATACGTAGGCACGAGCGTTCGAATCCTCTGCGAGCATACTTATTTATTATTCCTACCTTAGGGAATTCCTCCACTCATCTCATGGATTCACTCATATTCTACCTTCATTCACTCCATGTGATATATCGGTTATCTTTTAGCCAAATACACTACCTCTTTGCACTTCTTCTTGCATCACCTTGTGAACCAAGAGATGTTTCGGACTATGCCCAAACACCTATTTCTTTGTCTTTTCAGCATTACCCTATAGCGGCAGCCATGCTAGCCCACGTACTGGTAATAGCCACCTTACTCTTGGGTTCATTTTTTCACCCTTGTTGGAGTTCAAAACACAACCCTTTGGTTCATACCGTACTTTGATCATAATTCTTTTCATCTCCCACCATTAGTTCTTTGAACTACAAAGCTCTGAAGTCCTCATTGCACTATAAGGATACGTAGGCATGAGGGCTCCAATCCTCATCAAGCACTTTATCTATTTATCTTCCTTTCCCCATTCTTTTGCGAATAATCTTTAGATATAACACCTATTCGAGCGAGAATAATCAAAACGGTTCCCATGGAGTACCATGGATATTTGGGGTGCTAATACCTTCCATTTGCATAACCGACTTCCATACCCATCATATCTCTTTCCCTCGGGTTTTATCGATGTTTTCCCTTTCCTTCGGGAATAAATAAAGTTTGATGGCGACTATGTTGTATGTTCGAGCGTGCGATACGTTCGGATAGCTTCAACTGGGAGAAATTCCATTTCATGGTGACAGAAGGAATCGTCTTAGGACACATATTATCAAAAAGGGGAATTGAGGTTGATAAAGCTAAGATAGAGATAATAGAGAACCTTCAACCACCTAAAACAATTAGAGAAATCCAAAGTTTCCTTGGACACACCGATTTTTACCAACGCTTTATTAAAGATTTCTCAAAGATAACTAAACCTTTAACCGGTCTCCTAATGAAAGACGTCGAATTCACCTTCGACAAAAAATGTCTAGAGGCGTTTAATATTTTTAAGAAATAATTAATCGCTACCCCTATTATGCAATCACCTGATTAGAACCAACCTTTCGAGATTATATGTGATGCTAGTGATTTCGTTGTAGGCGCTTGTCATACCCCAATTTTGTCCGGCCGTTTGTGGTTTACCCATGAGATCTCTTTGTTTCAAAGGCCCGTTTGCATAAGAGTGTTCATAATCTAAAATGTGGTTTGAATCTTTTTACATTACTAATCCAAAATCTATTTTCTTATTAGTAAGTATTAAGAGCCATGTTATTATTTCTATGATCATTATTTACTAGTCCATTTACACACCCCAAATATTTATGCCAAGTTCTAAATTCTTCATAGGTTCCTAAATTAAATTTGCATTTTTTTGAGACATGTATGTGTTGGTTTTAAATTAAAGCACCATATTTAGAATTGTGTTGTTTTAAATTAAATCACTATATTTGATTTCTTTGTACCTAAGATAGAATTGTGTTGTTTTTGAAATTAAATCACTATATTCGGTTTCTTTGTACCTAAGTTAGAATTGTGTTGTTTTTTAAATTAAATCACTATATTTGGTTTCTTTGTACCTAAGTTAGAATTGTGTTGTTTTTTAAATTAAATCACTATATTTGGTTTCTTTGTACCTAGGTTAGAATTGTGTGGTTTTTAAAATTAAGTCACTACATTTGGTTTCTTTGTACCTAGGTTAGAATTGTGTGGTTTTTTAAATTAAGTCACTATATTTGGTTTCTTTGTACCTAAGTTAAAAGTGTGTTGATTTTAAAAGTTGAAATTGCATTGACATGCCTCATTTTAAATTTCTGGTCATAGTTGGATTTTGATTAAATGATAACATACTAGAAGCAATTTTTTTGGTTGGATAGTGGCCCAAAATAGGTTGTCAAGTGAAACAAGAAGACAAAGTTCAAAATGATTTAAATTAATTAGCATAACTAAAAGTTTTGAAAGGTAATTACATGGTTAAAATTTAATCCAATAATCCAAAATATACATTTAACCTAAAAAATATATAATAATTAATTACATCTTAATTTAATTGCAACTTCAATAGACAAGAAAGAATTCCTAAGAATCATTCTAAAGACCAAAATCAATGGACTGTTGAACCCTCCTTTGGACTTAGGCACGTTTCAAAACATGTTGTCTTGAAGCTTCACGCAGCCCCCATTCCGTTCCATCAAGGTCACTTCACCTGTAACCTGCAAAGAGAAAAAATAGCTTAAATAAAAAGCACTTTTCAGAAGCGCTTAAGGAAGTGAAAAATAACTAAATAAATTACTTGGTTCAAGACTTTACCCAGCAGGTTAACTTGAACATCCAAAAAAGCATTTCAACAATGGCTTAAAACAGTAACAAATCAACAAAAGTGGAATCCCATATAATCTGGAGAAAAAAGCGTACAACAGAAAGGAGTTTTTAAGACTTAAGAAATTATTCATAAAAGGATTTATTGAGAAGTTAACAGGAAGAACACAGAGCAATATTTCTAAAAAGCCCTAAGAAGTTAATAGAAAAAGAACACACACATGAGATAACAAAGCGATTTTTCAAACCCAAAACAACAACACATAATTTTTCTAAAAACCCTAAAAAAAGAACAGGATACAACAAAGCGATTTTTTTCACACATCATAAACACAACAGCAAGAACAACACAGTATTATTTCTCAAAACCCAAGAAACGAAAATAGAGGAAGGAAGTCGCAAAGGTTTGTCTACCTGGTTCCGTTGAGAGCACATCCGTCGGACTAAGTTCCAGGTTGGTTTCTCTTCCTCGCGTTTCCTTCTTTTCGCATTGCCTTCGTGACCGAATCTTTAATGCATGCGAAGCCCTCGCTCTTTTTTGCTTCGAACTGTTGTCGTTGTTGGTTTGGTTAAAAGTTAGGGTTATGTTTGGAATTCAAGATCTGGACGATTGGGTTTGTTTTTTCGGAAATCCGAGCTTGGATTCGAACTCAGAGGGTTTGTTTTAGGTGAGGTAGAGTCGCGTGTGGTTGAGCCACCGTGAGGTTGAGGCGGCGCCGTCGCAGACGGCCGCCCGCCGCTCTCTTTTCCGACGAAGAGGTCAAAGAGAGAGAGACACTCTGTACAGAGCGTTTTCTTAGGGTAGAGAGAGAATAGAAGTGGAAAAGTGTAATTTCGTTTTTCCTATTTTCGTTTAAACTGACCAAGGTGGGTTTCTTTGGGCCTTGCGATTCTGGTCCATCCATTAATCCCCAATAACGTGCACCCCACCTTACAATTTTTTTTAATCATAATTTTACTTAATTATTATCATTCTAATAATCAATTTACTATATATTTCATTTTAATTAGTGGGTCAGGTCATTTAGTTATGAACTAATTTAATGATGGAATTATTTTCTTTTATTAATTAACAAACAATCAAATTTAAACAGACCTAGGAAATTGAGTTAAATATTTTTATTGCATATCATAAACCATGCCTTCCATTATCACATATTTTCTTTCACTTAATTAAGTTAATTAATCAATTGAGATTTTGCTTAATTAATTAATTACTATTAACTAATTTTAATTAATATGATTAGTTGGCTTAAATAAATAATTTTGATAATTAGTTTTAATTAATTTAATTAATCAATTCAATCAAACTTTAATTAATTAATTTGGTTAATTAAATATTGATTGATTTATTTCATTCCAATTCATCATTGATTCAAAATATCCAAACCAATTTCAAAATAAATCACATACTTCTCGATTCAAAGTCGAGCCCATTTTCAAAACACCTCTGTAAGTCGATCGCTTGTAAAAGCATCGCCATCAACCTCACATAGCTTACTCTTGGGCTTTTCTTACAATGAGACCTATTCGGTTTTAATTAATCAATTAGATGGATTATTCACTAAATACATTCAATTCATTCACAAGAATGCAAATTTTAAAACCTCGATCTGACATCGAAAGTTAAATTAAAATACTTAATCACATCTAAACAACACTTCATTTAAAAATGAAAAGGGGGATGGTTTTGAGTTTTTAACTCCTCTCCTCGATTATTTGAATACGCGTTTTCTTACTCGGTTAGTCAAATGGTCGTCATTTCTAAATCATTTAAGTACAAACAAATTAAATCCTTTTATAACAAGAAACCGAAAGGGAGATAACTTTGAGTCTTCAATTTTTCTCCTCAACTATTTGAATACAAGTTCTCTTACTTGGTTAGTCAAATAATTGTCGTTCCTATACCAACTTCCAAACTTCGATTAAATCGAAATATTTTCACAATAAGCTAAATGAAAAGAGAGTTGACTTTGAGTTTTCAACTTCACTCCTCAATTGTTTGAATACGAGTTCTCTTACTCGGTCAGTCAAACAACTGTCATTTTTCACCAATTCATATTGTAAGTCAGATCATTCTCAATCAAAACTATACGAAAAGAGAGACGGTCTTGAGTTTTCAATTCCTCTTCTCAAATGCTTGGATATGAGTTGTCTTACTCAGCCATTCAAGTATTTATCGTTCATGCTAAAATACGTCAACCTTATACAACCTTATTTTCATAAATATTCTGATGAAACAGAAAGCGGTCTAGAGTCTTCTATTCCCTTTCCCGACTATTAGGATACGAGTTGTCTTACTCGAGTATCCGAGTAATCGTCATCCATTCAAAACACCTTAATTATTATCCAATCCTTTTCATAATTACTCAGATGAAACAGAAAGCGGTCTAGAGTCTTCTATTCCCTTTCCCGACTATTAGGATACGAGTTGTCTTACTCAATTATCCGAGTAATCGTCATCCAACCAAAAACATCTCAACACATCAAATCTATCCTTTCCTCGCCCTCGTGCAATCAAAACCAATCAAACAAAACATCAAACACATCAAACCAACTCGTCACCCTCGTGTGATCAAAACTCTTTTAAAAAAGAACACTATTTAATCCTTTCTGATGCGCACAACAAACTAATGCTTAAGCCTCCGCCGAGAGTAGACAAGCCAACGTTTAGCCTTTAGGATGCGATTTAAACAGTCGTTCATTAAAAGACACCAACCAACCGTAGTTCCCCGAACTACGAATGCTCTGATTTCCTTATTATACCATAAGGATACGTAGGCAGGAGATTGCTATATATTCACGAGCACACTAATAAAAAACCTCCCCTTTCCCTTTCTGAGGTTCTCATCCATTTCTATTTTCAACATTTTATAACTTAAAGATAACAAACAAACATAAATTAACACTCGAAACACACATTAGAACTAAAAGGTTCCCGTTGAGTACAACGGACGTAAGGGGTGCTAATACCTTCCTCTTGCGTAATCCACTCCCGACCCCGAATATGGTTGCGACGACCATTATTCCATTCTCTAAAGGTTTTATCGATATTTTCCTATTCCTTCATTGGGATAAATAAAGTTCGGTGGCGACTCTGTTCGAACACTAAATTTTTCCGCGACCATCGCGAGGAATCGTATTTTTCGAGATGCGACAGATGGCGACTTTGATGGGGACTAGATCCAAGCAAAAGAGAGTGAAGCCTAACTTAGTTAAGTTGATGTATTGTGTGTTAATTTTATCTGTTTGTTATTTATTCTGTTATTATTATACTGTCATGATGATTGTATTGTGATTTATTGAATATGTCTTATTTGGGGTTCTCTGGTCGGTGATACTTTGTGAGATAGGCTCTCTACCCGAGTCTGAGAAAAACCATAAGATTAAGTTGGTGGTTGCATAGTGGGCACCCACAAGGAGTCTTCCTTGTTGGGAAGAAACGAAGACCCCGCCTAAAGGAGATTCTCTTGAAATATTATTGCCCGACGAGTTTTCGTCACGACGATAGTATTCTCAAGTTGGATCAATGACTCTAGGGACCTTTTAACCCATTATATCCAGTGGTTATGTAGTATTTACCTGAAAAGTCCAGACTTATTAGGTTAATACGAAAACCCCAATCAGATGAGACCCCTTGGGCGTATTACTACCTTACAGTGGTATTCCCAACCTCGATCTATGACTCTGAGAACCTTATTAGAACCTTGGACTCGAGAGTTGTGTAGTATGGGCCCACTAGGAGTTTTCCTCTTTGGGACCATACGAAGGCCTCACCCAGATGAAACTTTATTTGGGGATGTTATTTGCAGATGAGTTTTCATCATGACAATAATTTTCCTAGATATTGATTGATGACTTTGGGAACTTTTAACTTTAGCATCCTCCTAAAAGGGTTTTGTTAGTAACCAAGAATACCCACTCTCATGACTTATATATCAACCTACATGTGGCACGCATAATATCATTCATAGCATAACATTCATAATATTTTATTTCCAAGGAATTTGAGTATCATGAGTTGCAGGAATTCAAGAAACATGGAATCAAGCAAAAGAAACATTTACTCTTTCAAGTTCAAGGATCCCGATCTGAAGAATTTACGTAACTTGGTCTCTCAGATGCACCCTGTATACAGAATCAACTTTGGAAAGAATTATGGCAATTTGCTCAGCATCCTCAATCAACAAGTGGACCATACAACCTTGATCACTTTAGCCCAGTTTTATGACATACCTTTAAGATGCTTCACATTCCAAGACTTCCAGCTAACACCAACGTTGGAAGAATTCGAGCGTCTTGTTAGGATTCCTATGAAGGACAAGTCACTATTTGAAGGGATAGATGAATCTTTGCCCCTCGAGGTCATTACTAGTGCGCTTCACATGGATGAAAAGGAAGCAAAGGATAACTTAGAGACCAAAGGGAATACCAAAGGATTTTCACTAAGTTTTCTTTTGGAAAGAGCTCATACCCTATTAAAGGCAGAAAGTTGGGATGCTTGTTACTCTGTTATTGCATTGGCCATCTATGGCGTCGTCCTGTTCCCGAATATGGATGGTTTCATAGACATGACTGCCATTTGTGTTTTCCTTACTGGGAACCCAATACCCACTTTGTTAGCCGATGTCTATTATCACATAAGTCATAGATATACTAAGAAGAAGGGATTGATTGCTTGTTGTGCTCCTTTATTGTATCAGTGGTTTCTAGAACATCTTCTGAAGACAGGTGCTTGGGTTGAACAATCAGATGTTAGTTGGCCTCAGAGATTGGGATCACTCCGATCTGAAGATCTCTCTTGGTACTCCAAAGAATATATCAACATAGACATCATATTCAGTTGTGGAGATTTCCCAAATTTACCGTTCATTGGAACTCAAGGATGTGTAAATGTTAATCCAGTTCTATCACTCAGACAACTTGGCTACCCAATGGAAGGCCCTCCAGAGGCAAATTCTTTGGAAGCTTTCTTGTTACTTGACTTTGGGGTTGAGAATCCTAGCTTATTCCAGCAAATCAAAGAAGCTTGGAAGAATATCAATCGAAAAGGGAAAGCTGAGTTAGGGAGAGAAAATAGGATTACAAAAGAACCATATTTTCAGTGGGTAAAGGAAAGGTTGCAAATAATTAAAATGCCATTTGTCATTCGGACACCTATACCTCTTCCTGAACCTAAGCTCACCCATGTCCCTATTGAAGAAATGGAGGAACTCAAGACCACCATGGCAAAGCTAGAAAAAGAGAATGAAGAGCTGCAGACAAAACTCCAACAAACCATCAATGAGAAAAATAATATGAAGTGGGAGCTTGAGAGAAAAGAGGCACAACTTCAAGCCCACGTGGAAAAGTTCAACAAGGAGGAGCATAAGAGAAAGAAGATCAAAGTGGGATTAGAACAGGCTGATCATTGTTTGGATACTCTTAAGGGTCAACTACGACAAGCTCAGAAAGAATGTCAAGACAATGAGCGTTGGTGGCATCTAGCCACAAAGGAGAACAAGACAATAAGGGATACACTTGGGGCTCAGATAAAAGAACTCACCAATTTTGTTCGTCATGCAAAAGCTCAAGTAGATCAGGAGCGCCGACTCAAGAAAATAGCCACTGAAGCTTCTAGGGTGTCATGTAACACCCTTCTAAAATACCCCCAATAATTTAATTAAAATAATAAAAATATAACATCAGAGTAATTATGCCCTTTAAGGGTGTCACACAATCTTCCACACCATTCAACAATATAGAGGTCATGCTCTTTTATTAATTTAAAACTTAAACAATTGCATAAAACACAGCGGATATAATTTCATCAATCATGTAAAACATTACATGGAAAATGGTTCTCAACCAACAATAAAACATTCAAAACAAGTTAAGACAACCCATCCCGATGTTACATCTATCAGAGCACGACCCTCTACGGAGACTACACTAGACTCCAATAATTAGCTTCTACTCAACTCATTTCTCGTTACCTGAAAAATAGTTGTAAGGGTGAGTTCTGTAACACCCCGATAATAATATAATAATTATTTAAATTAAGTTAATAATATGTTTATTAATTTAATTAGATAATTGAATTATTATTATTATTATTTTGGAATAATAATTATTGGGATAATTATTTATTGGAATAAAATAAGTTGGAATAATAAAAAGTCCCATTTTTTTGGTAAAAAGGGTTTGCACGTGAAAAGGAAAACACAGAGAAGCGGTTGAAAGTGGAAAAAGGGCAAAAAGGCAGAGCAAGAGAAGAGGAAAAGCTTGGAGCTCAGAGATTGCTGGATTAACTCAGGTAAGGGGGGTTTTATCATCGATTAACGGGTATTATGGGATGATATGTACTGGGTAGTAAGAAACTATTGTTTTACCTCTGATTAGATTGATGCATGATGAATTGTGAACCCTTTGGATGAACGAAATTGGGGTATAATTGAGAAAGAATTCGTAGGAATTAGATGTAAAAGTGTCAAATTTTGTGTAATCGAATAAGATACGAATTGTGTTGAAAATATGAATGATTTCTGTGTAGAAATTGGACTGTGGAAGGTTTGATTGGGTAGATCTCGTAGCAGAGAAAGCCATGGCAGATCTGAGAGTTCTGGTCTCTGGTCATACGCGTATGGCACTAGGCAATACGCGTATGAGATGGCTGGTACGCGTATGGCACTAGGCAATACGCGTATGGATGAGGAAGATGAAATTTTGAACGTGAAATGGTCTCTGGTGGTACGCGTATGGGGAAGTGATACGCGTAGCATACGCGTATGAGACAGGTGATACGCGTATGGGTTGGGCGAGGAAATGCGCAATACGCGTATGAGAGTGGGCATTACGCATATGGATTTGGTCAGGCGTGGGCAATACGCGTATGGGCATAGGCAATACGCGTATGGGCAGAATTGTGTATTTTCTGTGCTGTTGTTGTGCAGTTTTGGTTGTTTAGGCTGAGTGTTGTAATTCAGCTGATGTATGACATATTAGGGATCATTTCCCGTGGCTTTGAGTAGTATAGGTATTAGTAGAGTGTACTAATACTGTGGTTGTTGTTTGTCATGATCTGATATGCTTATGTGATAAAATATTGAGGATGCCTGATGATATGCATATCATTGTGAATGTATATATTATGCATGGCATAGCCTTTGGGGCTGTAGCTAATTCCCATGGTGAGGAATTAGTGAGTGAATCATTGTGGATTTGTTGTTGATGTTTGCATGCTAGATGATTAGTGTGCATAGTCTAGCCTTCGGGGCTGTAGCTAATTCCCACGGTGAGGAATTAGTGAGTGAGTCATTAGATCTCAAATGAGTGGGACTAGTGAGCTTAGTAGCCGTATCTGGATTTGATCGGTGAGCTTGAACTGTATGTTCAAGAATAGTCGGTACCGCATGTGTGGAGTCTCATTTCATAATGAATGTATGGCATATAATATGAATGGATGTATTCCAGTATTATATGTGTGTTATGTGTTGTGTTGTTGATGTTGAGTATGGTTGAGATTATACATATGCTATATGTTACTGTTGAATATGATGTTTGAACGGATATTGCCGTTGCTGAGTGCGTAGTCTGATTAGGGTGAATTGATGTGTTATTTACTTAGCATTACATGTTGTTCTATAATGCTTATTATATTGATTGAGGAACTCACCCTTACATCTATTTTTCAGGTAACGAGCAGTGAGTTGAGTAGAAGTTAGTGCTATGGAGTCTAGCGTCGTCCTTAGTGGGTCATGCTCTGGTAGATGTAACATCGGGAGGGAATGTTTGACTATGTTTTAATTTAGTTGTTGATTCAACTTTACATGTAATGTAGTACATGATTTGAATGTCGATGTTTTGTACCCGCTGCGAATTATGCAAAAGAGTCTTATTTTGATTTAATAAATGAGCATGACAGGATATTTGATAATTGTTGTGAAATGATTGTGTGACACCCTTCGGGGCATAATTGCTCTGATTGATATGTTATTATTTTAATTAAATATTTTGGGGTATTTAGAAGGGTGTTACATTAGTGGTATCAGAGCCTGGTCGGTCGAGTCGAGTCGTAATTATTCTGTTTCCCCTGTACGGTATAGGTGTTGTGTAACCTATCAGTACTCATGGTTTTAGTTTGTTTGGGTTTTCAGAATAGAGATGGCTGGAAGAGGTAGAGATGATGCTGCAATTGCTGAGGCTCTGGGTATGCTAGCTGGAGTACTTGGAGGAAATCCGAATGTTGTGGGAATGGGAGCTGCTCGTCAACTGAGTGAGTTCCAGAAGAACAATCCTCCAATGTTCAAGGGAGCATACGATCCAGATGGCGCTCAGAAGTGGTTGAAGGAGATCGAGAGAATCTTCCGAGTAACTGAGTGTGCCGAGAACCAGAAGGTCAGGTTCGGTACGCATATGCTATCAGAAGAAGCTGATGATTGGTGGGTTGCTACCCGCACTGAGTTGGAAGCTGCTGGAGGTGCTGAGATCACTTGGGCTGTGTTCAGAGAGAGATTTCTGAGGAAGTACTTTCCAGAGGATGTCAGAGGGAAGAAAGAAATATAATTCTTGGAATTGAAGCAGGGTAACCGGTCTGTTACTGAGTATGCTGCTAAGTTCACAGAGCTGTCAAAGTATTATACTCCCTACAGTGAGGCTACTGGGGAATTTTCCAAATGTGTGAAGTTTGAGAACGGGCTGCGTCCCGAGATCAAGCAGGCGATTGGATATCAGCGGATCAGGGTGTTTTCTGATTTGGTTGACTGTTGCAGGATTTTCGAACAGGATTCCAAGGCTAGAGCAGAGAGCTATCAGCAAAGGGTTGATAGGAAAGGCAAGAGTCAGAATGACCGTGGAAAACCGTATGCAGCTGGCAAAGGTTTTCAGAGACAGAGTGGGATGAAGAGGCCTAGTGGGGGAGACTCTAGTGCCCCTGTTAAGTGTTATAGATGTGGTCGGGCTGGACATCGTGTCCATGAGTGTACCAGTGCTGAGATGAAGTGTTTCAAGTGTGGAAAAGGTGGTCATTTGGCTGCAGAGTGTCGGTTGAAGACTGTGACTTGTTTCAACTGTGGAGAAGTGGGTCATATCAGTCCACAGTGTCCTAAGCCGAAGAAAGAGAATCAGTCAGGAGGCAAGGTCTTTGCTTTATCGGGTTCTGAGACTTCTGCAGATGATCGTTTGATCCGAGGTACGTGTTATATTAATGGCTTTCCTCTTGTAGCTATTATTGACACAGGTGCGACTCATTCTTTTATATCTTTGGATTGTGCTGTGAAACTTAAGTTAGAGATATCTGAGATGTTGGGTAGTATGGTGATTGATACTCCTGCGAAGGGTTCAGTGACTACTACTTCGGTTTGTTTGAATTGTCCTTTAAGTATTTTTGGTAGAGACTTTGGGATAGACCTTGTGTGTCTTCCACTAGTGCAGATTGATGTTATCCTGGGTATGAATTGGTTGGTGTTTAACCGAGTCTCTATCAACTGTTTTGATAAGACTGTGATATTTCCTGGGATTGAGGAAGGAAAGAGTTTGTTTCTATCTGCAAGACAGGTGAATGAGGCAGTAGTAGATGGGGCAGAGTTGTTTATGCTGTTAGCGACTATGGAAGCTAAAGATAAACTGGTGATTGGTGATCTAGCTGTGGTGTGTGATTTTCCTGATGTGTTTCCGGAAGAGGTGAATGAATTGCCGCCAGAGCGTGAAGTTGAGTTCTCGATTGATTTGGTACCTGGTACTAGACCGATATCGATGGCTCCGTACCGTATGTCTGCTGTTGAGTTAGCTGAATTGAAGAGTCAGCTGGAAGACCTGTTGGATAAGAAATTTATTCGTCCGAGTGTGTCACCGTGGGGTGCACCAGTGTTGTTGGTTAAGAAGAAGGAAGGTACTATGAGGTTGTGTGTGGACTATAGGCAACTGAATAAAGTGACGATCAAGAATCGGTATCCTTTGCCGAGGATTGATGACTTGATGGATCAGTTGGTTGGTGCGAGTGTGTTCAGCAAAATAGATTTGAGATCTGGGTATCATCAGATACGTGTGAAAACTGAAGATATTCAGAAGACTGCTTTCAGAACAAGGTATGGACATTATGAGTATTCTGTAATGCCGTTTGGTGTGACTAATGCGCCTGGAGTATTTATGGAGTATATGAATAGGATTTTCCATCCGTATCTAGATCAGTTTGTCGTGGTGTTTATTGATGACATTTTGGTGTATTCGAAATCTGAAGAAGAGCATGCTGAGCATTTGAGAGTGGTTTTAGAAGTTCTCCGAGAAAAGAAGTTATTTGCTAAACTCTCTAAATGTGAATTTTGGTTAGAAGAGGTGAGTTTTCTTGGTCATGTGATTTCAAGAGGTGGTGTTGCTGTTGATCCTTCTAAGATAGAAGCGGTGTCTAAGTGGGAAGCTCCGAAGTCTGTTGCTGAGATTCGAAGTTTTCTTGGTTTGGCTGGTTATTATAGGAAGTTCATTGAGGGATTTTCTAAGTTGGCGTTACCGTTGACGATGTTGACTAGAAAGGGGCAAGCGTTTGTTTGGGATTCGAAATGTGAAGAAGGTTTCCAAGAGTTAAAGAGAAGGTTGACTACTGCTCCTATCCTGATATTACCGAGTTCGTCGGAACTATTCGAGGTTTACTGTGATGCTTCATTGTTGGGTTTGGGTGGTGTGTTGATGCAGAATAAGCAGGTTATAGCTTATGCTTCGAGACAGCTGAGGGTTCATGAGAGGAACTATCCGACACACGATTTAGAGTTGGCAGCTGTGGTGTTTGTTCTGAAGTTGTGGAGGTGTCATACCCCAAAATTTGCCCATTAGTATTTCAAGACATTTCAGGGCACTCCGACTCATTTTTATGACACTTAAAGGAACAAAGGCCCAGCTCGCGAATGACCCAAATTGGCCTACTCGCTACACGCTCACCTAGTGATAATATGAAAGTGGTTTATTTGGAAGCGGAGGAAAAGGGGTGCAAAAAGGAAAGAAAACGATCCAAACAGCAAAGCCCAACCCAAAGTACAAGAACACGGGTGTGGCATCTGTGACGAGCGTCACAGAGGCTGTGACGAGCGTCACGCCTACCCCTGTGACGGGCGTCACACATGGTGTGACGAACGTCACACCATTCCCCTACTTTGTGGGCGCAGGCAACGCTTCGGAGACTTGAAGATCCGTTGGGCCCTAGATCCACGCGCGCGTTGAAGACTTTTTGGGCAGCATGCATGACCTAATGACACCAATATAAATAGCCACCTTGAAAACCTAAAAGGGGGAGCTTTTTCCGAGATTCTTTTTCCTTTGCCGTTTTCGCCTTTGCATTTTTTCTTCTTTTCCAGCAGCTTAGGCATTGTGTTTTACAAGTGCTACACTATTTCTTTTGCAATTCCGGATTCCCTTTTGGTATTTAGTTAATTCTTTTCGCACAATAGTTTCTACAACGGAAACTATTGTGTGCCCTTTTACCGAATCTAATCTTACGGCGGCAGCAAGGTCACCTCCGCTCAATTCTATCCGATCGGCCAATTCAAGGTTGCGACTCAATTGCAAACAGGTTTGCGTTACTATTATCGCTTTATGTTCCTAATTCACATGTGATATCATAATTGAGATTCATAAATATATTTGAGGCTTTGCATGTAACTTAAGTATGCCTGGATACTTTGAATTGTTGTAATGGATGCCGCTGTTCTTCGTCCTATTTTGATCTTTGCCCATCTGACCTGTTTTATCATAACCATGCTTTGTTTACCTATTACTTTGGTGCAACTCTCGATTGCACCCTGATTTGGTATTCTAACCCGTTTGCTGAATTTTGCAAAGGTTCATATGTCCCGGGAAAAGATTGCTGTTTAGGTCTCCCACTTTATTTGTGGGATACCCTTGTGGAGATTCACCCTAAGTGGCCTAATTAATTTTAATGTGTTCATTTTAATGTCTTAATTTTAATGTATTAATTTTAATGTATTAATTTTAATGCATTGATTTTAGTATGGACTTAATTACTTAATTGACTTTAAAATATGACCTTTAAATAAGTGATCTTGGACCTCTCTTTGCTGCCTTACGGTATTACGATAACGGTCATGTCCCGCGAATGTAGGGATACACTTAGCAAAGACCCTTCGATTAAATCATCATAAAATAAATCATGGTCCCTCGGATGTTGCCTTCAAAAATACGATTTTGTCCCTCGATGACCCTTCGGTATAGCCTACGGTTAAATGATGAAAGTCCCTTCGAATGCTAAGGTATCCTCACAACTGTTGCCTTCAATGACCTATCGATGACCCTACGATGACCCTTCTACATCCCAAGGATGAAACTACTTACTTCTCAATAGTAAGGACAATTTTACCCTCATAAGGATAGGAAACGCCCGGAAAGACCTCGGACAGGTATAACCTTAATTGCTCATTCATAACAAAAAAAATGCTTTTCACACCTCACACCTTTCAAACATCCTTTTTTAGAAAATCACCACTTAGCATACATCCGTACTAGGATCATTGCCGGGTTATATTTTTCTAAACTACTTTCAAAAAACTATACGAGATAACCACTTTGTATACATTCATGCAAGAATCATTACAAAGTTAAATTCTCGTTTTCAAAACATTTTTCATACATTTCTCAACCACTTTTTTTCAAACAAGGAAAACATAAATGATTGAGCAATTAAGAGCCCATGGATAACCATGGATACAAAGGGTGCTAATACCTTCCCTTTGTATAAAGTACCTCCCGAACCTAAGAATTTAAAATTAAGGTCTTTCCTGTTCTTTTCCGCCTTTCCTTATGGGATAAAAGAAAAGTCGGTGGCGACTCTTGCTAACCGCGACATTGCGATTAAAAATCCAATAAAGTCCAGTTCACCGTATGACAGAACTGGCGACTCTGCTGGGGATTACAAAGAGAGGTCCATCTTAAAAAAAAAAAAATCATTTATGTTTTATTATTCCTTCTTTTAAGGGGGCTTTGAGTGAAAGATCCTACACCCGGATCTAGTGTACCTTAGGTAAGTAGCAATAGATCATCGCGACTATCCGGCGTATACTGGAATGGTCAAAATGATAGCTACGGTTAATGTGACACTTTGGTTGTCCTGATGGTCCTCATGTTATTTGAGGAAAAATTTGGCTTCCGCGTGGTGTCATCAAAGCATTAACCAGACCTTTAGAACCCTAATTGACTCATCCTAGCCATTAGAAAGTAGTGAGATAACTGGCTTCGGTTCCGACTGAGGTTGGTTGATACTCGATACTACACTCTTTGAGATTGGACTTTAGGGAAGCTTCGGTCAACCACTTGGTGTTGCACTGAAGTGGACCTAAAGAAAGATCGATGATCTGAGATCCTTCTAGAACCCGGTTATTATTCTAGGACAGGTTGAACCAACCAAACTTCAGTGGGGAGGGTACTTACCTATGGAACTCATGCAAGCCTTAAAACCTAGGAATAATTGTTGTGTGACATGCTTGTGCTTGCATAACATCATAACATCATAACATCATAACATCATCATACTAACCATTTCAAGGACTTAGGAATTTAGCTTTGCTCTGTTGAACAGGTTATGGCTTCCAGGAAGACCATCCGGATCAATTTTGTAGCAATCTCTCCTCAACTCAAGGATTTAGTGTCAGAACTTCCCGATCATGCTCAGTTCAGCAAGAAACACGGTCATCTCCTCAATTTGGTTACCACTGGTTTCAAAGAAGATATGATGAGAGTCCTATTCCAGTTCTTCGATCCCAAACATCATTGCTTCACTTTCCCAGATTATCAGTTGGTACCCACATTAGAAGAATTCTCCCAGCTGCTTGGGATACCTATCCTGGATCAAATACCTTTCAGTGGTTTAGAAAAGAGGCCAAAATCTGAAGAAGTTGCCGCAGCTTTACACATGACGAAGTCCGACATCGAAGCTAATTGGGTAACAAGGAGTGGAGTTAAGGGTTTACTTGCCAAATTCCTGACAAATAAGGCCCGAGAATTCTTAAAAGTTATGAACGTCCGTGCTTTCGAAGACATCCTGGCATTGCTAATCTATGGCTTGGTGTTATTCCCTAATCCAGACCAATTCATAGACATGAATGCTATTAAGATATTTCTCACTCATAACCCTGTACCTACCTTGCTGGGAGACATTCTGCATTCCCTCCACACTCGTACCATGAAAAGGCAAGGGACTCTCATGTGCTGCATACCTCTATTGTCTAGGTGGTTTATTTCACACCTTCCTCAATCAGTCTTGAAGAATGAGCAAAATCTGAGATGGTCTCAAAAGATAATGTCACTCTCCCATTCAGACATCTGTTGGTGTCCTCAGTTCAAGGAAAATGTTACCATCATTGATCGTTGTGGCGAGTTCCCTAATGTACCACTCCTAGGGATAAGGGGAGGTATTACTTATAATCCTGCCTTAGCCCTACGTCAGTTTGGGCATGCTCGAAGAGATGGTCCACATGAAATGATTATTCAAGGTACAGTGTTTGACTATGACAATGACTCTCAAGGTCTCCGCCAAAGGTTTGTACGAGCTTGGGGCATGGTGAAAAGAAGCAATTTAGGAAAGAAAAATTCTATTCCTATGGAGCCTTATCTCAGATGGGTGCGCGCCAGAGCTCGCGAACTTGTCATGCCATATCTTGCGGTCGGACCATTGACTGTTGAATCAGAGGCCGAAGGAGCTACTTCCCAGATCATTCCTTATCCAGATATGCCTACTGATGTTGAGGAATTGAAAAGATCCTGGACCCAGTTGAGAGAAGAGAGAGATACTTTCGAAGCTCAGTTCAATGCAGAAAGGAAGAAAGTGTTAGAGCTCACCAGTCAGCTTAATGAGGAACGAAGACTCAATGCATATCTTCGCCCGAAAAGAAGTCGCCCCTGGGAGACTTGAGCTTTGTATTTTTACTATTATTCCTTTTGTAATGAACATTGAAAAAAAGTAGCAATAAAACATTTCCCTCTTGTTGGGGATTTATGCAGAGTTAAATTCCAAAAGTCCTTGAAAACATTCCATACATTGCATAGCATAACATTGCATAACAGGTATTCTACAAGTTCAATGTTCTCACGGTCTTCATTGCAAACAGAAAAATGGATCTCGAACAGACTGTCAAAGATCTCCAGACTCAGAATGCTCAATTCAAGGAGATGATGTTAAGCTTATCCAAGGGGCAGGAGGAACTGAAGGCTCTGTTGTTCGAAAAGAAGAAAGACAAGAAAGCTGTGAGTTTCATTAACCCGGGAAGAAGGCGTAAAGGACAGGCTATGGGAATCAAATTTGGAATCCCGAATGGTCCAGAAGAGGGGGCGGAGAATGACTCAGAGGAAGAGAAGGCTGATTTCTCCAACCCTGAGGATGACGACGAGGACTATGAAAATGAACAGTACTCTCCAAGAGATGATAAGTACAAATTGCTGGAAGAACGCATGCTAGCTATGGAAGGTCAGAAGACGCCTGGTCTAGATTTCGAAAGTTTGGGTCTGGTCTCCGATGTGACCATTCCCCGCAAATTCAAAATCCCCACTTTCACTAAGTACGATGGTGCATCCTGTCCTCAAATGCATTTAAGGGCTTATGTGAGAAAGATTCAGCCGCACACCACTGACAAGAAACTATGGATCCATTTCTTCCAAGAGAGCCTGTCTGGCACTCAGTTGGAATGGTATTATCAGCTCGACAGCTCTGACATCCGCACCTGGACTGATTTAGCGACAGCCTTCTACAAGCAGTACCAGTACAACTCTGAGTTAGCACTTACCCGGCTACAGTTGCAGAATATGGCCATGGGATCTAAAGAAAGCTTCAAAGAGTATGCTCAGAAATGGAGAGATTTGGCTGGCAGAGTCAAACCCCCTATGACTGATCGAGAGTTAGTGGACATGTTCATGGGTACGCTGACTGGCCCATTCTACAGCCATCTACTGGGAAGTTCTTCATCAGGTTTCACTGAACTTATACTGACAGGTGAACGGGTAGAGAGCGGCATTCGAAGTGGAAAGATACAGGCAACTACTTCTGCAAGCACCAAAAAGTCCTATCAGGGAAAGAATGAATCAAATGCTGTGTACAGTGAAAGGAAGCATAACAAGAAGAATCGTGACCATATTGTTGGGGCAGTTACAATTGCCGCCCCGCCAGCTCAAAACTTCCAGCAAAGACCAGACAGACCAAGAAGGCAGTTTAGCAAACTCAATATGACTTTAGCACAAGCACTGCAAAGTATGCTAAAGGTAAACTTAATCACTCTCAGAGGTCCTCCTGCAAATGTCAACACTACTTCGCCTCGTTATAATCCCAATGCCAGGTGTGCATATCACTCCGATAGCCCCGGACACGATACAAACGATTGTTGGTTGTTGAAGAACAAAATTCAGGATATGATCGACGCTGGGGAAATTGAGTTCGAGCCTCCGGAGACTCCTAATGTCATCACTGCCCCTCTGCCTAATCATGACAAGACTGTCAATGCTGTGGAGGATACTGATAACGGTTGTGACTTGGATAGCTGGATTCTCCCAATAATTGATGATGGACTCAATAATTGGAAGGCTGAAGACACTATCCCGATTTTCTCTAGTCAGGAGTAATTGTTATTGCTATTTTAGTGTTTCAAAGCATTGTGTCTATACCCGGGGCATAATAGCTAATTTTTCAAGGGTTTGTCATTCTCATAAGCATATTCATATTCAATAAATCAATGGACTTTTTGCATTCAAATATTGCGCTCTTTATCTTTCCTGTCATTTTTCAAATAAGCTATGCTTTCTTGCACACACTCACGTAACAAATTGCGTATCCACATCCACTCTGGATCCTGTTGATAATAGTTCTGCTACTTTTCATTATGACTTCGAAAATCCGATCTACCAAGCCGAAGATGGAAGTGAGGAAGATTGTGAAGTACCTGAAGAACTTGCCAGACTGTTACTGAAAGAAGAAAGGACTGTACAGCCGCATGAGGAGTCAATTGAAACTGTCGATCTGAGTACTAAAAGTAGACAAGAAAGAAGTCAGAAGCCTCTTGGGGCACTTGAATTACATTGCCCGGTTTATATCCTACTTGACTGCTACTTGCAAACCTATCTTCAAATTACTGAGGACAGTCAAGAGATGATGAATGTCAGGAAACTTTTGATAAAATCAAGAAGTGTCTCCAAGAACCTCCAATTCTGACACCACCAGTTGAAGGAAGACCTCTAATCATGTATTTGACCGTGTTAGAAAATCCAATGAGGTGTGTTGGGGCAACATGACGAGTCTGGTCGAAAAGAGCATGCCATATACCGCCTTAGCAAAAGGTACCGACTGTGAAACAAGATACTCATAGCTCGAGAAAGCTTGCTGCGCTTTGGCTTGGGCTGCTCGCCGACTAAGACAGTACATGTTGAATCATACCACTTTATTGATTTCTAAGATGGGTTCTATCAAATATCTATTCGAGAAACTTGTTGTCTCCTGAAAGAGTTATCACTGATAATAGTGCTAATTTGAACAACAAGATGGTTACTGAACTCTGCACGCGGTTCAAAATAAAACACTCTAATTCTTCTCCGTACCGGCCAAGGATGAACGGCGCCGTGGAGGCTGCTAACAATGTCCAGAAGCTTATACAAAAGATGACAGTAATGTACAAAGACTGGCATGAGATGTTACCATTTGCTTTTCATGACTATCGCACTTCAGTACGCACTTCGACAGGGGCAGCTCCGTTCTCTTTAGTCTATGGAATGGAAGCCATCTCACCAGTGGAAGTTCAGGTTCCCTCGCTAAGAATCATGAAAGAGGCGGGCTTAGATGAAGAGGAACGGATTCAGACTCGACTCGATCAGATAAATTTGATGGATGAGAAGAGACTTGCGGCTGTATGTCACGGGCAGATATATCAGAAGCGCATGACCAGGGCATTCAACAAAAAGGTCAAGAGACAAGTGTATCAAATTGGCGACTTGGTGATCAAGCGTATCATTCTACCACAAGGGGATCCCAGAGGCAAGTGGACTCCCACATACGAAGGGCCATTTGTGGTTAAGAAGGTATTCTCTGGTGGAGCCATGATACTTGCTACAATGGATGGCGAAGACTTCCCGCATCCTGTGAACGCGGACATAGTTAAAAAATACTACGCATAACAGAGACCCGCTAGGTCGACGTACCTAGGCAAAAGTAAGGGCATCCCGGCGAACCAAAAGGGTTCGGGCAAAAATTAGGGATAAACATATAAAAATGTACACCCGGCAAGTCGAAAACCTGAAAAGGCGGCTTGGGCAAAAACGGGTATCCTGGTGGACTGAAAACCTGAAAAGGCGGTCCAGGCAAAAATTAGGGATTCAAGCGTATGACTATGTCCCGTTCTCTGTCAGCTTCAACCAAGTTCAAGGGACTGAACAAGCCAATCACCTCTATCCGACAGCAGGAGATGAGATGCTTGAAGACATGATGACAGTAGTGGAATTAAAATCAATAGGACTTCTTCCACATAGCTTTCTCCTTGTTTTCGACAATTTCCTCTTACTAGGATTTCTGTCTCCCTTACACAAGTTGCCTGTTTATGGGCCCTCTTTCGAAATCAATACAATTTTATCTCCAAAAAAGATGCTTTTGTTTTCACTTTTTCTGTTTTGTTTGCGTAAATGTCCATTGATTTAACTTGAATTGACTTATGCACTTGAATATGACCAATGTTTACAAAAATGCATGCCTAAAATAGCAATAGCAATTACTACACGACTTCGGGATCGAGGAGAAGGTCTAACCACGCTTTCCAAGGAGGCTGTTACTAATTCGATTCCCCGGCAACGCCAACTACTCCCCAGAAGAGGTCGGCACCGCCCTACCGAAAGGTCATCCCTTCCATCCCCAGCCAGGCCCCGTTGGACAGAACCCAAATCCCCAGCTAAGGAAGGGCCATCAATACAAATATCTCCGACCCGAAGACTGAGATTTGTTTCCCCAGTAGAGTCCCCTGGAAGAACGTTTCAGATACATAGTGCATTCATTACATCACTTCACATCACATACCTACATACAATGTTCATTCCGCATCATATACATTACATCATTTCACAGCCCACGCATGCATACAACATTTGCATCTCATGCACCATGACATGGCATGAAGCTAACTTTATTTTTCAGGTTAATTATCCTCTTGATACAATCAAAACAAAGGTCCATTCAGACGGGCATCCTTATCAATTACATTCAGGATTCAACTACATCTTTCGGATATACTCCATGTCACCATTCATTCTGACATCCTCCTAACGATGGCATCTATAAGCCCATCCCCAGTAAATTGTTGCAAATACTATCAGATACAGCCTAGCGTACGGTTCACTCTGATTCAGCTCAACCTATGACCTTCAACAACTCAGATACGATCTAGCGTACGATCCATTCTGACCTTCTTCAAATCTTCAAATACCACTCAAATACAGTCTAATGTACGACCAAGTTGGACCTTCAAGTCAGATTCTGCAAATACAGTCTAATGTACGACCAAGTTAGACCGTCAAGTCCTCGGACAACTCAGATAAGGTTTAATGTACGACCAAGTTAGACCTTTATCTGCTCAGATGCTACCTTCGGACAGGTACATTTCTGAATGGTAGTCTAGTATACGACTACTCCCTTGCTCAGGTGCTACCTTCGGACAGGTACATTCCTGAATGGTATACGACTACTCCCTTGCTCAGGTGCTACCTTCGGACAGGTACATTCCTGAATGGTAGTCTGGTATACGGCTACTTCCCTGCTCAGGTGCTACCTTCGGACAGGTACATTCCTGAATGGTAGTCTGGTATACGACTACTCCCTTGCTCAGGTGCTACCTTCGGACAGGTACATTCCTGAATGGTAGTCTGGTATACGACTACTTCCTTGCTCAGGTGCTACCTTCGGACAGGTACATTCCTGAATGGTAGTCTGGTATACGGCTACTCCTTTTCTCAGGTGCTACCTTCGGACAGGTACATTCCTGAATGGTAGTCTAGTATACGACTACTTCCTTGCTCAGGTGCTACCTTCGGACAGGTACATTCCTGAATGGTAGTCTGGTATACGGCTACTCCCTTGCTCAGGTGCTACCTTCGGACAGGTACATTCCTGAATGGCAGTCTGGTATACGGCTATTCCCTTGCTCAGGTGCTACCGTCGGACAGGTACATTCCTGAATGGTAGTCTGGTATACGACTACTCCCTCTTCAAGCAGATTCAGCCTAATGGACGGCTCATTCTGCAACTCAGAACCGATCTGGCGTACGATCCGTTCTGATCTTTCATCCCCATCAAAGTCACCTGCCTAACGAACAGCTCACTCTGGTATTCAGATACGGTCCAGTGTATGACCCATTCTGATCCCTTATCCCCAGCAGTATATAGCATACTCTGACTCCCCAGCAAAGTCAACAGCATGATGGATGATTCACTATACGATCTAGCGTATGACCCGGTATGACACCCATGTCTTCAGATATCGTCTAACGTACGACACAGTCTGAAGCTCCCCTCATCAAACTTCCTGGATGGCATCTTTAAGCCCATCTCCATCAAGACCAATTGACAAGCGCAAATTTTCGGGGCATTCTAGTGTTCAATAATCTTCCACCTCCAGACCACGAATGATGCACATACCATTCTACTCTCTCGGTTCAAGAATATTGAACAGGGGCAGCTGTCATACCCCAAAATTTGCCCATTAGTATTTCAAGACATTTCAGGGCACTCCGACTCATTTTTATGACACTTAAAGGAACAAAGGCCCAGCTCGCGAGTGACCCAAATTGGCCTACTCGCTACACGCTCACCTAGTGATAATATGAAAGTGGTTTATTTGGAAGCGGAGGAAAAGGGGTGCAAAAAGGAAAGAAAACGATCCAAACAGCAAAGCCCAACCCAAAGTACAAGAACACGGGTGTGGCATCTGTGACGAGCGTCACAGAGGCTGTGACGAGCGTCACGCCTACCCCTGTGACGGGCGTCACACATGGTGTGACGAACGTCACACCATTCCCCTACTTTGTGGGCGCAGGCAACGCTTCGGAGACTTGAAGATCCGTTGGGCCCTAGATCCACGCGCGCGTTGAAGACTTTTTGGGCAGCATGCATGACCTAATGACACCAATATAAATAGCCACCTTGAAAACCTAAAAGGGGGAGCTTTTTCCGAGATTCTTTTTCCTTTGCCGTTTTCGCCTTTGCATTTTTTCTTCTTTTCCAGCAGCTTAGGCATTGTGTTTTACAAGTGCTACACTATTTCTTTTGCAATTCCGGATTCCCTTTTGGTATTTAGTTAATTCTTTTCGCACAATAGTTTCTACAACGGAAACTATTGTGTGCCCTTTTACCGAATCTAATCTTACGGCGGCAGCAAGGTCACCTCCGCTCAATTCTATCCGATCGGCCAATTCAAGGTTGCGACTCAATTGCAAACAGGTTTGCGTTACTATTATCGCTTTATGTTCCTAATTCACATGTGATATCATAATTGAGATTCATAAATATATTTGAGGCTTTGCATGTAACTTAAGTATGCCTGGATACTTTGAATTGTTGTAATGGATGCCGCTGTTCTTCGTCCTATTTTGATCTTTGCCCATCTGACCTGTTTTATCATAACCATGCTTTGTTTACCTATTACTTTGGTGCAACTCTCGATTGCACCCTGATTTGGTATTCTAACCCGTTTGCTGAATTTTGCAAAGGTTCATATGTCCCGGGAAAAGATTGCTGTTTAGGTCTCCCACTTTATTTGTGGGATACCCTTGTGGAGATTCACCCTAAGTGGCCTAATTAATTTTAATGTGTTCATTTTAATGTCTTAATTTTAATGTATTAATTTTAATGTATTAATTTTAATGCATTGATTTTAGTATGGACTTAATTACTTAATTGACTTTAAAATATGACCTTTAAATAAGTGATCTTGGACCTCTCTTTGCTGCCTTACGGTATTACGATAACGGTCATGTCCCGCGAATGTAGGGATACACTTAGCAAAGACCCTTCGATTAAATCATCATAAAATAAATCATGGTCCCTCGGATGTTGCCTTCAAAAATACGATTTTGTCCCTCGATGACCCTTCGGTATAGCCTACGGTTAAATGATGAAAGTCCCTTCGAATGCTAAGGTATCCTCACAACTGTTGCCTTCAATGACCTATCGATGACCCTACGATGACCCTTCTACATCCCAAGGATGAAACTACTTACTTCTCAATAGTAAGGACAGTTTTACCCTCATAAGGATAGGAAACGCCCGGAAAGACCTCGGACAGGTATAACCTTAATTGCTCATTCATAACAAAAAAATGCTTTTCACACCTCACACCTTTCAAACATCCTTTTTTAGAAAATCACCACTTAGCATACATCCGTACTAGGATCATTGCCGGGTTATATTTTTCTAAACTACTTTCAAAAAACTATACGAGATAACCACTTTGTATACATTCATGCAAGAATCATTACAAAGTTAAATTCTCGTTTTCAAAACATTTTTCATACATTTCTCAACCACTTTTTTTCAAACAAGGAAAACATAAATGATTGAGCAATTAAGAGCCCATGGATAACCATGGATACAAAGGGTGCTAATACCTTCCCTTTGTATAAAGTACCTCCCGAACCTAAGAATTTAAAATTAAGGTCTTTCCTGTTCTTTTCCGCCTTTCCTTATGGGATAAAAGAAAAGTCGGTGGCGACTCTTGCTAACCGCGACATTGCGATTAAAAATCCAATAAAGTCCAGTTCACCGTATGACAGGAGGCATTATTTGTACGGATCAAGATTTGAGGTTTTCAGTGATCATAAAAGTTTGAAGTATTTGTTTGATCAGAAAGAGCTAAATATGAGACAGAGGAGATGGTTAGAATTTCTGAAGGATTATGATTTTAGTTTGAATTACCATCCGGGTAAAGCAAATGTAGTGGCTGACGCATTGAGTAGGAAATCATTGCATATGTCTATGTTAATGGTTAAAGAATTGGATTTAATTGAGCAGTTTAGAGATTTGAGTTTGGTGTGTGAAAGTACTCACAATAGTGTTAAATTGGGAATGTTGAAGTTAACGAGTAATATTTTGGATGAGATCAGAGAGGGTCAGAAATCCGATATGCTTTTGGTTGATAAGTTGACTTTAGTGAATCAAGGTCAAGGTGGTGAATTCAGAGTTGATGAGAATGGTGTTTTGAGATTTGGTAATCGGGTGTGTATTCCGGATGTTACTGAGCTTAAGAAGAGCATTCTTGAAGAAGGACATCGTAGTGGTTTGAGTATTCATCCTGGAGCTACGAAGATGTATCATGATTTGAAAAAGTTATTTTGGTGGCCGGGAATGAAGAAAGAAATTGCGAGTTTTGTTTATTCTTGTTTGACTTGTCAGAAGTCAAAGATTGAGCATCAGAAGCCGTCTGGGCTAATGCAACCGTTGGCTATTCCAAAGTGGAAGTGGGATAGTATCAGTATGGATTTTGTTTCTGGTTTGCCGAGGACAAGTAAGAATTTTGAGGCTATATGGGTAATTGTTGATAGATTGACAAAGTCGGCTCATTTCATTCCGATCAGAATGGATTATCCGTTAGAGAGATTAGCCGAGTTGTATATTGAGAAGATTGTAAGTTTGCATGGTATTCCGTCGAGTATTGTTTCGGACAGAGATCCTAGATTTACATCGAAATTTTGGGAAGGATTGCAGAAGGCTTTGGGAACTAAGCTGAGATTGAGTTCTGCATATCATCCGCAGACTGATGGTCAGACTGAGAGGACGATTCAGTCATTAGAGGATCTTTTGAGAGCTTGTGTTTTGGAAAAGGGAGGTGCTTGGGATTGTTATTTACCTTTGATTGAGTTTACCTACAACAATAGTTTTCATTCGAGCATTGGTATGGCACCGTTTGAAGCCTTGTATGGTAGGAGATGTCGGACACCTTTATGTTGGTATGAGTCCGGTGAGAGTGTTGTGGTTGGACCCGGAGATTGTTCAACAAACTACGGAAAGGATTAAGATGATTCAGGAGAAGATGAGAATTGCTCAGAGTCGTCAGAAGAGTTATCATGATAAGAGGAGGAAGTCACTTGAGTTCCAAGAGGGAGATCATGTGTTTCTTCGTGTTACTCCGATAACTGGTGTTGGTCGAGCTTTGAAGTCAAGGAAGTTGACACCTCGATTTATTGGTCCTTATCAGATTTTGGAGAGGATAGGAGAGGTAGCCTATCGTATCGCTTTACCGCCGTCGCTTGCAAATTTGCATGAGGTTTTTCATGTGTCTCAGTTGAGGAGGTACATTCATGATCCGTCGCATGTAGTCCAAATAGATGATGTACACGTGAGAGATAACCTGACTGTGGAAACATCACCTATGAGGATCGAGGATCGAGAGTTGAAGCAGTTGCGGGGTAAAGAGATTGCCTTGGTAAAGGTAGCTTGGGGAGGACCAGCAGGTGGCAACGT
Organism: Lathyrus oleraceus; assembly: GCF_024323335.1. Lineage (NCBI taxonomy): Eukaryota > Viridiplantae > Streptophyta > Magnoliopsida > Fabales > Fabaceae > Lathyrus > Lathyrus oleraceus. Next base: position 258,671,829 of record NC_066580.1, read on the forward strand.
GACTTGGGAACTGGAGAGTAAGATGAAGGAGTCTTACCCAGAGTTGTTCGCTTCAGGTATGTTTTCGAGGACGAAAACTCTTTTAGGGGGGGAGAGTTGTAACACCCCGATAATAATATAATAATTATTTAAATTAAGTTAATAATATGTTTATTAATTTAATTAGATAATTGAATTATTATTATTATTATTTTGGAATAATAATTATTGGGATAATTATTTATTGGAATAAAATAAGTTGGAATAATAAAAAGTCCCATTTTTTTGGTAAAAAGGGTTTGCACGTGAAAAGGAAAACACAGAGAAGCGGTTGAAAGTGGAAAAAGGGCAAAAAGGCAGAGCAAGAGAAGAGGAAAAGCTTGGAGCTCAGAGATTGCTGGATTAACTCAGGTAAGGGGGGTTTTATCATCGATTAACGGGTATTATGGGATGATATGTACTGGGTAGTAAGAAACTATTGTTTTACCTCTGATTAGATTGATGCATGATGAATTGTGAACCCTTTGGATGAACGAAATTGGGGTATAATTGAGAAAGAATTTGTAGGAATTAGATGTAAAAGTGTCAAATTTTGTGTAATCGAATAAGATACGAATTATGTTGAAAATATGAATGATTTCTGTGTAGAAATTGGACTGTGGAAGGTTGGATTGGGTAGATCTCGTAGCAGAGAAAGCCATGGCAGATCTGAGAGTTCTGGTCTCTGGTCATACGCGTATGGCACTAGGCAATACGCGTATGAGATGGCTGGTACGCGTATGGCACTAGGCAATACGCGTATGGATGAGGAAGATGAAATTTTGAACGTGAAATGGTCTCTGGTGGTACGCGTATGGGGAAGTGATACGCGTAGCATACGCGTATGAGACAGGTGATACGCGTATGGGTTGGGCGAGGAAATGCGCAATACGCGTATGAGAGTGGGCATTACGCGTATGGATTTGGTCAGGCGTGGGCAATACGCGTATGGGCATAGGCAATACGCGTATGGGCAGAATTGTGTATTTTCTGTGCTGTTGTTGTGCAGTTTTGGTTGTTTAGGCTGAGTGTTGTAATTCAGCTGATGTATGACATATTAGGGATCATTTCCCGTGGCTTTGAGTAGTATAGGTATTAGTAGAGTGTACTAATACTGTGGTTGTTGTTTGTCATGATCTGATATGCTTATGTGATAAAATATTGAGGATGCCTGATGATATGCATATCGTTGTGAATGTATATATTATGCATGGCATAGCCTTTGGGGCTGTAGCTAATTCCCATGGTGAGGAATTAGTGAGTGAATCATTGTGGATTTGTTGTTGATGTTTGCATGCTAGATGATTAGTGTGCATAGTCTAGCCTTCGGGGCTGTAGCTAATTCCCACGGTGAGGAATTAGTGAGTGAGTCATTAGATCTCAAATGAGTGGGACTAGTGAGCTTAGTAGCCGTATCTGGATTTGATCGGTGAGCTTGAACTGTATGTTCAAGAATAGTCGGTACCGCATGTGTGGAGTCTCATTTCATAATGAATGTATGGCATATAATATGAATGGATGTATTCCAGTATTATATGTGTGTTATGTGTTGTGTTGTTGATGTTGAGTATGGTTGAGATTATACATATGCTATATGTTACTGTTGAATATGATGTTTGAACGGATATTGCCGTTGCTGAGTGCGTAGTCTGATTAGGGTGAATTGATGTGTTATTTACTTAGCATTACATGTTGTTCTATAATGCTTATTATATTGATTGAGGAACTCACCCTTACATCTATTTTTCAGGTAACGAGCAGTGAGTTGAGTAGAAGTTAGTGCTATGGAGTCTAGCGTCGTCCTTAGTGGGTCATGCTCTGGTAGATGTAACATCGGGAGGGAATGTTTGACTATGTTTTAATTTAGTTGTTGATTCAACTTTACATGTAATGTAGTACATGATTTGAATGTCGATGTTTTGTACCCGCTGCGAATTATGCAAAAGAGTCTTATTTTGATTTAATAAATGAGCATGACAGGATATTTGATAATTGTTGTGAAATGATTGTGTGACACCCTTCGGGGCATAATTGCTCTGATTGATATGTTATTATTTTAATTAAATATTTTGGGGTATTTAGAAGGGTGTTACAAGTTCCTCAATCAATATAATGAGTATTATAAAATATCATGTTATGTTAAGTGATTCAACACACTTCATCACTCTAATCAAAACACACATTCAGGAACAGCATATTAATTCAACATCATACTCGATAACAACACAACAAATACCAACACCAATACACGTGTAATATTGGAATACATCCATTCATATTACACGCCATACATATATTATGCAATGAGACTCCATGCATGCGGTACCGACTATTTTGTGAACATATAGTTCAACCTCACCGTCCAAATCCAGGCACGGCTACCAAGCTCACTAGTCCCACTCATTTGAGACATAGTGACTCACTCACTAATCCCTCACCATGGGAATTAGCTACCACCCCAAATGGGCCATGCTATGCACGCTAATCACCTAGCATGCAAACATCAACAACAATCAAAATGATTTACTCACTAATTCCTCACCATGGGAATTAGCTACCACCCAAATGGGCCACCATATGCATGCTAATCACCTAGTAATGCAACAACAACAACAACACAAGAATAGACGTATGCTCACACTCTAAGCCATAAAACGGTCTATTCACAAATGCATACATTCACATCATCATGTATACCATCACATATCATCAACAAAAGCATATCATATCATGCCACATAATTAATCATAGTATTAGCACACTCTACTAATACCTATACTACTCAAAACAACGGGAAATGATCCCTACTACGTCATACATCAGCTAAGTTACCCCACTCAGCCTAAACAACCAAAACTGCACAACCACCGTGCAAAAAAACCACAAGTCTGCCCATACGCGTATCGCCTATGCCCATACGCGTATGGCGCATTTCCTCGCCCATCCCATACGCGTATCGCCCACGCCCATACGCGTATGCTACGCGTACCACCTCCTCATACGCGTACCAACAGAGACGCTTTCACGCTCAAAACATCATCTCTTTCACTCATACGCGTATAGCATACACCATACGCGTACCACTCCAGGGATACGCGTATCACACGCGTATGGCGCGTACCAGCGCCAAAACCCCCATTTTCAAGCCATCCCATACGCGTATTGCCTAGTGCCATACGCGTATGACCAGAATCCAGTTTTCCAGATCTGCTATGGGTTTTCTCTGCTACGAGATCCTTCAGATCCAACCTCTCACAGTCCAATTTTCATACACGTTCGTTCGTTTTATCAATTACAACTCGGATACATTCAACTTCTCAAATTGCTAACCTTACTACATCTAATTCCTACAATTTCATCAATTATCCTCCAATTTTCGTTCATCAATATATTTCACAAATTCATCACATATCATTTCAATCAGAGTCAAATTCAGAGGTTCATCACTACCCATTACATGCTATCCCATAAGACCCATCAAACGATGATAAACCCCCCCTTACCTGAGTTAATCCGGCAAATTCCGTTAGCTTTAAGCTTTTCCTCTTCTCTTGCTCTGCCTCTTTGCCCTTTCCCACTTTCAGCCGCTTGCTCTGTTTTCCTTTTCACGTGAAAACCTTTTTCCAAAAATTGGGACTTTTTATTATTCCCACTTATATACTCCAATAATAAAATCCAATAATATTATTCCAAAATAATAATAATAATAATAATCCAATTATCTAATTAAATTAATAAATATAAATATATTATTAACTTAATTTAAATAATTACCATATTATTATCGGGGTGTTACAACTCTCCCCCACTAAAAGAGTTTTCGTCCTCGAAAACATACCTCAAGCGAACAACTCTGGGTAAGACTCTTTCATCTTACTCTCAAGTTCCCAAGTCACATTGCCACCTGCTGGTCCTCCCCAAGCTACCTTCACCAAGGCAATTTCTTTACCCCGCAACTGCTTCAACTCTCGATCCTCGATCCTCATAGGTGATGTTTCAACAGTCAGGTTATCTCTCACCTGTACATCATCTACTTGGACTACATGCGACGGATCATGAATGTACCTCCTCAACTGAGACACATGAAAAACCTCATGCAAATTCGCAAGCGACGGCGGTAAAGCGATACGATAGGCTACCTCCCCTATCCTCTCCAAAATCTGTTAAGGACCAATAAAACGAGGTGTCAACTTCTTCGACTTCAAAGCTCGACCAACACCAGTTATCGGAGTAACACGAAGAAACACATGATCTCCCTCTTGGAACTCAAGTGACTTCCTCCTCTTGTCATGATAACTCTTCTGACGACTCTGAGCAATTCTCATCTTCTCCTGAATCATCTTAATCTTTTCCGTAGTTTGTTGAACAATCTCCGGTCCAACCACAACACTCTCACCGGACTCATACCAACATAACGGTGTCCGACATCTCCTACCATACAAAGCTTCAAACGGTGTCATACCAATGCTCGAATGAAAACTATTGTTGTAGGTAAACTCAATCAAAGGTAAATGACAATCCCAAGCACCTCCCTTTTCCAAAACACAAGCTCTCAAAAGATCCTCTAATGATTGAATCGTCCTCTCAGTCTGACCATCAGTCTGCGGATGATATGCAGAACTCAATCTCAGCTTAGTTCCCAAAGCCTTCTGCAAACCTTCCCAAAACTTCGATGTAAATCTAGGATCTCTGTCCGAAACAATACTCGACGGAATACCATGCAAACTTACAATCTTCTCAATATACAACTCGGCTAATCTCTCTAACGGATAATCCATTCTGATCGGAATGAAATGAGCCGACTTCGTCAATCTATCCACAATCACCCAAATAGCTTCAAATTCCTACTTGTCCTCGGTAAACCCGAAACAAAATCCATACTGATACTATCCCACTTCCACTCTGGGATAGCCAACGGTTGCATTAGCCCAGACGGCTTCTGATGCTCAATCTTCGACTTCTGACAAGTCAAACAGGAATAAACAAAACTCGCAATTTCTCTTTTCATTCCCGGCCACCAAAATAACTTCTTCAAATCATGATACATCTTCGTAGCTCCAGGATGAATACTCAGGCCACTACGATGTCCTTCCTCCAGAATACTCTTCTTAAGTTCGGTAACATCCGGAATACACACCCGATTACCAAATTTCAAAACACCATTTTCATCAACTCTGAATTCACCACCTTGACCTTGATTCACTAAAGTCAACTTATCAACCAAAAGCATATCGGATTTCTGACCTTCTCTAATCTCATCCAGAATACCACTCGTTAACTTCAACATTCCCAATTTAACACTATTGTGAGTACTCTCACACACCAAACTCAAATCTCTAAACTGCTCAATTAAATCCAATTCTTTAACCATTAACATAGACATATGCAATGATTTCCGACTCAATGCATCAGCCACTACGTTTGCTTTACCCGGATGGTAATTCAAACCAAAGTCATAATCCTTCAGAAACTCTAACCATCTCCTCTGTCTCATATTCAGCTCTTTCTGATCAAACAAATACTTTAAACTTTTATGGTCACTGAAAACCTCAAATCTTGACCCATACAAGTAATGCCTCCATAATTTCAGAACAAATACCACAGCTGCCAACTCTAAATCATGTGTCGGATAGTTCCTTTCATGAACCCTCAGTTGTCTCGAAGCATAAGCTATAACCTGCTTATTCTGCATCAACACACCACCCAAACCCAACAATGAAGCATCACAGTAAACCTCAAATGATTCCGATGAACTCGGTAATATCAGAATAGGAGCAGTAGTCAACCTTCTCTTTAACTCTTGGAAACCTTCTTCACATTTTGAATCCCAAACAAACGCTTGCCCCTTTCTAGTCAACATCGTCAACGGTAACGCCAACTTAGAAAATCCCTCAATGAACTTCCTATAATAACCAGCCAAACCAAGAAAACTTCGAATCTCAGCAACAGACTTCGGAGCTTCCCACTTAGACACCGCTTCTATCTTAGAAGGATCAACAGCAACACCACCTCTTGAAATCACATGACCAAGAAAACTCACCTCTTCTAACCAAAATTCACACTTGGATAGTTTAGCAAATAACTTCTTTCCTCGTAGAACTTCTAAAACCACTCTCAAATGCTCAGCATGCTCTTCTTCAGATTTCGAATACACCAAAATGTCATCAATAAACACCACAACAAACTGGTCTAGGTACGGATGGAAAATCCTATTCATATACTCCATGAATACTCCAGGCGCATTAGTCACACCAAAAGGCATTACAGAATACTCATAATGTCCCTACCTGGTTCTGAAAGCAGTCTTCTGAATATCCTCAGTTTTCACACGTATCTGATGATACCCAGATCTCAAATCTATTTTACTGAACACACTCGCACCAACCAACTGATCCATCAAATCATCAATCCTCGGCAAAGGATACCGATTCTTGATCGTCACTTTATTCAGTTGCCTGTAGTCCACACACAACCTCATAGTACCTTCTTTCTTCTTAACCAATAACACTGGTGCACCCCACGGTGACACACTCGGACGAATAAACTTCTTATCCAACAGATCTTCCAGCTGACTCTTCAATTCAGCCAACTCAACAGCAGACATACGATACGGAGCCATCGATATCGGTCTAGTACCAGGTACCAAATCAATCGAGAACTCAACTTCACGCTCTGGCGGTAATTCATTCACTTCTTCCGGAAACACATCAGGAAAATCACACACCACAGCTAGATCGCAAACCACCAGTTTATCTTTAGCCTCCAAAGTCGCTAACAGCATAAACAACTCTGCCCCATCTGCTACTGCCTCATTCACCTGCCTCGCTGATAGAGACAAACTCTTTCCTTCCTCAATCTCAGGAAAAATCACAGTCTTATCAAAACAATTGATATAGATTCGGTTAAACACCAACCAGTTCATACCCAGAATAACATCAATCTGCACTAATGGAAGACACACTAGGTCCATCCCAAAGTCTCTACCAAAAATACTCAAAGGACAATTTAAACAAACTGAAGTAGTAGTCACTGAACCCTTCGCAGGAGTATCAATCACCATACTTCCATGCATCTCAGATATCTCTAACTTAAGTTTCACAGCACAATCCAAAGATATAAAGGAATGAGTAGCACCGGTGTCAATAATAGCCACAAGAGGAAAGCCATTAATATAACACGTACCTCGGATCAAACGATCATCTGCAGAAGTCTCAGAACCCGATAAAGCAAAGACCTTGCCTCCTGACTGATTCTCTTTCTTCGGCTTAGGACACTGTGGACTGATATGACCCAACTCTCCACAGTTGAAACAAGTCACAGTCTTCAACCGGCAGTCTGCAGCCAAGTGACCACCTTTTCCACACTTGAAACATTTCTTCTCATTACTGGTACACTCATGGATACGATGCCCAGCCTGACCACATCTATAACACTTAGCAGGAGCACTAGAGTCTCCCCCACCAGGCCTCTTCATCCCACTCTGTCTCTGAAAACCTTTGCCAGCTGCATACGATTTTCCAAGATCATTCTGATTCTTGCCTTTCCTATCAACCCTTTGCTGATAGCTCTCTGCTCTGGCTTTGGAATCCTGTTCAAAAATCCTGCAACAATCAACCAAGTCAGAAAACACTCTGATCCGCTGATACCCAATAGCCTGTTTAATCTCGGGACGCAACCCGTTCTCAAACTTCACACACTTAGAAAATTCCCCAGCAACCTCATTATAGGGAGTATAATACTTTGACAGCTCTGTGAACTTAGCAGCATACTCAGTAACAGACTTGTTACCCTGCTTCAATTCCAAGAACTCTATCTCTTTCTTTCCTCTCACATCCTCTGGAAAATACTTCCTCAGGAATCTCTCTCTGAACACTGCCCAAGTAATCTCAGCATTCCCAGCAGATTCCAACTCAGTGCGGGTAGCAACCCACCAATCATCAGCTTCTTCTGACAGCATATGCGTACCGAACCTGACCTTCTGGTTATCGGCACACTCAGTCACTCGGAAGATCCTCTCTATCTCCTTCAACCACTTCTGAGCACCATCTGGATCGTATGCTCCCTTGAACATTGGAGGATTGTTCTTCTGGAATTCACTCAGTTGACGAGCAGCTCCCATTCCCATAACATTCTGATTTCCTCCAAGTACTCCAGCTAGCATACCCAGAGCCTCAGCAATCGCAGCATCGTCTCTACCTCTTCCAGCCATCTCTATTCTGAAAACCCAAACAAACTAAAACAATAAGTACTGATAGGGTTACACAACACCTATCCCGTACAGGGGAACAGAATAATTACGACTCGACTCGACCGACTATGCTCTGATACCACTAATGTAACACCCTTCTAAAATACCCCCAATAATTTAATTAAAATAATAAAAATATAACATCAGAGTAATTATGCCCTTTAAGGGTGTCACACAATCTTCCACACCATTCAACAATATAGAGGTCATGCTCTTTTATTAATTTAAAACTTAAACAATTGCATAAAACACAGCGGATATAATTTCATCAATCATGTAAAACATTACATGGAAAATGGTTCTCAACCAACAATAAAACATTCAAAACAAGTTAAGACAACCCATCCCTATGTTACATCTATCAGAGCACGACCCTCTACGGAGACTACACTAGACTCCAATAATTAGCTTCTACTCAACTCATTTCTCGTTACCTGAAAAATAGTTGTAAGGGTGAGTTCCTCAATCAATATAATGAGTATTATAAAATATCATGTTATGTTAAGTGATTCAACACACTTCATCACTCTAATCAAAACACACATTCAGGAACAGCATATTAATTCAACATCATACTCGATAACAACACAACAAATACCAACACCAATACACGTGTAATATTGGAATACATCCATTCATATTACACGCCATACATATATTATGCAATGAGACTCCATGCATGCGGTACCGACTATTTTGTGAACATATAGTTCAACCTCACCGTCCAAATCCAGGCACGGCTACCAAGCTCACTAGTCCCACTCATTTGAGACATAGTGACTCACTCACTAATCCCTCACCATGGGAATTAGCTACCACCCCAAATGGGCCATGCTATGCACGCTAATCACCTAGCATGCAAACATCAACAACAATCAAAATGATTTACTCACTAATTCCTCACCATGGGAATTAGCTACCACCCAAATGGGCCACCATATGCATGCTAATCACCTAGCAATGCAACAACAACAACAACACAAGAATAGACGTATGCTCACACTCTAAGCCATAAAACGGTCTATTCACAAATGCATACATTCACATCATCATGTATACCATCACATATCATCAACAAAAGCATATCATATCATGCCACATAATTAATCATAGTATTAGCACACTCTACTAATACCTATACTACTCAAAACAACGGGAAATGATCCCTACTACGTCATACATCAGCTAAGTTACCCCACTCAGCCTAAACAACCAAAACTGCACAACCACCGTGCAAAAAAACCACAAGTCTGCCCATACGCGTATCGCCTATGCCCATACGCGTATGGCGCATTTCCTCGCCCATCCCATACGCGTATCGCCCACGCCCATACGCGTATGCTACGCGTACCACCTCCTCATACGCGTACCAACAGAGACGCTTTCACGCTCAAAACATCATCTCTTTCACTCATACGCGTATAGCATACACCATACGCGTACCACTCCAGGGATACGCGTATCACACGCGTATGGCGCGTACTAGCGCCAAAACCCCCATTTTCAAGCCATCCCATACGCGTATTGCCTAGTGCCATACGCGTATGACCAGAATCCAGTTTTCCAGATCTGCTATGGGTTTTCTCTGCTACGAGATCCTTCAGATCCAACCTCTCACAGTCCAATTTTCATACACGTTCGTTCGTTTTATCAATTACAACTCGGATACATTCAACTTCTCAAATTGCTAACCTTACTACATCTAATTCCTACAATTTCATCAATTATCCTCCAATTTTCGTTCATCAATATATTTCACAAATTCATCACATATCATTTCAATCAGAGTCAAATTCAGAGGTTCATCACTACCCATTACATGCTATCCCATAAGACCCATCAAACGATGATAAACCCCCCCTTACCTGAGTTAATCCGGCAAATTCCGTTAGCTTTAAGCTTTTCCTCTTCTCTTGCTCTGCCTCTTTGCCCTTTCCCACTTTCAGCCGCTTGCTCTGTTTTCCTTTTCACGTGAAAACCTTTTTCCAAAAATTGGGACTTTTTATTATTCCCACTTATATACTCCAATAATAAAATCCAATAATATTATTCCAAAATAATAATAGTAATAATCCAATTATCTAATTAAATTAATAAATATAAATATATTATTAACTTAATTTAAATAATTACCATATTATTATCGGGGTGTTACATGTCACCCATGGTATGGGAGGAGAAATGTCGAGAAGTAAGAGATGCCAGGGAGTCTGTAAGCTATTGGAAGAACCAGCTAGAGTCATTACGCCAAGACAACTCCATATGATTGAAAGAGCGAGACTATGTGATTGAAGATTATGAATCCTTTAAGAAGACCATAGACTTCTTACAAGGGGACAGGGATAAGTTTCGTGCAAAACTCGATGGGCTAGTAGGATTCTGTAATTGGGCAGCTAAAGAATTGCCATGGAGGTTGAGAGACACAGTCGAAGAGTTGAAAGAAGATAGTACTCCTTCAGCCATAATCAATTTCGTTCTGCTCTGCAAAGGGTTGTTGAAGAGATTTAATGAGGAACTAGAAGAGCTTCAGGCCAGAAAACCAGCTGTTTAATTTGCTTATGTCTTGTATTTTGTTCCTTTAACAAATGTACTTTTGAGCTATGACTTTTTTGGACCTCTATGTTATGTATTAGAATGAATGACGTTTAAAAATTACTCCATTATTGCTATTCTAAGTATTTTTTTGTTTGTTTCTTCAAATTACTAACAACTAATGAAACTCGAATGACTCCCTGGAAATAAAATATGCATAACATTTGCATCTTCATTATGCATCACACTTCATGAAAATCAAAAAAACTTACCCAACCTTTTTTACCCTTTATCCAGCCACACTGACTAATCAACACCGGTACGAGATGCGAAGCAAATACAAGATGACATTAGAACAAGTTGAGGCCAACTAGGTTACCATGAGGAGAGACATCAATACGATCCAGGAGGAGATGGATTAGCTATTGGAGACAATGCTTGCAATCACTCAGAGAGAGAGGAGCGAGGAGGAAGAAGCTAGGGCAAGAAGGAATGATGGCGCACCAGGTCTGAGTCCCCAAGACGAAAGTTACGTCCCCACCAAGAAGAGATTGGTTCAGATACCAGTAGGAGGCAAAGGAGATGGAGACCGTGCAGAACCTTCTGATACATCTACTCATCATGGATCCGAAATTGGAGATGACCGGTATGATGCATTCTATATGCCTGATCAACCAAAGCCTAAGATACTTTCAGATCCTGCTGCAGATAGGCTCCGTGCCCTGGAAAAGAAAATCAAAGCCATTGAAGGAAACAACATCTTTGGTGCTTCTGCCATGAACATGCGTTTGGTATCGAATTTAGTCATCCCGGCAAAATTTAAAACCCCTGATTTCGAGAAATACAAAGGACAGACTTGTCCAAGAAGTCACCTGGTGATGTACTTCAGGAAAATGGCTGCTCATACCGAAAATGACAAACTACTTGTACATTGTTTGCAAGACAGTTTGAGTGGAGCATCTCTGAGATGGTATATGAGTTTAGAACAGGGGAGAATTCAAAGTTGGGAGGATTTGGCTGACGCATTTCTTCGTCAGTACAAATACAACTTGGATATGGCACCCGACCGAATGCAGTTGCAGGGGATGACCATGAAGGAGAGTGAGTCATTCAAAGAATACGCCCAGCGGTGGAGAGAGTTGGCTGCTCAGGTAGAGCCACCATTGTCTGAGAAGGAAATGACCGGTATATTTGTGGACACCTTGAAGGACCCATTCTTTGATCGGTTAGTGAGTAGTGCCGCATCTGACTTTGCACATCTAGTTACAATTGGAGACCGCATAGAGAAGAGGTTGAGGGATGGAAAGATTCCTGGAGCAGTGATAGCACCTAGCGCACCAAAGAAATATTCTGGGGGTTTCCCGAAGAAAAGAGAAGGAGAAACAAACGCCATATCCAGAAACTACAAAGGAAAGCAACAAGCTTCATATGGCCAAGTTGCCGCCGTGGTACCCATACCCTATCAACAGCCAATGCAACAACAACAAATGTATCAGCCACAACATCATCAACATCATCATCAGCAAAATACCGCACCACCAAGACAGTTCAAGCCAAGACCTCCAAGAAGGCAACTTGATCCTCTACCAGTACCTTATAGTCAGATATTCCCATATCTGCAGAAGGATGGCCTTCTAACATTGAGGGAGTTAAAACCAGTTGTTTTCCCATATCCATCTGGATACGACGCTAATGCCCATTGCTAATTTCACATGGAAGCACCTGGTCATACCCTGGAAAACTGTTTCGCATTTCAGAATCGGGTACAAGACTTGATCGAAGCCAAGGCCATTCCTTTCACTCCAAGACGCCCGAACGTGAACACCAACCCTATACCGACGCATAAGGATGCTTCCGTCAGTGCCATTGAGGAGAGTGATCAAGGCAAATTGATCCGTAAGGTTGAAGAGATTCAAACCCCTATCACCATGATAGGAGCACAATTGCTGAAGAGTGGTCTGATCCCGGAAGAGCTGGTTGAGGAAGAGAACAATGAAGAGTTGAGGAGTTTTATACAACAAATGCTGGATTGAGGCGAGTTACAGATAACTTACCGTGTCAAGAGCAAGCGCCAGGAAGAGATAGCCGTGGTAGATATCCCCTATGATGAGGTCAAAGAAGAAATACCTATAAGCCCGTTGGTGATAGAGTTCCCAGCACCATTCGAGTATAAAAATGAGAAGGCAGTCCCATGGTGAAGGAGAATTGCCATCCAAGGCGTAGCGGAATTTAAAATTTTCTCCATTTAGTGATCCTTACGAATGGGCATGATCAGTGATAGAATCGTTACCTCTTGTGGCGATCACGAACGTTGAACGATGATAACGTCTCTACTCAGTCCACACGAACGGATTCCTTCAATCTCAGTGCTAGCTGGTATGAATGAAGGCTTTGAGTGAGAGAGAGAGAGGGAAACGAAATTCCAAGTCTTCACTTGAGTGTTAGTCTCAATGACAATGCTTCTACCCAAGGGTTCTATTTATAGAACCACTTGTGTGGGCTTCAAGCTAAAAAGCCCACTTAAGTGTATTTTGGCCCATATCTCATGATATGCCAAAATCACTTAAGTATTTGGTACCTTACCATATTTCGTCTTCCACTTAAGTGCATCGTACCTTACGGTGTTCCTTAGTTACTCTATTTCTCATCAATCCGTCCTTTGTGTGTGACCCTGTAGGTTTTCGCGACGTTGACAATTATATTAAATCACGCATTTAACATAATAAACAGTGAGCGGTATCTAGCAACACATCACTGCTACCCAAGACACGAAAATATCATGTGATCTGACAAAACCTCCTGTGATAATAATTATGTGTATAATTACCCTTTTGCCCTTATGTCTATATTGAACACAAGGTATAGACCGTGTCATCCTTGTCCAGTTCAATATTGGGCCCATAGACATTTATCCTGTTACGTAGTGTCGTACCTCGAAAAATATGGGGATACGACTTCAAAGCGAAACGCGATCACACGCTCGCAATGATGGACTGAACAGAGTCGCCACCGAACTTTATTTATTCCTAAAAAGGAAAGGGGAAATATCGATAAAACCCAAGACAAAACGACAATGATTATTGGTCGTCGCAACCAAATCAGGGTTCGGGAGTCGATTACGCAAGGGGAAGGTATTAGCACCCCTCACGTCCGTTGTACTCAACGGGAACCATTAGGTCAGTTGTGTGCATTAATGTTAGTTGAATTGTTAGGCTTTTCAGTTTATTAGGTGGGAAAGAAAGAATAGAAGAGAGGAGAAAGTTTTTGGATTTTGACGAAGGACTAAACCTAAGTTTTTTATTAGTGGGCCTGACAAGATTTAAAAATCCTGCTCCTACGTATCTCGAAAGAGAAATCAAGGCTTACATAGTTCTGGGTAGAAAAATGTTTGTTTGTTGGTCGATTTTAGCGAAAGTCATATTGTATTAATCGACGAAAACATTATTTTACCCAAAACAGATGAGGAGTGAACGCATACCACACATCGAACGGATTTATAAATCTACATTCGGAAAAGCGTCATTATCTCTACTCAACAATCGTGGCTGAAACATTGTTTTGTATCACTTAAGACAAGATACCTTTCGTTTATGAAAAAGGTTTTTGATTAATCGCACGGCGGCGAGAAAAAGTTTGATTGGTTGGATGTATTTTGAGTGATGGCGAGAACTTGGATGAGCGAGATATACATCTCGAATCCTAGCCTCAGGAGTGCATGGTATACACCATGTTCCATTTCCATCTTTATTGAAAAAAGGTTACGATAGGAATTAAGTATTTTGGATTTTGATTGAGAAAGGGTTTGAAGAAACCGCAATGACAATTTTAGACGATGGCGAGAGTTAAGATTGGCGAGGCATACGTCTCGAATCTTAACCTCAGGAGTGCATGGTATACACCATGTTCCATTTCCACCTTTATTGAAAAAAGTGTTAAATAAGATTTAGGTATCTTAGATTTGATTGAGAAAGGGTTTGACGAAACCACATTGACAATTTTAGACGATGGCGAGAGTTAAGATTGGCGAGACATACGTCTCGAATCTTAACCTCAGGAGTGCATGGTATACACCATGTTCCATTTCCACCTTTATTGAAAAGTGTTTAGATAGGGATTAGGTATTTTGAGTTTTGTTATGAAAATGACTTGACCTAGATCAAGTATTGATGGATGTTGGAGAAAAGATTTGAATGAGTGTTTGAGGGAAACAAAGTGGATAAATTTGGATGATGGCGAGAGCTAGGATTGGCGAGATATACATCTCGAATCCTAGTCTCAGGAGTGCGTGGTATACACCACGTTCCATTTCCATCTTTATTGAAAAAAGTCTTGAATATGAATTAATATTTTTGAGTTTTTATTAAAAAAATGGCTTGACGTTGGATCAAGCATTTGATGAAATTTGAGAGAAATGGAATAGAAGGGAGGAATGAGTTGATTTGTTTATTGAGAAAATACTCGACGTTGGATCGAGCCATATTTTTTTGCATTTTTGAAATTGTTGATTTTATTCTTGTGTTAGTAGCTAACTAAACAACCAAACAATAAAGAAATAAAATAGTACAAGATTATTACACATCGGGGGAGTGGGGTACATTTTGTCAAATGGGGATTCAAAAAAAATCATGAAATAATTAAAACGGACCCAAACAAATAAATAATGCAATGCATGAGTGTAAGTGCAAGAGAACCGGCTCATTGTAAGAAAGCCCAAGAGTAAGCTATGTGAGGTTGACTGCGATGCTTAAAAAGCAATCGACTTACAAGGGTGTGAAAATGGGCTCGATATTAAATCGAGAAAAAGTATGATTTTTATAGTTTTCAAATGGTTTCAAGCACATGATGCAATTAAAAGAAAAACAAATCTATATTATTAAACAATAATAAAAAAAACTATGAGTAATAAAGCATAAACATAAAGAAAATGTTAAAAGAAAAAACTACACATAGGGGTATTGAACCCACTACACTAAAGACATAGAAAACACTCCTCTCCACCAGATCACTTACCAACTAATTGTTATTTCAATACTAATTTAAATATATAAACTAAAATAAATTAAAAAGGATTAAAATAAAAAAATAAAAAAAACTAAATAATAAAAAAAGGTAGAATAACCTAATTAATCCCAACCACTTGTCTGTTGGGTTTCCAAAGGGGAATAAGTTGGAAATGGTAAAAAAAAAAGAATCAACTTTAATCGCCAATATTAATATCTACTGGGAAAAACCAACAGTCACTTAAAATGGAATTAAAAGGGTTTTTAACCACGCTTAAAGTAAATAAAAAATAAAAAAAGAAAATGAAACGAAATCTCAGAACTCTTCCTCTCTCAATCCCTCCATCCCATTCCAATCTCAACGATGCTCTCTCAACCTCTCACGCCCTCCTTCCATCTTGTTCACAAACCTCTCTCTCAAACGCTCTCCCTATCGCTCTCACTCAAACTCTCAATATCCTTCCATCGCTACCATCACGTCCCACACCCAAACGCCCATATCTCACTCAATCGTGTAAGAAAGCAAATGTCTGAAACGAAAAACTCACCTTCGGCGATGACAACGGCAACGATGAAGCTCACAGGTTTGTTCTTGATTTGGTGATTAGGGTTTGGTATCCTTTCCGCCGTTCCTCTTTTTTCGAATCCCCTCTCTCACTGATTTCTTCTGTATTTATCCTCTACGAATTAGGGTTTCAGATTGGTGTATAGAGATCAAAAGAGGTTTCTGCCAAAACACTTTTTTTGTGTTCAGTATTGGATTGGTCCTGTTTGATGCTGCAATTTGAAAAGGTATTCTGAACTTAGCTTTTTCTAATCGCTTTTGTCTTAATCCCAAATTGGGAAATTTCTGGATTTTAACACTTGGCAATTACTTTGTGTCACTGCAGTGAAAAAATGCACATCGGTTTCGGTTTCTCACAGCCTTGTTGGTGTACTCGGTTTTGGGTGGCCCGTAAGAGGATTCGTTGCTGCAGGATAATGAGTTTCCAGTTCAAGTCCCTCCTTGATGTAGTTTTTCTGTGTTAAAAGTTGGTCAACATAAACAACCACCGTTTCCTCTAGGTAAGTTTCAACAAACCTCCTAAAAGACCTTTTGTTTGATGCGCAGCTTGTAACACCCTTCTAAAAATACCCCAAATATTTAATTAAAATAACAACATATAAATCAGAGTAATTATGCATTTAAGGGTGTCACACAATTATTTCACACCATTCACCATAATATTTAGTCATGCTCATTATTTAATTCAAAACATAAGGCATTGCACAATACGCAGCGGATAGAGATCAAATCGATCATTCAAAACATATATCATATTACATGTAAAATGGTTCACAACCAATCAATAAAACATTCAAAACATCCCATCCCGATGTTACATCTATCAGAGCATGACCCACTAAGGAGACTACACTAGACTCCAAGCACTAGCTTCTACTCAATCACTGCTCGTTACCTGAAAAATAGTTGTAAGGGTGAGTTCCTCAATCGATATAATAAGCATTATAAAATATCATGTCATGTTAAGTAATTTAACACATTAATCACCCTAATCACATAACACATTCAGTAACGGTACATCAACTCAACATCATACTCAATACCAATACAACTCATACTCATACTCAATATCAACACAAATACACGTATAATATTGGAATACATCCATTCATATTATACGCCATACATATATTATGCAATGAGACTCCATGCATGCGGTACCGACTCTTCGTGAACATATAGTTCAACCTCACCGTCCAAATCCAGGCACGACTACCAAGCCCACTAGTCCCACTCATTTGAGACCTAGTGACTCACTCACTAATTCCTCACCATGGGAATTAGCTACCACCCCAAATGGGCCATGCTATGCACGCTAATCACCTAGCATGCAAACATCAACAACAGTCCATAACGACTAACTCACTAATTCCTCACCATGGGAATTAGCTACCACCATAAAGGCCACAATATGCGTGCTAATCACCTAGCAATGCAACATCAACCACAATAATCCACAATGGACCTATGCTCACACTCTTAGCCATAAAACAGTCCATTCACAATCACATGCATAATATATACATTCACAACATTATGCATACCATCACACATCATCAACACATGCATCAAAACATCATATCATGTCAAATAATTAATCACAGTATTAGCACACTCTACCAATACCTACACTGCTCAACACAGCGGGAATTAATCCCTATTACATCATATGCCAACATAGGCCAACCCTCAAATAAGCATACCATATTTAAATAACAATTTTTCCACTTTGCAACAGTGTTAACCGGTTAACACCCTGGGTTAACCGGTTAACGCAAGACAGAAAGCTGTTCCTGCGCTAACACAAAGCAGAATGCAGAATTCTCCGCATTTTCCGCCGTTGGAGGACTTCCGGACCTCCGATTTCAATTCCGTAAAAAGCTATACGTTCGGGAAAACACGACTCACAAAATTACAGATTCAATTACAGTTTTTAACACAACTCATCCATCACAATTTTCAACATTCGTCATCCCAATTAGGGTCAATTCAACGGTTTATCACTACCCATTACATGCTAACCCATAATACCCATTAAACGACGATAAACCCCCCTTACCTGAGTTAATCCGGCAACTTTGAGCTTCAAGCTTTTCCGTTCTCCAACCCTTGCTCTCTAGCTCTTCCTCTTGCCCTTTCTCCACTTTCTCAATCACTTCTCTGTTTCACGTGAAAACCTTTTCTTTACCAAATAGACTTTTTTTCTTATTTCCAACATATATATATTTTCCAATACTTATTATTCCAATAATAATAATAATAATCCAATAATTACAATTATTTAATTAAATTAATAAATATAATATTAACTTAAATTAAATAATTATCTTATTTTTAACGGGGTGTTACACAGCTTCCTTAACAACCTCGAGAAACCCCTTACAAGTATCTTCAAAATTAACCTGCTCTGCATAGTTTTGTGGAAGGACTTCTATGGTGCTATTACTGAGCTCCATTGCAAGATCATAGCAGCGTAAGTTATTGTTTATCCTGAATGGTTGCCAAGGAAATTCGGTATAGCATAACATCAGTGCTATTGTCTCGGACGATTTGAACTTGCTCTCCAAATATCCTGCATAGACCAACAACATCTGGGGTGTATAGCTTCTCATTTTTAGAATCATTCAATCTTTGATTTGCTTCTGTAAAAACCTTTCATTCCATCATTTAATATTCCTTCAAACTGAATATTCAATACACCCAATCCAATAGGTATTTCTTCGGAAAACTCCAATACCAGGATTTCATCATCTTCAAATAATTCAATTTTTGTAGGTTAGAAAACTTGTTTGTAATGACTAAGCTTGGTTGTGCTAATGACAGGTACTAATGGATGCAGGACTAATCCATGGCCATTTCCTTAAAGTGAGGCTTGTAATACAATTGTGCATCCCCTGAACACCGGAAATGCAGAAAAGTATGATGAGCACCCACATAAACCATGCTGTCATGAAGAAGAACAGCAGAACAAGAAAGGTAGATGCTGCTATGACAAATACGACAGCGGCCTTTGAATTAATCTTAAGAACTTGCTTATCATCACCATCTCTTGTTGTGAAACTGGTATTTGGTTTTTTTTATTGCAGGGCTATGATTGTTTTTACAATTGCAGGATTCACAACTTCCCAACTTTGCCCATTTTGCTGCTGTAAGTCTTTGTTCTTGAATTCCTCACCAAACAGCATTTTCTCAAACTTGACTAACTTCCTTCTCTTTTGCCTTGGGATCATTATTGTAAGCAAGCATCTTACAACTATCTTGCGACCCCCGACTCAAATTTGTACGCCGGTCATGCCTGCATCAAGATATTCTATTTGAACTATGGAAGAAAGTACTTTGTGCTGGTAGGCTCTCATCCTCAGTATCTCCAAATATCAACCTGATTAATTTAATTCAATTTTGTACATATTGATGTTTGTAGGAATGAGGGGTGAGGCTTCTCGATCAGGATTTGGTGTCTTGCAGTCCTAGGAGATACTACTGTTAACATAATAACCGATCCTCCTTTCTGAACTGAGCATTAAAGTCAGCTCAAGTGATTACATATGGCTGCACGCGGCCAATCAGCAGAGCAAAAATAGTTATGACTATTGTATATAGTTCCATCATTCTTAAAATTGGAATTCTGTCAAAGAAACTGCAGAGAAATTGTTCCGTCATTGGTCCGAAACATAAAAATGTTTTGTTGCTTGTATGAATCAAATTCGCAATATTATTTTCCAAAGTTGTTATCTTTAGTAGTTCCTAGTTTTGGCATTAAAAGAAAAGGTAGATTTGTATCAATATTGTGTATGAGGATCATCTCCTGCAGCCGTCATGAGAAATTGCATGAAATCAAGCCCTTAAATATAAAATCTGCAACTCAATAAATTGAATGACCGGATATTCAACTTCACTCCTTGTATGATATAGGTACACGCCCTATGCTATAAATGAAATACATATCATTCAAGTTGGTTAACACAAAGGAGATAGCTTTGAGGGTTTTAGCAGGCTAGCACCATAACGTAATGAATTATAAGCACTTTTCCATTTCCAAACTTTTCATTAGCTGCTCTCGTCATGCTCTTTCAAAAACTCATAAAAGCTTGGATCCTTTTGCTGAAGACCTTCAAGTTTAGGGACATTCTCTTCGAGATTCAATAATTGGAAGGCGGATAGAACAAGTTCACACAAAAAAACTAGGATCTCTCTTTGTATCTTAGAAACTCCATGTATTCATGCGGTGATGTTTTAAGGTGATGCATGTAAATGAATGAATGACGTAATTGAAATATGAATGATTATGAAGAATTCCTTCAATATTAATGGATTTCCTTTTTTTTTAATGTGAATGAAGCAAATATGAATGTAAATTTGGAACGTAAAAAATGTAAATAAATATGATAAATAAAAATAAACATGAAATAATAAATATGATCATGAATGAAGGATATGAAGGTGAGTGAAGAAAGAATGCAAACGAGTGATTGGTGGGAAGAAAATTTCAAGGCCAAAATCGGGGTATGACAGTTGCCCCTATTTAAGCGTCTTCAACTAGAGAATATGAAGCAGGACACTCTTCATATGATCATAGTGGGAGATGGTTAAATACTAAGAAGACCCGGATTTTGATCCTGAATCCCTATGGCATGATGTGATATGATATGATATGATATGATATGATATGATGCATGGATGCATGATTCTTTTTTTGTAATTTTTATCTGCTAGGGATATGGTGGACCCCTGACAGGAGATGCTACTAGATAGACCAAGTTGCGGGGAATGCTGATGGTCCACAGGAAGACAGACAAGTGGTAAGAAACAAACTCGCTGGGGAAAACAAATTCTGCTGGAGAGTCAAACACACACACTGGGGAGTAATCTAAGTGGGATTTGATAAGCCGCATTCGGAGTACAAGAGATTTAGGGAGTAAGTTCACATATGACTTACCGGACCTGAATAAGGAAGAAAATGCATAACAGGTTCAGACACAACAAAACAGGTTCATATATGACCTGACAATGCTGGGGAATAATCATGGAGAATAACTCTTCAGAACAGGTTCATGTATGACCTGACACCGGAATAAAGCTCAACAACAGGTTCATACATGACCTGAATAGTATTGAACAAATAGAGAAAAAATCTTCAGAGCAGGTTCAAGTATGACCTGACCCCGGAATAAAAGCTCAACAACAGGTTCATACATGGCCTGAATAGTATTAAACAAAAAATTGGAAAAACTCTTCAGAGCAGGTTCAAGTATGACCTGACCCCGGAATAAAAGGCTCAACAACAGGTTCATACATGACCTGAATAGTATTGAACAAAAATTGGAAAAACTCTTCAGAGCAGGTTTGAGTATGACCTGACCCCGGAATAAAGCTCAACAACAGGTTCATACATGACCTGAATGGTATTGAACAAAAATTGGAAAAACTCTTCAGAGCAGGTTCAAGTATGACCTGACCCCGGAATAAAACTCAATGATAGGTTCATACATGACCTGAATAGTATTGAACGACAGGGAAAAAATCTTCAGAGCAGGTTCAAGTATGACCTGATACCGGAATAAAGCTCAACAACAGGTTCATACATGACCTGAATAGTATTGAACAAACAGGGAAAAAATCTTCAGAGCAGGTTCAAGTATGACCTGACACCGGAATAAAGCTCAACAACAGGTTCATACATGACCTGAATAGTATTGAACAAACAGGGAAAAAATCTTCAGAGCAGGTTCAAGTATGACCTGACACCGGAATAAAGCTCAACAACAGGTTCATACATGACCTGAATAGTATTCAACAAACAGAGAAAGAATCTTCAGAACAGGTTCATGTATAACCTGATACTGGAATAACAACAATTGGACTCTGACCGTAAGCAATGGACTACAACCACCCTTTAACGGATTTTGCCAACAATAATTGGACTTGAAAATGACCATGAAAACCGGATGTTGGTTTAAGGATACCAAAGACAAACTGGAATTAGAGGTCCAAGGACATAGGATCAACAGCGAGACCTAGGTCAATGCACAATGAGTACGAAGTACATCTCGGCTATGCATGATTTGAATTTTTTGCATGATATATGAATGATCATGATTATGAGAATGCTGGCACTTAGCAGATTGGGTGTTTGTAGGGACAGAGATTCTGATTCTTCAACACCAATAACTCATACCCGTACAATTGACAGGCGCATCCAGAGGAGAAACTATCATGATTGACAGTTATAAACAACCAAAGGTCCATCCTTCTAGAGGATTCATAAGTTGTACTCCATGGGGACTTTTGTTGGTGATCCTGGAGTATTTATGCAAACTTTGAGCCTTTTGGGGAAACAAATGATTTTCCTTCGATTTTCACATGTATCAAAGTAAATTTGTTCTAAGTTTCAAATTCTTTTTCCAAGTTTCAAAATTTCATTATTAACAAATAAATGACATTTTGCATAACAAAGAAAGCATAGATGAACACAAATTAACAATGATTGGGAAAACTTGTATTTTATTCAAGAATGGTAGCACACAAATGGCGTAGCTCCATAGATTGTTACAATTTTTTTGAAAATGGCAATAAGGAAAGGTTTACATTGAATTCAGTGACCACTAACATCCTTAATAGATATGATCCCCCAAAAACCTTGCTCCTAAGGGGAGTGACTGGATTAATCTTCCACCTCAAATTCTTCGGTGTAAATCAGTAACAACTGATGCAGTTTATGCCTTTATGCCCCTAACTTTTTCCTGGATCGCCCTTTCGGGTTTTCGATCCACCGGGACGCTCCTTTTTGCCTAAGTCGCCTTTTCAGGTTTTCAACTTAGCGAGCTACCATTTTTATTCATCCCTAACTTTTGCCTGGACCGCCCTTTCGGGTTTTCAGTCCACCGGGATACCCTTTTTTGCCTAAATCGCCCTTTCAGGTTTTCGATTTAGCGGGTTTTTGTTAGGCATAGTATTTTTTAATTGCATCAGAGTTCACGGGGTGTGAGAGCTCTTCATCATCCATAGTTGTGAGAATCAAGGAACCTCCGGAGAAAGCTTTCTTCACAACATATGGGCCTTCATAATTGGGAGTCCACTTCCCACGTGAATCCTTGTGTATTGGCAAGATCTTCTTAAGCACGAGGTCTCCTTCTCTGAATTCCCGAACACGTACTTTCTTGTCAAAAGCTCTTTTAAGCCGTTTCTGGTATAATTGTCCATGGCACAAAGAAGTCAATCGCTTCTCATCTATGAGGTTCAACTGATCAAATCTATTTTGAATCCACTCAGCCTCTTCTAGCTTGGTTTCCATCAAGATTCTCATTGAAGGTATCTCTACTTCAATTGGGAGAACTGCTTCCATCCCATATACCAAAGAGAACGGGGTTGCCCCTGTTGAAGTGCGGACGGAAGTCCGATATCCATGCAATGCGAAGGGTAGCATTTCGTGCCAATCCTTATAGGTTTTTACCATTTTCTGCAAGATCTTCTTGATGTTTTTGTTAGCGGCTTCAATAGCGCCATTCATCTTTGGACGATATGGTGAAGAATTATGGTGCTCAATCTTGAAGCTCTCGCATAATTCTTTCATGGTCTTATTGTTTAGATTCGTCCCATTATCTGTGATGATCCGACTTGGAATTCCATAACGGCAAATGATCTCTTTCTTGAGAAACCGTGCAACCACTTGTTTTGTCACATTAGCGTAAGAGGCGGCTTCTACCCATTTAGTAAAGTAATCAATGGCAACCAGGATGAAGCGGTGACCATTGGAAGCTTTAGGCTCGATGGCGCCAATCATGTCGATGCCCCACATTGAGAAGGGCCAAGGTGACGTCAAAACATTGAGTAGGGTCGGAGGCACGTGTACCTTGTCGGCATAGATTTGGCATTTATGACATTTTCTAGCATAATTGAAGCAGTCGGATTCCATGGTCAACCAGTAATAACCAGCTCTCAAAATCTTCTTGGCCATGGCATGTCCATTGGCATGAGTCCCAAAGGATCCTTCATGAATCTCCTTGATCAACATGTCCGCTTCACGTCCATCCACGCATCTGAGCAGAATCATGTCGTGATTCCTCTTGTACAACACACCATTGCTCAAGAAGAATTTGGATGCTAACTTCCTCAATGTTTTCTTGTCAAGGTTTGTTGCATCTGTTGGATATTCTTGATTTTGCAAAAAGCATTTGATGTTGTGAAACCAGGGTTTACCATCGGCTTCCTCTTCAACTGACTGGCAGTAGGCAGGCTCAATTTTCCGCTCAATCTGAATGAGAGGTGCTTCATTAAGGAATCTAACTTGGTACATTGAAGCCAACATAGCCAAAGCATCAGCAATTTGATTTTCAGTTCTCGGAATATGACGGAAAGTGATTTCGTCAAAGTATTTTATTAATTCCACGACATAGGCACGATACGGGATCAGCTTGGTATCACGGGTTTCCGATTCGCCCTTGACTTGGTATATCACCAAGGCTGAGTCTCCACATACTTCGAGGATTTTGATTCGGAGATCAATTGCTGCTTCAAGGCCTAGGATGCACGCCTCATATTCTGCTATATTGTTCGTGCAATTAAAACACAACCTTGCTGTGAAAGGAATGTATCCACCATTTGGATTCAACAGGACAGCTCCTACGCCATGCCCCATGTAATTGGAGGAACCATCAAACATGAGCTTCCACCGAGATCCGGGCTCAGGTCCTTCATCAAGTCCTGGGATTTCACAGTCTTTCACTACCATAATGTCTTCATCCGGGAAGTCAAACTTCAACGACTGGTAATCTTCAACGGGCTGGTTTGCCAGGTAATCAGACAACACACTCCCTTTTATGGCTTTCTGAGACACATATTGGATGTCGTACTCGGATAGCAACATCTGCCAACGGGCGAGTCTTCCAGTCAAAACGGGCTTTTCAAAGATGTACTTTATTGGATCCATTTTTGAGATCAACAAAGTAGTGTGGCAAATCATGTATTGTCTTAGACGACGAGCGGCCCATGCTAAAGCACAACAAGTTTTCTCCAAGAGTGAGTATCGGGATTCACAATCGGTAAATCTCTTACTTAGATAATAGATGGCATGCTCCTTTCGACCGGTTTCGTCATGTTGTCCCAACACACATCCCATTGACTTTTCAAGCACAGTTAAGTACATAAAGAGTGGTCTCCCCTGAACAGGTGGAATTAGAATAGGGGGCTCTTGCAAGTATTGTCCGATTTTCTCAAAAGCCATTTGGCAGTCAGAACTCCATTCAACTGCTTGATCTTTTCTGAGCAACTTGAATATAGGCTCACATGTGGCCGTCATATGAGATATAAACCTAGAGATGTAGTTCAAACGTCCCAGGAATCCTCTAACTTCTTTCTCTGTACGCGGAGCAGGCATCTCTTGTATAGCTCGGACCTTGTCAGGATCTACCTCAATTCCTCGTTGACTAACAATGAAACCAAGCAACTTTCCAGATCGGACACCAAAGGTGCATTTAGCAGGATTTAGTCGTAGTCGAAATTTCCGAAGACGCTCAAATAGCTTTTGCAAGTGGTCTATGTGATCCTCTTCACTTTGGGATTTTGCAATCATATCATCCACATAAACCTCAATTTCCTTATGCATCATATCATGGAAAAGGGTGACCATTGCTCTTTGGTAAGTTGCCCCAGCATTTTTGAGACCGAATGGCATTACCTTGTAGCAAAATGTTCCCCAAGGGGTGATGAATGTGGTCTTTTCCATGTCTTCTAGATCCATCTTGATTTGATTATAACCCGAGAATCCGTCCATAAAGGAGAAGACTGCGAACTTAGCAGTGTTGTCTACCAGAGTGTCAATATGTGGCAGGGGGAAATCGTCCTTTGGACTAGCTTTGTTTAAATTCCTATAATCAACACACATCCTGACCTTGCCATCCTTTTTGGGTACTGGCACAATGTTGGCTACCCATTGAGGGTACTTTGCAACTGCTAGAAAACCGGCATCAAATTGACGTTTCACCTCGTCACAAATCTTCAGAGCCATGTCGGGTCTTGCTCTTCGGAGCTTCTGCTTCATTGGCGGACAATATGGCTGTAGAGGTAACTTGTGGACAACAATGTCAGTATCTAAACCTGGCATATCCTGATATGACCAAGCAAATACATCCACATATTCATGTAGCAACTTGATCAATCTTTCCTTGATGCTTGCCTCAAGTGTAGTCCCAACTTTGACCTCTTTCTTATCTTCTTCAGTGCCAAGGTTGATTGTTTCCACTGGTTCTTGATGTGGCTGAAGGGCCTTTACCTCGTGCTCGAGCATCCTTTCCAATTCTTCTGGGAAATCACCATCTTCCTCACTCTCCTCTTCCGCTTGGTAGATGGGGAGTTCGAAATTATAGGAAGTAGCGGGGTCATCGAATTTAACTGGTTTATTGATTATTCTGCATGTTTTTTAATGATGGTTTTTTTAGAAAAATGGAAATAAAATGCAAAAGAAGTAAAAAATATTTTTGTAGTTTTCTGAAAGGATTGCCATTTTAAGAAAAACAACAGATAAAATGAACGACAAGATTTTGAACAAAATGCTCTTTATTTGTCATAATGATTTTTTTAAAATTCAAAAGGGGCCCTACAAATGATCCATTAGCCTTGGGCAGAGCTAAGGATTTTCAAAAACACACAAAGGAAAACAACAATTACTTTGACACAGGAAAAACCTCTGGAATCTCAACCGCTTCCCAGTTTGTTAGGGCTGCTTCACACCGGTATATCAGATTCGATGTTTCTCCATCTTCAGTGTCATCTTCCACTGCACCAACTTGTTCTCCATGGATAAATCCTTTGCTCAGGAAAACCTCTTGTATGCTCCGCACACGATCCTTTGCAGGGACCAGGGCTCCTCCGTTAGCAGAAGACTTGTACCCCAAACCAAAACGGTCATTTTTCTCATTGACGTTGATGACTTGCCCCCAACCTGCAGGGCCTCCACTTTCAACTGCTGATTTTGCACTCTTCAAAGAAGCGAATGACAAACTAGCTTTCTCAACAGGATCCTTAACCTCTTCAAGTGTGGCATTGGATATTTCAAGGGCTTGAAAAGAGGTTTCTAAGGCATCCTCATCAGCCTCAATATAACGGAAAGAGGAGAGTTGACTGATGATAAAGTCCTCTTCACTTGAGACAATAACGAGTTTGTTATCTACAACGAACTTCATCTTTTGATGCAGAGTAGAAGTTACTGCCCCAGCAGCACGTATCCATGGGCGTCCCAAAAGGCAGCTATAAGCCGGATTTATGTCCATGACTTGGAAATTGATGGGGAACACATGTGGTCCAATCTGTATCGGTAACTCTACCTCCCTAACTACTGTCCTTCGTGAACCATCGAATGCTTTCACCACAAGCGCACTAGGCTTCAACTCTGAGTTGATAAGATAATTTAGAAAGTGCCCTCTTTGGTAGAACATTGAGGGACGATCCAGTGTCAACTAAAACTCTGGCCAGAGCATCTTCTTGGCATTTTATGGATACATGCAGAGCGCGGTTGTGATTCTTCCCCTCTTTGGGCAGCTCTTCATTACTGAAGCTTAGAGTGTTGCAGGCTGTGATATTGGCGACCACTCCATCGAATTGGCCGACCGTTATATCTTGGGTAACATGAGCCTAAGCAAGCACTTTTAGCAGAGCCTCCCTATGAGCTTCGGAATTCAGAAGCAAGGACAAGATAGATATTTTTGATGGTGTTTGATGTAATTGATCAACTATCTTGTAGTCAGATTTCTTTATTATCCTTAGGAACTCACTTGCTTCATCTGTTTGCACAGCCGGTTGTGCCCCTCCCTGTTCTGGGGTAGGATTTACATATGCAGCTCCCCTTGTTGGCTCTTGAGGGTTCACATCAAAATTGGGAGTATAAATCCGACCACTGCGGGTCATCCTGCTTGTTCCTGCGATGTTAGTGATGTCGGCGTCAACATTCTCCAAAACTTCCTTACTTTCAGCATCTTTGGGCTTTCCATCCACCACTCCATCTAACACTGTTATGTCGTACTTCCAGGGTACTGCCTTGGTACTTTCAAAAGGAAATGGTGTAGGCATGCAAACTACTACAGGTGATGGGTGAACAACCTCTCTTCTGTGATAAGTTACCTCAAACGGTTCTGGTATATTAAAAACGGGTTCAATGACCGAAACTTCCTCGTTTGTTGTTGGACCAAAAATTTGTAAAACACCTTGATTCATCAAATTCTGAATGTCATTTCGTACCACTTTACATCCTTTTGGCTGAATGGCACATTCCTCACAGCTATCGTGACATGCGTCAATCAATCTAGCCCTCACCAATCCTGCATGAAGCGCTAGCAACGGAGTTTTAACGTCTTCCACGTTTTTGATTACACACATATCAGAAGCATCTTCGACAACATTAACATCACCATGTGCTGGCAAAGGGTTGTTCTTGACATTGGGTCCGACGTCTCGAAACGACAGAATCTTCTTTTCAACCAGGTCTCGCACAATATGCTTTAAAGCATAACATCCTTCTAAATCATGTCCAGGGGCACCCCCATGGAAAGGACAATGAGCATCTGGATTGTACCATGGAGGTAAAGGATTTGGTGGAGGACCCAAAGATCTGGGCGTCACTAAACCTTTCTGTAGCAATGATGGGTACAATTCAGTGTATGTCATAGGGATTGAAGCAAACGGAAGTCTACTTCTCTGCACCCTATTTTGATTTTGAGGATTTTGTGGACGAGGAGCCTGTGCCCTCGGCTGTTGATAAGCAGGTGGCGCTGGTGCCTGCTGGTATATCGGCGCTTGTTGAGTAGGAACAGGTTGATAAACTGAAGCTTGTGGTTGGTTAAAATTTGGTGTTACAGCTGCCACATACGGTTGTTGAACATATTGTACTGGATAAATCGGTTGTTGTTGAGCAAATTGGTGTTGTTTCTTCCATGAATGACTCCTTCTTTGACTGGTTGACACTGCATTCGTATCCCCCTCCTTCTTTCTTTGAAATCCTCCAGGAAACTTTTTGGCATTACTACCAGATGTTTCAGAGGTAGTCGTCATCTTTCCATTCTTTAATCCAAGTTCGACCTTTATGCCTACAGCGACCAGGTCAGAGAAACTTGCAGATACACTACTTACCATTCTTTCATAAAACACAGGTTTAACTGTATCCATGAACCAATCCGTTAATTCCTTCTCAGCCAGAGGTGGTTCGACTTGCGAGGCCACTTCCCTCCGTCTTTGCGCGTATTCCTTAAAAGACTCCTTGTCTTTCTGGGACATGTTGAGCAGTTCTCTCCTATCCGGGGCCATATCCATGTTGTACTTGTAATGTTGGATGAAGGCATCAGATAAGTCTTGAAAACAACGGATCCTACTCTGATCAAGGCTTAAGTACCACTTGGAGGGAGCACCCCTCAAGCTGTCCTGGAAGAAATGTATCATGAGTTTATCATCCTCCACATGCGCAGCCATTTTTCGATAGTACATAATGAGGTGACTCTTAGGACACGAGTGGCCCTCATACTTATCGAAATCTGGGGTCCTGAACTTTGCAGGGATCACAAGACCGGACACCAGGCACATCTCCTTAGCTGTAGCACCAAAAACTTGGTCACCTTCCATAGCCCTTAATCTCTTCTCAAGCAGCTGGTAGTTCTCCTTCATCCCTCTTAGGTCCTCCTGCCTTTCCTTATCTTCATCTGAAAAGTCTGGAGCGTGTTGTTGATCCTCAAAGTAGGGTTGCACGTGTGCACGAACGAGAGGAGGTGCGAACGTGTGGACCACAAGATGATTTTCATTGATGGTCGGTAAAGGGGCCGTCTGCTGAGCGGATGGTGCAAAACCAGGTGCACCTTCAACTGTAGGCGTGAAACCGGGAGGTAAACCATAGGTTTGAAGGTGAGAAAAACAAGAAAGGGGGGGTTTGAATTGTTTGGAAAATAAGCGCTTTTTCAAAATGAAAACCACACAATGATTTTATACTGGTTCGCTTATAACACAAAGTTACTCCAGTCCACCCGGCCAAGGTGATTTCGCCTTCAACAAGGACTTAATCCACTAATCTTGAAAGATTACAAACAACGTCTAAGAGAAAGATCTCTTAGTCCTCTCAAGTATACAGACTACACAGAGTCACTTGAGGAAATAAACAAACAATAGATAAAAGATTTATGTAATCTAGAGTGCTTCTAAGATAAGCAAGTATTACAATAGTAAGAACAAAGTGATTCACGTTATAAGCAAAAGCTTCGTGAAGATTTAGAGAGCAAGAATGTTTTCTTGAGCGTTGATGTTTCAGTATGATTTTTCCTTGTATGTGTGTAGTCCTGAATGTTGATTTGCAGTCCTTTATATAGAAGAGTGAGGTAGTAGTTGAAACTGATGAATAATAAGATGAATTTACGCCATCACTTAAATAGCTTTTGCAAGATAACTTTCTCTCCTTGAAATGACTACTTACCACATATAGTATTTTCTTTATTGAAATTGGAGATTAACGTCTCTTTCTGTTTTAGGAAATCCATTTGCAAATCTTTACTTGACTTCAACGTTACTCTTTCATAATTAACAAATCCATAATCAGAGTCTTCGTGTATCTGAGAATCTTGGAGTCTTGCTTTTGATGTTAATCTCTTGGATTCTGATGGATTTTTCAGATGGTGCTGATAAGTTCTGGAGTTTAGAGATACCGTTGTTCAGAGTCAGAACTTTCTTGAACGTGTTTCCACTTCAGATGCTTCTTATCTTCTGATAATTTGTATCTGATCTGGTTCTGTATCTGATGACATCATCAGATTTCTTCCTTCTTTCTTTAGAATCCTGCACACTTAGAAACTTTTTGTTAGGGTGCCATTTTTGGTTTCATCCTTTGTTATCATCAAAATCAAGGAATCTGTTGTAGAACAATTTTTGTTCTTACAATCTCCCCCTTTTTGATGATGACAAAACAATCTTAATTAGCAAATGAAACATGAATAATATCAGATCAGATAGATAAGAGCTCCCCCTGAGATAATGCTAGGGAGTTCATAAGTTCTTACCAGAGCTTCTAAGTAAAAAGGTTTCTTGATACCTTCTGCAATTTCTTAAGTCCAGGTTAGATAAATTTATTTTTAAGATAAAATATGTTGTAGAATGCTTAAGGTATTAGACAATATTTTCATCAGAGCTATTAATGACTTCTCCCCCTTTTTGTCAGAATCAAAAAGACATAACAAAAAAGAAATAATTGAAGAGAAAAACATTGTATTTAGATAAAAGCACAAAGGCAACAAGAACTAGAAAACATCAGATTCAGAGAAAATAAAACAACAGGCAAGCAAAATAAATCCTAAGTGCCTAAGGGTTCGGAGGCGGAGGCATTCTCTGAAGCAACATAGCAAGCATGTTCTGGATGTTGTCGTTGACAGTATCTTGCTTGTCCATTCTGGCACGGAGTTCATTCTGATCTTGCTTAAGTTCTTTCAGAGTCTGGAGAACCATAGGGATAACAGAAGAGGACTCCCCCAGAGTCAGAGCCTGCTGTGCTTCAGCTTCTGCAGCATCTGCCAGAGCCTTAGCTTCAGCTTCCTTTTCCCTTAGGATTTCAACTTGACGAGCCTTTTCTTCTTCCAATCTTCTGGCTTCTTCAGCTTCTCGCGCAAGTCTCTCTTCCTCTAGCCTCCTGGCTTCTTCAGCAGCTTCTCTGGCAAGTCTTGCCTGGAGTCTTGCCTCAGCATCTCTGATGTAGCCATTTCTGACTTGTTCAGAGATGTTCTTCAGTCTAAAAGCCTCAGAGGTCATCCAGCCAATGACTCTGTTCCAGTGTGTCCTTACAGAGTCAGGATCATCACTGACTTCAGAGTTAGTGGTCAGAGACTTGACCTTTTGTACTGAGGCCCCTGCAACCAGCATGATGGCTTCCTCAAGGGTAGGTATAGAAAGGTCAGGTTCAAAGGTATGAGGTGGAGATGTTGGAGGGCTGAGATTTAGAGTTAGAGGTTCTGGTTCAGTTTCTGATTCAGGTTGAGGTTCAGATCTTTGGGGTGAAGCGTAAAGAGGGTTTAAATCTAAGGGTTCAGTTTCAGTTTCTGATTCAGGTGCAGCAGAGGTGTTTGGTGGGTTGATATCAGAAGTGGGAAGGTCAGAGGGTTGGTCTTCAGAAGGTTGTATTTCAGAAGTAAGGGTAGTTGTTTGTTGTGGTGGTGAAGTTATTTCAGGTTCTGTTGGTTGTTGTGAAGCGAATTTTTGAGCATAAATTTGAGCTATGGTTGGGGAGTCAGGGTCAGAGTATTCTGTAAGAACAAAAATAGTTCTACAATAGATTCCATGATTTTGATGATAACAAAGGATGAAACCAAAAGTGGTACCCTAACGAAAAGTTTCTAAGTGTGCAGGGTTCTAAAGAAAGAAGAAATAAATCTGATGATGTCATCAGATGCAAAACAAGATCAGATGCAAAATCTCAAGTATCAGAAGCATCTAAAGTGAAATCTCGTTTCAAGAAGCTCTGACTCTGGACAAAACTACAAAATATCAGAAGCATCTGAACATGAAGTAAAGTCTAGAAGCTCTGACTCTGAACAAATGTCTTCTGCAAACTCTGAAGTTATCAGCACCATCTGAACATTCAAGAAATAACATCAGAAGCCAATTTCTCCAGATACACAAAGACTCTAATCAGAATTGTTAATCATGATGAAGTAACGTTTAAGCCAAGTTAAAGTTCTGCAAATGGATTTCCTCAATTAGAAAGAGACGTTAATCTCCACTTCCAAGAAAGAAGATACTAATTGTGGTAAGTAGTCACTTCTAAGTGAAAAAGTCTACTGCAGAAGCTATTAATGGAATGGCGTAATTACATCTCAATATCCAACAGATTCAACGCTACTTCAACTCTACTTCAACTCCTATAAATAGAGAAGAAATCTCATTCAGTACACATGAAGAAATCACGAGCCAAAACTATACTGAAATCATATCACGCTCAAGAAAAACATCTTTGTTCTTCAAAGATTTTCACTAAGCTTTTGCTTATCAAGTGAAAATTTGTTCTTAAGTTTGTAATATTTGCTTTCTTAGAAGCACTCTAGATTACACATCTTGTATCTTTTTTATTTGATTTCCTCAAGTG
Organism: Lathyrus oleraceus; assembly: GCF_024323335.1. Taxonomy (NCBI): domain Eukaryota; kingdom Viridiplantae; phylum Streptophyta; class Magnoliopsida; order Fabales; family Fabaceae; genus Lathyrus; species Lathyrus oleraceus. The sequence continues at coordinate 258,705,284 of NC_066580.1, forward strand.
ACTCTTTGTAGTCTGTAGACTTGAGAGGACTAAGAGATTTTCTTCTCTCTTAGGGGTTGTTTGTAATCTTTCAAGATTAGTGGATTAAGTCCTTGTTGAAGGCGAAATCACCTTGGCCGGGTGGACTGGAGTAGCTTTGTGTTATAAGCGAACCAGTATAAAATCTTTGTGTGATTTCATTTTGCAAAAGCGCTTATTTTTCAAACAATTCAAACCCCCCCTTTCTTGTTTTTCTCACCTTCAATTGGTATCAGAGCTCCGGCTCTGTTATTGATTTTCAAATCAAACACTTAACCGTGTAGAGAGATCCAGTGCGAGAAAAACAAATGGCCCACTCAAATGAGAAAGATTCTTACAATGCCAAGCCTCCTGTTTTTGATGGAGAAAAGTTTGATTACTGGAAAGATAGAATCGAAAGTTTCTTTCTGGGTTATGATGCTGACCTCTGGGACATTGTCACAGATGGATACAAACCTCCAACCTTAAATGGAGCTGAAGTTCCCAGAAGCAAAATGTCAGAAGATCAGAAACGTGAGTTCAAAAATCATCACAAGGCCAGAACAATACTTCTAAATGCTATATCTTACAACGAATACGAAAAGATCACCAACAGAGAGACGGCTAAAGATATACTTGACTCTCTGAAGATGACCCATGAAGGAAACTCCCAAGTCAAGGAGACGAAGGCTCTGGCGTTGATCCAGAAATATGAAGCCTTCAAGATGGAAGATGACGAAGCTATAGAAGCTATGTTTTCCAGATTCCAAACTCTTATTGCAGGTCTTAAAGTGCTAGACAAGGGATATACGACTGCAGATCATGTTAAGAAGATTGTCAGAAGTCTACCAAAGAAATGGAGACCAATGGTTACTGCTCTGAAGCTATCAAAGGATCTGAACAACATCAGCCTTGAAGAACTTGTTAGCTCTCTCAGAAGTCATGAGATAGAACTAGAGGAGGATGAGCCTCAGAAAAGGAACAAGTCAGTGGCGCTGAAGTCCAGACCTGAAAGACGGAAGTCAGACAGAACCAAAGCTCTCCAGGCAGAAACTGCAGATACTGACGACTCTGAACCTGAAGACTCTGATGATGAAGAAGAACTGTCCTTACTAACCAGAAGAGTTAAGCAACTCTGGAAAAGAAGGAACAACAACAACCTCAGAAGATCAAGACCCAGAGGGGATAGATCAGAGTCAACTTCAAAAGGTAAACCTAATAAAGATATTACCTGTTTTGAATGTAAAGAAACAGGTCATTATAGAAATGAATGCCCCAAGCTGAAGAAAGATAACTCTAAGAAAGAAAGCTTCAAGAAAAATGCCTTCAGAACAAAGAAGGGATTAATGGCGACCTGGGACGATAGTGAATCAGGATCATCAGAATCTGACTCTGATGAACAAGCCAACGTAGCATTTATGGCTACCACATCCAGCAGCTCAGATGAAGAATCTGAAGAGGTATTTTCTGAACTTTCTAGATCTGACTTAGAATCATGTTTATCAGAAACTCTTACCTCTCTTCAGAAATTAAAACAAAAAGTTAAAAGCATTAAAGGCCTTCTTAAAGCAAAATCTGAAGAATGTAGTGAACTTGAGACAACAATTCTAGCACATGAAGATACAATCAAATCTTTAACGTTAGAAAGAGATGGAGCTAAAACAAAAAGCTTAAAATTAGAAGAAGTGTTGTCTCAAGCACCACAAACTTCAAATGAAATTATTTATAAATATGAAGAAGCCTTTCAACAATTTCTGAAGAATGGGATAAATAGGAGTATTATGGCATCCATGATTTATGGAGTAGGTCAGAATAATAAAAGGGGAATTGGGTATGATTCTGATTCTGATAAAACTTCTATCAGTAACCAAATTAAATCACCTTTTTCATACCACTATACACACACACAAGAACACAAATTTAAAAATGCTAGAAGACCCAAAGTTGTAAGAAACTCTGGGAAAACTAATCTGAAAGGACCCAAGAGATTCTGGGTACCGAAAGATAAGATTATCTATGTTGCAGATATCCTATGCAGCAAAGTTCAGACACCAGTCATGGTACCTGGACTCTGGATGCTCGCGACATATGACGGGAAGAAAGTCTATGTTCCAAAGCCTGGAACTTAAAGACGCTGGCTTTGTAGGCTTCGGAGGAGATCAGAAAGGAAGGATCAGAGGCTCCGGAACTATTGGTAATGGTACTCTTCCCTCTATATCTGATGTTCTTTATGTAGAAGGATTAATGCATAACTTGTTATCCATAAGTCAATTAAGTGATAACGGTTATGATGTAATCTTTAATCAAAAAACGTGTAAAGCCATTAATCAGAACGATGGCTCTGTCCTTTTCACAGGCAAGAGGAAAAACAACATTTATAAAATAAATCTTTCTGATTTAAAAGATCAAAATGTTAAATGTTTAATGTCAGTTCACGAAGAGCAATGGGTATGGCATAGACGCTTAGGCCACATTAGCATGAGGAAACTTTCTCAGCTAACTAAACTTGAGTTAGTCAGAGGCTTACCTAAACTGAAGTTTTCTTCAGATGCTCTGTGTGAAGCTTGTCAGAAAGGAAAGTTTTCAAAAACATCTTTTAAAAAGAAAAATGTTGTTTCTACCTCCAAGCCTCTGGAGCTTCTTCACATTGACTTATTTGGTCCTGTGAAAACAGCATCAGTCAATGGAAAGAAGTATGGACTAGTAATCGTTGATGATTACAGCCGCTGGACATGGGTAAAATTCCTAAAGCACAAGAGTGAGTCTCACTCTGTATTCACCAGTTTCTGTTCTAAAGTGCAAAAAGAATTTGACTCCAAAATTATTAGAGTCAGAAGTGATCATGGTGGAGAATTTGAAAATAAAGATTTTGAAGAACTATTTGATTCAAATGGAATATCCCATGATTTCTCCTGCCCTAGAACTCCACAACAAAATGGAGTTGTAGAGAGGAAGAATAGGACACTCCAAGAAATGGCCAGAACCATGATCAATGAAACAAATGTAGCAAAGCACTTTTGGGCAGAAGCTGTAAATACAGCGTGTTACATTCAGAATAGAATCTCTATTAGACCTATTCTGGATAAGACTCCCTATGAACTGTGTAAGGGAAGAAAACCCAACATTTCATATTTTCATCCTTTTGGATGCCTTTGCTTTATATTAAATACTAAAGAACATCTGAACAAGTTTGATTCCAAAGCACAGAAAGGTATTATGTTAGGATACTCAGAACGCTCTAAAGGCTACAGAGTATACAACACAGAAACCAAAATTGTGGAGGAATCAATTCATGTTAGATTTGATGATAAGCTTGACCCTGAAAAGTCAAAGCTAGTTGAAAAGTTTGCAGATTTAGAGATCACTCTGGTAGAATCTGAGAAAACTCCAGAAGCACCTGTCACTCCAGACTCTGAAGAAATTAAATCTCCAGAAATTCCAAGGAAAGTCAAGAGTCGTAGCAACGTATCTGAAGATTTGATTCTGGGAAACAAAGATGAACCTGTTAGAACCAGATCTACCTTCAGAACTTCTGAAGATATTCCTCTGGGACTAGTGTCTCTGATTGAGCCTACGTCCTGTGATGAAGCTCTTCAAGATAACGATTGGGTGGCAGCTATGCAAGAAGAGTTAGATCAATTCTCCAAGAATGATGTCTGGGATCTTGTTCCTAAACCCAGAGGCACTCATGTCATTGGAACCAGATGGGTTTTCAGAAACAAACTGAACGAGAAAGGAGAAGTTGTCAGAAACAAAGCACGACTGGTAGCTCAAGGTTATAGTCAACAAGAAGGTATTGATTATAATGAAACTTTTGCTCCAGTCGCAAGGTTAGAGTCTATTCGTCTTCTTGTATCATTCGCTATTAATCACTCTATAAAATTATACCAAATGGATGTCAAGAGTGCATTTCTAAATGGTTATATTTCAGAAGAAGTGTATGTAAATCAACCTCCTGGTTTTGAAAACTCAAATTTTCCAGAACATGTTTTCAAACTTAAGAAATCCTTATATGGACTTAAACAAGCTCCCAGAGCTTGGTATGAACGCTTAAGTAATTTTCTTCTGGAACAAAATTTTATCAGAGGGAAAGTTGATTCTACACTCTTCTGTAAAAATCATAAAAATGATCTCATGATATGCCAAATTTATGTTGATGACATTATTTTTGGTTCTGCTAATATCTCTGTTTGCCAAGAATTTTCTAAGTTAATGCAGGCAGAATTTGAAATGAGTCTAATGCAAGAACTAAAGTTCTTTCTGGGAATTCAAATCAATCAAACTCCAGAAGTCACGTACATTCATCAAAGCAAGTACATTAAAGACGTTCTAAAGAAGTTTGATATGTCTGAATGCAATTCTGCAAAGACTCCCATGCATCCAACTTGCATTCTGGAGAAGGAAGAGGTAAGCAACAAGGTTTGTCAGAAGCTCTATCGAGGTATGATAGGCTCTCTTCTCTATCTGACTGCTACTCGTCCTGATATTCTCTTCAGCGTCTGTCTTTGTGCCAGATTCCAATCAGATCCTAGAGAATCTCATTTAACAGCTGTTAAGAGAATTCTTAAGTATCTGAAAGGAACTCCTAACCTGGGCCTGATGTATGAGAAAACATCAGAGTATAGGCTTTCTGGTTATTGTGATGCAGATTATGCAGGAGATAGAATAGAACGAAAAAGTACATCTGGAAATTGCCAGCTTCTGGGAAACAATCTAATCTCCTGGGCTAGCAAAAGACAGTCAACTATCGCTCTATCAACTGCAGAAGCAGAATACATCTCAGCATCACTGTGCACAACTCAGATGCTCTGGATGAAACATCAGCTAGAAGATCTACAAATCTTTGAGAGTAACATTCCTATCCTTTGTGATAATACTGCTGCTATTTGTTTAAGTAAGAATCCCATTCTACATTCCAGAGCCAAACACATAGAAATAAAACATCATTTTATTAGAGACTATGTTCAGAAAGGGATAGTAACGCTGAAGTTCATTGATACAGAACATCAATGGGCAGATATCTTTACTAAGCCTCTAGCTGAAGATAGATTTCGTTTCATCTTAGAAAATCTGAACATTAAAAATTGTCCTGAGTAAAATTTGGCTCTGAACATGTAAAGTGAGACTCTGATAAAAACAAATATACTTCTACCTCTGACTCTGATACTTCTACCAAGTTAAGAAGATATCTGAGTTAGAAATCTTCAGAAATCCTTTGGTATTCCTGAAGATCAGATACATCAACACGTGGGGAACATGCGTCTAAACCTTAGAACTTCTAGACAGCTGTCAAGAGAAATCAAAGGTCAGAACGCTTGAAATCTCCTCGAGCAGTGTGCTTACTGTTGGGATTAGACATTCATTTATTAGCTATAATCATTTTTCCTCCCCTAGCGTGCAAATCTTGTGTTCTGTTCCAACGCAATTAAATGTGTCGTTTTGCATGTGTTTTTACCCTTAGTATATAAACACTTTTCTCACATTTCACACACTTATCACTCTCACTCACTCTTAAACCCTAAACCCTCTCTCGAAGTTTTCTTTGCAACCTTCTCAGTTCTTCATCATCTTCATCATGAATCCTCAAGAACAAGCAGTTTTTAACTTCTCCCAACAAATGGAAGCTGCTTCTAACCCCCAAACCTCAAACACTCAAACACCCATGGTTGTAGATGTCACCACGACCCCAGTTTACAAGGAACCTCACATTTTGGAACGCGAACAACACATAAACCTTTCAACTCCCTTTGAAGGTTTGGATGTTCTATGTGAATCGCTGGTAGATTTTGAAAATTTGAGAAGAAATGGCGTTGATTTAACTGAAGATCTTCGCAAGCAAGGTTGGGAAAACTACTTCAACAGATTGTATGGTCCAATCTATCCTCTTCTGGTGAAGGAGTTCTGGAGATGTGCAGATGCTGATGACCAGTTCATCGTTTCTTTTGTTCTGGGTGTGAAGATTGTCATCACTGAAGCATCAATTGCTTCCTTGCTAAACATGGAGAGAACTGGAGGTAAAAGGATTTACAACATTCCTCCAAGGTCCAAGCGCATCACAGAAGTCATTAACCCTACAATCTTCAAAGCAAATGTTGAAGGAAACCCCTCTAAGAACAAGGAGCTTCATCAGAACCTCCGAGTTTGGCTGAAGATTATTCTGGGAACAATCCATCATCGTCCAGCCTCCAACTCTTCAGATTATATCAACGCTGATCAGAAATGCATCCTCTACTGTATTCAGAAGGGTATTCCGATCAACCTCCCTGTTCTCCTCTTCAGATATCTGAGGGATTCAGTCAGAGAAACTAGGAATAATATGAAGCCCAGATCCTACGTTCCTCTGGGAAGATTGCTCTCTGACATCTTCATTGAGCATGGACTGGTAGATGCTCTGGAGAAGACCAGATGTATGGATGATCTGGCAATTGACGTTGGAAAGCCTCTGAATGCCAAAAATCTGAGGAGTATGGGAATCATCAAAGACATCAGAGTCAAGCCCACTATGAATGTGACCTGGGAAGCTCTGAAGGATCAGAGGAAGATGCCTCATGGCCTTGAAAGGTTCTTCAAGAATGAACCCAGAGATGCCATTGCCATCTACCTTCAGGATCGTCTGGATGAAGGCATTGATGTTTCTGATTTCCGCCTAGAAGACTGTCTGGACTCTGTAGAAGATCTGGTCAGATACAAAAGAGGCCTTTCTGAGAAGAAGATAGCTGAGGAAGCAAGGAAGGCAAAGAAACCCAGAATTGGAGAATCCTCTGGAACCAAAGCTCCTCTGAAAGTCTCTTCTTCTTCTGGTAAGTCCATTCCTCCTGTCTCTTCTGAATCTGTAATGGCTTCCTCTAACCCTCTCTCCTCTCAACCAATATATACCACCTCTGAAATACCACCCTCAATCACCAGAACCTCTCAACCTCCACCTGTTCTAAAAATTGCCCGTAACTTCACAACAACCTCTGACCCTAATCAACTATATCACCACAGCTCTTCATCATCCTCTGAGTATGAATCACCCCCTTACCTTTCCCCTTCTTCTAACCAAGAGTCTTCTGATCATGAGTCCTCTGATCAAGAACACTCTGACCCAAACTCTCCAACAATAGCTGAAATTTATGCTAAAAATTTCGCCCCACAAACTCAAACACAAACTGAAGTAACCTCTCCCCTCCGAACTTCTATTCCACAACAAACAACCACCATTACCTCTGAAAATCAAACTTCCCTTCCACCACAAACAACCACCACACCCTCTGAAACTCAACCATCTGTAATTCGCCCATCTGAACCTTATATCACTCCACCATTAATTCCCGCTGTACCTAGCCCAGACTCTGACCCATTAGATGTAAACCCACTCTATGCTTCATCCCCCAGTCTTCAACCAGACCCAGATTCTGAACTTCAACCAGAAGCAGAATCTGAACCCCAGCCAGAACCAGAAACTGAACCTCAACCTCTAAATCTCAGCCCTCAAAACTCTCCACCTCATTCACCTGAACCTGAACCTAAAATTATCATACCTACCCTTGAGGAGGCCATTATACAGGTTGCAGAATCCTCAGTCCAGAAGATCAAGTCTCTGGCTAAAAATTCTGAAGTCAGTGATGATCCTAAATCTGTTAGGACACACTGGAACAGAGTTATTAGTTGGATGACCTCTGAGTCTTATAGGCTGAAGAGTATCTCTGAACAAGTCAGAAATGGCTACATCAGAGACTCTGAGGAAAGACTTCAAGAAAGACTGGCTAGAGAAGCTGAGGCCAGAAGGTTAGAGGAAGAGAGACTGGCTAGAGAAGCTGAGGCCAGAAGGTTAGAGGAAGAGAGACTGGCTAGAGAAGCTGAGGCCAAGAGATTAGAAGAAGAAAGATTGGCTAAGGAAGCTGAAGAAGAAGCTAAGAGATTGGAAGAAGAACGCCTGGCAAAGGAAGCAGAACTTCTGAGAATTCAGGAAGCTGAAGCCAAGGCTAAGGCAGATGCAGAAGCCCAAGCTGCTGCTGAAGCTGAAACTCAGCAGGCTCTGATTCAGGGGGAGTCTTCCTCTGCGATCCCTCTGATTCTTAACACTCTGAAGGAGATCAAGCAAGATCAGAAAGAGATCAAGCAAGATCAGAGTGAGCTCCGGGCAAGGATGGACAAGCAAGACGCTCTGAATGAAAACCTCCAGAATATGTTTGCCATGCTACTACAGAGACTTCCTCCTCCTCCAAACCCTTAGGCACTTAGGATTTATTTTGGTTGCCTAGTGTTTTTGCTTCTGTCTTTTTCTTTCTTTTTAGCTCTGATATTTCTTTGAATCTGTTGTTTTTGACTGCTGTTTGCCTTTGTGCTGTTTAATGAAGTGTTTTTCTCTCTATTATTCTTTTTATTTTTATGCCTTTTTGATTATGCCAAAAAGGGGGAGAAATTATCAAATAGCTCTGATGAAAATTATGTCTAAAACCTTAAGCATTCTGCAACAATTATAGAAATAGTTCTGATATAAATAAGCTCTGATTAAATAATAGCTCTGATTAAATAACCTTAAGCATTCTGCAACAATTATAGAAATAGTTCTGATATAAATAAGCTCTGATTAAATAATAGCTCTGATTAAATAACTCTAACTTTAAAGTTAAGCATTTGCAGAAAGTTTTCAGAAACCTAATTACTTGGAAAAGCTCTGGTAAGAACTTCTGAACTCCCTAGCGCTAACTCAGGGGGAGCTTTTGTCTATCTGATCTAATATTTTTCATGTTTCATCTGATAATTTTATTTGTTTTGTCATCATCAAAAAGGGGGAGATTGTAAGAACAAAAATAGTTCTACAATAGATTCCATGATTTTGATGATAACAAAGGATGAAACCAAAAGTGGTACCCTAACGAAAAGTTTCTAAGTGTGCAGGGTTCTAAAGAAAGAAGAAATAAATCTGATGATGTCATCAGATGCAAAACAAGATCAGATGCAAAATCTCAAGTATCAGAAGCATCTAAAGTGAAATCTCGTTTCAAGAAGCTCTGACTCTGGACAAAACTACAAAATATCAGAAGCATCTGAACATGAAGTAAAGTCTAGAAGCTCTGACTCTGAACAAATGTCTTCTGCAAACTCTGAAGTTATCAGCGCCATCTGAACATTCAAGAAATAACATCAGAAGCCAATTTCTCCAGATACACAAAGACTCTAATCAGAATTGTTAATCATGATGAAGTAACGTTTAAGCCAAGTTAAAGTTCTGCAAATGGATTTCCTCAATTAGAAAGAGACGTTAATCTCCACTTCCAAGAAAGAAGATACTAATTGTGGTAAGTAGTCACTTCTAAGTGAAAAAGTCTACTGCAGAAGCTATTAATGGAATGGCGTAATTACATCTCAATATCCAACAGATTCAACGCTACTTCAACTCTACTTCAACTCCTATAAATAGAGAAGAAATCTCATTCAGTACACATGAAGAAATCACGAGCCAAAACTATACTGAAATCATATCACGCTCAAGAAAAACATCTTTGTTCTTCAAAGATTTTCACTAAGCTTTTGCTTATCAAGTGAAAATTTGTTCTTAAGTTTGTAATATTTGCTTTCTTAGAAGCACTCTAGATTACACATCTTGTATCTTTTTTATTTGATTTCCTCAAGTGACTCTTTGTAGTCTGTAGACTTGAGAGGACTAAGAGATTTTCTTCTCTCTTAGGGGTTGTTTGTAATCTTTCAAGATTAGTGGATTAAGTCCTTGTTGAAGGCGAAATCACCTTGGCCGGGTGGACTGGAGTAGCTTTGTGTTATAAGCGAACCAGTATAAAATCTTTGTGTGATTTCATTTTGCAAAAGCGCTTATTTTTCAAACAATTCAAACCCCCCCTTTCTTGTTTTTCTCACCTTCATATTCTTGGTCAGAGGAGATAGAAAGATATGGGGGTGATTCTGGTTCTGAGGATGATGAAGAGGAAGTGCTTTGGTTCATTTGTTTAGGTTCAGAAGGAGGTATGAATGTACGGGCGATATTTAAAACTGGTGAAGGCTGTGAAGTTCTGGTGGTTGAAGGTGGGATTTCAGAGGTTGTATAAATGGGTGGTGATTGGAGAGGGTTAGAGGAATGAGTAGAGGAAACCATCAGAGGTTCAGAGGAAATAAGAGGAACAGACATACCAGTAGAAATTTGCAGAAGAGCTGGAGATCTGCTTCCAGAAGATTCTCCAAGTCTTGCCTTCTTAGCCTGTGATGCTATCTTCTTCTCAGAGAGACCTCTCTTGTATCTGACGAAGTCTTCTTCTGAATCTAGACAATCGTTGAGGCTGAAGTCAGATATGTCAACACCTTCATCCAGCAGACGCTGAAGATAGATAGCAACTGCATCTCTGGGTTCATTCTTGAAGAACCTCGCAAGACCATGGGGCAGCTTCCTCTGATCTTTCAAGGCATCCCAGGAGGTATCCATAGTGGGTCTGACTTGAATCTTCTTTATTATTCCCATACTCTTGAGATTTCTGGCGTTCAGAGGCTTCCCAGTGTCTATTGCCAGATCTTGCATCAGCTTGGCCTTCTCCAGATGATCCACCAGCCCATTCTCAATGAAGACATCAGATATGAGCCTTCCCAGAGGGATGTAGGATCTGGGCTTCATGTTGTTTTTGGTCTCTCTGACAGAATCTCTCAGATATCTGAAGAGAAGCGCAGGAAGGCAGATCTTCACACCCTTCTGAATGCAATACAGAATGCATTTCTGATCTGCATTGATGTAGTCAGAGGAGTTAGAGGCTGGACGGTGGTGAATAGTTCCCAGAATGATCTTCAGCCACACTCTGAGGTTCTGATGCAGCTCTTTGTTCTTTGAAGGGTTTCCTTCAGAGTTGGGTTTGAAGATTGTTGGATTGATTACATCAGTAATGCGCTTTGACCTAGGAGGGATGTTGTAAATCCTTTTTCCTCCATCTCTCTCCATGTTCAGTAAAGAGGCAATTGACTCTTCAGTGATTACAATCTTTACCCCCAAAACATGAGAGACGATGAAATGATCATCAGCATCTGCAAACCTCCAGAACTCCTTGATGAGAAGTGGGTAAACAGGGCCATAGAGCCTTTGGAAGTAGTTTCCCCATCCTTGTTTACGAAGCTCTTCAGTAAGATCAACGCCATTTCTCTTCAAGTTGTCGAAATCTACTAGCGTTTCACACAACACGTCCAGTCCTTCAAAAGGGGTTGCAAGGTTTATATGGGGTTCACGGTCAAGAACATGGGGTTCTTTGTAAACAGGGGTGATAGAGACGCCTGTAACCGTTGGAGTTGGAATGCTTGAAGTTTGAGCAGTTGAGCTTGATTCCATTTTGTTGAGAAAAGTTAAACACTTCTTGTTGTTGAGCGTCCATGGTGAAGAAGAAGATGAAGATTGAGAGTTTGCAGAGAATGCTTCAGAGAGGTTTAGGGTTTTAGAGAGGGTTTGAGAGTGAGTGAGAGTGAAAAGTGTGTGAAATGTGAGAAAAGTGTTTAAATACTCTAAGTAAAACACATGCAAAACGACACATCAAATTGCGTTAGTACAAAGCTCAAGATTGCACGCTTGGGGGAAAAATGATTACAGCTAATTAATGAATGTCTAATCCCAACAGTACGCACACTGCTCAAGGAGATTTCAAACGTCTGTCCTTTGAATTTCTTTTGACAGCTGTCTAGAAGTTCTAGGGTTAGACGCTTAGTGCTCCACGTGTTGATGTATCTGATCTTCAGGAATACCAAAAGATTGATTCCTGGAGATTTCTAACTCAGATATCTTCTTAACTTGTAGAAGTATCAGAGTCAGAGGCAGAAGAACATTTGTTTATGTCAGAGTCTCATTTTACATTTTCAGAGCCACACTTCATTCTGGGCAATTTTGAATGTTCAGATTTTCTAGGATAAAAAGAAATCTATCTTCAGCTAGAGGCTTAGTAAAGATATCTGCCCATTGATGATCTGTATCAATGAACTTCAATGTTACTATCCCTTTCTGAACACAGTCTCTGATAAAATGATGTTTTATTTCAATGTGTTTAGCTCTGGAATGTAGAATGGGATTCTTACTTAGACAAATGGCAGCAGTATTATCACAGAAGATAGGAATGTTACTCTCAAAAATTTGCAGATCTTCTAACTGATGCTTCATCCAGAGCATCTGAGTTGTGCACAGTGATGCTGAGATATATTCTGCTTCTGCAGTTGATAGAGCGATAGTTGACTGTCTTTTGCTAGCCCAGGAGATTAGATTGTTTCCCAGAAGCTGGCAATTCCCAGATGTGCTTTTTCGTTCTAGTCTATCTCCTGCATAATCTGCATCACAGTAACCAGAAAGTCTATACTCTGATGTTTTCTTATACATCAGGCCCAGGTTAGGAGTTCCTTTCAGATACTTAAAAATTCTCTTAACTGCTGTTAAATGAGATTCTCTAGGATCTGATTGGAATCTGGCACAGAGACAGACACTAAAGAGAATATCAGGACGAGTAGCAGTCAGATAGAGAAGAGAGCCTATCATACCTCGATAGAGCTTCTGACAAACCTTTGAGCTTACTTCTTCTTTTTCAAGAATGCATGTTGGATGCATTGGAGTTTTTGCAGAGTTGCATTCAGTCATGTCAAACTTCTTCAGAACGTCTTTAATGTACTTGCTTTGATGAACGTACGTGACTTCTGGAGTTTGATTAATTTGAATTCCCAGAAAGAACTTTAGTTCTTGCATTAAACTCATTTCAAATTCTGCCTGCATTAACTTAGAAAATTCTTGGCAAACAGAGATATTAGCAGAACCAAAAATAATATCATCAACGTAAATCTGGCATATCATGAGATCATTATTAAGGTTTTTACAGAAGAGTGTAGAATCAACTTTCCCTCTGATAAAATTTTGTTCCAGAAGAAAATTGCTTAATCGTTCATACCAAGCTCTGGGAGCTTGTTTAAGTCCATATAAGGATTTCTTAAGTTTAAAAACATGTTCTGGAAAATTTGAATTTTCAAAACCTGGAGGTTGGTTGACATACACTTCTTCTGAAATATAACCATTAAGGAATGCACTCTTGACATCCATTTGGTATAATTTGATAGAGTGATTAATAACAAAAGATACAAGAAGATGAATAGATTCTAACCTTGTGACTGGAGCAAAAGTTTCATTATAATCAATACCTTCTTGTTGACTATAACCTTGAGCTACCAGTCGAGCTTTGTTTCTGACGATTTCTCCTTTCTCATTCAGCTTGTTTCTGAATACCCATCTGGTTCCAATAACGTGAGTGCCTCTGGGCTTTGGAACAAGATCCCAGACATCATTCTTTGTAAATTGATCTAATTCTTCTTGCATGGCTGAAACCCAGTCATTATCTTGAAGTGCTTCATCACAGGACATAGGCTCAATCAGAGACACTAGTCCCAGAGGAGTATCTTCAGAGGTCCTGAAGGTAGATCTGGTTCTGACAGGTTCGTCCTTGTTTCCCAGAATCAAATCTTCAGATATCTTAATACGACTTTTGACTTTCTTTGGAATTTCTGGGGATTTTATTTCTCAGAGTTCTGAATGACAGTTGCTTCTGGAATTTTATCAGATCCTGCAAGAGTGATTTCTAAATCTGCAAAATCTTCAACTAGCTTTGACTTTTCAGGGTCAAGCTTATCATCAAATCTGACATGAATAGATTCTTCCACAATTTTGGTTTCTGTGTTGTATACTCTGTAGCCTTTAGAGCGTTCTGAGTATCCTAACATAATACCTTTCTGTGCTTTGGAATCAAACTTGTTCAGATGTTCTTTAGTGTTTAAGATAAAGCAAGAACATCCAAAAGGATGAAAATATGAAATGTTTGGTTTTCTTCCTTTACACAGTTCATAGGGAGTCTTTTCCAGAATAGGTCTTATAGAGATTCTATTCTGAATGTAACATGTTGTATTTACAGCTTCTGCCCAAAAATGCTTTGCCACATTAGTTTCATTGATCATGGTTCTGGCCATCTCTTGGAGTGTCCTATTCTTCCTCTCTACAACTCCATTTTGTTGTGGTGTTCTAGGGCAGGAGAAATCATGGGATATTCCATTAGAGTCAAATAATTCTTCAAAATCTTTGTTTTCAAATTCTCCACCATGATCACTTCTGACTCTAACAATATTAGAGTCAAATTCTTTTTGCACTTTGGAACAGAAACTAGTGAATACAGAGTGAGACTCACTCTTGTGCTTTAGGAATTTTACCCATGTCCAGCGACTGTAATCATCAACAATGACTAGTCCATACTTCTTTCCATTAACTGATGCTGTTTTCACAGGACCAAATAAGTCAATATGAAGAAGTTCCAGAGGCTTAGAGGTAGAAACAACATTTTTCTTTTTAAAGGATGTTTTTGAAAATTTTCCTTTCTGACATGCTTCACACAGAGCATCTGAAGAAAACTTCAGTTTAGGTAGGCCTCTGACTAACTCGAGTTTAGTTAGCTGAGAAAGTTTCCTCATGCTAATGTGGCCCAAGCGTCTATGCCATACCCATTGCTCTTTGTGAACTGACATCAGACATTTAACATTTTGTTCTTTTAAATCAGAAAGATTAATTTTATAAATGTTGTTTTTCCTCTTGCCTGTGAAAAGGACAGAGCCATCGTTTTGATTAATGGCTTTACATGTTTTTTGATTAAAGATTACATCATAACCATTATCACTTAATTGACTTATGGATAACAAGTTATGCATCAATCCTTCTACGTAAAGGACATCTGATATAGAGGGAAGAGTACCATTACCAATAGTTCCGGAGCCTCTGATCCTTCCTTTCTGATCTCCTCCGAAGCCTACAAATCCAGCGTCTTTAAGTTCCAGACTTTGGAACATAGACTTTCTTCCTGTCATGTGTCGCGAGCATCCAGAGTCCAGGTACCATGACTGGTGTCTGAACTTTGCTGCATAGGATATCTGCAACATACACAATCTTATCTTTTGGTACCCAGAATCTCTTGGGTCCTTTCAGATTAGTTTTCCCAGAGTTTCTTGTAACTTTGGGTTTTCTAGCATTTTTAAATTTTTGTTCTTGTGTGTGTGTATAGTGATATGAAAAGGGAGACTTAAGTTGGTTACTGGTAGAAGTTTTATCTTCCTTAGGATCATACCCAATTCCCTTTTTATTGTTCTGACTTACTCCATAAATCATGGATGCCATAATACTCCTATCTATCCCATTTTTCAGAAATTCTTGAAAGGCTTCTTCGTATTTATAAATTATTTTATTTGAAGTTTGTGGTGCTTGAGACAACGCTTCTTCTAATTCTAAGCTTTTTCTGTTTGCTCCATCTCTTTCTAATGTTAAAGATCTAATAGTATCTTCTCGTGCTAGAATTGTCATCTCAAGCTCACTACATTCTTCAAATTTTACTTTAAGACAGCCTTTAATGTTTTTAAACTTTTGTTTTAATTTCTGATATGAGCTAAGAGTTTCTGACAAACAAGATTCTAGATCAGATCGAGAAAGTTCAGAAAATACCTCTTCAGATTCTTCATCTGAGCTACTCCTGGATGTGGTAGCCATAAGTGCCACATTGGCCTGTTCATCAGAGTCAGATTCTGATGATCCAGATTCACTATCATCCCAGGTAGCCATCAGTCCTTTCTTTGTCCTGAAGGTATTTTTCTTGAAGCTTTCTTTTCTAGAGTTGTCTTTTTTTAGCTTGGGGCATTCATTCCTGTAATGACCTGTTTCTTTACATTCATAACAGGTAATATCTTTGTTAGATTTACCTTTTGAAGTTGATTCTGATCGATCCCCTCTGGGTCTTGGTCTTCTGAAGTTGTTGTTCCTCTTTTTCAAGAGTTGCTTGACTCTTCTGGTTAGTAGAGACAATTCTTCTTCATCATCAGAGTCTTCTGGTTCAGAGTCGTCAGCATCTTCAGTTTCTGCCTGGAGAGCTTTGGTTCTGTCAGGTTTGCGTCTTTCAGGTCTGGACTTCAATGCTACAGACTTGTTCCTTTTCTGAGGCTCATCTTCCTCTAGTTCTATCTCATGGCTTCTGAGGGAACTGACAAGTTCTTCAAGACTTATATTGTTCAGATCCTTTGACAGCTTCAGAGCAGTAACCATGGGTCTCCATTTCTTTGGCAGACTTCTGACTATCTTTTTGACATGATCTGCAGTTGTGTATCCTTTGTCTAGAACTTTGAGACCTGCAATCAGAGTTTGGAATCTAGAGAACATTGCCTCTATGGCTTCATCATCTTCCATTTTGAAGGCTTCATATTTCTGGATAAGCGCCAGAGCCTTTGTCTCTTTGACTTGAGAGTTTCCTTCATGAGTCATCCTTAGAGAGTCAAGTATGTCTTTGGCTGTTTCTCTGTTGGTGATCTTTTATACTCGTTGTAAGATATAGCATTTAGGAGTATGGTTATGGCCTTGTGATGATTCTTGAAAACTCGTTTCTGATCATCTGACATCTTACTTCTGGGAACTTCAGCTCCATCTTCTAAGACTGGAGGTGTGTATCCATCTGTGACAATGTCCCAGAGGTCAGCATCATAACCCAGAAAGAAACTTTCAATTCTATCTTTCCAGTAGTCAAACTTCTCTCCATCAAAAACAGGAGGCTTAACATTGTAACTATCTTTTTCATTTGAGTGGGCCATAGTTTTTCTCGTACTGGATCTCTCTACACTGTTAAGTGTTTGATTAGAAAATCAATAACAGAGCCGGAGCTCTGATACCAATTGAAGGTGAGAAAAACAAGAAAGGGGGGGTTTGAATTGTTTGGAAAATAAGCGCTTTTTCAAAATGAAAACCACACAATGATTTTATACTGGTTCGCTTATAACACAAAGCTACTCCAGTCCACCCGGCCAAGGTGATTTCGCCTTCAACAAGGACTTAATCCACTAATCTTGAAAGATTACAAACAACGTCTAAGAGAAAGATCTCTTAGTCCTCTCAAGTATACAGACTACACAGAGTCACTTGAGGAAATAAACAAACAATAGATAAAAGATTTATGTAATCTAGAGTGCTTCTAAGATAAGCAAGTATTACAATAGTAAGAACAAAGTGATTCACATTATAAGCAAAAGCTTCGTGAAGATTTAGAGAGCAAGAATGTTTTCTTGAGCGTTGATGTTTCAGTATGATTTTTCCTTGTATGTGTGTAGTCCTGAATGTTGATTTGCAGTCCTTTATATAGAAGAGTGAGGTAGTAGTTGAAACTGATGAATAATAAGATGAATTTACGCCATCACTTAAATAGCTTCTGCAGGATAACTTTCTCTCCTTGAAATGACTACTTACCACATATAGTATTTTCTTTATTGAAATTGGAGATTAACGTCTCTTTCTGTTTTAGGAAATCCATTTGCAAATCTTTACTTGACTTCAACGTTACTCTTTCATAATTAACAAATCCATAATCAGAGTCTTCGTGTATCTGAGAATCTTGGAGTCTTGCTTCTGATGGATTTTTCAGATGGTGCTGATAAGTTCTGGAGTTTAGAGATACCGTTGTTCAGAGTCAGAACTTTCTTGAACGTGTTTCCACTTCAGATGCTTCTTATCTTCTGATAATTTGTATCTGATCTGGTTCTGTATCTGATGACATCATCAGATTTCTTCCTTCTTTCTTTAGAATCCTGCACACTTAGAAACTTTTTGTTAGGGTGCCATTTTTGGTTTCATCCTTTGTTATCATCAAAATCAAGGAATCTGTTGTAGAACAATTTTTGTTCTTACAAGGTTGGCCAGGTTGTTGGCACCGCCATCGCAGGTTGGGGTTCAATCGATGGACCTGCGATTTCAGAAACAACCGTTGTTTGGGTATCTAACTTTGCCCTGATGACTTGTAATATTTCCATGACCTGCCCCATGTTTCCACGCAGGTCTTCGAGCTCTGAGCTCACTCGCTCCAATTCATGCTCCTGATCTGCCATCCTTTGACGAGCTCGGGCACGAGTATTATATTGGTGTTGAAAATTCAGCGTGAAACTGGAGGAAGAAAGGACAGAATGAGACTCTAGTTTTGAAAATGCATGAATACATGTATGGATGCATTTTGTTTGCAAAACTTTTGGTTAGTTTCAATCATTCATTTCAAAATGTCACAACACTTGTTTGCAAATATTTAAAATAATAAGGCAATGAAACACAATAAAACGAATCTCAAAAGCGATTTTTCATTAATCTCTTATTCAAGTTCAAATACAAACAACGTGCTCATGGTTTATGGGCTTTCCGAACCGTAGCAAGGTCGGTAGTTAACCCTTCTAACATTGCCTTACAAAACTTAATGAAATTATAGACTTGATGCGGTGTGTTCTCTGGACACATGCACCAATCAGCTTCTCGCAGCTTCTCAGGTAGCTCTTGCATGATGGAACTCGCAAATCCGGATAGTTTCAGAAATTTGCCCTTCCACTCAGTGTAAAGCCCTTGGAGATCTTGGATAATGCGTACGTCTTCAGCCTTGGTCACCTCTATGTCCCTATAGAGGTTTCTCCAATATCTGCATTCATTTAGCAACACCATATAGGCAGCATCCTGATCCCCACCTTCAAGCGCCTGGATTCTGGCATCGGCTCGATCCAAATGATGTTTCAACCGTGTGCAAACTCTTTCTGATTCTTCAGTCTTCAGCTTCTCACGTTCCAGAGCATCCTTGTACTTCTGAATGGTATTCTCCAATTCACGAGTACGAATCTCAGAAATCAACCGTGCTTCCCTTTTCATCTCAAGGGTCAATTCCAAAGTCTTGTTGAGTTTTTGAATCCGAAGTAAAGCTCTATCCAACTCCTCTTCCTTTGATTTGAACACAGATTTAGTGCTATAGAGCGCTTGTCCAAACTTTTCCCTCCTTGCTTCAGACTCTCTGGCTCTTTTGTTGGAGACTTCAAGCTCTTTGTCCTTCTTTTGTTGATCGTCTTTCAAGTTCCCATTCTCTATCGAGACTCGGCCAAGCCTGATTCTCAAATCAGCATTTTCCAACTCCAACTCCTTGATACGGGCATTGAGCTTCTCTACATCTTCAGGTAATATGGGCTCTGGCTCAGGAACCACTGGATAGATGGAAGGATCAAATGGATAAGGGAGTTTAATCATCTGAACCCTCTCTCTAACCCAACAAGTGTAAGGCTCTTGAGCAATGACGTTTCTCTTACCCAACTTCTTACCTTTTCTGATAACTGCTCGCCGAGACCTCTTGATCTTTTTCACCATGGGATGATCCGCTTCAACACTATGTAAGATGAAAGGCTCCAAGGCTTCAGCTTTTGGAGGGCCATTCATAGGGTACCCATGTTGCCTTAGAGATAACATGGGGTTATAGTTGATGCAACCCTTGGTTCCTATCAACGGCACATTGGGGAAGTCTCTAATGCTGACAATCACATTCTCGGTTTCCCAATCCCTGATATACCACTTAACATGACTAGAGGTGAGGGAAGCTAACTTCTGGAAGGGCTTGAGTTCTTTAGAGACAAAAGGACCTTCTTCGGGCATGTGGGATCTAAACCAAGCATGCAACAACTGCGCACAACATAGGATGATTCCTCCCTTCTTCTCATGACGATCATGGAGAGTGTAGTAGAGATCTGCCAAGAGGAATGGTACAGGGTTACCAGAGAGGAAAATTCTCACCGCCAGGTGGTCCACAAAATGGTCAACATTTGGGAAGAGAACTATCCTATATACCAACACGGCTAACACAGCATAGAAGGATTCCCAATTCCCTTCTTTTTCCATCTTCTTGGCCTGATCTTCCAAGAACTTCCTAGAAAAACCACTAAAAGGTCTTTTCACATCCCAATTATCCACAACTTCAGAAACCTTCAAACCCAAGGCTGAAGCTATCTTCTTGGGAGGAATATCTTCATCAAGCTTAGGAAATGGGTTATGATCCTTCAAATTCCGGCCTACGATCCTCTCAAACTCCTCCAAGGTAGGAGCCAACTGGAAATCAGAAAAGGTGAAACAACGTAGAGGTGGATCGTAGAACTGAGCGATAGTCACTGTGGTCATCATGTCCATCTTCTCATTCAGGATGTCCAGAATTCTTCCATAGTTTTGTACAAAGCTGTTGAGTTTGAGTGGTGTTATTTTGGCACTCAACTTCTGCAGGCTGGTAAGGTCCACGTTCTTGTATTTGAACTGAAAAGTGCCTCTTCTTTCAGGATTCATCTTGCTAACAAGTCTTGGATTCCTGAAATAATGCGAAACAACTAAGAGTTTTGCTTTTTATGCGTATGCAATGAATGAATGGATGCAATGTTTTTTTTTTTTTAGGTTCAAAGGTCCGAGGTATGGATAAATCTGATTGCTTTTCCAAAATGGGGTTCTCACCGGGTATGATCTAGGGCTTTTGTTACAAAGGATCCCCAGAGTCATTGATTCACAAGAATGTTTGACGCTTACGGGAAATACTTCCCGGTCGTCAACTCCATCAAGGGAATCTATTCTGGGTGAGGTTCTCGTACCGACTCTTATGAAGTATACACCTCGCGAGTCCGTACTACGCAACCATCGATTGGGTTCTAGACAGGGTACTCAGAGTCATGGATTCGAAAGACTGTTTGACGCTTACGGAAAATACTTTCCGGTCATCAACTCCATCTAGGGAATCTATTCTGAGCGAGGTTCTCGTATCGATTGTTACGAAGTATACACCTCGGGAATCCATACTACGCAACCATCATTTCTAGTTGGCCAAAGGTTTAATGTTCTAAAAGGTCCTTAGAGTCATGGACCCCTTTGAAACATTGAAGCTTACGAGGTATACACCTCGGGCGACAATATTTGCAAAAGGATCTACTCTAAGTGAGGTTCTCGTACCGACTCTTACGAAGTATACACCTCGGGAGTCTGTACTACTCAACCATCGTCCTATCTTATGTTTTTTCACTCTAGACTCGGGTGTAGAGTCTTTCCCACATGGTTTGCAATCAAGATCCAAGTGCCCAACACGGTGGAACCAATATACAACAAATATCAATATAACAATAAAGATATTAAAAAGCAACAAATAAGGGAAAAGCCACAAAATTAAACAAGCAAAGGCACACAAACGTCCTAACTAGGCTTGACTCACTTAGGATGTTCCAGTCCCCAGCAGAGTCGCCATCTGTCGCACCTCGAAAAATATGGGGATACGACTTCAAAGCGAAACGCGATCACACGCTCGCAATGATGGACTGAACAGAGTCGCCACCGAACTTTATTTATTCCTAAAAAGGAAAGGGGAAATATCGATAAAACCCAAGACAAAACGACAATGATTATTGGTCGTCGCAACCAAATCAGGGTTCGGAAGTCGATTACGCAAGGGGAAGGTATTAGCACCCCTCACGTCCGTTGTACTCAACGGGAACCATTAGGTCAGTTGTGTGCATTAATGTTAGTTGAATTGTTAGGCTTTTCAGTTTATTAGGTGGGAAAGAAAGAATAGAAGAGAGGAGAAAGTTTTTGGATTTTGACGAAGGACTAAACCTAAGTTTTTTATTAGTGGGCCTGACAAGATTTAAAAATCCTGCTCCTACGTATCTCGAAAGAGAAATCAAAGCTTACGTAGTTCTGGGTAGAAAAATGTTTGTTTGTTGGTCGATTTTAGTGAAAGTCATACTGTATTAATCGACGAAAACATTATTTTACCCAAAACAGATGAGGAGTGAACGCATACCACACATCGAACGGATTTATAAATCTACATTCGGAAAAGCGTCATTATCTCTACTCAACAATCGTGGCCGAAACATTGTTTTGTATCACTTAAGACAAGATACCTTTCGTTTATGAAAAAGGTTTTTGATTAATCGCACGGCGACGAGAAAAAGTTTGATTGGTTGGATGTATTTTGAGTGATGGCGAGAACTTGGATGAGCGAGATATACATCTCGAATCCTAGCCTCAGGAGTGCATGGTATACACCATGTTCCATTTCCATCTTTATTGAAAAAAGGTTACGATAGGAATTAAGTATTTTGGATTTTGATTGAGAAAGGGTTTGAAGAAACCGCAATGACAATTTTAGACGATGGCGAGAGTTAAGATTGGCGAGGCATACGTCTCGAATCTTAACCTCAGGAGTGCATGGTATACACCATGTTCCATTTCCACCTTTATTGAAAAAAGTGTTAAATAAGATTTAGGTATCTTAGATTTGATTGAGAAAGGGTTTGACGAAACCACATTGACAATTTTAGACGATGGCGAGAGTTAAGATTGGCGAGGCATACGTCTCGAATCTTAACCTCAGGAGTGCATGGTATACACCATGTTCCATTTCCACCTTTATTGAAAAGTGTTTAGATAGGGATTAGGTATTTTGAGTTTTGTTATGAAAATGACTTGACCTAGATCAAGTATTGATGGATGTTGGAGAAAAGATTTGAATGAGTGTTTGAGGGAAACAAAGTGGATAAATTTGGATGATGGCGAGAGCTAGGATTGGCGAGATATACATCTCGAATCCTAGTCTCAGGAGTGCGTGGTATACACCATGTTCCATTTCCATCTTTATTGAAAAAAGTCTTGAATATGAATTAATATTTTTGAGTTTTTATTAAAAAAATGGCTTGACGTTGGATCAAGCATTTGATGAAATTTGAGAGAAATGGAATAGAAGGGAGGAATGAGTTGATTTGTTTATTGAGAAAATACTCGACGTTGGATCGAGCCATATTTTTTTGCATTTTTGAAATTGTTGATTTTATTCTTGTGTTAGTAGCTAACTAAACAACCAAACAATAAAGAAATAAAATAGTACAAGATTATTACACATCGGGGGAGTGGGGTACATTTTGTCAAATGGGGATTCAAAAAAAATCATGAAATAATTAAATCGGACCCAAACAAATAAATAATGCAATGCATAAGTGTAAGTGCAAGAGAACCGGCTCATTGTAAGAAAGCCCAAGAGTAAGCTATGTGAGGTTGACTGCGATGCTTAAAAAGCAATCGACTTACAAGGGTGTGAAAATGGGCTCGATATTAAATCGAGAAAAAGTATGATTTTATAGTTTTCAAATGGTTTCGAGCACATGATGCAATTAAAAGAAAAATAAATCTATATTATTAAACAATAATAAAAAAACTATGAGTAATAAAGCATAAACATAAAGAAAATGTTAAAAGAAAAAACTACACATAGGGGTATTGAACCCACTACACTAAAGACATAGAAAACACTCCTCTCCACCAGATCACTTACTAACTAATTGTTATTTCAATACTAATTTAAATATATAAACTAAAATAAATTAAAAAGGATTAAAATAAAAAAATAAAAAAAACTAAATAATAAAAAAAGGTAGAATAACCTAATTAATCCCAACCACTTGTCTGTTGGGTTTCCAAAGGGGAATAAGTTGGAAATGGTAAAAAAAAAAGAATCAACTTTAATCGCCAATATTAATATCTACCGGGAAAAACCAACAGTCACTTAAAATGGAATTAAAAGGGTTTTTAACCACGCTTAAAGTAAATAAAAAATAAAAAAAGAAAATGAAACGAAATCTCAGAACTCTTCCTCTCTCAATCCCTCCATCCCATTCCAATCTCAACGATGCTCTCTCAACCTCTCACGCCCTCCTTCTATCTCGTTCACAAACCTCTCTCTCAAACGCTCTCCCTATCTCTCTCACTCAAACTCTCAATATCCTTCCATCGCTACCATCACGTCCCACACCCAAACGCCCATATCTCACTCAATCGTGTAAGAAAGCAAATGTCTGAAATGAAAAACTCACCTTCGGCGATGACAACGGCAACGATGAAGCTCACAGGTTTGTTCTGGATTTGGTGATTAGGGTTTGGTATCCTTTCCGCCGTTCCTCTTTTTTCGAATCCCCTCTCTCACTGATTTCTTCTGTATTTATCCTCTACGAATTAGGGTTTCAGATTGGTGTATAGAGATCAAAAGAGGTTTCTGCCAAAACACTTTTTTTGTGTTCAGTATTGGATTGGTCCTGTTTGATGCTGCAATTTGAAAAGGTATTCTGAACTTAGCTTTTTCTAATCGCTTTTGTCTTAATCCCAAATTGGGAAATTTCTGGATTTTAACACTTGGCAATTACTTTGTGTCACTGCAGTGAAAAAATGCACATCGGTTTCGGTTTCTCACAGCCTTGTTGGTGTACTCGGTTTTGGGTGGCCCGTAAGAGGATTCGTTGCTGCAGGATAATGAGTTTCCAGTTCAAGTCCCTCCTTGATGTAGTTTTTCTGTGTTAAAAGTTGGTCAACATAAACAACCACCGTTTCCTCTAGGTAAGTTTCAACAAACCTCCTAAAAGACCTTTTGTTTGATGCGCAGCTTCCTTAACAACCTCGAGAAACCCCTTACAAGTATCTTCAAAATTAACCTGCTCTGCATAGTTTTATGGAAGGACTTCTATGGTGCTATTATTGAGCTCCATTGCAAGATCATAGCAGCGTAAGTTATTGTTTATCCTGAATGGTTGCCAAGGAAATTCGGTATAGCATAACATCAGTACTATTATCTCGGACGATTTGAACTTGCTCTCCAAATATCCTGCATAGACCAACAGCATCTGGGGTGTATAGCTTCTCATTTTTAGAATCATTCAATCTTTGATTTGCTTCTGTAAAAACCTTTCATTCCATCATTTAATATTCCTTCAAACTGAATATTCAATACACCCAATCCAATAGGTATTTCTTCGGAAAACTCCAATACCAGGATTTCATCATCTTCAAATAATTCAATTTTTGTAGATTAGAAAACTTGTTTGTAATGACTAAGCTTGGTTGTGCTAATGACATGTACTAATGGATGCAGGACTAATCCATGGCCATTTCCTTAAAGTGGGGCTTGTAATACAATTGTGCATCCCCTGAACACCGGAAATGCAGAAAAGTATGATGAGCACCCACATAAACCATGCTGTCATGAAGAAGAACAGCAGAACAAGAAAGGTAGATGCTGCTATGACAAATACGACAGCGGCCTTTGAATTAATCTTAAGAACTTGCTTATCATCACCATCTCTTGTTGTGAAACTGGTATTTGATTTTTTTTTGATTGCAGGGCTATGATTGTTTTTACAATTGCAGGATTCACAACTTCCCAACTTTGCCCATTTTGCTGCTGTAAGTCTTTGTTCTTGAATTCCTCACCAAACAGCATTTTCTCAAACTTGACTAACTTCCTTCTCTTTTGCCTTGGGATCATTATTGTAAGCAAGCATCTTACAACTATCTTGCGACCCCCGACTCAAATCTGTACGCCGGTCATGCCTGCATCAAGATATTCTATTTGAACTATGGAAGAAAGTACTTTGTGCTGGTAGGCTCTCATCCTCAGTATCTCCAAATATCAACCTGATTAATTTAATTCAATTTTGTACATATTGATGTTTGTAAGAATGAGGGGTGAGGCTTCTCGGTCAGGATTTGGTGTCTTGCAGTCCTAGGAGATGCTACTGTTAACATAATAACCGATCCTCCTTTCTGAACTGAGCATTAAAGTCAGCTCAAGTGATTACATATGGCTGCACGCGGCCAATCAGCAGAGCAAAAACAGTTATGACTATTGTATATAGTTCCATCATTCTTAAAATTGGAATTCTGTCAAAGAAACTGCAGAGAAATTGTTCTGTCATTGGTCCGAAACATAAAAATGTTTTGTTGCTTGTATGAATCAAATTCGCAATATTATTTTCCAAAGTTGTTATCTTTAGTAGTTCCTAGTTTTGGCATTAAAAAAAAAGGTAGCTTTGTATCAATATTGTGTATGAGGATCATCTCCTGCAGCCGTCATGAGAAATTGCATGAAATCAAGCCCTTAAATATAAAATCTGCAACTCAATAAATTGAATGAACGGATATTCAACTTCACTCCTTGTATGATATAGGTACACGGCCTATGCTATAAATGAAATACATATCATTCAAGTTGGTTAACACAAAGGAGATAGCTTTGAGGATTTTAGCAGGCTAGCACCATAACGTAATGAATTATAAGCACTTTTCCATTTCCAAACTTTTCATTAGCTGCTCTCGTCATGCTCTTTCAAAAACTCATAAAAGCTTGGATCCTTTTGCTGAAGACCTTCAAGTTTAGGGACATTCTCTTCGAGATTCAATAATTGGAAGGCGGATAGAACAAGTTCACAAAAAAAAAACTAGGATCTCTCTTTGTATCTTAGAAACTCCATGTATTCATGCGGTGATGTTTTAAGGTGATGCATGTAAATGAATGAATGACGTAATTGAAATATGAATGATTATGAAGAATTCCTTCAATATTAATGGATTTCCTTTTTTTTTAATGTGAATGAAGCAAATATGAATGTAAATTTGGAACGTAAAAAATGTAAATAAATATGATAAATAAAAATAAACATGAAATAATAAATATGATCATGAATGAAGGATATGAAGGTGAGTGAAGAAAGAATGCAAACGAGTGATTGGTGGGAAGAAAATTTCAGGGCCAAAATCGGGGTATGACAGTTGCCCCTATTTAAGCGTCTTCTGTAACACCCCGATAAAATAAGGCTAATTATTTAATTTAAATTAATATAATATTTATTAATTTAATTAATTAATTGGAAATAGTATTGGATTATTATTATTTTGGAAAATATATAAGTTGGAATAAGGAAAAAGAGTTTTCATTTTTTGTAAAAGAGTTTTCACGTGAAAACAGAGAAGCGGCTCAGAAAGAGGAAAAGAGCAAAGAGGCAGAGCAAGGGGAAGAAGGTGGGAGAAGAGAAGAGCTTGGAGCTTGAGATTCGCCGGATTAACTCAGGTAAGGGGGGTTTATCGTCGTTTAATGGGTATTATGGGGTAACATGTAATGGGTAGTGATAAACCGTTGAATTGACCCTAATTGGGATTGTGAATGCTGAAAATTACGTTGGATAAATTGTGTTAAAAACTGTAATTGAATCGATAGTTGTGTGAGTCGTAATTTGCTGGACGTATAGCTTTTTACGGAATTGGAATCGGAGGTCCGGAAGTCCTCCAACGGCGGAAAATGCGGAGAATTCTGCATTCTACTTTGTGTTAGCGCAGGAACTGCTGTTTTGTCTGCGTTAACCGGTTAACCCAGGGTGTTAACCGGTTAACACTGTTGTGAATTGTGAAATTAGTGCTGTTTTGCCTGCGTTAACCGGTTAACCCAGGGCGTTAACCGGTTAACACTGTTAAGTTTTGGGCAGTAAGCGTGTTTTGCCTGCGTTAACCGGTTAACCCAGGGCGTTAACCGGTTAACACTGTTGCAGAGTGGAAAAATTGGCTTTTTAATGTTGTGTACATAATTGAGAGTTGGCCTATGTTGGTGTATGATGTAATAGGGATTTTATCCCGCTGTTTTGAGTAGTATAGGTATTAGTAGAGTGTGCTAATACTGTGTTTAATTGATTTACATGATAATGATGTGTTGATACATGTGTTGATGATGTATGATGGTATGCATAATGATGTGAATGTATATATTATGCCGGTATTTGTGAATGGACTGTTGTATGGCTTAGAGTGTGAGCATATGTCCATTGTGAATTGTTGTTGATGTTGCATTGCTAGATGATTAGCGTGCATAGCATAGCCTTTGGGGCTGTAGCTAATTCCCACGGTGAGGAATTAGTGAGTGAATCAGTGTGGAATTGTTGTTGATGTTTGCGTGCTAGTGATTAGTGTGCATAGCATAGCCTTTGGGGCTGTAGCTAATTCCCATGGTGAGGAATTAGTGAGTGAGTCATTAGATCTCAAATGAGTGGGACTAGTGAGCTTAGTAGCCGTATCTGGATTTGATCGGTGAGCTTGAACTATATGTTCAAGAATAGTCGGTACCGCATGTGTGGAGTCTCATTGCATAATGAATGTGTGGCGTATAATATGAATGGATGTATTCCAATATTATACGGGTGTTGTGTTGGCATTGAATATGATAATTGAGTTGATATTGTCGTTGCTGAATGTGTAATCTGATTTGGGTGATGAAATGTGTTAAATTACTTAACATTGCATGATATTTTATAATGCTTATTATATCGATTGAGGAACTCACCCTTACAACTATTTTTCAGGTAACGAGCAATGAGTTGAGTAGAAGCTAATGCTTGGAGTCTAGTGTAGTCTTCTTAGTGGGTCATGCTCTGATAGATGTAACATCGGGACAGGATGTTTTACTTGTTTTTCATTGATAATTGTTGAATACGCTTACATGTATTGTGTTACATGTTTTGTATTGATGTTGGATTTTATTCCGCTGCGAATTATGCAAATGTTTTATTTGATTAAATAAAGGAGCATGACAGTTATATTGTTGAATGGTGTGAAATATTGTGTGACACCCTTAAATTGCATATTTACTCTGATTGATATGTTGTTATTTTAATTAAATATTTGGGGTATTTTAGAAGGGTGTTACATCTTCAACTAGAGAATATGAAGCAGGACACTCTTCATATGATCATAGTGGGAGATGGTTAAATACTAAGAAGACCCGAATTTTGATCCTGAATCCCTATGGCATGATGTGATATGATATGATATGATATGATATGATATGATATGATATGATGCATGGATGCATGATTCTTTTTTTGTAATTTTTATCTGCTAGGGATATGGTGGACCCCTGACAGGAGATGCTACTAGATAGACCAAGTTGCGGGGAATGTTGATGGTCCACAGGAAGACAGACAAGTGGTAAGAAACAAACTCGCTGGGGAAAACAAATCCTGCTGGAGAGTCAAACACACACACTGGGAGTAATCTAAGTGGGATTTGATAAGCCGCATTCGGAGTACAAGAGATTTAGGGAGTAAGTTCACATATGACTTACCAGACCTGAATAAGGAAGAAAATGCATAACAGGTTCAGACACAACAAAACAGGTTCATATATGACCTGACAATGCTGGGGAATAATCATGGAGAATAACTCTTCAGAACAGGTTCATGTATGACCTGACACCGGAATAAAGCTCAACAACAGGTTCAAACATGACCTGAATAGTATTGAACAAATAGAGAAAAAATCTTCAGAGCAGGTTCAAGTATGACCTGACCCCGGAATAAAAGCTCAACAACAGGTTCATACATGACCTGAATAGTATTGAACAAAAAATTGGAAAAACTCTTCAGAGCAGGTTCAAGTATGACCTGACCCCGGAATAAAAGGCTCAACAACAGGTTCATACATGACCTGAATAGTATTGAACAAAAATTGGAAAAACTCTTCAGAGCAGGTTCGAGTATGACCTAACCCCGGAATAAAGCTCAACAACAGGTTCATACATGACCTGAATGGTATTGAACAAAAATTGGAAAAACTCTTCAGAGCAGGTTCAAGTATGACCTGACCCCGGAATAAAACTCAATGACAGGTTCATATATGACCTGAATAGTATTGAACGACAGGGAAAAATCTTCAGAGCAGGTTCAAGTATGACCTGACACCGGAATAAAGCTCAACAACAGGTTCATACATGACCTGAATAGTATTGAACAAACAGGGAAAAAATCTTCAGAGCAGGTTCAAGTATGACCTGACACCGGAATAAAGCTCAACAACAGGTTCATACATGACCTGAATAGTATTGAACAAACAGGGAAAAAATCTTCAGAGCAGGTTCAAGTATGACCTGACACCGGAATAAAGCTCAACAACAGGTTCATACATGACCTGAATAGTATTGAACAAACAGAGAAAGAATCTTCAGAACAGGTTCATGTATAACCTAATACTGGAATACAACAATTGGACTCTGACCGTAAGCAATGGACTACAACCACCCTTTAACGGATTTTGCCAACAACAATTGGACTTGAAAATGACCATGAAAACCGGATGTTGGTTTAAGGATACCAAAGACAAACTGGAATTAGAGGTCCAAGGACATAGGATCAACAGCGAGACCTAGGTCAATGCACAATGAGTACGAAGTACATCTCGGCTATGCATGATTTGAATTTTTTGCATGATATATGAATGATCATGATTATGAGAATGCTGACACTTAGCAGACTGGGTGTTTGTAGGGACAGAGATTCTGATTCTTCAACACCAATAACTCATACCCGTACAATTAACAGGCGCATCCAGAGGAGAAACTATCATGATTGACAGTTATAAACAACCAAAGGTCCATCCTTCTAGAGGATTCATAAGTTGTACTCCATGGGGACTTTTGTTGGTGATCCTGGAGTATTTATGCAAACTTTGAGCCTTTTGGGGAAACAAATGATTTTCCTTCGATTTTCACATGTATCAAAGTAAATTTGTTCTAAGTTTCAAATTCTTTTTCCAAGTTTCAAAATTTCATTATTAACAAATAAATGACATTTTGCATAACAAAGAAAGCATAGATGAACACAAATTAACAATGATTGGGAAAACTTGTATTTTATTCAAGAATGGTAGCACACAAATGGCGTAGCTCCATAGAGTGTTACAATTTTTTTGAAAATGGCAATAAGGAAAGGTTTACATTGAATTCAGTGACCACTAACATCCTTAATAGATATGATCCCCCAAAAACCTTGCTCCTAAGGGGAGTGACTGGATTAATCTTCCACCTCAAATTCTTCGGTGTAAATCAGTAACAACTGATGCAGTTTATGCCTTTATGCCCCTAACTTTTGCCTGGATCGCCCTTTCGGGTTTTCGATCCACCGGGACGCTCCTTTTTGCCTAAGTCGCCTTTTCAGGTTTTCAACTTAGCGAGCTACCATTTTTATTCATCCCTAACTTTTGCCTGGACCGCCCTTTCGGGTTTTCAGTCCACCGGGATACCCTTTTTTGCCTAAATCGCCCTTTCAGGTTTTCGATTTAGCGGGTTTTTGTTAGGCATAGTATTTTTTAACTGCATCAGAGTTCACGGGGTGTGAGAGCTCTTCATCATCCATAGTTGTGAGAATCAAGGCACCTCCGGAGAAAGCTTTCTTCACAACATATGGGCCTTCATAATTGGGAGTCCACTTCCCACGTGAATCCTTGTGTATTGGCAAGATCTTCTTAAGCACGAGGTCTCCTTCTCTGAATTCCCGAACACGTACTTTCTTGTCAAAAGCTCTTTTAAGCCGTTTCTGGTATAATTGTCCATGGCACAAAGAAGTCAATCGCTTCTCATCTATGAGGTTCAACTGATCAAATCTATTTTGAATCCACTCAGCCTCTTCTAGCTTGGTTTCCATCAAGATTCTCATTGAAGGTATCTCTACTTCAATTGGGAGAACTGCTTCCATCCCATATACCAAAGAGAACGGGGTTGCCCCTGTTGAAGTGCGGACGGAAGTCCGATATCCATGCAATGCGAAGGGTAGCATTTCGTGCCAATCCTTATAGGTTTTTACCATTTTCTGCAAGATCTTCTTGATGTTTTTGTTAGCGGCTTCAACAGCGCCATTCATCTTTGGACGATATGGTGAAGAATTATGGTGCTCAATCTTGAAGCTCTCGCATAATTCTTTCATGGTCTTATTGTTTAGATTCGTCCCATTATCTGTGATGATCCGGCTTGGAATTCCATAACGGCAAATGATCTCTTTCTTGAGAAACCGTGCAACCACTTGTTTTGTCACATTATCGTAAGAGGTGGCTTCTACCCATTTAGTAAAGTAATCAATGGCAACCAGGATGAAGCGGTGACCATTGGAAGCTTTAGGCTCGATGGCGCCAATCATGTCGATGCCCCACATTGAGAAGGGCCAAGGTGACGTCAAAACATTGAGTAGGGTCGGAGGCACGTGTACCTTGTCGGCATAGATTTGGCATTTATGACATTTTCTAGCATAATTGAAGCAGTCGGATTCCATGGTCAACCAGTAATAACCAGCTCTCAAAATCTTCTTGGCCATGGCATGTCCATTGGCATGAGTCCCAAAGGATCCTTCATGAATCTCCTTGATCAACATGTCTGCTTCACGTCCATCCACGCATCTGAGCAGAATCATGTCGTGATTCCTCTTGTACAGCACACCATTGCTCAAGAAGAATTTGGATGCTAACTTCCTCAATGTTTTCTTGTCAAGGTTTGTTGCATCTGTTGGATATTCTTGATTTTGCAAAAAGCATTTGATGTCGTGAAACCAGGGTTTACCATCGGCTTCCTCTTCAACTGACTGGCAGTAGGCAGGCTCAATTTTCCGCTCAATCTGAATGAGAGGTGCTTCATTAAGGAATCTAACTTGGTACATTGAAGCCAACATAGCCAAAGCATCAGCAATTTGATTTTCAGTTCTCGGAATATGACGGAAAGTGATTTCGTCAAAGTATTTTATTAATTCCACGACATAGGCACGATACGGGATCAGCTTGGTATCACGGGTTTCCCATTCGCCCTTGACTTGGTATATCACCAAGGCTGAGTCTCCACATACTTCGAGGATTTTGATTCGGAGATCAATTGCTGCTTCAAGGCCTAGGATGCACGCCTCATATTCTGCTATATTGTTCGTGCAATCAAAACACAACCTTGCTGTGAAAGGAGTGTATCCACCATTTGGATTCAACAGGACAGCTCCTACGCCATGCCCCATGTAATTGGAGGAACCATCAAACATGAGCTTCCACCGAGATCCGGGCTCAGGTCCTTCATCAAGTCCTGGGATTTCACAGTCTTTCACTACCATAATGTCTTCATCCGGGAAGTCAAACTTCAACGACTGGTAATCTTCAACGGGCTGGTTTGCCAGGTAATCAGACAACACACTCCCTTTTATGGCTTTCTGAGACACATATTGGATGTCGTACTCGGATAGCAACATCTGCCAACGGGCGAGTCTTCCAGTCAAAGCGGGCTTTTCAAAGATGTACTTTATTGGATCCATTTTTGAGATCAACAAAGTAGTGTGGCAAATCATGTATTGTCTTAGACGACGAGCGGCCCATGCTAAAGCACAACAAGTTTTCTCCAAGAGTGAGTATCGGGATTCACAATCGATAAATCTCTTACTTAGATAATAGATGGCATGCTCCTTTCGACCGGTTTCGTCATGTTGTCCCAACACACATCCCATTGACTTTTCAAGCACAGTTAAGTACATAAAGAGTGGTCTCCCCTGAACAGGTGGAATTAGAATATGGGGCTCTTGCAAGTATTGTCCGATTTTCTCAAAAGCCATTTGGCAGTCAGAACTCCATTCAACTGCTTGATCTTTTCTGAGCAACTTGAATATAGGCTCACATGTGGCCGTCATATGAGATATAAACCTAGAGATGTAGTTCAAACGTCCCAGGAATCCTCTAACTTCTTTCTCTGTACGCGGAGCAGGCATCTCTTGTATAGCTCGGACCTTGTCAGGATCTACCTCAATTCCTCGTTGACTAACAATGAAACCAAGCAACTTTCCAGATCGGACACCAAAGGTGCATTTAGCAGGATTTAGTCGTAGTCGAAATTTCCGAAGACGCTCAAATAGCTTTTGCAAGTGGTCTATGTGATCCTCTTCACTTTGGGATTTTGCAATCATATCATCCACATAAACCTCAATTTCCTTATGCATCATATCATGGAAAAGGGTGACCATTGCTCTTTGGTAAGTTGCCCCAGCATTTTTGAGACCGAATGGCATTACCTTGTAGCAAAATGTTCCCCAAGGGGTGATGAATGTGGTCTTTTCCATGTCTTCTAGATCCATCTTGATTTGATTATAACCCGAGAATCCGTCCATAAAGGAGAAGACTGCGAACTTAGCAGTGTTGTCTACCAGAGTGTCAATATGTGGCAGGGGGAAATCGTCCTTTGGACTAGCTTTGTTTAAATCCCTATAATCAACACACATCCTGACCTTGCCATCCTTTTTGGGTACTGGCACAATGTTGGCTACCCATTGAGGGTACTTTGCAACTGCTAGAAAACCGGCATCAAATTGACGTTTCACCTCGTCACAAATCTTCAGAGCCATGTCGGGTCTTGCTCTTCGGAGCTTCTGCTTCACTGGCGGACAATCTGGCTGTAGAGGTAACTTGTGGACAACAATGTCAGTATCTAAACCTGGCATATCCTGATATGACCAAGCAAATACATCCACATATTCATGTAGCAACTTGATCAATCTTTCCTTGATGCTTGCCTCAAGTGTAGTCCCAACTTTGACCTCTTTCTTATCTTCTTCAGTGCCAAGGTTGATTGTTTCCACTGGTTCTTGATGTGGCTGAAGGGCCTTTGACTCGTGCTCGAGCATCCTTTCCAGTTCTTCTGGGAAATCACCATCTTCCTCACTCTCCTCTTCCGCTTGGTAGATGGGGAGTTCGAAATTATAGGAAGTAGCGGGGTCATCGAATTCAACTGGTTTATTGTTTATTCTGCATGTTTTTTAATGATGGTTTTTTTTTAGAAAAATGGAAATAAAATGCAAAAGAAGTAAACAATATTTTTGTAGTTTTCTGAAAGGATTGCCATTTTAAGAAAAACAACAGATAAAATGAACGACAAGATTTTGAACAAAATGCTCTTTATTTGTCATAATGATTTTTTTAAAATTCAAAAGGGGCCCTACAAATGATCCATTAGCCTTGGGCAGAGCTAAGGATTTTCAAAAACACACAAAGGAAAACAACAATTACTTTGACACAGGAAAAACCTCTGGAATCTCAACCGCTTCCCAGTTTGTTAGGGCTGCTTCACACCGGTATATCAGATTCGATGTTTCTCCATCTTCAGTGTCATCTTCCACTGCACCAACTTGTTCTCCATGGATAAATCCTTTGCTCAGGAAAACCTCTTGTATGCTCCGCACACGATCCTTTGCAGGGACCAGGGCTCCTCCGTTAGCAGAAGACTTGTACCCCAAACCAAAACAGTCATTTTTCTCATTGACGTTGATGACTTGCCCCCAACCTGCAGGGCCTCCACTTTCAACTGCTGATTTTGCACTCTTCAAAGAAGCGAATGACAAACTAGCTTTCTCAACAGGATCCTTAACCTCTTCAAGTGTGGCATTGGATATTTCAAGGGCTTGAAAAGAGGTTTCTAAGGCATCCTCATCAGCCTCAATATAACGGAAAGAGGAGAGTTGACTGATGATAAAGTCCTCTTCACCTGAGACAATAACGAGTTTGTTATCTACAACAAACTTCATCTTTTGATGCAGAGTAGAAGTTACTGCCCCAGCAGCATGTATCCATGGGCGTCCCAAAAGGAAGCTATAAGCCGGATTTATGTCCATGACTTGGAAATTGATGGGGAACACATGTGGTCCAATCTGTATCGGTAACTCTACCTCCCCAACTACTGTCCTTCGTGAACCATCGAATGCTTTCACCACAAGCGCACTAGGCTTCAACTCTGAACCTTGATAAGATAATTTAGAAAGTGCCCTCTTTGGTAGAACATTGAGGGACGATCCAGTGTCAACTAAAACTCTGGCCAGAGCATCTTCTTGGCATTTTATGGATACATGCAGAGCGCGGTTGTGATTCTTCCCCTCTTTGGGCAGCTCTTCATTACTGAAGCTTAGAGTGTTGCAGGCTGTGATATTGGCGACCACTCCATCGAATTGGCCGACCGTTATATCTTGGGTAACATGAGCCTGAGCAAGCACTTTTAGCAGAGCCTCCCTATGAGCTTCGGAATTCAGAAGCAAGGACAAGATAGATATTTTTGATGGTGTTTGATGTAATTGATCAACTATCTTGTAGTCATATTTCTTTATTATCCTTAGGAACTCACTTGCTTCATCTGTTTGCACAGCCGGCTGTGCCCCTCCCTGTTCTAGGGTAGGATTTACATTTGCAGCTCCCCTTGTTGGCTCTTGAGGGTTCACATCAAAATTGGGAGTATAAATCCGACCACTGCGGGTCATCCTGCTTGTTCCTGCGATGTTAGTGATGTCGGCGTCAACATTCTCCAAAACTTCCTTACTTTCAGCATCTTTGGGCTTTCCATCCACCACTCCATCTAACACTGTTATGTCGTACTTCCAGGGTACTGCCTTGGTACTTTCAAAAGGAAATGGTGTAGGCATGCAAACTACTACAGGTGATGGGTGAACAACCTCTCTTCTGTGATAAGTTACCTCAAACGGTTCTGGTATATTAAAAACGGGTTCAATGACCGAAACTTCCTCGTTTGTTGTTGGACCAAAAATTTGTAAAACACCTTGATTCATCAAATTCTGAATGTCATTTCGTACCACTTTACATCCTTTTGGCTGAATGGCACATTCCTCACAGCTATCGTGACATGCGTCAATCAATCTAGCCCTCACCAATCCTGCATGAAGCGCTAGCAACGGAGTTTTAACGTCTTCCACGTTTTTGATTACACACATATCAGAAGCATCTTCGACGACATTAACATCACCATGTGCTGGCAAAGGGTTGTTCTTGACATTGGGTCCGACGTCTCGAAACGACAGAATCTTCTTTTCAACCAGGTCTCGCACAATATGCTTTAAAGCATAACATCCTTCTAAATCATGTCCAGGGGCACCCCCATGGAAAGGACAATGAGCATCTGGATTGTACCATGGAGGTAAAGGATTTGGTGGAGGACCCAAAGATCTGGGCGTCACTAAACCTTTCTGTAGCAATGATGGGTACAATTCAGTGTATGTCATAGGGATTGAAGCAAACGGAAGTCTACTTCTCTGCACCCTATTTTGATTTTGAGGATTTTGTGGACGAGGAGCCTGTGCCCTCGGCTGTTGATAAGCAGGTGGCGCTGGTGCCTGCTGGTATATCGGCGCTTGTTGAGTAGGAACAGGTTGATAAACTGAAGCTTGTGGTTGGTTAAAATTTGGTGTGACAGCTGCCACATACGGTTGTTGAACATATTGTACTGGATAAATCGGTTGTTGTTGAGCAAATTGGTGTTGTTTCTTCCATGAATGACTCCTTCTTTGACTGGTTGACACTGCATTCGTATCCCCCTCCTTCTTTCTTTGAAATCCTCCAGGAAACTTTTTGGCATTACTACCAGATGTTTCAGAGGTAGTCGTCATCTTTCCATTCTTTAATCCAAGTTCGACCTTTATGCCTACAGCGACCAGGTCAGAGAAACTTGCAGATACACTACTTACCATTCTTTCATAAAACACAGGTTTAACTGTATCCATGAACCAATCCGCTAATTCCTTCTCAGCCAGAGGTGGTTCGACTTGCGAGGCCACTTCCCTCCGTCTTTGCGCGTATTCCTTAAAAGACTCCTTGTCTTTCTGGGACATGCTGAGCAGTTGTCTCCTATCCGGGGCCATATCCATGTTGTACTTGTAATGTTGGATGAAGGCATCAGATAAGTCTTGAAAACAACGGATCCTACTCTGATCAAGGCTTAAGTACCACTTGGAGGGAGCACCCCTCAAGCTGTCCTGGAAGCAATGTATCATGAGTTTATCATCCTCCACATGCGCAGCCATTTTTCGATAGTACATAATGAGGTGACTCTTAGGACACGAGTGGCCTTCATACTTATCAAAATCTGGGGTCCTGAACTTTGCAGGGATCACAAGACCGGACACCATGCACATCTCCTTAGCTGTAGCACCAAAAACTTGGTCACCTTCCATAGCCCTCAATCTCTTCTCAAGCAGCTGGTAGTTCTCCTTCATCCCTCTTAGGTCCTCCTGCCTTTCCTCATCTTCATCTGAAAATTCTGGAGCGTGTTGTTGATCCTCAAAGTAGGGTTGCACGTGTGCACGAACGAGAGGAGGTGCGAACGTGTGGACCACAGGATGATTTTCATTGATGGTCGGTAAAGGGGCCGTCTGCTGAGCGGATGGTGCAAAACCAGGTGCACCTTCAACTGTAGGCGTGAAACCGGGAGGTAAACCATAGGTTGGCCAGGTTGTTGGCACCGCCCTCGCAGGTTGGGGTTCAATCGATGGACCTGCGATTTCAGAAACAACCGTTGTTTGGGTATCTAACTTTGCCCTGATGACTTGTAATATTTCCATGACCTGCCCCATGTTTCCACGCAGGTCTTCGAGCTCTAAGCTCACTCGCTCCAATTCATGCTCCTGATCTGCCATCCTTTGACGAGCTCGGGCACGAGTATTATATTGGTGTTGAAAATTCAGCGTGAAACTGGAGGAAGAAAGGACAGAATGAGACTCTAGTTTTGAAAATGCATGAATGCATGTATGGATGCATTTTGTTTGCAAAACTTTTGGTTAGTTTCAATCATTCATTTCAAAATGTCACAAAACTTGTTTGCAAATATTTAAAATAATAAGGCAATGAAACACAATAAAACGAATCTCAAAAGCGATTTTTCATTAATGTCATATTCAAGTTCAAATACAAACAACGTGCTCATGGTTTATGGGCTTTCCGAACCGTAGCAAGGTCGGTAGTTAACCCTTCTAACATTGCCTTACAAAACTTAATGAAATTATAGACTTGATGCGGTGTGTTCTCTGGACACATGCACCAATCAGCTTCTCGCAGCTTCTCAGGTAGCTCTTGCATGATGGAACTCGCAAATCCGGACAGTTTCAGAAATTTGCCCTTCCACTCAGTGTAAAGCCCTTGGAGATCTTGGATAATGCGTACGTCTTCAGCCTTGGTCACCTCTATGTCCCTATAGAGGTTTCTCCAATATCTGCATTCATTTAGCAACACCATATAGGCAGCATCCTGATCCCCACCTTCAAGCGCCTGGATTCTGGCATCGGCTCGATCCAAATGATGTTTCAACCGTGTGCAAACTCTTTCTGATTCTTCAGTCTTCAGCTTCTCACGTTCCAGAGCATCCTTGTACTTCTGAATGGTATTCTCCAATTCACGAGTACGAATCTCAGAAATCAACCGTGCTTCCCTTTTCATCTCAAGGGTCAATTCCAAAGTCTTGTTGAGTTTTTGAATCCGGAGTAAAGCTCTATCCAACTCCTCTTCCTTTGATTTGAACACAGATTTAGTGCTATAGAGCGCTTGTCCAAACTTTTCCCTCCTTGCTTCAGACTCTCCGGCTCTTTTGTTGGAGACTCCAAGCTCTTTGTCCTTCTTTTGTTGATCGTCTTTCAAGTTCCCATTCTCTATCGAGACTCGGCCAAGCCTGATTCTCAAATCAGCATTTTCCAACTCCAACTCCTTGATACGGGCATTGAGCTTCTCTACATCTTCAGGTAATATGGGCTCTGGCTCAGGAACCACTGGATAGATGGAAGGATCAAATGGATAAGGGAGTTTAATCATCTGAACCCTCTCTCTAACCCAACAAGTGTAAGGCTCTTGAGCAATGACGTTTCTCTTATCCAACTCCTTAACTTTTCTGATAACTGCTCGCCAAGACCTCTTGATCTTTTTCACCATGGGATGATCCGCTTCAACACTATGTAAGATGAAAGGCTCCAAGGCTTCAGCTTTTGGAGGGCCATTCATAGGGTACCCATGCTTCCTTAGAGATAACATGGGGTTATAGTTGATGCAACCCTTGGTTCCTATCAACGGCACATTGGGGAAGTCTCCAATGCTGACAATCACATTCTCGGTTTCCCAATCCCTGATATACCACTTAACATGACTAGAGGTGAGGGAAGCTAACTTCTGGAAGGGCTTGAGTTCTTTAGAGACAAAAGGACCTTCTTCGGGCATGTGGGATCTAAACCAAGCATGCAACAACTGCGCACAACATAGGATGATTCCTCCCTTCTTCTCATGACGATCATGGAGAGTGTAGTAGAGATCTGCCAAGAGGAATGGTACAGGGTTACCAGAGAGGAAAATTCTCACCGCCAGGTGGTCCACAAAATGGTCAACATTTGGGAAGAGAACTATCCTATATACCAACACGGCTAACACAGCATAGAAGGATTCCCAATTCCCTTCTTTTTCCATCTTCTTGGCCTGATCTTCCAAGAACTTCCTAGAAAAACCACTGAAAGGTCTTTTCACATCCCAATTATCCACAACTTCAGAAACTTTCAAACCCAAGGCTGAAGCTATCTTCTTGGGAGGAATATCTTCATCAAGCTTAGGAAATGGGTTATGATCCTTCAAATTCCGGCCTACGATCCTCTCAAACTCCTCCAAGGTAGGAGTCAACTGGAAATCAGAAAAGGTGAAACAACGTAGAGGTGGATCGTAGAACTGAGCGATAGTCACTATGGTCATCATGTCCATCTTCTCATTCAGGATGTCCAGAATTCTTCCATAGTTTTGTACAAAGCTGTTGAGTTTGAGTGGTGTTATTTTGGCACTCAACTTCTGCAGGCTGGTAAGGTCCACGTTCTTGTATTTGAACTGAAAAGTGCCTCTTCTTTCAGGATTCATCTTGCTAACAAGTCTTGGATTCCTGAAATAATGCGAAACAACTAAGAGTTTTGCTTTTTATGCGTATGCAATGAATGAATGGATGCAATGTTTTTTTTTTTAGGTTCAAAGGTCCGAGGTATGGATAAATTTGATTGCTTTTCCAAAATGGGGTTCTCACCGGGTATGATCTAGGGCTTTTGTTACAAAGGATCCCCAGAGTCATTGATTCACAAGAATGTTTGACGCTTACGGGAAATACTTCCCGATCGTCAACTCCATCAAGGGAATCTATTCTGGGTGAGGTTCTCGTACCGACTCTTACGAAGTATACACCTCGCGAGTCCGTACTATGCAACCATTGATTGGGTTCTAGACAGGGTACTCAGAGTCATGGATTCGAAAGACTATTTGACGCTTACGGAAAATACTTTCCGGTCATCAACTCCATCTAGGGAATCTATTCTGAGCGAGGTTCTCATATCGATTCTTACGAAGTATACACCTCGGGAATCCATACTACGCAACCATCATTTCTAGTTGGCCAAAGGTTTAATGTTCTAAAAGGTCCTTAGAGTCATGGACCCCTTTGAAACATTGAAGCTTACGAGGTATACACCTCGGGCGACAATATTTGCAAAAGGATCTACTCTAAGTGAGGTTATCGTACCGACTCTTACGAAGTATACACCTCGGGAGTCTGTACTACTCAACCATCGTCCTATCTTATGTTTTTTCACTCTAGACTCGGGTGTAGAGTCTTTCCCACATGGTTTGCAATCAAGATCCAAGTGCCCAACACGGTGGAACCAATATACAACAAATATCAATATAACAATAAAGATATTAAAAAGCAACAAATAAGGGAAAAGCCATAAAATTAAACAAGCAAAGGCACACAAACGTCCTAACTAGGCTTGACTCACTTAGGATGTTCCAGTCCCCAGCAGAGTCGCCATCTGTCGCACCTCGAAAAATATGGGGATACGACTTCAAAGCGAAACGCGATCACACGCTCGCAATGATGGACTGAACAGAGTCGCCACCGAACTTTATTTATTCCTAAAAAGGAAAGGGGAAATATCGATAAAACCCAAGACAAAACGACAATGATTATTGGTCGTCGCAACCAAATCAGGGTTCGGGAGTCGATTACGCAAGGGGAAGGTATTAGCACCCCTCACGTCCGTTGTACTCAATGGGAACCATTAGGTCAGTTGTGTGCATTAATGTTAGTTAAATTGTTAGGCTTTTCAGTTTATTAGGTGGGAAAGAAAGAATAGAAGAGAGGAGAAAGTTTTTGGATTTTGACGAAGGACTAAACCTAAGTTTTTTATTAGTGGGCCTGACAAGATTTAAAAATCCTGCTCCTACGTATCTCGAAAGAGAAATCAAGGCTTACGTAGTTCTGGGTAGAAAAATGTTTGTTTGTTGGTCGATTTTAGCGAAAGTCATACTGTATTAATCGACGAAAACATTATTTTACCCAAAACAGATGAGGAGTGAACGCATACCACACATCGAACGGATTTATAAATCTACATTCGGAAAAGCGTCATTATCTCTACTCAACAATCGTGGCCGAAACATTGTTTTGTATCACTTAAGACAAGATACCTTTCGTTTATGAAAAAGGTTTTTGATTAATCGCACGGCGGCGAGAAAAAGTTTGATTGGTTGGATGTATTTTGAGTGATGGCGAGAACTTGGATGAGCGAGATATACATCTCGAATCCTAGCCTCAGGAGTGCATGGTATACACCATATTCCATTTCCATCTTTATTGAAAAAAGGTTACGATAGGAATTAAGTATTTTGGATTTTGATTGAGAAAGGGTTTGAAGAAACCGCAATGACAATTTTAGACGATGGCGAGAGTTAAGATTGGCGAGGCATACGTCTCGAATCTTAACCTCAGGAGTGCATGGTATA
Organism: Lathyrus oleraceus; assembly: GCF_024323335.1. NCBI lineage: Eukaryota > Viridiplantae > Streptophyta > Magnoliopsida > Fabales > Fabaceae > Lathyrus > Lathyrus oleraceus. The sequence continues at coordinate 258,747,321 of NC_066580.1, forward strand.
CACCATGTTCCATTTCCACCTTTATTGAAAAAAGTGTTAAATAAGATTTAGGTATCTTAGATTTGATTGAGAAAGGGTTTGACGAAACCACATTGACAATTTTAGACGATGGCGAGAGTTAAGATTGGCGAGGCATACGTCTCGAATCTTAACCTCAGGAGTGCATGGTATACACCATGTTCCATTTCCACCTTTATTGAAAAGTGTTTAGATAGGGATTAGGTATTTTGAGTTTTGTTATGAAAATGACTTGACCTAGATCAAGTATTGATGGATATTGGAGAAAAGATTTGAATGAGTGTTTGAGGGAAACAAAGTGGATAAATTTGGATGATGGCGAGAGCTAGGATTGGCGAGATATACATCTCGAATCCTAGTCTCAGGAGTGCGTGGTATACACCACGTTCCATTTCCATCTTTATTGAAAAAAGTCTTGAATATGAATTAATATTTTTGAGTTTTTATTAAAAAATGGCTTGACGTTGGATCAAGCATTTGATGAAATTTGAGAGAAATGGAATAGAAGGGAGGAATGAGTTGATTTGTTTATTGAGAAAATACTCGACGTTGGATCGAGCCATATTTTTTTGCATTTTTGAAATTGTTGATTTTATTCTTGTGTTAGTAGCTAACTAAACAACCAAACAATAAAGAAATAAAATAGTACAAGATTATTACACATCGGGGGAGTGGGGTACATTTTGTCAAATGGGGATTCAAAAAAAATCATGAAATAATTAAATCGGACCCAAACAAATAAATAATGCAATGCATGAGTGTAAGTGCAAGAGAACCGGCTCATTGTAAGAAAGCCCAAGAGTAAGCTATGTGAGGTTGACTGCGATGCTTAAAAAGCAATCGACTTACAAGGGTGTGAAAATGGGCTCGATATTAAATCGAGAAAAAGTATGATTTTTATAGTTTTCAAATGGTTTCGAGCACATGATGCAATTAAAAGAAAAACAAATCTATATTATTAAACAATAATAAAAAAACTATGAGTAATAAAGCATAAACATAAAGAAAATGTTAAAAGAAAAAACTACACATAGGGGTATTGAACCCACTACACTAAAGACATAGAAAACACTCCTCTCCACCAGATCACTTACCAACTAATTATTATTTCAATACTAATTTAAATATATAAACTAAAATAAATTAAAAAGGATTAAAATAAAAAAATAAAAAAAACTAAATAATAAAAAAAGGTAGAATAACCTAATTAATCCCAACCACTTGTCTGTTGGGTTTCCAAAGGGGAATAAGTTGGAAATGGTAAAAAAAAAAGAATCAACTTTAATCGCCAATATTAATATCTACCGGGAAAAACCAACAGTCACTTAAAATGGAATTAAAAGGGTTTTTAACCACGCTTAAAGTAAATAAAAAATAAAAAAAGAAAATGAAACGAAATCTCAGAACTCTTCCTCTCTCAATCCCTCCATCCCATTCCAATCTCAACGATGCTCTCTCAACCTCTCACGCCCTCCTTCCATCTCGTTTACAAACCTCTCTCTCAAACGCTCTCCTTATCGCTCTCACTCAAACTCTCAATATCCTTCCATCGCTACCATCACGTCCCACACCCAAACGCCCATATCTCACTCAATCGTGTAAGAAAGCAAATGTCTGAAACGAAAAACTCACCTTCGGCGATGACAACGGCAACGATGAAGCTCACAGGTTTGTTCTTGATTTGGTGATTAGGGTTTGGTATCCTTTCCGCCGTTCCTCTTTTTTCGAATCCCCTCTCTCACTGATTTCTTCTGTATTTATCCTCTACGAATTAGGGTTTCAGATTGGTGTATAGAGATCAAAAGAGGTTTCTGCCAAAACACTTTTTTTGTGTTCAATATTGGATTGGTCCTGTTTGATGCTGCAATTTGAAAAGGTATTCTGAACTTAGCTTTTTCTAATCGCTTTTGTCTTAATCCCAAATTGGGAAATTTCTGGATTTTAACACTTGGCAATTACTTTGTGTCACTGCAGTGAAAAAATGCACATCGCTTTCGGTTTCTCACAGCCTTGTTGGTGTACTCGGTTTTGGGTGGCCCGTAAGAGGATTCGTTGCTGCAGGATAATGAGTTTCCAGTTCAAGTCCCTCCTTGATGTAGTTTTTCTGTGTTAAAAGTTGGTCAACATAAACAACCACCGTTTCCTCTAGGTAAGTTTCAACAAACCTCCTAAAAGACCTTTTGTTTGATGCGCAACTTCCTTAACAACCTCGAGAAACCCCTTACAAGTATCTTCAAAATTAACCTGCTCTGCATAGTTTTGTGGAAGGACTTCTATGGTGCTATTACTGAGTTCCATTGCAAGATCATAACAGCGTAAGTTATTGTTTATCCTGAATGGTTGCCAAGGAAATTCGGTATAGCATAACATCAATGCTATTGTCTCGGACGATTTGAACTTGCTCTCCAAATATCCTGCATAGACCAACAGCATCTGGGGTGTATAGCTTCTCATTTTTAGAATCATTCAATCTTTGATTTGCTTCTGTAAAAACCTTTCATTCCATCATTTAATATTCCTTCAAACTGAATATTCAATACACCCAATCCAATAGGTATTTCTTCGGAAAACTCCAATACCAGGATTTCATCATCTTCAAATAATTTAATTTTTGTAGGTTAGAAAACTTGTTTGTAATGACTAAGCTTGGTTGTGCTAATGACAGGTACTAATGGATGCAGGACTAATCCATGGCCATTTCCTTAAAGTGAGGCTTGTAATACAATTGTGCATCCCCTGAACACCGAAAATGCAGAAAAGTATGATGAGCACCCACATAAACCATGCTATCATGAAGAAGAACAGCAGAACAAGAAAGGTAGATGCTGCTATGACAAATACGACAGCGGCCTTTGAATTAATCTTAAGAACTTGCTTATCATCACCATCTCTTGTTGTGAAACTGGTATTTGTTTTTTTTTTATTGCAGGGCTATGATTGTTTTTACAATTGCAGGATTCACAACTTCCCAACTTTGCCCATTTTGCTGCTGTAAGTCTTTGTTCTTGAATTCCTCACCAAACAGCATTTTCTCAAACTTGACTAACTTCCTTCTCTTTTGCCTTGGGATCATTATTGTAAGCAAGCATCTTACAACTATCTTGCGACCCCCGACTCAAATCTGTACGCCGGTCATGCCTGCATCAAGATATTCTATTTGAACTATGGAAGAAAGTACTTTGTGCTGGTAGGCTCTCATCCTCAGTATCTCCAAATATCAACCTGATTAATTTAATTCAATTTTGTACATATTGATGTTTGTAGGAATGAGGGGTGAGGCTTCTCGATCAGGATTTGGTGTCTTGCAGTCCTAGGAGATGCTACTGTTAACATAATAACCGATCCTCCTTTCTGAACTGAGCATTAAAGTCAGCTCAAGTGATTACATATGGCTGCACGCGGCCAATCAGCAGAGCAAAAACAGTTATGACTATTGTATATAGTTCCATCATTCTTAAAATTGGAATTCTGTCAAAGAAACTGCAGAGAAATTGTTCCGTCATTGGTCCGAAACATAAAAATGTTTTGTTGCTTGTATGAATCAAATTCGCAATATTATTTTCCAAAGTTGTTATCTTTAGTAGTTCCTAGTTTTGGCATTAAAAGAAAAGGTAGCTTTGTATCAATATTGTGTATGAGGATCATCTCCTGAAGCCGTCATGAGAAATTGCATGAAATCAAGCCCTTAAATATAAAATCTGCAACTCAATAAATTGAATGACTGGATATTCAACTTCACTCCTTGTATGATATAGGTACACGGCCTATGCTATAAATGAAATACATATCATTCAAGTTGGTTAACACAAAGGAGATAGCTTTGAGGATTTTAGCAGGCTAGCACCATAACGTAATGAATTATAAGCACTTTTCCATTTCCAAACTTTTCATTAGCTGCTCTCGTCATGCTCTTTCAAAAACTCATAAAAGCTTGGATCCTTTTGCTGAAGACCTTCAAGTTTAGGGACATTCTCTTCGAGATTCAATAATTGGAAGGCGGATAGAACAAGTTCACACAAAAAAAACTAGGATCTCTCTTTGTATCTTAGAAACTCCATGTATTCATGCAGTGATGTTTTAAGGTGATGCATGTAAATGAATGAATGACGTAATTGAAATATGAATGATTATGAAGAATTCCTTCAATATTAATGGATTTCCTTTTTTTTTAATGTGAATGAAGCAAATATGAATGTAAATTTGGAACGTAAAAAATGTAAATAAATATGATAAATAAAAATAAACATGAAATAATAAATATGATCATGAATGAAGGATATGAAGGTGAGTGAAGAAAGAATGCAAACGAGTGATTGGTGGGAAGAAAATTTCAGGGCCAAAATCGGGGTATGACACGTAGGATGGGCAAATTCCATCTAGGTCACTCATGTCCCTCAGCATACTTCGTGGAGTACCCATCAACTGTCTTTATGGTTATCCAGTTACTGACAACGTTGGATCAGTAACAAAGCACTCGACTCTACATCTAGGATCCATAGTGGTTTCAGGTCGAAGAGTGGTATACACCATTATCACCATGAGAATAACTTATGACACTTTGCATAACTTTCTATATAGTATTCTCATAGCGGGTCAATCCGGTATAAATATTACTCTTAATATTCATACCTATGTTTAAGACTTGATAACTCTTTATCCATGATTCATGAGATGTGATCATCAGTCTACAAACATAATAGTCTTAATGCTTTAATGTTATCCCACTTCATAATAAAGCTCGACTATGGATATTTTAATAATAGGGTCCCTATGTTTAATGTGCTCTCATGATCAAGTCACACTTGATACATTAAACGGACTATCTATTCCAGGGACTTTATTAAACAACCATAATAAATAAAAAGCCTTTTATTATTAATAAATAATTCGATACAAGTACCAAAAGTATTGGCCTCTAGGGCTTACACCAACAATCTCCCACTAACACTAGAGTCAATCAGGCATACCCCAAATGCCCATTGATCTAGTATGGCCATCATGCTTCTGCTGCGCAAGAGGCTTTGCCAGTGGGTCAGAAATATTGTCAAGTGCAGGTACTCTATATATTTTCAAATCTCCTCTATCTATTATCTCTCGAATAAGATGATAACGCCTAAGTATGTGTTTGGATCGTTGGTGAGATCTAGGCTCCTTAGCTTGTGCGATAGCACCATTGTTATCACAATAGAGACCAATGGGATCCACAATGCTAGGGACTATGCCAAGTTCACTAATGAACTTTTTGATCCAAACAACTTCCTTTGCTGCACTTGAGGCATCAATATACTCGGTCTCGGTTGTAGAATCAGCAACTGTATCTTGCTTTGAACTTTTCTAGCTCACAGCGCCACCATTTAAGCAAAACACATAACCATTGGAATCATTCATATTAAAGCGTCTCAGCACTTTGTCTATATACTCTGACTTAGGCCAAGCATTTTGTGATCTATCTCTATAGATTCTGATTCCTAATTTATAGGCTGCTTCACCTAGGTCCTTCATAGAAAAGCATTTCCCCAACCAAGACTTTACTTGTTGTAGGGTAGGGATATCGTTTCCAATGAGTAATATGTCATCTACATATAATACCAGGAACACGATCATGCTCCCACTAACCTTATTGTAGACACAAGGCTCATCTTCGTTCTTGATGAATCCATATTGTTTTACTATTTCATCAAAATGAAGATTCCATGAGTAGGTCACAAGCTCATCTTGATCCATGAGTAATACATCACCTTGATCTGTTATGAGATATCCATATCTCTCAGGTAGGTGACGTGTCCTGCTTGACCTACGTTGGTCTTGTTCTACTTGAGCAGGTTGCTCTTCCACAACTACTAGTGTTTCCTGCTCTAATTCCTCCATAGGTGTATCGATGCTTTGTGATTCTTGAATTTCTTCAAGCTCTACTTTCCTCCCACTGATTCCTTTGGAATTAAAATCCTTTTCTAGGAAAACTCCAGTTCGAGCGACAAACATTTTGCCCTCAGAAGTAATACCCTCTTGTTTCTTTAGGATATCCCACAAATAAGCATTTGTCAGATTTGGGCTTAAGCTTAGTTGAAATTTGTCGTTTCACATAAACTTCTCAACCCCAAATCTTCATGTAAGACATATGTGGTTTCTTACCACTTCATATCTCATATGGTGTCTTCTCAACCTTTTTGGATGGAACACGGTTAAGTGTGTAAGCTGATGTCAATAGTGCATGTCCTTAAAGGGAGTTTGGAAGATCGGTGTGACTCATCATGGATCGGACCATGTCCAACAGGGTTCGATTTCTTCTCTCAGATACACCATTCCATTGGGGTGTTCCAGGAGGAGTAAGTTGGGATAGGATCCCACACTCTTTCAGATGGTCATCAAACTCTAGGCTTAAATACCCACCACCTCGATCTGATCGAAGAGTTTTAATATTCTTACCTAGTTGGTTTTGTACTTCATTCTTGAATTCCTTGAACTCTTCAAAGCACTATGATTTGTGTTTCATTAAATACACATAACCATATCTACTGAAATTATCAGTAAATGTGATGAAGTACTGAAAACCTCCTCTAGCTGGCTTGTTCAGTGGTCCACATACATCAGTATGTATGAGGGCCAAAAGATCATTATCTCTTTCACCTTTTCCTGTGAATGGAGACTTTGTCATCTTTCTAGTTAAACAAGATCTGCATGTCTCATATGATTCATAATTAAAAGAGTCCAACATTCCATCTTTATGGAGTTTGGAAATGCGTTTCTCATTTATGTGGCCTAATCGACAATGCCAAAGGTAAGTTGGATTTAACTCATTAGGTTTCATCCTTTTAGTATTAATGTTATAAATAGGCATTTTAAGATCAAGGACATATAGTCCATTGTTCATTTGTGCAGAAGCATAGAATATATCATTCAAATAAATTGAGCAACGATTGTTCTTTATTATAAATGAAAAACCAAACTTGTCCAAACAAGAAATGGAATTAATATTCCTGCTAATTGCAGGTACATAATAACAGTTCTCTAACTGAACTATTAAACCACTAGGTAAAGTCAATTCATAAGTTCCTACGGCTAAGGCAACAACCTTTGCTCCATAGCCAACTAGTAGGTCGACTTCACCTTTTGCCAAATCTCTACTCCTTTTTAGTCCCTGCACATTTGTACAAATGTGAGAACCGTATCCAGTATCTAATACCCATGATGCAGAAGTAGATAAATTAATTTCAATAACAAAAATACCTGAAGTTGAAGTCTCTACTCCATTCTTTTTATCTTCCAGGTACTTTGGGTAGTTTCTCTTCCAGTGTCCGGTCTTACCGCAATGGAAGCAGGTGCCTTCTTTTGCTATGCCTCCATTAGGCTTTAAAGCAGCAACAGTGGGTTTGGGTTTGGCAACTTCCTTGCCTTTCCCTTTATCACCCTGCTTGGTGGGCCTTTTGTTCTATCTCTTTCCATTTCCGATCATCAGAATGGACTTCCCTTTTGACTTTAGGTTCTGCTCAGCAGTTCTTAACATGGCGAGCAGTTCAGGAAGCGATTTTTCCATATCATTCATATTGAAATTTAGGACAAATTGACTGAACCCATCTAGCAACGATTGCAAGATCAAATCAGTCGCAAGTTCCTTTTCGAGGGGAAAACCCAATCTCTCAAGGTTTTCCACATACCCAATCATCTTGAGCACATGGGGACCTACAGGGGCTCCCTCAGCTAACTTGCCTTGAAAAAGGGCTTTTGAAACTTCAAACCTCTCATGCCTTGCTTGCTCTTGATAGAGCATCTTCAGGTGTTCGATCATATCAAACGCTGCCATGTTCTCATGTTGCTTTTGCAATTCTGAGTTCACGGTAGCTAGCATGAGACAAGCAGTTTCATTGGCATCATCGACATGCTTCTTATAAGCATCTCTTTCTGCCTTAGGTGCAGAACTAGGAGGTTCCTCTTCAGAAACAGTTGTCTCCAAGACATACAACTTTTTATCATGTTTGAGGACAATCCTCAGGTTTCGGTGTCAATCCAGAAAATTTGTCCCAGACAATTTTTCCTTATCAAGGATTGATCGCAGGATGTTGTTAGAGGTGTTTGCTGTCATGGTAATCTACATAAGAATTAATGAAAATATAAGTATCATTGACATATTTAATTAAACCTTTAATTAAATATGCTCCCACTATTTTACTCAAAATAAATGACCTTCATCATTTGATTCGGAAAATTCCGTTGGAAGATTTTCTAGTGGGTCGAGATCCATATTTCATTTCGTTCTAAGTCCGCGTAGGCGGATTACACAAAACTAGGTTATTTAGGTAGGAACTCCTTCCAGTTGTATCTCATACAACTCTCGAAAATTTCAGTTGGATGAATAACTCCTTATTCCAATCCATCATATGGATCATTCCCAACTCTTGCTTCTAGACATATATAATATTATTATAATTAAGTTTGACCCATCGTTTTAGCAGTTGGATATTACAATTATCCCATCGCACCTTACCAATATAGAAAATGCACCTCGCGTAGGCGAAACCTACATTGTCCGATACTAGTCTTGATGAGTGCTAAAACTTGGAAAGCAAACACATATAATATTATTATAATTTGTTTAGTTAAGTTTGACCCATTGTTTTAACAGTTGGATATTACAATTATCCCATCGCACCTTACTAATATAGAACATGCACCTCGCATAGGCGAAACCTACATTATCCGATACTAGTCTTTATGAGTGTTAAAACTTGGAAAGCATAAACTTAATATTTGATTTGAGGGAATTGCAATTTTTCTGATCTCACCGGCTTATTTATCATATAAATCACCTCTCACATGCATCAACATACATTCACATGCATCAACATGCATACATACATAATGAAACAGTTATGGCCCCTAGCGCAATTGTTCTCCCAAGCCAATGAGAGAACCTAAGCTAACCTAACAACGATCTAAGCTTCTCCAAGCAAGATCTTCAAGGTTGTCCTCCTTTGGCACTGACTTCTTTGCTTTCTTCATATCATTACATTACATAAAAGAAACTCGTTTTACATACGAGGGATTGAGATAAGAAAAGAAGTTACAAGCAGACACAAGATGGAGCTCAAAGAGATAATGTATTTGGATCAAAGAGAGAGTATATCACATGAAGTGAATGAAGATAATAGGTATTGAAAGATCTGGATGATGCCCTAAGGCAGGAGAAGAAATAATGATAAATATGCTCGCGGAGGATTCGAACCCTCGTGCCTATGTATTCTTATCGTGCAATGAGAAAGTAAGAGCTTTGTAGTTCGTGGAACTAACGGGGAGAAAAGAAAGGTATTGATAGGATTGCCCAGAGGCAAAACAAATTGCTTAAAAAGTAAGGAAGTTACATTAACTAATGATGGCTACAAAGTAGTCATAAAGGCATGGTCTGAACCAAAGATGCTAGTAGATTTTGAGACTCTCTGGGGTAGGAAAAGATATTGCCAGGGTTTGTGACCCCGCAAGGATAATGAAATATAGCTAGAGTCTAAGCTCCCTAGGGAAAGATAGATGAATTCCATGGGGCAAAAGCATAAAGATGTGCCATAGTCTGAATTATACAAGGGCAAGATTTCCAGAGTCTGTAACTCAAAAGGGTAATAAGAAGGGGTTCCCATAGTATGTAACTATACCAGGAAGGAAAACAAGAATGCCAGAGTCTGTAACTCAATAAGGGAAAAGGAATATGATGCCAAAGTCTATAAATGTAAGGGCAAAGTCAAAGGTTTCCAGAGTCTGTACTACATGGGCAAGATGCATAAGTGTGCCATAGTCTGAACTATACAAGGATGAAGAAATGATCTGAATGCCAAAGTCTATAACTCAATCATGGCAAAGAGAAATGGTGCCAAAGTATGATATGTGTAGGAACTAAAAAGAGGTAGCCAGAGTTTGTACTCCATGCGAAAAACTGAACAAAAGCCGAAGTCTGAATTGTAAGGCAAAATGAAATGTCAAAGTCTACAACTGTATAGATAAAATCAAGGTTGCTAGAGTCTTTAACTCAATGGGGCAAAAGAGGGCTTGCCACAGTCTATAACTTTGTAGGGAAAGGATGCCACGGTATGTACCTTATGGGCAAAGAAAAAAGTATGCTAGAGTCTGCACTCTATGAGAAATGAAAGAATATGTCAAAGTTTAAACTTTATGGGCATGAATACCAAGGTCTAGACCTTATAGGAAAAGAACAAAGTATGACATAGTCTGCACTCTATATGAAATGAAAGAATATGCCAAAGTCTGAACTTTATGGGAAAGAATGCTAAGGTTTGTACCTTATAGGAAAATAATAAAGTATGCCAGAGTCTACATTCTATGGGCAATGAAAGAATATGCCAAAGTCTAAACCCTATGGGCAGGAATGCCAAGGTTTGTACCATATAGGGGGAAAAAAGTATGCCTGAGTCCACACTCTATGGGCAATGAAAGAATATGCCAAATACTGAACTTTATGGGCAAGAATGCCAAGATCTGTACCTTATAGACAAAGAACAAAGTATGCCAGAGTCTGCACTCTATGGGCAATGAAAGAATATGCCAAAGTCTATAATTGTATAGGCAATGCATGAGGCAATTGATTAAGAAATGGGTGTGTGACCCTAAGATAATGATCCTAAAAGATGTATGAACATCAAGGAGAAGAGTCTGTTACTGAATCCAAGAGGAGAGTAAGAGTGTTTCGCTGTTGAATGATGATGATGTGAAATGATGCTTCACTATTGAAGTGTTGAATGATTGATGCTTGCTTGAAGAAGACTTGTCAATTGTATGATTCAAATTACACTAAAGTCTATGAACAAAGGCGAATACCTTGAACAACTTGGTAATTCGTCCCGTACTCAAAGATATTCTAGACAAGGATAAGAATGCTCCACTCTCATCATTCTTTGTTACTTAAGGCTCATGGCATACAACTTGAATCAGAATTGACAAGTTGCTGATAAGAGATCCTGAATATTGATCCTGATGGTACAATGCTACTTGTTATAGAAGAAGAATTGATAATCATTTGATTCAAATTGTGCTAAAGTGTATGAATAAAAGGGAGTATGATGAGCAACTAGGTCATTCGTCCCGTACCCAAAGATATTCAAAATGAGTTAATGGAATTATTCACTCTCATTCATTCTCTATATCTTAAGGCTCGTGCCGCACAATCTGAATTATGATTGACAAATGTTAATACATTGTTGTGCTTGAGAAGTAGTCCACTTTGTTAGCTATGCTTGATTGGTGTTGACTTTGAAGTCTTGATCTTGGATTTGAACCTTGAGGTCTTGAGCTACTGAGATCCAACATATCCAATAAAACTTGAGCATTATGGACTTGCCCTATCAAGTGATCAAGGGTCTTTTGATCACTTGAATAAGCTTAGGAATTAAAGCATGATACAAAGGATTTGGTTGACAAAACTGACCTTTGGTCAACACTAATTAGTGGGATTCAGAGAAATTAACCGGGCTATGTATAACCCTTAATGAATTAATCAATGAAAAATGAAAAAAGATATTTTTTAAGTAAATCCCTAAGATAATGGATCATGCATTAAAAATCAAAATTTCTACCCAGGGGCAAAATGGTCAATATGTAAAAAATGGATTAAATGGAATAAAAAACAATATTATTTAGAATTAATTAAACTTAGTTAAACAATTACAAAACAATACATGAATATGATAGAAAAATGTGTTAAGTTCAATTAACTTAAAAATTATAATGATTTCTATTAATGGATTAATCAGAATTAGAATCATAATTATTTTTATTAATCACAAACTAATGACTTAATGTAAAGGATAATCATAATTAACCACAATATTGAAAGATTAAACCAACAATTTAATTAATATTGGTTAATTAAAATTACACTAATTAACAAGGTGATGAAACAACTATCAAAGGAGGGAGTGTAGGCACAAAAATGGGTGGTAAACAACACTAGGAAGCGAATGGGCCTGGGGCCTCAGGCCCAGGCACTAAATCCACACTCACAGTGGGTATAGGAGAAGGCAAGGTGTATTGAGTAAATATTGGGCCAATAGGGACCCCAAGGCCTAACCACACATGAAGGAAGGAAACGCTACGGATCATGCGTTCAAAACGAAGCAACGCGCTCAGCTAAAAATGAACTTCACTCTGCGTCACCTGCCCACCGCGCCAGATGTCGCCTCTGGCGACGCCAGAGGGCCAAACCACCAAACTCAAACACCCCCAAACTCAAACACCCCCAAACTCGTTCTTTCGCCCTTAACCCGAATCCACCATCAATTTTGCCATATGCTAACCTAATGTCCTAACCGAAATTTTTTATCTAAGGACCCTAACTCCATAATTTAAAATTAAATGAAACAACAGCGGAATCAAAAATCAGAGTGAGAGGGTTTTGCTTCCACATGCCCTATACTACATGGCGAAAACAAATTCAAAGCGAAAAGGGAGCGGAAACCTACTTACAAGGACGAGTTTCTCCTAAGTAACCGTTGAATTCTAGAGAAGATGAAGGCGAACGAAGAAGAGAAAACCAGGGACTTCACCAGAGGTACAAATTCAATTCCAATTGCTCAATAATCCTCCTCTTCTCTTACTTCTACTCCTCTTGTTCTGCGATGCTTTTTCCTTCTTCTCCCTCTGTTCTTTTTAGTTTGCTTGCCCTGCGTGCTTCAGACTTGAGAGGACTGAAATGAGGGAGAGTGATATTGAGAATGAGAGAGATTGAGATGCAGAGAATTTCCAATGAGGTTTGTGTGAGGTTGAGGAGAGAGGCCATGCTATTTCTGAGTTCTTTTCTGTTATTATCAATCAATCCCTGAATTGAAGAAGATGATGCAGCTTTATAGGCTGAGATTAACATAGATCAAACTTTGTTAATCTCCCTCCCACCAAAGTTAGTTAACCATTTTATACTCTATTAATTAGTTAGCTTTGGATTCAGTTATGTTAGTTGCTTGAGCTAGGTAGTTAGATCTCATAGAGTAAAAAGTTAATTATAACTGTGAAATAGTTAGATTACCCTGTTAATACTACTATTATGTTATGACAATTAGACATCATTATCTCAAAGTGTAAATTTCTACTAATTAGTAATTTAATGTTGACTGGACGCTACTGATCAAGCTACGACTAATCTAATGGATGAATTTGGGCTGAGGTTGATTTATGTGAAAAAATGTTGTCATGAGGTTTCAATCGATTTGGTGGATTTAATCTGTTGTGTTTAATTTAACTATCAGTATAATTGTTCTGTTAGTTGTAGGTTAATTTATGATGGTTAGTTAACTAGGTGCAAGTATGTTCATTGTATTGTAATCAATTTAGAATGGGATGAAGTGCTAATGGGTCTGCAAACTGAATGTGCATTGAGGTTGGTTTGTAGTGAATTTAGGAATTGGTTTTGACAATAGCATGACAGTCAAAAAACCTACTGAGTTGAAGTAATGTGCAAAAACTGATGCATATTATGTCATAATTTCAATATCTTATGGAACTGTTATAAAGTGGTAGTTGTTTTCTTCCTGAAATTGTTGATGTGTTAGTTAGTTAAGTGTATGAGCTAATATGCTATTGATTTCTAACTTGAAACTAGTGAAGCTTGTAGTTGAATTTATGTTGCTGGAAATTAATGATAGTTCGAATATGCAGGTTATTAACAATTACTACGAATGGCTATAATCGAATTGCTTGGATGGTCAACGAAAGAGCTCCTATTTACTTGGCATACATGAAGATTGGAGTGGGTTGATTAGATTAGCATAGGATTGGTATATTGGAAATGTAGTTTGGAATGTGGAATTCTATTGTAATAGTTGGCTTGAAATTGAAAGTTGTATGTATGCAATATGTATGGATTTTGATTTTAAAAAGTTTGATCCGAGATGCTTGAATGTCATTGGTAAATTTGGAAATGGAAGCACAATTGAAATACATATTGAGATGTAATTTTAAATGGAAAATTGAATTGAAATATATTTGAATTGGAATGTTGGAAAAATTGTTTATGGTTTAATGACAAATGAGTTGAAATTTGCATGTAAAAGTATAATTGAAAGGTGATTTGAAATGTTGGAAAAAATTGGCTTAGGATTGAATTTTGAATGGTTTTAAAAAATGGTTGGAAACTATGGAAAGTTCATGAATGATTTAAAAATTGAGTTTTAAAATTGCTAATGAATGGTTAAATATTGTAAAAGGATTTGAAAATGTTATGGAACATAATTTGAAATGGAAATAAATTAAAAATTGATTGAATTTGGATGCATTAATTAAAATCAATGGTTAAGAAATTCCAAGGTATAATTTAAATGAAAATTAAATGATCAATGTCATATAGGCCTATGAAATGGAGGGTTGACTTTGGTCAACTTGTTGATCAAAAAGTCAATAGTTGACCAAGTCAACAGTGAGGCATGAATTAGGATTTTTACATGATTGCAAGCAAGACATGATTCACACGAAGCAAAGACTAATGTTTAGGCCACAATGAATTAAGACATATGGACCAATGCTTCTGCCAATACCAAAAGACCTAGACAATATTTGAAATAGCAACCATGTAGACATGTGGAAGATGGATGATGCATGATATGGAAGTCAAACATCTTTCCCTAATGAATTAGGGTTTCAACTAATAACAAGGTGACAAGTCAAACCACAAGGCCTATTAGGACCACAACTTCCCTGATTAGGGTTTCATGAGGCATGTCTTTCAATCAAGGCCTCTTAATCAAGTATGATGTTCCACCAGCAAGTCTCAATGTATGAGCTCCCAATTAGGGTTTAGGTGACCAAACAAGTCCCAAAGAGTATCACAAGGTCCCATAACCATATCAACAAGAAATAGGGTTTCACTCCCAATATGATAAGATGAAAAACCAAATCATCTTCTAGGGGTTTGACCCATGCACAAACCATAGCCTTGCAAGCCATTGAGCTTTGAATCTATAGATTAACAGATGCCAACATGAATGGATTCATATGAGTGAAACATGAATGTATACAGATGAATCTTAAGTTAAAGGTTGAGTGAAAAGATGAAAAGGGGAGGGAAAAGTTTGGGGAATCACAATACCCATAGGGAGTTCGATTGTGGAACTGCCTAAACAAATCCTTGCGATTCTCTCTCTATATACTCTCTCCCTATCTCTCTTTTATTTTTGGTTTACAAATTGTCGGTTTCATAGATCATTTGATCAGATTGTTTGGATAATAATTTTTGATTATGTTTTGAAATTGGTGTTGTTGAGTTGATCACATACCTTTTTCTTGTGATTGGATTTTGAGATCATCAATGCCATATAAAACTCCAAACAATATTGATCGCACACTAAGTGTTCGACAAATTGCTTCAATTGATTTTTTGTGTGATTTATCATTGGAAGTAGACTTTCCTTATTACATTGCATTCAACTAGTTGTGATTAGTTGTTGTTGGCTGAGTTATGAATAATTATCATATCATTGTCACTACTACGCATATCCGAGCTTTTTGATAGCGTGTTCGGTTAGACGATTTTTGATGTGACATATTTTAAACTTCCTACCGGGCCATAAATTTTTAAACCTATTTTTTTGTCAAAGTTTTTAACTCGGGATCAATTCACTGCCTCTAGATCTAAGTCCATCGTCTAACAAGTGGTATCACGAGCTCCGGTTATTTCGTGCTTAATATTTTCTTATTAGAAAATGGCCACCGAACCTAAAGGGGCGTATAATAGAGAACCAATTTTCACCGATGAAAATTATGGCTATTGGAAGGCTTGTATGCGTATCCATATCAACTTGGTTGATAAGGGTGTATTGGATGTCATCATCAATGGTCCTCATGAAATTACAATGACCAATGGTGAAGGCGTCGTCGTACCAAAACCGGAAAATCAAAGGAATGATAATGATAAGAAGTTGTAGTCTTATGATTAGAAAGCACAAAACATTTTCATATCCACACCCAGTGTTAATGAATTTTATCGTTTCCCATTATGAAATAGCCAAGGCTATGTGGGACGCATTGCAAGTTACCCATGAGGGAACTAATGAGGTTAAGTAAGCTAGGATCAACACATTGAATTAAGAGTTTAAACTCTTTTGTATGAAGTATGGTGAAACCATTGCCGAAATGCAAAAGAGATTCACACATCTTATTAACCGATTGAATGCTCTAGGTAATCCTATTTCCAATGATATTGCTTCTGATAAGGTTTTGAGATGTCTTAATAGGGTATGGCAACCCAAGGTCACCGCAATCAAAGAGGCGAATGATCTTAAAGTACTTGATTTCACTACTTTGTTTGGTAAATTGGAAGAACATGAGCAAGAACTCTCTTGCTTGGAAAAACATGAAAAGAGCATGAGATGAAGGTAAATAAGGAGAAAGGTAAAGACAAGGCGGAAGAGAAGAAGTCTATTAGTCTAAAGACTTTAAGCTTAAAGACCTCATATATTGAGCAATGTGATTGTGAAACAAGAGATGACAAGAGCTCTGATGATGAGGACATGTGATTGTTTATCAAAAGGTACCAAAGGTATATAAGGAAGAATGGAGTAAAACACTCTAACAAGAACCTAACAAAGTTTAGAAGGGTAACCATCAAGCATACTCGAGTATTTGAAGCCTGCGGCTGAATCGAATGGCCTTTCTGCCACATGCATCAAATACTCATCTTTTGGAGTAGCATTGTTTAAGTCTCTAAAATCTATACAGACTCTAAGAGTTCCATTCTTCTTGATAACAATTACTATGTTGGCTAACCAATCGACATACCTTGCAGTTCTGATGAACTGGCTTTTGAGCAGTCTTTCGATCTTCTGCTTTATCTTCATTGTGATTTTTGGAGCAAACCGTCGAGGATGTTGCTTTACTGGCCGTTTTCCTGGTTGAATAGGAAATTAATGCTCCATAACACTTCGATTTAGGCCAGACATTTTGCCATAGTCCCAGGAAAAATAGTCTATGTATTCTTTCAATACTTCGATCAGTTTAACCTTTATCTTTGACCCAACTCTAATGCTTTTATAAGTTAGTCTTTTTGTGACCCTATCTCATAGACCTATCTCTTTGAGTGGGTCTTGCGCTTGCATTCTCTACAACTCATTCAATGATTTTTTCTCAAACCTCAAAGGCTTATTGTCATAAATGCAATCTAGCCTTTGGCTTTATGACGCTGTTGTCTGGCCTTGTCGGCCATCTTCGCATTCCTCAACTTTGGCCTTGATATCCAAATTTTGTAGTTTCTCATCTTCTAGAGCTAATTTTCTTTTGTTCTCAACCAAATAGGCTGAAATTCGAGCCAAACTTTCTGACTCTACAGGCATCTCAATCGATTGCAGGGCACCCCGTAGGTGGAATTATCATTTCAGGCTCCATTTCCTCCTCAACATCCCAGATAAATCCATAGTCAGGATCGAGATTCATGTGTAAGACCTCAATTTTGACCCTAAGATCCCTCATGATATCTCATCATTTGCATTGGCTTTGGGATCACACCTTGGTATCCTCCTCACCCCTTATTCATTGGGTTTGTATTGGGAGAGAACACCAAGCACATTTGATTGCATCATACTTTCTTTCCTTTTGTTTACTAACCAAAATACCAAAAAATATGTCTATGTATAGCTTTGTTTCTTTTGTAGGTAGCGTGTGCACCCACCCGTGCCCTATCAAGCTCACAACTAGGGTTTGAGACTCTAATGACAAGAGATAAATCAATGAATGGTTCAAAATATTTATATACATCATATATGGATCCCCATGTTCATTATTTGTCATTTTGATCAAGAATCTATCACGACTTTGAAGCTTGTTTGCCTTGGAAGCCCTAATTCATTTAGGTATCTTGTGTGATTTCCTCATCAAGTTTCTTCAACAATTGGTCAAATATTTTAAGGTATTATTACATAATCTTATGCATATATGATCCTCAATGATATCCAAATATGAATAGAACTTCAAGTTTTCAAGTTGGTTCAAAGATGTTGACCAGAGAAAGTCAACTAGTCAAAACTGGGGTTCCCTAGACACTATCTCTTACAATGTTTGTCATATTAAAATGATTCCAAGAGAAAAATTACTCTTTATGTCATTCCAAACAATTTTCATGTTGGCATCAAGAGATACTTTTTCTTGGAAATTCTTTTTTTATGGTGAACCATTATAGGTCATTTTGTTTGTGCCCTAGTTAGAAGGTCAACTTCCAAGGAGCATAACTTGCTCAATTTTTATGATATAAAGGCCATACAAGTTTCATGATCGATTTAAATGTGTATTATCCAACTTTGATTCTTTGAGAAATTTAAAATTCCACTTGCAAGGGCATGTGCCAAGAGGAAACATTATAGGTCATTTTGGGCCATCATCATTGAACAAACAATTTTCCTCAACTTCTAAAATGCATAACTCCCTCATGATAAATCCAAATGATGTCAAATTGGTGACCAAATTGAATACGAATGAAAGAGCTACAACTTTCATGAAGAAGCGACTTCCATTTTGAAGGTTGAGAAAAACAAGAAAGGGGGGTTTGAATTGTTTTGGAAATATAAACTTTTTCAGAAATCAAAACACACACAGAATTTTATACTGGTTCGCTTGAAATTCAAAGCTACTCCAGTCCACCCGGCCAAGGTGATTTCGCCTTCAAAAAGGACTTAATCCACTAATCTTGAAAGATTACACAACCAAATGTCTAAGAGAATAATCTCTTAGCCCTCTCAAGTATTCAGACTGCGCAGAGTCACTTGAGGAAATAGTTTAAGCAAGAGAAAATTGTAATGTAAAGTGCTTCTAACAAAAAGAAAATATTACAGAAAATATAAGAGCAATAGTTTTTCACGTAAGAGCAACAGCTCGTGAAAAAGAGAGAGAATGAATGAGATTTCTGTGTGTCTCAGGTGTTTTATCTTGCGAGGTATTTCGTCCTTTATATAGTCATTGAGAGGACCGTTGGAGTGATGACAGAATCTTGGTCATTGAAGAATAATTAATGTCGTTACTCTCTTTTTTTCTTTCTAAAACCATTTTGTCCGCCTCATTATTCCCTTCTTTAAATACTTTCTTTCCATATTAAAATTATTTTCGGTTACGTGTTCTGGACTGGAGAGTCTACGTCAGAATCTTGATATATCAGAGTTTGTCTTCAGAGGATAATTATGTATAACTTCATCAGAGCTTCTCAGTGCTCTAGACTTCTTAAGTATCAGAGTCTGGATTCAATAGTCTTTTAATGGAGCTTCTGACTTCTAAATGTTACGCTGGTATCTGCGTTGGTCAGAGTCAGAACCTTCTGGATGTATCCTTTCTAAGTGGCATCTGATCATCGAATATCTGACATAATTTTATATCTGATGTTTTGTCAGAATCCTGCGATGTGTTCAGAGTCCTGCACAAAAAAAAATCACGTTAGAGTACCATTTTTGTTTCACCCTTTGTTATCATCAAAATCTTAGAGATATATTGTAGAACCAACTTTGTTCTTACAATCTCCCCCTTTTTGATGATGACAAAACAATTTAGATTAAAGATGAAACATTTAAAGAAACTCTTAGGTCAGATATTACAGTGGGCTCCCCCTGAGTTAGATTTTTGGATAGCTCAGAAGTTCTTATCGGACCTTCCATGGTTTGGTGCTTTTAGCTACTTTCCTGCATATCTTAAGTCATTAATTTTGTGATAGTTTAAAAAATGTTCGCAGTGCTTGAGATGAATTAGTTATGTTTTCATTAGAGCTGTTTTAGTTCTCCCCCTTTTTGTCAGAAATAAAAAGATATAGCAAAAAAGTTGATATTGATAGATAAACATTTACAGATAAGCACATAAGTCATAAAGCAGAAGGCAAGAAGCAGACATCAAAACATAGAAAGCAACAAGCAAAAATAGCCTAGGTGCCTAAGGGTTTGGAGGCGGAGGCATCCTCTGGAGAAGCTGGGACAACATGTTCTGAATTTTAACATTGACAGAGTCCTATTGATCCAGTTTGGCTCGAACTACCTGTTGTTCTTTTTGCAATTCTTCGAGAGTCTTCAGGACCAGAGGGATGAACCCAGAGTTGGAGGGCTCCCCCTGAGTCAGCTCATCAGCTTTGGATTTGGCAGCAGATTCTTCAGCAATGCGAGCTGCTTCTTCAGCGTCGACTTTAGCTTTTGCCTCAGCTTCAGCAGTAGCAGCATCAGCAATAGCCTTTGCTTCAGCTTCTCTGATTCTCTGAAGTTCTTCTATACGCACTTTCTCTTCAGCTTCCTTCCTTGCCCGTTCCTCAGCTTCTCTGCTAGGCGCTCTTGGAGTTTGATCTCAGCGTCTCTGATGAAGTCGTTGCGGACTTGTTCAGAGAGGCCTTTCAGCTTGAAGGATTCAGAGATCATCCAACTTATCACTCTGTTCCAATGAATCCTTACAGCAGAGGGATCATCACTGAGACCAGAGTTGATGGTTAGAGACTTGACCTTTTCAACTGAAGACTCTGCAAAAACCTTGATTGCTTCTTCAAGGGTAGTAAGGGTAGTTTCTGGTTCATTGGCAGAGGTTTGGGAGGGTGAGGAGGGTGAGATGGGGGCACTTAGATTAAGTGTAGGAGTTGTTGGGTCAACGGAAGTGATGGGTTGTGATATGTCAGAGCGGGTTGGTTCAGATGGTTGTGGTTCAGAGTGGGTTGGTTCTGATGGTTGTGGTTCAGATGTGGTTGGATTTGGATGTTCCGGAGGTGGGGAAGTGACTTCAGGTTCGGGGTCAGGATGTGATGGCTTTTGAGAGGCCAAAGCACGGTCTTGGAGCTGAGCCAAAGTGGGGGATTGGGGGTCAGATGGTTTAGTGTCAGATGAGAGTTCGTAGTAAGGTGGGGATTGAGGAGATGGTGATGATGATGGTGAGGTGGTTTCATTCATCATTTCTGCTTCTGAAACAGGTAAGGTTGTGGTGACGAGGTTGAATTTCAGAGATGGTGGGTTAGAAGATCTGGTGGTTGAGGGAGGAGTTTCAGTAGAGGTGTATATAGGGGTTGTTTGGGGAAGAGAAGAAGCAATAGGTTTAATTTTGACAGAGGGAGGGAGAGATACAAACTCACCTGGAGAGCCAACCAGAGGAACTAGGGGTCTTGATTCAGATGATTCTCCCAACTTAGCTTTCTTCGCCTTCTTGGACTTCTCAGAGGGCTCTCGCATCCTCTTCTGGAAGTTTGGTGGAAACTCAGGTAGCCAGTCCACTGAGGATTCAGTGATATCCACCCCTTGCTCGTACAGATCCTCTAGATCATAGGCTATTACATCTGGAGGTTCGATCTTGGAGAACAAGTAGAGTCTGTTGGGAATCTCCCTCTGATCTTTGAGTGCTTCCCAGGAGGTATCAAGTGTTGGTTTGGCTCTGACTTGATCAATGATTCCCATGCTCTTCAGATTCCGAGTATTCAGAGGTCTTCCAGTGTCAATCATGACATCTTCCATGAGTCTGAGCTGAATCAGATGGTCCATAAGGCCACTCTCGATCAATACATCAGATATCAGTCTCCCTAGAGAGATGTAGTTCCTTGTCTTCATATTGTTTATGATGTCTTTAACTGAATCTCTGAGGTACTTGAAGAGGAGTGCAGGTAGACAGAGTTTCAGACCCTTGTGAATGCAGTACATGATGCACTTCTGATCTGTGTTGATGTAGTCAGAAGAGTTTGAAGCCGGAAGATGATGGATGGTGCCTAAGATGATCTCCAGCCAGACCCGAAGGTTCTGATGTAGTTCCTTGTTCTTGGAATGCTTGCCTTCAGCATTCTGTTGGAAGATGGTAGGGTTTATTTCTTGGGACAAGTACTTTGCCCTAGGGTTTATGTTGTAGATGCGTCTTCCTCTTATCTTCTCCATGTTTAGAAGAGAAGCAATTGATTTCTCAGTGATGACTATCTTGACTCCCAGAACGTAGGAGACAATGTAGTGATCATCTGAGTCTGCGAAACGCCATAACTCCTTCACCAGATTCGTGTACACCGGGCCATAGAGGCGTTGAAAGTAATTTTCCCACCCTTGCTTTTGCAGTTCTTCAGTGAGGTCGATGCCACTGCGCTTCATGTTCTCGAAATCAACCAACGTTTCACAAAGAACTTCAAGCTTATCAAATGGAGTTGCTAGATGAATGTGGGGCTCACGATCAAGAATGTGGGGTTCCCTGTAGATTGGAGTTGAGACGACGCCGATGGTTGTAGTAGTATGTTGACTAGAACTGAGTGCTTGCTCTGTTGAGTTCATCTGTTGGGAGAAATTGTACACTAATTATTGCTGAGAATCCATGAAGAATGGTTGAAGATGATGATGAATGTTGAAGAACTTGGTGAAAACTGCAGAAAACCTTTGAAGGAGGTGAAGAACTGAGAGAGAGGGTTTTGTGAGTTCGTGAGTGTGAAAGTGTGCAAGTGTAGATTGTGAAATGAATATATACACAATTAGGGTGCATGCAAAACGACAATGGAATGTTGAGTTTAACAAATAGGAAATTGAATGCAGCACGTTAACCAAGTAAGCACGTTTAAAGGAGAATGATTACAACCCATGATGACGTCTAATCCCCAAATCAGCACACTGCTCGAGGAGATATCAAGAGTCTGTTTCTTGATTACTGCTGGACAGCTGTCTAGAAGTTCCAAGGTCAGACGCAAGATATACCACATGTTACTTTATCTGATCTTCAGGAATACCAAAGGGTTAGTTCCTGGAGATTTCTAACTCAGATGACTTATAACTGGTAGTAGTATCATAGTCAGATACAGAGTCCAGGTGTTTACTTCAGAGTCTTATTTTGCTATCTCAGAGGCACATTTCATTCTAGACAATTTTGAATGTTTAGATTTTTAAAGATAAAAGAGAATCTATCTTCAGCAAGGGGTTTGGTAAAAATATCAACCCATTAATGGTCTGTATCAATAAATTTTAATGTTATTACCCCTTTCTGAACATAGTCTCTAATGAAATGATGTTTTATTTCTATGTGCTTAGCTCTGGAATGCAAAATAGGATTCTTACTTAAACAGATGGCAACAGTATTGTCACAGAAGATAGGAATGTTACTCTCAAAGATCTGAAGATCTTCTAGTTGATTCTTCATCCAGAGCATCTGAGTAGTGCATAGTGATGCTGAAATATATTCTGCTTCTGCAGTGGACAGAGTTATGGTTGATTGCCTTTTGCTGGCCCAGGATATCAGATTCTTTCCCAAGAACTGACATTTCCCAGATGTACTTTTACGTTCCATTCTGTCCCCTGTGTAATCTGCATCACCGTAACCAGAAAGTCTATACTCTGATGTTTTCTCATACATCAGGCCCATGTTAAGGGTTCCTTTTAGATACCTGAGTATTCTTTTAACAACTGTTAAATGAGATTCTCTAGGATCTGATTGGAATCTGGCACAGAGACGTACACTAAACAGAATATCAGGACGTGTAGAAGTCAAATATAGAAGAGAGTCTATTATACCACGATAGAGCTTCTGACAAACCTTTTGGCTAACTTCTTCTTTTTCCAGAATGCACGTTGGATGCATAAGTGTCTTAGCAGGTTTGCATTCCGTCATTTCGAATTTCTTCAGAATTTCTTTAATGTATTTACTTTGATGAACATAGGTAGCTTCTGAAGCTTGATTGATTTGAATTCCTAGAGAAAGAACTTTAGTTCTTGCATTAAGCTCATTTCAAATTCTGTCTGCATTAGCTCAGAGAATTCTTGACATACAAAAGGATTAGCTGATCCAAAAATAATGTCATCAACATATATCTGGCATATCATGAGGTCATTACTAATGTTTTTACAGAAAAGTGTAGAGTCAACTTTTCCTCTAATAAAGTCATGTTCCAGAAGAAAATTGCCTAGTCTTTCATACCAAGCTCTAGGAGCTTGTTTTAAACCGTATAATGATTTCTTAAGTTTTAAAACATGTTTTGGACCACTGGAGTTTTCAAAACCTGGAGGTTGATTGACATACACTTCTTCTGATATATAACCATTAAGAAATGCACTCTTGACATCCATTTGATATAGTTTGATTGAGTGATTTCAGCAAATGAAACAAGTAAGCGAATAGATTATAACTTGGCGACTGGGGCAAAGGTTTCGTTGTAGTCAATGCCTTCTTGTTGACTGTACCCTTGTGCCACCAATCGAGCTTTATTTCTGACAACTTCGCCTTTTTCGTTCAGTTTGTTTCTGAACACCCATCTGGTTCCAATAATGTGAGTACCTTTAGGCTTTGGAACAAGATCCCAGATGTCATTCTTTGAGAATTGATCTAGCTCTTCTTTTATAGCTAGAACCCAACCGTCGTCTTGAAGTGCCTCATCATAGGAAGTAGGCTCAATCAGAGATACTAGTCCTAGAGGGATTTCTTCAGGTACCTTGAATGTTGACCTAGTTCGGATAGGTTCATCCTTGTTTCCCAGAATTCGGATAGGTTCATCCTTGTTTCCCAGAATTAAATCTTCAGAGATGTTTGTTTATCAGATACTTTTGGTGCTTTGGTCTTTTCGTCAGAACCTACAAGAGTAATCTCCAGATATGCAAGTTTCTCAACTAGTTGACTTTTCAGGGCCAAGCTTATCATCAAATCTAACATGAATTGATTCTTCCATAATTTTGGTTTCTGTGTTGTACACTCTGTAGCCTTTAGAGTGTTCTGAGTATCCTAACATAATACCTTTTTGTGCTTTTGAATTAAACTTGTTCAGATGTTCTTTAGTATTCAGAATAAAGAAAGAGCATCCGAAAGGATGAAAATAAGAAATGTTGGGTTTTCTTCCCTTACACAGTTCATATGGAGTCTTCTCCAGAATAGGTCTTATAGAGATTCTATTCTGAATATAACATGTTGTATTTACTGCTTCAGCCAAAAAGTGCTTAGCCATATTTGTTTCATTGATCATGGTTCTGGCCATCTCTTTGAGTGTCATATTCTTCCTTTCTACAACTCCATTTTGTTGTGGAGTTCTAGGACAGGAGAAATCATGGGATATTCCATTAGAATCAAATAGTTCTTCAAAAAAATTATTTTCAAATTCTCCACCATGATCACTTCTGACTCTGATGATTTTGGAGTCAAATTCGTTTTGCACTTTGGAACAGAAGCTAGTGAATACAGAGTGAGACTCACTCTTGTGCTTTAGGAATTTTACCCATGTCCAGCGACTAAAATCATCAACAATAACTAGTCCATATTTCTTTCCATTGACTGATGCTGTTTTAACAGGTCCAAACAGGTCAATGTGAAGAAGTTCCAGAGGCTTAGAGGTGGAAACAATATTTTTCTTTTTAAAAGATGTTTTGGAAAATTTCCCTTTCTAACATGCCTCACATAGAGCATCTGAAGAAAACTTCAGCTTGGATAGACCTCTGACTAACTCAAGTTTATTTAGCTGAGATAGTTTTCTCATGCTAATGTGGCCCAAGCGTCTATGCCATACCCATTGCTCTTCATGAATAGACATCAAACATTTTACATTTTGTTATTTTAAGTCTGAAAGATTTATTTTGTAAATATTGTTTTTCCTCTTGCCAGTGAATATGACTGTTCCATTGTTCTGATTAATTGCTTTACATGTTTTTTGATTGAAGATTACATCATAGCCGTTATCACTTAATTGACTTATTGATAACAGGTTATGCATTAATCCTTCTACATAGAGAACATCAGATATAGAGGGAAGAGTTCCATTACCAATAGTTTCGGAGCCTCTGATCCTTCCTTTCCGATTTCCTCCGAAACCTACGAAGCCAACATCTTTAAGTTCCAGGCTTTGGAACATATACTTTCTTCCTGTCACGTGTCGCGAGCATCTAGAGTCTAGGTACCATGACAGGTGTCTCATCTCTGCTGCATAAGATATCTACAACATAAACAATCTTATCCTTTGGTACTCAGAATATTTTGGGTCCTTTATGATTAGTTTTCCCAGAGTTTCTTAGAACTTTGGATTTTCTAGCATTATCAAAACGTTGTGCTTGTGTATGTGTGTAGTGATAAGAGAACGGAGATTTAAGTTTGTCATTTGTGGAAGATTTATCTTCACTGAGGTCATACCCTGTTCGTCTTTTATTATTCTGACTTACTCCATAAATCATGGATGCCATTCTTCTTCTCTCTATCCCATTTTTCAGAAACTTTTGAAAGGTTTTTTCATATTCATAAATTACTGCGTTCGAAGTTTGTGGAGCTTGAGATAACGCTTCTTCAAGTTTTAAACATTGTTTATTTGTGGAGTCTCTTTCTAATATCAAAGTTAGGTTTTCATCTTTTAGTTCTGAAACTGTCATCTCAAGTTTACCACATTCTTCGATGGTTTCTTCAAGAACCTCTTTTATAGCTTTAAATTTTTGTTTCAGTTTCTGATATGAGTTAAGAGTTTCAGAAAGGCATGATTCAAGGTCAGAGCGAGAAAGATCAGAAAATACCTCTTCAAATTTAGATTCTTCATCTGATGTATTTCTGGAGGTGGTAGCCATGAGTGCAACATTTACCTGTTCTTCAGAGTCTGATTCTGAGGAATCAGATCCACTATCGTCCCAGGTGGCCATCAATCCCTTTTTAGTTCTGAATGAACTTTTCTTGAAATTTTGTCTTCTAGAGCTTTCTTTCTTCAACTTGGGACATTCGTTTTTGTAATGACATGTTTCCTTACATTCATAGCATGTTATATCTTTATTAGACTTACCTCTGGAAGTTGATTCTGATCGATCCCCCTTGGGTCTCGGTCTTCTGAAGTTATTGTTCCTTTTTCTCCAGAGTTGTTTTACTCTTCTGGTTAAAAGGGATAATTCTTCTTCATCGTCAGAGTCTTCCTTCTCAGAGTCATCATTGTCTTCTTCTTCATCCTGGAAGGCTTTGTTTCTATCTGGTTTGCGTCTTTCGGATATGGACTTTAGTGCTATAGACTTGATCTTCTTTTGAGGTTCATCTTCCTCTAGTTCTATCTCGTGGCTTCTGAGTGAACTGACGAGTTCCTCAAGGCTGATATTGTTCAGATCTTTTGATAACTTTAAAGCTGTGACCATGGGTCTCCATTTCTTTGGCAAGCTTCTAATAATCTTTTTGACATGATCCGCAATTGTATATCCTTTATCTAGCACTTTGAGTCCTGCAATTAAAGTTTGAAATCTAGAAAACATTACCTCTACAACTTCATCGTCCTCCATTTTGAAGGCTTCATATTTCTGGATTAGAGCCAGAGCCTTTGTTTCTTTGACTTGAGAATTTCCTTCGTGAGTCATCCTCAGGGAGTCAAGTATTTCTTTAGTTGTTCCCCTGTTGGTGATCTTTTCATATTCATTATAGGAAATAGCATTGAGTAGTATCGTTCTGGCTTTGTGATGGTTTTTGAATTCTCGCTTCTGATCATCTGACATTCTGCTTCTGGGAATAGCAACTCCAGCGTATGTCACAGGTGGTGTGTAGCCAATTATGACAATATCCCATAGATCAGCGTTGTAGCCCAGAAAGAAACTTTCAATTCTGTCTTTCCAATAATAAATTTTTTCTCCATCAAAGATTGGAGGTTTAGCGTTGTAACTATCTCTTTCATTGGTGTTGGCCATAGTTTTTCTCACGCTGGATCTCTCTACACTGTTAAGTGTTTGATTAGAAAATCAATAACAGAGCCGAAGCTCTGATACCAATTGAAGGTTGAGAAAAACAAGAAAGGGGGGTTTGAATTATTTTGGAAATAAAAACTTTTTCAGAAATCAAAACACACACAAAATTTTATACTGGTTTGCTTGAAATTCAAAGTTACTCCAGTCCACCCGACCAAGGTGATTTCGCCTTCAAAAAGGACTTAATCCACTAATCTTGAAAGATTACACAACCAAATGTCTAAGAGAATAATCTCTTAGCCCTCTCAAGTATTCAGACTGCGCAGAGTCACTTGAGGAAATAGTTTAAGCAAGAGAAAATTGTAATGTAAAGTGCTTCTAACAAAAAGCAAATATTACAGAAAATATAAGAGCAATAGTTTTTCACGTAAGAGAAGCAGCTCGTGAAAAAGAGAGAGAATGAATGAGATTTCTGTGTGTCTCAGGTGTTTTATCCTGTGAGGTATTTCGTCCTTTATATAGTCATTGAGAGGACCGTTGGAGTGATGAAAGAATTTTGGTCATTGAAGAATAATTAATGTCATTACTCTCTTTCCATATTAAATACTTTCTTTCCACATTAAGATTCTTTTCGGTTACGCGTTCTGGACCGGTGAGTCTACGTTAGAATCTTGATATATCAGAGTTTATCTTCAGAGGATAATTATGTATTACTTCATTAGAGCTTCTCAGTGCTCTAGACTTCTTAAGTATCAGTGTCTGGATTCAGTAGTCTTTTAACGGAGCTTCTGACTTCTAAATGTTACGATGGTACCTGCGTTGGTTAGAGTCAAAACCTTCTGGACGTATCCTTTCTAAGTGGCATCTGATCATCAAATATCTGACATAATTTTATATCTGATGTTTTGTCAGAATCCTGCACACAAAAAAATCCCGTTAGAGTACCATTTTTGTTTCATCCTTTGTTATCATCAAAATCTTAGAGATATATTGTAGAACCAACTTTGTTCTTACAATTTTAAGTTCATAGCAAAAGTTATTCAAGGTGGAAGAAGTGGTCATTTGACTTTATACTTAGAAACTTTTCAACTATGTTTGATTTATCTAACTTCCACCTCAAAATTCATCATGGTCTAAGTTCCAAGTGGAAAAGTGTTCAACATAAAAGTTGTTCCCCTTGATGTCACCTTTCCAAAAAGTCTAAGATAACTTCGTTTGGACAAGAATTGAGGGACTTATGCATGGTTCCTTTTGTGGGCTTGTTTTGGCAACATATGAACTCAAGTGATTACTTCCTTTTGCATGCTTCCATGTGATGACTTCAGTATCCATTATGCATAAATTGGAGTTGGATTGCATCATTGGTTGGGCCTAATTCAATGCCCATGCACCCATGCACCAAAGTTGCTATTTTTGGCCAAAATTTAAAAGGTGCAAAACTGAATTCCATAGTCTATAAAAACAATTGCATTGCCTCAAGAACAACAGACACACCCTGCCCAAGCCTTGCAAAGCTATCTTAGAACCCTACTCCATAGAATTCCTTGAAGGTTTCTTTGAAATCGAGTTTGAATTTCACCTTCTGCTTTGAGATTCAAACTCCAAGGATTCATTTCCATTTTCATCTTAATTGGTCACTGCAAGCAAGAGGAGGAAGAACCAAGTGAGTTCAGATCAAGACCAAGCCAACTCATTGCTACCCAAAGGTGATTTTTTCCAAACTTCAAACCTTCGATTCTCAACCAATTCTTCTCCATTCTCTTTGATTAATGGTTGTCTGAAGTCCTACCAATACAAGCAACAAGATTGAGTTGCTTTGAGGCAAAATCGAAGCAACTCAGATCATGCACCTCAAAATTCAATTCCTCGTATCTCTCAATATATTTGGAATTGGACAAAATTGATGCCATATTCGAGCACCTGAGCATTTTTCCTTTGAATTACTGTACTCACTTTTTATTTTAGTGAAGGTTGGTGGTGGACTAGTCCGGTGAGGTCCATTAGAGAAGGAGACCGGAGCTAGGGCTCCGGTGGTGCATTGGCGCCTTTCCAACCTTCTGATCTGATTCAAATGTTTTAATCATGATCCTTGGTTTTGATTACCACGCGTGTGGCGCATTGACTTGGTTCCACCATGTTCCCTATGCGCGTGGCCATCATATCTGCCACCTCAATTAATGAGAGAGATCTGATGGCCCTCGTTTTTTCTAATTTATTTTTTAATTCTGATTTTTCATTTAATCCTTTTTTTTATTTAATTCATATAAATTTTATTTTTAATCCAAAAAATATGGGACTTCCACCAAAAATCTTTAAATATTTTCCTCTTCCATATTTTGGATTAAAATCTTTTTTTTTGGATTAATTTTGACATTTTTCATGAATTAAATGTTTTTTGACTTATTTTTAATTGTTTTAAAATACTTATGACTTTCCAAAAATATTGAAATTTTTTGTGTAAGGTCCTTTGACCTTGTTTGACCTAGGATAAATGCCTTGGCCATTTATTTGGTGTTTTGAAGGGATTTGAGGTTTTTTTCCATTTAATAATGCATTTTAATTCACTTTTAATTTGATTTTTAATTGATTAAATGTTTAAAAATTATGTTGAGCCATTTTTATGGTCTTGTGATGTTTGACTTTCTGTTCGGACCTTGGTCATGGTTGATTTGACTTTTGTATGATCAATACCATTGGATTTAGGGGATTAATGAAAGGTACATTTCATTTCCCAAAATGAATGGATGATATTGATCAGATGAAATTCCTCTCATGATCAATTTGTGTTTCTACATCCTCTTAACTCTTCGTCTTCATCCCTATTCTTCCCTAATCCATCATTGATAGAATCTATTTTTTTCAGTGTGTGGTATGTTTTAGAAGTTTGGTTCTTTGTACCAAATCTCTAACATGCATTAACACTTATATTTTCATTGCCCGACCTCAGATATTTGTGACTTTTACATATGTCCAATTACGATTGCTTAACATAGAGCTACATTTGTCCCTCAAGACATATCATTCTAGTAAGTGAGATTTTAAGTATCGCATTCTTCATGGAATTGCGTGGGAACTTGACCTTTCTTCCTTTCATGACAGCTAGTGGCATACTTATTGATTTATCCAAGTTGGAGCCCTTCTCATGGATGATGTCTTGGTTCAAGGATTCATATTTGTGAATGAATGGTTGAGTATTCTCCAAAGAATGACTTAATCAATTAAAACTCATCACTAACATTTGACTAATCATTGACTAACTTTTTAATTAACACTGCTTTACTTTTAAGTCATTTACTTTATGAAATTTACATTTCAATACCTTTATCATTCATTACCGTTTTACATTTCATGCAACTTGTTTATGTTTCAAGTCATTGTCACTTTGCTCATTTGAGCCATATCTTGTGATTGTATATATTGTTCGTTTGTTTTGATTTTGTTTGTAGTCTTAGGACCTTAAAACACTTAATAACAACAAAAACCATAAAAAAATCTTGGTGGACTGTTGGATTTGATCTGAACTCTTGGACTTAGAATTAGGCAACATTCCTTGTGCTAAAGGACTTGGCCAATGCCAACATTTGAGACTGAGCTATCTTTGACTATGCCTTCACCTGATGCAAGATCTTGGATCCATTTGATTCATCTGTTACTCTGTCTCTGTGCTTAATTGTTATTATTGCCTATGTCTGATGATTGATTATGAGTTGATATAGGAATATTTCATCTCATACCCTGGAAGACATTGAAGACTGATAGCTATTGGAATGTTTGCTTTGATATTATGTCCATCTTTATTTGATGCCTTGATCTTCATATGATGCTTGAATATTGCTTATTGCTTATTGCTTATTGATTGCCAAAGTCTAAAGAAAAATGGGTTTCTATATGACATTCTTGTATGTTGGATTGCATCCCATTGGTTAGATCTTTTCAACTCTTAACTTTTAATTTGTCTAGGAAAGTCCCTTCATCTCCTCCTACTTCTTAAATTTCAAAATTTCTCCCTCTTTTCAAAATCTTTCTTTGCTTGTGATTTCAAACTTAGGCATGCTTTAATGATTAGAAACTTTGGCCTTATGCCATTGAATTTTCAAACTTTCTTTTCTTAAATCAAACTTGTAAATAAACTTAACCATATTGACTTAAATTTCAAAAGACAAAAAGAACTAACAATCCCATTCAAATCTTTGGCCTTTTGTGCCTTGTTAGACTTTTGTTAAAATAAATTCACTAACTTCTTTGAAATTTTTACCACGAACTACGGGGTTTTGATCTCTCATTTTCATGTTGGTACGTAGGCATAAGACTGAAGGTCTTAGCAACCACAAAATTATAATCAATGAATTCTTTTCTCATCCCCTCACTCTATATTTTATCAAGCATCATTTACACTAAAAATATATGCACACAATAAAGGGCTCCCTAGGAGTACCTAGGACACTTTGGGTGCTAACACCTTCTCTCTATGTAACTAACCCCTTACCTATTGTAGCACCTCAAATTTGCACCTCCCATTTGTACATTCATTTCATTTTTAGGTCATTAACATTGCATTCATATTGCATAGACCACTGCATATCATCAGTCAAAACTGATTAGGAGAATCCATCTGTGCCAGAGAGCTAGGGTTTTTCCATGAGATAAAGGCCCTATGGTTGTTCTAGAGAGCTTACATGACCCAAGGTTCATTTTGATGCAAGTTGGCCAAGTGTTGAAAGCTCAAAAGTCCACAGTGCATGACCAAGTCATCTGAGGCCCATAAAAGTCAACTGTAAGTCAACTGATGGCTAGGAGATGGAGAATTGGTTTGAGACACTTCATTCATGTCCAAAAGAGGTTTGTTCTTCATGTTAAACATCTACCTTGAAGGATTTGAAGCCAAATCAAAAGTTTCCAAAAATGGAAAATGACCTGTAATTTTCAAGTATCCAAAAAAGGCAAGTTTTGGACCACTTTCAACTTGACTTTCCAACATCAAAGAGGCTTCAAATGAAATTTTGTCCAACATGAAAGTTGAAGATCTTTCTCTCCCATTTCCAAAAAGTCCAAGATCATGGATTTATGATGTGTGGTTGAGGAGATATGATCCAATCATGGCAAAGTGTGTTTAAAAATTCAAATGGCCATAACTTTTGAACCAAGACTCCAATTTTGGTGGTTCTTTTTGAATTTTGTTCCTCATGACATGCACTTTCCAAATATCTCATTACATGGCATGAAATTCCTTTGCATGATCATATGCTCATTCATGAAGTTTTTTGAAGAAAAATTACTAAAACCAATTTGGGTGATCATATGCATGAAATACCAATTCCAAAGTGTGCATGGGCTATTTTTAAGTGGATTTGGGCCAGCTTTGGGTACTGTTCACGCATGCATCTCATGCATGAGGTGAAAATCCAATTTTCTCACACACCTTGTAACTTGTTAATCCCATTTAGTTTTGGCTTAAGCATGTTTTCAGAATCATTAACAAGGCATATATAATGAGAATCACAACTGCATTGGGGATTAACAAGCTTTTCAGATCTAGATCTAGAAACTTTTCAAAATTTTCTCTCAAAAAAGAACTTCCAATTTTCTCACACAAAGACCATTTCTCTTGTTGGAATCATGATCATGAAGTGTTTCTGAGGAAGATTGGACGTGAATTTGGAGGAATTCGTGCCATACTCAACCATACATGAAGCTTGAAGCATTAATGGAATTTTCAAATTCAACTGGATTCAAACGTGTTTGAGCTTCAATCTCACCATCAATCATCTCAACAAGCATTGTAGAGGAGCTTTGGACCATTGCTGAGCCTTGTAGCACACGTTTCCAACTTGCTGCTCTTCAAGAGGTCAAGTTTCGATCTCACTTTTTCACGAATTCATTGTTATATTGGTGTAGATCTTTGTTTGGTGATCATTCTGGTAGAAAAATCAAGTGAAATGGTGCGTTATTCATGAAGTTATGTGTGTTTGAAGTTTTGATGTCAATTTTTATTTTCTTCGATCTGAACAATATATGATGTTTTGGCATGATTTGTGTTTTGATCTTTAATGTACATGAGACAAGGATTCGTTTGGTATGAATTTTTTTGATTTCTGGAATTTTTCTGGATTTTCTGGAATTTGTTCATGAAGTTCATGCAATCTTCATCTTCAACCTCCTGAAGAGGATGAAGATCATCATCGTTTCCAGAATAGCCACGAATTAGCTACGATGTTCATGTTTAGCTACGAATTTTTGGGATTCATTTCCAGGCTTAGGGTTTTGTCCAAAACGCTGCCGTTTTGGAAGCGCGCTCAAATTTGAATCTGGACCAGGTTCGATCCTGGCCGAGCGCTGTTTTCAAATTTTAATCCATTTTCACATGTTCCCTCCATTATTCCATGCTTTGTTCATTTTTAAATTCCAAATTTTCTCCCAACTTCATAAAATAAAATTGAAAAATGATCCAATTCACTCCCAGTTTTTTGCAAAATGCTCCTTGTTTTGTCTAGTTTTTTATGATCATAAGTTTGAAAGTTGGGCATGGCTGGAAAATTAATTTGCTCTAGGATGATTGAACACATGTACATTTATGACCTTGCTTTGTTCAAACTATCATGAAATGCTTGTTTTTAATCCAATGAACTTGAAATTTTACATGCTGATTCTAGACACATTGATGGACATTTTGGCTTTGGTTTGACATTTTTCCCATGCTCCATTTCTGTTTTATGCTTGTGTTAACATGGTGTGACAATTTGTGTCACACATTTGGTTGTCTAACTTGTACAATGTGTTTTCCATGCCAAATGATCTCCAATGTTTTCTGATTTTTTGTGTGATGGATTTTGTGGATGTCTTGATTGCTCATGAATTTTTTCGGAATTATTTGAATCATTTCTGTTTTGATTGAGAATTTTCATTCATGATGATCATTTGGATGCCTTGAATTGGTCTTTGACTTATCTTGCACATGAAATGGACTTGCTTATTGATTATGATTTGGTCCTTTTTAGGACTTGTTCTTGATGGATTAAATGTGAGCCATGTTGAGTTTGAAGTTCTGTTTTGGATTTTTGATCCTCTTTTGACCCTAGGCTTTGACCTAGTGGTTTAGACTTACCATTTGGGTTGTGAGTTTCAGGTTCAAGTGTACATTTCTATGATTGGAGTGGCTCCTTCATTTAAGCTTGGTCCTTTGTTGTTATTTGCTAACCTTTGTGTGTTTTGTAGGTTGAGGATAATTCATTTGTGCTTACCTTGTGGTTTACTCATTATTGTCTGATGATGACTTGTTGTCTGTTTGATATTGACTGTTGACTGTTGGTCTGAACTGTGTACTGATTGGTTTAGCTGTTTCCACAGGTACCTAAGTTTCTTTAAGTTCATTTGAACTTGCTTGGAATTGCTTGTGGTTTGCATACCACTGAGGTATAATTCCTTGATCTTCATGTAGTCTGGAAGACCTACTGTTATTGGTAGGCACCTGTCTGAAGCCCTCCTTAAGAGGCAATGCTTGTGAATGTTTAATTTTGTGCCAAGCAGGTAAAGTCCTCTTAAGAGGCAATTGGAAGATAAAAGGGATGTGCAATCCATCCCCTACTATTCAGTTGTGTCACTCACTTTGCTCACACCATGTGTTGATGCATTGTGAGTAAGAACCCAAAATCTTGTCCATAGAGTCAGTCACTTGTGGAGAAGAGTTCCTTCATTCTGAACTCCCACACTTTCTATTTGATTCAAGCTCTCCCAGGCCAGGGATAAGAGCTGTGAGGTCTTACCCTCACTTCCCATTTCATCTGCTTCACCCTAACTCTCAATGTTAGGGTTAAGAGCTAAAAATACCCCATTCTAGTTGGCTTGTTTCTACAGCCTAGCCTTGTATGAGCCCAATTGTTTGCATATAGTGTGTGCTTGCTTTATTGTGCTTGTTTATTTGATTGCGCTGTTTAGGATAGCTTGCTTCCTGTGTAAGTTAGGATAGAAACCTCAACATAGGGATCATATGCATGACAACTTCTAGGCTCGAGTCGTAGTCTCCCTAGTAGTTTGTTATCTCCCTTGTCTCTGGTTAGGTTAGAAGTTCTTTCCCTGTTTAGGGGAACTACGTCGCCCTGATCCTCATACCAGATGAGGTACGTAGGCAGGAGACGAGCTGATCTCTCCGGGCGCCCTTTTTCTTTTGCAACCCCTTGGTTTGTGCTTGGAGTCTGATGTAAGTCCAGCGATTGGCATTCGGTTTCCATGTTTGCCTGTTTGTGTGGAGTCTGACGTAAGTCCAGCGATTGGCAGTCAGTTTCCTGTGTGGGTTTTGTTTGGCGTGCGTTAGCCGAGCTACGAGTGCTCTGATTCTTCTCCGGTCAAAGAAGATACGTATGCATAGGATGTGACATCCTAGCGAGCACGTTTCCCCTGTCCCGAACTACGTTGACTCTGATGTCTGTGTCTGACAGACTACGTAGGCCCAGGATGCGATATCCTGCCGAGTCCCGTTTCTTCCATCTTTCTGTGTTTGTTTCCAGCGTGTGTGCAGTGTTTGAGCAGTGTTTAGCAACCTTTCTTCTATTCTTTCTGAGCGTGGATCCCATCGAGTACGATGGATGCGTATGGGTGGTAATACCTTCCCTTCGCATAACCGACTCCCGATCCCATGTTTCTCTGGTCACGAGACCATGTCTTTTCCAGGTTTACTTCGAGCGTTTCCTTTCCCTCCTTTGGGATAAATAACGCACGGTGGCGGCTCTGTTGTTTCGTTTTCCCGCCGGTTTTTCGCGTAATGCGACAGCTGGCGACTCTGCTGGGGATTATAGAGAAGTTGACCTCTTGCTGGTCCATCTTCCCTAAGCGAGTCAATCCTAGCGCTCTGTAGGATAGGGTTTGGTTGCTTTTACTGTTTCATTTATTGCATTTATTTGTTGATGTTTGTATTTATGTTTGCATTTATGTTTGCATTCATCATACTTTCATTGTGCTGGCTGTGTGTCTGTCTCTCTGTGGGGTGGGAGTTACAAGAGGTAAAAGGCCCAATACCCATGCTATGAGTGAACTTTAGGACACCTAGGAATAGAGTGATTCATGGGAAGCGGGTGGCATTGCGCCACTTAGCGAAACATGGTATCACGAGCAGTTCAGACTCCGATGGGGTATTATCGGTACATACATCTGGTGTGTACATGATGATATTCTTGAAAGGGTTGTTTATCCTGCATTTCTCTTGACCTTACCCTGGCCTAGATGACACCCGTGAGTGGGGAGGGATTGAATCATTACAGGTACAGTTGGTGACTATTGATCAGTTGGTGACTTGATCTGTTGGTGACTCTTGTTCCTGTTGGTGACTATTGTTTCCCGTTGGTGACTTGGTCCAGAGATATGGGTTTCAGATGACTTCGTGGTTCCGAATTCAAGCCGAAACTTTGAACCTGTGCTCCGTGATACAGAGCCAGCCAGTCATTGCATCATTTGCATCATAGCATGTTTATTTTCAAAAAATAATGCAATAAAAAAAGGAATAAAAAAAAAGAAAAGAAAAGAAAAAATCTAATCTCCTCATGCATATCATTTCTCAGGTTCATTCAGGAGTCTGTTCACTGTGAGAGATGGCAACCATTCCAGAGTTGAAGAGGAAGACTTGCACCTACAGTTTTCACCGTGAGCCATTGACGTCTTTGATAGAGTTGAGCAACTTTGTGACCGGCGGTAATCAGAAGGTGTTTGTTGATCAGTATGGGGATTTGTTGACACTGTTGAAGATGGTGGTAGATCCAGTACCGTTGCAGACTCTTCTACAGTTCTATGATCCAGAGCTCCGTTGCTTCACTTTCCAGGATTATCAGTTAGCGCCCACTCTTGAAGAGTATTCCATTCTGATGAATGTCCCGATCAAGTACCAGGTGCCTTTCTTGGATGTTCCAAAGGAGGTGGATTTCAGGGTTGTTGCCAGATCTCTTTATTTGAGTATCAAGGAGGTGAGTGATAATTGGAGACCAAGTGGTGAGGTTTTGGGTTTGTCTTTGAAGTTCTTGGTGAGCATGGCTAAGGAAGAAGCGAAGAAAGGGAATTGGGAAGCTTTCAATGCTCAGTTAGCTATCATGATCTATGGAGTTATGTTGTTTCCTAGCATGCCTAATTTCAGGGATCTTGCAGCAATTACTATCTTCATCAGAGGAAATCCGGTTCCTACCTTGTTAGCTGACACTTATTATGCTATCCATAGCAGGCATGGTAAGGGTGGAGCTATCAGGTGTTGTCTCCCGTTGCTACTCAGATGGTTCTTGTCCTTGTTGCCAACCAGTGGACCTTTTGTGGATGCTCAGAACACTCATAAGTGGACTCAGAGGATTATGTCTCTCACTTCCTATGATATCAGGTGGCAAGCTTATAGGTTGAATGTGCGTAATGTCATTATAGGTTGCATCAATTATAACCCAGTTCTTTCTCTCCGTCAGTTGGGGTTTGTCATGAATGGAAGACCACTAGATGCTGAGATAGCAGAGAGTGTGTATTTTGAGAAGCAGAGTGACCCGGCTAGATTGGAGCAAGTGGGAAGAGCTTGGAAGACTATTGGTGTCAAGGATGGAGCTGTGCTAGGGAAGAAGTTTGCCATTGCTATGCCTGATTACATTGATTGGGTCAAGAAGAGAGTTAAGACTTTGTTGTTACCCTATGATAGGATGGAGTCATTGCAAGAGCAACCACCTTTGATCCTTTCTGAGAATGTGTCTGCTGAGTATTATAAACAAGCCTTGATGGAGAATCGTCGGTTGAAAGAAAAGGAACAAGATACCCAGATGGAGCTTTACAAAGCCAAAGCTGATAAGTTGAACTTGGCTCACAAGCTCAAAGGAGTGCAAGGTGAAGATGCTAGCAGATTGAGAAGCAAGAAGAGGTCTTATGAGGAGATA
This sequence comes from Lathyrus oleraceus, assembly GCF_024323335.1. Taxonomy (NCBI): domain Eukaryota; kingdom Viridiplantae; phylum Streptophyta; class Magnoliopsida; order Fabales; family Fabaceae; genus Lathyrus; species Lathyrus oleraceus. Next base: position 258,785,767 of record NC_066580.1, read on the forward strand.
GAAGCAATGTTGGATGGAGAACACCGTGAGCGTCTAAGGTTGAAAAGAGCGGAAGCCAATTATCAGAAGAAGATAAGAGACCTGGAAATGCAGCTCAAAGACAAAGACATCCAATTGAAGAAGGAAGTAGACCTGAGGAATGCATCAGAGAACCAACTTGGAGGAGAAGTTGTAGAGCTCAGAAGACAACTGAAGGAGAAGATCACTCCTCTGCCTGAGTGTTCAGAATGCAACCTGTTGATAGACCAGTGCCAGTATCTGAAGACTCTCATTCCTGGAGGACGACTTCCGTAGTTTATCTTATTGTTTATTTTGAGAATCACCTCCAGGATTGTTGGATGGGATTTCTTGTACTCTGATGATTTGAATTTTTGATTGAATGGTGTTTGTATGACCTTTATGGCTCATGTCTATAGATGAGATTGTTGATGTTTCACCTTTTGTTCATTATCCTGTGTAGGTTGTTTTCTTTGGTATTCTTGTTGCAGGTTGCCATTTTTCAAAAGTAAATAAGGCTCTTGAATGCTTGAGGAATGGTAAAACATATCATATGCATCATATGCATCATGTGCATCATACACATATCATTCTTGCATTACAGGTGTTCTTGAACAAGACTTCTCATTCTGGTTCCTGTTTCAGGCAGGATTGCTGATCAACGTCCGCACCGCTACTCTACGAGGTTGAATCAATAGAGGAATATGGATCAAGTGCAAGCTGAGTTAGCAGAGATGAGGGCTAACATGGCCCAGTTCATGCATATGATGCAAGGGGTTGCGCAAGGTCAGGAAGAACTTCGAGCCCTAGTCCAGAGACAAGAAGCTGCAATTCCACCGGTCAACCATGCTTTGCCAGAGGGAGGCCCAATCAATGACCCTGCTACTACTGCTGTTCCCATCAATAACTATGCCGTGGGTGATGAGTTGAGGGGTATCAGAATCAATGGTCAACCTATTGCTCCAGAGATAGTTAATGCCAGAGTGACTCGTGCTCCAGTCTGTAATCCTGCTCCATTGGTTGATAGGCAGGAGGATATGTTTACTCTCCTCAGTGAGGATGATGAAGTTGTGGGAAGAACTGACGAAAGGGATAGGAGGGTTGATGCCCTAGCTGAGAAGATCAGAGCCATGGAGTGTCAGAACTCTTTGGGGTTTGATGTTACAAATATGGGATTGGTTGAAGGGCTGAGAATTCCTTATAAGTTCAAGGCGCCATCTTTTGACAAATATAATGGCACTTCCTGTCCTCGCACCCATGTGCAGGCTTATTACAGAAAAATCTCAGCATATACTGACGACGAGAAGATGTGGATATACTTCTTCCAGGATAGCTTGTCTGGAGCTTCCTTGGATTGGTACATGGAGCTGAAAAGAGAATCTATCAGAAGCTGGAGGGATCTGGGTGAAGCCTTCTTGAGGAAATACAAGCATAATATGGATATGGCTCCCAGCCGAACTCAGTTACAGAGCTTATGTCAGAAATCAGGAGAAAGTTTCAAGGAGTACGCCCAGAGATGGCGTGAATTGGCCGCAAGGGTGCAACCTCCGATGCTGGAGAAGGAGTTGACCGATATGTTTATCGGGACTTTGCAAGGAGTATTTATGGACCGGATGGGAAGTTGCCCGTTTGGTAGCTTTTCTGATGTGGTGATTTATGGAGAAAGGATAGAGAGTCTCATTAAAGCCGGAAAGATTCAGGATGCTGGTTCTTCATCTTCAAAGAAGCCATTTGCTGGGGTACCCCGCAGAAGAGAGGGAGAGACCAATGTTGTGCAACACAGAAGAAATATGAATAACGGACATTACCGTCAGGTTGCTGCTGTGACCATCCCAACACCTCAACCACGACAACAGCACCAACAAAGAGCTCCACAACAACAACAACAACAACAGCAACGCCAGTTTCAGCCGAGGCAAAGAATGTCGGATCGTCGATTCGACCCGTTACCTATGACATATGCTGAGTTGCTTCCCGAATTGCTCAGGTTGGGATTTGTTGAATTACGCACTATGGGTCCGTTGACGAAGATACCTGCTGGGTATGATGCCAACGTTCATTGTGACTTCCATTCCGGTGCATCGGGGCACCATATTGAAAATTGTCGGGCTTTTCATCATAAGGTCCAGGACCTGATTGACGCCAAAACAATCAATTTTGCTCCTGTTCCGAATGTTGTGAACAACCCTATGCCTCAACATGGTGGTCCCAGGGTGAATAGTGTGGAAGATGGAGAAGTTGTGGACCTGGTAGTTGATGTTGAAGATGTCCAGACGTCGCTGTTTGTTGTGAAAGAGCGTCTGCTAGATGGGGGAGTGTTCCTGGGTTGTGATAAGGGCTGTTCAGATTGTGAAGACTCCGAGAATGGTTGTATGCAGTTGAAGACTGGTATACAGGGTCTGATTGATGAGGGCTATTTGCAGTTTGCTAAGGCCGTGAAAGATCGTGGGATGGTGTCAACTGTCACCATTTATTTCAAACCATCTGAGGGACGTGGTCAGAGAACTGTTAGTGCTTCTACAACCGTTGGTACTCCTGTTACCATTTCTTCTCCAGTAACTGTCAGTGCTCCCACTACTATTGCTGTGTCTGGTAGAAGGGCTGTTGAGAATAGTAAAGCAGTGCCGTGGAAGTATGATAATGCCTACCGCAGCAACCGAAGGGCAGAAAGTCAGATCAGGCCAGTGAATCAGGCTCCAGTGACCATTGGGTTGCCAAGTAGAGCTCCAGTAACTGCAGGTCCAGTTGTGGATAATGTAGGGGGACCTGGAGGTTTTACTAGGAGTGGTCGTCTGTTTGCACCGCAACCTTTGAGAGACAACAATGCTGAGGCTCTCGCCAAAGCAAAGGGGAAGAAAGCTGTGGTTGAAGAAGAACCTGTACAGAATGAGGCGCCTGGGGGCTCATTTGAGAAGGACGTGGAGGAGTTCATGAAGATAATTAAGAAGAGTGACTACAAGATTGTAGATCAGCTGAATCAAACTCTGTCCAAAATCTCTATTCTGTCCCTGTTGTTGTGCTCTGAGGCACACCGTAATGCCTTGCTGAAAATGTTGAATCTGGCTTACGTCTCTCAGGAGATTTCTGTCAACCAGTTGGAGGGTGTTATTGCTAATGTGAGCATGAGGCATGGCTTAGGGTTCACAAAATTAGATCTGACGCTTGAAGGTCGCAACCATAACAAAGCCCTGCATATCACTATGGAGTGTAAAGGCGCCGTGTTGTCACATGTATTGGTAGATACTGGCTCTTCGTTGAACGTGTTGCCCAAGAAGACTTTGAGCAAGATAGATGTTGAAGGGGTTTTCCTCACTCCCAGCGATCTTATTGTTCGTGCTTTTGATGGATCCAAACGGTTTGTTTTTGGTGAAGTCATATTGCCTGTGAAGATTGGCCCGGAGGTGTTCAGTATTGTCTTATATGTGATGGATATCCAACCAGCATATAATTGTCTTTTGGGGCGTCCCTGGATACATGGGGCTGGAGCAGTGTCGTCAACTCTCCATCAGAAGCTGAAGTATGTTTGGAACGGTCAGATTGTGACAGTGTGCGGCGAGGAGGACATTCTGGTGAGTCATTTATCCTCTTTCAAGTATGTGGAGGTGGATGGCGAGATCCATGAGACTCTGTGCCATGCGTTTGAGACCGTTGCTCTTGAGAAGGTGGCTTTCGCTGAGCAGAAGAAGCCAAGTGCCTCGATTGCATCATACAAGCAGGCTAGGGAGGTTGTCAACTCAGGCAAGACAGAAGGCTGGGGCAAGATGGTGGACTTGCCCGTCAAGGAAGACAAGTTCGGTATTGGTTATCAACCTCTGCAGGCGGAGCAGGGTGTTCAAGATCAGAAAGGGCCGAGTACCTTCACCAGCGCTGGGCTAATGAATCATGGCGACGTCTTTGCAGCCAGTAGTGAAGACGAGGACAGTGATTATGATCTGAACAACTGGGTTCGACCGTGTACTCCAGGGGAGTCAATCAACAATTGGACAACTGAAGAAGTGGTCCAAGTTACTCTTCAAACAGAGTAATTTTATTTTGTTTTTCATTTTGCACAAAACCCTACGTTCTGCCCAAGGCGTAGTGGTTCATTGTAGGGCCTCATCATGTTTTTCAATGATATCATTAATAAAGAACGTTTTGCAAACAATTTTGTGATCCCTGTCTTTCCGTTTTTGTTTTTCATTTTTCAAAACAATAAAAATGGCAATGTTTTTTGTTTTTTGTGACTTTCTTGAACTCTTTTTTCTAAAATAAAGCATTAAACATGCAGAATTGATCTTACGGACTCCACTATAAACAGTTCTGTTATGGCTCAGTATGATTTCAATAATCCCATCTACCAAGCTGAAGAGGAGAGTGAGGAAGATTGTGAACTCCCCAAGGAACTGGTCAGATTATTGAAGCAGGAGGAAAGGGTCATCCAACCTCATCAGGAGGAGTTAGAGATTATTAATCTTGGTATTGAGGACGCCAGAAGAGAGATCAAGATCGGGGCCGCTTTGAAGGAAGATGTCAAGAGAAGGCTGATTGAAATGCTGAGAGAATATGTGGAGATATTCGCCTGGTCGTATCAAGATATGCCTGGGTTGGATACAGATATTGTGGTGCATAGGCTACCTCTCAGGGAAGATTGTCCGTCAGTCAAGCAGAAGCTTCGGAGAACTAGTCCTGATATGGCTGTCAAGATCAAGGAAGAGGTTCAGAAGCAGTTGGATGCGAGTTTTCTGTTAGTTACTACTTATCCCCCGTGGGTGGCCAACATCGTTCCCGTGCCGAAGAAGGATGGCAAAGTCAGGATGTGTGTCGATTACCAGGATCTAAACAGAGCCAGTCCAAAAGATGACTTCCCATTACCTCACATTGATGTATTGGTTGATAATACGGCTCAATCCTCAGTTTTCTCTTTCATGGATGGTTTCTTTGGTTATAATCAGATTAAGATGGCGCCAGAGGACATGGAAAAGACGACATTCATTACACCTTGGGGCACGTTTTGCTATAAGGTTATGCCATTTGGGCTGAAGAATGCCGGTGCTACCTATCAGAGGGCTATGACAACTCTCTTTCATGACATGATGCACAAAGAGATTGAAGTGTACGTGGATGATATGATTGCAAAGTCGCAGACAGAAGAGGAGCACCTGGTGAACTTGCAGAAATTGTTTGAAAGGTTGAGAAAGTTCAAACTGAGGCTGAATCCAAACAAGTGTACGTTTGGGGTGAGATCCGGTAAGCTGTTGGGTTTCATTGTCAGTGAGAAAGGGATTGAGGTTGATCCAGCAAAAGTAAAAGCTATTCAAGAAATGCCTGAACCGAAAACTGAAAAGCAGGTTCGTGGGTTTTTAGGAAGATTGAACTACATTGCACGGTTTGTATCTCACCTAACTGCCACGTGTGAACCGATATTCAAATTGCTAAGAAAGAATCAAGCAATCAGGTGGAATGATGATTGTCAAAAAGCTTTTGATAAGATAAAAGAGTATTTGCAGAAACCTCCAATCCTTATACCTCCAGTTCCTGGGAGGCCTCTGATAATGTACCTGTCAGTAACTGAGAACTCGATGGGGTGTGTATTGGGACAGCATGACGAGTCTGGTCGAAAAGAGCATGCTATATACTACCTTAGCAAAAAGTTTATCGACTGTGAAATAAAATATTCGCAGCTCGAGAAAACTTGTTGTGCTTTGGCCTGGGATGCTCGCCGACTGAGACAGTATATGTAGAACCATACTACCTTGTTGATTTCTAAGATGGATCCAGTGAAGTACATCTTTGAGAAGCCGACTCTCACCGGGCGTGTTGCTCGTTGGCAGATGATCTTAACAGAGTATGATATCCAGTACACGTCGCAGAAGACCATCAAAGGTAGTATTCTGTCAGACTACCTTGCCGAGCAACCTATTGATGATTATCAGCCGATGATGTTTGAATTCCCTGATGAAGACATCATGTATCTTAAGATGAAAGATTGTGAAAAGCCTCTTGTCGAGGAAGGACCGGATCCTGATGACAAGTGGATACTGATGTTTGATGGGGCTGTGAATATGAATGGAACCGGTGTTGGGGCTGTGCTTATCAATCCAAAAGGTGCTCATATACCTTTTTCTGCCAGACTGACTTTTGACGTGACCAACAACGAGGCTGAGTATGAAGCTTGTATCATGGGGATTGAAGAAGCCATTGATCTAAGGATCAAAACACTGGACATTTATGGAGATTCCTCTCTAGTGATTAACCAGGTCAATGGAGATTGGAATACTCATAAGCCGCATTTGATTCCTTATCGAGATTACACCCGAAGGATCCTGACTTTCTTCAAGAAGGTGAAGTTGTAGCTTGTCCCCCGAGATGAAAATCAGATGGCTGATGCCTTGGCTACTTTATCTTCTATGATCAAAGTTCATTGGTGGGATCATGTGCCACATGTTGCGGTGAATCGACTCGAGAGGCCTGCGTATGTGTTTGCAGCCGAGTCTGTTGTTGATGAGAAGCCGTGGTACTATGATATCAAGAATTTCCTCAAGAGCCAGGAATATCCTGAAGGTGCGTCAAAGAATGACAAGAAAACCCTGAGAAGGCTAGCTGGAAGCTTTTATTTGAATCAGGATGACGTGCTGTACAAGAGGAACTTTGACATGGTTCTGCTCAGATGCGTGGATAGACACGAAGCAAACATGTTAATGCAGGAAGTACATGAAGGATCTTTCGGTACCCATGCTGGTGGTCATGCAATGTCCAAGAAATTGTTGAGAGCCGGTTATTACTGGATGACTACGGAATCCGATTGTTTCAAGTACGCTCGAAAGTGCCATAAATGCCAGATTTATGCTGATAAGGTGCATGTACCACCAAGCCCTCTGAATGTCATGAATTCGCCTTGGCCATTCGCGATGTGTGGCATTGATATGATTGGGAAGATTGAGCCTACTGCTTCTAATGGACATCGCTTCATCCTAGTTGCGATTGATTACTTCACCAAATGGGTGGATGTAGCTACCTATGCTAATGTTACCAAACAAGTGGTTGCCCGATTCATCAAGAAGGAAATCATCTGTTGTTATGGGGTTCCTGAGAGAATCATTACTGATAATGGTTCGAATCTCAATAACAAGATGATGAAGGAGCTTTGCAAAGATTTCAAGACTGAACATCACAATTCTTCTCCTTACACACCGAAGATGAATGGTGCTGTAGAGGCGGCAAACAAGAATATTAAGAAGATTGTGCAGAAGATGGTCGTAACGTATAAGGATTGGCATGAGATGCTGCCTTTCGCTTTGCATGGGTACCGTACCTCAGTACGTACGTCGACCGGGGAAACCCCTTACTCCCTTGTGTATGGTATGGAAGCAGTCCTGCCTGTTGAAGTGGAGATTCCTTCTCTGAGAGTCCTATTGGATGTCAAGCTAGACGAAGCTGAGTGGATTCGAACAAGGTTTAACGAGTTGAGCCTTATCGAAGAGAGGCGGTTAGCAGCTGTGTGCCATGGGAAGTTGTATCAGAGAAGGATGAAGAAGGCCTTTGATCAGAAAGTGCGTCCTCGAAGCTATCAGACTGGTGATTTAGTTTTGAAGAGGATCCTTCCTCCCGGTACAGATAACAGGGGCAAGTGGACTCCGAATTATGAAGGTCCATATGTTGTTAAGAAGGTCTTCTCCGGTGGAGCCTTGATGCTTACAACTATGGATGGTGAAGATTTTCCGTCCCCTGTTAACTCAGATGTAGTCAAAAAATACTCTGTATAAATTGACCCGCTAGACAAAAAGAATAAAAGAGTCCAGGCAAAAAAGGGCATCCCGACGAACCGAAAAAAAAAGAGAAAAAAGGTTCGGGCAAAAGTTAGGGATACAGAATGAAAAAATATGTACACCCGGTAAGTCGAAAACCCGCAAGGGTGGCTTAGGCAAAAAGGGGTATCCCGATGGATTGAAAACCCGAAAGGGCGATCCAGGCAAAAGAGGGATTAAAGTGAAGACTACAGTCTGAGTTATCTGTACTTCACCACGCTTCAGTGTCTACCATCTCGAAGGATATGACCGGTCCAATCATTCCTCTCAGAAAGCAAGGAATTTGGGGAAAAATTGGTGATCTGTGAGTCATAACAGAATTGGGAAATAGTGGATGCCGTGTTCATATTGCCAATAGGATAGTTTATTTCCTTTTGTGCGCAATTACCTCTTCCTAGGAATTGCTTCCTTATGTATTTGCCTTTATAGGCCCATTTTCAATCAATAAAAGTCGTTATTCAGATAAATTGCTCTCTCGTTTTTATTTTACTGTTTTGTTTGCAAAAACGTCCGAATTTTTGATAAACATTGCATATAAAAACATGAAGGCTAGACAATAACGTGCAGAAAGATAAACATTTGAAAATCATTTTGAATGTTGATTACACTTGGGTGTATTTTATCTGTACAATCCCCTGGGGCATGTATGTCTTGCTGTTTTGCAGATCACTATCTTTTGATTGCTGGCTAAAGCAGGTGAGCCACAGTTTGTTCATAAGGAATTTCAGCACTGTCCAGTAGTGTGAGAGGTTGGGTTGTCGCAGGCAGGCCTGAAGTTGATTGCAAATCCCCAGTAAGGTCGTGAAGAGTATTTCCCCAGCAGGTCTGAGGACTGGTAGTTCCCCAGCGAGCTGGAAGATTATTGTTCCCCAGCGGAGGTATCCATGGATAGTTCCTCATCAGCCAGGTTTGAAGTGCTGTAATCCCCATCAGGGTTGAGTTGACAGTTTCCCCAGCGAAGTCTGCAGTGTTATTTCCCCAGCGGAGGTAGGAATTGTTTGTTTATTTCCTCAGCGGAATCCCCAAGTGGATCGGGTTCAGTAGAGGTCATCCCCGGCGAGGATCATCTATTCCCCAGCAGCAGTGTTGTTCCCCACCGAGAGGCGGTGTTTTCCCAATGGATGACTCCCCAGTTGGTTTAGTTTCTCTGTCGTTCCCAGAGTGTCAGATCAGCAAAGCGCTCCCAGCAGTGCGTCTCCCCACAAAGTTGGAAGATCAAATCAGAGTTGTTCGCTCGGAAGCGGTCGAGTGCTTTCCCAGCAGGAGTTCTCCTCCATTTTCATTTTGCATGTAGTAATCATCATTTGCATCTTCAAATTGCATAGCATTTCCATTCAACATGGAGCATTATGCCATAAAAACTCAAACATATGCATACATATGTTACACCAGTTGGATCATATCCCCATCAGAGGCAGATCGTATTTATACATCTGTATGGCACATTTGCAACAGTTGCTCCTGACAACATTCAGGATTGATATCCCCCAGAGAGGTTTATTTCCTCACTCGTCCGTGAAGGGAAAGTTTTGATTGACTCCCCCAGCGTAGTCCCTGGCAGGTGTCTGCCCTATCTTGACATATGTATATGTCATCCTTGTGATACCGGTTAGTGTCATATAAACACTCGTGTGTGTTCTTGTTTTGGTGTCGGTAAACATCGAGTCTCATCCCAGTCATCGGTAAATGTATGGTCTTGTTTCATTTCTGAACATCATCTTTAGATGTCGGTAAACATCGAGTCTCATCCCAGTCATCGGTAAATGTCTGGTCTTGTTTCATTTCTGAACATCATCTTTTGGTGTCGGTAAACATCGAGTCTCATCCCAGTCATCGATAAACGTCTGGTCTTGTTTCATTTCTAAACATCATCTTTCAATGTCGGTAAACATCGAGTCTCATCGCAGTCATCGTTAAATGTCTGGTTGTATATTTTTTTTCCAGTCATCGGTAAATGTCTGGTCGTCCCTTTTTTTGGTGTCGGTAAACATCATCTTTCGATGTCGGTAAACATCGAGTTTTTCCCAGTCATCGGTAAATGCCGGGTTGTGAAGTATTTCTCTATCAAATCCCCAGTAGAGTCGTTGGTAAGCGTTTTGTCTGTTTCCAGTTGAAAATATCTTTTTCCTCCCCAGTTGGAGTTTGCCATCGGTAAATGGTACCGTGTTCCTTGATATCAGTTGTATATCAAGTCGACTATTCCCAAGCCGCCATCGGTAAATGGCCTCGCTTTCATCGATATCGGTAAATATCGAATCCCTAGCTTGTCCGCCATCGGTAAATGGCCTCGCTTTCTTCGATATCGGTAAATATCGAATGCCCGGTTCAGCCGCCATCGGTAAATGGCCTCGCTTTATGTGACATCTGTTTTCCAGCAGCTATCGGTAAATGGCCTTGCTGGCGTTGATATCGGTAAATATCAAGAGTTTTTTTGAAGCCACCATCGGTAAATGGTCTTGCTTCCTGTAAGTATCAGATCCCAATTGAAGCCACCATCGGTAAATGGTCCCGCTTCCTTTGGGTGGTGTTTCCCAGCCGCCATCGGTAAATGGCGTCGCTGACGTTGATATCGATAAATATCAAGTTTCCAGTAAAGCCGCCATCGGTAAATGGCCTTGCTTTCCTGAGGTATTTTATTGTGCATCCGCCATCGGTAAATGACCTTGCTTTCCTTTGCTTTATCCCCCGCAGATTGCAAATTTTCCGGTTCTTTGGTATTCAATCCCTGTTTACCTTGAAGGTCTGACAGCCGTTGCTCTCATCTGTTCAGGTTCCCAGTTGATTGAATAGGGGCAGCTGTAGCACCTCAAATTTGCACCTCCCATTTGTACATTTATTTCATTTTTAGGTCATTAACATTGCATTCATATTGCATAGACCACTGCATATCATCAGTCAAAACTGATCAAGAGAATCCATCTGTGCAAGAGAGCTAGGGTTTTTCCATGAGATAAAGGCCCTATGGTTGTTCTAGAGAGCTTACATGACCCAAGGTTCATTTTGATGCAAGTTGGCCAAGTGTTGAAAGCTCAAAAGTCCACAGTGCATGACCAAGTCATCTGAGGCCCATAAAAGTCAACTACAAGTCAACTGAGGGCTAGGAGATGGAGAATTGGTTTGAGACACTTCATTCATGTCCAAAAGAGGTTTGTTCTTCATGTTAAACATCTACCTTGAAGGATTTGAAGCCAGATCAAAAGTTTCCAAAAATGAAAAATGACCTGTAATTTTCAAGTTTCCAAAAATGGTAAGTTTTGGACCACTTTCAACTTGACTTTCCAACATCAAAGAAGCTTCAAATGAAATTGTGTCCAACATGAAAGTTTAATATCTTTCTCTCCCATTTCCAAAAAGTCCAAGATCATGGGTTTATGATGTGTGGTTGAGGAGATATGATCCAATCATGGCAAAGTGTGTTTAAAAATTCAAATGGCCATAACTTTTGAACCAAGACTCCAATTTTGGTGGTTCTTTTTGCATTTTGTTCCTCATGACATGCACTTTCCAAATATCTCATTACATGGCATGAAATTCCTTTGCATGATCATATGCTCATTCATGAAGTTTTTTGAAGGAAAATTACTAAAATCAATTTGGGTGATCATATGCATGAAATACCAATTCCAAAGTGTGCATGGGCTATTTTTAAGTGGATTTGGGCCAGCTTTGGGTACTGTTCACGCATGCATCTCATGCATGAGGTGAAAATCCAATTTTCTCACACACCTTGTAACTTGTTAATCCCATTTAGTTTTGGCTTAAGCATGTTTTCAGAACAATTAACAAGGCATATATAATGATAATCACAACTGCATTGGGGATTAACAAGCTTTTCAGATCTAGATCTAGAAACTTTTCAAAATTTTCTCTCAAAAAAGAACTTCCAATTTTCTCTCACAAAGACCATTTCTCTTGTTGGAATCATGATCATGAAGTGTTTCTGAGGAAGATTGGATGTGAATTTGGAGGAATTCGTGCCATACTCAACCATACATGAAGCTTGAAGCATTAATGGAATTTTCAAATTCAACTGGATTCAAACGTGTTTGAGCTTCAATCTCACCATCAATCATCTCAACAAGCATTGTAGAGGAGCTTTGGACCATTGCTGAGCCTTGTAGCACGCGTTTCCAACTTGCTGCTCTTTAAGAGGTCAAGTTTCGATCTCACTTTTTCACGAATTCATTGTTATATTGGTGTAGATCTTTGTTTGGTGATCATTCTGGTAGAAAAATCAAGTGAAATGGTGCATTATTCATGAAGTTATGTGTGTTTGAAGTTTTGATGTCAATTTTTATTTTCTTCGATCTGAACAATATATGATGTTTTAGCATGATTTGTGTTTTGATCTTTAATGTACATGAGACAAGGATTCGTTTGGTATGAATTTTTTTGATTTCTGGAATTTTTCTGGATTTTCTGGAATTTGCTCATGAAGTTCATGCAATCTTCATCTTCAACCTCCTGAAGAGGATGAAGATCATCATCGTTTCCAGAATAGCCACGAATTAGCTACGAATGTTCATGTTTAGCTACGAATTTCTGGGATTCATTTCCAGGCTTAGGGTTTTGTCCAAAACGCTGCCGTTTTGGAAGCGCGCTCAAATTTGAATCTGGACCAGGTTCGATCCTGGCCGAGCGCTGTTTTCAAATTTTAATCCATTTTCACATGTTCCCTCCATTATTCCATGCTTTGTTCATTTTTAAATTCCAAATTTTCTCCCAACTTCATAAAATCATATAAAATTGAAAAATGATCCAATTCACTCCCAATTTTTTGCAAAATGCTCCTTGTTTTGTCTAGTTTTTTATGATCATAAGTTTGAAAGTTGTGCATGGCTGGAAGATTAATTTGCTCTAGGATGATTGAACACATGTACATTTATGACCTTCTTTGTTCAAACTATCATGAAATGCTTGTTTTTAATCCAATGAACTTGAAATTTTACATGCTGATTCTAGACACATTGATGGACATTTTGGCTTTGGTTTGACATTTTTCCCATGCTCCATTTATGTTTTATGCTTGTGTTAACATGGTGTGACAATTTGTGTCACACATTTGGTTGTCTAACTTGTACAATGCGTTTTCCATGCCAAATGATCTCCAATGTTTCTGATTTTTTGTGTGATGGATTTTGTGGATGTCTTGATTGCTCATGAATTTTTCCAGAATTATTTGAATCGTTTCTGTTTTGATTGAGAATTTTCATTCATGATGATCATTTGGATGCCTTGAATTGGTCTTTGACTTATCTTGCACATGAAATGGACTTGCTTATTGATTATGATTTGGTCCTTTTTAGGACTTGTTCTTGATGGATTAAATGTGAGCCATGTTGAGTTTGAAGTTCTGTTTTGGATTTTTGATCCTCTTTTGACCCTAGGCTTTGACCTAGTGGTTTAGACTTACCATTTGGGTTGTGAGTTTCAGGTTCAAGTGTACATTTCCATGATTGGAGTGGCTCCTTCATTTAAGCTTGGTCCTTTGTTGTTATTTGCTAACCTTTGTGTGTTTTGTAGGTTGAGGATAATTCATTTGTGCTTACCTTGTGGTTTACTCATTATTGTCTGATGATGACTTGTTATCTGTTTGATATTGACTGTTGACTGTTGGTCTGAACTGTGTACTGATTGGTTTAGCTGTTTCCACAGGTACCTAAGTTGCTTTAAGTTCATTTGAACTTGCTTGGCATTGCTTGTGGTTTGCATACCACTGAGGTATAATTCCTTGATCTTCATGTAGTCTGGAAGACCTACTATTATTGGTAGGCACCTGTCTGAAGCCCTCCTTAAGAGGCAATGCTTGTGGATGTTTAATTTTGTGCCAAGCAGGTAAAGTCCTCTTAAGAGGCAATTGGCAGATAAAAGGGATGTGCAATCCATCCCCTGCTATTCAGTTGTGTCACTCACTTTGCTCACACCATGTGTTGATGCATTGTGAGTAAGAACCCAAAATCTTGTCCATAGAGTCAGTCACTTGTGGAGAAGAGTTCCTTCATTCTAAACTCCCACACTTTCTATTTGGTTCAAGCTCTCCCAGGCCAGGGATAAGAGCTGTGAGGTCTTACCCTCACTTCCCATTTCATCTGATTCACCCTAACTCTCAATGTTAGGGTTAAGAGCTAAAAACACCCCATTCCAGTTGGCTTGTTTCTGCAGCCTAGCCTTGTATGAGCCCAATTGTTTGCATATAGTGTGTGCTTGCTTTATTGTGCTTGTTTGTTTGATTGCGCTGTTTAGGATAGCTTGCTTCCTGTGCAAGTTAGGATAGAAACCTCAACATAGGGATCGTATGCATGACAACTTCTAGTCTCGAGTTGTAGTCTCCCTAGTAGTTTGTTATCTCCCTTGTCTCTGGTTAGGTTAGAAGTTCTTTCCCTGTTTAGGGGAACTACGTCGCCCTGATCCTCATACCAGATGAGGTACATAGGCAGGAGATGAGCTGATCTCTCTGGGCGCCCTTTTTCTTTTGCAACCCCTTGGTTTGTGTTTGGAGTATGATGTAAGTCTAGCGATTGGCATTCGGTTTCCATGTTTGCCTATTTGTGTGGAGTCTGACGTAAGTCCAGCGATTGGCAGTCGGTTTCCTGTGTGGGTTTTGTTTGGCGTGCGTTAGCCGAGCTACGAGTGCTCTGATTCTTCTCCGGTCAGAGAAGATACGTATGCATAGGATGCGACATCCTAGCGAGCATGTTTCCCCTGTCCCGAACTACGTTGACTCTGATGTCTGTGTCTGACAGACTACGTAGGCCCAGGATGCGATGTCCTGCCGAGTCCCGTTTCTTCCGTCTTTCTGTGTTTGTTTCCAGTGTGTGTGCAGTGTTTGAGCAGTGTTTAGCAACCTTTCTTTTATTCTTTCTGAGCGTGTGTCGTACGGTGAACTGACTTTATTGGATTTTTAATCGCAATGTCGCGGTTAGCAAGAGTCGCCACCGACTTTTCTTTTATCCAATAAGGAAAGGTGGAAAAGAACAGGAAAGACCTTAATTCAGATTCTTAGGTTCGGGAGGTACGTTATACAAAGGGAAGGTGTTAGCACCCTTTGTATCCATGGTTATCCATGGGCTCTTAATTGCTCAATCATTTATGTTTTCTTAATTTGAAAAAGGTGGTTGAGAAATGTATGAAAAATGTTTTGTAAAATGAGAATTTAACTTTGTAATGATTCTTGCATGAATGTATACAAAGTGGTTATCTCATTTAGTTTTGAAAATAGTTTAGAAAAATGGTTTGGAAATGTGTGAGGTGTGAAAAGCATTTTAGGTTATGAATGAGCAATTAAGGGTTATACCTGTCCGAGGTCTTTCCGGGCATTTCCTATCCTTATGAGGGTAAAACTGTCCTTACTATTGAGAAGTAAGTAATTTTACCCTTTGGATGTAAAAGGGTCATCGTAGGGTCATCGATAGGTCATTGAAGGCAACAGTTGTGAGGATACCTTAGCATTCGAAGGGACTATCATCATTTAACCGTAGGCTACACCGAAGGGTCATCGAGGGACAAAATCGTATTTTCGAAGGCAACATCCGAGGGACCATGATGATTTAACCGAAGGGTCTTTGCTAAGGGTATTCCCACATTCGCGGGACATGACCGTATTACGCAATCGTGGGGTAATGAGGAGAGGTCCGATATTATTATTTTAAAGTCCGGATTTTAACAATTAATTAAATAGCCATAATCAAATAGGTAATTAGGTCCACAGTAAATCAATGAAATCAATACATTAAAAATCAAGCTGGGTAATTCAAGATGAACTGCCACATTAAACTTAGGTCATCCAAAAGCCATCTCCTCAAGAATGTCCACACCTAAAGAAGCATGCCTAGCCGGCCGTTTCTTTGGAAGTATGCTAGCCTTTACACCATGCAACACACGGATTAGAGCATTGAGGTAAAATACAATTGGAAATTGCATCATGAAAGAAACATCACAGTCAGGAATTCAGGCCAAATGATGCAGAAATATGATTAGATAAACATAAAATGGACAACAAAAAGACAGAGCAGCCACTGTCCCGTTCGCCTCTGCTTCGCCTAGCGAAGGCTCAGCGAAGGCTCGCTGCAGGCTCGCTTAGCGATGAGCTAGCGAGCGGCCACGGGTTTGGAATTTGGCTGCAGCATGACTTCCGAAAACCTGCACTTTCATGGCATTGGATTATAAGCATAGCATATACAATTATACAGGATGTTCATACTTGGATTCATATGCGAAATCAGTTTACATATCAAAACTTTAATCGGAATGCATCATGTATGTAAAGAAGATCAATTGGAAACGTAAAACAGCGGTGATACGCAAACCTGTGTGCAATTGCAATAGTAAAAGGGATTGACCGCTTGGAGGCCGGATTGAGTTGGGCGGCGGTAGCTTCTGTAACACCCTTCTAAATACCCCAAATATTTAATTAAATTATTAACATATAACAATCAGAGTAATTATGCACCAAAGGGTGTCACACAACATTCACACCATATCTCAAAATAACTGTCATGCTCTTTATTTAATCAATCAAACAATTGCATAAATCGCAGCGGATAAAATTCCAATCCATCAAATTATGTAAAACATGTAACATTCACATGTAATTTATTCAACAACATAAAACATCCCATCCCGATGTTACATCTATCAGAGCACGACCCACTAAGGAGACTACACTAGACTCCAAGCATTCGCTTCTACTCAACTCATTTCTCGTTACCTGAAAAATAGTTGTAAGGGTGAGTTCCTCAATCGATAAATAGGCATTATAAAATATTATGTCATGTTAAGTAATTCAACACACCAATCACCCTAACTGCAACATACATTCAGTATCAGCACATCAACTTAACATCATGCTCAACACCAACATAAGACACAAGTATAATCTCAAATCATACTTAACAACAACACGACACACGTATAATATTGGAATACATCCATTCATATTATACGCCATACGGATATTTATGCAATGAGACTCCACACATGCGGTACCGACTATTCTTGAACATATAGCTCAAGCTCACCGATCAAACCCAGATACGGCTACTAAGCTCACTAGTCCCACTCATTTGAGATCTAATGACTCACTCACTAATTCCTCACCATGGGAATTAGCTACAGCCCCAAAGGCTAGACTATGCACACTAATCATCTAGCATGCAAACATCAACAACAAATCCACAATGATTCACTCACTAATTCCTCACCATGGGAATTAGCTACAGCCCCAAAGGCTATGCTATACACGCTAATCATCTAGCAATGCAGCATCAACAACAATTCACAACGGACATAAGCTCACACTCTAAGCCATACAACAGTCCATTCACAACACAGGCAATATATATACATTCACATCATTAGGCATGCCATCATACATCAATCAACACATCATTATCACGTAAGTCAATTAAACACCGTATTAGCACTCTCTACTAATACCTATACGGCTCACAACAGCGGGATATAATCCCTATTACATCACATGCCAACATAGGCCAGCTCTCAATTATGTACACAACATTAACATATCCATTTTTCCACTCTGCAACATACGATATCCAGTTTCGATGATGACAAAACCATTATGCACGTCCATGAACAAAGAATGAAGGCTTTTCGTCGACCATAGGGGTCAGCCCAAAGCTCGCTGGTCGGCGCACAGGCTCTGCTCAACTGGAGGGAGTCAGCGCAAAACTCCTTGCGTCGACGCATAGGGTCGACGCTTAAGTCACGGGTCGGCGAAAAATGCCTTGCGTCGACGCATGCAGTCGGCGCATGCCCCACGGGTCAGCGCACGCCGACTCTATGGTCGACCGTTCGCGCGCAGACTCAGTTTTTCTGAGTTATTCCATAGTTCCGTTAGCTTAACGCCTATCCGGTTTTCCGGCTGCTCCCGCATCAAAACCCAATTTGTCTCTAAATTGGTAGTGCCGATTCAAGTTTTTAATGGGGATCCGTGCCATAGTCTAACATTTACGACTCACACAACTATCGATTCAATTTACAGTCTTAACACAGTTTATTCCACATCAATTTCAGCATATACAGTCCCAATTAGGGTTGAATCAACGGCTTATCACTACCCATTACATATTATCCCATAATACCCATTAATCGACGATAAACCCCCTTACCTGAGATAATCCGGCAAATTCTTTGAGTTCAAGCTCTTCCTCTTTTCCAACTTTCTTCCTCTTGCTCTGCCTCTTCCCTTTTCCTCTTCTCTGCAGTTTTCTCTGTTTTCACGTGAAAACACTTCTTTACCAAATGGGATTCTCTTTCCTCATTTCACACTTATATATTTTCCAATAATAATTATTATTCCAAAATAATTAAAATAATCCAATAATAATAATCTAATTATTTAATTAAATTAATAATATACTATTAATTCAATTTAAATAATTATTTTATTTTATTGGGGTGTTACAGCTTCGGCGCGGATGGGCTGCCTTCAGGTCAGCAGGGTTTTTGCACCAGGGTTTCCGTCCTTCGTCCATCTGCTCGCGTGTTTCTGTGTTTCTCCCTCTGGGTCTGTGTGTCTTTCGTGGCTGAGGAGCTGGTATTTATAGTAGTAGTGGTGGTGACCTAATGGGCTTAAAAGGAGGTCCAAAACTTCAGATTTCCGCAAGCTTCGCTAGGCGAAGGAATTGCTCGCCTAGCGAGCAAGCTAGTTCTGGGCTTTTTTTCTGGATCTGATGCTTCGCTGGGCGAGTGTCATGATGAAATGTTCGCTAGGCGAAGGAACTGCTCGCCTAGCGAGCAAGCTATTTTGGGCCGCCTTTGGATTGGGCCTGTTGTGAGCTAGGCTTTTGTCCATTTGATATTAGTGCCTTGCCGAACAAGTCAGAGGGTCTTGAGGAATGCTTTGTAATATCAGCGGGCAAATTTTGGGGTATGACAGCTGCCCCTGTTCAATATTCTTGAACCGAGAGAGTAGAATGGTATGTGCCGTTCGTGGTCTGGAGGTGAAAGATTATTGAACACTAGAATGCCCCAAAAATTTGCACTTGCCAATTAGTCTTGGTGGAGATGGGCTTAAAGATGCCATCCAGGTAGTTTGATGAGGAGATTTCCAGATTGTGTCGTACGTTAGACGATGTCTGAAGACATGGATGTCATACCGGGTCATACGCTAGACCGTATAGTGAATCATCCATCATGCTGTTGACTTCGCTGGGGAGTCAGAGTATGCTATATACTGCTGGGGATAAGGGATCAGAATGGATCATATACTGGACCATATCTGAGTACCAGAGTGAGCTGTTCGTTAGGCGGATGACTTTGACGGGGATGAAAGATCAGAACGGATCGTACGCTAGATCGTTTCTGAGTTCATTCAGAAATGTACCTGTCCGAAGGTAGCATCTGAGGAAGGGAGTAGCCGTATACTAGACTACCATTCAGAAATGTACCTGTCCGAAGGTAGCATCCGAGTAAGGGAGTAGTCGTATACTAGACTACCATTCAGAAATGTACCTGTCCGAAGGTAGCATCTGAGTAAGGGAGTAGCCGTATACTAGACTATCATTCAGGAATGTACCTGTCCGAAGGTAGCACCTGAGTAAGGGAGTAGTCGTATACTATACTACCATTCAGAAATGTACCTGTCCGAAGGTAGCATCTGAGTAAGGGAGTAGCCGTATACTAGACTATCATTCAGGAATGTACCTGTCCGAAGGTAGCACCTGAGCAAGGGAGTAGCCGTATACTAGACTACCATTCAGAAATGTACCTGTCCGAAGGTAGCATCTGAGTAAGGGAGTAGTCGTATACTAGACTACCATTCAGAAATGTACCTGTCTGAAGGTAGCATCTGAGTAAGGGAGTAGCCATATACTAGACTATCATTCAGGAATGTACCTGTCCGAAGGTAGCACCTGAGCAAGGGAGTAGCCGTATACTAGACTACCATTCAGAAATGTACCTGTCCGAAGGTAGCATCTGAGGAGATGAAGGTTTAACTTGGTCGTACATTAAACCAGACTTGAGTTGTTGAAGATCAGAACGGATCGTACGTTAGATCGTATCTGAGCTGAAGATCCAAATTGGTCGTACGTTAGACCGTATTGGAGTTGCAGAATGAGCCGTACGTTAGGCTGTATCTGAGGGATATAGTTGAATCTTGAATGTAATTGATAAGGATGTCCGTCTGAATGAACCTTTGTCTTGTCTGTATCAGGAGGATAATTAACCTGAAAAATAAAGTTAGCTTCATGCCATGTCATGATGCATGAGATGCAAATGTTGTATGCATGCGTGTGCTGTGAAATGATGTAATGAATGAATTATGTGCCTGGAATAAATGAGAGCATTGTATGATGTAATGCATATGATGCGGAATGAACATTGTATGCATGGAATGATGTGAAATGATGCAATGAATGCACTATGCGTCTGAAACGTTCTTCCAGGGAACTCTACTGGGGAGATAAGTCTCAGTCTGCTGGTCAGAGACATTGGTATTGATGCCCCGGTCTCGGCTGGGGGATACTTGATTTCTGTCTGACGATGGAAACACTCAACAGAGCCTGGCTGGGGATGGAAAAGATGACCTTTCTGTATGGCGGTGCCGGCTTCTTCTGGGGAATAATTGGCGTTGCCGGGGAATCGAATTAGCAACGGACTCATTGGAAAGCGTGGTTAGACCTTCTCCTTGGTCCTGAAGTCTCGTAGTAATTGCTATTTTCATTTTGGACATGTATTTTTGATAAACATTGATCATATTCAAATGCATATATCAATTCAAGTTAAATCAATGGACGTTTACGCAAACAAAACAGAGAAAGTAAAACAAAAGCATATTTTTGGAAATGAAATTGTATCGATTTTGAAAGAGGGCCTATAAATAGGCAATTTGAGTACAAGGAGACAGAAATCCTAGTAAGAGGAAATTGTCAGGCAAACAAAGAGAAAGCTATGCAGAAAAACGTCTTATCGATTCTAATTCCACCCCTGTCATTATGTCTTCAAGCATCTCATCTCCTGCTGTCGGATAGAAGTGATTGGCTTGTTCAGTCCCTTGAACTTGGTTGAAGCTGACTGAGAACGGGACATAGTCTTACGCTTTAATCCCTAATTTTTGCCTGGACCGCCTTTTCAGGTTTTCAGTCCACCGGGATACCCTTTTTTGCTCAAGCCGCCTTTTCAGGTTTTCGACTTGCCGGGTGTATGTCTTTATATGTTTATCCCTAATTTTTGCCCGAACCCTTTTGGTTCGCCGGGATGCCCTTACTTTTGCCTAGGTACGTCGACCTAGCGGGTCTCTTTTATGCGTAGTATTTTTTAACTATGTCTGCGTTCACGGGATGCGGGAAGTCTTCGCCATCCATCGTAGCAAGCATCATGGCTCCCCCAGAGAATACCTTTTTAACCACAAATGGCCCTTCGTATGTGGGAGTCCATTTGCCCTTGGGATCACCTTGTGGTAGAATGATACGCTTGATAACTAAGTCGCCGATTTGGTACACTCGTCTCTTGACTCTTTTGTTGAATGCCTGGGTCATGCGCTTCTGATATATCTGCCCGTGACAAACAGCCGCAAGTCTCTTCTCGTCAATCAAGTTTATCTGATCTAGTCGAGTCTGGATCCATTCATCTTCATCTAAGCCCGCCTCTTTCATGATTCTTAGAGAGGGAATCTGAACTTCCACTGGTAAAACGGCTTCCGTTCCATAGACTAAAGAGAAAGGAGTTGCCCCTGTCGAAGTGCGTACTGAAGTGCGATAACCATGGAGAGCAAATGGTAACATCTCCTGCCAGTCTTTGTACGTTACTGTCATCTTTTGTATGATCTTCTTGATGTTCTTATTAGCAGCCTCTACGGCGCCATTCATCTTTGGCCGGTACGGAGAAGAGTTATGGTGTTTAATTTTGAACTGCGCGCAGAGTTCAGTAATCATCTTGTTGTTCAAATTAGTACCATTATCAGTGATGATTCTTTCAGGGATGCCGTATCGACAAATAAGGCTATTCTTGATGAACCGTGCCACCGCATTCTTGGTGACAGAAGCGAATGAGGCCGCCTCTACCCACTTTGTAAAGTAATCAATAGCGACAAGGATGAAGCGATGTCCATTAGAAGCCGTGGGTTTAATCTCTCCAATCATATCGATGCCCCACATTGCAAAGGGCCAAGGTGCTGTCAACACGTTTAATGGAGCAGGAGGCACATGTACTTTATCCGCATAGATCTGGCATTTGTGACAGGTTCTGGAGTGATGATGGCAATCAGCTTCCATGGTAGACCAATAATACCCTGCTCTCAGAATCTTTTTGGCCATCGTATGCCCACTAGAATGAGTCCCAAAAATACCATCATGCATGTCTTCCATAATCTTTTCTGCTTCCTTTTTATCCACACAGCGAAGCAGAGTCGAGTCATGATTACGTTTGTATAACACTCCGTTACTCAGAAAGAATTTAGCGGAGAATTTCCTCAGGAATTTTTTGTCATTGACGGATGCCCCTTCAGGGTATTCCTGATCTTCTAAGTATCTTTTTACGTCGTGGAACCAAGGTTTCTCCTGTACCCTCTCAGTGTTAAGTTCATAACAGTATGCCGGTTCATCTAACCGTCCAATGGTAATCATGGGAGCTTCGCTGCCCCATCTGACTCTGAACATAGATGACATGGTAGCTAATGCGTCCGCCAACTGATTCTCCTCTCGTGGAATATGTTCAAATGTAATCTCTTCAAAGTATGGGATTAACGTCATCACCCGCTCTCGGTAAGGGATGAGGTTCGGATGCTTAGTGTCCCATTCTCCTTTGATCTGACTGATTACTAATGCTGAGTCTCCGTACACACTCAAAAACTTGATTCGCCAATCTATAGCAGCTTCGAGTCCAAAAATACATGCTTCATACTCAGCCATATTATTGGTACAATGAAAACATAGTCTAGCTGTGAAAGGCGTATGGTAACCCTCGGGAGAAATGAGTACAACCCCAACACCATGGCCCAATGCATTAGAAGATCCATCGAAAACCATAGTCCATCGGGATCCCAGTTCGGGTCCTTCATCCGGTTTAGGTTTTTCATCATCAGTAACAAGCATGACATCCTCATCCGGGAACTCAAAATTCATAGATTGATAATCGTCCACCGCTTGATGAGCCAAATGCTCAGCGAGCACGCTTCCTTTGATTGCTTTCTGGGTAGTATACTGGATATCGTACTCTGTTAAGATCATCTGCCATCTCGCTATTCTTCCGGAGAGGGCAGGCTTCTCGAACATGTATTTGATGGGATCCATCCTAGAAATCAACAAAGTGGTCCGATTCAACATATACTGTCTTAGTCGGCGAGCAGCCCAGGCCAAAGCACAGCAAGTTCTCTCGAGCAGTGAGTATCTTGTTTCACAGTCGGTAAACTTTTTGCTCAGGTAGTATATGGCATGCTCTTTTCGACCAGACTCGTCATGTTGCCCCAATACGCACCCCATTGAATTTTCTAACACGGTCAAATACATAATTAGAGGTCTTCCTTCAACTGGTGGTATCAGAATCGGAGGTTCCTGGAGGTACTTCTTGATTTTGTCAAAAGCTTCTTGGCATTCGTCATTCCATATCATTTCTTGATTTTTCCTCAGTAATTTGAAGATGGGTTTGCAGATAGCGGTCAAGTGGGAGATAAATCGAGCAATGTAGTTCAAGCGTCCCAAGAAACCTCTGACCTCTTTCTCCGTACGGGGAGCTGGCATTTCTTGAATAGCCCTCACTTTGGCTGGGTCAACCTCAATTCCTTTACCACTGACAATAAAGCCCAAGAGTTTACCGGATCTCACTCCAAAGGTGCATTTGTTCGGGTTCAATCTTAGCTTGTATTTCTTCAACCTCTCAAACAGCTTGTATAAATGATCGAGATGTTCTTCCTCAGTATGAGATCTGGCTATCATGTCATCCACGTATACTTCTATTTCGTGATGGATCATATCATGGAACAAAACCACCATAGCACGCTGGTACGTTGCCCCTGCATTCTTTAAACCGAATGGCATTACTTTATAACAGAATGTGCCCCATTGCGTCACAAACGTAGTTTTCTCCCTGTCCTCAGGTGCCATCTTAATCTGGTTATAACCCGAGAATCCATCCATGAATGAGAATACTTTGTGTTGAGCGGTGTTATCTACCAGGACATCGATGTGCGGGAGTGGAAAGTCGTCTTTGGGACTCGCTTTATTCAAATCTCTGTAATCCACGCACATTCGTACCTTACCATCCTTCTTTGGCACTGGTACCACATTAGCAACCCATTGGGGATAAGAAGTAACGGCTAGAAAACCGGCATTGAACTGTTTCATAACCCCGGCTTTGATTTTCTCAGACATTTCAGGACGCATGCGGCGAACCTTTTGCTTGACAGGACGACAGTCCTCCCTTGTTGGCAGTCGATGCACTACTATGTTAGTATCCAATCCCGGCATGTCTTCATAAGACCAAGCGAAAATCTCTACGTAGTCACGTAACATCTGAACCAATCTTTCTTTGACACTGTTTCCCAAACCTGCTCCTATTTTGACTTCTTTTCTGTCCACTTCAGTACCTAGATTTACGATTTCGAGTGACTCTTCATGCGGCTGTATAGTCCTTTCCTCTTGCAGTAACAGTCTGACAAGCTCTCCAGGTACTTCACAATCTTCCTCACTTCCATCTTCGGCTTGGTAGATCGGATTTTCAAAGCCATAATGAACAGTAACGGGATTATTATCCCTAGGACCCAGAGTGGATATGGATCTGCAATTCGTCACGTGAGTGTGTGTGTAAGAAAGCATAGCTTGTTTGAAAGATGACATGAAAAATAAAGAGCGCAATATTTGAATGCGAAAAAGTCCATTGATTTATTGAATATGAATATGCTTATGAAATGACAAACCCTTAACAAATGAGCTACTGTGCCCCGAGTACAAACACAATGCTTTAAGAAGTTCAATTGAAAAATTAAAAATTTGCAATACTAAATGGACAATAACAATTACTCCTGACTAAAGGAGATCGGGATAGTGTCTTCAGCTTTCCAATTGTTGAGTCCGTCACCAATTGTTGGGTAGATCCAGCTGTCCCAGTCGCAATCACTGTCAGCATCTTCTGCCGCATTGATTTGATCTTTGACCATCTTTTCAGAGCTAAATCCCAGACCATATTTATCAGACTTGTAGGGTATGTCGATCAGTCGACCCCAGCCAGTACAGTCGCCATCTTCAACCACAGCTTGAGCGTCCTTCAGGGAAACCATGGCAGGAGGAGCTCGAATAACCTCGGGCACCAGGGGAGTTGGCTTGAGGACAGGATTGGTCGGAGGAACTACTTCAAATGACTGACAAGGAGTCTCAATGAATTCACCATCCATCTCGACGTATCTGAAGGTATGCACACTACTGACAATGTACTCTTCTTCTCCACACACGGTGACAATTTTGCCCTCTGTGGGATACCTCAGCTTTTGATGGAGAGACGAAGCTACAGCACCTGACCCATGAATCCAAGGGCGTCCCAGTAAGCAGGAATAGGCAGGACGAATGTTCATTACATGGAAGGTGGTATTGAAGACTTGAGGTCCTATCTTGATAGGAAGGACTACTTCGCCATGGACAACACTCTTCGCACCATCGTAAGCACGTACTACAATGTCACTAGGTTTCAGTTCAATGCTTTTACAATCCAGCTTATCCAGCACAGCTGTCGGCAGCACATTCAGGGAAGAGCCATTATCGATCAACACATGAGACAAAGTGATTCCCCTACACTCAATGGAGATATGCAGGGCTTTATTGTGATTCTTTCCTGCTGGTGTCAGATCAGCGTCGGAAAAGCCTAGGCCATTGTCAACAGCCAAGTGAGCAACATAATGTTCGAACTGATCGACAGATGTCTCCTGAGGTACATGAGCGGTCTTCAAGAATTTTATCAATGCATTGGCATGAGGTTCGGAAGATAACAGCAAGGATAACATCGAGATCTTAGACGGGGTATGCCCCAACTGTTCTACAACATCAAAATCACTCTTGCGAATGATTTTCAACACTTCCTCCATTTCTTGTTTGGCAACATCTTCGGGAGTAAATCCGACCGGTGTCTCTGACTGAGAAGGATTGACTGGTTCCTTTCCTCGAGTTTCAGGAATCGGAGGTGAGATTTCTGGAGAGAAGATCCTTCCGCTTCGAGTAACTTTACTAGTCCCAACAATGTCATTAGGATTAGCAGAATTACCAACTTGCTTTACGCCATGGACATAAACATCACCGCCATAATTCCACGGAATAGCTTTGCTTGAGGAATACGGGATCGGGCCAGGTGCAGTGATGATTAGGGGGGCTACCTTGGGCTCAGCGATAATCTTCACAGGTAATCTGGGAGCAGTAATCTTCACTGGAACTTTGGACCTTGCAATCACAGATACTTCTTCAATAGGGTTTTCCGTCTTAGGAACCCTTTCAAAGAGAATTGTACGATCGTCCATCAGCTGTTGAATACCATTCTTCAATTTCAAACAGTCTTCGGGCCGGAGTATGCAGAGATTGCAATCTTCAGTACAACCTGGAAATAAACCAGCTTGCAATAAATTCCTCTTTATGATCGGGAGAGGAGATGTTAAGTCCGCTACAGTAGTGATGAGAGAATCGTCATCCATAGCATTAACAGCCTTGTCATGGTTAGGCATAGGAGCAGTGATGACATTAGGAGTCTCCGGAGGCTCGAACTCAATTTCCCCAGCGTTGATCATGTCCTGAATTTTATTCTTTAACAGCCAACAATCGTTTGTATCGTGCCCGGGGCTATCGGAGTGATATGCACACCTGGCATTGGGATTATAACGAGGCGAAGCAGTGTTGACATTTGCAGGAGGACCTCTGAGAGTGATTAAGTTCGCCTTTAGCATACTTTGCAGTGCTTGTGCTAAAGTCATATTAAGCTTGGTAAACTGCCTTCTTGGTCTGTCTTGTCTTTGCTGGAAGTTTTGAGCTGGCGGGGCTGCGATTGTCACTGCTCCCACGGCATGGTCACCATTTTTCTTATTATGATTCTTTTGACTGTACACAGCATTTGACTCACTCTTCCCATGATAGGACCTTTTACTGCTTGTGGAAGTAGCTGCCTGTAACTTTCCACTTCGAATGCCGCTCTCCACCCGTTCACCTGTCAATATAAGTTCAGTGAAACCGGATGAAGAACTCCCCAGTAGGTGGCTGTAGAATGGGCCAGTCAGGGTACCCATGAACAGGTCTACTAATTCTCGGTCAGTCATAGGGGGTTTGACCCTGCCGGCCAAATCTCTCCATTTCTGAGCATACTCTTTGAAGCTTTCTTTAGATCCCATGGCCATATTCTGCAACTGTAACCGAGTAGGAGCTAGTTCAGAATTATACTAGTACTGCTTATAGAAAGCTGTTGCTAAATCAG
Organism: Lathyrus oleraceus; assembly: GCF_024323335.1. Lineage (NCBI taxonomy): Eukaryota > Viridiplantae > Streptophyta > Magnoliopsida > Fabales > Fabaceae > Lathyrus > Lathyrus oleraceus. The sequence goes on from NC_066580.1 coordinate 258,812,949, forward strand.
TCCAGGTGCGGATGTCAGAGCTCTCGAGCTGATAATACCATTCCAACTGTGTGCCAGACAGGCTCTCTTGGAAGAAATGGATCCACAGCTTCCTATCAGTGGTATGCGGCTGAATCTTTCTCACATAAGCCCTTAAATGCATCTGAGGACAGGACGCACCATCGTACTTAGTGAAAGTGGGGATTTTGAATTTTCGAGGAATGGTCACATCGGAGACCAGACCCAAACTTTCGAAATCCAGACCGGGCGCCTTCTGACCCTCCATAGCTAGCATACGTTCTTCCAGCAACTTGTACTTATCATCTCTCGGAGAGTACTGTTCATTTTCATACTTCTCATCATCATCCTCAGGGTTGGAGAAATCAGCATCCTCTTCCTCTGAATCATTCTCCGCCTCATCTTCTGGACCATTCGGGATTCCAAATTTGATTCCAGTGGCCTGTCCTTTACGCCTTCTTCCTGGGTTAATGAAACTCACAGCCTTCTTGTCTTTCTTCTTTTCGACCAAAAGAGCCTTCAGTTCCTCCTGCCCCTTGGATAGGCTTAGCATCATCTCCTTGAACTGAGCATTTTGAGTCTGGAGATCTTTGACAGTTTGCTCGAGATCCATTTTTCTGTGTAAGAGGCAGACCGTGAGAATATGGTCCTTTGGAATACCTGTTATGCAATGTTATGTTATGCGATGCAATGTATGAAATGTTTTCAAGGACTTTTGGAATTTAACTTTGCGTAAATCGCCAACAAGAGAGAAATGTTTATTGCTAATTTTTTCATGTTCATTACAAAAGGAACAATAGTACAATGAAAGTTCAAGTCTCCCAGGGGCGACTTCTTTTTGGGCGAAGATATGCATTGAGTCTTCGTTCCTCATTAAGCTGGCTGGCGAGTTCTAGTACTTTCTTCCTTTCTGCATTGCACTGAGCTTCGAAAGTATCTCTCTCCTCCCTCAACTGGGTCCAGGATCTTTTCAATTCCTCAACATCAGTAGGCATATCTGGATATGGAATGATCTGGGAAGCACTTCCTTCGACCTCTGATTCAACAATCCCTGGTCCGACTGCAAGATATGGCATGACAAGTTCACGAGCTCTGGCGCATACCCATCTGAGATAAGGCTCCATAGGAATAGAATTTTTCTTTCCTAAAGTGCTTCTTTTCACCATGCCCCAAGCTCGTACAAACCTTTGGCGGAGACCTTGAGAGTCATCGTCATAGTCGAACACTATACCTTGAATAATCATTTCATGTGGACCATCCCTTCGAGCATGCCCAAACTGACGTAGGGCTAAGGCAGGATTATAAGTAATACCTCCTCTTATCCCCATGAGTGGTACATTAGGGAATTCTCCACAACGGTCGATGATGATAACATTTTCTCTGAGGTTAGAACACCACCGAATGTCTGAATGAGATAGTGTCATTATCCTTTGAGACCATTTCAGATTTTGATCATTCTTCAAGACTGCTTGAGGTAGGTGCGAAATAAACCACCTAGACAACAAAGGTACGCAGCACATGAGAGTCCCTTGCCTTTTCATAGTACGGGTGTGAAGGGAATGCAAAATATCTCCGAGCAAGGTAGGCACAGGGTTATGAGTGAGGAATATCTTAATAGCATTCACATCTATGAATTGGTCCGGATTAGGGAATAGCACCAACCCATAGATTAGCAATGCTAGAACATCTTCGAAAGCATGAACCTTCATAACTTTTAGGAATTCTCGGGCCTTACCTACCAGAAATTTGGCGAGTAAACCCTTAACTCCACTTCTTGTTACCCAATTAGTCTCAATGTCAGACTTTGTCATGTGTAAAGCTGCGGCAACTTCTTCAGACTTCGGAATCTTTTCCAGACCACTGAAAGGTATTTGATCAAGGATAGGTATCTCAAGCAGCTTGGAGAATTCTTCCAATGTGGGTACCAGCTGATAATCTGGGAAAGTGAAGCAGTGATGCTTAGGATCGAAGAACTGGAATAGGACTCTCATCATATCTTCTTTGAAACCCTTGGTAACCAAATTGAGGAGATGACCATGTTTCTTATTGAACTGAGCATGATCGGGGAGTTTTGACACTAAATCCTTGAGTTGAGGAGAGATTGCTACAAGATTGATCCGGATAGTCTTCCTGGAAGTCATAACCTGTGTACCAGAGCAAAGCTAAATTCCTAAGTCCTTGAAATGGTTAGTATAATGCCATGATGTTATGCTGTTATGATGTTATGCAAGCAGAGACATGTCACACAACAATCAATCCTAGGTTTTAAGGCTTGCATGAGTTCCATAGGTAAATACCCTCCCCACTGAAGTTTGGTTGGTTCAACCTGTCCTAGAATAGTAACCGGGTTCTAGAAGGATCTCAGATCATCGACCTTTCTTTAGGTCCACTTCAGTGCAACACCAAGTGGTTGACCGAAGCTTCCCTAAAGTCCAATCTCAAAGAGTGTAGTATCGAGTATCAACCAACCTCAGTCGGAACCGAAGCCAGTTATCTCACTACTTTCTAATGGCTAGGATGAGTCAATTAGGGTTCTAAAGGTCTGGTTAATGCTTTGATGACACCACGCGGAAGCCAAATTTTTTCTCAAGTAACATGAGGAACATCAGGACAACCAAAGTGTCACATTAACCGTAGCCATCATTTTAACCATTCCAGTATACGCCGGATAGTCGCGATGATCTATTGCTACTTACCTAAGGTACACTAGATCCGGGTGTAGGATCTTTCACTCAAACAATCCCTTAAAAGAAGGAACAATCCGAAAACATAAATGATAATTTTTTCCTTTTTTTTTTTTTTTTTTTTTTTTTTTTTTTTTTTAAGATGGACCTCTCTTATCGTCCCCAGCAGAGTCGCCAGTTCTGTCGTACGGTGAACTGACTTTATTGGATTTTTAATCGCAATGTCGCGGTTAGCAAGAGTCGCCACCGACTTTTCTTTTATCCCATAAGGAAAGGTGGAAAAGAACAGGAAAGACCTTAATTCAGATTCTTAGGTTCGGGAGGTACGTTATACAAAGGGAAGGTGTTAGCACCCTTTGTATCCATGGTTATCCATGGGCTCTTAATTGCTCAATCATTTATGTTTTCTTAATTTGAAAAAGGTGGTTGAGAAATGTAAGAAAAATGTTTTGTAAAATGAGAATTTAACTTTGTAATGATTCTTGCATGAATGTATACAAAGTGGTTATCTCATTTAGTTTTGAAAATAGTTTAGAAAAATGGTTTGGAAATGTGTGAGGTGTGAAAAGCATTTTAGGTTATGAATGAGCAATTAAGGGTTATACCTGTCCGAGGTCTTTCCGGGCATTTCCTATCCTTATGAGGGTAAAACTGTCCTTACTATTGAGAAGTAAGTAATTTTACCCTTTGGATGTAAAAGGGTCATCGTAGGGTCATCGATAGGTCATTGAAGGCAACAGTTGTGAGGATACCTTAGCATTCGAAGGGACTATCATCATTTAACCGTAGGCTACACCGAAGGGTCATCGAGGGACAAAATCGTATTTTCGAAGGCAACATCCGAGGGACCATGATGATTTAACCGAAGGGTCTTTGCTAAGGGTATCCCCACATTCGCGGGACATGACCGTATTACGCAATCGTGGGGTAATGAGGAGAGGTCCGATATTATTATTTTAAAGTCCGGATTTTAACAATTAATTAAATAGCCATAATCAAATAGGTAATTAGGTCCACAGTAAATCAATGAAATCAATACATTAAAAATCAAGCTGGGTAATTCAAGATGAACTGCCACATTAAACTTAGGTCATCCAAAAGCCATCTCCTCAAGAATGTCCACACCTAAAGAAGCATGCCTAGCCGGCCGTTTCTTTGGAAGTATGCTAGCCTTTACACCATGCAACACACGGATTAGAGCATTGAGGTAAAATACAATTGGAAATTGCATCATGAAAGAAACATCACAGTCAGGAATTCAGGCCAAATGATGCAGAAATATGATTAGATAAACATAAAATGGACAACAAAAAGACAGAGCAACCACTGTCCCATTCGCCTCTGCTTTGCCTAGCGAAGGCTCAGCGAAGGCTCGCTGCAGGCTCACTTAGCGATGAGCTAGCGAGCGGCCACGGGTTTGGAATTTGGCTGCAGCATGACTTCCGAAAACCTGCACTTTCATGGCATTGGATTATAGGCATAGCATATACAATTATACAGGATGTTCATACTTGGATTCATATGCGAAATCAGTTTACGTATCAAAACTTTAATCGGAATGCATCATGTATGTAAAGAAGATCAATTGGAAACGTAAAACAGCGGTGATACGCAAACCTGTGTGCAATTGCAATAGTAAAAGGGATTGACCGCTTGGAGGCCGGATTGAGTTGGGCGGCGGTAGCTTCGGCGCGGATGGGCTGCCTTCAGGTCAGCAGGGTTTTTGCACCAGGGTTTCCGTCCTTCGTCCGTCTGTTCGCGTGTTTCTGTGTTTCTCCCTCTGGGTCTGTGTGTCTTTCGTGGCTGAGGAGCTGGTATTTATAGTAGTAGTGGTGGTGACCTAATGGGCTTAAAAGGAGGTCCAAAACTTCAGATTTCCGCAAGCTTCGCTAGGCGAAGGAATTGCTCGCCTAGCGAGCAAGCTAGTTATGGGCTTTTTTTCTGGATCTGATGCTTCGCTGGGCGAGTGTCATGATGAAATGTTCGCTAGGCGAAGGGACTGCTCGCCTAGCGAGCAAGCTATTTTGGGCCGCCTTTGGATTGGGCCTGTTGTGAGCTGGGCTTTTGTCCATTTGATATTAGTGCCTTGCCGAACAAGTCAGAGGGTCTTGAGGAATGCTTTGTAATATCAGCGGGCAAATTTTGGGGTATGACAGCGTGGATCCCGTCGAGTACGACGGATGCGTAGGGGTGCTAATACCTTCCCTTCGCATAACCGACTCCCGATCCCATCTTTCTCTGGTCGCGAGACCATGTCTTTTCCAGGTTTACTTCGAGCGTTTCCTTTCCCTCCTTTGGGATAAATAACGCACGGTGGCGGCCCTGTTGTTTCATTTTCCCGCCGGCTTTTCGCATAATGCGGCACCTATAATCTCTGGAATTTTATTAGTTTTGATTTAAAAACTTCTTATCTTTTGGTTTTGTTCGTACTTTTCCCTTTTCTTTTAGAAACAATAAAAAGCGCGGCGGAGACTTTGGTTTTACTGACGTCAAGTTTATCCATAACTTGATGGTCACGAATTTATCGCTACATCAGGACACGATATATGTTGATTGAAGTGTAGGATCCTGATTCGTCCTCATAAGGCGCGATGTTTTCCAAATGTTGGTCGAAAGATTTCTTCGCGCCTTTGGCCTCATTGATCCTGTAATAACTCTGGTCAACTTTGACGTTCTCAATAATGCCATCCTTTCTCCAGATAATTAATCTTTGGTGTACAGTTGATGGCACTTCCCCTATTCCATGAATCCATTCCCGTCCTAAGATTATGTTGAAATTTGCTATGGAGTTTATCACGATGAAGAGCGTCGATCGCATGGTTGTACCAACGGCTAGATCGACTTGGATAATCCTAAGAATGTTACTGGTTTTTCTCTCATAGTTGGATAAAACTATGTTGTGTTGTCGGAGATCAGCATCACATTTCCCCATTTAGTTAAACAAAGTGTGAGGCATCAAGTTGACAGTTGCTCCTCTGTCTATGAACACTTTGTTCACTCCTACTCCGTCGACCTTTTCCCTTATGAACAATGGTTTCAAATGATACATCATTCCTGGACTAGGCCTTTCAAACATAGCTTTTTGTTCCTCCACCATGTCACTGTTTATAACATAGTAGCATAATGGTTTGCCTTCAACAGTTTCATCTGACATGAAATCCTCATCTACTTCAGAGACTTATGATTCCATATCATATTCTACAGGAAACACTGACATGATGCTGCAGTTGACAATGAAATCTTCAAAATAAGTATCATCATTTGTATCATCGTACATGTCGTCATCGAGTGGCGAATTATACTTTTCATCAGACCGGGGAGACTAATCAGGTTCTTCCTCATCCGAATGAGGAGTATATTCAGGCTCCTCTTCATTTGACTGAAGCGTGTTCTCAAGTTCTTTCTTATTCTCGACCTAAGATATGCATTTCATGCTCTGGGATATTAATATCCCTTTTCTTCCTGAAGGGTCAACATTCATGGCCAATGTCTGGTTTTCCACAATTTTCCCTTTTTCCATCCACACTCCTTTTGGAAGTTGTCTTTTCTATCCAGAGGTTTCGACAGGCTTCAGCTATGAAGTCGAAGCCTCTTTCCCAACTTTCTTATTTCGTTGGTAACGCCTCCATTACGTTCTGGTCATAGGGGTTTTTCCTTTGTAATTAGCAGAAACCATATAACCTCTTGGTTTGACCTTTTTCTCTAGAGTCTTTGCTTCTTTTTCCAAATCGAGCACAATCCACTTTGGCCTCTTGCCCCCTTTCTTATTCATAGGTTCCACCCATTTCTCTTGTGGGATATTCGACGGAGGAAGAAAAGTCTTTAGTCGAGGCTGCTGGAATTGCCCCCTGTATTCCTCATTTTGGCGCGGTGCTTCATGTTTGTCGAACACAAATCTTGGGATGATAGGCTTCTCTTCTTTCTATGCCTTTTTTTATCAGCTTCAAACTTTTTAGCGGATTTCTCATTGAACACAACGTTGCACCTTGGACATAGTATTGCTTTAGACCCACTCACTCTACATTTCTCATGGAAATCAGTCAGGTCTTCACCACCTTGAGGATAAACCACCTCTAGTTCATCTTCAGTCCTCTTGTCGAAACCATCAGTAGTTTCAACCATCATACATTCAAAAGATTCAGCAACCAGAGACTCCACGGAACCATCACTGGTCTCCACCATCATGCACTCAAAAGGTTTGGAGTACAAGGCTTCTTCAACCTTCAAAGGATCTGAGTCCACTTGCATCTTTGGCCTTTAGCCAAATTGAAGCTTGCCCTCTTTCAAAGTTTTCTGCACCAAATCCCTGAAAAGAATATGTTGAGATGTTTTATGACCAATAAGTTATGAAAGTTACAGAATCCCCTTTTCTTTTTATGCTTTAAAGGGGGTTCCTTTAAACCCTGAGGAATAATTGTAGCGGTAAATTCATGATCATCAAGCTATGGATAAGCTTGACGTCAATAAAACCAGAGTCACCACCGCGCTTTTATTGTTTCCAAAGGAAAAGGGAATAGTACGAACAAAACCCAAAAATAAGAAGTTTTAAAATCAAAACTAATAAAACAGAGATTACAGGTAAGGGGGTTAGTTACACAGAGCGAAGGTGTTAGCACCCAAAGTGTCCTAGGTACTCCTATGGAGCCCTTTTTTATGTGTGTATGTGTTTTTTTTGTATAAAAGATGTTTGAGAAAAATAGAGTGTGGGGATGAGAAAATAATTCATTCATTATATTTTATGTTTGACAAGACCTTCAGACTTATGCCTACGTACCAACATAAAAATGAGGGATCAAAACCTCATAGTGCATGGTAAAAATTTCAAAATTAGTGAATTGCTTTTAACAAAAGGTTTAATAAGAAAAAGGAACAAAAGGCCCAAAAGTTGAATGAAGTTGTTAGTTCATTTTGTCTTTTGAAGTTTTAAGTAAATATGGTTAAGTTTATTTATAAGTTTGATTTAAGAAAAAGGTTTGAAAATTCATTGGCATAAGGCCAAAGTTCCTAATCATTAAAACAAAGTCTAAGTTTGAAATCGCAAGCAAAAAAGGTTTTTGAAAAGAGGGAGAGATTTGAAATTTAAGAAGTGGGAGGAGATGAAGAGGCTATCCTAAGCATAAAATAAAAGTTAAGAGTTGGAAAGATATGACCAATGGGATGCAATCCAATAGACAAGAATGTCATATAGAAAACCCACTTTCCCTTTGGACTTTGAATCAAGTAATAATCAATGAGAAATTAGTAATATCCAGACATTATGAAGATCAAGGCATCAAATAAAGATAACCACATCCAAGAAAGCAATCTCAGAAGCTAACAGTCTTCTTTGTCTTCTCATGTATCAGATGAAATATTCCTTGATCAACTCAAATCAAAGCATCAGACACAAGGTCAAAATAACAATTAGCACAAAGGCAGAGTAGCAGATGAATTCAAATAAATCCAAAGACTTGCATCAGATGAAGGCTCAACTCACAGTAACTTGGTCTCAAAATGTTGGCATTGGCCAAGTCCTTTTTGCATAGGGAATGTTGCCTAATCCTAAGTCCAATAGTTCAGATCAAGATCAACAGTCCACCATATGTTTTTTTAGGGTTTTTGTTGTTATCAGGTATTTTAAGGTCCTAAGACTACAAACAAAATCAAAATGCACAAACAATATATACAATCATAAGATATGGCTCAAATAAGCAACGTGAAAATGACATAAACATAAACAAGTTAAATAAAATGTAAATCTCAATGAATGATAAATGAATGAAAGTTAAATTGCATAAAGTAAATGACTTGAAAGTTAAATTGCATAAAGTAAATGACTTGAAAGTAAAACAATATTAACAATAGTCAGTCAAATGTTAGTCAGGGGTTAGTCAAGTGTTAGTGGTATTTTTTAATTGATTAAGTCATTCTTTGGAGAACACTTAACCATCCATTTACAAGCATGGATCCTTAAACCAAGACATCTTCCATGAGAAGGGCTCCAACTTAGATGATTCAACAAGTATGCCACTAGCTCTCATGAAAGGAAAAAAGGTCAAGTTTCCACACAATACCATTAATAATGGGAGACTTACAATCTCACTTACTAGAATGATATGCCTTTAGGGTCAAATTTAGCTCTATGTTAAGCAATCGTAATTGGACTTATGTAAAAGTCACAACTATCTGAGGCCGGACAATAATTTTTTTTGGTGTTAATGCATGTTAGAGATTTGGTATGAAGGACCAAACTCCTAAAACATACCACACACTAAAAGAAAAGATCAAGAGGGAGGGACCTATCTCAGTCATACTTGTATTGGTTCATCTGACACAAGGTCATTGATTAACCAATTAACCTTAAGACATTAACAATTTCATTGGTCAAATGAGGGAATGGGAAAGAATAGGGATGCAAATGAAGAGGGATGAGAATATAGAAATACAAATTGACCAAGGGAGAACTTTTATCAAATCAAAACTATTCATTCATTTTGGGAGATGAAATGTACATTTCATCAATCCCCTAAATCCAACGGTTTTAATCCAACAAAAGTCAAATCAACCTTGACCAAGGCCCAAACAAATAGTCAAACATCACAAGACCATAAAAATGGCTCAACATAATTTTTTACACATTTAATCAATTAAAAATCAATTTAAAAATGAATTAAAATACAACTTAATTTGGTCAGAACCTAAAATCTCTTCAAAACACCAAATAAATGGCCAAGAGATTTATCCTAGGCCAAACAAGGTCAAAGGACCTTAGAATTTTTTTTTTCATGATTTTTTGAAAGTTAGAAGTATTTTTAAACAATTAAAAATATACACAAAACATTTAATTCTTAAAAAATATCAAATTTAATCCAAAAAATAATTTTAATCCTGAATATGGAAGAGAAAAATATTTAAAGATTTTTGGTGAAAGTCCCATATTTTTTTGGATTAAAAATGAAATTATTATGAATTAAACAAAATAAAAGGATTAAACATAAAATCAAAAATTAAAATAAAAATAGAAAAAACGTGGCCCATTAGATCTCCCTCGTTAATTGAGGTGGCAGATCTGATGACCACACTCGCGCGTTCCATGGTGGACCTTGGTCAATGCAATATACGCGTGGTAATCAAATACAACGGTCCACATTAGAACATCCATGCTTGATCAGATGGTCAGGAAGTGTGACAACACACCACCGGAGCTAGGACTCCGGCCATCTTCTCCGGTGACCTCCACCGGACTGGTCCAACTTCATTTCAATGGAAAATGACAAACAAGGACACTATTTCAAAGAGAAAATGCTCAGGATCACGAATCTGACCTCAATTTTCTCCAATTCCAAGTATATAAAAAGATACAGGGATTTGAATTTTGAGGATCATGAATTGAGTTGCTTCGATTTGACCTCAAAGCAACTCAATCTTGTTGCTTACGTTGGTAGGACTTCAGCCAACCAAAAATCACAAAGAATAGTGAAGATTTGATAGAGAATCGAAGAGATGAAAATTCTAGAAAATCACCTTCGAGTCAGCTTCAAACTTGATTGATCTTGCTTCCAATTGGCCCTGGCTTGACTTCAGAAGCTTGTAGGAGTTGAATTGGATCAAGGAAAAGCTTGGACTTTTGGAGTTTCAATCTCAAAACAGAAAGAGATTTAAAGCTCGATTTTCAAATGAAAACCTTCAAGATTATCCTTTAATGGTGAGGGTTTGGATTGCAGGTTCAAAGCTTGGGCATGAGGTACTTAATTCTGAGTCAAGAGGGTCTTACTTATAGGCTACGCATTTGATTTTCACACACTTCCAAAATTGGCCAAAAATAGCAATTCCCTTGCATTCTTGCATGGGCGTGTGAAAAGCCAATGGAATGATGCTATCAGGTCCAAAATCACCAATGTGCAATGTGTCATACCCAAAAAGTTGCCCATTTAATTATACTTCTGTTTGGTTTAAGCTTTTCACTACATATGCATCATTCCATTAGGTTGTTACGTGATTGTGTATTCATGCATCAAAAGTAACCCGAGGTGTTGAGTCATTGCTCATGGTCGAATAAGGGATCTATTGGAGTAAAAATTGCTTCACCTTAGAGGTTTGATCTTACCAATTGGGTTTGGTTTACATCACACACAGGTGATCGTTAGTGAGGTTATGAGCTTTTTAATGTGTTGTTTGTTCCAAAACTTTGGGGACTTCAATGGGTTTGTTGACCATCATTCAAAGTTGGAGGTAGTTCATTACTTAGGTTGCAAGATAAATGATTCAGGTTTGGTACAAAATTTAAAGCAAAGATGGAGTTTCTGTATCATTTCTAGGAGTGGAAACTACTAGTTAAGACTATCAACCAGAATCTCTCCTTATTCATTTTTTGGGATATGTATCTTACATGCCTTGGTGCACCATTGAGTTTCTCGTTCAAATCATAATGGAACTAAAGCATTGGAAAACCTGAATTCTTAGAAAGAGTTTTGAGCTCATTTCATTATGTTGAAAAGAAAAAGATGTGTTTGAACATTTCGACATAAAGCCATTTCAAATTTCCATCATAAAACTCATAATCCATTCACCTAAACCAATTTAATCTAATAAACCAAAATTTATCCCAATCCAAACCGTTATTCATTTTACATATTTGAAATAATAACTTTTACATGGCAAAAAAAAGAGACAAAGCAAAGGAAGACAATTTAAAGAAAAAAAGCTGCCACAAGCTGCAGGATGACAAAACAACGAACGACATGCCGTGATACCAAAACCAGACTATAGACGCAAATTGGAATACTCCTCCCAAAGTAGGCTATGTCGCAGACCTTTCCAACACGTTATCCATGGATGATGCAAACAGGTAATGGTTCAAAGCAGATGGAGCTATTGCTGACATTAAAGCTTCAAGCTTCCAAAATGTGAAGCTGTAACAATCCAAAACGCATCATTCCAAATGAAAGCATGTTGACGTCAAACTGTAGCCAAGTTTAATCTGCAAATACCAATAAACCAACATCAGGAAAAATGACAGGTTAGGAAGATTATATCGCAATACCCTCGATGTCACTATGGAACTTGCAGGCCTAACCATAAAATTCATTTTGCAACATGTGGTTTGTGGCACACAAGCTAAAAGCCTTCATCATTACCTATTGGAACAGAAGCAAAACAATGAAATAAAACTTGAGTCACCTACCAACTTGCATCAGTGCACGAATCCATAACACCAACGCACACCAGCTACACAAAAATAAACGGCGACCAAGACTATGCACATCTGACTGCAAAGTGAAACACAATGCGACGTACTAAACGACAATGCCGGCGATGCTGCAACCACACCAGTAAAAAACCGGTTTTTTTACCGAGATAACCCACTTTTTCGAAAAAATTCCCAAAATACCCCACTTTTCAGGAAAATTCCCAAAATACCCCACTTTTAGGAGGAGGCGCCAATTGGATTGGTGACCCCTCTTAAAAATTGCAAGGAGGCGCCAATTGGATTGGCTAGGGCACCTGCCCTAGCCAATCCAATTGGCGCCTATGTGTAATTTTTAAGAGGGGGCGCCAATCCAATTGGCGCCTCCCTTAAAAAAGCCTCAAATGAAAAAAACTCCAACATGAAAGTTATAGGTATTTTCAAGACAATGAATTTGGATATAAATTTTGCATCATTTGGATTTTTTATGAGAAAGTTATGAGCAGTTGAAGTTGGACTTCTGAGTTTTTCAACTGTTATCTGACCTATAATGTTTTGTAGTATTGCATGTGTTTCTTTTAGGAATATGAATTTTTGTCCAACATAACATTTGAAGTAGACATCTTAAATTTTCCAATTCACTTGGTCCCACTTCAAAATAATTAAAAATGAGTGAGTTAGGTCTTTGCGAACTTGACCCAAAATTAGGGTTTATGTCAAAACATGAGTATGTGAATTTTGCCAAAAGGGACCAACTTCAAGCCCTTCTGTTTGAATGATAAATTCCTCAAATGACAAAACCCTCAACATAAAATTTGTATATCTTTTCAAGATAATAAATTTGGACTAAAGTTTTGCATCATTTGCAATTTTTATGAGAAAGGTATGGGCACCTGAACTTGGACTCTTTGACATTTTAACTGTTATCTGAGCTATAATGTTTTGTATTATTGCATGTGTTTGTGTTAGAGTTATGAATTTTTGTCCAACATAACAAATGAAGTACACATCTTAAATTTTCCAATGCAATTGGTCCCACCTCAAAATAATTAAAAATGACTGAGTTAGGTCCTTGCGAACTTGACCCAAAATTATGGTTTCTGTCAAAACATGTGTATGTGAATTTTGCCAAAAGGGACCAAATTCAAGCCCTTCTGTTTGAATGATAAAAGCCTTAAATGACAAAACCTTCAACATAAAAGTTTTAGATCTTTTCAAGATAATGAATTTGGACAAAAGTTTTGCATCATTTGCATTTTTTATGAGAAAGGTATGGGCACCTGAACTTGGACTCTTTGACATTTCAATTCTTATCTGACCTATAATGTTTTGTATTATCATATGTGTTTATTTTAGAATTATGAAATTTTGTCCAACATAACAATTTAAGTAGACATCTCAATGGAGTTTCAGTCAAAACATGTGTATGTGAATTTTGCCAAAATGGAGTTTAGACAAAGAAACCTAATGTTTAGAGTTTACACAAAGATAAATTTGATATAATACGAATTGATATTAATAAAATTTGGATTTTACACAAAGAATCCTAATGGTGATGACCGGGATCACCTAACCGACCTCCGGTCCCACATCCCCTAGCTACCCTAACCCTTGACCCTAACCCACGTTGACGATTCTGCACCGGTGTTTGTTCATCTGATGGTCCAGGAGCGTCATTACCTCCTACAGGAGAAGATCCGTTGAGGGATTCAGCCAACTCAACATAGTCTTCAGTATTCAATGATGGTGTACTGGCGTAGCTGAGCTCATGACGCATGCCAGAGAAGTTGGGGTGTGGTTGACTCATGGATGGGCGACCAGGACGGTTGAAGGGAGACATGGGTGTGAATGATGGGTCTAGGAACGGTTGGAAAGGTTGTTGGGGTGTTTGGAAGAGATATGGTTGTGGGATGTTTTGGTATTGTGATGTTTGGGGTTCTTGGCTACGGTAGGAGGAGGGGCGGCTAGTGTTTTGGCTAAGGCGACTTTGGTAGGGTGATGGTGTGGGTGCGAAGTGATGTTCGGTCTGAGGTTGATGGTCCATTTGTTGTTGGTGGTATGGGGGATGTTCTTGGTATTGGGGTTGGGTGAATGGCATGTTTTGGTTGTATGTTTGTGTGTTTGTGGAACGGAAAGTTTGACGGATAGGTGGTTGTGAGTAACCGGGATGAGAATGTTGTTGGGGGTTAGATGTTGATCCTTCTTGTGTGTAACTTGTCTGGCGTGGGTCGTAGAGGTACATATCATCGGCGATGAATTGAAATCCAACTGATCTGTACCAAGCCATATAAGTACGACTTGGTTTTACCTCATTTGGCATGACTGCGTCAGTTAAGACATGGTCATGACGGTGCTTCCACTTGCGACACTCTGATCTTGCGAAGGTTAGCCAAGGGTTGTTGTTCCATTGGTCGTTCACTTTACGCATATGCCATTCTCCTAGGCTAGCTGGGGGGTCTGGGATATTCTGGACCATACCGAACTGCAACTTCACACGATCGGTGTTGTGCATCTCCACTGTTGTGAACCGTATTATCGGTGTGCATGCTGTCCATACGGCTGCGTCTTCAGGGTTGACCTGATACTCATGATCCATATTAAGGTATGGACGCCAAATGAACTGAAATGTTAAAGACGATAGGATTTAAATGAATGTAGAAAAAGTCAACATAATATGACGAATTAATGAAGTTATTTTGCTTACGTCTGTCGGTCGAAGGTGATCCAACAGGTTGCGATACTGAGTAATACAATGTCTCGGACATCTGCTGTAATTCATACCACGTGCCGACCATCTACACCAAAAAGTTAAAATAAATTAGTTATGGGTACTAAACTGTAAGGAAGTAAGTAAAGATATAGAAATTTAAACAACTTACTTTTTTGCATATGGAAAAGTGAAGGGGTTGTTATTGACCGGTGCTAGAGACGGTAGTCTTGACCATCCCCATGCTTGTAGCAAAACAGCACATCTAGAAAATGTAGATGTGTCTTTGTGGGAGTTTTTGCACAACGAACTATAGAGATAGGCTAGACATGCGGATCCCCAACTGTAACTACCTATTCTATCTATATGTCTAAGTAAAGGTAAGTACATAATATGCATGCTAGAACCACTACCTTCGGGAAATAAAAAGGATCCTAGTAACAACATAATGTAACATCTAGTTTTGATTATTCGAGCATCTTCGGTAGAATGCTCATCTAAATATAAACTATTATAATATGACTTTAGGCGTGAGAGTAGTATACCTTGACCTCTAGCATTATCATCTAACAAATCAGTGTCTAAAAGCTCCATGCAAATTGAATTTGTATAGTTGGTCTTACCATTAACAGCTTTGCCTTCGATTCGTAGTCCTAAAAGCATGTAGACGTCTTCTAACGTCACGGTACACTCACCGGTTGGAAATCAAAATGTGTGTGTCTCTGGCCTCCATCTTTCGCATAAGGCTAGAATGAACTTGTTATCTATAGACCAAGACATAATCTTGCTAATGTGACCAAAACCGGCGAGTTCAACATAAGGTTGAATCATCGGGTCCATTGGGACAAATTCGTGGACTCGAGTTCGAAACCTTGATACATCCTATAATAGAAATAATATAACACTTGACTAAGTTGGTATTTCAAAATAAAATGGGGTTGGTGGAGATGAAACATAAAAAATTAGTATAAGAAAAAACTTACGTATGTTGCGATGTTTGCAACTGTTCCTCTGTGTGCTTCGCCCATTGTGAGTAAAGACATATTGTTGGGGAGTTGGTGTAGATGAAATTGGAAGATTTTGTTGAAGATGAAATTGTAAAAGAAGTAATGTAGATGAAGTAGTGAGAATGTTGATGTGGAAGAATTGTTGAAGGAGTGGATGAATTTATAGGCAAATGGAGGAGAGCATAAAAAATTGTGTTTGCATGGTGTCTCCACCTCATTTGGCGACCATGTACAATAATAAAGAGGGGGCGCCATTCAAATTGGCGACACCATAGGGTACATGCATGCAAGGCTAGTTCTGAATGCTTGGTTTCGAGGACTGACTCCATGGGGGCGCCATTCAAATTGGCGACCATGTACAAGCCTTAAGTGTAGGCACCAAACCAATTGGCGCCACCATCTGCATGTCTGACACGTGGCATTGTTGTCTCCTGCATGCTGAAAAACTCACTTATGGATGGCTTGCATGATTGACACATCATCTCTGACCATCTTAGGTGTCCGACACGTGTCTGTCTTGTCTCCTGCATGCTGATGACTAGCTTCTTGATAGCTTGCACGGTTGACATATCATGTCTGACCATCTTAGGTGTCCGACACGTGGTTGTCTTGTCTCCTACATGCTGATGACTAACTTCTTGATAGCTTGCCTGGTTGACACATCATCTCACACTGTCTTGCAGGATTGACACATCATCTCAGACACGTGGCTCTCTAGTATCCTGCATGCTGAAGACTCACTTCTTGATAGGTTGCCTGTCTGACACATCAACTCACACTGTCTTGCCTGACTGACACATCATCTCAGAACTGTCTTACATGTCCGACACATGGCTATCTTGTCTCCTGCATACTGAAGAGTCACTTCTTGATAGCTTGCCTGGTTGACACATCAACTCACACTGTCTTGCAGATTGACACATCATCTCAGTCACGTGGCTCTCTAGTATCCTGCATGCTGAAGACTCACTTCTGTCTTGACTAGCTAGCATGCTTGACACATCAACTCACACTGTCTTGCATGACAGACACATCAACTCATGACTAGCTAGCATGCTTGACACATCAACTCACACTGTATTGCATGGCAGACACCTCATCTCAGAACTGACTTGCATGCTTGACACATTATCTCAGAGTAGCTTCAATGTCCAACACATCATCTCAGAACTAGCTAGCATGTGAGACACTGATACCATCTATTTAAGTCTCTTACTATCAACATCCAAGACACTTCACTCACATTCATCTGCACTTGCAAAATAGTTTTCATCTCCAAAATGTCATCTTCATCATTATACAGTGTCAACGTTCACTGCAACGGTGAAACTTTTGAGTCTGAGCTTCATGGTTTTTATTTTAGAAACACTGATACCATTAGAGTCACGATGAAGAGAAATGCAACCTTTTTGCATTTGAAAAAAAGAATACAATCCTTTATAGGATCAGGTATTGTGTCAAAGATGACATATCAAAATCCTATATTTTTTGAGAATGGTTAATGCAAGTTTTCCCCCCTTAAGATACGAGACGATGAAGATGTTCAAAACATGTTTCTTAGTCATGAACATTCAGGCATGGATTGTATCGAGTTGTACATTACTCTACAACCATGTATACCGTCTCAACAGTCTCAACTAACCGATCAGGATGCAGCTGGTGAAGATGCTGCAGATGATGCACAATGGTCAGATGAACTCAACCCAGAAGCAGAAGTAGAAGTCGACGTTGTTGATGAAGAAGAAGAGGAGACTGAGATACAGGTTGATCACATCCTGAACAACGACGATGAAGATGAGGCTCAACCACCACCAATACCTCCTAGTCATGCCTACAATCCTCCTCAACATATGACAAATATGGATCTTCACGACGATGAAACGTCCGACAATGTCTTCTATAATCCGTATCCGAGACCAGTAGGCGAATTAAAGGTGGGATACATGTTTCGTACCAAAGAAGAATGTGTCTTGGCAATCAAAAAATTCCACATGAACAACTTTGCTGACTTTACAGTGAAACGCACTGATTCTAGAAGGTATGTTATCGAATGTCGTAACATGCTTTGTAAGTTTCATTTGGCTACATCTTACAAGAAGAAAAATGACTCTTGGGAGATCGCTTCAATAGACCCACCACACAGTTGCGTTGCAACTAACGTTGAACAAGATCACCGTAAACTGAGCACAGCTTTGATATGTCAAGACATTCTGCCATTGGTAAATAAAGACCCATCAGTGAAGGTGAGTATAATTATATCCC
The DNA here is from genome assembly GCF_024323335.1 of Lathyrus oleraceus. Lineage (NCBI taxonomy): Eukaryota > Viridiplantae > Streptophyta > Magnoliopsida > Fabales > Fabaceae > Lathyrus > Lathyrus oleraceus. The sequence goes on from NC_066580.1 coordinate 258,830,772, forward strand.
ATATCCGAACAACATATAATTATACTCCATCTTACAAGAAAGCATGGATTGCGAGGACAAAGGCTGTTGAACAGGTTTTCGGCAACTGGGAGGATTCATTCAAGGAATTACCACGGTTTTTATGGGCACTAAAAACTTATGTCCCAGGAACTGTGGCAATTCTGGAGACAGTTCCAGCAATGATGCCAGACGGAACCTGTGCTACAGGTAATAGAATATTTCACCGTCTCTTTTGGGCATTTGACCCGTGCATCAAAGGTTTCGCTTTCTGCAAACCTCTCCTGCAAATTGATGGCACCTGGTTATACGGAAAATACAAGGGTACTTTGCTCATGGCAGTTGCACAAGACGGTAACAACAATGTATTTCCCATTGCCTTTGCTCTTGTTGAAGGTGAAACGGCTGGTGGATGGGGTTTCTTTCTTCGACATATCAGAACGCATGTCGCTCCACAAGCCAATCTATGTTTGATTTCAGATAGACATGCTGCCATTGAAAGTGCCTACAACAACCATGACAACGGATGGCATGATCCTCCTTCTACACATGTCTACTGTATCAGACACATTGCACAAAACTTCATGCGTGCTATAAAAGATAAGAATCTTCGCAAGAAGGTGGTGAATGCTGGGTATGCTTTAACTCAACCGTCATTTCAATATTATCGTGATGAGATTCGACTGTCTAAAGAAGACGCGGGGAGATGGATAAATAACATCCCAGTAGAGCAGTGGACAAGAGCATTTGACGGTGGTTGTCGATGGGGCCACATGACAACAAACATTGTGGAATGCATGAACGGGGTTTTCAAAGGGATTCGAAATCTGCCGATAACCGCCTTGGTAAGATCAACCTATTATAGGTTGGCTTCTATGTTCGCAACTAGAGGTGAAAGATGAAGTGCAGTGTTAATGTCCGGACAAGTATTCAGTGAGTGTTGCATGAAGGTCATGAAAGAGGAGAGCATCAAAGCTACGACACACACTGTAATAGTGTTTGACCGTCATAGACAAAATTTCAGCGTCCAGGAAACAATGGGCAACAACGAGGGGAGACCAAATTTAGCCTACGCTGTTAGACTACACAGAAGTTGGTGCGATTGTGGAAAATTTCAGGCCTTCCGCATACCTTGCTCCCATGTCATTGCAGCATGCGCTTATACTCGTCAAGACGCTTACACCCATTTATCTGATGTGTACAAGGCCAACACCATCATGAATGTATATAGTCAAAGCTTTTCAGTACTACCAATGGAGGATTACTGGCCTCCATATGAAGGAGATATTGTTTGGCACAATGAACAGATGCGTAGAAAGAAGAAAGGAAGGCCAAACAGCACACGTATCAGAACAGAGATGGATTCCACAGATAAAATGATAAGATTATGTAGTATCTGTCGTCAACTAGGACACAACAAAAACAACTGTCCCAATCAAGGAGCATCATCTAGATCTTAAGATTTTTGTAACATTTTATCTAGATCTTAAGCTTTTTGTAACATTTTATCTAGATCTTAAGCTTTTTGTAACATTGTATTTCTGTAATAATCAATCATTATATATCATTAAGTTCTTGTTACAACGAGTTTCATAACCAACATCAGTACAAAACATCTGAAAACATAAATAATTCTAACTGATTACAACAATCAAATTAATGTCGTCTTGACCGAACATCATTTCCCTAGCATCCTTATCAGTCTTCATTCGCACCCAACCAAAGATACTGTCAAGCCTCTCAATACTTCTGATTTTTTCCCCTTCTGGTATTTTCCCATCTAACCATCGAACCAACTCCCTCTTCAGTTGATCTAACGTGGTGATGTTCCAAAACAGCATCACCAATTGAGGTTTGTCTCTCGCATAAATCACCTTACCGTATCAGCGACGAACACCAAACATGATGGCCAAATGATTATATGAGTTGTGGAACAATAGGTCACACAACGCATCTATTTATAAGACAAAAAAGGAATTTTATCAGGGACTCGCCAATTGAGTTGGCGCCTCCTTTTAAAACCTAGACAAAGGCGCCAATTGGATTGGCTAAGGCACCTACCCTAGCCAATCCAATTGGCGCCTCCATTCAAGTTTTAACAACAGTTTCCATATGAACAACTTTCATGTTCATCAAAAATCCATTTGAAACTTGGAAGCTCATCATTCATTTCAAAACATTATAGGTCATTTTGAGAGAAACCCTAATTTTGGGTCAACTTTGCAGGGACCTAACTCACTCATTTTTAATTATTTTGAGATGGGACCAAGTGAATTAGAAAATTTAAGATGTCTACTTCAGTTGTTATGTTGGACAAAATTTCATAACTCTAAAAGAAACACATGAAATAATGCAAGACATTATAGGTCAGATTATAGTTGAAAAACTCAGAACTCCAACTTCAACTGCCCATAACTTTCTCATAAAAAATCCAAATGATGCAAAATTTATATCCAAATTCATTGTCTTCAAAAGATCTACAACTTTCATGTTGGAGGTGTTTTCATTTGAGGCATTTTTAAGGGAGGCGCCAATTGGTTTGGCGCCCCCTCTTAAAAATTACACATAGGCGCCAATTGGATTGGCTAGGGCAGGTGCCCTAGCCAATCCAATTGGCGCCTCCTTGCAATTTTTAAGAGGGGTCGCCAATCCAATTGGTGCCTCCTCCTAAAAGTGGGGTATTTTGAGAATTTTCCTGAAAAGTGGGGTATTTTGGGAATTTTTTCGAAAAAGTGGGTTATCTCGGTAAAAAAACCTAAAAAACCAGTCAAAAGAAATTCACAAAGATATGATTTATAATAGGGAAATTAAAATCATACACCAGTAAAAACAAGATGATTACAGTAGTAAAAATTAAATTACATTATTACCATAATACATTTGCGTTTTAAATCAATGAAGAGTTATCAGAGAGTTTCTTACAAGCACCACACAAGCTCTCACTCACTAGATACAAAACAAATTTTTCTCCTAACAAACTGGGATCGGAAGATTGGTCCCCACAAAATCTGAGGAGAATTTTCCTTCCAACGAAATGATTCCTCACGTTCTCTTGACAGCTCATGGATCGTGCTACCCATTTTTCACTCTATATATGGAACACCCCAATCATTGGAAAGGAGACCCGAGGAAGTGCGCCGTCACCCTGTAAAAATTACCCTAAAACTTCATCTAAAAGCTCATGATTTTCCCCTAAGCTTATTGAGATTTCACACCGAAACTCAACATGTTTGAGCTAGACCGTCATCTATAAGAAACCATTGCCCTAGTAGTAACCATAACAAAGCGGAAGGCAATCATACAAGAATAAAAACGTGGAGTAGAAGGAGAAGATTTGGAGCAGAAAACAAAGGAAAAAAGAGATAAGATCAAGATCAGTTACCTAGGGTATTCACGGTCACCGGACTTTCGCAGGAATTGAGATGCTCCGGTGAAATCTCTTCTCTTTTGCTTTAAATGTGTCAATATCATAAGCCTTTGTGTAGTTTCGATTCTCATATGATGAAACTTGTTGATATTCGTTGTTGGTTGTTGGCATGAGAAACAAATTAGAATCTAGGTTATACTTTCTTTTGAGGTTCAGATTTGTTGAGAATAAGCTTTTGTTGGCTAAATCAAATTGAGGGTTTGGAAGGATGGGAGTGTTTTTTTTTTGGATTGGAATTCTTGAATTTCATGTTGATTTGGTTTGAATATGAGTTCTTGTTTAAGGATGAAGCACCGAAGGGTGTTCATCAGCCGCTTCTCCATAATCCGATTTTTTTTATTTGTTTAGATCAACATCTGCGCGTGTGTTTAAGAGGGAGAGAATGAGGTGTAAAGAGTCATATCAGACTCCTTTCTCTTTAAAGTTACCATTTTTTTTTCTTTTTCAATTTCATTAAAGAGAACTTATTGCTGGCATAAATAATTAATGGGGAGTATGCGTTGTTAGTTCCCTAGGTGATGCACGCGTTCCCTTCCATAGCCAACAGTCACTTGCATTTGGACCGATGGCCATTCGGTTTCCTCTCCACTTTTTGAGTTTGGATGATTTCAGAAGGAGTTGGGCTTAAGGCCAACTCCGATCCATTGTTTCTTGTTCTTGGACCTTCGGTTTTGGATGTTTAGGATAGGGTTTGGGCCTTAGAGCCCATTCCGATTTCTTGTTGCTTTAGGCCTTTTTGGAGCCTTTGTAGTTTGTTAGTTTGGGGCCTCACCCCCTTTATCTCCTTATGCACCCTAGCATGATCTAAATTTTATTTTATTATTTACTTCACATTTTTATTTTTGGTGTTTTGGTAATAAATTATAATGACAGTAGTAGTAAAATAGATTATTGCTTTAACTTGATTATTGTTTTCTTTATATATAAGTTTGTCTTCTTATTAGAATATAATTAAGTGAATGGTTAATTAAACGTTGACGAATAAAAATACTTATTTTTGCCCTAATTGGAATGAAGCTTTGATTGGACACCAAGTAATCTTTCTCAAATCCTATTGATGCAGATATTAATCTAAATCAATGAAGAGTTATCAGAGAGTTTATTACAAGCACCACACAAGTTCTCACTCACTACAAACAAAACAAATTTTGCTCATAACAAACTTGGATCGGAAGATTGGTCCCCACAAAATCTGAGGAGAATTTTCCTTCCAACAGAATGATTCCTCACGTTCTCTTGACAACTCATGGATCGTACTACCCATTTTTCACTCTATATAAGGGACACCCTAATCATTGGAAAGGATACCCGAGGAAGTGCGTCGTCACCCTGCAAAAATTACCCTAAAACTTCATCTAAAAGCTCATGATTTTCCCCTAAGCTTATTGAGATTTCACGCCGAAATTCAACAAGTTTGAGCTAGACCGTCATCTACAAGAAACCATTGCCCTAGTAGTAACCATAACAAAGAGGAAGGCAGTCATACAAGAATAAAAACATTGCGTAGAAGGAGAAGATTTGGAGCAGAAAATGTTGGTGTAAGCCCTAGAGGCCAATACTTTTGGTACTTGTATCGAATTATTTATTAATAATAAAAGGCATTTTCTTTATTATGGTTGATTAATAAAGTCCCTAGAATAGATAGTCCGTTTAATGTATTAAGTGTGACTTAATCATGAGAACACATTAAACATAAGGACACTATTCTTAAAGTATCCGTAGTTGAGCTTTAATGTGAAGTGGGATAACATTAAAGCATTAAGACTATTATGTTTGTAGACTGATGATCACATCTCATGGATCATGGATAAAGAGTTATCAAATCTTAAACATAGGTATGAATATTAGGAGTAATATTTATACCGGATTGACCCGCTATGAGAATACTATATAGAAAGTTATGCAAAGTGTCATAAGTTATTCTCATGGTGATAATAGTGTATACCACTCTTCGACCTGAAACCACTATGGATCCTAGATGTAGAGTTGAGTGCTTTATTACTGATCCAACGTTATCCGTAACTGGATGACCATAAAGACAGTTGATGGGTACTCCACGAAGCATGCTGAGGGACATGAGTGTCCTAGATGGAATTTGCCAATCCTGCGTAACAGGATAAATGTCTATGGGCCCAATATTTAACTGGACAAGGGTGACACGGTCTATACCTTGTGTTCAATATAGACATAAGGGCAAAGGGGTAATTATACACATAATTATTATCACAGGAGGTTTTGTCAGATCACATGACATTTTCGTGACTTGGGTAGCAGTGATGTGTTGCTAGATACCGCTCACTGTTTATTATGTTAAATGCGTGATTTAATATAATTGCCAACGTCGCGAAAACCTATAGGGTCACACACAAAGGACGGATTGATGAGAGATAGAATAATTAAGGAACACCGTAAGGTACGGTGCACTTAATTGGGAGACGAAATATGGTAAGGTACCAAATACTTAAGTGATTTTGGCATATTATGAGATATGGTCCAAAATGCACTTAAGTGGGCTTTTTGGCTTGAAGCCCACACAAGTGGTTCTATAAATAGAACCCCTTGGGTAGAAGCATTGTCACTCCATTCCACTCAGACAGAAATTCAAGTAGAGACTTGGAATTTTGTTTCCCTCTTTCTCTCACTCAAAGCCTTCATTCATAACATCTAGCACTGCGATTGAAGGAATCCGTTCGTGTGGACTGAGTAGAGACGTTGTCATCGTTCAACGTTCGTGATCGCCCCGTGGATCTGTATCAAAGGTTTTGATCATTATCAGAGATCTGCACCAAAGGTTTGAATCGCCACAAGAGGTAACGATTCTATCACTGATCATGCCCATTCGTAAGGATCACTAAATGGAGAAATTTTTAAATTCCGCTGCGCCTTGGATGGCTATTCTCCAACAGAAAACAGAGGAAAAGAGAGATAAGATCAAGATCAGTTACCTAGGGTATTCACAGTCACCGGACTTTCGCCGGAATTGAGATGCTCCGGTGAAATCTCTTCTCTTTTGCTTTAAATGTGTCAATATCATAAGCCTTTTTGTAGTTTTGATTCTCATATGATGAAACTTATTGATATTCGTTGTTGGTTGTTGGCATGAGAAACAAATTAGAATCTATGTTATACTTTCTTTTGAGGTTCAAATTTGTTGAGAATAAGCTTTTGTTAGCTAAATCAAATTGAGGGTTTGGAAGGATGAGAGTGATTTTTTTTTGGATTGGAATTCTTGAATTTCATGTTGATTTGGTTTGAATCTGGGTTCTTGTTTAAGGATGAAGCACCGAAGGGTGTTCATCAGCCGCTTCTCCATAATTTAATTTTTTTCCTTTGTTTAGATCAACATCTGCGCGTGTGTTTAAGAGGGAGAGAAGGAAGTGTGAAGAGGCATATCAGACTCCTTTCTCTTTAAAGTTACCATTTTTTTCTTTTTTTCAATTTCATTAAAGAGAACTTATTGCTGGCATAAATAATTAATGAGGAGTATGCGTTGTTAGTTCCCTAGGTGATGCACGCGTTCCCTTCCATAGCCAACAGTCACTTGCATTTGGACCGATGACCATTCGGTTTCCTCTCCACTTTTTGCATTTGGATGATTTCAGAAGCAGTTGGGCTTAAGGCCCACTCCAGTCCATTGTTTCTTGTTCTTGGACCTCCGGTTTTGGACATTTAGGACATGGTTTGGGCCTTAGAGCCCATTCCGATTTCTTGTTGCTTTAAGCATTTTTGGAGCCTTTGTAGTTTGTTAGTTTGGGGCTTCACCCCCTTTCTTTCCCTATGCACCCTCGCATGTCCTAAATTTGATTTTATTATTTACTTCACATTTTTATTTTTGGTGTTTAGGTAATAAATTATAATGACACCAGTAGTAAAATAGATTATTGCTTTAACTTGATTATTGTTTTTTTTATATATAAGTTTGTCTTCTTATTAGAATATAATTAAGTAAATGGTTAATTAAACATTGAGGAATAAAAATACTTATTTTTGCCCTAATTAGAATGAAGCTTTGATCGGACACCAAGTAATCTTTCTCAAATCCTATTAATTCTATAAAATCGAATTCAATTTTTTTATTTAAAAAATCAATATAAACTTCTAAGAACTTTTTTTCTTAATTCTAAACTTAGGATGAAAAAAAGTGTAGGAGGCGTTCGTTTCACTACTTCTCGAGCATTCGAATGATTGGCATTCACCATATTTCTCGAATTCTCGTCATCTGATTAAAACCTTAATCATACAAATTCAAAGTATTTTTACAAATCAAATATAACCTCTAAAGACTTCCTTTTTTATATAATTTAAACTTTGGATGAAAATGAGTATAGGAAGCGTCCGCTTCACTATCTCTCGAATATTTGAATGATTGACGCTCGCCATATTGCTCAAACTTTCGTCTTCCGATTAATACACTTTAATTAAACATGGATAAAGGGATGGATGACGCTCTCCTCATTATTCTTTGAACAAGCAAGTGGGAGGCGTTCGCCTCACTACCGCGCATATTCAATTTCCGCAAACAGTTTTCAATAATAACTTAAACGAAAAAGGAAATATGAGGCGTTCACCTTGTTATTCCTCGAGAGAATTGAACGATTGGTGTGCACCATATTTCTCAATCTTTTGTCGTTCTTCTTCAAAATACCAAATATATTAAGCTTAATTCCCCGCCCTCGTGCGACCAACAACTTAACTCTTTTAAAAAAGAATACTATATAATCCTTTCTAACGCGCATAACAAACTAGTGCTTAAACCTCCGCCGAGAGTATACAAGCCAAGGTTTAGCCTTTAGAACGCGATCTAAACGATTGTTTAGTAAAAGACACCAACCAACCGTAGTTCCCCGAACTACGAATACTCTGATTTCCTTATTGCACCATAAGGATACGTAGGCACGAGATTGCGAGATCTTGGCGAGCAAACTAATATAAAACCTCCCTTTTCCCCCTTCTGAGGTTTCCATCCATCTCTTTTCAATATTTTTAACACTCAAAGAAAACAAACAACATTCAACTAACATTCAAATCACAAGTTTAACTAAAAGGTTCCCGTTAAGTACAACGGACGTGAGGGGTGCTAATACCTTCCCCTTGCGTAATCGACTCCCGAACCCGAATATGGTTGCGACGACCATTGTTCTATTTTTAAAGGTTTTATCGATATTTCCCTATTCCTTCATTGGAATAAATAAAGTTCGGTGGCGACTCTGTTCGAACTAATTTTTCCGCGACCATCACAAGGAATCGTATTTTTCGAGATGTGACAGATGGCGACTCTGATGGGGACATAGCTCTAAGCTAGATAGAGTCAAGCCTAATTTAGTTCAAATTGCTATGAATATTAAAATATTGTTTTTTATTCCTTATTGCTTCTTTATATCTTGCTGTATTATTTATGACTATGTGATTTATTCTGCTTATATTAGATGGTCTATGGGGCTTGGTGCATGTTGTGAGATAAGCTCCGTAACCGAGCTTTGAGAAGAACTTAGAACCTGGAGTTGTGTAGTATTGAACCGAGGGGTATACACTTCATTGGGATAATACGAAGACTCCACCTAGAGTAGATCTATTCGGAATTTCCATCATAATATGGCTAGCCCATTATTGAGAGGAAACTTTGAACACGGCCCGTGACTCTAGGAACCTCGCCTTAAATCGAAGTCCATCTTCATGATTGGCGATTGTGTAGTATTGAACCGAGGGGTCTACACCCTGTTCGAACAATACGAAGATCCCACTTAGAGTAAATTAATTCAGAACTTCCATCACGATGTGGCCAGCCCATTATTACGATGGGATGCTGAACATAATCCATGACTCTAAGTTCTTGTCTTGAAAATGGACAACCTTAGGAGCCATCCTTTGTGTGTGGGGTAGAGAACATAAAGCCGCCGTATAGGGTGTACCATGTGATATATATGAAACCTGGATCCCTGTCATTGCATAAACATCATATTGCATTTATTATGAGCATAGAAAAATCATTTACACACTTTTTATTTTCAGGGAATTTCAAAAAAAATTCAGTTGATTAAGCATTCAAGAGTAGATGGAGCCAGGAAAGAGAAAAACGTTCCAAATCAAAGCCAAAGTACCATGTGTGAAAGACTTCATTGCATTCAGAGATGGGTTGACTAATATCCGTCGAGACGCATTCACACTCAAATATGGGAAGATTCTAAACTTGTTGTTTGTACCAGTACAAAAGGATGCTATTACTATACTAGCCCAGTTTTATGACCCACCACTCAGAAGTTTCCTCTTCCGAGATTTTCAGGTAGCACCAACTTTGGAGGAATGCAGAAAGATATTGGACTCTCCTAAGCAGAAAAAGGGACCTTATAGGGGACTGGGTCAAATCCCAAAACCCAAGGAGCTGGTAGAGGTGTTGGACATTCTAGTTAAAGATCTAACTCCTAACATCAAGATTTGGGGAAAGGTACAAGGAATTCCTCAAGAATACTTAGAAAAGACTGCTCAAATCTTCGCCAAAGTCCAGAAATGGGAATCCTATGATACTATTATGGCCTTGCTCATTTTTGGATTAGTGTTATTTCCTAATATGGAAAAGTTGGTGGACGTGGCAACTATTAGTGTGTTTTGGGCCATTAAGGTTAAAGACGAAGATCCAGTACCCGCGCTTCTGGCAGATGTTTATCATACCTTGCACTTACGCTTTGAGAAGAAGGGGGGGTTTGATGTTGTGTTGCATACCGCTCCTTTACAAATGGTTTGTCTCTCATGTGTTCAAAGATGCTGATATGGTTGAGAGGATGGATGGATATGAGTGGTCTCAAAAGATGGTAGGACTCACCGAAAATGCCATTATTTGGTACCCTCATGGTTTGAACTTAGGGGATGCAATTACTAGTTGTGGAGATTTTCTGAATGTACCATTGATAGGGTCAAAGGATTGCATTAACTACAATCCCGTCCTAGAAGTGAGGCAATTGGGTTATCTTATCACATACAAGCCGGTTGACCGGTTGTTAGAAGGCTTTATGTTTCATGATATGGAAGACCCCATTATGTTGAAAAGGGTTATCCGAGCATGGGAAAACGTTTTCTTCAGGGGACAAGACAAAAGAAAAGGTGTTATAGGATATAAAGAACCCTATTACCAGTGGGTCATGAAGAGAAGTCAAGAGGTTAAGTTTCCATTCATCCTCGATCCTCCTACTCAACCTCCACCACCAGAACCTATCCCTATCTCCGTTAAAGAGGTGGAAGTACTAAGGGCTACTATAGCAAGACTTGGGCAAGAAAAAGAGGAGTTGCAGATAAGCCTTTAGCAAGTTTCAAATGAAAGGAATGAGGTGAAGTGGGAACTAGAGTGGAAAAAGGCTAAGCTAGAGGCAACTGAGGAAAAGGTTGATAAAGAGGAGCATAAGAGAAAGAAGGTGAAAGTAGGCATGGAACAAGCTGACCTTTGCTTAGAAACTATCAAAGAGCAGTTAAAACAGGTTGAGAAAGAATGCCAAAAGAATAAGCGGTGGTGGCTACGTGCAACAGAAGAAAAGAAAGAAGTTAGAGAGGCATTAGAGGCTAAGATACATGATCTTACTGTCTCCCTTCACAATTCTGAAGCCCAAGCGGAGAAAGAATGCCGACTTAAGGAAAGAGCCACCGAAGCTTCCCGAGTCACACCTATAACTTGGGCTGAGAAATGTCAAGAGGAAAAGGATGCCAGAGAATACGCTCAACATTGGAAGGACAAACTTGAAGCCTTCCATCAAGACTATGTGATATGGCTGAAGGAAAGAGAGAAAGTGATTGAGGATTACGATACATTCAAGAAAACTATTGACTTTTTGCAAAAGGACAAAGATGGGTACCATGCAAAGCTTAATGATTTGGTGGAATTATGTAATTGGCTAGCCCAAGATATGCCTTGAAGATTGAGAGAGGCAGTGGAAGCACTTGACCAAGACATCACACATCCCGCCGTGGTCGGTTTCATTATGATGTGTGAAGGAATGTTGAAGAGGTTCAAGTTTGAGTTGGAGGAACTTATAACACGAAAATCTGCTGTGTGATTTTTCCGTTTTTTCTTGTACTCAGTTTATGCTTTCTAAGAAGTTTAGTATTTGAGCTGTATTGGTTCGGGCTGTTATGCCTTTGTATTCCGTATTTTGACAAATTTAATGAATGAGGATGGTCCTCTCTTTTATTTCTTGGATTTATGTTTCTTCGAATGCTTAATAACGACAACCATTATGAATAATTCCATGGAAATAAAAGAAAAAGAAAAAAAATCTTTCTCATCTGCATGCATCTAACACATCACGCATTTCATTTCAAAAACTTACATAACCTTTTTACCCTCTATCTAGTAACACTGACTAATCAACACCAATACGAGACGCACAATAACTACAGGACGACATTGGAGCAAGTAGAGGCTAATCAGGCCACTATGAGGATATATATCACTGCTATCCAGGAGAAGATGGACCAATTACTCGAGACAATGCTGACAATCATCCAGAGAGAGAGAGGGTTGTGGAAGCAGAAGCTGGAATGAGGAAGAATGAAAGTCACATTAGCACGTCAGGGCTGGTCAATCAGGATGAGAGCTTCACTCATGCCAAGAAGAGCTTTGTTCATGCACCAGTAGGGAACAAAGGAGATGGAGATCATGTGGAGCCTTCTAAAGCATCTGCTCAACATGGGTATGAAGTGGGAGGAGATGATCCATACGACTCTTTTTACATACCAGATCCAACAAATCCTAAGGTTCTTCTAGATCCCGCTGCAGAAAGGCTTCACACTTTAGAGAAGAAAATCAAAGCTATATAGGGGAACAATATCTTTGGTTCCACTGCCATGAATATGCGATTGGTGTCAAATTTGGTCATACTGACTAAATTTAAAACTCTTGATTTCGAGAAATACAAGGGCCATACTTGTCCAAGAAGCCATTTAGTAATGTATTTTAGGAAAATGGCTTCCCATACTGAAAATGATAAGCTGCTCATACATGGTTTTTAAGACAGTTTAAGTGGGGCATCACTGAGGTGGTACATGAGTTTGGAGCAAGGGCGAATCCAGAGTTGGGAGGACTTAGCTGATGCTTTCCTTTGTTCAAAGAGTACGCCCAATGATGGAGAGAGTTGGTTATTGACCAGTCTCCAATTCTACTTGTTTTCTGACACTCATTCGGCATAATTTCACGAAGTCAATAACACATTAGTATACCTGTTTTGTCGTTCTATTTAGTAAATTAGATGTTTTGCATTGTTATTTCAATTTGTTGATTATATTTGGTTTGCATCGTTATACTCCATTTTATGTCTCATTGTGGTAGTTTTACTGGTTTCAGGTGTAAGCAAGAATGCCAGAGGGATCGCCAAGGGAATCAGACGTTCCGGGCCCTTCGGAAGAGGAATTTGGATGACACAGTAGCCCTGACACGGCCACCCGTGTTACTTAACACGGCCCGTGTCAAGAGAGGAGAGCCATGAGCATAAAACAAGGAGATGACACGGGTGCCCGTGTCAGCTGACACGGCCCGTGTCAACCTCCCTGGAAGGGGCGTGTCAAGCATTGGTGGCCAGACAACCAACATGGCCTGTCGTGTTGCTTGACACGGCCAATGTTGGCTTGGACACCTCATTTTCCAGTTTTTGCTGTATTTTGACATAGATGATCCCGAAGGGCATTTTGGACTTTTGCTACATCAAATTAGTGATCAGGAACTATTTAGGGGATTTTTGAATATGGAGAAGATAACTTTTTCACGATTATAGATTTGGTACGATAAAGATTGAAGCGGTCAAAAGTGGCGAAGAACGGAGATCCTTCAAGAGCGGATGCGATTGAAGATCAACGGAATTCCCTTACTTTTGTAATGTCTAAATCTTATTTGATTAATATGAGAGGCTAAACCCCCCAATGCCAGGGGGTGTCCCTGAATTGATCGTGTAATGACTCTGAATTGATAATTTCCTTAATATATGATGTTTATTGTTTATTTCATTGTGCAATGTTCGTAATGCTTTCTTTATCAGAAAAATTAGGATTGTTATATTGTTAACAATCAGCAGGATTGTAATTGTTAAGGTTTTTGTACAGTGAAACCATAGTAGATATCACCTAGGACTAGGGATACCCTATGGTTACCGATTTATTCTTGTTAATTTGTAATTGCTTGGTTTCATCATAATCGCCTAAGGACTTAGAGATTAGATTGAATGACCCAAGGTTTCCCTCTGAGGTCTTAGGGGGAAATATTGTTAAGATCCGGTAATTGAAACATTTTTCATTATTAAGGAGATATACACTCAAGGGTCATTGCAGGAGATATTCATACACCATCCTTCGCACATTATTATAAACTATGAAAAGATTTATTCTGTTTTACTTTCTCTTACAGTGACTTTTTACAAAACCCCAACTATCTGTTTTGTTCAATTGAGTAACAATTGCCACTTATATTGTTGCACAATCCTCGAGATCGATCTTTGGGAAACATCCCTATTATTACTACATTGGAAAAATAGTACACTTGCTATTTTCCCAATTAAGTTTTTGGAGCCGTTGTCAGGGATTGCCAAATATAAAGTTTAAATTATCTCAATTAAAATTTCGTTGCTCTACAACTAAAATTTATTTTCCGTTATTTTAATAATTTATTTCAATTATATAAACTAATTTGTGTCTGATATTTGTATGCTAGGTAAGGCCTCAACTGATTTTCCTTTTGATGCAGAAATCGAGAGAACCTTGCGGGAAAGACTCAGACAAGCTCGACTGGCTAGATTGGAATCAGAAGAAGAACAGTCTTCCAGTCATTCAAGTTCAGATTCGGGTTCAGAAAGAGAGATCAAAACAATGGTAGATAATCGACCGCCACCAAAAAGACTGTTGGGTGACTACGGAGGTGCAAATGCACCAACCGGCAGATTAACTATTGTCAACCAACCAGTGAACGTGGCTAATTTCCAGTTACATCTGAGTACTATTAATCAGCTTGAAAGGAAGCATTTCACTAGAAAGGTAAATAAAGATGAAAACAAGCATTTACAGAGGTTCTGACCATGAGCAACACTCTAAAATTGATGGTCACACCGAAGAAGCTAAGAAATTGAGAATGTTCCCGTTCACCTTAGCGGAAGAAGCCGAAGAATGGTTCTATTCTCTACCTGCCGGTAGCATCACATCTTGGGAAGAAATGGAAAAGGACTTCCTGAATGAGTATTTTCCAGCGTCGGTTTTTCTACGGAAGAGGTATGAAATTATGAATTTTAAGCAGAAGGACGGGGAAACTTTGGGAGATGCTTACAAGAGATTCAAGAGAGTCATGGTCGCCTTCCCAACTCATAATATGGATATGACCGAACAGATGTAGATGTTTGTGAATGGTCTCAAAATAAAGACCAAACAATTGATTGATACCGCAGCCGGTGGCTCCACAAATGTTTCAACAGCCACCAGTATCAAGAAGATCATTGAAGCTATTACTGCTAATGCGCACTTGGAGTTATACGATAAATGTCAAAGCAAACCAGAAGGGGTTATAGATTTAAAGTTGGAAACCAATAAAATTCGTATTGAAGATACTATAGTTGTGGAAGTTAAGAAGAAGCTGAAGGAGATGAATATAGGTACCCAACAGGTGGCACAGGTCCAACCGGGTCCTACTGTCTGTTGTGAAATTTGTAATGGTCCGCACAAAACTGTATATTGTTTTGCAACTCCTCAACAAGTGAAGGAAATCGAATTTTTGAAGCAGAATAATCCTTATTCTAACACGTACAAACCGGGTTGTTAGAATCATCCCAACTTCTCATGAAAAGACCAAAAAGGGACCGCTCCTCAACACGGTCAATACCAAACTCAATATCAACAGCAGCAACAACAACAAGCCCTTAAGAAAGCTGATTGGGAGATTGCCATTGAAAGAATGGCAGCTCATAATGTTCAATTTCAAGAAGAAACCCGGAACAATCAGAAAAATACCACATCATCCATAAAAAATCATGAAGTCCAAATGGGTCAAATCGCTCAGCAATTAGCCTTGAGTTCTCAAGCACAAGGTGCTCTACCTAGTGCAACTATGACAAATCCTAAAGAGCATAATAATGTGAGTGTTGTGACAACAAGAAGTGGTAAAGCTGAAGAAGTAGTCGAGAAGGTGGATGAAGAGGAAGATCAATTGATCGAAGTGGATCTTGAGATCAAAGAAAATGAAGCTGTAACGGAAGAAGTGGTAGCACTGAACCAGTAGTGAAAGAAAAAGTCATTGAGCCTAAGCCGGTTGTTAAGCTTCCCTTTACCACCAGAAACAAGAAAAAGGGACAACATGAGAAAAACTTTGAAAAGTTCCTAGAGTTATTCAAGAAGCTTGAGATTAACATTCCGCTGTTGGAGGCACTTGAACAAATGCCTACTTATGCCAAGTTCATGAAGGACATCATTTCGAAGAGGCGTACCGCCGACACCAACCCAATTATTCTAACCGAAACTTGTAGTGTTATTTTGCAGGGTATGAAGATTCCAATAAAGAAGAAAGATCAGGAGCTGTCACCATCCCTTGTACTATTGGAGATAGGTCATTTAACAAAGCTCTTATTGATCTAGGATCTAGTGTGAGTCTCATGCCGTTATCCATTTACAAGAAGCTTGGTATAAGGGTTGTGCAAGATACCAGAATGACACTCCAATTCGCCGATGATTCGGTCAAGAAACCGTATGGTATTGTTGAAGATGTTCTGGTGAAAATTGACAAGTTTGTATTTCCGGTGGATTTTGTAATTCTAGAAATGCCGGAAGATGAAGAGATCCCTCTCATTCTTGGGAGACCCTTTTTAGAGATGGGAAGGTGCTTGATCAACAAAGAAGAATGGACCATGACGTTGAAGGTTTATGATGAGGAATTAAATATCGATGTTCGAAACACCATGAGGTACAAGGATGATATTTGTACCAGTCATACTATAGAGGTTTTGGATCAGGTGATGACGTATGATAGTCCTTTGAATGCACCACAGTCACCTTTGGAAAGAGTGTTGAATTTGTCCATTTTCGACCGTGATAAAGAAGTTGACAACGAGGAATCCGAAGTGCCAACCTTGCTATATGCACAACCCCCTTGGAAAGGATCTCGACCACACCGGTTGGAGGATTTACGACTACCTCAAACTAGTAAGGAGGATGAAGAGCCAAAGAAGGGAACGAAGTTGAAACAACTTCCTGAGAATCTCAAATATGTCTTTCTCAATTCTGAAGGAAAATGTCCTGCTATCATAAACTCGAGCCTAAAGATTATCCAAGAAGAAAAGCTCATCCAAGTCCTGAAAAAATACAAAAATGGTATTGGATGGGAATTTGAGGATTTGAAAGGTATTAGCCCTATTGTGTGCATGCATAAAATTCTCATGGAAGAAGACCATAAACCAGTAGTCCAACCGCAAGGAAGACTCAACCCAGCACTGAAAGAAGTAGTTCGGAAAGAGGTGGTGAAATTATTAGACGCAAGTCTTATATATCCTATTTCTGACATCCCTTGGGTGAGCTCGGTGCATGTTGTCCCTAAGAAAGAGGGACCGCAATAATAAGGAATGAAAAAAATGAGTTAATCCTTACTCAGACAATTACCGGGTGGCGCATTTGCATTGACTACAGAAGGTTGAACACAACAACAAGGAATGACCACTTCCCATTGCCATTTATTGACCAAATGTTGGAAAGGTTAGCCGGACATGATTACTACTATTTTCTAGATGGATACGCTGGGTATAATCAGATTGCAATTGCTCTGGAAGACCAAGAAAAGACAGCGTTCACATGCCCGTATGGTGTGTTTGCATACTGAAGAATGACATTCAGGTTGTGTAATGCTCCAGCCACCTTCCAACGCTGCATGACTTCCATCTTCGCTGACATGCTCGAAAAGCATATGGAAGTCTTCATGGATGAATTTTCGGTCTTTGGATCCTCATTTGATATCTGTTTAACTAATGTCTCTCTTGTTTTAGACAGGTGCCAGAAAATAAACTTAATTCTGAACTGGGAGAAATGTCACTTCATGGTGCGAGAGGGGATAGTGTTGGGTCATAAAATTTCCTACAAGGGAATTGAAGTTGACCAAGCAAAGGTGGAAGTGATATCTAAGCTCCCACCTCCTGTTAATGAGAAGGTATCAGGAGTTTCTTAGGACACGCAGGTTTTTACCGCAGGTTCATAAGAGATTTCTCAAAAATCGCAAAACCGCTGACCACTCTATTGGTTAAGGATAAGGCATTTATGTTCGACAAAGAATGAACCACGACCTTTGAGACATTGAAGAACAAGTTGATTTCAACACCAATTGTTATTGCCCCAGATTGGTTTATTCCGTTTGAGATCATGTGTGATGCTAGTGATATTGCTGTAGGGGTAGTCCTAGGACAACGAAGAGAGAAGTTACTACATGTCATTTACTATGCTAGTCACGTGTTGAACCTTGCACAGATGAACTATGCAACTACTGAGAAAGAGTTGTTGGCCGTGGTTTATGCATTTGACAAATTCAGGCAATACTTGTTAGGATCGAAGGTTTTCGTTTATACTGACCATGCCGCTTTGAAATATTTGTTTGCTAAACAAGACTCTAAGCCAAGGCTTCTCAGGTGGATCTTACTCCTCCAAGAATTTGATGTAGAGATTAGGGACAAAAGGGTTTGTGAAAACATAGTGGCGGATCATTTATTCCGAATGTCACAAATTGAAGAAACAAAAGAAAAGAGACTGATAAAGGATGAGTTTGCTGATGAAGACATCCTCACTGTTATCGGTATCCCTTGGTTCACAGACTACTCAAATTATTTAGTGGAGGGTGTTATCCATAACGATTTTGATTCAAACAAAAAGAAAAAGTTTGTTCATGATTGCAGGTTCTACTTGAGGGATGACCCATTCCTATACAAGAGAGGAGTGGATGGGCTGGTCAGAAGATGCGTCCCAGAGGAGGAACAAAGGGATGTACTTAGAGCCTGTCATGACTCGGATTATGGGGGACACTTCAGTGATGACAAAACAACGACTAAAGTCCTTCAGTCAGGTCTATATTGGCCTACACTCTTCAAATATGCCCAAGACATCGTCAAAGAATGCGACAAATGTCAAAGAACGAGGAATATTTCTAAGAGAAATCAAATGCCACAAAATGCTATGTTGGAAGTTGAATTGTTTGATGTATGGGGAATAGACTTCATGGGGCCGTTTCCACCGTTATTTGGGAAGAATTACATCTTGGTAGCAGTAGACTATGTATCAAAGTGGGTGGAAGTGGTGGCATTGCCCACCAATGACTCTAAAGTGCTTGTGACCTTTTTGAAGAATAATATCTTTTCGAGATTTGGGGTGCCGAGAGCACTTATCAGTGATGAAGGTACTCACTTTTTTAAATAAACTGATGGGGAATCTTCTGAAAAAATATAATGTTAAACACAAGATCGCCACTCCGTATCACCCTCAAATGAGTGGCCAGGTCGAAGTGTCCAACAGGCAGATAAAGCAAATACTGGATAAGACTGTTTGCGCATCTAGGAAAGACTGGGCGATAAAGTTAGAAGATTCACTATGGGCATACATAACGGCATTCAAAACGCCCATATGTATGCCTCCATATCAGTTAGTTTATGGTAAAGCTTGTCACTTTCCACTAGAGTTAGAGCATAAAGCATTTTGGGCATCCAAATTCTAAAATTATGATATGGCCAAAGCAGGTGAATCCCGAATCCTTCAGCTCCACGAGTTAGAGGAGTTTCAGAATCAAGCATATGAGAATGTCAAACTCTACAAGGAGAAGACAAAAAAATGGCACGATCAGAAGCTACAGAGAAATGAGTTTGTCGAGGGACAACTGGTGCTCTTGTTCAACTCCAGATTAAAGCTCTTTCCAAGAAAGTTGAAATCCAGGTCGTCGGGTCCGTTTTGGTTCACAGAGTATTTCCCCATGGAGCAATAGAACTTAAAAATCTAAGTAATGGGGATACATTTAAGGTAAACGGACAAAGGTTTGAAACATTACTACAAGGGGCAGGAAAGTGGTCTGATCGATAATGTTCGTCTCAGAGGATAAGAGAGACGACTGTTGAGCCATGTGACGTTAAATGCAGCGCTTCGTATGAGGCAACCCATGCGGTTTTATTCTAATTATTTCAGTGTTTGGTGTGTTTCCAATTGTTATTTGTAGGTTCTCAGGTAAATTGCACAGTGCATAAGAAAAGGTTTGAGCCAAACTCATAGAAGACAGTTGGAAAACAGCGCAAGGGAAAATAGAGAAAAAGTCAAGTTTTTTGGAAAAAACAGGGCCCTGACACGGCCTGTGTCAGGCTAGGTATTGAGGAAGCTGATTTTTCCAATAGGCTGACACGGCCGGTCGTGTTAGCTGACACGGCCCGTGTCAGATCTACTGGAGGTGTAGGCAAAAACCAGTGGCGTGACACGGCCGCCCGTGTCACGGGACACGACCTGTGTCAAGCTGAACGGTCATATTTTTCAAATTTTGGATTTTTTGGATTATGTAGACCCCACCCGGATTTTCCACCACTTAAACTCATTTTACCCTCAATTAACCCATTACACCTGATTTTCTCACCTTCCCTCTCCCATTTTCACCAAACCTTTCTCCTTCCTCCATTTTTTTTCAAAGTTCTTCATAACCTCACCAATAAAAAGCTCACAACTTTTCCGCATTACTCCGTCCAAATGACCGACACCCTTCACAAAAGTTGCTCTACTCTTCATCCTCTACAAGGCCACGGTAATCGTTTTTCCTTTTTCCATACCTTATTTTTGGGTCATAAATTTTTGTTGCAGGAATCAATCATGCTGTCGAAGCGAATTTCTAAAGGGAAGCAAATTGAAGTTGAATCATCGAGGCCTCGAAAACGGACCATCCGTCATGATAATTCGCACGATATAATCTTTGATAACCTGAAGCACGAACAAATGTACTCTTCTCACGTTAAATGTAATATAACACCGATAAGGTACTGTAAGACCCCAATTTTGACCCTAAGATCCCTCATACAATTTCATCATATGCATTAGCATTGGGATCATACCTTGGCATCCTCCTTATCCCTCTTTCATTGGGTTTGTTTTGGGAGAGATCACCAAGCACTATGTGATTGTATCATACTTGCATTTTATCATTTCACTAACCAAAATACCAAAAATATGTCTTTGTATTTGCCTAACTTTTTGTAGGTAGGGTATGATCCTCATTAATCTATCAAGTCCACACATAGGGTTTGAGACCCTCATGGCTAAAAGAACAACCAAGGATTAATTCACAATATCTCAAAGCATCATATATGAGTCCCAATGATCTCTATATGTTATATTGATCAAGTTTTCTTCAAGAGTTTGGAGGTAATTTGCCTTGGAAACCCTAGTTTGACTGGGTATCTTGAGTAACTTCTCCAACAAGCTATCTCACCAATTGATAAAATTTCTCAAGGGATACTTCAAAATTAATAATCTTATGCATATATGATCTACCATGAGCCTAGAAAGTCAAGAGAATTGAAGGTTAGCAAGTTGGTTGATGGTGGTTGGCTATATGAATTCATCTGATCAAAACTGAGTCTCCCTAGATCCTATCTCCTACAATTTTCACCATATGAAAATGATTCTAAGAGCATAGTTACTCTAAATGACCCTATAAACAACTTTAATGTTTATACCTAGAGCTAGATTTTGCTTGGAAAATCATTTTCTATGTTGAAACATTATAGGTCATTTTGTCTAAACCCTAATTTGAAAGTCAACTTCCTAGGGCCATTACTTGCTCAATTTTTATGCGATGAAAGATTTCTAAGTTGAAAAATCAAATTATAGATGTCTACATTAACTTTGATGTTTGGAGTAAGATCTAATTCAACTTTTATGAGCATGTGATATGAGGATACATTATAGGTCATTTTTGACCTATACCATTGAACAAGTGATTTTCTTCAACTTCAAAAATGCATAACTCTATCATTCTAAATCCAAATGACATGAAATTGGTGACCATTTTGAAGGTCTTTGAAAGAGATACAACTTTGATAAACACACGTTTCTCATTTGAAGCTCACATAAAAAGTTAAGCAAGGTGGAATATTGAGATAAACACACCATGATCCAAGTTCCAAATGAAAAAGTGTCCAACATAAAAGTTGTTCCCCTTGATCTAAGCTTTCCAAAGAACCCAAGTTCATGCATTTTGCATAGAATTGCTAAGGATGCGCATGTCTTCAACAGGTCTGCATGATTGGAAGAAATCAAATGTCAAAAATCATATTTCACATTGCCTTGACATCCAAGCCTCATTTGAACTTCAGAATGATTATACAAGGATCAAATTGGATTGCATGGGCCTGTACATGCCCATGCAAGCTTGTGCATCCCAATGTCCAAATTTAACAATTTTTCAAGTGTGCAAATATCAGTCCCAATTGCTATAAATACAGGCCCTTGGAGCTCAATTCAAAGACACCTTGCGCGCCAGCTTTGCCCCCCAATTGAAACCCTCACATTTCAAAGGAAAACCTGAGAATTTTCAACTTGAAAATTGAGTTTGAATCTCACTGTTTGGAGATTCAGAAACTCCAGGATCCAAAGCTTTGTACCATTGCCAAACCTCTCCTGCAAGCTTCTCAATTGTGATCAAATCAAGGTTGAAGCAAGCAAGATCCATTTCTGCACAACATTGAAGGTAAATTTCAGAAAACTTCTTCTCTTCGATTCTCACACAATTCTCATTAATTCTCTTGAATCTTTGGTTGTCTGAAGTCCTACCAATGTAGGAATGAAGATTGAGTTGCTTTGAGGTCAAATCGAAGCAACTCAGTTGTCACACCTCAAAATTCAACTCATCATATCTTTTTATATATTTGGAGTTAGTTGAAATTGAGGTCAGATTTGTGCTATACGCCATATTTTCTTTCAAATCATGTCCTCCTTTTTCATATTGGTGATGGTTGAGGGTGGACCAGTCTAGTGAGGTCCATCGGAGAAGAAAATCGGAGCTCTGACTCCGGCAGTGTGTTGGCACATCTCCCAGCGACATGATCCATTCAAATTGTTTTAATCTTAGGCGTTGGTTTTGATTACCATGCGTGTGGCGTGCTGACTAGGTTCCACCATGGAACGCGCGCGCTGATCCACTTGATCTGCCACCTCAATTAATGAGGGAGATCAAGTGGCTCACGTTTTTTTGATTTTTTGATTTTTGTTTTAATTCATTCGATTTTCATTAATTCATATTAATTTTAATATTAATCCAAAAAATATGAGAGTTTCACCAAAAAATTTAAAATAATTTCCTCTTTCATATTCTGAATTAAAATAACTTTTTGGATCATTATTAATATTTTTCATTTTTTAATTGATTTTGTGATTATTTTTAATTATTTAAAAATACTTTTAAGTCTTTAAAATTCTGAAATTTTTTCTCGAAGGTCCTTTGACCTTGTTTGACCTATGATAAATCTCATGACCATTTCTTTGGTGTTTTGATGAGGTTTTAGGAATTTAACAAACCATATTTAATTTAAATGCATTATTTTAGTATTTTTAAATTGAATAAATGCCAAATAATTGTGTTGACCTCTTGTGATGGTTTGTGTATGTTTGACTTGTGTTGTTGGGCCTTGGTCAATGTTGATTTGACTTTGCTAGGTTAATATCATCGGATTTAGGGGATTGATGGAATGTACATTCCATCTCCCAAAATGAATGAATGAAATTAATTTGGTAAAAGTCCTCCTTTGATCAATTTGAGTTATGATCCATTCCCCTCCCTCTTCATCTATTTCCCATTCTTTATGCATCCATTTCATTTGGCCTATGATGTCTCTAAATCCTAAGGCTAGTTGATTGTAAAATCAACATAAGTATGGATGAGATTAGGCCACCTATTTTGCATATTATTTTTTGTGTGTGGTATGTTTCATGAGCATAGTTCATTATACTATGTCTCTAACATGCATTAACACCAAAATTCTATTGCCCGACCTCAAATAGTTGTGACTTCTATATAAGTCGAATTACGGTTGCTTAATATAGCGCTAAATTTTTGACACAAAAGGCATATCAATCTAGTTAGTGAGATTGTAAGTCTCCCCTCTTTCATGGTATTGTGTGGAAACTTGGTCTTTTTTCCTTCCTTTGGAAGATGTCTTGGCTCAAGGATCCATGCTTGTGATAAGTGGGTTGAGTGTTCTCCAAAGAATGACTTAAAACAAAAGCAAAAGAAAAACAATACTAACTTCTAACTTATTAACAACTAACATTTAATTTCAAGTCCTTTATTTTAATGTACTTTAATTTTTAAGTTCTATTCATTTGCCATTATTCATACCGTTCTAATTGTTTATGTTAATGCCATTTTCACTTTGTCCACTTGGACCATATTGTGTGATATATCTTGTTTGTGTATATTTTGTTTGTTTGTATGGTCTTTGACCATTAATATACATAATAAGAAACAAAAAAAACCCTAAAAAGACTATTGTGTGGACTGTTGGTTTGATCTTGCACAATTGGACTTAGAATCTAGGCAACATTCCTATGCTAAAGGACTTGGCCAATCCCAACTTTTGTGAAACCAAGTGCTTGAAATTTGAAACTTCATCTAATACATCTTTGAATATCCCTTTGAGTTCATCTGCAACATGATCACTATGAAGCTGTTATTTTGAACCTGTGACTTATGGAATTCATCTGCTACATGGGCTAAGTTGAAAGACATCATGGAGTGGCTAAGGCTTGGATGGGGCTATCTTGATTTGATGCCTTGCTCTTCAAGATAATATTTTATGCATTATTTGTGGCTTGATTCTAATATTCAAGGGAATTTGGGATTTCTATAAGACATTCTTGTCTATTGGATTGCTACCCATTGGTCAGATCTTTTCAACTCTTAACTTTTAATTTTGTGCATAGGATTAGTCTCTTCATCTCCTCCCCACTTCTTTAATTTTAGAATCTCTCCCTCCTTTTTAAAAAAATTATTCTTTGCTTGAACTAGTTTTGTTCTAAACTTTAACCATTTTGCAAACTAGAATCTTTGGCCTTATGCCATTGCATTTTCAAACTTATTTTCTTAATCAAACTTGTAAATAGACTTAATTATACTTGACCTAAACTTTCAAAAGCCAAAAAGAACTAACTCATTCAAACCATCTTTTAGGCCTTTGTGCCTTTCAAACTTAATTTTTGTTAAAAACAATGCATCCACTTTGAAATTTGTATCACAAACTATGAGGTTTTGATCCCTCATTTTTATGATGGTACGTAGGCACAAGTCCGAAGGTCTTGTCAAACAAAAAAATATAATTGATGAATTCTTTTCTCATCCCCCCATTCTATTTGTTTGTAAACATCCTTTTGTACAAAACACATATGCACACAAGAAAGGGCTCCCTAGGAGTACCTAGGACACTTTGGGTGCTAACACCTTCCCTCTGAGTAACCAACCCCCTTACCTGTAATCTCTGACATTTTATTAGTTTTAATTTGAAAACTTCTTACTTTTGGGTTTTGTTCTTACTTTTCCCTTTTCCCTTGGAAACAATAAAAGCGCGATGGCGACTCTTGTTATTTGGTGTCTAGCTTATCCATAACTTGATGATCATGAATTTACCGCTACAGAAAATAAGTGGCGACTCTGCTTGGGAGTAGTCTCCAGTGGGTTTAGCCTACTTTTTTGTGTGTATATAATTGTATATATGTGATGAATGTATATTTATTTGTGTGATATAATCTGCTTGTTGTGCTTGGTGATCTCTGAGTGGTGAGATAAGTTCTAACCCGAACTTGAGTGCAATTAAGATAGGAGGATGGTATAGTCATGTTCGACTTGTGTGGAGTAGTCCTTAACAAGTTGGCTTGAGATCCGTCTGCTCAGCGGAGACTCTTTTGGATTTGGAAATGTCATACAAGTATTTATGGTTAGGCATTACTATCTCTAATTTGGGTCCGAGAAACTGAGGGCCGTAGAACATTTACCCCTCTTGGCCTATTTAGGACGTAGTGCGGAGACTGTTCAAGTGTAGACTTGATAACAGTTGTTACGCAATACTACACTTAGACGAGTTTCTCTTGAGAATATTATGGGTCGGTGAGTCAATCATCTTTACCTTTAATATACGATAGATGGAATTAAGACTCTGGGAACTTTTTAGAATATGATCTACAAGTTTTTGTCTTTAGTTCACTCCTTTGGGATGGTTCTTACCCAGACTCCATGCTCATGACTTACAACAAACCCTTGATTCTTGGTTGATCCAATCAAGTCTTGTCAATATCAATGGAACTTGGGTGTTGATAAGGTGTAAACCATAATCCACCAAAATGGATGATTGATCTTGACAATGACTTGATTCATCCCTTGACCTTTGTTTGCCTTGTGTGTGATCCCTTATTTCTGATTGTTGCATTCATACATTCATATGCATCATAACATTCATCACACAAAAATTTCAAGGAACTGAGGTATTATTTGCAAATATTTTCAGACCATGGATTATGGACGAAGGAACACTAAGAAGTACAGTTTCAGATGTCCCGACTTGAAAGAGTTAAAGAATCTAGCATCTTTTGTATTAGATCCCTTGGACTTCAAACAACGCCATGAGAAGCTTCTACATATCTTATCTTCTGATGTGGTTGAAGGACTCCTGAGTGTGCTAGTGCAGTTCTATGATCCTCTCTATTGTTGCTTCACTTTCCCAGATTATCAGCTTGTGCCTACATTGGAGGAGTATGCCCATCTCTTCGGGATACCTGTTTCTAGCAGGGTGCCTATTAGTGGATTGGAAGAGATTCCCATATCTCATCTTGTTACTGAAGCTCTTCACTTGAAGAAGTCTGAGATAGAGGCTCATTGGGTGAAGAAAGGAGGTTTATTTGGGTTTCCATCTGATTTCCTCATCAAGGAAGCTACTTCTTTTGCTCAAGCCGGTAGTGTGGACGCTTTTGAAGCTATCTTTGTGTTTCTCATTTATGGATTAGCTTTGTTCCCTAGGATTGACGGTTTTGTTGATGTTAACACCATTAGACTTTTCTTAATTGGGAATCCTGTGCCTACTTTATTGGGTGATATGTATTTCTCTTTGCATCTAAGGAATTCTAAGGGTGGAGGGACTATTGTCTGTTGCATTGCTCTTCTATACAAGTGGTTTATTTCGCACTTGCCTCAGGCACCTGCTTTTATGGAGAACAAACAATGTCTACGGTGGTCTCAGAGACTTATGTCTCTCACTAATGATGATATAGTTTGGTATGATCCGTATTTGAGCAGTTTGGAGATTATTGATTGTTGTGGTGAATTCTCTAATGTGCCTCTCATTGGTACACAAGGAGGAATCAACTACAACCCTGCTTTGGCTCGTCGTCAACTTGGGTTCCCCTTGAGAGACAAACCTAATAACACTTTGTTAGAAGGTCTTTTCTATCAAGAGGGTAAAGATCCCCAACATTTGAAGCAGAAGATTGTGCATGCTTGGCATAATGTGCATAGGAAGGGAAGATTCGAGCTTGGTTTACGCAATTGTGTAGCTTTGGAAGCATACACTCTTTGGGTGAAGAAGAGAGCTTTTGAGTTGAAGATGCCATATCCTTGTGAGAGACCTATATCTATGGTTGTGGTTGAGCCATTAACTCTCCCTATCTAAGATGTAGAGGAGTTGGAAGACGCACTCGCCAAGATGAAGCAAGAGAAGGATATGTGGGAAGAGCGTTTTCATGCTTTGAGCAAGAATCATGAAAAGTTACAGTTGGAGTCTAAGGACAAAGATGCACTTATTGAGCTACTTGAAGACCGAGTGACAAAGAGACAGAGAGAGCCGGAGGTTTCATCTTCTAGCATGCCTCATCCTTCCATTGCTTGGAAGAAGATTATTGATCAGCTTGTCCTCGAGAATACTCAGATGAAGGCTTCTTTTGAGACTGAGATTCGACGCATTCGAAGGAAGTACGCACCTTTAGCCAGATCTTCTGACGTTGTTAGGGATCCTTAGGATGACTAGTCTCCTTTTCTCTTGTATTTTTCATTTGGTTTCTACCACATTCATCTCTAATGTGTCCATACCCATCACATTCATGGCACTGAACTCCTTTTCCTTCTTTGGACTTTTCATCAGATCTTGTTCTTCTTCCAGCATTATTGGACCTACTGATGTCATATGAGATGTTCTTGACATTAGACTTAGACCTTACATCCATCTTTTTCAGAAGTTTGTTAAACTGTCTCCCCAGTAATGCTACATCATTTGCCAGATCTCTTCATCAGTATCTTGACCACTTTCTTCTTCTTTCTCTTCAGTGTTTGACATGAAGGCTATGCTTTTGACTTTCTTTTCAGATCCATCACACATTCCCAACTCAAATGTTTGGAGGGATCCAATTAGATCATCCACCCTCATATTGCAAATGTCTTGAGATTCTTCAATGGTTGTCACTTTCATGGCAAACCTTTTAGGAAGTGACCTGAGTATTTTCCTCACTAGTTTTTCATCTGACATATTCTCACCCAGGGCTCCAGAGGCATTAGCAATGTCAAGGATATTCATATGAAAGTCATGAATATTTTCATCTTCTTTCATCCTCAAATTTTCAAACTTGGTAGTGAGCAGCTGCAATCTAGACATCTTCACTCTAGAGGTGCCTTCATGAGTGGTTTTGATAATATTCCAAGCATCTTTAGCCACCTCACAGTTGTTCACCAGTCTTAAGATGTTCTTATCAACCCCATTGAATATAGCATTCAATGCTTTAGAGTTTCCAAGGGCTAGTTCATCCTCCTCCTTGGTCCATTGTTCCTCAGCCTTCTTATCAGTTATCACTTCTCCTTCCTTAGTAATAACTGGATGTTCCCAGCCTGTTAGAACAACCTTCCAAGCCTTATTATCCCAAAGATTTCTGGAAGGCTACCATTCAAGGTTTCTAGTAGTCATAGTTAGATCCATCCAGAATTGGTGGTCTGTGAATAGATCCTCCGTCTCTATCCATAGTACCAGAAAGTAACGTCCCTAGATCTCACCCAGAACCAGAGCAGGATGCCTGCTCTGATACCAATTGAAATTCTGGTATCAGATATGTGATGTCGAAGGTAATGTCACGACACTAATATCTGAACAATATAAACAAGATAAAAGATAAAAAACAGTAATACAAGTGACAAGAGCAATTGTTAACCCAGTTCGGTGCAAACTCACCTAAGTCTGGGGGCTACCAAGCTAGAAAGGAAATCCACTAAATAGAATTAGTTCAAAGACTCTCAGTAAACAACTTCAAGTTACAGTCTTTTCACCTAATCTCGACCCGTGTGATTTCTATCTATGAACTCTTAGATATGAGATCCTACTCACTCCCCCTCAATCACAGCAGTTGTTCGTTCTAGGTGTTGGCAGCAATTTTGGTAAAACCAAGAGTGTTCACAAGATGTCACATGTGATGTCTTAACATAAGATATCTTGTACCTGCTTGATGTTTAAAATATAATTATGCAGGACTGTTCCAGGAGGTCAGACCCGATGTCATGACATCTGTATACAGAACATTCAGTCTGAATGTTATGTATTATGTGATTGTGCTTTTAATGGCAATCTGTGTATGATTGATGAGTTAATTGAACACGTTATCAATCAGTGATTACAACGTGATTAACTTATTTTCCAAAGAGATCTAATCAACTGTCATGAGAAGATTTAAATGGAAAATAGTTTTAGGGTTTTATGATGTCCAAGCCCAGCCAAATGCTTCTATAAAAAGGACATGGAAAACCTAATTTGATATACAAGAAATACAGAACGAAATATTGAGAGAGAATAAGGGTTTTAGTCTTGTGTGATCATGTGAATTGTAAGCCATTCAATTCATCCATAGATGATTGAATTGGTCTGATTTTTGAGTTGTAATTTGTCATTCTAAGCTTTTAAGCATGAGTGTGTGTCTACTTGATTGAAGCTTCTAAGTAAGATCAAGTGTGTGTCTTTGAGTAGTGTCTTCTTTTCATTGTAATTCTTGTTTAATATCACTGGTGTGATTGAGGGGGAGTGAGTGGGATCTCATATCTAAGAGTTTTTAGGTAGAAGACACACGAGTGTAGATTTAGGTGAAAAAGACTGTAACTTGTGTTGTTTACTGAGAGTCTTTGAACTGATTCTATTTTAGTGGATTTCCTTCCTGGCTTGGTAGCCCCCAGACGTAGGTGAGTTTGCATCGAACTGGGTTACCAATTACTTGTGTCTCTTGCATTACTGTTCTTTATCTGTATCTTATTTGTATTGTTCAGATATTAGTGTCGTGACATTACCTTCGACATCTCATATCTGATACCAGATTTCAATTGGTATCAGAGCAGGCATCCTGCTCTGGTTCTGGGTGAGATCTAGGGACGATACTTTCTCGTACTATGGAGAGAGATAGAGGATCTGTTCACAGGCCACCTATTTTGGATGGATCAAACTATGACTACTAGAAACCTTGAATGGTATCCTTCCTAAAATCTCTGGATAATAAGGCTTGGAAGGCTGTGTTAACAGGTTGGGAACATCCAGTAGTTACTAAGGAAGGAGAAGCTACAACTGATGAGAAGCTTGAAGAACAATGGTCCAAGGAGGAGGATGATCTCTCCCTTGGAAATTCTAGAGCATTGAATTCTATATTCAATGGAGTAGACAAGAATATCTTCAGATTGGTAAACAACTGTGAGGTGGCTAAAGATGCTTGGGACATTCTCAAGACCACTCATGAAGGAACCTCTAGAGTGAAGATGTCTAGATTGCAGCTGCTCACTACCAAGTTTGAAAATTTAAGGATGAAAGAAGATGAAAATATTCATGAATTTCATGTGAATATCCTTGAAATTGGTAATGCCTCAGGAGCTCTGGGAGAGAAGATGTCAGATGAAAAATTAGTAAGGAAAATACTCAGGTCATTCCCTAAGAGATTTGCTATGAAGGTGACAGCCATAGAAGAGTCTCAAGATATCTCAAATATGAGAGTTGATGAGCTAATTGGATCCCTCCAAACATTTGAGATGGGAATGTGTGATGGATCTGAAAAGAAAGCCGAAACATAGCCTTCATGTCAAACACTGAAGGGGAAGAGGAGGAAGGTGGTCAAGATATTGATGAAGATCTGGAAAATGATGTAGCAATGCTGGGAAGACAGTTCATCAGACTTATGAAAAAGATGGATGTAAGATCTAAGGCTAATGTCAAGAACATCACATCTGACATCAGTAAATCCAACAATATTGGAAGAAGAACAAGGTCAGATGAAAAGCCCAAAGAAGGAAAGGGAGTTCACTGCCATGAATGTGATGGGAATGGATACATTAGAACTGAATGTGGGACCTACCTCAAGAAATAGAAGAGGAGTATTGTTGCCACTTGGTCTGATGGAAGTGAAACAGAAGAGTCTGCAAATCTTGTGACTGCCTTGACTGGAAGATGGGGTTCTGATGAAGATTCAAGTGATGATGAAGTAACCTTTGAAGAGTTGGCCACTACCTACAGAGAGCTGTGTCACAAAAGTGCAGAAGTGTGTAGACAAGTTAAAAGCCAGAAGAAAGTGATAGCACAACTGGAGAATGAGAAGGCAGAACATATGGAAACCATCTTCAAGTTGAAGATTGAAGCTGTATTCTTGAATTCTAAACTGGATGAGATGACCAAGTATGTAAGAATGCTAAACAATGGATCTGACACATTAGACAAAATTCTCCAGACTGGTCACATAACAGGAGACGAATTTGGCATTGGGTTCAACGAATCTAAGGCTGAGTGCAGTTACACTAGTGGCAAACCTAAATCCAAACCTAAGTGCAGCCATATTGATAGCAAACCTGCGATGTCATATCATATGTCACAACATCATAAAGGAAGACAATAGAAAGGGAAACACCAACAATGGAGATATCATTATTGTGGAAAGTTTGGCCACATAAAACCATTCTACTATAAGCTGTATGGTTACCCTCGTCCTGCTCATTATCAACCTAGACCCAAACATCACAGACCTGTCAGTAAAAAGCAATGGGTTCCTAGGACTAATGTTACAAGTTTGATAGCTCACACTTCCTTCAGAGTTTCAGCCAAAGAAGATTGGTATTTTGATAGTGGGTGCTCCAGACACATGAATGGAAACAAAAACCTGCTAACTGGCCTTCATCCTCATGCCACAAGCTATGTAACCTTTGGTGATGGAGCAAAGGGTGAAATCAAGGGGATTGGTAAGCTTGATTGCCCTGGAGTTCCTGACCTTGACAATGTCCTACTTGTTAAAGGAATGACTGCAAATCTTATAAGCATCAGTCAACTGTGTGACCAAGGTCTAAATGTAAACTTCACTAAAACTGAATGTCTGATTACTAACAAAGAAAATGAAGTGATCATGAAAGGAGTGAGGTCTAAAGACAACTGCTACATGTGGAGTTCTCAAGAAACTAGTTATTCTTCAATGTGTACTTTAGCCAAAGAAGAAGAAGTGAAGATATGGCTCAAAGATTGGGCCATCTGCATCTTAAGGGTATGAAGAGGATTATATCTGTTGAAGCTGTTAGAGGAATTCCCAACTTGAAGATTGATGAAGGAAAAGTCTATGGAGAATGTCAGATTGGAAAACAGACAAGGATGTCACACCAGAAGCTCAGACATGACACCACTACCAAAGTTTTGGAACTCCTCCATATGGATATGATGGGACCCATGCAGGTGGAAAGCCTTGGTGGGAAGAAGTATGAATATGTAGTGGTGGATGACTTTTCCAGTTACACCTGGATCAATTTTATAAGAGAAAAATCTGATGTTTTTGAAGTCTTCAAGGATCTTTGTCTAAAACTTCAAAGAGAAAAGGAAAGTCCAGTTATCAAAATTAGAAGTGATCATGGGAAGGAATTTGAGAACAACAAATTTGCTGAATTTTGTTCTTCAGAAGGAATTCATCATGAGTTCTCATCTCCCATTACTCCCCAGCAAAATGGTGTGGTGGAAAGAAAAAATAGAATCCTTCAAGAATCAGCCAGAGCTATGATTCATGCTAAGAAATTGCCCTACCATTTTTGGGCTGAAGCCATGAACACAGCCTGCTATGTTCACAACAGAGTGACATTGAAGAAAGGGACTCCTATAACTTTATATGAAGTCTGGAAAGGAAGAAGACCTACAGTCAAATACTTCCATGTATTTGGTAGTAAATGCTATATCTTGACTGATCGTGAACAAAGAAGGAAGATGGATCCCAAAAGTGATGAGGGAATATTTTTGGGCTACTCAACGAACAACAGAGCATATGGAGTCTTTAATTCCAGAACTAAAGTAATGATGGAATCTATCAATGTTGTGGTTGATGACCAACAAACTGATGTCACAGACGATGTCGAGACATCTCTGAATGATCCCCCAGCTGACTTCTCAGACAAAAATAAGGAGAGTGAACCTCCTCAAGCTGAACCTGAAGATGGCAAAATCAACAAGGGACCCTCCATCAGAGTTCAGAAGGATCATCCCAAAGATCTCATTATAGCAAATCCAAATAAAGGGGTCACAACTAGATCAAGGGAAGTGATCTCACATGGCTGCTTTGTGTCCAAGATTGAACCTAGGAATGTCAAGGAAGCCTTGACTGATGAGTTCTGGATCAATGCCATGCAGGAGGAGTTAGGTCAATTCAAGAGGAATGAAGTATGGGAACTGATTCCTAAACCTGAAGGAGTAAATGTTATTGGAACAAAGTGGGTTTACAAGAATAAATCTGATGAACAAGGGGTGGTTACTAAAAACAAAGAAAGATTAGTAGCACAAGGATATACTCAAGTTGAAGGAGTGGACTTTGATGAAACATTTGTTCCTGTAGCTCGCCTTGAGTCCATTAGACAATTGATTGAAGTGGCATGTATTCTGAAATTCAAACTATTCCAAATGGATGTAAAAAGTGACTTCTTGAATGGCTACTTAAATGAGTAAGTATATGTTGAACAACCTAAAGGTTTCACAGATCCAAATCTTCCAAAGCATGTGTACAGATTGAAGAAAGCCCTCTATGGTTTGAAGCAAGCTCCTAGGGCTTGGTATGAGAGACTCACAGTGTTCCTCACTAACAATGGATATAAGAAAGGAGGCATTGACAATACCCTATTTGTGAAGAATGAAGGAGGGAATCTCATCGTGGCACAAATATATGTAGATGATATTGTGTTTGGTGGGATGTCAGAGCAGATGGTCGAACATTTTGTTTGACAAATGCAGTCTGAGTTTGAGATGAGCCTTGTTGGAGAGCTGACCTACTTTCTTGGGCTACAAGTCAAGCAGATAGAAGATTCTATCTTTCTATCTCAAAGCAAATATGCCAAAAACATTGTTAAGAAGTTTGGCATGGAGAACGCAAGGCATAAAAGGACACCTGCTCCTACACATTTGAAAGTCTCCAAAGATGAAAGTGGTGTTAGTGTAGATTAAAGTCTATACAGAAGCATGATAGGAAGTCTGCTATATCTCACAGCAAGCAGACCTGACATTGCATTTGTTGTAGGTGTTTGTGCTAGATATCAAGCTGAACCAAAAGTCAGTCACATAAACCAAGTGAAGAGGATACTGAAATATGTCAATGGAACTAGTGACTATGGAATGTTATATACTCATTGTTCTGGATCCATGCTGACTGGTTACTGTGATACTGACTGGGCTGGAAGTGCTGATGATAGAAAAAGCACATCAGGAGGATGTGTCTTCTTGGGGAACAATTTGATATCATGGTTTAGCAAGAAACCAAATTGTGTGTCCCTATCCACTGCTGAAGCTGAATACATAGCAGCTGGGAGTAGTTGCTCTCAACTGGTTTGGATGAAACAAATGTTGACTGAATACAATGTCACACAAGATGTAATGACATTGTACTGTGACAACTTGAGTGCTATAAATATTTCCAAAAATCATCTTCAGCACAGCAGAACAAAGCACATTGATATTCGTCATCACTTCATTAGAGAACTTGTGGAAGAGAAAATCATAGCACTGGAGCATGTTACTACTGAAATGCAATTAGCTGACATATTTACAAAACCTTTGGATGCTAATCAGTTTGAATGTTTAAGAGGGAAATTGGGTGTTAATACCTTAGGATTGGCATTAATTTTAGCTAACAAATAATGTAATCACCTCTGTTGTTTTAATATGTTGGGTTGAAGAAGTTCAACATCTAGACCAACATGTCATGTAAGATGTCACGACATCGGGACTGTGACATCTCACATGTGTATCAAACTGAATCAGTTAATTCTGGTTTGGTTTGTGATTAATTAGGAGATCTGGTGAATATCCTATCTCCTATGTGAAGATCTTGAAGATACAATCAGAATCAGAAGATTTGGTGAATATATTTAGTGAAGATACAATTCCCAAATATGGTGATCTTTTAGGAAATAAAAGATTGAAGACCATGATTGTAGCAGGAGGATTCTGCCAGCTCTGTAACAGCAAAGAAGAAGATTTACTGCGATTTTTAAAGGCCCAAATCCAGTTGGGTGGCTAGGTTATAAATAGTAGATTGTAACCTAGGTTTTGTAAGCCTCAAACAAGGTAAAAATTAGAGGTGTGTGTGTGAGGTAAACCTCCCAACCTGTGGGAAGGTTACCAAGTGTTTCTCAGTGCTTGAAAGCATGAGATTATTTGTAACTCAAAGCCTGTAGGCAAGAGTGGTTATGTTCTTGAATGAAGATGTGAAGCAAGTTCAAGTTGCTTAAACATTACATGGGACTTGTAATGATAGGAATGGAAACTGGAGGTTTCTATCTAAGAGTGCCTAGGTATAGATTGCACTGGGTAGGGATTAAGTGAGGAGTTGTAAACGGGGGAGTTTAACTCTGAATTAATACTGCTAATAGTGGATCTTCTTCCTGGCTTGGTATGCCCCCAGAGTAGGTAAAGTTGTACCCAACTGGGTTAACAATTACTGGTGTTTTTACCTTCTGCACACTATATTTTGTTTGTTATAACTCAGTCTGTTTTGAGTCTGTTTATGAAGGGAATAATAGACCTAACACATAGCCTGCAGTCTGAAATGCAAAATAGAATGTTATGACATTCATCATTGACTGCTGATACTGATAGACTGGTTGGTCTGTTACAGTTCACCCATCTGTAATGCTGGGACAGGTGATGTGCAAATCAATGTTGTGACATCATTCTGATAACTGAGCAGGATCAATAAACATAAGGGCTATGTTTGATTTCTACTGTGTCTTTGCACTAGATGGATAAAGCTGGATGTTCTTCTTTCCATGGTGGTATATTAGCAGATGTCTTGACATATGTGACTGAGCGCATATGAGTACTAGGCTTTAATTGTTATAACTGTCTTGCTGTATTAGTAACAATGTTGGATCAGATGTCATGACTTCGTGAAGAACATCTGAACTCTGACTATACCAGAATTTCAATTGGTATCAGAGCAGGCATCCTGTTTTGTTCCTGGATGAGATCCATGGGTGATACTTTCTGGTATCTTGCAAGGAGTTATGTCAGTACTGTTGTTGGAACCTGTGGAAGGTTTTGTGATTCCCATGAATGGTCCCTTGAAGTAGGTTGTTGGACTATTCATGACAGGAACTAGGTGTACCTGCCTCTGGATGTTGGCAATTGGCCTTTATGTGGAACAGCTGTGCTAGTATTGAAACATATTCAAACTTGGTATGTTCTTGGAGGCTGATCTGGTGAAGTGTGTGGTCATAGGTTGAGTTGTATTATGATTTCCGCTGCATAATACCTGGCAAAACTCAAACTCTGATGTAGTTACCCCTCATGTGGATGAAAGGCTGCTGTATTCAAGATTTCATCATAATCCACTGAAGATGTCAAAGATACTTGAGTTTCCTCAAGTCCACTCATGATGACGTTCTCACTTCAGGATTGTAAGAATCACCTGATCACTGATTCCTTTACACTCTTGGGTAGTGTATATGAAGACCTTGAAGACTTTCAAGGAAGGTTGTTCCAATGAGGTGGAACTAATGTTCTATGCGATGTTAGAACATGTTGTTCAACAAATATGCAGCTACTGGTTGAAGAGCATATGTTTTTAGGTGTCAAACAAAGGGATACTTGTGTTTGGAACCTACTCCTGACCTGTAAGAGGAGACATCTGTGGGAGCTAAGTTGACAAGGGTAGGGTCAACTATGAGGATGCTCAATAAGGTCACTTTTAGAAGGTTGATCTCTAGAAGTGGAGTTGGTTGAAATGTGACATTATGCAACCTTATGTTATCTGTCTTGGATAGTTGCTCCTGGAAGTACCATGTTGTGTTGGAAGACATGTCCCCTGGATGATAGAAGTCAATGATGGGGAAACCTGATTGCTATATCATTTAAGAGGATTAGGACCATGAATCTTGTAATTCAAACACCACGCTCAGAAGTGGCAGTTCTTTCAAGGAGTGAGAATATTAAGATTCAGAGATTGGTTGATATAGTTGTTGGTGTAAGCCCTAGAGGCCAATACATTTTGGTACTTGTATCGAATAATAAAAGGCATTCTCTTTATTATGGTTGATTAATAAAGTCCCTGGAATAGATAGTCTGTTTAATGTATTAAGTGTGACTTAATCATGAGAACACATTAAACATAAGGACACTATTCCTAAAGTATCCGTAGTCGAGGTTTAGTGTGAAGTGGGATAACATTAAAGCATTAAGACTATTATGTTTGTAGACTGATGATCACATCTCATGGATCATGGATAAAGAGTTATCAAGTCTTAAACATAGGTATGAATATTAGGAGTAATATTTATACCGGATTGACCCACTATGAGAATACTATATAGAAAGTTATGCAAGGTGTCATAAGTTATTCTCATGGTGATAATAGTGTATTCCACTCTTCGACCTGAAACCACTATGGATCCTAGATGTAGAGTCGAGTGCTTTATTGCTGATCCAACGTTGTCCGTAACTGGATAACCATAAAGACAGTTGATGGGTACTCCACAAAGCATGCTGAGGGACATGAGTGAC
The DNA here is from genome assembly GCF_024323335.1 of Lathyrus oleraceus. Taxonomy (NCBI): domain Eukaryota; kingdom Viridiplantae; phylum Streptophyta; class Magnoliopsida; order Fabales; family Fabaceae; genus Lathyrus; species Lathyrus oleraceus. The sequence continues at coordinate 258,868,194 of NC_066580.1, forward strand.
CTAGATGGAATTTGCCCATCCTGCATAACAGGATAAATGTCTATGGGCCCAATATTGAACTGGACAAGGATGACACGGTCTATGCCTTGTGTTCAATATAGACATAAGGGCAAAAGGGTAATTATACACATAAGTATTATCACAGAAGGAATTGTCAGATCACATGACATTTTCGTGTCTTGGGTAGCAGTGATGTGTTGCTAGATACCACTCACTGTTTATTATGTTAAATGCGTGATTTAATATAATTGCCAACATCACGAAAACCTACAGGGTCACACACAAAGGACGGATTGATGAGAGATAGAGTAACTAAGGAATACCGTAAGGTACGGTGCCCTTAAGTGAGTTATAGAGCATCGTAAGGTACGATGTACTTGAGTAGAATACGAAATATGGTAAGGTACCATGAGCTTAAGTGATTTTGGGCATATTATAAGATATGGGCCAAAATACACTTAAGTGGGCTTTTAGCTTGAAGCCCACACAAGTGGTTCTATAAATAGAACCCTTGTGCAGAAGCAAAAATTGGCGGTTGCATTATTTTCGTTTTCTCTCTCTCTCTCTCTTTCTCACTCAAAGCCTTCATGCGTACCAGCTAGCACTGAGATTGAAGGAACCCGTTCGTGTGGACTGAGTAGAGACGTTGTCATCGTTCAACGTTCGTGATCGCTTCGTGGATCTGCGTCAAAGGTTTTGATCGTCACAAGAGATCTGCACCAAAGGTTTCGATCATCACAAGAGGTAAATATTCTATCACTGATCATGACCATTCATAAGGATCTCTAAAGGAGAAATTTTAATTTCCGCTGCGCTTTGGGTCGCAATTCTCCTTCAATAGTATGCTCTGGCAATGCATATCTACTATTGACGAGTATTGTTGTCCTTCACCAGTACTTATGGTCAGCTGGAGTCTGATTGGTGTGATTGGAGTATGTAGAGGTTCAACTCAGAGGGCTAGTTGCCACCAATAAGGGTGATGTATGTCATGTTGAGAAAGTTGGGTACAATGCATGGATATTGGTGTGAAGTTTCCATGATTGTTAATTTGAGGGGGTTTTAGTTAACCTCCTCACGTATTGGTCAGCCTAGGGTCTGGTTGGCTGTTGATCTGTGTCACAAGGGTTCTGGTGGTTGTGTGACACATTTGCAAGGAAGAATTTATCTCTCATTCCTAAGGGTGAATTTAATCTGGGAAGATTGTCAAAACTGTTGAGGTACTTGCAAGCAGAAGATGTTGACACTAGAAGAGTATTTTCAAAGTATTCTTATGGTAGAATTATCTGAAAGGAATATTGGGAAAGGATTTAAGATCAATGTCTACTTGGGTCAAGTACAAGTATTTAATTGATTATCCTTGGAGCTCAAGATAATTGATGTTTAAAAGATGTTGGAACATCTCATCTTCAAGATCCTGTGTAGAATCACAGGAAGGATAGTACACCGTTTTATGATCTATCTCTTTAGTGGCAGCAAAAGCATATGATCTCTGAAAAGGTTTCCTGGCAAGAAACTTGTTCAGCCTTGACGTGTACAAGAAGAAGAAAACATCATAATCCTAAGGGTGGTTACTTGGATCAGTTTACTTCTGATCTAGGTATGGAAGTGCATTGGCTTATGCACACTGTGGAGTTAAGAATAAGTGGCAGCATTCTTGACATCATGGAAACAGCTTTGCCTTAGGAAGTGGAATCCTTGGTATAGCTGAAGGGACAGTCTCTAACTGGTCCTTCTGAAGACTCTTGCATCAGAGTGTCTGAGGTCTTTGGAGAAGAAGCAGGGATTCATCAAGGTGTGAGCTTGGATGACTTAACTGCAAACATGCAGGATGGAGGTTGTTTACTCAAACTTGGTTCCACAATCAAGTCTATGAGAACATTGAACTCTTGTTCTGTGAAGGGAGGAAGTTCTTTCAAGTGGAAGAAGAAGGAGCTGAATTCAACAGCTAGATGTCAAAACACAAGGTTATGACATTTGGTTCAACATCAGAATCTTAGTTGGTGAAGTGGCACATCAACTTGAGATAGAAGGGTCTACTGGGTTGTAGATTGGATACTTCAAGAAGCTTGAAGGTATAGTCTCACTTGGAAGGTCAGAATATCTTTTGGAGAAGTCTGATAAACGTGAAGAGGTTAAAGAATGGCATTTGACTTTTCCATATGAGGATTCATGAAGGAGGTAATCAACTAGTGGCAATTGGTCTATCTCAGAAGTGAGTTCGTAGGATCAAGACAATCAGCTTATGGCAGCTGATTATTCTTGAGGAAGGTCTAAGACAAACTACTTTGAGCAGTAAAGTAGTAAGTTGAAGACATAATGAGGTGTCTCCTTTTCATCTCTTGGAGCTTGTTGCTGGAGTTGAAGAACATATGCAAGCAGGATTGTCTCAGAATGCCACTTACAATGCTAAGGCTACTGATATTGGATGTACCTGCTGGAGCTAAATTGGAAGACATATGCTGCAGGATTGTTTCAGTTGACATATTCATTGTCATGGTGACTGATATGGCTAGACCTGCTATAAAAGGAAACTGGATTATGCAGGATTTTTCCAAATGTCAGACCCGATGTCATGACATCCTGTACACAGAACATTCAGTATGAATGTCTGGTGTTTTGCGATTGCACAATTGGTGGCAATCATTGGTTGATTGAAGATATGGCTAGCTGGCGCAATCTATCAGGGATATCAACCAGATTTGTTTATTTTCCAGGGAGATCTTTACAGCTGATATGAAAAGATTTAATTGGAAAATATATTGAGGATTTTCAAGATGTCCAATGCCTCTATAAAAGGGGACTTAGAAAACCTGTTTGAAAGCACAACCAAGACTGAGCGAAATTTAGAGAGAGAACTAGGGTTGTGTATGGTTTCTTGTGGATCAAGCTTGTGATTCAGTAATATCTGAAGAATATCAGATAGTGTTATGTTGTTTCTGTTCTGGTTAGAAGAGAGATTGTCACAGAGTGTGGATGTGTTCAGCCAAGAAGGTTGAATAGGGAGCGTGCTCTTGAAGACATGAAGATGCGTCTTATGTTTTCCATTCATCAAGCTGTCTGGGTTCTCTTTGAATCAGGAAGTTTGTGAAGGTCCAACCTTGGGGTGTTGGATATGTTCTTCTCCAAGTTTCAAGAGGAGAGTTGGTTGCTCATGACAGGGGGAGTTCTACCTTTGCACTGCAAGTAATCATCAAGCTTGTGGTCTATGTGTTCTCAGATAACAAGGTATGGCACCTTGTTAGTTAGTGGGATGATGTGGTGTGTGTCAAGGCTGAGTGAGAAGAAGAATGTCTGACCGGATGTCATGACATTGCCTTGGACAAAACTGTTATTTCCTTCTGAAACTTACAATCATAAGGAAATATGGAAGCAGATGTCAGTATGACATTCTGGCTGGTACAGGTGCTGGAGTTACAGTAGCTGTGATTTGATGAATGCACAGATTTAGGGGGAGAAGAAGTACCCTGGTGCATTGTGCATTTGTATGTCTTACTAGTTGCATCCATGACTAGTAATTCTGTTGATTGTTGCACAGATTTAGGGGGAGGAGAAGTACCCTTGTGCATATGTGTATTACTAGTAGCCATAGCTAGTAACTGTTGTTTTGCTTCTACTGCTAATTAAACTAATGTTAAGTGGTTTAACTGCTGATAGTTTGCCTTGTGAACAAAAAGGACAGAGTGTTCACAAGATGTCATATGTGATGTCTTAACATAAGATATCCTATGATCCTGCTGGAAGTTATTTAAGGAAATATGGATGTGTGGTGCTAGGTGTCAAGCTACCACAGGAGGTGAGAAAGTGGTCTTAGGGAATGGTGACTGGGAGAGTATATGGAGAATGCAGACAAAAGCAGTATCAAATGTTAAGACATAGCTTGTAACGTGTCTGACAGCATTTATGGAATAGTCTTGGAACTGCTGTTTCTAGAAACAGGTAAGAGCTGTAAAAGGTATTCAAAGATTGTCTGGGATATTGGTGGTGATTCTCTGACTGTTTCTCAGCAAATATTTATGAATCTTGACCAAGCATTTACTCCTACCGTTAATTCCTAAGCATGGTCTGGCCTATTTAAAGGATGTATCAACACTCTTCTTCTCACAAGAGCTACATTTCTTTCCCACTAAACAATGGGGTTTGTTAAAATCTGGGCGTACCGCTCCTGGATATGGTGTTGTGAAGGTGTCATTGTTAAATGTTTAGCTAAAAAGGGGGAGAGAAACATTGTCCTGAGGATGCACTAGAAGCAAGCAATATCTGGTAGCAAGGAGAAGATGGATTCAGACACAAAAGTCACTAACTGGGTATATCAGTTGTGTCTTGTGATCTGAGTTAAGAAGACAGTTGTGTCTTGTGATCTGAGTTACATTATCTATGTACTCAGCATTACATATTCTTCAGGAAGCCATCCTGTTGAGGGGAAGGGTTGTGATGCAGCTGCGTCTTGTACCTCTACTTCCTCATGTACACCAACTTTGGTGTTTGTGGTGGTGGAGATAATGACAGAGGCTTATTTGTTTTAGCTAAAATTTTCCAAAGGGGGAGATTGTTAATACCTTAGGATTGGCATTAATTTTAGCTAAAAAATAATGTAATCACCTCTGTTGTTTTAATATGTTGGGTTGAAGAAGTTCAACATCTGGACCAACATGTCATGTAAGATGTCACGACATCGGGACTGTGACATCTCACATGTGTATCAAACTGAATCAGTTAATTCTGGTTTGGTTTGTGATTAAGTAGGAGATCTGGTGAATATCCTATCTCCTATGTAAAGATCTTGAAGATACAATCAGAATCAGAAGATTTGGTGAATATATTTGGTGAAGATACAGTTCCCAAATATGGAGATCTTTTAGGAAATAAAAGATTGAAGACCATGATTGTAGCAGGAGGATTCTGCCAGCTCTGTAACAGCAAAGAAGAAGATTTACTGCGATTTTTGAAGGCCCAAATCCAGTTGGGTGGCTAGGTTATAAATAGTAGATTGTAACCTTGGTTTTGTAAGCCTCAAACAATGTAAAAATTAGAGGTGTGTGTGTGAGGTAAACCTCCCAACCTGTGGGAAGGTTACCAAGTGTTTCTTAGTGCTTGAAAGCATGAGATTATTTGTAACTCAAAGCCTGTAGGCAAGAGTGGTTATGTTCTTGAACGAAGCTGTGAAGCAAGTTCAAGTCTTTTAAACATTACATGGGACTTGTAATTATAGGAATGGAAACTGGAGGTTTCTATCTAAGAGTGCCTAGGTATAGATTGCACTGGGTAGGGATTAAGTGAGGAGTTGTAAACGGGGGAGTTTAACTCTGAATTAATACTACTAATAGTGGATCTTCTTCCTGGCTTGGTATGCCCCCAGAGTAGGTAAAGTTGTACCGAACTGGGTTAACAATTACTGGTGTTTTTACCTTCTGCACACTATATTTTGTTTGTTATAACTCAGTCTGTTTTGAGTCTGTTTATGAAGGGAATAACAGACCTAACACATAGCCTGCAGTCTGAATGCAAAATAGAATGTTATGACATTCATCATTGACTGCTGATACTGATAGACTGGTTGGTCTGTTACAGTTCACCCATCTGTAATGCTGGAACAGGTGATGTGCAAATCAATGTTGTGACATCATTCTGATAACTGGGCAGGATCAATAAACATAAGGGCTATGTTTGATTTCTACTGTGTCTTTGCACTAGATGGATAAAGCTGGATGTTCTTCTTTCCAGGGTGGTATATTAGCAGCTGTCTTGAGATCTGTGACTGAGTGCATATGAGTACTAGGCTTTAATTGTTATAACTGTCTTGCTGTATTAGTAACAATGTTGGATCAGATGTCATGACTTCATGAAGAACATCTGAACTTTGACTATACCAGAATTTCAATTGGTATCAGAGCAGGCATCCTGTTCTGTTCCTGGATGAGATCCATGGGTGATACTTTCTGGTATCTTGCAAGGAGTTATGTCAGTACTATTGTTGGAACCTGTGGAAGGTTCTGTGATTCCCATGAATGGTCTCTTGAAGTAGGTGGTTGGACTATTCATGACAGGAACTAGGTGTACCTGCCTCTGGATGTTGGCAATTGGCCTTTATGTGGAACAACTGTGCTAGTATTGAAACATACTCAAACTTGGTATGTTCTTGGAGGCTAATCTGGTGAAGTGTGCGGTCATAGGTTGAGTTGTATTACGATTTCCGCTGCATAATACCTGGCAAAACTCAAACTCTGATGTAGTTTCCCCTCATGTGGATGAAAGGCTGCTGTATGCAAGATTTCATCATAATCCACTGAAGATGTCAAAGATACTTGAGTTTCCTCAAGTCCACTCATGATGACGTTCTCACTTCAGGATTGTAAGAATCACCTGATCACTGATTCTTTTACACTCCTTGGTAATGTATATGAAGACCTTGAAGACTTTCAAGGAAGGTTGTTCCAATGAGGTGGAACTAATGTTCTATGCGATGTTAGAACATGTTGTTCAACAAGTATGCAACTACTGGTTGAAGAGCATATGTTTTTAGGTGTCAAACAAAGGGATACTTGTGTTTAGAACCTACTCCTGACCAGGAAGAGGAGACATCTGTGGGAGCTAAGTTGACAAGGGTAGGGTCAACTATGAGGATGCTCAATAAGGTCACTTTTAGAAGGTTGATCTCTAGAAGTGGAGCTGGTTGAAATGTGACATTATGCAACCTTATGCTGTCTGTCTTGGATAGTTGCTCCTGGAAGTACCATGTTGTGTTGGAAGACATGTCCCCTGGATGATAGAAGTCAATGATGGGGAAACCTGATTGCTATATCATTTAAGAGGATTAGGACCATGAATCTTGTAATTCAAACACCACGCTCAGAAGTGGCAGTTCTTTCAAGGAGTGAGAATATTAAGATTCAGAGATTGGTTGATATAGTATGCTCTGGCAATGCATATCTACTATTGACGAGTATTGTTGTCCTTCACCAGTACTTATGGTCAGCTGGAGTCTGATTGGTGTGATTGGAGTATGTAGAGGTTCAACTCAGAGGGCTAGTTACCACCAATAAGGGTGATGTATGTCATGTTGAGACAGTTGGGTATAATGCATGGATATTGGTGTGAAGTTTCCATGATTTTTAATTTGAGGGGGTTTTAGTTAACCTCCTCACGTATTGGTCAGCCTAGGGTCTGGTTGGCTGTTGACCTGTGTCACAAGGGTTCTGGTGGTTGTGTGACACATTTGCAAGGAAGAATTCATCTCTCTCATTCCTAAGGGTGAATTTAATCTGGGAAGACTGTCAAAACTGTTGAGGTACTGGCAAGCAGAAGATGTTGACACTAGAAGAGTATTTTCAAAGTATTCTTATGGTAGAAGTATCTGAAAGGAATATTGGGAAAGGATTTAAGATCAATGTCTACTTGGGTCAAGTACAAGTATTTAATTGATTATCCTTGGAGCTCAAGATAACTGATGTTTAAAAGATGTTGGAACATCTCATCTTCAAGATCCTGTGCAGAATCACAGGAAGGATAGTACACCGTTTTATGATCTATCTCTTTTGTGGCAGCAAAAGCATATGATCTCTGAAAAGGTTTCCTGGCAAGAAACATGTTCAGCCTTGATGTGTACAAGAAGAAGAAAACATCATAATCCTAAGGGTGGTTACTTGGATCAGTTTACTTCTAATCTAGGTATGGAAGTGCATTGGCTTATGCACACTGTGGAGTTAAGAATAAGTGGCAGCATTCTTGACATCATGGAAACAGCTTTGCCTTAGGAAGTGGAATCCTTGGTATAGCTGAAGGGACAGTCTCTAACTGGTCCTTCTGAAGACTCTTGCATCAGAGTGTCTGACTTCTTTGGAGAAGAAGCAGGGATTCATCAAGGTGTGAGCTTGGATGACTTAACTGCAAACATGCAAGATGGAGGTTGTTTACTCAAAATGGTTCCACAATCAAGTCTATGAGAACATTGAACTCTTGTTCTGTGAAGGGAGGAAGTTCTTTCAAGTGGCAGAAGAAGGAGCTGAATTCAACAGCTAGATGTCAAAACACAAGGTTATGACATTTGGTTCAACATCAGAATCTTAGTTGGTGAAGTGGCACTTCAACTTGAGATAGAAGGGTCTACTGGGTTGTAGATTGGATACTTCAAGGAGCTTGAAGGTATAGTCTCACTTGGAAGGTCAGAATATCTTTTGGAGAAGTCTGATAAACGTGGAGAGGTTAAAGAATGGCATTTGACTTTTCCATATGAGGATTCATGAAGGAGGTAATCAACTAGTGGCAATTGGTCTATCTGAGAAGTGAGTTCGTAGGATCAAGACAATCAGCTTATGGCAGCTGATTATTCTTGAGGAAGGTCTAAGACAAACTACTTTGAGCAGTAAAGTAGTAAGTTGAAGACATAATGAGGTGTTTCCTTTTCATCTCTTGGAGCTTGTTGCTGGAGTTGAAGAACATATGCAAGCAGGATTGTCTCAGAATGCCACTTACAATGCTAAGGCTTCTGATATTGGATGTACCTGCTGGAGCTAAATTAGAAGACATATGCTGCAGGATTGTTTCAGTTGACATATTCATTGTCATGGTGACTGATATGGTTGTACCTGCTATAAAAGGAAACTGGATTATGCAGGATTTTTCCAAATGTCAGACCCGATGTCATGACATCCTTTACACAGAACATTCAGTATGAATGTCTGGTGTTTTGCGATTGCACAATTGGTGGCAATCATTGGTTGATTGAAGATATGGCTAGCTGGCGCAATCTATCAGGGATATCAACCAGATTTGTTTATTTTCCAGGGAGATCTTTACAGCTGATATGAAAAGATTTAATTGGAAAATATATTGAGGATTTTCAAGATGTCCAATGCCTCTATAAAAGGGGACTTAGAAAACCTGTTTGAAAGCACAACCAAGACTGAGCGAAATTTAGAGAGAGAGCTAGGGTTGTGTATGGTTTCTTGTGGATCAAGCTTGTGATTCAGTAATATCTGAAGAATATCAGATAGTGTTATGTTGTTTCTGTTCTGGTTAGAAGAGAGATTGTCACAGAGTGTGGATGTGTTCAGCCAAGAAGGTTGAATAGGAAGCGTGCTCTTGAAGACATGAAGATGCGTCTTATGTTTTCCATTCATCAAGCTGTCTGGGTTCTCTTTGAATCAGGAAGTTTGTGAAGGTCCAACCTTGGGGTGTTGGATACGTTCTTCTCCAAGTTTCAAGAGGAGAGTTGGTTGCTCATGACAGGGGGAGTTCTACCTTTGCACTGCAAGTAATCATCAAGCTTGTAGTCTATGTGTTCTCAGATAACAAGGTATGGCACCTTGTTAGTTAGTGGGATGATGTGGTGTGTGTCAAGGCTGAGTGAGCAGAAGAATGTCTGACCGGATGTCATGACATTGCCTTGGACAAAACTGTTATTTCCTTCTGAAACTTACAATCATAAGGAAATATGGAAGCAGATGTCAGTATGACATTCTAGCTGGTACAGGTGTTGGAGTTACAGTAGCTGTGATTTGATGAATGCACAGATTTAGGGGGAGAAGAAGTACCCTGGTGCATTGTGCATTTGTATGTCTTACTAGTTGCATCCATGACTAGTAATTCTGTTGATTGTTGCACAGATTTAGGGGGAGGAGAAGTACCCTTGTGCATATGTGTATTACTAGTAGCCATAGCTAGTAACTGTTGTTTTGCTTCTACTGCTAATTAAACTACTGTTAAGTGGTTTAACTGCTGATAGTTTGCCTTGTGAACAAAAAGGACAGAGTGTTCACAAGATGTCATATGTGATGTCTTAACATAAGATATCCTATGATCCTGCTGGAAGTTATTTAAGGAAATATGGATGTGTGGTGCTAGGTGTCAAGCTACCACTGGAGGTGAGAAAGTGGTCTTAGGGAATGGTGACTGGGAGAGTATATGGAGAATGCAGACAAAAGCAGTATCAAATGTTAAGACATAGCTTGTAACGTGTCTGACAGCATTTATGGAATAGTCTTGGAACTGCTGTTTCTAGAAACAGTCAAGAGCTGTAAAAGGTATTCAAAGATTGTCTGGGATATTGGTGGTGATTCTCTGACTGTTTCTCAGCAAATATTTATGAATCTTGACCAAGCATTTACTCCTACCGTTAATTCCTAAGCATGGTCTGGCCTATTTAAAGGATGTATCAACACTCTTCTTCTCACAAGAGCTACATTTCTTTCCCACTAAACAATGGGGTTTGTTAAAATCTGGGCGTACCGCTCCTGGATCTGGTGTTGTGAAGGTCTCATTGTTAAATGTTTAGCTAAAAAGCGGGAGAGAAACATTGTCCTGAGGATGCACTAGAAGCAAGCAATATCTGGTAGCAAGGAGAAGATGGATTCAGACACAAAAGTCACTAACTGGGTATATCAGTTGTGTCTTGTGATTTGAGTTAAGAAGACAGTTGTGTCTTGTGATCTGAGTTACATTATCTATGTACTCAGCATTACATATTCTTCAGGAAGCCATCCTGTTGAGGGGAAGGTTTGTGATGCAGCTCCGTCTTGTACCTCTACTTCCTCATGTACACCAACTTTGGTGTTTGTGGTGGTGGAGATAATGACAGAGGCTTATTTGTTTTAGCTAAAATTTTCCAAAGGGGGAGATTGTTAATACCTTAGGATTGGCATTAATTTTAGCTAAAAAATAATGTAATCACCTCTGTTGTTTTAATATGTTGGGTTGAAGAAGTTCAACATCTGGACCAACATGTCATGTAAGATGTCACGACATCGGGACTGTGACATCTCACATGTGTATCAAACTGAATCAGTTAATTCTGGTTTGGTTTGTGATTAATTAGGAGATCTGGTGAATATCCTATCTCCTATGTGAAGATCTTGAAGATACAATCAGAATCAGAAGATTTGGTGAATATATTTGGTGAAGATACAGTTCCCAAATATGGAGATCTTTTAGGAAATAAAAGATTGAAGACCATGATTGTAGCAGGAGGATTCTGCCAGCTCTGTAACAGCAAAGAAGAAGATTTGCTGTGATTTTTGAAGGCCCAAATCCAGTTGGGTGGCTAGGTTATAAATAGTAGATTGTAATCTAGGTTTTGTAAGCCTCAAACAATGTAAAAATTAGAGGTGCGTGTGTGAGGTAAACCTCCCAACCTGTGGGAAGGTTACCAAGTGTTTCTCAGTGCTTGAAAGTATGAGATTATTTGTAACTCAAAGCCTGTAGGCAAGAGTGGTTATGTTCTTGAACGAAACTGTGAAGCAAGTTCAAGTTGTTTAAACATTACATGGGACTTGTAATGATAGGAATGGAAACTGGAGGTTTCTATCTAGGAGTGCCTAGGTATAGATTGCACTGGGTAGGGATTAAGTGAGGAGTTGTAAACGGGGGAGTTTAACTCTGAATTAATACTGCTAATAGTGGATCTTCTTCCTGGCTTGGTATGCCCCCAGATTAGGTAAAGTTGTACCGAACTGGGTTAACAATTACTGGTGTTTTTACCTTCTGCACACTATATTTTGTTTGTTATAACTCAGTCTATTTTGAGTCTGTTTATGAAGGGAATAACAGACCTAACACATAGCCTGCAGTCTGAATGTAAAATAGAATGTTATGACATTCATCATTGACTGCTGATACTGATAGACTGGTTGGTCTGTTACAGTTCACCCATCTGTAATGCTGGGACAGGTGATGTGCAAATCAATGTTGTGACATCATTCTGATAACTGGGCAGGATCGATAAACATAAGGGCTATGTTTGATTTCTATTGTGTCTTTGCACTAGATGGATAAAGCTGGATGTTCTTCTTTCCATGGTGGTATATTAGTAGATGTCTTGACATCTGTGACTGAGTGCATATGAGTACTAGGCTTTAATTGTTATAACTATCTTGCTGTATTAGTAACAATGTTGGATCAGATGTCATGACTTCGTTGTAGCGGTGTATTCGTCGCTATATGATTTATTGGTTAAATCATAAGCAAAGCATACAATGAATTTCGAGTCGCCACCGCACTTTTATTTATCCAAAGGACTGGCTAAAAAGCGAACAAAAGCCTAAGAAGTTTTACACGTAGAAAACTAATAAAAAGATCAGAGAGTCTGGGTAAGGGGTAAATTACGCAATGGGAAGGTGTTAGGCACCCACTACGTCCTAGGTACTCCTAGGGAGCCCTTTTCACACTTGTTGTATAAGATTGTTATTTGTTATGACATAAGTATTGTGCAAACATGATTGGGATGATGAGAAAAGAATATACAATTTTATTATTTTTGTGTTCGAACGGATGAACCCGTTGCATACGTACCTTCCATCAAAGGTAAGGATCAAAACGCCGTAGTTCGGCTAAAAGATTTCCAAAAGTTAGTGGATTCAATTTTAAACAATAGCACTGAGGCTCTTCATTATCAATGGGAGAAAACTCGACCAAGACCAACATCCACCATGCGAGGATAGCTTCGACGTACTAGAGGGGTTAACCCTGTTTTCAGTACGGAAGTCTTATAGTCGACTCACTAAGGATAAGGTGAGGTTTACATCAACCACAATGATAATTGAAACCTACAGCTAATGCATGAAAAGATTAATAATGGACAAAGCCAAAACAATTGAATGGGTGAAGTTAACTGATTATGATTACGAAAGTAGAGTCAAAGTATGATTAAGATTGATTTGAAAGAAGTATTATGAAAATGAGTTTGAAAAAAGTCAAGGACTTGGGTCCAGGTTTTTTAATTTAAAAGCATGAAGATGTTTGCACAATATCTATGTCAAGTTTGAAATCAAAGTATGAAAAGGTTTAGGACACAATGGGGATGAATGGATGAAGATGGATTGTAAAACTTCTTAGAAGGTTCACCTCTTGAGATCATATAGAAGATAATTCAAGTGTGTCCTTTGGAATAGGCAATGAGCAATAATAATGTAAGCAAGCAAATGATACCGGATGCCACTCAATGGTCTTACTCCAATCTCACAAACAAAAGCGGATACCGGATACCACTAGATGGATTTACACCAATCTCCTAAAACAGAACTGGATATCAGAGGCCACTCAATGGACTTATACTAATCTCCTAACAAAATGAAACTTGGATACCGGATGCCAATCTGTCTGGACTTATACCAATGTCCAACATATGATCATAGGAAAGCAAATGCCAACTTGCAGGGACTTACGATTGCTTCCTCACATACAATCAAACAAATGCATCAAGCAAAGATAAGATGAGTGGCCAATGTGATGGTCTTATACTCACTTCCATATCATAGGAACAATGGCCAATGGATGGTCTTACAATTGTCCTCAATGGGCAAACAACAAAGATATGTCATGAAGACAAATGAAATGATCATGCACTAATGAGTAATTGATGATGATAAATGCACAAAGCATGCAAGCAGACATGTGTATATGAGGTAAGCAATCAATCAATGAAGTCATTCAGCACACACTATAACCAAACAATCAGGCTCACACAAAGGGTTAGGCATTGAAGCCAACTGGAATAGGGTTAATGGTGCTCTTAACCTTGCCATTGAGGGGCTAAGGTGAAGCAGATGAAAAGATATGAGGAGTGTGCCTCATTGCTCTTATCCCTGGCCGGGGAGAGCATTTGAATATCAGAAGGTGTGGGAGTTCAGAAAGTAGGAACTCTCTCCACAGATTATTGACTCGATAGATCTTGGGTTTGGATCTCTATGCTACAACCATGTAATGGGAGCAAGGAGAAGACTCACAGAATAGTAGGAGATAGGTTACATATCTCTTTGATCTACCAATTGCCTTATTAAAAGGACTTTTCCTGCTTGGGACAAATGTAAACACACACAAGCATTGCCTCTTAAGGAGGACTTCAGACAGTTGCCTGGCTAAGTAACAGGCCAGGTCTTCTAGACTACATGAAGATAAGGGATTATACCTCAATGCAAATTGCTATTAAAGCAAAGCAAAGCAAGTTCTTAAAGAACTAAGCAACTAAAGGTACCTGAAACCAGTCAAACAGAATCAGTACACAACTCAAAGTTTGAATCAAAATGAGATAAAGATCAACAGTCAACACAATCAGTTAAATGTGCAATGCACAAGGCTCAAGGCATGTGAACCAAGCAACCTACAAAACAAATGAGTTAGTTCATGATAATCAAATCAAGCTCAATCAATTTGTAATGTTCTCTTTGAAGCATTTGTTGCTTAACCTGAAAACATGAACTCAAACATGAGCAATAGGACCACTAGGACAAGCCTAGGGTCAAAAGGGGATGAGAAAGTCAAAACAGCAAGTGAAAAGTGTCCAAAATCAAGTTCAAACAATCAAGAAGCAAACCCAAGTGGTTGCACATTCATATCATTCACCATCATGATTTCATAAGCAAATTAGGTCAAGGCATGGCATATAGAAGCTCATAGAAGTCAACGGCAAGACTTAACTCAAAACCAATCATAAACATTTCAAAAAATTATCAAATAATTCTTGATCAAACATAATCCATAACATGATAAGCATATCAAATTTCAGCTCATTTGGATCAAGGGAAGTTGGTCAATGAAAATCAGAAAGGCAAGGCAAGTTCAAACATGCTCAAAGAAGTCAACCAAACAGGTACCAAGTTCAATAATTCATAAATCAGTGACAACATATGAGAAATGAATGGGATCAAAACCATGACAAAGCTTAAGATGTCTACTAATCACATGTCAAATTTCAAGTTCATTCCATTAAGTATGAGAATTTCACAAAGGATATGAGAACATGTGTCACAAAAAGTCAACAAATGACCAAACAGGGGAGAAAATCCCAAACAATTAGGAAATGCTATCAATAATTCCAGAAAAACTCACATGTAAACTAGACATTCAAGATTACATTCATGCAAAAATTCAAGCCAATTTGAGTTCAAGAAGCATGGTAATGAAAATCATGAAGTTGCACATCAATGGTGTGACACAAATTGTCACACCCTAATTCAAAAAATCATAACTCACAAATCAGAAATGATAAATTCACAAACTCTACACCAAAATTACCATGAATGTGTCTAGTTTAAGCACAAAAAA
Source organism: Lathyrus oleraceus (assembly GCF_024323335.1). Taxonomy (NCBI): domain Eukaryota; kingdom Viridiplantae; phylum Streptophyta; class Magnoliopsida; order Fabales; family Fabaceae; genus Lathyrus; species Lathyrus oleraceus. The sequence goes on from NC_066580.1 coordinate 258,883,227, forward strand.
TTTCAAAGGCATTGGATAAAGCATCATCATTTCACAATTGATTTGGCAAAGTGTACAAAAAATGGACACATGAACAAAACCCTAACTCAATTAAAAATCCATTCATCCAAAAAATCTGGAAAAAACATGATAAAAACTAGAGATCATGCAGAGTATTTTGCAAAAAGTCCCATGAATTTTGGATTAAAAATGAGTGTGATATGATTTTTGTGAGTTTGGGATCAAAATGAAATAAACATTGCAAAATTAAAATGATTTAAATAATTAAAAACCGGCCAATGGCATTTGTGTAATTACTTGGACATTTTAATGAAACGCTGCGTACAGCTTAACCTGCGTGTCACATGGTGAATGGTGCATGGCAATGGTACAGTAGGCGACAGCATGCAAAACGTGTTCAAAACAAATTATGGGAATTTTAACTAGGGTTTTGAATCTACAGTGGACCTTCATCATCTCCATGAAATCGTGAAAAATTATTTTTCCAGAAATGGACAACAAGCATACCATTAGACTCAGCAAGCAACACACATCATGAATCCAACAACCATTTTCAATAAATCGAGCTATCATGAGAGAACTAAGCAAAAACATATTGGAGTGTGAAACTTTGAATCCATGTATCTCTCTCAATATGCAACCATTTTTAATGACTCAAAGCTCAAAACAATCAGCATGGTAAGATCTACATAAGGCATAGCATGATTTTGAAAAATGAGAGACTCGAAATCTTACCAAAGTTGGAGGACAATTGTGATTCAAGTGTTGTTTGGCTTCAAATGCTCGAAACAGATGCTCAACAAGTTTCCAAATGATGAATGAGTGAAGGCTCTTGGCTTAACAATCCTTGAGAATGCTCCAAACCAACTCTGCCATTGATGTGTTCTTGATGAAACAGTGGAAGGCAGGGCTTTACAGTCGTGGAATGAGGCTTGCAAAGAGCTCAAAAATGGTGGTGAGTGAGGAAGCAACCAAGACCAGCTCGTGTTCTTTGGAGTTTTTTCAAGAAAAGTTCAAAAATGCAAAATGAGGGTTTGAGAGAATATGAGATTTTCTGTTTTTGATATTGTGGCTGCTAGGGTTTGTTTCAGCAGAAAAATGACATATATACTGTGATTAAGGTTTGCATTAGCTGGTTAATTGAAATGGTAATCAAAATTGCTAATGAAGTGTGTTTTTGCTAATTGACCAAATTCACTTAAGTTGCATAGTGCATGAGTCAAAAGCTTCGAATTGGGCCTCAAACACACTCCACACATGTTTTCAGAATCATTTCAATTGGTAAAAGTTGTTGGAAATGGTTATTTTGCAAAGTCATTTTTCCACCTCACTTGAAATAATTCATGCTACTTCAAAAAGTGCCATTTTGATTGGTGAACTTTTGGTAAATTATGATGACATATTTGGAAAGAGGGCATCAAATGTGACTTGTAGCAAAAAACCCCACCCAATTTGGCCAAATGGTTTGGAAGTTATGGCCCTTTGAAGTTCAAAAATATTTGAGAATGATTTGATCATAACTTGCCAACCATAAATGGGAATTGAGTGTTCTTGGACTTTTTGAAAATGGGAGAACAATATGTTCAACTTTCATGTTGGGCAAAAATTCATTTGAAGCTTGTATGATGATGTAAGTTGAGGATCAAGAAGTTTCCATTTTTGGCAAATTCCAATTACAGGTCAACTTTCTATTTCTGGAAATTTCTTGTCTGGCTTTATTTTCTTCACTGTGGATGCTTGACATGTTATATGAGGCTTGTATAGACATGAGTGAGACCTCTCAGACCAAATCCCACCATCAAATCACTGATTAAATGGACAGTTGACCAAGGTTGACTTCAGTTGACTTTACTAGGGTTTTGCTTGACTGAACCATGTTCTGATGAATTCCAAGCCCCTACCACTTGATATCTGATTCCAAATGATGTCACAACTCATATGAACTCTTGATGAATGATCATGGTGCCCAAATTCTGCAAGAATGGCCACCATCCATTGCTTAATGACTGATTTGACTGTTTGACTGTAGATTGCTTCATCTGCAAGTAACATGGTTAGATGACAATATTTTTGTATTTTTGGTTAGTAAACAAATGAAAAGCAAATGATATACAAATGCAAAACATGCTTGGTGATCAAGAACCACACTCACAAGATAACCCACCCACTAGGAGGGAAGCAAAGGCATGCAACGATCCTTGAGGCCATGATATGATATGATATGGGCCATGAGGGATCTTAGGGCCAAAATTGGGGTCTTACAGATGCCCCTATTTAAGGTCAATTTAGCCGGAGAAGTGAAGTTTAGAAATCTTCATCTCGACGCGGTAGAATGGGCTTAAATAACAGTAATGAGACGAATTTTGGTCCCTAAGAGACCTCATGATGCAAATGTATGCATGCAAAAGACACAAATTCTGTGGGGAATAAGATTCACACAGAAGAAAAGACGATCCATCGGAGTGATACACTCACCAGGAACATAGACTCTAACAAAACTCTTGTTGGGGATAAACAAAACTGACACAGCGTGAACAATACATGACTCTGATTAGGGAATACAGAAATCAGACTGGAGGCCTCACTGGGGAGGTGAAGGACTCACACTGGGGAAAAGAATTCCAAAGGAAAATAAATCCATTGGAGAGACACAAGCTGACTCCTGGGGTAGAAGCAACAGGAAAACTTCACTGAGGAAGCACCAAAGAAATGAGATGTTACCGGTATAAGGGTAACAAACTCAGGAAGAATGAATATCTAAGACCGGTATAAGGGTGAGAGATATCAATCAACCAAACATCTGAGAAAGACCTGAAAAAGGTACATAAACTCAGGAAAATCTGACTCCACAGGGGGACCGAGGTCATAATAGGGAGCAGAAAGGAAGGAAACCAAGGATACCGGGTTGTAGGTATGTAACAGGTGACCGACCACAGACGTGAATTGGTGTGTGTTCCAAAACACTCATCATCCTGAAGAGAGCGAAAGCAAACTTGTTTATAGGATGGATATTTGATTCTATAAAGAATGCAAATCTTACTCAGTTGGGGAAACAAACAAAGTGTTCGACAATGTGACGGTGTATTCGTCGCTATATGATCTATCGATTAAATCATAAGCTATGAGATACATTGAAATTTCGAGTCGCCACCGCACTTTTATTTATCCAAAGGATTGGCTAAAAAGCGAACAAAAGCCTAAGAAGTTTTACACGTAGAAAACTAATAAAAAGATCAGAGATTCTGGGTAAGGGGTAAATTACGCAATGGGAAGGTGTTAGGCACCCACTACGTCCTAGGTACTCCTAGGGAGCCCTTTTCACACTTGTTATGCAAAAATTATTATTTGTTATGACATAAAGATTGTGCAAACATGATTGGGATGATGAGAAAAGAATATACAATTTATTATTTTTGTGTTATTGGGTTAATTATTTTTGTGTTCGAACGGATGAACCCGCTGCCTACGTACCTTCCATCAAAGGTAAGGATCATAACGCCGTAGTTCGGCTAAAAGATTTCCAAAAGTTGGTGGATTCAGTTTTAAACACAAGCACTGAGGCTTTTCATTATCAATGGGAGAACACTCGACCAAAAACAACATCCACCATGCGAGGATAGCTTCGACGTACTAGAGGGGTTAGCCCTGTTTGAAGTACGGAAGTCTTACTGTCGACTCACTAAGGATAGGCAAGATTTACATCAACCGCAAAGATAATTGAAGCCTATGGCTAATGCATGAAAAGATTAACAATGGACAGAGCCAAAACAAGTGAATGAGTGAAGTTAATTGATTGTGATTGTGAAAATGAAGTCAAAGTATGATTAAGATTGATTCGGAAGAAGTATTATGAAAATGAGTTTGAAAAAAGAGTCAAGGACTTGAGTCCAGGTTTTTAATTTGAAAAGCATGAAAATGTTTGCACAACACTTATGTCAAGTTTAAAAGGTAAGAGTGTGAAGAGGTTTAGGACATAATGAATGATGAATGGATGAAGATGGATAGTAAAACTTCTTAGAAGGTTCACTTCTTGAAATCATATAGCAGATGATTCAAGTGTGTCCTTTGGAATAATAACAAACAAACAAAGCAAGCAAAAGCGGATATCGGATGCCAATCACTGGTCTTATACCAATCTCCTAAAACAGAATGGGATGTCAGATGCCACTCAATGGTCTTACACTAATCTCCACAGGCAAAGAAATAAAAGCGGATACCGGATACCAATAGATGGATTTACACCAGTCTCCTAAAACAGAAATGGATATCAGATGCCACTCAATGGACTTACACTAATCTCCACAGAAGAAAACAAGAATGAAACATGGAAGTCAACTGCCAATCTATCTGGACTTAGGTTAACTCCACAGTATGGTCCTAGGAAATCCAATGCCACATTACAGGGACTTACAATGGATCCTCACATACAAGAACAAAAGCAACAATATGATCACAGGAATGCAAATGCCAACTTACAGGGACTTATAATTGCAACCTCTCATACAAACAGATAAAACAAGTTATGATCACAGGAAAGCAGATGCCAACTTACAGGGACTTATAACTGCAACCTCACATACAATCAAACGGATCAAATTGTGATCACGGGATAACAGATGCCAACTTACAGGGACTTATAACTGTATCCTCACATACAAACAGACAAAACAGAAGATATGAGTGACCAATGAGGTCTTACACTCTATCCTTCCATATCATAGGAGCAAATGCCAAAGCAATGGACTTACAATTGTCCTCAATGGGCAAACAACAATGATAGCACACAAGCAAATGAGATGATCATGCACTAATGGCAATTGATGATGATGATAAATGCATAACATATAAGCAAGTAAGTGCATATGAAGCAATCAATCAAACAATGAATATCAAACAGCACACTCTATAGCCAAACAATGGGGGGCTCACACAAGAGGGTTTGACTATGAAAGTCCACTGTAATAGGTAAAGGTCGCTCTTAACCTTGCCATTGAGAGGCTAAGGTGAAGCAGATGAATAGGAGATGAGGGGTGTGCCTCATTGCTTCTATCTCAGATCAGAGAGAGCATCAAATAGAAAGTGTGGGAGTTCAGAAAGTAGGAACTCTCTCCACATTATTGACTCGATTAGATCTTTGGGTATTTATCTCAATGCTTCAACCATGTAATGGGAGCAAAGAGAGGACACACTGAATAGTGGGGGATAGATTGCGTATCCCTACCTTCCACCAATTGCCTTACTTGAAGGACTTTTCCTGCTTAGGACAAATATAAACAAACACAGGCATTGCCTCTTAAGGAGGACTTCAGACAGTTTGCCCGGTCAAATAACAGACCGGGTCTCCAGACTACATGAAGAAGAAGTAATTATACCTCAAAGCAAATGCTAAATAGCAAAGCAAGCAAGTTCAAAGAACTTAGGCAACTAAAGTACCTGCAAAAGTCAAACTTATTAGCAAACAGTTCAACAATCAAAATCAAAGGCAAATGGATAAACAAAAGTCAACCACAGAGGGATCAATTGTGCAAGGCACAAAGACTCAAGCATATGAGTCACCTACAAAACAAAGGTTAGCACATTAAACAATCAAACTAAAACACATTTGAATGATCCTCAAGGCATTGGTGCTTAACCTGAAACAGATGAACTCAACATAAGCTTAGAAGACCACTAGGACTAGCCTAGGGTCAAAGATGGAAGAAAAAAGTCAAGGCAGCAAGGAAAAGTCAACCCAAACCAAGTTTGAACATTCAAGAAAGCATTCTCAATTGGATTCATAATTATATCATGCATCATGGTCATTTCATATGCAAAAGGATGCAAAGCATGGCAAGAGAAGCATACAAAAGTCAACAGCAAAGACTTCATCCAAAAGTCAACTCAAACATTTTCAAAAATCATGAAATAAATCACACTCAATCCTAACATCTAACATGGTAGACATGTAAAATTTCATGGCATTTGGATGAGAGGAAGGCAGTCAAATAAAATCATGAAGTCAAATCAAATTCAAGTAAGCATGGTGAAAGTCAACAAACATGGGTCAACTTCAAAAAATCATATCAATTTGAAAACAGAAGAGAAATGAATGAGATTAACACCAATACAAAGCTTGAGATGTCTAGTTATCACATATGAAATTTCATGGACATACAATAAGATTTGAGAATTTCACAAAAGATTTGGCAAGGCATAGCACAAAAAGTCAACAAATGACCAAGTATGGAAGAAAATTCTCAATCAAATGGAAAACAGCAAGATTAATTCCAAGAAAATTCATATACAAACTAGACATGTGATAGATGGTTCATGCAAAATTTGAGGTCATTTGGATGTGAGGAAGCATGTGAACAAAAATTGGGAAAATACATATCATTCATATAGCACCAAATGTAACACATAACTTTAAAAAATCATAACTCTCAATCCACAAATGATAAATGCACAAACTTTATATGGAAATGAAGGTCAATGTGTCTAGTTTCACCACAAAAAATTTCAAAGGCATTGGATGCAACATGAGAATTTCACAAAAGGAATGGCTCAATGTGTCATTTTGGCATACATGTCAAGAAAATAATTATCATTAAAAATCCAGCCAATGGAAAAATAATTAAAATTCATAATAAAATTCTAGACACATTCATGAGTATGAGGAAAAAATTTCACAATTTTTGGAGTTGAAATGAAATTAAAATGAATTGTTTAAGTTGAGTGAAATAATGGATGCAATATGAACAAAAGGCATGGCAAATGGGGTCAACATGGTCAACGCAGTGGCAGTCTTGTAATTCTGAGTCCACTAATCAAAGCTGTGCGTTTTGGCAAGGCAAAACGAAATGTTTTCATTGGTCCTAAACCAATGAAACAGTGTACTGGCCAATGGTTCAAATTTTGAGTTTTCACATAAACCCTTAGGGTTTCTAACACAGCATGGCTCATGGTAAACTTCAAACAAATTCAGCCAACATCCAAACAGCATCAAACAGCAAACACACAATCAGCATAGCATTTGGCAATGTTTACTCATCAAGCAATCAACAGCATACCACATGGCATTGGCAACAACAGCAGCAAACAATCAACATCATGTAATCATCATTCACATAGATTTTCTGGAAATTCATGCAGCATTGGGGTCTCACATGGCAACAGCATTCATTCCTCATCATTCATCATTAAATCGACAAACACATGAACAGCATCAAGAAACCAAAATGGTCATGCAGCATCAACATCATGCAGTATTAACCAACAACAAACAAGCATATTCATGAGATTCAAAACAGCAGTGGTCATGGTAGCAATGGTATCATGTGTTCATCAACAACCAAACAAAACAAACCACGGCATGGCATTGGAAATGTTCATACAGCAAACAGGGTTCAACAACAGCAATGGTATGTCAAAATTCAATAGCAGACCAAACACAATGTAATAGCCTAGCATTATCACTCAAAAGGCATCCTAACACAAACAACAGAGCACAATCCATGTGGATTTTATAGGCATGGCATGGTTCAAGCATAACAGCCGCAGGGCATGTTCATTGTTTAATAGCAGGGCACATTCATGTAATCCACAAACAAAACTCAATCAAGTATCATACAATCATCATGCATCATGGGATCACAAGCAGAAATAATGGCCAACATATATGCACATGTACATGGTTCCTGGAAAATATGCTGGGGTTTATGAACAGCAGCATGTATGTTCAAGCTATCAGCATCATGAACAGAACTAGACCAAGCATACAACAGCATAGCATAATTATGGACAAAGTAATTGGTTTAGATAACAACAGCATTCATCATCCACATCTCATGCTCATAAACATCAACTAACACTCGAAACAAGCAAATCAAATAACAGCACATAAACAGCATGGCTTAGCAGCATCATGTCATCAACATCATAACACAAAATTTGAGCAAGCAATCACAACAGCAGGGTTTAACTAGCATGGTTCATGTAATCAACATTGAGGTCATGGCAATTGAAATTCCAACAACACACAACTGACATGGCATTGGTACACATGTAGCATCAACATAAGCAAACAAAACACGAGCATGAAAAAATTTCTGGACAGACAGGTAGTTAACAGCAGCATGTCATCATCTTCATGTAAGCACAAAAATCAAAATGCTCAGAACTCAAAATTAATTGCACCAATAGCATCATCATGCATCATACAACCTAAACATGCTGTTCATTTTCAACAAATCAGCCTGAACCAATCAAATCGAAAGGAAACATGTTCATACACACAAATGAAAATCCAAATTTCTTGGCCAGGACACTACCATTTTAAGCATGCTATGGTTTGTTGGAATCAACTCAAGAAAATCTTTCATAAACATATCATGGCACAGCAAATAATGGAGATCGATCACTTACTTATTTTTGAAGAAAACTGATGTGCAGTGTTGCTTTGGTCGATTCAAACTCAAACAGACCTTCCTCGTGCTCTACAATGATAGATCCTTGAAGTTTGTTAGCTCAGCAACTCTTGTTTTTCTTCGAAACTTGATTCACCATTGGAAGTAGCTTGAGGAAAACAGAACCAAGGCAAGCTTTACAGCAAGGAAATGATGGTGAAAATGGACTCAAAATGCTGTTCAAGTGGTGAAGGAAACAAGAACTTGTTGTGGTTTGTGATGGTTTGCTCAGAATATCACCTTTTGCAAAAATGCACAATGAGGGAATGAAAGGATTTTCGTGTGGCTGCAGCTCTAAACTAGGGTTGGTTTGGACAGAAAAACATTTATATATCACCTGTTTAACATCACTTAATTAAATGGTAAGCTGGTTTTGTGTGTAATGATGCATTTTGCAAATTGCTAAGTGTGAGCAAATGGAAGTGGAGGTGTGTTTGCTGCTTGAGTGGGCTTGGACATAGGCTGTACAGACTATGCAAAATGCTGTTTTGGTTGTACATATGAAATGCTGTACTGGTTTTGCTTTTTGAACCAAAATGCATAAAAATGCCAACTTTGTACCTTGGTCCAAAATGGTAGTAACATGGTGATATGATGATGGTTTAAGGCTTGAGGCAAGTCACAAATAGGATATGAAACATTTCCCAATTGGCAAAATCAAGAAAAAGTCAAAGAAACCAAAAGTCAAAGTTTGGTCAAACTTTGAATTTAGATGCAAAAGGTCCAAAAATGCCATTTTGAATGGTAAGATTTTAGGTCATGAAATTTATATTTTTGGAAAGAGGATGAAAAATGTGGTGTGTAGGAAAAAACCCCACCAAATTTGGCCTTATGGTTTGAGAGATATGGCTCTTTGAAGTTCAAAAATTGGTGAAAATGATTTGATCATATCTTGACAACCACACATGGGATTTGAGAGTTCTTGGACTTTTTGAAAATGGGAAGACAAGATCTTCAACTTTCATGTTGGGCAAAAATTCATTTGGAGCTTGTATCATGATGTAAGTTTAAGATCAAGAAGTTTCCATTTTTGGCAGTTGAAATTACAGGTCCACTTTCTATTTCTGGAAAATTTTCTGATTGGCTTGATTTTCTTCCATGATGAGGTTTGACATGATAGATGAGGCTTATACAAGCATGAATGAGCTCCTTCAAATCAATTCTATCCATCAAATTCTTGATTAAATCAACTGTTGACCAAGTTTGACTTTTTCTAGGGTTTTGGATGACTGAACCACTTCTGATGATTTCCAAACCCTAATTCCTTGAGAACTTGACTTCAAATGATGTCTCAAGTTGTTTGAACCTTTGATTATTGATCATGGTGCCCAAATTCTGCAAGAATGGCCACCATCCATTGCTTTGACTGATCAATGACTGACTTTGACTGTCTTTGACCTAATTGCTGATGATTGCTTCAACTGCAAGCAAAAAGGTTAGACTGACAATATTTTTGTACTTTTGGATGATAAACATATGAAAAGCAAGAATATACAAATGCAGAGTATGCTTGGTGATCAAGAAACAAACCACAAGGCAATCAACCCACTAGGAGGAAAGCAAAGGCATGCATTGATCCTTGAGGCCATGATATGATATGATATGGGCCATGAGGGATCTTAGGGCCAAAATTGGGGTCTTACAGACAAAAGAGTGCATGAGATATATTATCTATTGCCGTCAAAACGTAGATAATGTACTCGCATGGAAAATTATCCTGAACCGGGTTGTCGGTTGTTTATAGGATAAGATCCGAAATCGTGAATTGGTTTGTGTTCCAAAACACTCATCATCCTGAAGAAAGCTAGAATAGCAGACTTGTTTATAGGATGGATATTCAATTCCACAAGGAATATGAATCTTACTCTGTGGAGAAAACAATCAAAAGATTGACCCAAGAGCGAACGAGATATAATATCCATTACCGTCAGAACGTGGATAGAATACTCACAAAGGAAGATTATCCTGAACCGGGTTGTAGGTTGTTTATAGGATAAAATCCGAAATCGTGAATTGGTTTGTGTTCCAAAACACTCATCATCCTGAAGAAAGCTAGAACAACAGACTTGTTTATAGGATGGACATTCGATTCCACAAGGAATGCGAATCTTACTCGACTGGGGAAGATCAACAAAGGATTCCGACCAAAGAGCGCATGAGATATACTATTCATTACCGGCAGACCGTGAATAATATACTCGAAAGGAAAAGACATCAGAGATACCGAAGTATATAATAGGTGGCTAACCAAAAAGAGAGACAATCGATACCAATCATCCGGGTAAACGAAAGACAACTCAAAGGATAAATTGCAAGCAATCGACAATTATCCAACAACAAAGAAAATATTCGATTCCGCAGAGGGAAATAGCGAATCTTACTCGACCAGGGAAACACGAAAGGATTCGACTGAAGAGTGCATGAGATATATTATTCATTACCGGCAGACCGTGAATAATATACTCGCATGGAAGATTATCCACAACCGGTTACTGGGTTATAAAGGATAAATCAACCGAAAAGAAAGGCATCGGGATACCAAACTAGGTATATAATGATGACCAGTCAAAGGGAGCAACAGACATTACCAACAAAGGGGGTAAATGAAAGAAGACTCGCTGGGATGCATTGATGAAAATCAATGATCCGGGGAACACAATCACTGACAAAAGGTGAAAGGACCCGCTGGGGATAAAATTGCTAGCATACGGCAATTATCCACAAAAGACTTGCTGGGGATATAAGTGCTTAACTGAGCAACTTATCCAAGCGAAGGAAAAAATCAACATCAAACATTAGATGAAGATAACCACAAAGAGGGGATTACATCTACCAAAAGAAATTGGATAGAAAACCACAGAAGAGTAACTGTCATCGGTTGGGATGAACAACAAAGTTAACTCTGCAAATGGAGAAAACAGGGTTTATAACTACCGATCTGTAGGTAGAAAAACCGCAAAGATAGGACTTACGACTGCTGGTTTGTAGGCAGAGGGCCAAACTCTGGAGGGGATAACCACAAAATTAGGGTTTACATCTACCGAATACGGGGTAGAAGACCAACAACTCTGCGTGGGGATAGAACAAAACACAAATCCGCACGGGAAACCAAGATAGGGTTTATAACAAACCACAAACTGCTGGAGAGCAGGAAAATAGGATTTACAACTACCGGTATGAGGTAGAAAACCAAAACTCTGGCTGGGGAATAAAAGGTGTATAACCACAAATTCTGTCAAGAAAGCCAGGAAAAATAGGACTTATAACTACCGGTATGAGGGTAGAGGCCCAAAACTACTCCGCTGGGGAACAACCCACTGGGAAGCACAAGACATTTGACAAATAGCCAATTCGGGAATAATCCGAAAAGACGGACTGAATCAAGACATGTCCTAATGAGGATGTAACTCAAATAGGAAAATCCATCCCAATATATGTGTTGGGAGGAAACGGAAGAAACCGTCATCCACGAGGATATATCTTAGTGGGGAACTGCAGAAGGAAAGACAACACTTTCTGCTTATGGGGCTGACTCTATATGGAGAGATTTTGACACCCGACATCTGCTTTGGGAAGATCTATAAAGAGATCCATATCACCCGTGCAGGAAACAACAAACAAAGGATATATGGCAAGAAATGCAACATGAATATCTGAATGTTTTTAGAGTATGCATGAATATGCGTGATTTATGTTTGATGAATGCTGACAAAACAGACAATTCTAACACAACAGGTCCAGGAACTAAACGCCCGGTATTATACTTCCAGGGAAAAACCAGCTGGAGAGCCAATCTGCGGAGATCTATATGCTGTCAAGCAAAGATCTGCAGGTACTGCTGAAGAAGCAGGGGGTCGGAGATATCAGGAAACAACCCAATCAGAGTACAGAAAGTCACAACAGGCAAAACAGCCACCAAGACGAATCTGTTGGAGAACAAGAGAAAACCCACGATATCTGCAGGGGATCCCAGTGTCAACTGAGAAACACAAAGTGCGTTGTACAAACACAAACTGCTATGAGGCAATTGGCGGAATCCAAGGGATATGCAATCTATCCCCCGCTATTCTGTTGAGTCGTCCCTCTGCTCACACCACTGTGTAGACCCATTGGGACATTAACCCAAGATCTTGTACTTTGTACAGTTGTGTCAGAGTCTTGAGCGTAGAAGGGTCCCTCCATTCTGGACCCACGCTCCTTTGTCTGAAGCTCTCCCTGGCCAGGGATAAGAGCTGTGAAGTCTAATCTTCACTCACCTTTCATCTGCTTCACCCTGACTCTCAATGTCAGGGTTAAGAGCGAACACTACCTTGTACAGATGACTTGCCTTGGCAGTCCACCCTTGTTTGAGCCTCACTTGACTGGATATAGTGTGTGCTATGTGAAATGTTTGTTTTGATTGATGCTTGCATGCTTGTTTTTCCTGGTTAGGATTAGCTGGCTGTTGTGCAAGTAGATAGAAACCACAACATAGGGCAATGATGCATGATAACACTAGGCTCGAGTACAGCTCCCTGGTAGTGTGTCTCCCCTTGGTTTCTGGCTAGAATTTCTTTCCCTTTCAGGGGAACTACGTCGCCCTGATCCTCATACCAGATGAGGTACATAGGCAGGAGACCGTGCGAGGTCTCTCCGGGCACTTTTTTTCCTTTTTGCTGTGTGTTTGCTTGTTAACCCTTTTGTGTGTCAAGATATGGATGTAAGCCCAGCGATTGGCTGTCCGTATCTTGATTGTGTTTGTTGGTTCGGAAGCCGATGTAAGTCCAGCGATTGGCATTCGGGTTCCAGGTTTGCCTGTGTTTGTGTGTGTCTTGTTTGGCGTGCGTGAGCCGAACTACGGCAGCTCTGATTCTCGTTCCAGACGAGATACGTAGGCATAGGATGCGATGTCCTAGCGAGCCCTCTTCCTCTTAACCCCACCTGTGTTCCTTGAGTGTGTGTGTGGTGTTTTAGCAACCTTTTCTTTCTTCTAGAACGTGGATCCCGTCGAGTACGACGGACGTGAGGGGTGCTAATACCTTCCCCTTGCGTAACCGACTCCCTTACCCTTTCTCTTTGGTCGCGAGACCATGCTTTTTCCAGGTTTCTCTGAGCGTTTCCTTTCCCTATCTTGGGATAAATAACGCGCAGTGGCGGCTCTGTTTGTGTTTTTGTTTCAGCCCGCCGGTTGTTTTTCGCGGATGCGACAGCTGGCGACTCTGCTGGGGACTCTGCTGGGGATGTTGACCTGTGCTGGTCCATCTTCCCTTAGCGAGTCTCTCCTAACGTTCTAGGATAGTTTAGGTTGTTTGATTTGCTTTATTTATTGCATTTATTATTCTAACAGTGTATATATTTGCATAAATATTTGCACGCATCATACTATCAGGTTGCCGTCCTCTATGCAGGTGGTTCCTCTGTTTTGGGTGGGGTGTTCTGAGTGGGGCTAAAACCCAGGCCCGAGTATACACCTAGGATTAGTGTGGTCTCACGTTCCTCATTTGCTTTATCAGCATATTGTTGCAACGTGACATGCCACAAGCCGGACGAGGTTCATTTGATAGTGCTTTCCTCTGTGGGGTACTCCACTTTGGTTGAGTTACTTCATTTGAGCTGTTGACTCTGGTGACCGTTCATTTCCCGGATCTTTGGTTTAGACGATCTTAAGAGAGCTACAATGGCACACCCGAAAGGGCAAACCCATTGAGTATCTTTGCCCGATTGTCGAGACTATTATCCGCCTTAGGGTGACCTGATTAGAATTTACCTGTGAAGGGAGGGTGATTCTTTCAGATGTTCTGTTGGTGACTCAGATGGTGACTTTTGGTTCCGTTGATCAGGGTCCTATTTATGAGTCGGATTTATGGTCATTTATTGCCGAGACGCCGGAGTGCTGTCCGTGTTATTTATTAGTGGGGATCCGTTTATTTCAGGATTCCCCGGGACGATTCAAAGATTATTGGGTATCTGCTCAGAGATCGTTTGGTGATGAGGATGGTGTATCAGTCAGTTCCGTTTATTTCGGAACCTTTGAGTTGGATTTGTGGTTACATGTTCCCTCAGATGGTTGTGATCGGTTCAGAGATCAGGGTTTAGAGCAACAGATGATCAGATGGCTTGGAGGATGGCAATGCATTGCATTCATTCATCAGCATCATTACATTTTGCATTTACCTACATCTAACACATGTTTACCCATATGCAGGGACATTTTGGATCGAGATCCTGGTTGAGAGATTTCTGCTCAGAGATGAGGACCGGTTTGAAGCATGATGTTGCCTACAGTTTCTTCAACCCCGAGATTGATGAGTTGAGAGATATGATTGCATTAATTACACCCGACCATGTGGGGATGTTCAGAGAGTCATACGGTAGTATCCTGAAGATGGTTTTCAGACTCACAGACAGCGACAGGAGCGCCATTCATACTCTTCTCCAGTTTTATGACCCGGGGCTGAGATGCTTTGTATTTCCGGATTATTTGTTGGGACCTCTGATGGAGGATTATGCTAGCATCCTGGGTGTTCAGATCCGCGATCAGATTCCTTTCTGTGCTATTAGGAGAGAGCCTGACGTCCTTGGGATTTCCCGTGCTCTTTATTTGAGTCCGGAAATGACTAAGGAGGGTTTGAAGGAAAAGGGGAAATTACCGGGTTTTCATTTGAGTTTCTTGGAGGCAAAAGCCAAGGAACATGCTGCAGTGGGTAACTGGAAGACGGTTTGTGCGGTGATTGCTGTAAGCATTTATGGGATTATTCTGTTTCCTAATCAGAAGAGCTTTGTGGACCATAATGCTGTCAGATTGTTCATGCAGAGAAACCCTATTCCTACTCTGATCGGAGATGTCTATTACTCGGTTCATAATAGAAACGAGAAGCGGCGTGGGGGTTTGATCCGGTGCTGTGCTCAGTTACTCTTCAGGTGGTTTATGGGGTATTTGCCTTCCAGAGGTGCTTTTGCTCATCTTGATCCTTCGGTCAAGTGGTCCTTCAGGTTGATGGGTTTGCGGGATGATGACATAGCATGGACTCATAATGGTTTGGCTGGACGGAATTTTATATATAGCTGCGGGGATTTTCCCAATGTGCCTCTTATAGGAGTTCAGGGTTGCATTAATTACAACCCAACGCTTCTTAGGAGACAGATGGGATTTGCTATGGAGGTTCCTCCCCTTGAGTGTGAGACTCAGGAGTCCTTTTACTTCCCGATTGAGGGCAATCAGACCAAGTTGATGCAGGTGTCTGGGTCATGGCGTAACATTCAAAGGAAAGGAAAGGTTCCGTTTGGCAAGGTTAACTGTCGGTATTTTCCTTTATTTGATGATTGGTTGCGGAAGAGGATAGAGCTCACACTTCTACCATTTCCAGGAGGTGATCCTCGGTGTCCTATGATTGAGGGTCCGAGTTCTTCTGTCAGTATGGAAGAATTCCTCGAGATGAAGAGAGCCAGGGATCAACTGCTTGCAGAGAAAGCGGAATTGGAGATGAGTGTTGCTCGGATTCAGATGGCCAACCAGGAAATCAGAGTGAAGATGGAAGATCAAGACAAGCGACATGCCTTGGAAGCAAAGCGCTTTGAGATGGATACTGCCTACTATGGGAAGGTCAGTCAAGCCTTAGCATCATCGACAAAGGAGCATGACATCACCAAAGAGAGATTGGCTAGAGCTTCAAAGGTCATTGAAGATGAGAAGAGGAGGCAAATCTTGGTGAGGGATCAGAGGGATGACAGGGTCCGAGTTCTCATTGCTGAGTGGGAGTCGAAGCTGAAGGTTAAGGAGACCGAGAGCATGAAGATCATCGCCGAGAGAGACCATTACATGGCCGAGAGAGATCATTACTTCACGCAGATGAAGATTCACCAGAAAGAGGTGGGGAGATTATAGCAGGAGAATACCGAGCTCAGGTTCGCCGCAGAGTTCGCGAGGATGGAAGATGAGATAGGGCCATCTGTGGGACCCTCATCAGGCTAGATCTGTCATTTGTGTGGATTACCGTCAGGCTTGTTGACGGAATTCATTTGTTTGTATGTTTTTCCCGATTCTGGAGATTTGTATCTTATTTGATGTATGACTATGGCACTTATTGTGCATGTTGTTATGTGATGGTTATTTTCATTTAGTGATTGATCTTCAAGCTTTATTTGCTTTACCGTATGCATTCTCACAAGCACACACATGGTTAGGGGTATTTTGCTGAATCATATATCTCTGATCTGTATGATGAATCAAATGCTGAATATCAAAATATTGCTGCCGGATTATTATTTGTCTCGATGAAGCCAGGATCAAGAGACAAAGTGTTCCTCATGTGGATGAACACTGCATTCATGCATGATCATAATAACTTGTGTTTTATTTTGCAGGTATCTGTTGCTAACGTGCTTGATTGTTTCAGGAATCATTGCTCGTGCCCGCAGAGCTGTACCTTTGCACTCAACCCGTCCTCACAGATACTTCACAAGACGCAATACTCCCAGATTGATGGATCTCCCAAATACTGATATCCTCGAGCTGAAGGACAAGATGAACGAGCTGATCAACATTATGCAAGGCTTTGCAGTTGGTCAGAAAGCTCTGGCTGATAAGGTCGAGAAGCTTGAGCGGGCTTCTGCAGCAAACAGTGGTGTGAACCTGGATGCTGTCTCCAACCAGGGGCTGGGTTCTAGAGATGGCGGTAAGAGAACAACAGTCGGTATAGTGAACAACGCTGGTTTTGGTACTGCCGGTGGTCAACCTGGGCCGGGTCAGAATTTGAAAGATAGTCTTTTCCCGCCTTTCTTTTGGGTTGATGACGACAGAGAGGAAGACAGAGAGGCTGATCAGTTCTCAATGCATAACGAGCCTTTTCGTCAGTATAGTGCTCCGCCACAGAACAAGGAGATTCAGCTGCTGGCTGAAAAGATTCGAGCATTGGAGAGCTATGCCACTCCTGGGGTGGTCAATATGTCGAACCTGGGGCTGGTGGAGGGGATTGTGATCCCACAAAAATTCAAGGCGCCTGCGTTTGATCGGTACAATGGGAGTTCCTGCCCGGAGACTCACCTTCAAGCATTTGTCCGTAAGATTTCTGCATACACCATGGACCAAAAGTTGTGGATGTATTTCTTCCAGGACAACCTGTCCGGAGGCTCACTGGAGTGGTACACCAAGCTGAAGTCCTCAAATATCAAGAATTGGCAAGATCTTGGGGACGCATTCTTTAAGCAGTATCAGTTCAATGCTGATATGGCCCCGAGTCGTACCCAGCTGCAGGGTATGTCTCAGAAAAATAATGAGGGGTTTAAAGAATATGCCCAAAGATGGAGGGAGTTGGCTGCCAGAGTGCAACCTCCTCTAGTTGACAGGGAGATGTCTGATCTCTTTATGGGGACCCTGCAGGGGGCTTATGCTGAGAGGATGGTTGGTTGTCAGGTGACCAACTTTTCTGATATAGTTGTAGCTGGAGAGAGGATTGAGAGCTGGCTGAAGCTCGGAAAGATACAGGGTAGCGCCTCTTCTTCAGGGTCGAAGAAGCCTTTCAGCAACGGTCAGAGGAAGAAGGAGGGTGACACAAGCGCTGTCTACGCACAGAGGGGACCCAGTAGGGATCGTTACTTTCAGCACACTGCTGCGATAACTATTCCTGCTGAGCATCAGCCTGCACAGCAACAACAACAACAACCTCAACAACAAAGACAACCGTTTCAGCAGAGGCCTCAGAGGGCTGGTTATCAAATGCGGGGAAGAGCAGTCGACAGGCAGTTTGACAGGCCGCCAGTGACTTATTCCTTCCTGTTTAAAAAGTTGATGGACCTGGGGCTGGTACAAACAAGAACTCTGGCACCTTTGAGACCTGATCAAAGGCCAGCCAATTATGATGAGAATGCAAAATGCGAATTCCATTCGGGTGCTCCCGGACATAATATAGAGAACTGTAAAGCTTTTAAGCACACGGTTCAAGACCTGGTGGATTCGAAAGCAATCAACTTCGCACTATCTCCCAACGTTAATGCTAATCCCATGCCCGCGCATGGTCAAAGGGGGGTGAATGCAATCTCTGGGGAGAGTAGAGTTGGGTTGTCAAGTGTTGATCAGTTGAAGACTCCTCTGGCTGAGGTCAAGAGGCAGTTGTTGCTGAATGGGGTTCATCCGGGCTGTGGTATTGATTATGCTGAGTGCACTGTTGTTCAGAACGGGTGTGAATTATTGAGGAGGACTGTCCAGGGTCTGATGGACGAGGGGATTATTCTGATTGAGAAGGCTGATAAGGGAAAGGATGAGGTCTCCACCATAACAATTTATTTTGATCCGGTGGATTTGTCTAATCTAGCTGAGGCGGCTCCAGTTACCATCACGGTACCTGGACCAGTTCCGTATGACAGAGATGATGCCGTGCCATGGCATTATGGTGGAGAGGTCTATTGTAACGGAGAGAGAGTGGAAGACCAGACTGCTAGTGAAACCACCGTGTCAAAGGTGGATAATGCCGGTCCCAGCGGTTTCACTCGCAGTGGCAGATTGTTTGCACCAGATGCCTTGAGGGGAGGAGAAGGAGAAAAAGAGAAAAAAGAAAAGGTCGAGGCTTTAGCCAGGGCAAAAGGGAAAGCAGTGGTGAATAATGGTACTCCTGATGTGACACCGGCGCCGGTTGGGTCGGAAGAAAAACTTGATGATAATGCAGAAGAATTCTTGAGGATCATCAAGAAGTCTGAGTATAAGTTGGTTGACCATCTGCAACAGACTCCCTCCAAAATCTCAATCCTATCGTTGCTGTTAAGCTCTGAGGGGCACAGGGAGGCTTTGTTGAAAATCCTGAAGAAGGCCTATGTTCCTCAACAGATAACAATTAATCAGTTGGAAACGGTCGTGTCCAATGTGCATGCCAGCCATGGGCTGGGTTTTACAGACATGGACCTAACTGTGGATGGGAGGAATCATAATCGGGCACTACACATCGCGATGGAATGCAAAGGAGCCGTGCTTTCGCATGTGCTGGTTGATACCGGCTCCTCATTGAATGTGTTGCCGAAGAAGGCTCTGGCTAAGCTGAATTGTGATGGGCTGATTCTGACCCCGACTGATTTGATTGTGCGGGCGTTTGATGGGTCGAAAAGGGCCGTGTTTGGAGAGGTTGAGCTGCCAATGAAGATTGGCCCGGAGGTGTTTAAGTCGACTTTCTACGTCATGGATATTCAGCCGGCATACAGTTGCTTGTTGGGTAGGTCGTGGATTCATGCTGCTGGGGCAGTGACCTCGACTTTGCACCAGAAGCTGAAATATATCTGGGAGGGCCAAGTCGTCACTGTGTGTGGAGAAGAGGACATCTTTGTCAGCCACCTGTCCTCGTTCAAATATGTGGAGATGGACGGCGAAATCTGGGAAACGCCCAGTCAAGCATTTGAAACCGTTAAGGTGGAGAATGCTCTGTTTGCAAAAGAGGAGGAAAAACCGTCCATATCTTCGTACAAACAGGCCGCCGAGGTGGTGAAAAATGGAGAGGCTCCTGGTTGGGATAGAATGATGGATGTCTACGCGAAGAAAGACCGCTTCGGAGTGGGGTACCAGCCGAACAGAGGCTCAGGACAAGGCAGAGGACGTCGTACGTCGGTAACCTGCACTAGTGCCGGAATGCTGGATCCGGATCACATCTGCATGATGAGTGAGGAAGCTGATAGCGACTGTGACATGGACCGGTGGATAAAGTCGTGCGCACCAGGGATGGGAATCCAGAACTAGAAGGCTGAAAAGATCATCCGGGTCACTCTGCTGGAAGAGTAATATTTTTCCTGTTTCAGTTTTATATGCATGAAAGCCATACGTGTTGCCCGACACGTAATGGTTCATTGTAAGGGCCACCTCATGTCTAAATTTGCAAATTCGCATCATTAATAAAAGGATGTTTTTCAGTTAAAAGCGGTGTTCCCTATTTTTCATTTATTTTTGCAGTTTAAAAATAAAACAAAATAAAAACGGCAATGTGTTCATTTTTCTTTTTAATTTGTCTCACACCGGTTCTAAAGCAATGCATGAATCAACATTCATGCAGATGCGATTCTTCTCCGGATCTCATTGATAACAATCCTGTTACACCCTTGTATGACTTCGACAATCCAATCTATCTTGCTGAAGAAGAAGACGAAGAAGATTGTGTAACTTGCCAGGGGAATTAGCCAGGTTGTTAAAACAAGAGGAGAAGGTGATTCAGCCGCACGAAGAGCCGATTGAGGTTGTGAATTTGGGTACCGACGAGGTCAAGAAAGAAGTGAAAATCGGGGATGCTTTGGAGGAAAGTGTCAAGAGCAGAATGGTGGCGTTGTTGAAAGAGTATGTCGACATCTTTGCTTGGTCTTATCAAGATATGCCAGGGTTGGATACCGATATTGTTGTGCACAAGCTACCGTTGAGAACAGATTGTCCTCCAGTGAAGCAGAAGTTGCGCAGAACTCGACCTGACATGGCAATGAAGATTAAAGAAGAGGTGCAGAAGCAGTGGGATGCTGGTTTCCTCGCTGTCACTAATTATCCGCCATGGGTCGCGAACATTGTGCCAGTCCCGAAGAAAGATGGTAAAGTGAGGATGTGTGTGGACTACCGAGATCTGAATAGAGCTAGTCCGAAGGATGATTTTCCACTACCTCACATCGACGTATTGGTAGACAATACAGCTCAATTCTCGGTGTTTTCCTTCATGGATGGCTTTTCTGGCTATAATCAAATCAAAATGTCGCCAGATGATATGGAGAAAACAACGTTCATTACACCGTGGGGTACCTTTTGTTACAAGGTGATGCCATTCGGTCTCAAGAACGCCGGTGCTACTTATCAGAGGGCCATGGTGACTTTGTTTCATGATATGATTCATCATGAAATTGAATGCTATGTTGATGACATGATAGCAAAGTCCCATACAGAAGAGGGGCATTTGGTAGATATGGCCAAGTTGTTCGACCGGCTGAGACAGTTCAGACTGAGGTTGAATCCGAACAAGTGCACATTCGGAGTGCGGTCCGGTAAATTGCTGGGGTTCATTGTAAGTGAAAAAGGAATCGAGGTTGATCCTGCAAAAGTAAAAGCAATAAAAGAAATGCCTGAACCGAGAACAGAAAAGGAGGTTCGTGGTTTCTTAGGTAGATTGAACTACATTTCACGGTTCATATCCCACCTAACAGCCACGTGCGAACCGATATTCAAGTTGTTGAGAAAAGACCAAACGGTCAGGTGGAATAATGATTGCCAAGCGGCATTTGAAAAGATAAAAGAATATTTGCAGGAGCCTCCGATTCTGATGCCTCCTGTGGAGGGAAGACCGTTAATTCTGTACCTGACAGTCCTCGAGGGGTCTATGGGGTGTGTATTGGGGCAGCATGACGAGTCTGGTCGAAAAGAGCATGCCATATACTACCTTAGCAAAAAGTTTACCGACTGTGAAACAAGATATTCGCTGCTTGAGAAAACTTGTTGTGCTTTGGTCTGGGTTGCTCGCCGACTAAGGCAGTATATGCTGGTTCGTACCACTTTATTGATTTCCAAGATGGATCCAATCAAGTACATTTTTAAGAAGCCAGCATTGACCGGATGGGTTGCGAGGTGGCAAATGATTTTGACAGAATATGATATACAGTATACCTCTCAGAAGGCGATCAAGGGGAGTGTATTGTCTGATTACCTCGCCCAGCAACCCATTGATGATTATCAACCAATGAAGTTTGAATTCCCTGATGAGGACATCATGTTTCTCAAATCGAAAGATTGCGAGGAACCAATCCCGGAGGAGGGGCCTGACCCTGAATCTGAATGGATTCTGATGTTTGATGGGGCCGTTAACGTGAATGGAAGCGGTGTTGGTGCTGTTTTGGTTACGCCAAAAGGATCCCACATTCCTTTTGCTGCACGGCTGACATTTGAGTGCACCAATAACGTGGCTGAATATGAAGCTTGCATATTGGGGATTGAAGAGGCGATTGATTTGAGGATCAAGAACCTTGTCATATATGGAGATTCAGCTCTGGTGATAAATCAAGTTAACGGAAAATGGTATACGCATCAGTCTCATTTAATTCCATATCGAGATTATACGAGGAGATTGTTGACGTTTTTCACCAAGGTGAAGATGCATCATGTGCCCAGAGAGGAGAATCCTTTGGCAGATGCTTTGGCTACACTGGCCGCCTTGATTAAGGTGCAGTGGTGGAATCAGTTCCCCAGTGTTGAAGTAGGTCGTCTGGATAGACCGGCTTATGTTTTTGCTGTTGATACAGCGCCTGATGATGAGAAGCCGTGGTATTACGATATCAAGCGCTATCTAGAGACTCAAGAGTATCCTGAGGGAGCATCTAAGAAGGACCGAAAGACTCTGCGGAGGTTGGCCATGGTGTTCTACCTGAATAAGGATGGGGTTCTGTACAAGCGGAATTTTGATTGGGTCTTGCTCAGATGTGTTGATGATAGAGAAGCAAGCCAATTGATGAAAGAGGTTCACGAAGGATCGTTCGGTACCCATGCCAGTGGGAATGCAATGGTAAAGAAGCTGCTGAGGGCAGGTTATTATTGGATGACAATGGAGGCCCAGTGTTTCAATTTCGTGCGGAAGTGTCATAAATGCCAGATTTATGCAGACAAGGTGCACGTGCCTCCAAATCCGTTGAGCTTAATGTCGTCTCCATGGCCATTCGCTATGTGGGGCATTGATATGATTGGAAAGATCGAGCCTACGGCTTCGAATGGGCACAGATTCATATTAGTGGCTATCGATTACTTCACCAAGTGGGTTGAAGCAGCCTCTTATACGAACGTGACGAAGCAGGTCGTTGCCAGGTTTCTCAAGAGAGACATCATTTGCAGATATGGGGTTCCTGAGAGAATCATTACTGATAATGGTTCTAATCTGAACAATAAGATGATGGCAGAATTGTGCAGGGAATTCAAGATTGAGCATCACAATTCTTCTCCCTATCGTCCGAAGATGAATGGGGCGGTTGAGGCAGCCAACAAGAATATAAAGAAGATTGTGCAGAAAATGGTGGTAACCTATAAAGACTGGCATGAGATGTTGCCATTTGCATTGCATGGGTATCGAACGTCGGTGCGTACATCTACTGGGGCAACTCCTTTCTCGTTGGTGTATGGAATGGAGGTTGTACTACCTGTTGAAGTTCAGATTCCCTCTTTGAGAGTCCTGATGGACGTGAAATTGCAAGAGGCTGAATGGGTAAGTGTTAGGGACCAATTAGTACTACTTTTTATACCATTTTATTGGTCCCTTTTACCAAGTTTTGATGTAATTACACACTTTTATTCTCACTATTTTGTATAAATGCAATTAGGTTTAATTTATTTTGTTTTGAATAGTTATTTCACATATTTGTTAGTTTTGTAGAATTTTTGGATGAGAAAGCTTTGGATTGCAGCATCATAATATGGAAGATTTTGGATGAAGCTTGCAAAACAAGGAAACTGAGGCAGCTTCAGTTCGCCCCGCGAACAAAGTTCGCCCCGCGAACTGCATGACAGGACCAGTTCGCCCCGCGAACAAAGTTCGCCCCGCGAACTCTGCGAATCCAGCAAACTGATTTTTGGGTCAAAAGTGCTGTTTTGAAGGCCAGCTGTTTTTGCCATTTTGGGTCTGCCTTGGAATTGCTTTTCTGCATTGGATGAGAATGACCAATTAAGGAAATGTCAACTCTTTTAGGAGAGAAAATACATTATTCTAGGGATTAATTTATTCCATTCATTCACACATTGTGCTGTAGAGCTTTTGTAATAGGGAAAACCAGAGTTTTTCTTCAAAAACCTTCTGCTTTGTAACAATGGTGATGAGGAGCTAAACTCCCTTTTGTCAAGATTGGAGGTAGTAGCTATTCTCATCTATCTATGTATTCACTTTGATTTATATATGAGATAGAGATTGTTGATGTGTTGATTACTGTTTTTGCTTTAAGTTGAAAACCAGATTTGAGTAGTTGTCGAGAGAGATTACTCGAGTTTAGACATAAAACAGATTTTCAAGTAGTGAATAAGTTGTAGAGATAGATTTATTCATTACTATTCTTTGATATTGAACATTAAAGGTTGCTATATTGATAGTTAGGTGGAGAGATCGTCTAAGGATCAATATAGTAACTATCACGATTTCATTTAGACATAAATGATTTTGAGAGGATATTTGAACATCATCAATAATCTTGAGTCTAATTATTTATCATAGGGAATCATAGATATTTGAAATAGTGAACTCCAATCTTGCCAAGCTTTTATATTTGTCTAAAACCACTTAATAGTTTTTGTTAACATTTATTAACAAGATACTTTTCCAAACAAAACAACCCTGTTACTTTCTAAACTTATAACATTTGAATTATAGAACGGCGGTAATATTACCCAATCTCTGTGGATACGATACAAAAATATTTGCCAAAGATATACTCTTTCAACAAATTGGCGCCGTTGCCGGGGATTGGTGTCGATATTACAAGCATTGCAATAATTCTTTGTTTTTAAGTTTTGTTACTTTTATTGTTATTCCTCTTTTGTTTCACTTGGTTTGCTAGTTTTGTAGATTCTAGTGCATGCGAGGAAAAGTAACCGAGGAGCAACTTCAATTCGACCCAGAAATTGAAAGAACACTTCGGAAGCTCAATAGCAAAACACGAAGAAGAAGGAAACTAGCCGAAGAGAGGAACCGGAGAGAAGAAGCATCTACTTCCGCACTTGTTCCAATCGAAGAAGTGGTTGTAGAAGCTTGTGAAGGAAACATGGCGGAGGATAATCGTACCGAAATGTCCGCTAATAGTCCAAGAAGGAATGCTCAATTTGCCCGTGGAGGAAGAAATACGGAGATGAAGACCGGAATCCTCCAACTTCTCTATGCAACTCCATTCACCGGAATGGATCACGAAGATCCGTATACTCATCTCATCAAATTCTATGAGATTGCGGGTTCTACGGGAATAGACGAGGCGGGTTAAGAGACGTTATTCAAGAGGATGTTCCCACACTCATTAGTGGGAAAAGCAAAGGAGTGGTACCTTGATCAAGAATCAAGAGTGATGACGGATTGGAATCTCTTAGAAGAAAAGTTTTTAGAAAGATACTTCCCTCAATCCCGATTCATGGAAGCCAAGACGACGATAGCGGTATTCACTCAAGGAGGAAACGAATCTCTAAATGAAGCTTGGGAGAGATTCAAATCAATGTTGAGGAAGTGTAAAGGACATGGTTTTGATGAGCTTACTCAAATCCACATCTTTTTGAATGGTCTCCAATCAACCCATAAGACACTTCTGGACGCCACCGCGGGTGGTTCGCTTATATCAAAAACTGCGGAGGAAGCTAAAGTCATTATTGAACGGATGGCCCGTAATGATCATCAAGGTCAACATGATCGTAGCCCTTCACAACGTAAGCCCGGAGTTTTGGAGTTGAATACCAATGATGCCATCCTTGCACAGAATAAGCTACTCTCTCAGCAAGTGGAGCTTCTTACTCAACAAATGGCCAAGCTTCCACAGCAAATAAAAGAGATTCAAGGTTTTCAAGTTCAGCATCAAGTAGCATGTTGTGAGTTGTGTCAAGGGGATCATCCTACTGGTTTTTGTCCTCCACCTCAAGAAGAAGTCAGTTATGTGAACAACCAAAACCAGGGATATCAAAGACAACAGCCTAACAATCAAGGCTATCAACCAAGAAACAATCAAGGGTATCAACCGTCAAGGTTCAACAATCAGAATTATCAACAGCAAAGCCCTTACCAACAACCAAACTCTCAAGGTCAGCAGTCGCAAGGAGGAAATTCCAAGCTAGAAGACACTCTTCAACATATCATGCAAGCTTCTATGGCAAATCAGAAAAGTAACGAGGCGGCAATTAAAAATCTGGAAAATCAAGTAGGCCAACTCGCGAAGCAGCTGTCGGAACAAAATGCAGGGCCTTCTTTTTCTGCTAACACTCAACCAAATCCAAAGGAGCATTGCAAAGCAGTTGTCACAAGGAGCGGTAAAGCGTTGGTAAGTGAAAAAGGTAAAGAAATTGTAGAGGAGAACACCACTGATGGGATTCTGGAAGAAACAGATATAGTTGGTGAGAGGAAAAATGATTCTGGAAATGCTCAGTTCGCGCCGCGAACTACCTTCGCGCCGCGAAAAGAGCAGGTTCTGCCCACTGCTGTACAGACTGATTGTGAAGAGAAAAAAGATGCTGAATCGAAGAAAAAGAAGAAATCTGAGAAGGGAGTGAGTGTCATCCCAACTCAACATCTACCCTACCCACATGCTCCATCAAGGAAAGACAATGCTAGGCACTATGCACGATTCATGGACATCTTCAAGCAACTCCAAATCAACATTCCATTTTCTGATGCACTAGAACAAATGCCACGATATGCTAAATTTATGAAAGACATTCTTACCAAGAAAAGGCGACATGTGGAAGATGAGACCATCATTCTTGATGCACGGTGTAGCGCAATCATCCAGAAGACTTTACCTCGGAAGGAGTCCGACCCGGGACGGGTTGTTCTACCGGTAACCATTGGAAGCACATACGTTGGGAATGGTTTGATAGATTTGGGCTCTAGTATAAATTTAATTCCTCTTTCTATTGTCAAACGATTAGGAAATGTGGAGATTAAATCAACAAGAATGACTTTACAACTAGCCGACAAGTCTACCACTTTACCATACGGAATTGCTAAAGACATGTTAGTGAAGGTGGACAAATTCTTGTTTCCGGTAGATTTCGTAATAGTGGAGATGGATGAGGACCGTGATGTGCCCCTAATTCTTGGAAGACCTTTTATGAAAACAGCTCGGATGATGATTGACGTAGATGATGGACTAATGAAGGTGAGAGTGCAAGACGAAGAGGTGACCTTTAATCTTTTTAAAGCTATGAAGCATCCACATGACAAACATGATTCATTCCGAAATGATGCAATTGAAGAAAAATACCATGATGGAAAGGCCCGTCGCAAGGAGTTTCATGTCGGACAAATGGTACTGCTTTTCAAATCAAGGTTCAAGTTATTACCGGGTAAGCTGAAGCCAAAAGGGTCAGGACCGTTCGTTGTCAAGGAAGTACGGAATTATGGAGCCATTGTAATCGAGGATCCAAAGTCACACGAGAGTTGGACCGTAAATGGTCAAAGACTCAAAGTTTACCATGGTGGCGACATAAATCGTGATGTGGATGTCGTGTCTCTATTTAAACCGGGCTAATCAGTGGACCGTCAAGCTCAAACGACGTTAAACAAAGCGCTTGTTGGGAGGCAACCCAACGTTGTAAGTCTGTATTTAAATTTTTTTTTTTTTTTTCTGCTGTGTGAGTTTTTGCTGTGTTAAATTTTGAAAAAAATTGGGTTCTGGTTTTTACAGTTCGCCCCGCGAACAAAGTTCGCCCCGCGAACAAAGTTCGCCCCGCGAACTGCATGACAGGACCAGTTCGCCCCGCGAACAGTAAAAAACAGAACTAATTTTTTTTGAAATTTCCTTCAGTTCGCCCCGCGAACAAAGTTCGCCCCGCGAACTGTAAAAAACAGAACTAATTTTTTTTGAAATTTCCTTCAGTTCGCCCCGCGAACAAAGTTCGCCCCGCGAACTGAAAAAAAAAAAAAAAAAAAAAAAAAAAAAAAAAAAAAACTTTTGTTTTATGTCATTTTTGTTTCATTCCTATTTTCACGAACTTAGGAGATTCTTTTAACAACCTCGCTACTCCACATCCAAACCTCCAAATTTCAAAACTTCCCCTTTCCATTCCTTTCTTAAGAGGATTTTGTTGATTATGCTAAGTGGCCTGAGGGCAGGCCAAAATTTTGGGGGGTGCAGGAGGTGGTGTAAACCATGGCGATGAGTTGAAGGAAGATTGAGGAGTTTGTTGAATTTTAGAGTGTGTCTTGATAATTGCATGAATAATTTTTGAAATTTAAGTGTGTTTTAATCAAATATTGGTTTGCCAACATTTTTGTTTAATTGTTCTTACTCATAAGTCAAGCTTTAAGCAACCGAGAAATGATCGCAAAGAAAGAAGCATAGGACACTTCGAGTGGTGATGATAAGAATTAGTGTCGGCATTTCAAGGTACACTTTATCGCTTTCTAGACTTAACATGAGTAGTTTGATGGTGTGTGCAAATTCCATGTCATAAATTCATTGAAGTATATGTCATTTTTGAATCAAAATAGGACTTAGCCAGTTGTGAGGAGACTTTCCATTGTACACTAAAAAGCGGGAAACCGAGCATTGTTTTAACTCATTCTTATCATGCTAAATCATGCATCAATCCATTTTTGTGTGAAATTTTTGAAAATGATAGAGGCATTGTTTGTGAGAAAAACCACTTGACCAAAAAGTTTGAATCAACTAACCTTGTGAGGAATAATCCTTAGTTAACCCCCTTTGAGCTTAATTTAGGATTCATTTGATTGATCATTGTAAAATCAATTGAAAATTGTGGAATAAATGAATCCTAATTTCTTTCGTATCTGTTGAAACCTCAAACCGAGTTGTTTGCAAAATTTTGCCTTTTGCTTATGTCTAAGTAGGGAGCATTATTGAATAAATTTGGTTTTGGAATCTAAAGTTGGGGAGAGTAAAGTGAAAAGTTGATTAGAAACTTGGAAAAGTGAATTTCTATGAAAGGGTAAAAATATGAAAAGAAACAAGAAAAAGAAATCACCCTTAAAACCATAGAGCATAGAAAAAATTAGAAAAAGAAAAGCAAAGGAAATGCTCATGGTTGTGTGGATTTGAAAAGAAAAAGAAAAAGAAAAAGATAGGGATCAAAGAAAGGGAAATTGTGTAGAGTGAATCTTTGGGAATGCTCCCTTAGGATAGACAATTTGGTTGAATTGTCTTAATCATATCCTTTCTTGTAACCTAAGCCACATTACAACCTTTGAAAGACCTCTTGATTCTCATTTTTCACATGATTTGGTACTTGTTGTGATAACCGCATGATTTGAGTTGTTGTTGATTTAATTGCTTGGATGAGTGAAAGTAACCCTTCATGTTATTCATCATTATTATGATGTGTGTGTAAGCTTGATTCAATTTTGACATATATGGCTTTGAATTCCTTGGAATGATTTTTGCACTTTACCATTTCCCTTATTCATATTTTGTCTAGAATTGAGATAGGTGAATTGAGAAAATGCCAAACACTTTTGAACCATTTGAATGTTCTTGGTAAATCCTTGTTTCAATCTTTTGTGTCATTTCTTTGATTGTAAGGGTGGAAACTTTTGTTTAGGGACAAACAAAATGCTAAGTTGGGGAGAGTTGTTAGGGACCAATTAGTACTACTTTTTATACCATTTTATTGGTCCCTTTTACCAAGTTTTGATGTAATTACACACTTTTATTCTCACTATTTTGTATAAATGCAATTAGGTTTAATTTATTTTGTTTTGAATAGTTATTTCACATATTTGTTAGTTTTGTAGAATTTTTGGATGAGAAAGCTTTGGATTGCAGCATCATAATATGGAAGATTTTGGATGAAGCTTGCAAAACAAGGAAACTGAGGCAGCTTCAGTTCGCCCCGCGAACAAAGTTCGCCCCGCGAACTGCATGACAGGACCAGTTCGCCCCGCGAACTCTGCGAATCCAGCAAACTGATTTTTGGGTCAAAAGTGCTGTTTTGAAGGCCAGCTGTTTTTGCCATTTTGGGTCTGCCTTGGAATTGCTTTTCTGCATTGGATGAGAATGACCAATTAAGGAAATGTCAACTCTTTTAGGAGAGAAAATACATTATTCTAGGGATTAATTTATTCCATTCATTCACACATTGTGCTGTAGAGCTTTTGTAATAGGGAAAACCAGAGTTTTTCTTCAAAAACCTTCTGCTTTGTAACAATGGTGATGAGGAGCTAAACTCCCTTTTGTCAAGATTGGAGGTAGTAGCTATTCTCATCTATCTATGTATTCACTTTGATTTATATATGAGATAGAGATTGTTGATGTGTTGATTACTGTTTTTGCTTTAAGTTGAAAACCAGATTTGAGTAGTTGTCGAGAGAGATTACTCGAGTTTAGACATAAAACAGATTTTCAAGTAGTGAATAAGTTGTAGAGATAGATTTATTCATTACTATTCTTTGATATTGAACATTAAAGGTTGCTATATTGATAGTTAGGTGGAGAGATCGTCTAAGGATCAATATAGTAACTATCACGATTTCATTTAGACATAAATGATTTTGAGAGGATATTTGAACATCATCAATAATCTTGAGTCTAATTATTTATCATAGGGAATCATAGATATTTGAAATAGTGAACTCCAATCTTGCCAAGCTTTTATATTTGTCTAAAACCACTTAATAGTTTTTGTTAACATTTATTAACAAGATACTTTTCCAAACAAAACAACCCTGTTACTTTCTAAACTTATAACATTTGAATTATAGAACGGCGGTAATATTACCCAATCTCTGTGGATACGATACAAAAATATTTGCCAAAGATATACTCTTTCAACAGTAAGGACCCGGTACGAAGAGTTGAGCCTGATTGAAGAAAAGAGGCTAGCAGCCATCTGTCATGGGCAATTATACCAGCAGAGAATGAAGCGTGCTTTTGACAAGAAGGTGCAACCTCGGGTATATCACGTGGGTGATATGGTACTGAAAAGGATCCTTCCTCCTCAAAACGATCGAAGGGGCAAATGGACACCCAATTATGAAGGTCCATTCGTGGTCAAGAAGGTTTTCTCTGGCGGAGCCTTGTTGTTAACGCCCATGGATGGCGAGGATTTTCCATCCCCTGTGAATGCGGACGCAGTTAAAAAATACTCCGTATAAATAGACCCGCTGGACGAAAAGAATAAAATAGTCCAAGCAAAAAAGGGCATCCCGGCGAACCAAAAAACAGAAAGAGAGGTTCGGGCAAAAATTAGGGATAAAAAGAAAAATGTACACCCGGCAAGTCGAAAACCTGAGAAGGCGACTTGGGCAAAAAAGGGTATCCCGGTGGACTGAAAAGCCGAAAGGGCGGCCCAGGCAAAAGAGGGATTGAAACGAACAACTGCGTCTAGCATGATCGTTTGCGCTTTGGTTAAAGCATCATGGATAATACCCGGTGGGGATCAGTCAGAAGCGTCTTGTTCAGAAGGCAGAAAGCAGGGAGAGTCTGAGGACATATGGGGTGTAACCGAGTTGGAACTCGATGAGATCACGGGTTTCACATTGCCATTAGGATAGATTTTTCCTTTTGTGCGCAATTACCTCTTTTCAGGAATTGCTTCCTTTGTATTGCTCAATTTGAGCCACACACTTTTCAATCAATAAAATGCATATTCAGTCAAATAATTTTGTTTTTGTTTTTCATTAACGCTTTGATTGCAAAAACATCCAGATATTTTTGATAAAGAATCTTGCATTTTAAGACATACAGGTCCCTTCCAATGCATGTTTATAAGATTGAAAGCTTGAAATCTTATTCGAAAGGTTGGGTGACCCAAGTGTTGAAATCTTGACACGCCTGGGGCACGGTTTTATCTAACGATCTGTTTTGCAGGTGCTGTTAGTTATTTTCACTCACTTGCAGGTTGTGATGTGGAAGCTTGTCGACAAAAAACAAATCCCCGTGGGAGTCCAATCAGGGACGAATGTATGAAGGGATGACGAAGAGACGTTGAGACGTACGCCGATCCTTGAATGATAATCAAGAAGACTCTTCAAAGTCGGAAGACTGGAAAGTCTGTAGAAATTCCCCGCAGAGTCCAATCAGGGACAGGCGAGTTGAAGGAATGGTGAAGAGACGACGAGAGACGTACGACGATCCTGGAAATTAATCAAGAAGACTCTTCAAAGTCGGAAAATTGAAATTTCTGTATAAGTCCCAGGAGTTCGCTCTCCGTCGAGCGCGGAGCGATTGGGAATACAAGATGATGGAGCAGAAAAGGTCCAGACGAGTCTGGGAGTTCTCAAAAGTGGAAAGCCGATACGAGATTGGGAGGTGGATACCATGGTTCGATGAGTCGACGGGTGTTCTGTACCAGCTTTTCTCATTTCCCCAGCTATATCCCCAAGCAGAGTTGTGAGGACTAAATCCCCAGCAGATCCAAGGTCTGTGGTTCCCCTAGCAGGGTCGGGATCGTTATCCCCAGCAGGTGTCAAATTGATGCTTCCCCAGTCGCCAGGCCTGGAGGTGGCTGTTTCCCCAGCAGAGCTATCTGTGAGCATTACCCCAGTGAAGTCGTCAGGTATCTGTGAGGGTTCCCCAAAGCAGGTTCGGGATTGATATCCCTAGCAAGTCAAAAGATTGTATCCCCATAGAATGTTGGTGGTTCTTATCCACAGCACTTTCCCGAGCGGATCGGGTGCAAAGAAGGTTCTTCCCCAGCAATGGTTACCTTTTCCCAGCAGCAGTGCTATTCCCCAGCAGGGTGGAATCGGAGATTGACGAGTTCCTCAACGGAGTGTCTCGTGCTCCCCCAGTAGAATCCCTTGAAGGGGACGCTTTTTATGCATTCATCATGAGAAAATAGCATAGCATATTGCATAGAAAAATAGATCGCGTAGCATTTCCATAATTGTGGAGCATTACGCAGAAAAAGTCATGCATCATATTGCAAGCATAAGCTAGTCTCAGGCCGTGGTTACTGTTTGAGAGGTGGTTTTGCCCGCAGGTGAAGGTGTTACTCCGAGGAGTTTGAGCATCGTGGTTTTAATCAGAGGTATTCCCCAGTAGTGCGATACTGGAGGAATTTTTCCGTCAAGCATAGATGGAAAGATGACGCGATCAGCGCAATTCAAGCCGTGGTTACCGCTTGAAGTTTTTGTTTCGCCGGATGGTGAAGATGTTACTCTGAGGAGTTTAGCATCATGATGTCAGATCAGCAATGTTCCCCAGTAGTGCGATACTGGATGAGATTTTTCCGTCGAACGGAGATGGAAGGGAAATCCAAGGATGTTACGCGATCAGCGCGATTCTGGGGTTCAATTGGAGAAAGGGAAATGTTGAGACATTTTCTGGAGATCGGAGTCCAAATAGAGATTGGAGTTGAAGATTATATCCAGGATGAGGTCCTTAGGATTATGTTCTATTCATGTGTCACCTTAGACTTTGGCAGAGGCCAACAGAAGTCGTTAAGGGTGTCTTCGGAAGAAGAGATGCACATGTTACCTTCCTTTTGTGAAGGTGTACCCTCTGATATGTCGCCTTCAGAGCGGTGTTTGGTGTTATTTCCGACGTTGCCAGCGGAATTATCACGAGGGATGGGAGAACGGGGTCCAAATGGAGAAAAGAAATGTTGCGACATTTTCTGGAGAGCGGGGTTCAAATGGAGAAAAGGAGACACGAGGTATTTTCTGGAGATCGGGGTTCACAATGGCGATCACAAGTTATCGTCAGGCGACTGGGGTTCAAATGGAGAAAAGGAGACACGGGGTGTTTTCTGGAGATTGGGGTTCATTATTTTGGCAAACAGGAGAATGGGGTTCAAATGCAGTGATCACGGATCACTTGCGCGAAAGAAAATTTCGGGGTTCAAGAAAATGAAAAAGAAAAAATTTCGGGGTTCAAGAAAAGCAAAAAAAAAAAAGGGTTGGAAGAGATAATAATCCCCAGCGGATGTGTGGTTTTCAGGCCATGGTTGTCCCTGCGTTACCATTTATTTTGGTATCCAGGTCGACGTTGTTGTTTCGGTGATCAGGCCGACTTTCTCCGTACCAGACGGATTTTTCTTCAAGATTTTGTTTCTTCGCCGATTCTGACAGGCGTTGTTAATTATTTCCCATCAGAGTGCAAATTGTTCGTCTGTTCTTGGTATTCAATCACTCTTCATCCTGATCATCTGAAAGCCGAGGCTATTCATATCGACAGGTTCACAGTGGATTGAATAGGGGCAGCTGTAACACCTCAAAATTTGCCCTCCTCTCTTGGGACTGGCTTAACATATTGCATATCATTTTTAGGTCATTAGTCATTGCATATTGCATATCATGTGGTTACATTGTGCAGGTCATCCTCATAAGTCTTGATCAGAAGATGAAGAGGTGGAGATGCAAGCCTAGGGTTTTATTGACTGATCATTGGCCATCTGAGGATTGGGCTATGAATTAGGGTTTTTGATTTCTCAAGGAGATTGAGCTTCATCTTGGTTGCAATGATACATCATCATCATCATGGTCTTGTTATCATCCAGAGATTCAAGAGATTCATCAGATACCTTGAGATTAGGGTTTTGACCACTGGTCAACCCTAATCAGTTGTATTGGGCCAATCAGGGCATGGCAAGGAGATGGGGTCTATAATGGATATGGGGATCATTTCATGATTGTATTGAGCTTATGGAGGCTAGGGTTTCATCCTTGAGCCATTTCATCAGAAGATTGGGGCTCAACTTGATCAGTGCATTGCCAAATCCATCTATCAGTTGAAAAAGTCAATTGCGGTCAACTGTGCTTGATTTTATGGATTTAGAGGTGGGAGAGAGTTGGATACACTTCATTCATGTTGAAACAAGTTTCATTTGACATCTCAAACCTCAAGAATGAAGAAAATAAAGTCAGGACAAAAATTGCCAAAAATAGAAAGTGACTTGTAATGGAAGTTTCCAAAAATGGAAAGTTTTTCATCACAAAATTACATGTCCAAAAAAGCTTCAAATGAAAATTTGTCCAACATGAAAGTTATAGATCTTGCTCTCACCTTTCCAAAAAGTCCAAGAACTTGAAATTCCCATGTATGGTTGACAAGTTATGGTCCATTCATTTTCCAAAAATGCCTATAATCAAAGTGGCATAACTTTCACATGGAATGTCCAATTTGGGTGATCTTTTTGTGAGCAAACCATATTTCACATGTACTTTCATGATGTGTGGTCCAAATTCATCAAAAATGGTCAAGGCAAAAAGTCAATTTTCAAGTGGATTCATGTGTATTTTTGGCATGGCATAGTGAATTTGAGATTTACAAGGCCTTTGGACATGAGACCACTTCCAACACATCACATATGACAATTGAAACTTGTTTGGACTGTCATGAGCTGTCACATTGCATTAATTGGAAAGGTCATTTTTGCCCTTGCACTTAAAGTGGCATTTTCACTAATTTCACTCATTTTTGATAATTGAGATTAAGTGGATTAAGGAGGAGTATATATTGTTAATCATAACAGAAATGCTAACCATAATCACATTCTCCAAAGACCCATAACTGAATTTCACAAAAAACCTCTCAAATTCTCAAAACTTCATCAAGCTTTTTTTCATCAATCTTCATCAAATCTTCATCATTTTTGTTGATTCTTCGTGGATTCATCTTCCACAAAGCTTATTGAAGAACTGTTTTGGCAAATCAAGGCAAAAGCATAGCTAAATCTCAACTGTCCAAAGCTTGCTCATCAATGGAGTTTTCATCATTCTTGCAATTGAAGCAACATTGAGCTAGGACCTGCACTCCATTCATCTTCCTATACATCAATATCCATCTGTTTTGGCGAATTACACCTTGAAGCATCCAAATCGAGCACTGCCATTAACACAAGGTGATTTTTCGAATTTTGCCTTTGCTCAAATCATGATATGCGTTTTAAAGATCATTCAACGTAGATTAACATGATATGCATAGTTTTTGATTTGGTTGAGTGTGGTGTGAGAAATCGCGATTTGAAGTTTGGTGCTCATTTCTTCTTTTGCTCGATCCTGTTGCTGTGTTGAGAATTAGGTTAAATCAATTACATGTTCATGTTCCTTGTTGAGAGACGGTTCTTTTGACTATAAGTTTGTGCATTTTGGTTGAGTTTCATTATTCTTCGATTTTTGGATTTTCTGGCCTTGTTGTTGCTGAAGAACAAGATGAAACACGTGTTTGATTTTCATTTACCTTGCCTGAGTTCAAATTGTGTTTGGCGCGTGAACTGACCAATCAGCGAGCGCCAACGCTTCTAAACGATGCTACGTCGTTTTGGTCTGTGGCTTTAATATTACGCTTTTGCCATTATCATATATTAATTCCATTATTTCATTTTCTTTTTTTCTTGTTTTATTTCATTTTGATGCTTGATCTTGTAAAATTCATAACTCACTCATTTTTCATCCAAATTGAGTGAGGTTTTTTTCATGATGCTCCTCATAATGTGTAGAATTTAATCATGATTTTTGTAAATTTTTTGCATGTATAGAAAATTAAAATGCCTAGGGTTTGTTGGATGTTATCACATTTGAACATGTCTTACCATATCCTTCATGAAATGATGATACTTTCAAAGAAATGAATGAAATTTTTTTTGCTTGTTCTGGACTCATTTCTGGTGATTTTCATGTGGAGTTTGTGATTTTTGGATACATGGTTGATGAGTTATGATTTTTTTATTAGAGGTGTGACAATTTGTGTCACACCAAGCTAGGTCAACTTCATGATTTTATTTAAAATGCTTAGGGATGTTGAATTGAGCTGAAATTTTGTGTGCATGATCATATGAATGTTGAGATCACATGAGATTTTTTCTGGAATTTTTGATGATATTTTCTAATTGATTGTGATTTTCTCTTCTGCTGGCTCATTTTGTGACATTGTGTGACACATGTTGGCATTTTGTTTGTGAAGTTCTGATCATTGATTGTATGAGTGTGAAATTTGGTATGAGCACTGTAGACACATTACAGGTCATTATGGTTTTGATCCCATTCATTTATTAATTGTTGTCACTGTTTTATGATTTTTGGAAGTTGATGTTTGTTTGGATACCTTGTGTTGGCTTGTTTGAACTTGTCTGAACTTTATGATTTTCATTTCCCTACTTCCTTTTGTCCAATTGAGCTGAAAATTGACATGCTACCCATTGAATGTGTCCTGTTTAGGTGTGAATTTGTTTGGAAATAATTGAATTGTTTTGGTATGCTTTTGATTGAGATAGTTCTGGTTGGTCATTTGAAGTTGCAAATTGCATGTTTGATACTATTTTGTGCATAAAATGATAATGGTGATTGATATGAGCATGGGACCAATTGCATTTGCTTCTAATTTGTTTGAA
The DNA here is from genome assembly GCF_024323335.1 of Lathyrus oleraceus. Lineage (NCBI taxonomy): Eukaryota > Viridiplantae > Streptophyta > Magnoliopsida > Fabales > Fabaceae > Lathyrus > Lathyrus oleraceus. Next base: position 258,920,601 of record NC_066580.1, read on the forward strand.
TGTGATTTTGGATAATTTTCACTTGCTGTTTAGGATTTTTTATCTCCTTTGGACCCTAGGCTTGGCCTAGTGGTGTTGTTTCTCACATTTGGTTTGGATTTTCAGGTTAAAAGTGCAAAAGGCTTAAGGAGAAAAATTCAAGTTGTAAATTGAGATTGTTTGATGTTGTAAACTAACATTGGTTTTATGTTGTAGGGTTTGATGCTTGAGCTTGGGCTCATGGCTTGCACTTGTGTGCATTAATTTGTGTTTGACTGTACAGATTAACATTTGTTGTTTACTGTTGGTTTGTCTGAGTACTGATGATACTTGATTGATTTCAGGTACATTAAGTCGCTTACAGTTCTTTAAGAACTTGCTTGCTGCTGCTTGGTTGTATAAACCAGTTGAGGTAGACTCTCTTGTCTTCATGTAGTCTGGAAGACCTGGCTTGTTATTTAGCCAGGCAACTGTCTGAAGTCCTCCTTAAGAGGCGATGTTTGTGATTGTTTACTTTTGTGCCAAGCAGGTAAAGACCTCTATGAGGCAATTGGTGGAATCCAAGGGATATGCAATCTATCCCCCGCTATTCTGTTGAGTCGTCCCTCTGCTCACACCACTGTGTAGACCCATTGGGACATTAACCCAAGATCTTGTACTTTGTACAGTTGTGTCAGAGTCTTGAGCGTAGAAGGGTCCCTCCATTCTAGACCCACGCTCCTTTGTCTGAAGCTCTCCCTGGCCAGGGATAAGAGCTGTGAAGTCTAATCTTCACTCACCTTTCATCTGCTTCACCCTGACTCGCAATGTCAGGGTTAAGAGCGAACACTACCTTGTACAGATGACTTGCCTTGGCAGTCCACCCTTGTTTAAGCCTCACTTGACTGGATATAGTGTGTGCTATGTGAAATGTTTGTTTTGATTGATGCTTGCATGCTTGTTTTTCCTGGTTAGGATTAGCTGGCTGTTGTGCAAGTAGATAGAAACCACAACATAGGGTAATGATGCATGATAACACTAGGCTCGAGTACAGCTCCCTGGTAGTGTGTCTCCCCTTGGTTTCTGGCTAGAATTTCTTTCCCTTTCAGGGGAACTACGTCGCCCTGATCCTCATACCAGATGAGGTACGTAGGCAGGAGACCGTGCGAGGTCTCTCCGGGCACTTTTTTTCCTTTTTGGTGTGTGTTTGCTTGTTAACCCTTTTGTGTGTCAGGATATGGATGTAAGCCCAGCGATTGGCTGTCCGTATCCTGATTGTGTTTGTTGGTTCGGAAGCCGATGTAAGTCCGGCGATTGGCATTCGGGTTCCAGGTTTGCCTGTGTTTGTGTGTGTCTTGTTTGGCGTGCGTGAGCCGAACTACGGCAGCTCTGATTCTCGTTCCAGACGAGATACGTAGGCATAGGATGCGATGTCCTAGCGAGCCCTCTTCCTCTTAACCCCACCTGTGTTCCTTGAGTGTGTGTGTGGTGTTTTAGCAACCTTTTCTTTCTTCTAGAACGTGGATCCCGTCGAGTACGACAGACGTGAGGGGTGCTAATACCTTCCCCTTGCGTAACCGACTCCCTTACCCTTTCTCTTTGGTCGCGAGACCATGCTTTTTCCAGGTTTCTCTGAGCGTTTCCTTTCCCTATCTTGGGATAAATAACGCGCAGTGGCGGCTCTGTTTGTGTTTTTGTTTCAGCCCGCCGGTTGTTTTTCGCGGATGCGACAACGATCCCTAAGTTAAGGTTGCTATCTAACTTGCACAGGGAGCAAGCTATCCTAAACAGCACAGGCAAAGAAAAACATACACACAAATAGCACACACTATATACAAACAAAGTGGGCTCACACAAGGCTAGGCTTTAGTCAAGGGGTCATGTCAACCTCAACAAACAAGCCACTGTATCAAGGTGATGTTAGCTCTTAACCCTAACATTGAGAGTTAGGGTGAAGCAGATGAAATGGGAAGTGAAGATAAGACTGCACAGCTCTTATCCCTGGCTTGGGAGAGCTTCAGACAAATGAAAGTGGGAGTTCAGAAAGTTGGAACTCTTCTCCACATATGACTGACACAACAAAGATCTTGGGTTAATATCCACAATGCATCAACATGTAATGTGAGCAAAGGGATGACACACTGAATAACAGGAGATGGATTACACATCTCTTTTATCTGCCAATTGCCTCGTAGAGGTCTTTTCCTGCTTGGCACAAAGATAAACAAACACAAGCATTGCCTCTTAAGGAGGGCTTCAGACAGGTGCCTGCCCAAGTAACAGGACAGGTCTTCCAGACTACATGAAGTCAGTGAGTTATACCTCAAATGGTTAAGCAACCAAGAAAAGAAAAAGCAAGTTCACAATGAACTTAAGCAACTAATGTACCTGAAAACAGTCCAACTCAATCAGTACACAAGTCAAGTGAACTAAACAGACAACCAATAATCAACAGTCAACAGTCAAACAGACAAGCAATGCAACAAGGTGCAAGGCACAAGCTCAAGCTCAAATGAGCTAACATCAACCTACAAAACAAATCAAGATTAGTCAACATCAACCAAACAATCCAACTCAAGCAATGTGAATCAATCCCCTCATGGCCATATGCTTCTTATCCTGAAAACAAAGCTCAAACATAAGCACAAACCACTAGGACAAGGCCTAGGGTCAAAGATGGAGAAAAAATCCAAAACAGAACATGAATTTCAACATGAATCAACCTCAATCAATTAAAAACACAATCCAAAAGGTCTCATGCCAATATCATCAACCAAATTCATTTCACAAACCAATCATGGCAAGGTATGCAAGTTGAAAGCACATTGAAGCAACAGAATGAACAAATGCACATTAATTCCAAAATGATTCAATTAATCTCAAGAAAAATCATGGCTAAACATAACAGACAACATGATCAACACACCAAAAATTAGGGCAATTGGACATGATTAAGCATGGTAATCAAATTCATCAAGTCATAGAAATCAAAACAAGCTCAAATGGGACACAACTTGATACATCAACTTAGTATAAGCCTAAAACAAAATTGGAACATGATAAAGACCTCAAACCAAAGCCAAAACAAACTTCAACATGTCTAGAAACAATGTGCAAAATTTCACATTCATAGGATAAACAACCATCATTTCACAAATCATTGAAGTTCAAGACTATTCAAAAGTGCACAAATGACCATCCAGAAATAAAAATCTCAAACAAATCAGAAATGAATCCAAAAATTCCACGAAAATTCATGATCAATCACAACATGCATGTCAAGCATCAAACAAAAAATCACATCAATTGGAGTTCATTTGGCATGGCAAAAAAATTAATCAAATTGAGCAAGTAAAGGTGTGACACACATTGTCACACCTACATTAACCAGATCATAACTCAGCAACCACAAATGAAAAAAATGCAACTCAACACCAAAATGTCCAGCAAGATGTCTAGTTTAAGCATGCAAAGTTTCATAATCATTGGATTAAAACTCATCATTTCACAAAGCATATGGCAAGCAAGGTACAAACAAACATACATGTGCACAATCCCTAAGCCAAATTTAATTCCAGCCATGCACAAATTGTGGAAAAATGCTCAAAACATACTAGACACAATGAGGAGCAAGATGCAAAAATCCACACATTATTTGGATCAATATTTATTTAGTTATGAATTTTTAAAGTGAAAGGAAAAATAAAAAAACATGGGAGAAGCATAGCATGAATGGATGAAGAAAAATGGAAAAATGAAAAAATGCAATTTGAAAAAGTGGTACAGCCAGGATTCGAAGCGAAGCAGGATTTGAATTGAAGCGCTAGTCAGTGAAACGCGCCGTTTCACTTAACTGATGTGGCAAAGCGAAGCAATTAGGACCAATCAATATGCCAGGCGCGCGCTGAGTTGGACCAATACATGTCCATAAACACATAAACACATGCAAACAAGCGCTGGAAAGATCAAATGAAATCTGGAAACGAAAACCCTAACAACTTCATACGCATTCATCATGTTCTTCATGCTCAAGAACAAAAGTGCACAGAAATACAAAATACGCACATCATCATGTTCATCTCTCATCATACATCAACAATCCATATCTAACTTAACCTAATTCCACACATATTCAAAGATTCGAAGCCATGAAGTTTCACATGTCAAGCTTAAATCTAGCATAACTAACACAATACTGCATGGAATTTAGTGATCTAAAGCTCAGTTTGCTCAATGTTCAAAGATCTACAACAAGCACCTAACAATTTCACGAATCAAGACATTCGAATTCTGACCTTATTGAAGATGCAGAAGTGAAACAGGTGATTTCAGGCCTTGAGAAGCATAAACAGATCTTCCTAAGCTCTTGTATGATGGAATGGATGAATGTTTGTGACTTAATCTTGCACGATCTGGCCAGAATTTCCAACTGCCATGGATGAATGCAAGCTTCGAGCTGCTTCAAATCTGAATGAAATCCTCTGAATCTTGCTTCCAAAATACTCAATTATGCTTATGGATGATGAATCAATCAAGAACAAGGAAATGTGTTTGCAGAATTTTGATGAAAATTGAGAGAGAGAATTTGAAGAAATTTTTCAGATCTGGAAATTGTGATGTGTTGATGCAGTTTTCTGTTATGATTAGCTATATATATGAGCTCCTAATCATGTTGTTAATCACAATTAAGCCAATTGCCAATGGATTAGTGAAAAGAGAGTGTAAATGCAAATTGGCCAATGCACCTCATGCATGAGATTACCAATGGAACAGTGCACGAAATTGGCTTGGAAATCATTTGAAATTCTGTTTTGAGCCAAGTGCAAATGGTAAAATGTGAAAACAATGCTTAATTTTCAAATTTGGAATTTCCCTCCAAAATTCAAATGAAAATGCAAATATTTTTGTGATGGAAATGCATGGCATATGATGCATGTTTTGGATAGTGCATGTCAAGACATGAATGTTGCAAAAGGAACCACTTCATTTGGCCTTATGGTTAAAAAGTTATGCATGTTTGAAGTTCAAGTTCACTTGGCCATGATTGATCCATATCTTTTCAACCATACATGAGAAATTCATGATCTTGGACTTTTTAGAAATGGGAGAGAAAGATCTTCAACTTTCATGTTGGAAAAAATTTCATTTGAAGCTTTCCTGATGATGTAATCTTGAGGAGAAAACCTTTCCATTTTTGGCAGTTTCAAATTACAGGTCACTTACTATTTTTGGAAACTTTTCATCTGACCTCAAATCCTTCATTGTTGATGTTTGAAATCTCAAATGAGACTTGTATGGACATGAATGAGGCCCTATCTAACCATCTCCCACCTTCAAATCCATGATTGAACTGACAGTTGACTTTGGTTGACTTTCTAGGGTTTCAGATGAATTGCATCTTGACTGATGAGCTTTGAACATCCAACCTTTGGCCAAACCACTTCAAAATGATCCCTAGGTCATATGAACTTAATGAACTAACCCTAGGGCTTTGCTTCCATGGAAAATGCACTTGCTTGCTTGCACAACTGGATCTCCTGACCAATCTTGCCTGACGACTAATAGACTATGCAATGAACAATGCAAATGTTAATGACCTAAAATAAAAATGTATATACAAAATGGGAGGTGCAAATTTGAGGTGCTACAGCTGCCCCTATTCAATCAACTGGGAACCCGAACGGATGAGAGTAACGGCTGTCAGACCTTTAGGGTAAACAGGGATTGAATACCAAAGAACCGTAGAAATTTGCACAACTGCAGGGATCCAAGAAAGGAAAGTTCACCAACGGAAGCTTCCACTAGGATCTGATATTTATTACTGGGGATCTTGATTTTCTTTAAAGGTACAGTCACATCCCGACATCGAAAGACGATGAATGGGAATAGAAATCACAACTAGACGTCAACGGACGACCAGGAAAAACTCGACGTCTATCGAAACCAACGGAGAGGTAAACCAGACATTAATGAATGACCTGGGGGGATGGAATACATCTAGATGTCAACGAACAACTAGGAAAAACTCGACGTTTATCGAAACCAATGGAGAGGTGAACAGACGTCAATGGATGACCTGTAGTAAACTCGACCAGACGTCAACGGACGAACAGGAGAAGCTTGACGTTTATCGACACTAACGGAGAAGGAGACCAGACATCAACGGATGAATGGGAAAGACTCAACCTGACGTCAACAGACGAACAGGAGAAGCTCGACGTTTATCGACACCAACGGAGAAGGAGAAGCTCGACGTTTATCGACACCAACGGAGAAGGAGAAGCTCGACGTTTATCGACACCAATGGAGAAGGAGAAGCTCGACGTTTATCGACACCAACGGAGAAGGAGAAGCTCGACGTTTATCGACACCAACGGAGAGGGAGAAGCTCGACGTTTATTGACACCAACGGAGAGGTGAACTCTACTGGGGAAGGTACAACTAGACGTCAACGGACGAATAGGAAAAACTCAACGTTTATCGAAACCAACGGAGAGGTGACTCTGAGGGGAAAGGTATCACTATACGTCAACGGACGAATAGGAAAAACTCAACGTTTATCGAAACCAACGGAGAGGTGACTCTCTGGGGAGAGAAAATATAACTCAAACAAACGTCAACGGACGATTGGGAAAAACTCATCGTTTACCGACACCAACGGAGAGGTGAACAGACATCCATGGACGATCTGTGGGGAATACGCAACTATACGTCGACGGACGAATAAGAAAAACTCAAAGTTTATCGACACCAACAGAGAGGTGAACAAACATCCATGGACGATCTGTGGGGAATACGCAACTATACGTCGACGGACGAAATAGGAAAAACTCAACGTTTATCGACACCAACGGAGAGGTGAATCCTTGGGGAAGAATAAGGGTATTACGAACATCGAAAGATGATGTTTACCGACATCCAAAGAAGACCAAACATTAACGAATGACTGGAGGCGAGACTCGATGTTTACCGACACCGAAAGAATGGTGTTTACCGACACTAAAGAAAGAACACGCGCGGGTGCTGACACGACACTTACTGGTATCCCAGGATGACATCTACATATGTCAGGGCAAGGCTAAACACTTGCTGGGGATCTCACTGGGGAGAAAGAAGCTTTCCTTCACACACGAATGAGGAAATAAACCTCTCTGGGAGTTACCAATCCTGAATGCTGTCAGGAGCAACTGTAGCAAACATGCCGTACAGATGTTGAACAATGATCCTCCTCTGCCGGGGATATGGTCTTGATTGGTTTCAACACATGAATGCATATGTTTGAATTTTTCTATGGCGTAATGCTCCATATTGAATGGAAATGCTACGCGCTTTGAGGATGTAATGATTACTACATGCAAGATGCAAAATGATGAACTCCTGCTGGGGAGCCAAAACTGATCAGGTACTCCAACTCTGTGGGGAGACTCTGACTGAGGAATACTCTGCAGGGAGCACCGACTTCTCACTCATGCTGGAGAAATAAAACTGTTGCTGGGGAAAGGATCCCGATCCACTCGGGGACTCCGCTTGGGGAATAACCAAAGCGACTTCGCTGGGGAATGAACAAGGCGACTTCACTGGGGAATACGTCAATCCACCGGTAGAATAAACGCTGCTGGAGATAACTTTCACCGAACCCGATCCACTCAGGGAACCTGCTGGGAAAACCATCAACACAAATCTATGCTCGGGAGATCTGCTAGAGAAAAACTTCACAACCCTGACGGGGACAGGCATCTACTACTCTGCTGAGGAAATGCATAACTCTGGTGGGGAAATATACCAGACTACCCTAGAGATAGACATCCACAACCCTGCTGGGGATAAACGCTTACAACCACGTTGGGGATAGCAGTACTTCAGACCAGACTGCTGGGGATGGAACTACTCCATTGATACCTCCGCTGGGAATACAACGTCCTCCATCTTAGTGGGGATAATCCATCTTCAAACTCAGCTGGGAAATCAACTGGGGAAATATCTGCTGGGGAATCGTCCTCACAGATGACAACCTGCAAAACAACACAACACACATACCCCAGGGGTCGCATGGACAAGCTACGCTCAAGTGTCCTCAACATTCAAAATGATTTTCAAATGTTTTATCTTTCCGCACGTTATTGTTTAGCCTTCATGTTTTATATGCAATGTTTATCAAAAATTCGGACGTTTTTGCAAACAAAACAGTAAAATAAAACAAAAGAGTTATTTATCTGAATAACGACTTTTTATTGATTGAAAATGGGTCTGAAAAGGCGAATACATCGGGAAGCAATTCCTAGAAAGAGGTAATTGCGCACAAAAGGAAAAATCTATCCTAATGGCAATGTGAACATGGCATCCACTATTTCCCAATTCTGTTATAACTCATAGATCATCAGCTTTCCTCCCAACTTCCTTGCTTTCTGAGAAGAACGACTGGACCGATCACATCTTTGGGGATGGCAGACAACGAAGCGCGATGAAGTACAGATAACTCAGACTGTAGTCTTCGCTTTAATCCCTCTTTTGCCTGGATCGCCCTTTCGGGTTTTCAATCCACCGGGATACCCATTTTTGCCTAAGCCGCCCTTGCGGGTTTTCGACTTACCGGGTGTACGAATTCTTTTCATTTTATCCCTAATTTTTGCCCGAACCTTTTCTTTCTGTTTTTTGGTTCGCCGGGATGCCCTTTTTTGCCTGGACTCTTTTATTCTTTTTGTCCAGCGGGTCAATTTATGCGAGGTATTTTTTGACTACATCTGAGTTAACAGGGGACGGGAAATCTTCACCATCCATAGTTGTAAGCATCAAGGCTCCACCGGAGAAAACCTTCTTAACAACATATGGACCTTCATAATTAGGAGTCCACTTGCCCCTGTTATCTGTACCGGGAGGAAGGATCCTCTTCAAAACTAAATCACCAATTTGATAGCTTCGAGGACGCACTTTCTGATCAAAGGCTCTCTTCATCCTTCTCTGATACAACTGCCCATGGCACACAGCTGCTAGCCGTCTCTCTTCGATAAGGCTCAACTCGTTAAACCTTGTTCGAATCCACTCGGCTTCATCAAGCTTAACATCCAGCAAGACTCTCAGAGAAGGGATCTCCACTTCAACAGGCAGGACTGCTTCCATACCATACACAAGGGAGTACGGGGTTGCCCCGGTCGACGTACGTACTGAGGTACGGTACCCATGTAAAGCGAAAGGCAGCATCTCATGCCAATCCTTGTACGTCACGACCATCTTCTGCACAATCTTCTTAATATTCTTGTTTGCCGCCTCTACAGCACCATTCATCTTCGGTCTGTAAGGAGAAGAATTGTGATGTTCAATCTTGAAATCTCTGCAAAGCTCTTTCATCATCTTGTTATTGAGATTCGAACCATTATCAGTGATGATTCTCTCAGGAACTCCATAACGACAGATGATTTCTTTCTTGATGAACCGGGAACCACTTGTTTGGTAACATTAGCATAGGAAGCTGCTTCCACCCACTTGGTGAAGTAGTCAATCGCAACCAGGATGAAGCGATGTCCATTAGAAGCAGTAGGCTCAATCTTCCCAATCATATCAATGCCCCACATGGCGAATGACCAAGGCGAATTCATGACATTCAGAGGGCTTGGTGGTACATGCACCTTATCAGCATAAATTTGACACTTATGGCACTTCCGAGCGTACTTGAAACAATCGAATTCCATAGTCATCCAGTAATAACCGGCTCTCAACAATTTCTTCGACATTGCATGACCACCAGCATGGGTACCAAACGAACCCTCATGCACTTCCTGCATCAACATGTCTGCTTCGTGTCTATCCACGCATCTGAGCAGAACCATGTCAAAGTTCCTCTTGTACAGCACATCATCCTGATTCAAATAAAAGCTTCCAGCTAGCCTTCTCAGGGTTTTCTTATCATTCTTTAACGCACCTTCAGGATACTCCTGGCTTTTGAGGAAGTTCTTGATATCATAGTACCACGACTTCTCATCAACAACAGACTCGGCTGCAAACACATACGCAGGCCTCTCGAGTCGATTCACCGCAACATGTGGCACATGATTCCACCAATGAACTTTGATCATAGAAGACAAAGTAGCCAAAGCATCAACCATCTGATTCTCGTCCCGGGGAACATGATACAGCTTCACCTTCTTGAAGAACGTCAATATTCTTCTGGTGTAATCTCTATAAGGAATCAGATGCGGCTGGTTCGTATTCCAATCTCCATTGACCTGATTGATCACTAGAGCAGAATCTCCATATATGTCAAGAGTTTTGATTCTCAAATCAATGGCTTCTTCTATCCCCATGATACAAGCCTCATACTCAGCTTCATTGTTGGTGACGTCAAAAGTCAATCTGGCAGAGAAAGGTATATGAGCACCTTTAGGATTGATAAGCACTGCACCAACACCATTACCATTCACATTCATAGCCCCATCAAACATCAGTGTCCACTTGTCATCAGGATCCGGTCCTTCCTCGACAAGAGGCTCTTCACAATCTTTCATCTTCAGATACATGATGTCTTCATCAGGGAATTCAAACATCATCGGCTGATAATCATCAATCGGTTGCTCGGCGAGGTAGTCTGACAGAATACTACCTTTGATGGCCTTCTGCGACGTGTATTGGATATCATACTCTGTTAGAATCAACTGCCAACGGGCAACACGTTCGGTGAGAGCCGGCTTCTCAAAGATGTATTTCACTGGATCCATCTTAGAAATCAACAAGGTAGTATGGTTCAACATATACTGCCTCAGTCGGCGAGCAGCCCAGGCCAAAGTACAATAAGTTTTCTCAAGCTGTGAATATTTGATTTCACAGTCGGTAAACTTTTTGCTAAGGTAGTATATGGCATGCTCTTTTCGACCACACTCATCATGCTGTCCCAATACACACCCCATCGAGTTCTCAGTCACCGACAGGTACATTATCAGCGGTCTCCCAGGAACTGGAGGTATCAGGATTGGAGGTTTCTGCAAGTACTCTTTTATTTTGTCAAAAGCTTTCTGACAGTCATCATTCCACCTGATTGCTTGATTCTTTCTTAGCAATTTGAATATCGGTTCACACGTGGCAGTTAGGTGAGATACAAACCGTGCAATGTAGTTCAATCTCCCTAAAAACCCACGAACCTGCTTCTCTGTTTTCGGTTCAGGCATCTCTTGAATAGCTTTGACTTTTGCTGGATCAACCTCAATCCCTTTCTCACTGACAATGAAGCCTAACAGCTTCCCAGATCTCACGCCAAACGTACACTTGTTTGGATTCAGCCTCAGTTTTAACTTTCTCAATCTGTCGAACAACTTCTGCAAATTTACCAAGTGCTCCTCTTCTGTCTGCGACTTCGCAATCATATCATCAACGTACACCTCAATCTCTTTGTGCATCATGTCATGAAAGAGAGTCGTCATAGCCCTCTGATAGGTAGCACCGACATTCTTCAGCCCAAATGGCATCACCTTATAGCAGAACGTGCCCCAAGGCGTAATGAATGTCGTCTTTTCCATGTCCTCTGGCGCCATCTTGATCTGATTATAACCAGAAAAACCATCCATGAAAGAGAAAACCGAGGATTGAGCCGTATTATCAACCAATACATCAATGTGTAATGGAAAATCATCTTTCGGACTCGCCCTGTTCAAATCCCGGTAATCGACACACATTCTGACTTTTCCATCCTTCTTCGGCACTGGAACGATGTTGGCCACCCACGGGGGGTAAGTTGTCACTGTCAAGAAACCAGCATCGAACTGCTTCTGAACCTCTTCCTTGATCTTAACAGCCATATCAGGACTAGTTCTCCGAAGCTTCTGCTTGACCGAAGGACAATCTTCTCTAAGATGTAGCCTATGCACCACAATATCGGTATCCAACCCAGGCATATCTTGATAAGACCAGGCGAATATCTCCACATACTCTCTCAGCATCTCAATCAACCTACTCTTTACCTCTGTCTTCAAAGCAGCCCCGATCTTAATATCTCTTCTGGCGTCCTCAGTACCAAGATTAACAATCTCCAACTCCTCCTGATGAGGTTGGATGACCCTTTCCTCATGCTTCAACAATCTGACCAATTCTTTAGGGAGTTCACAGTCTTCCTCACTCTCCTATTCAGCTTGGTAGATGGGATTATTGAAATCATACTGAGCCATAACAGAATTGTTCATAGTGGATTCCGTGAGGTCACTTCTGCATGTTTAATGCTTTGTTTTAGAAAAAAGAATTCAAGAAAGTCACAAAAACAAAAACATTGCCATTTTTATTTTTTTTGAAAATGAAAACAAAAATAGAAAGATAGGGATCACAAAATTGTTTGCAAAACGTCCTTTATTAATGATAATCATTGAAAACATGCTGAGGCCCTACAATGAACCACAACGCCTTGGGCAGAACGTAGGGTTTTGTGCAGAATGAAAAAAACAAAAGAAAATTACTCTGTTTGAAGAGTAACTTGGACCACATCTTCTGCCGTCCAATTGTTGATCTTCTCCCCTGGTGCACACGGGCGAACCCAGTTGTCGAGATCACAATCACTGTCACCATCTTCACTACCGACTGCAAAGACGTCACTGTGATTCATCAGCCCAGCGTTGGAAAAGGTACTCGGACCTGCCTGCACACCCTGCTTCGCCTGCAAGGGTTGATAACCAATTCCAAACTTATCCTCTTTGATAGGCAAATCCACCATCTTGCCCCAGCCTTCAGCTCTACCAGAGTCAACAACCTCCTTGGCCTGCTTGTACGATGCAATTGAGGCACCTGGCTTCTTCTGCTCAGCAAAAGCCACCCTCTCAAGAGCAACAGTCTCAAATGCCTGGCATAAGGTTTCATGGATCTCGCCATCCACCTCTACATACTTGAAAGAGGATAGGTGACTCACCAGAATATCTTCTTCACCGCATACGGTCACAATCTGACCGTTCCAGACATACTTCAACTTCTGGTGGAGAGTTGACAAAACTGCCCCTGCTGCATGAATCCAAGGACGCCCCAACAAACAACTGTACGCGGGCTGAATGTCCATCACATAGAAGATGATGTCGAAAACCTCCAGACCTATCTTCACCGGCAAGGTGACTTCACCAAAAACAGAACGATTGGATCCGTCGAATGCACGCACAATCAGATCACTCGGAGTAAGCACAACCCCTTCCACAGCTATCTTCTTCAAAATCTGCTTGGGCAACACGTTCAGAGACGAGTCTGTGTCTACCAACACATGAGACAAAACAGCCCCCTTGCACTCCATGGTGACTTGCAAGGCCTTGTTATGGTTACGACCCTCCGGCGTCAAGTCCAGGTCAGTGAACCCCAAACCATGCCTGGTGCTCACGTTGGCAATCACACCTTCCAGTTGGTTGACAAAAATCCCCTGAGGCACGTAAGCCATATTCAGCATCTTCAATAAGGCGTTACGATGTGCCTCAGAGCACAAAAGCAAAGAGAGTATTGAAATCTTGGACGGAGTCTGATTAAGCTGATCTACAATCTTGTAGTCACTCTTCTTGATTATCTTCATGAACTCCTCCACATCTTTCTCGAATGAGCCCTCAGGCGCCTCCTTCTGAGCAGGTTCCTCATCAACCACTGCCTGTTTGCCTTTAGCCTTGGCGAGAGCCTCGGCGTTATTGTCTCTTAAAGGTTATGGAGCAAACAGTTGTCCACTTCGGGTAAAACCTCCTGGTCCACCAACATTGTCCACAACGGGACTCACCACCACAGGAGTTCTTACCGGCACACCAATTGTCACAGGCGCTTGGTTCACTGGCCTGACCTGACTCTCAACCCTTCGATTGCTGCGATAAGCGTTATCATATTTCCATGGCACAGCCCTACTATCCACAACCCTTCTGACCGGAGCAACAATAGTAGTTGGATTACTGGCAGTTACAGGTGCAGAAATGGTAATAGGAGTACCACTAGTGGTAGGCGCATTAACAATCCTCTGGCCACGTCCTTCAGACGGTTTGAAATAGATAGTGGCAGTCGACACCATCCCACGTTCTCTAACAGCCCGACTGAATTGCAAACTGCCTTCGTCCATCAAACCCTGGACACCAGCCCTCAACTGACTACAACCATTCTCTGATTCAGCACAATCAACACAACCCTGATCACAGCCCGGGTAAACACCTCCACTCAGCAAACGGCCCTTTACAACCAACAAAGAAGTCTGAACATCTTCCACACTAACTACCAGATCTTCAGCTTCTGCCTCTTCAATATTGTTCACTCTGTGTGCACCTGTGGCGGCATAGGGTTATTTACAACATTCGGCACAGGAGCAAAATTGATAGTGTTAGCGTCAATTAGGTCCTGGACTTTATGATGAAAAGCCCTGCAGTTCTCAATGTGGTGTCCCGGTGCACCAGAATGGAAATCACAACGCACGTTGGCATCATACCCAGGTGGTATCTTTGTCAACGGTGCCATGGTTCTCAACTCGACAAACCCTAGTCTGAGCAGCTCAGGCAGCAACTCAGCATAGGTCATCGGTAAAGGATCAAAACGTCGATCGGGCATCCTCTGTCTAGGCTGATACGGACGTTGCTGTTGTTGTTGTTGTTGTGGTTGTTGTTGAACTCTCTGTTGTTGCGGTTGACGTTGTTGAGGTGCCGGAATGGTCACAGCTGCAACCTGACGATACTGATTTCTGTTCCCAACTCTTCTACCATGTTGCACAACACTAGTTTCCCCCTCTCTCTGGCGAGGTGCCCTAGCAAAAGGTTTCTTCGAAGACGAGGACCCAACATCTTGAATTTTACCAGCTTTAATCAAACTTTCTGTCCTCTCTCCGCATATCACCACATCTGAAAAACTACCGAATGGGCAGCTTCCCATCCGGTCCATGAAAACACCCTGTAATGTCCCAATGAACATGTATGTTAACTCCCTTTCCAGCATAGGGGGTTGTACTCTAGCAGCCAATTCACGCCACCTCTGGGCGTACTCCTTGAAGCTTTCTCCAAACTTCTGACAAAGACTCTGCAGCTGAGTCCGGCTCGGCGCCATGTCCATGTTATGCTTATACTGCCTCAAGAAGGCCTCACCCAGATCTCTCCAACGACGGATAGAATCTCTCTTCAGTTCCATGTACCAGTCCAAGGAAGCCCCAGATAAGCTATCCTGGAAGAAGTACATCCACATTTTCTCATCATCGGTGTAAGCAGAGATTTTCCGATAATATGCCTGCACATGGGTGCGAGGGCAAGAAGTACCGTTGTATTTGTCGAAAGAGGGTGCTTTGAATTTGTAAGGAATCCTCAACCCTTCTACCAAACCCATGTTGGTCACATCGAAACCCAGGGAATTCTGACATTCCATGGCTTTTATTTTCTCAGCAAGGGCGTCAACTTTACGGTCCCTCTCTTCAACTCTTCCTACAACCTCGTCATCTTCACTAAGCAAAGTGAAGATGTCCTCTTGTCTATCAACAATCGGAGCAGGATGACGAACAGGAGCCCGGGTAGCTCTAGCATTAACAATCTCTGCAGCAAGAGGCTGTCCATTGATTCTGATCCCTCTTAACTCATCACCCACGACATAGTCGTTGACGGGAGCATCATCATTAACATTCTCATGAACAGGTACGCCCACCGGCGACGCTCGGTTGGACTGCGGAATCACGGTTTCCTGTCTTTGGGCCAAGGCACGCAACTCCTCTTGCCCTTGCACAACACCTTGCATCATCGTCATAAACTGGGCCATGTTCGCCCTCATCTCAGCTAATTCTGCCTGAACCTGATCCATGCTCCTCTGATGATTCAATATGGTTGAGTAGTGATGCGGTCTCTGATCAGCTATCCTGCCTGACACAGGAACCAGAGTGAAAAGTCACGAACAAGAACACTTGTTATGCAATATGATATGAGTATGATGCTAATGCATATGATGCACATGATATGTTCATTTCTCATGCATTCAAAGAGCCTAATTCATCTTCGAAAGATGGCAACCTACAACTAGAACAACATAGAAGCAACACAAGATAATGATCACAAGGTGAAACCAACAATCTCATACATAGATAAGAGAAACAGGATCATACAACAAAGTCAACAAAGATCCACATAAATCCACGCAGCTCCTCTTGCCCCTGAACGACCCCTTGCATCATTGTCATAAATTGGGCCATGTTAGCCCTCATCTCAGCCAATTCTGCTTGAACCTGGTCCATGTTCCTCTGATGATTTACTCTGGTTGAGTAGCGGTGCGGTCGCTGATCAGCTATCCTGCCTGACACAGGAATCAGAGTGAGAAGTCACGAACAAGAACACCTGTTATGCAAGATGATATGGGTATGATGCTAATGATGCGTATGATGCACATGATATGTTCATTTCTCAGGCATTCAAAGAGCCTAATTCATCTTCAAAAGATGGCAACCTCGCAATACACAACAAGGAAGCAATATACACAAGATAGTGAGCACGAGGTGAAGCATCAACAACCTCATCTATAGATATGAGCAACAAGAATCATACAACGAAGTCAACAAAGATCCACACGATCGTAGTACAACAATGAATCCCATCCAACAAGCCTGGAGGTGATTCTCAACATAAACATCAGAAATACAAGCTAAGACAAACGACTTCCAGGAATGAGAGTCTTCAAGTAATGACATTGGTCTATCAACAGGTCACACTCTGAACATTCTGGCAAAGGAGTGAGCTTCTCCTTCAATTGTCTTCTGAGCTCTACAACTTCTGCTCCAAGCTGGTTCTCTGATGCATGTCTCAAGTCTACTTCCTTCTTCAACTGGATATCTTTGTCCCTGAGTTGCTTCTCCTGGTCTCTTATCTTCTTCTAATAATTGGCTTCAGCTCTCTGCAGCCTTAAACACTCTCGGTGCTCTGCATTCAACAAGTTCTCCATCTCTTCATAAGATCTCTTCTTGCTCCTTACTCCACCCACATCTACACTCTGGATGTCTCTGAGTTGATGAGTCAGGCTAAACCTTTCTGCTTTGGCTTGGTATAACTCCATCTGGGCATCTTGCTCTTTCTCCTTCAACCGACGATTCTCCATCAGGGCTTGCTTGTAGTGCTCAACAGGTACACTCTCAGCAAGGATCAAGGGTGGTTGCACTTGCAAAGGCTTCATCCTATCATAGGGCAACAACAAAGTTTCCACTCTCTTCTTGACCCACTCAGTGTAGTCAGGCATGGCAATGGCAAACTTCTTCTCTAGGACAGCTCCATCTTTGACACCAATAGACTTCTAAGCTCTTCCTATCTGCTCCAATCTAATAGGGTCACTTCGCTTCTCAAAATACACACTCTCAGCTATCTCAGCATCAAGTGGTCTTCCATTCATCACAAACCCCAACTGGCAAAGAGAAATAACTGGGTTGTAATTGATGCAACCCTTGGTCCCTCTAAGTGGCACATTCCGGAACTCTCCACAACTCATGATAACATTACGCACATCCATCCGGTAAGACTGCCACCTGATATCATATGAGGTAAGAGACATAACCCTTTGAGCCCACTTATGAGTGCTGTGAGCATCCACAAAAGGTCCACTGACTGGCAGGAGAGACAAGAACCATCTGAGCAAAAGTGGCAGACAACATCTGATAGCTCCACCCTTACCATGCCTAATGTGAATAGCATAATAAGTGTCAGCTAACAAAGTAGGAACCGGGTTTCCTCCTAGAAAAATAGCGACTGCAGCATAGTCCACAAAATTGGGCATACACGGAAACAAGACAATCCCATAGATAATGATAGCCAACTGAGCATGAAAAGCTTCCCAATTCCCCTTCACAGCTTCCTCTCTTGCAATCCTCAACAGGAACTTCAAAGGCAACCCTACAACATCCTCACTGGACTTCCAATTATCACTGACTTCCTTGATACCCAAATGGAGAGCTCTGACAACAACTCTGAAATCAACCTCCTTAGGCACGTCCAAGAAAGGAACCTGATACCGGATCGGGACACCCATCAGAATGGAGTACTCCTCAAGAGTAGGCACCAACTGATAATCTTGAAAGGTGAAACAACGAAGCTCTGGGTCGTAGAACTGAAGAAGAGTCTGCAACGGCACTGGATCGACTACCATCTTCAACAGTGTCAGAATATCTCCATACTGATCAACGAACCCCTTCTGATTACCACTGGACACAAGGTTGCTCAACTCTATCAGAGACGTCAAAGGCTCACGGTGAAAGCTGTAGGAACAAGTCTTCCGCTTCAACTCTGGGACTGTTGCCATCTCTATCAGTGAATCGAGCTCCTGAATGAACCTGAGAAATGATATGCATGCAGAGATTAGCTTTTTTTTTTCTTTTCTTTTTTTTCAATCTTTTTTTATTGCGTTTTTTTTTTGAAAATAAACATGCTATAATGCAAATGATGCAGACAAGACTGGCAGGCTGTGCATCTCGGGACACAGGATCAAGCTTCGGTTTGAACTCGGAACCACAATTCATCTGAAACCCCAAAGTCATCTGATAAACTGTCATCTGAAGAACCAAGAGTCACCAACAGGATCACAAGTCACCAACAAGTCACCAACTGTACCTGTAATAATGAACATTCCCTCCCCACTCACGGGTGTCATCTAGGCCAGGGTAAGGTCGAGAGAAACGCAACATAAATAACCCTTTCATAGAATATCATCATATACACACCCGAAGTATGTAACGATGATACCCCATCAGAGTCTGAGCTGCTCATGATATCAATGTTCCGCTAAGTGGCGCAATACCACCCGTTTCCCATGAATCACTCTATTCCTAGGTTTCCTAGATTTCACTCATAGCCTGAGTATTGGGCCTTTTACCTCATGTAACTCCCACCCCAACAGAGAGACAACACAGCACAGCCAAATGAACAGATGATGAATGAATGTAAACATAAATGCAAACATAAATGCAAACAATAAATAAATGAATGCAATAAATGAAACAGCAAAAGCAATCAAACCCTAACCTAAAGAGCGCTAGGACTGACTCGCTTAGGGAAGATGGACCAGCAAGAGGTCAACTTCTTTTATCCCCAGCAGAGTCGCCAGCTGTCACATTACGCGAAAAACCGGCGGGAAAACGAAACAACAGAGCCGCCACCGTGCGTTATTTATCCCAAAAGAGGGAAAGGAAACGCTCGAAGTAAACCTGGAAAAGACATGGTCTCGTGACTAGAGAAAGATGGGATCGGGAGTTGGTTATGCGAAGGGAAGGTATTAGCACCCCTACGCATCCGTCGTACTCGACGGGATCCACGCACAAAAGGAAGGATAAGGTTGCTAAACACTGCTTAAACATCAAACACTGGCTGAAAGGAGACACAGGAAAGACAAAAGAAACTAACTCAGCAGGATATCGCATCCTGGGCCTACGTAGTCTGTCAGGCACAGACATCAGAGTCGACGTAGTTCGAGAAAGGGGGAAACGTGCTCGCTAGGATGTCGCATCCTATGCATACGTATCTTCTCTAACCAGAGAAGAATCAAAGCACTCGTAGCTCGGCTAACGCACGCCAAACAAAACCATACAGGAAACCGACTGCCAATCGTTGGACTTATGTCAGACTCCACACAAAAAGGCAAACATGGAAACCGAATGCCAATCGCTGGACTTACGTCAGACTCCAAACACACACACAAGGGTTGCAAAAGAAAAAGGGCGCCCGGAGAGATCAGCTCATCTCCTGCCTACGTACCTCATCTGGTATGAGGATCAGGGCGACGTAGTTCCCCTACGCAGGGACAAAGGACTAGCCTAACCAGATACCAAGGGAGACACAAACTACTAGGGAGACTACGACTCGAGCCTAGAAGTTATCATACATACGATCCCTAAGTTACGGTTGTTATCTAACTTGCACAGGGAGCAAGCTATCCTAAACAGCACAGGCAAAGACAAACATACACACAAATAGCACACACTATATACAAACAAAGTTGGTTCACACAAGGCTAGGCTTTAGTCAAGGGGTCATGTCAACCTCAACAAACAAGCCACTGTATCAAGGTGATGTTAGCTCTTAACCCTAACATTGAGAGTTAGGGTGAAACAGATGAAATGGGAAGTGAAGATAAGACTCCACAGCTCTTATCCCTGGCTTGGGAGAGCTTCAGACAAATGAAAGTGGGAGTTCAGAAAGTTGGAACTCTTCTCCACATATGACTGACACAACAAAGATCTTGGGTTAATATCCACAATGCATCAACATGTAATGTGAGCAAAGGGATGACACACTGAATAACTGGAGATGGATTGCACATCTCTTTTATCTGCCAATTGCCTCATAGAGGTCTTTTCCTACATGGCACAAAGATAAACAAACACAAGCATTGCCTCTTAAGGAGGGCTTCAGACAGGTGCCTGCCCAAGTAACAGGACAGGTCTTCCAGACTACATGAAGTCAGTGAGTTATACCTCAAATGGTTAAGCAACCAAGCAAAGCAAAATCAAGTTCACAATGAACTTAAGCAACTAATGTACCTGAAAACAATCCAACTCAATCAGTACACAAGTCAAATGAACTAAACAAACAACCAATAATCAACAGTCAACAGTCAAACAGACAAGCAATGCAACAAGGTGCAAGGCACAAGCTCAAGCTCAAATGAGCTAACATCAACCTACAAAAGAAATCAAGATTAGTCAACATCAACCAAACAATCCAACTCAAGCAATGTGAATCAATCCCCTCATGGCCATATGCTTCTTATCCTGAAAACAAAGCTCAAACATAAGCACAAACCACTAGGACAAGGCCTATGGTCAAAGATGCAGAAACAATCCAAAACAGAACATGAATTTCAATATGAATCAACCTCAATCAATTAAGAACACAATCCAAAAGGTCTCATGTCAATAGCATCAACCAAATTCATTTCACAAACCAATCATGGCAAGGTATCCAAGTTGAAAGCACATTGAAGCAACAAAATGAACAAATGCACATTAATTCCAAAATGATTCAATTAATCTCAAGAAAAATCATGGCTAAACAAAACACACAACATGATCAACAAACCAAAAATTAGGACAACTGGACATGATTAAGCATGGTAATCAAATTCATCAAGTCAAAGCAACCAAAACAAGCTCAAATGGGACACAATTTGATACATCAACTTAGCACAAGCCTAAAACAGAATTGGAACATGATAAAGACCTCAAACCAAAGCCATAACAAACTTCAACATGTCTAGAAACAATGTGCAAAATTTCACATTCATAGGATAAACAACCATCATTTCACAAATCATTGAAGTTCAAGACTATTCAAAAGTGCACAAATGACCATCCAGAAAGAAAAATCTCAAACAAATCAGAAATGAATCCAAAAATTCCAAGCAAATTCATGATCAATCACAACATGCATATCAAGCATCATACAAAAAATCACATCAATTGGAGTTCATTTGTCATGGCAAAGAAATTAATCAAATTGAGCAAGCAAAGGTGTGACACATATTGTCACACCTACATTAACCAGATCATAACTCAGCAACCACAAATGAAAAAAATGCAAACTCAACACCAAAATGTCCAGCAAGATGTCTAGTTTAAGCATGCAAAGTTTCATAATCATTGGATTAAAACTCATCATTTCACAAAGCATATGGCAAGCAAGGTACAAACAAACATACATGTGCACAATCCCTAAGCCAAATTTAATTCCAGCCATGCACAAATTGTGGAAAAATGCTCAAAACATACTAGACACAATGAGGAGCAAGATGCAAAAATCCACACATTATTTGGATCAATATTTATTTAGTTATGAATTTTTAAAGTGAAAGGAAAAATAAAAAAAACATGGGAGAAGCATAGCATGAATGGATGAAGAAAAATGGAAAAATGAAAAAATGCAATTTGAAAAAGTGGTACAGCCAGGATTCGAAGCGAAGCAGGATTTGAATTGAAGCGCTAGTCAGTGAAACGTGCCGTTTCACTTAACTGATGTGGCAAAGCGAAGCAATTAGGACCAATCAATATGCCAGGCGCGCGCTGAGTTAGACCAATACATGTCCATAAACACATAAACACATGCAAACAAGCGCTGGAAAGATCAAATGAAATCTGGAAACGAAAACCCTAACAACTTCATACGCATTCATCATGTTCTTCATGCTCAAGAACAAAAGTGCACAGAAATACAAAATACGCACATCATCATGTTCATCTCTCATCATACATCAACAATCCATATCTAATTTAACCTAATTCCACACATATTCAAAGATTCGAAGCCATGAAGTTTCACATGTCAAGCTTAAATCTAGCATAACTAACACAATACTACATGGAATTTAGTGATCTAAAGCTCAGTTTGCTCAGTGTTCAAAGATCTACAACAAGCACCTTACAATTTCACGAATCAAGACATTCGAATTCTGACCTTATTGAAGATGCAGAAGTGAAACAGATGATTTCAGGCCTTGAGAAGCATAAACAGATCTTCCTAAGCTCTTGTATGATGGAATGGATGAATGTTTGTGACTTAATCTTGCACGATCTGGCCAGAATTTCCATCTGCCATGGATGAATGCAAGCTTCGAGCTGCTTCAAATCTGAATGAAATCCTCTGTATCTTGCTTCCAAAATACTCAATTATGCTTATGGATGATGAATCAATCAAGGAAGATGCAATGTGTTCGCAGAATTTTGATGAAAATTGAGAGAGAAAATTTGAAGAAATTTTTCAGATCTGGAAATTGTGATGATGTTGATGCAGTTTTCTGTTATGATTAGCTATATATATGAGCTCCTAATCATGTTGTTAATCACAATTAAGCCAATTGCCAATGGATTAGTGAAAAGAGAGTGTAAATGCAAATTTGCAAATGCACCTCTATGCATGAATGCAATGTAACAGTGCACGAATTCTGCTTGGATTCACTTGAAAAACCAAATTGGAGCCAAATGCAAGTGTTGCCATGTGAAAACAATGCCTAACTTTCAAATTTGAACTTTCCCTCCAAAATTCAAATGAAAAACCAAATATTTTTGTGATGGAAATTCATGGGATGTGATGCATGTTTTGGATAGTGCATGTCAAGACATGAATGTTGCAAAAAGAACCACTTCATTTGGATATTTGGTGTGAAAGTTATGCATTCTTGAAGTTCAAATTCACTTGGCCATGATTGATCCATATCCTTTCAACCACACATGAGAAATTCATGTTCTTAGACTTTTTGGAAAGGGGAGAGAAAGATCTTCAACTTTCATGTTGGACAAAATTTCATTTGAAGCTTTCCTGATGATGTAATCTTGAGGAGAAAACCTTTCCATTTTTGGCAATTTCAAATTACAGGTCACTTACTATTTTTGGAAACTTTTCATCTGACCTCAAATTCTTCACTGTTGATGTTTGAAATGTCAAATGAGACTTGTATGGACATGAATGAGGCCTCTCTAACCATCTCCCACCTTCAAATCCATGATTGAATTGACAGTTGACTTTGGTTGACTTTCTAGGGTTTCAGATGAATTGCATCTTGACTGATGAGCTTTGAACATCCAACCTTTGGCCAAACCACTTCAAAATGATCCCTAGGTCATATGAACTTAATGAACCAACCCTAGGGCTTTGCTTCCATGGAAAATGCACTTGCTTGCTTACACAACTGGATCTCCTGACCAATCTTGCCTGACGACTAATAGACTATGCAATGAACAATGCAAATGTTAATGACCTAAAATGAAAATGTATATACAAAATGGGAGGTGCAAATTTGAGGTGCTACAGATGTTGAGGCTCATCAAGAGGAGCGAGTTCAACGTTGTGGAGAAGTTGCTTCAAACTCCATCAAAGATATTTGTCCTATCTTAGTTGATGAATTCAGAGCCATACCGTGAAGCGTTGCAAAGGGTGTTGGACATGGCATATGTGGATCACGATGTCATAATTGAACAGTTTGATTACATTGTTGCAAATATAACTACCTACAACAATTTGAGCTTCTGCGATGATGATCTTCCCGAGGAGGGAAAAGACCATAATTTGGCCTTACATATCTCTATGAACTGCAAAGATGATGCCCTATCCAATGTGTTGGTGGACACAGGGTCATCACTTAATGTATTGTCAAAGTCCACTCTCGCCAAACTTTCATATCAGGGGCCTCCCATGAGGCAGAGTGGAGTGGTAGTAAAAGCTTTTGATGGATCGTGCAAGACCGTGACCGGTGAATTAGACCTCCCGATCACGATTGGACTTAGTGATTTCTAGATCACTTTCCAAGTTATGGACATACATCCGTCATACAGCTGTTTACTTGGTAGACCATGGATTCATGAGGCAGGTGCCGTGACATCTACCCTGCACCAAAAGTTGAAGTTCGTCAAGAACAAGAAGTTGGTGGTGATAGCGGGAGAGAAGGCTCTCTTGGTCAGCCATTTATCTTCATTTTCCTACATCGATGCTGAGCATGAGGTTGGAACTCCATTCCAAGCCTTATCTATTGTTGAGCCTTCTAGGAAAGGACTTTCTTCATTTGTCTCCTACAATGATGCGAAGTTGGCCATCGAGCATGGCGCAACTAATGATTTGGGGAAAATGATAAAGATGGAAGATAATAAATCCCGGGCTGGTATAGGGTATTCTTCTGGTGTTTCTAATGATCTTGGGATGTTTCAGAGTGGAGGTTTCATCCACACCGATAGAGATCACGAAGCTGCTGCCATCATTGAAGAAGATGAAGAGGAAGACCTCGACAACTTTGTCATACCTGGCGGGATCTACAATAATTGAGTCGTTGTTGATGTTCCAACAGTTATCCATAAGTCAGCGTAATATGTTCATTCCTGTTTAAAAACCCTTCTCCCATGCCAAAAGGAGAAGTGAAGACATTGTTGGCATAATTGATTAATACAATGATATTCATTCAATAATCGCATGTTAAATGTTTGTTTTTCAAATTATTTTTCATTTTTGCTTTTCGCATGAAATTGGTGATCATCATAAAACCCTAAAAAAGAGAATAAAATCAAAATTTTCATCTGCATAATGATTTGCCTTGTTTGAATCCTGAAGTCTCTTTTATCCTCAAAATCATTATGCAGGTTGATCAAACCCATTGAACATAATAATCCAACACCATCTCCCAACTTTGAGTTCTCTGTATTTGAGGCAGAAGAAGATGATGTTGAAGAGATTCCTGATGAGATTACCCGTCTGCTTGAGTACGAGGAGAAGATCATTCAGTCACATCTTAAGAATCTAGAAATAGTCAACTTGGGGTCTGAAGATTGCATTCGTGAAGTGAAGATTGGGGCACTCCATGAGGAGTCTGTTAAGAAGGGGTTGATTGAGTTGCTAAGAGAATATGTCGACGTCTTTGCCTGGTCATATGAAGACCTGTCTGGTCTAGATACTGATATCGTGCAACATTTCTTGCCGTTGAAGCCTGAATGTGCGCTTGTGAAGCAAAAGCTCAAAAGAACTCATCCTGATTCGGGGTTTCTGGTGACTTCTACATATCCTCAATGGGTGGCCAATATTGTGCCTGTACCTAAGGATATAGGTGAGTATTATATCTACCTCAAGGATAACTCAAACCTAATAGCTAAAGGTTATGAAAAGTTTTTGATAAGAAAGTGGCCATTGAAACCACAAAAGTTTTTGAATGAGTTATATTTACCAATGAGAAGTATTTACAAAATATGGTCAAAGTTGACTTAAAGATCCAATTCAAAATAAGTGTTATGAAAAAGAAAGTTTGAAAATCAAAAGCATAATGCTTAGGTTTCTAATGTTTGAAAACAAGTGTTAATGTTTGCACAAAAGTTTTGGCTTGGGTTAGAGTGGAGGGAAGAAGAAGAATAGCTAAAGTCCTAATCATACAAGAGATGAAGGAGAATAAATAAGACCACAAATGGAGTTCCCTTCTTGAGATCATATTGATGATCCAAGTAGCTCCCATCCTTTGGAATAAGCAAGCAAATAAGTATATACTCAACCAATCAATCAAGCAAGCAAAGCTCTTAGGAATCTTCCAATGGCTCTTGTATCTCTCACTTTAGAAGCACATGACAATGGTTCTTCAATTTGGCTCAAATAGGAATCCCTCTGATTTGCAGAGTTTGAGAGCACAATTTCTTGGTGTTGATGCTTGCAGTGTAATCTATGAATCAAGGTGGCTAGGCTTAGGAACTTTAGATCTAAAATCAATCAATGAAATTGAAGTTTAGATCTGAAAAAATTGAGAGAAAAATTGGTGAGTTCCTTTGAGTGTGGGTGAGGAACCAATCGTGCAACATTTAGGGCGCCTTCGGGTTACTGAAATGAGGAGCATAAGGCATGCATTTATAGCAAAGCAATGGGTGTGATGCATGATTATTTCATTGCATGAATGGAAAAGGCCTCCATGCATGGGCATGTACAAAGCGCATGGAGGGCCCAATTCCACTTGGATTTGGCAGCTAATCATCAGCGGATGCAAATTGGACGTGCAAATGGTGCAGGCTTAGCTTATGCAATGCATTTTTAGTGAGTTTCCAAAATTGTACCAATATGTTCATGCTTTCGAAAATGCCATGTCCATAATTGAAAAACAACCTTATGAGTAATGATTGAAAAGAGTTTTGAATGAGGATAATTTGTTATGTTGATCAAAACTTCATTTGAAACTTGGAAATTGATGAAAAGTGGTCATGAAGTGTAGGGTGCAAAACATGTACATGTGAGAATTTCATAAATGGCCAAAGTTCAAGCCCTTTTGTTTCAATGATGCAAGCTCCAAATGACAAAATCTTCAACATCAAAGTTGTAGATATTTTTAATACAATCAATTTGGACTTAAATTGTGCATCATTTGGATTTTTGATAAAGAAGTTATGGGCACTTGAAGTTGGATTTTTTCACATTCGAATGCTTTTGGTCCAAAGTGACCTATAATGTTTTGCATTATCACATGTATTTTTTTTAGGATTTTGAAATTTTTATCAACATAACAATTGAAGTAGACATCTTAAGCTTTCTAATTCATTTGATACTACCTCAAAATCATGACAAACGAAGGAGTCATGTCCTTGGGAAGTTGACCCAAGATTAGGGTTTAAGTCAAAATGACCTATAATGTCTTGAAATGGATGATGACCTTCCAAGCTTCAAATAAATTTTTGATGAACATGAAAGTTGTTCATATGGCTCTTAAGAACATGTTTTTTCTTGGGGTCATCTCCATTTGACACACACATAAAACATTAGGTCTTAGTGTACATCAAAATAGTCAGATGAATTGACTGATCAACTTCTCAAGTCCAAAACTCATATCTTGATGCATTGATGATTGAGGACACTCAAATAAGTTCAAATATGAATGAAATTATGATTGAAAAAACTTCCTTTGATTGCATTTGATCATGGGTTGAGGTTGCTTCATGAGCAAGGCACAGTTGATGAACAGGTGAATTAGGGTTTCCTTGGGAAACAAGCCTCAAACCCCTTGATTTGCTTTGATCAAAATGATGAATTGAGATATTTGGGAGGCATATTTGATGGATGAGAGCTTTGGGAACCATTTCCATGCTTGCTTTCATCTTCTCTTTGCCATATCAATGCACATAGGATCTCCTAGAAGCTTTGGATCTTGTGACTGCTCAAGCAACAAACAAGAGATGTTAGTGACATATTTTTGTGCTTTTGGTTAGTGAATAAAAATGAGAAAAGCAATAATATACAATTCAAGCATGCTTGGTGATCTCAAACCAACTCTCAAGAGATCCCAACCAAAGGTAAGGAGCCAAGATGCTATGATCCTTGAGGCAAGATGCAAATGCAGTGTTATGATGTCATGAGGGATCTTAGGGTCAAAATTAGGGTCTTACAGATGCCCCTATTTAAGGTCATTCTAGCCGGAGAAGTGAAGGTTAAAATCTTCGTCTCGACGAGCTAGAATGGGCATAAATAATAACAAAGAGACGAATTTTGGTCCCTAAGAGACCTCATGATGCAAATGTATGTATGCAAACAATACCTTGTGGAGACATGTGTCCACAAAGAAGAAAAGAAATCAGGAGAAACTGACAATCCATATGAGTAGTACACTCAATGGGACAGAGACTCTGGGGACTCTTATGGGGATGAGAAATGGAATAAAATGCATGAACAGGTCATGACTTAAGACTTGCTGAGAGACACGAGAGGAATTCCATGAAAATAAATCAATGGAAAGACTCGAGCTGACTCAAAGATGCATGTATTGGGGAATATGCCAATACAGCAAAACTATCCACAAAGGATACCTCGGATAAAAATCTGGACTTAGATGGGGAAAATCCACTAAGGGAGTTCACTGGGAAATGTCCAAACATGACTCATCTGAGGAAACAACAGAATGAGGTATTACCGGTTACTGGGTAATAAGCTCAAGGAGACATGTGATCGAAACACCGATATGAGGGTGAAAGACAACACGCTCGGGGAGAATGAATATCTAAGACCGGTATGAGGGTGAGAGATATCAAACATCCAAAATCATATGAGGAAAGACCTAAAAAGGTATACTTCGACTCAGGGAAATTTGACTCCTCAGGGGACAAAAAGTCATAATAGGGAGCAGAAAGGGAAGGAAAACCAGGGATACCGGTTACTGGGCATATAATAGGTGACCAACCAAAGCGTGAATTGGGGAATATTTCCAAGACACTCATCATCCAGAAGGAGGGCTGAAAAAGCAAACTCGATTACAAGATGGACATTCGATTCCATAAGGAATTACGAATCTTACTCGACTGGGGAAGAACAAAAGACTTCGACCCAAGAGCACGTGAGATATATTATCTATTACCGTCAGAACGTAGATAACATACTCGCATGGAAGATTATCCACAACCGGTTACTGGGTTAATAAAGGATAAATCGACCGAAAGGAAAGGACATCGGGATACCGAATACAAGGTATAAAATGACCAATCAAAGGGAGAAACAATCATTACCAACCAAGGGTAAATGAAAGATGGACCGCTGGGGATACATTGACAAAGGCAATGATCTGGGAGATATATCACCGGTTACTGGGAGACATACTCAAAACGAAGGAATATCGATACCGAATATTGGATAAAGATAACCAACAAGAAGGGGATTACATCTATCGGCTATTGGGTAAAAAACCACAGAAGAGAGTAACCGTCATCGATTAGGATGAACAAAATAAGGTTAACTCTGCAAGGGGATAAAATGGGGTTTACAACTACCACAGAAATAGGACTTACAACCACCGGCTACTGGGTAGAAAGCCAAAAACATCCGCCGGGGAAAAGATGGACGATTACTGGTTATTGAGCAATCGTTCATCTAAACTGCAGGGGAAGTGGAGGGGAATTAACAAGAGCAGTCAGTCTAGGAACAAACTAGAGAGACACAATGAAACAAGACTCAACCCAATGAGGATACAACTCAGGGGAGAAGTTCCATCCCAATACATGTTTTGGGAGGAAACTGAAATAGTAATAATCCATGAGGACATAACTCAATAGGGAGTATGGAAGTAAGGGTAGACACTTTCTGCCTATGGGGATGACTCTATATGGAGAGATCAGACACAACCATCTACTTGGGGAAATATGTATCACTAAATAACAGGAGACAACAAACAAAGATATATGGAAAAGGAATGCAACATGAATATCTGAATGTTAAGATTATGCATATATGCGTGGTTTATGTATGATGAATGCTGACAAACAGACATATCTAACACAACCAGGTCCAAGAATTAATGGACAAACGTCCGGTACTACATCTCAAAAGAGAAAGCCAGGCCCACTGGAGAATATCCAATTTGATGGGGCAACAGATACTGAGAACAAAGATCTCTGCAGGGATCTAAACACGGATAAGATCTGTCGTAGAATTAACTCTACTGGGGAAATTATCAAAGAGAGAAATGAAACTCTGTGGGGAATAACCACCAATCAAAAGTTCCAAAACCTACAAATTTCCTTGCACTACTGGATAAATCATATCTGCCGAGGAGAAAGGGACACTACTCCGATGGGGAAGGAAAGATAAACATCTTCATCAACCACCCTGCTCGGGAGGAAATGACAAACAGGCTCTGATCAGACAATTCCACTAGGGAAACACTGCTGACGACCGATCCGGGGATTACCTGCAGGAAAACTACTGCGGATACCTTGCTAGTGTCCATACTGGGGAGTAAAAGTGGGATCAACCCTGCTGAGAATGGTCAAGGAGCAAATTCTGCTGGAGATCAAAGTAGACAAGTCCGCAAGGGAAAAGCTATAAATCAAACTTGCTGATGACTCCGCTTATGCTGGGGATTTCCTGCTCACCCTGGCGAAGAGATTTCTAACTCGAAGTGAGGGAAAACCAACTCCTTCGGAAAGACTAGCATATTCAATTTATCAATCTAATAGGGATTTTAGGTCAATCCACGCAATAGATGACAACCATATAATTGATAACACGAATGCTAAATCCAACCTCACTAGGGAATTAGAATATTAAGACCGCATCCAAAACTCCAAACTCTCTGGGGATTTGGTGAGATGTACAACTTTCTTCTGTGCTCGCGGGGGAGACAACCTGAAAGATAATGAAGAGGATACAAGTATGCTGGGAAAATGAACAAATGTCTTACCCTTTTGGAAATCATGCCATCCTTGGGAGAGCACTGAAGACGTCCCGAGTATCATTTTGTCATTGTGCATGTTCACTTTGTTTAAAAACAATTTATGAAAATTTTAAAACAATGATATTTTTCAATTAAAACATGCAAAATATTTGTTGAATAGAAACAAATAAGAGTGCAAAGAATTGGATAAAGGCTCAAATTTATTTGATGGAATGGTAGTCTGCAAATGGCAAGACTCCATGGATCTTTACAAATTTGAAATTGGTGATATATATTGGAAAAGGGCTACATTGAACATAATGACCATTTCTCCACCAATTCTGAATCCGATGTATTTGAAGCTTCAGTTGACGGTGACTGAGCGAGAATCTTTGACAGATGACAATTGTAGAACAAAGTCTTGTCGGGATGCAGTTACTTGCCAAATCCCTAATTTTTGCCTAGATTGCCCCAGGGTGAGGTACTCAATCTAGCGGGATACATATTCATTTTTTATGTCTCTAACTTTTGCCTGGATCTCCCTTTCGAGTTTTCAATCCACCAAGACGCTCATTTTTGCCTAAGCCGCCCTTTCGGGTTTTCAACTTAGCGAGTTATTCTATTTTTATTTTAGGCGAAGTATTTCTTGACTGCATTTGAATTCACAGGACGAGTGAAATCCTCCCTATCCATAGTTGTAAGTATCAAAGCACCGTCTAAAAAGGCTCTCTTGACAACATATGGACCTTCATTGTTTGGAGTCCACTTGCCCCTGGAATCGGGCGCGAAAGACAAAACTTTCTTGAGCACTAGGTCACCTTCTCGGAACACGCGAGGCTTGGCCTTCTTATCAAAGGCTTTCTTCATCCTCTGCTGATATAACTGACCATGGCACATGGCAGTTAATCTCTTCTCCTCTATCAAATTCAGTTAGTCATAACGACTCTGAACCCATTCAGCATCAATCAACTTGGCTTCCATCAAGACTCTCATTGATGGGATCTCCACCTCTACTGGGAGCACAACCTCCATGCCGTAAACAAGAGAGAAAGGG
Organism: Lathyrus oleraceus; assembly: GCF_024323335.1. Lineage (NCBI taxonomy): Eukaryota > Viridiplantae > Streptophyta > Magnoliopsida > Fabales > Fabaceae > Lathyrus > Lathyrus oleraceus. Next base: position 258,952,162 of record NC_066580.1, read on the forward strand.
GTTGCCCCTGTTTAAGTGCGAACAGATGTACGGTATCCATGCAAAGCAAATGGCAGCATTTCATGCCAATCCTTGTACGTAACAACCATCTTCTAGACAATCTTCTTGATATTCTTATTAGCAGCTTCAACAACCCCATTCATCTTGGATCTATAAGGAGAAGAATTATGATGTGCAATCTTGAATTCGCTACACAACTCTTTCATCATCTTATTGTTCAAGTTAGATCCATTATCAGTAATGATCTTATCTGGCACACCATAACGGCATATGAGTTGATTCTTGATAAATTTCACAACCACCTGCCTGGTCACGTTCGCGTATGATGCCGCTTCAACCCATTTGGTGAAGTAATCAATTGCTACGAGAATAAATTTGTGACCGTTGGACGCTTTCGGCTCTATCATGCCAATCATGTCAATTCCCCACATAGAGCAAGGCCATGGTGATGAAATCACATTCAAAAGTGTCGGGGGAATATGATACTTATCCGCATAGATCTGACACTTGTGGCATTTCTTCACATATTTGCAGTAGTCAGACTCCATTGTCATCCAATAGTAGCTTGCTCTCAACATCTTTCTAGCCATGGCATGTCCATTGGAATGAGTACCAAATGAACCCTCATGGACCTCAGTCATTAACAGGTCTGCTTCGTGTCTATCCATGCATATGAGCAGAACCATGTCAAAGTTCCTTTTATAAAGCACATCGCCATTGAGGTAGAAATTGCCTGATAATCTCCTCAAAGTCTTCCTATCTTTCACAGATGCCCCAGGCGGGTAAATCTGACTCATAAGAAAAGACTTGATATCATAATACCATGGCTTATCATCCTTCACTTCTTCTACTGCAAATACATGAGCTGGTATGTCCAAGCGCATCACAGTGATATTGGGAACCTCATTCCAGAGTCTCACCACGATCATCGAGGCAAGTGTAACAAGTGTGTTTGCCATTCGATTCTCATCTCGAGGAATATGATGGAAGTCAACCTCAATAAAGAACGTTGAAATCCTCCTTGCGTAATCTCTATATGGGATGAGGCCAGGCTGATTCGTCTCCCACTCACCCTTAATCTGATTAACAACAAGGGCTGAATCACCATAAACGTCCAGATGCTTGATCCTAAGATCAATACACTCTTTTAATCCCATGATACAGGCCTCATACTCAGCCATATTATTCGTGCATTTGAAAGTTAGCCTTGTTGTAAAAGGAAAATATGTGCCCTGAGGAGTAATAATCATTGCCCCAATACCATTTCCATACTGATTTACAGCACCATCAAACACCATGCTCCAACGGGAACCAGGCTCTGGCCCTTCATCGAGCGTAGGCTCATCGCAATATTTCATTTTCAAATATAGAATCTCCTCATCTAGGAAGTCATACTGGACTGACTGATAATCCTCAATTGGTTGATGTGCCAATTGGTCAGCCAAGATACTACCTTTTATAGCTTTCTGAGCTCAATACTCGATATTATACTCAGATAACAACATTTGCCAACGGGAAATTCTCCTAGTTAAGGCAGGCTTTTCAAAGATATACTTGATCGGATCCATTTTGGATATCAACCAAGTCGTATGATTCAACATATACTGGCGTAAGCGCTTAGCAACCCAAGCCAAAGCGCATCATGTCTTCTCAAGCATTGAGTATCGAGACTCACAATCAGTGAACTTCTTACTCAGGTAGTAGATATCATATTCTTTCTTCCCTGATTTGTCTTGCTAACCAAGAACACAACCCAATGAGTCTTCAAGAATTGTTAGATACATAATCAATGGTCTCCCTTCCACAGGCGGAGACAGAATCGGAGGCTCGGACAGATACTCTTTAATATTGTCAAAGGCTTTCTGGCAATCCTCGGTCCAATCGTGACGCTGATCTTTCCGGATGAGCTTGAATATCAGCGCACATGTGGCAATCATGTGGGATATAAATCTGGAAATATAATTCAAGCGGCCAAGAAAACCTCGGACTTGCTTCTCAGTTTTGGGCGTAGGCATCTCTTGTATTGCTTTGACCTTGGCAGGATCAACCTCAATACCTCTCTCGCTGATAATAAAGCCCAATAACTTTTCGGAACGGACTCCAAATGTACACTTGTTGGGATTCAGACGAAGCTTATACTTCCTCAAACGCTGAAAAAGCTTCAACAAGTGTTCTACATGTTCAACTTCCGTTCTTGACTTAGCGATCATATCATCAACATATACCTCGATCTCCTTGTGCATCATATCGTGAAACAAGGTAGTCATAGCTCGTTGATACGTGGCTCTGGCATTCTTCAAACCGAAAGGCATCACTCGATAACATAATGTTCCCCAAGGTGTGATGAATGTTGTCTTCTCCATATCCTCAGGTGCCATTTTGATCTAATTATATCCGGAAAATTCGTCCATAAATGAGAAGACATGTTCTCGTAGCAACTCAATCAACCCCTTCTTCACAGATTCTTCCAGGAGTGCCCCAATCTTCAATTCTCGCACACAATCCTCAGACCCCAAGTTGACTGTTTCCAGATTCTCAAGATGTGGCTGAATGATCTTCTCTTCGTGCTCAAGCAGACGGGTAATCTCGTCAGGAATCTCTTCAACATCATCTTCTTCGGCCTCAAATACAGGGAACTCAAAGTTGGGAGATGGTGTTGGATCATTATTTTCAATGGGTTTGATCAACCTGCATAATGATTTTGGATATAAAAGATTTTTAGAATTCAAGCAAGGCAAGTCATTATGCAGATGAAAAGATTGATTTTATTTTATTTTAAGGTTTTACGTGATCACCAATTTTATGCAAAAAGTAAAAAGTGAAAATAATTGGAAAAACAAACATTTAACATGAATTTATTGAATGAAAATATCATCGTATTTAGGAGCCAACAATGTCATCACTCCTCCTTTTGGCATGGGAGGAGGGTTTTTGAACAAAATGAACATTACTTTGACTTATGGACAGCTGTTGGAACATCAACAGCGACCTAATTATTGCAGACCCCTCCAAGGATGACAAATTTCCAGAATCTTCCTCTGCATCCTCTTCCATAATAGCAGCAGCTTCCTCATCTTGGACTGCGTGGATTAACCCACCGCTCTGAAACAGCCCATGCTTGTTGAAAGCGCTAGAATAATACCTTATGCCATCCCAGGATTTGTTGTCTTCTAGCTTGATCATTTGTCCTAAACCGGTAGTTGTGCCATGCTCAATGGCCAATTTAGCATCATTGTAGGATGCAAATGAAGAAGTTCCTTTCTTAGTAGGCTTAGCAATAGATAAAGCTTGGAACGGCGTTCCAACTTCATCCTTAGCATCTATGTAAGAAAAGGAAGACAAATGGCTAACCAGGAGCGCCTTTTCTCCCCTACCACCACCAGCTTCTTGTTCTTGACAAATTTCAGTTTCTGGTGTAGGGTGGATGTCACGACGCCTGCCTCGTGAGTCCATGGTCTGCCTAACAGACAACTATATGATGAATGGATATCCATGACCTGAAAAGTGATCTGGAAATCACTTGGTCCAGTCTTGACCGGGAGTTCAACCTCTCCAATCACAGTTTTGCGGGATCCATCAAAAGCTTTAACCACTACTCCACTCTGCCTCATGGGAGGCCCCTGGTATGACAATCTAGTAAGAGTGGATTTCGGAAACACATTCAGTGATGATCCAGTGTCTACCAGCACATTAGACATGGCATCATCCTTACAGCTCATAGATATGTGAAGTGCCAAATTGTGGTCTCTTCCCTCCTCGGGGAGATCAGCATCACAAAAACTCAGATTGTTACAAGTGGTAATGTTTGCAACAATACTATCAAATTATTCTATTGTGACATCATGATCTATATACACCATATCCAACAGCTTCTGCAGAGCTTCACGGTGTGGTTCTGAATTCATCAACAAAGATAGAACATATATCTTTGACGGCATTTGTAAAAGCTGATCTACGACGTTGTATTCACTCCTTTTGATGAGTCTCAGCATCTCATCACAGACTTCTTTCATCGTGCCATTCTGGCCAGCGGAGACAGGAGTTCTTACAATGGTGGCAGGTTTACTAGCAACAAGTGCCGGATTCGGAGCAATAACAGCATTCCCAACCGGGCGCACAGCACAATCAGCAACATCAGCCCTTCTGGTGTCAGCCTGGGGTTTCGGCGGAGCCGAGAAAACACGACTACTGCGGGTCAGGCCACTGACATCGGCGATATTAACAATAGAGGTAGATGGCAAGGGAACCTCCTTCCCATCTTACAATGCCACAACATTGTAACGATAGGGGACAACCTTATCAGAAGAATATGGCACAGGGCCAGCTGGTTTAATTATCAAGGAGGGAGAAACCTTCTGTTTGCTGCCATCATATCGGATGACAACAGGCTCTGGGATCCAAAATACCGGAGATATCACATTGACTTCATCATCATCGACATCGTGATTCTGAAGTATCTCAATTACACATTCATCCAGCATTTCTTGGATGTCTTTACGGACATGGCGACATCCCCTCTGATTAACAGTGCAAACTCGGCATCTGTCATGGTCGTGCTCGTAATAACTATATTCACACAACAGTTTGTGCATCTCGACCAATGATTGTCGAATATGGCTGACATATTTGACTTTATATTTACCAGGGCAGCCCTGGACCATGTTGACAAAGGATTTCCCATGCTTGGGAAATAGGTTCTTCTTTACATTGGGACCTACGTCCTCAAAATACAAGATACCACTTCTCACAAGGTCTTGAACTTTAGTCTTCAGTAGGTAACAGTTTTCCACATCATGTCCGGGGGCACCGAAATGATAAACACAATGTAGCTCGGGCTTATACCACCATTGAGGGTTGGTAGGTATAACCGGTGGATCACATGGAGTAATCAGCTTCTTCTCTATCAAAGAGGGATATAGTTCTGCATAGGTCATGGGAATAGGATCAAAGCATGTGCCTCACCATCTTTCTTCTTTCCAAACGCCCCATATCGCTTTGCAGAAGAGCCTTCTTCTCTGGTCAGGCGCCCTTCCCTGACTCCTTCTTCCAAACGCATCCCCATGTTCACCATCTCGGTGAAATCAGAAGGAGTGCTGGCAATCATCCGCTCATAGTAAAATGAGCTCAAGGTCTTCAGGAAGATCTTGGTCATTTCTTTCTCTTCCAGCGGAGACATAATTTGTGTTGCTAACTCTCGCCACCTCTGGGCGTACTCTTCGAAAGTTTCCTTATCCTTCTGGGACATGGCCCTCAATTGATCCCTATCGGGAGCCATATCCACATTATACTTGTATTTCTTGACGAAGGCCTCGCCAAGGTCATTGAAGGATCGGATGTTCGTGTTGTCCAAGCCCATATACCATCTCAGGGCAGCACCGAACAAACTGTCCTGGAAATAGTGAATAAGAAGCTGATCATTGTCGGTCTAAGTCGACATCTTCCTTGCGTACATAACCAGGTGGCTGAGAGGGCAAGTATTTCCCTTGTGCTTTTCAAAGTCAGGTACTTTGAACTTTACAGGGATTTTGACATTTGGGACTAAGCAGAGTTCAGCAGCAGACTTGCCAAAAAGGTCCTTTCCTCTGAGAGTTTTGAGTTCCTTGCGGAGCTCAACAAACTGATTGTTCATAGCATCCATCTTTTCATAGACATCTGGACCCTCAGACGGCTCAGAGTGGTAGATGGTGTTGTCTACTATGGGCATAGTATGCACGACGGGAGGTGGAACGGCGAGGACCGGGCTAGATGCCGGCAGAGAAGCAAATGTGGGGGTGAGACCCTCAAGAACAAAGTTGGCAGGCATCCCCCAGGGAAACCCGGTTGGCATAGCAGTTGGTGCAAAGTAGGCGCTGGCCGTAGGCACTGTTGAAGAGGCAATCTCAGAGATGACTGTCCTCTAGGGAGGAGTTGAAGGCGTTGGGGACGACTGGCTCTGGGCGACCATGAAAGACTCCATCAGGGAAGTCAATATGGCTACTTCCTCCTTGAGTTCACGGTTCTCTTGCTCTAAGTGATCCATCAGTCTTGAAGCGTTGGCTCGAGTGTAGTACCGGTGACTCAGCTTGTCTTCAAAATAAGTGAAGAACACAGAGTTAGACCATAGAACAAGAAGCCTTGAGCAAAACCTTCTTATGCACATGATGCATGCAATGCTTGTGCATATGATTTATTTTATCAAAGGAACTTTAGAGTCCTATTTGTAAATATTGAAAATATTAATCATTTAGACATATACGAAAGTATCGCATCAATAATATCTAGAAAATATTTTTACACCAAAGAAGTACAGTCTTGGTAACCAAAAACAATACAAGAGAGAAGGAAAATGAACATCCTATGGAACCCTAGAAGCAGTCGTCTAAAGCTTTGGAGACTGGAAGGTAAGCTGCACGAAGCCTCTTCACCTCCCTCTCATGGGCTGCCTCCATATCCGCCTTCTCTTTGGTGAGTCGATCGTACTTCCTCTTCCAGAACTTGGAAGACTGAGGAAGAAGAGAAGTCAATGCATCATCAGGCTCGTCAATAACCTGGTGCTCGAGAAACTCTATCAAAGCATCCTTCTCTCTAAGCTGCTAAAGTAACTCCTCTCGTTCACGAATCCAGGCACGTGAACGGTCTTCGTCTCTTAACTCCTCTACTCCTTGGTTAGGGAAGGTTGAAGGCCCAGCCACAACCAAAGGTGTAGGTCTTGGATACTCATAAGGCATGAGGTACTCGGAAGCTTTCCTCCTAACCCAAGAGGTATAGGGTTCCAAAGCAATACAGTTCTTCGGACCAAGCTCTTTTCTTCCCTTCAACCCTTAGGGGTCTTTACCCTCCTGAAAGAATACACCTTCTAACAGAATGTTATTAGGTTTATCCCTTAGGGGGAACCCAAGCTGCCGACGTGCCAAAATAGGGTTGTAGCTAATCCCACCACATGTACCAAGAAGAGGCACATTGGAGAATTCACCACAAGAGTCGATAATCTGCACACCATCATATACACGGTTGTACCAAAAGATATCATCATTAGTGAGAGGCATAAGTCTCGTTGACCACCGTAGATATCTTTGTTCTCCTTGAAGGCGACCGTCTGCGGCAAGTGCGAAATAAACCACTTGTACAGCAGAGGCAAACAATACACAATGGTACCACCATCCTTTGCATTCCTCATATGCAAAGAAAAGTAAGTGTCATCCAACAGAGTCAGAACGGGATTAAGAGTAGAGAAAATCCTAATAGCGTTCACATCCACAAATTTGTCGATGTTGGGGAATAGCACTAGCCCATAGATGAGAAGTACAAATATGGCCTCAAAGGCGTCCTCACTCATGGCCTTCCCATACAAAGTAGCTTGAGCAATGAGGAACTCAGAAGGGAGACCTTGAATTCCACCTTTGGTAGTCATATGAGCACCAACCAGAGATTCATCTATATGTAACATATCAGCTATCTCTTAAGAAGTAGGTGAAGGAGAATTGCGGTCTAAAACGCAGCGGAAATTAAAATTTTCTCCTTTAGAGATCCTTACGAATGGTCATGATCAGTGATAGAATATTTACCTCTTGTGACGATTGAAACATTTGGTGCAAATCTCTTGTGATGATCAAAACCTTTGATGCAGATCCACGAAGCGATCACGAACGTTGAACCATGACAACGTCTCTACTCAGTCCACACGAACGGATTCCTTCAATCTCAGTGCTAGCTGGTATGAGTGAAGGCTTTGAGTGAGAGAGAGAGTGAGAGAGAGAGAGAAAACGAAATTAATGCAACCGCAATCAATGCTTCTGCACAAGGGTTCTATTTATAGAAACACTTGTGTGGGCTTCAAGCTAAAAGGCCCACTTAAGTGTATTTAGGCCCATATCTTATAATATGCCCAAAATCACTTAAGCCCATGGTACCTTACCATATTTCGTATTCTACTCAAGTACATCGTACCTTACGATGTTCTATAATTGACTTAAGGGCACCGTACCTTACGGTATTCCTTAGATACTCTATCTCTCATCAATCCGTCCTTTGTGTGTGACCCTGTAGGTTTTCGTGACGTTGGCAATTATATTAAATCACGCATTTAACATAATAAACAGTGAGCGGTATCTAGCAACACATCACTGCTACCCAAGACACAAAAATGTCATGTGATCTGACAAAACCTTCTGTGATAATACTTATGTGTATAATTACCCTTTTGCCCTTATGTTTATATTGAACACAAGGCATAGACCGTGTCATCCTTGTCCAATTCAATATTGGGCCCATAGACATTTATCCTGTTATGCAGGATGGGCAAAATCCATCTAAGTCACTCATGTCCCTCAGCATGCTTCGTGGGGTACCCATCAACTGTCTTTATGGTTATCCAGTTACGGACAACGTTTGATCAGCAATAAAGCACCCGACTCTATATCTAGGGTCCATAGTGGTTTCAGGTCGAAGAGTGGCATACACCATTATCACCATGAGAATAACTTATGACACTTTTCATAACTTTCTATATAGTATTCTCATAGCGGGTCAATCCGGTATAAATATTACTCTTAATATTCATACCTATGTTTAAGACTTGATAACTCCTTATCCATGATCCATGAGATGTGATCATCAGTCTATATAAATAATAGTCTTAATGCTTTAATGTCATCCCACTTCACAATAAAGCTCGACTACGGATACTTTAAGAATAGTGTCCTTATGTTTAATGTGATCTCATGATTAAGTCATACTTGATACATTTAAACAGACTAGCTATTCTAGGGACTTTATTAAACAAACGTAATAAAGAAAAAGCCTTTTATTATTAATAAATAATTCGATACAAGTACCAAAAGTATTGGCCTCTAGGGCTTACACCAACAATCTCCCACTAGCACTAGAGCCAATCAGGCATACCCTTAATACCCATAGATCTAGTATGGCCATCATGCTTCTACTGCGCAAGAGGCTTTGTCAGTGGGTCAGCAATATTGTCAAGTGTAGGTACTCTGCATATTTTCACATCTCCTCTATCTATTATCTCTCGAATGAGATGATAACGCCTAAGTATGTGTTTGGATCGTTGATGAGATCTAGGCTCCGTGGCTTGTGGGATAGCACCATTGTTATCACAGTGGAGACCAATGGGATCCACAATGCTAGGAACTATGCCAAGTTCACTAATGAACTTTTTGATCCAAACAGCTTCCTTTGCTGCACTTGAGGCAACAATATACTCGGCCTTGGTTGTAGAATCAGCAACTGTATCTTGCTTTGAACTTTTCCAGCTCACAGCGCCACCGTTTAAGCAAAACACATAACCAGATTGCGATCTAAAGTCATCCTTATCTGTCTGGAAGCTAGCATCGGTGTATCCAATTATGCCCAACTCTTCCTGACCTCCATATATCAAGAATGAGTCCTTAGTCATTCTTAAATACTTAAGGATATTCTTGACAGCTACCCAGTGAGCATCACCAGGATCAGATTGGTACCTACTCGTTGCACTTAAAGCATACGAGACATCTGGTCGAGTACATAACATGGCATACATGATAGATCCTATTGCAGATGCATATGGAATCTTATTCATGCGATCCCTTTCTTCCTTAGTTAAAGGGGATTGTGTTTTTGATAGGCACAGGCCATGTTGCATAGGTATGAATCCTTTCTTGGAATCATGCATATTAAAGCGTCTCAACACTTTGTCTATGTATGTACTCTGACTTAGGCCAAGCAGTTTTTGTGATCCATCTCTATAGATTCTGATTCCTAATATATAGGCTGCTTCACCTAGGTCCTTCATAGAAAAGCATTTCCCCAACCAAGACTTTACTTGTTGTAGGGTAGGGATATCGTTTCCAATGAGTAATATGTCATCTACATATAATACCAGGAAAACGATCATGCTCCCACTAACCTTCTTGTAGACACAAGGCTCATCTTCGTTCTTGATGAATCCATATTGTTTTACTGTTTCATCAAAACGAAGATTCCAGCTTCTGGAAGCTTGCTTCAATCCATAGATTGTTCTTTGTAACTTACATATCTTTTGGGCTTCCTCTGGTATGTCAAATCCTTCAGGCTGTGTCATGTACACATCCTCAAGAAGATTTCCATTAAGGAAAGCAGTTTTGACATCCATCTGCCATATTTCATAATCATGATATACAACGATAGCAAGTAAAATCCGAACAAATTTAAGCATTGCAACTGGTGAAAAGGTTTCATCATAGTCAATCCCATGAATTTGTTTATATCCTTTTATAACCAGTCTTGCCTTATAGGTATGTACCTTACCATCCATGTCAGTCTTCTTTTTGAAGACCCACTTGCATCCTATAGGGTTAACTCCTACAGGAGGCTCTACCAAGGTCCAAACTTGGTTTGTGTACATGGAATCCATTTTAGATTTCATGGCTTCTAGCCACTTCTCAGACTCGGGACCAGTTACGGCCTCTTGGTAGGTCACCGGCTCATCTTGATCCATGAGTAATACATCACCTTGATCAGTTATGAGATATCCATATCTCTCAGGTAGTTGACGTATCCTGCTTGACCTACGCTGGTCTTGTTCTACTTGAGCAGGTTGCTCTTCCATAACTTCTTGTGTTTCCTGCTCTAATTCCTTCATAGGTGTATCTATGCTTTGTGATTCTTGAATTTCTTCAAGCTCTACTTTCCTCCCACTGGTTCCTTTGGAAATAAAATCCTTTTCTAGGAAAACTCCAGTTCGAGCGACAAACACTTTTCCCTCAGAAGGATTGTAGAAGTAATACCCTCTTGTTTCTTTAGGATACCCCACAAATAAGCATTTGTCAGATTTGGGCTCAAGCTTAGTTGAAATTTGTCGTTTCACATAAACCTCGCAACCCTAAATCTTTATGTAAGACATATGTGGTTTCTTACCACTCCATATCTCATATGGTGTCTTCTCAACCCTTTTGGATGGAACACGGTTAAGTGTGTAAGCTGCTGTCAATAGTGCATGTCCCCAAAAGGAGTTTGGAAGATCGGCGTGACTCATCATGGATCGGACCATGTCTAACAGGGTTCGATTTCTTCTCTCAGATACACCATTCCATTGGGGTGTTCCAGGAGGAGTGAGTTGGGATAGGATCCCACACTCTTTCAGATGGTCATCAAACTCTAGGCTTAAATACTCACCACCTCGATCTGATCGAAGAGTTTTAATGTTCTTACCTAGTTGGTTTTGTACTTCATTCTTGAATTCCTTGAACTTTTCAAAGGACTCTGATTTGTGTTTCATTAAATACACATAACCATATCTACTGAAATCATCAGTGAATGTGATGAAGTACTGAAAACCTCCTCTGGCTTGTATGTTCAGTGGTCCACATACATCAGTATGTATGAGGGCCAAAAGATCATTAGCTCTTTCACCTTTTCCTGTGAATGGAGACTTTGTCATCTTTCCAATTAAACAAGATCTGCATGTCTCGTATGATTCATAATTAAAAGAGTCCAAGAGTCCATCTTTATGGAGTTTGGAAATGCGTTTCTCATTTATGTGGCCTAATCGACAATGCCAAAGGTAAGTTGGATTTAACTCGTTAGGTTTCATCCTTTTAGTATAAATGTTATATATAGGCATTTTGAGATCAAGGACATACAGTCCATTGCTCATTTGTGCAGTAGCATAGAATATATCATTCAAATAAATTGAACAACAATTGTTCTTTATTATAAATGAAAAACCAAACTTGTCCAAACAAGAAATGGAAATAATATTCCTGCTAATTGCAGGTACATAATAACAGTTCTCTAACTGAATTATTAAACCACTAGGTAAAGTTAATACATAAGTTCCTACGGCTAAAGCAGCAACCTTTGCTCCATTGCCAACTCGTAGGTCAACTTCACCTTTTTCCAAATCTCTACTTCTTTTTAGCCCCTGCACATTTGTACAAATGTGAGAACCGCATCCAGTATCTAATACCCATGATGTAGAAGTAGATAAATTTATTTCAATAACAAAAATACCTGAAGTTGAAGTCTCTACTCCATTCTTCGTATCTTCCAGGTACTTTGGGCAGTTTCTCTTCCAGTGTCCGATCTTACCGCAATGGAAGCAGGTGCCTGCCTTTGCTATGCCTCCACTAGGCTTCAAAGCAGCAACAGTGGGTCTGGGTTTGGCAACTTCCTTGCCTTTCCCTTTATGACCCTGCTTGGTGGGCCTTTTGTTCTGTCTCTTTCCATTTCTGATCATCAGAATGGACTTCCGTTTTGTCTTCAGATTCTTCTCAGCTGTTCTTAACATGCCTAGCAGTTCAGGAAGAGATTTATCCATATCATTCATATTGAAATTTAGGACAAATTGACTGAATCTATCTGGCAATGATTGCAAGATCAAATCAGTCGCAAGTTCCTTTCCGAGGGGAAAACCCAACCTTTCAAGGGGCTCCCTCAGCTAACTTGCTTTGAAAAAGGGCTTTTGAAACTTCAAACCTCTCATACCTTGCTTGCTCTTGATAGAGCATCTTCAAGTGTTCGATCATATCGAACGCTGCCATGTTCTCATGTTGCTTTTGCAATTCTGAGTTCATGGTAGCTAGCATGAGACAAGCAGTTTCATTGGCATCATCGACATGCTTCTTATAAGCATCTCTTTCTGCCTTAGGTGCAGAACTAGGAGGTTCCTCTTCAGGAACAGGAGTCTCCAAGACATACAGCTTTTTATCATGTTTGAGGACAATCCTCAGGTTTCGGTGCCAATCCAGGAAATTTGTCCCAGACAATTTTTCCTTGTCAAGGATTGATCGCAAGATGTTGTTAGAGGTGTTTGTTGTCATGGTAATCTACATAAGAATTAATGAAAATATAAGTATCAATAACATATTTAATTAGGCCTTTAATTAAATATGCTCCCACTATTTTACTCAAAACAAATGACCCTCATCATTTGATTCGGAAAATCCCGTTGGAAGATTTTCTAGTGGGTCGAGATCCATATTTCACTTTGTTCTAAGTCCGCGTAGGCGGATTACATAAAACTAGGTTATTTAGGTAGGAACTCCTTCCAATTGTATCTCATACAACTCTCGAAAATTTCAGTTGGGTGAATAACTCCGTATTCCAATCCATCATATGGATCATTCCCAACTCTTGCTTCTAAACATATATAATCTTATTATAATTTATTCAGTTAAGTTTGACCCATTGTTTTAGCAGTTGGATATTACAATTATCCCATCGCACCTTACTAATATAGAACATGCACCTCGCGTAGGCGAAACCTACATTATCCGATACTAGTCTTGATGAGTGCTAAAACTTGGAAAGCATAAACTTAATATTTAATTTGAGGGAATTGTAATTGTCCTGATCTCACCGGCTTATTTATCATATAAATCGTCTCTCACATGCATCAACATACATACACATGCATCAACATACATACACAATGAAACAGTTATGGCCCCTAGTGCAATTGTTCTCCCAAGCCAATGAGAGAACCTAAGCTAACCTAATAACGATCTAAGCTTCTCCAAGCAAGATCTTCAAGGCTGTCCTCCTTTAATATTGAATTCTTCTCTAAGCTTCTCCAAGCAAGATCTTCAAGGTTGTCCTCCTTTGATCTTCAAGGTTGTCCTCCTTTGATATTGAAATCTTCTCTTTCTTCATAACATTGTCTTCTTCTCTTTCTTCATTACATTATAGAAGAAACTCGTTTTACATACGAGGGATTGAGATGAGAAAAGAAGTTACACTAAGAGATTAAAATGAGAGGTACGACACGTAGGTCGTATTTAAAAACCCAAAACAAAATGAAGGAAGACTAAGGCCATAACTGATCACCACAAGGCAATAATAATAAACATATTATTATTATTATTATTATTAATTTTAATTCCTTTAATTAATTAAACCAAATTAAATATCGGCGACCGATCACACTACGCAGAGTTAGTCGGGGGTTCCAAACTCTTGCGTAGGCACAAAATAGAAACCCCGAGTGTGACGACCGTCACAAGTATGTTACGACCGTCACAGGCTTGTTACGACCGTCACAGGCTTGTTACGACCGTCACAGGGCCAAAACAGAAACACCTAGTTTTCTTGACTTGTGAATGTGACGACCGTCACAAAGCACGTGACGACCGTCAAGCCCAGCATGTTACGCTCGTCACAAGCTCGTGACGAACGGCACGCGGCCAAAATAACAGAACTTTGAAACAGTCTTCAGACCTGTTCTAAAAAGCCCTAAATTCACAACTCCTTGACGGCACAACCCTTGCACCGTCACCAACCCTAATGCGCCAATTTCAGACCGTCAAACACACCTCGATTGTTGATTCAATATGATTGATCAACAGGTCATTGCTTCACCATACTAATGTCGGATTCCGAAGCAAATGACCATTGATCGTTCAAAGGAAAACAACCATTTAGTGTTTGAATGAACGAAACAGAAACAGTATATCACATATACCGTACTTTGCATTAGGATTACTTATATCATATATAAGTTGATCGGTCTCAATTGCGTAACCTATGGACGATCGATGTATCGCTGCTTCACCATACTAATGTCGGTACCGAAGCTTAGTCAACATCAATCATCCAACTCGTACACTCATGACGCCAAATTTAATTACCCGTTTAATTAATTGATTCATTATGTCTTTTAATCATATTAATACAGAAATTAAACAGCTATTCGAGTCATGGTTTCGTAAACAGCTTGTCTTCAAAATAAGTGAAGAACACAGAGTTAGACCATAGAACAAGAAGCCTTGAGCAAAACCTGCTTATGCACATGATGCATGCAACGCTTGTGCATATGATTTGTTTTATCAGAGGAACTTTAGAGTCCTATTTGTAAATATTGAAAATATTAATCATTTAGACATATACGAAAGTATCGCATCAATAATATCTAGAAAATATTTTTACACCAAAGAAGTACAGTCTTGGTAACCAAAAACAATACAAGAGAGAAGGAAAATGAACATCCTATGCAACCCTAAAAGTAGTCGTCTAAAGCTTTGGAGACTGGAAGATAAGCTGCACGAAGCCTCTTCACCTCCCTCTCATAGGTTGCCTCCATATCGGCCTTCTCTTTGGTGAGTCGATCGTACTTCATCAGGCTCGTCAATAACCTGGTGCTCGAGAAACTCTATCAAAGCATCCTTCTCTCTAAGCTGCTAAAGTAACTCCTCTCGTTCACGAATCCAGGCACGTGAACGGTCTTCGTCTCTTAACTCCTCTACTCCTTGGTTAGGGAGGGTTGAAGGCCCAACCACAACCAAAGGTGTAGGTCTTGGATAATCATAAGGCATGAGGTACTCAGAAGCTCTCCTCCTAACCCAAGAGGTATAGGGTTCCAAAGCAATACAGTTCTTCGGACCAAGCTCTTTCCTTCCCTTCCTATGGATCTTGCGTCAAGTGCGAACCATCCTGCCCTTCAAGCCTTAGGGATCTTTACCCTCCTGAAAGAATACACCTTCTAACAGAATGTTATTAGGTTTATCCCTTAGGGGGAACCCAAGCTGCCGACGTGCCAAAATAGGGTTGTAGTTAATCTCACCACATGTACCAAGAAGAGGCACATTGGAGAATTCACCACAAGAGTCGATAATCTGCACACCATCATATACACGGTTGTACCAAAAGATATCATCATTAGTGAGAGGCATAAGTCTCGTTGACCACCGTAGATATCTTTGTTCTCCTTGAAGGCGACCGTCTGCGGCAAGTGCGAAATAAACCACTTGTACAGCAGAGGCAAACAATACACAATGGTACCACCACCCTTTGCATTCCTCATATGCAAAGAAAAGTAAGTGTCACCCAACAGAGTCAGAACGGGATTAAGAGTAGAGAAAATCCTAATAGCGTTCACATCCACAAATTTGTCGATGTTGGGGAATAACACTAGCCCATAGATGAGAAGTACAAATATGGCCTCAAAGGCGTCCTCACTCATGGCCTTCCCATACAAAGTAGCTTGAGCAATGAGGAACTCAGAAGGGAGACCTTAAATTCCACCTTTGGTAGTCATATGAGCATCAACCAGAGATTCATCTATATGTAACATATCAGCTATCTCTTGAGAAGTAGGTGAAGGAGAATTGCGGTCCAAAACGCAGCGGAAATTAAAATTTTCTCCTTTAGAGATCCTTACGAATGGTCATGATCAGTGATAGAATATTTACCTCTTGTGACGATTGAAACCTTTGGTGCAAATCTCTTGTGATGATCAAAACCTTTGATGCAGATCCACGAAGCGATCACGAACGTTGAACGATGACAACGTGTCTACTCAGTCCACAGGAACAGATTCCTTCAATCTCAGTGCTAGCTGGTATGAATGAAGGTTTTGAGTGAGAGAGAGAGAGAGAAAAAATGAAATTAATGCAACCGCAATCAATGCTTCTGCACAAGGGTTCTATTTATAGAACCACTTGTGTGGGCTTCAAGCTAAAAGGCCCACTTAAGTGTATTTTGGCCCATATCTTATAATATGCCCAAAATCACTTAAGTCCATGGTACCTTACCATATTTCGTATTCTACTCAAGTACATCGTACCTTACGATGTTCTATAATTCACTTAAGGGCACCGTACCTTACGGTATTCCTTAGATACTCTATCTCTCATCAATCCGTCCTTTGTGTGTGACCCTGTAGGTTTTCGTGACGTTGGCAATTATATTAAATCACGCATTTAACATAATAAACAGTGAGCGGTATCTAGCAACACATCACTGCTACCCAAGACACGAAAATGTCATGTGATCTGACAAAACCTTCTGTGATAATACTTATGTGTATAATTACCCTTTTGCCCTTATGTCTATATTGAACACAAGGCATAGACCGTGTCATCCTTGTCCAGTTCAATATTGGGCCCATAGACATTTATCCCGTTATGCAGGATGGGCAAATTCTATCTAGGTCACTCATGTCCCTCAGCATGCTTCGTGGGGTACCCATCAATTGTCTTTATGGTTATCCAGTTACGGACAACGTTTAATCAGCAATAAAGCACCCGACTCTATATCTAGGGTCCATAGTGGTTTCAGGTCGAAGAGTGGCATACACCATTATCACCATGAGAATAACTTATGACACTTTTCATAACTTTCTATATAGTATTCTCATAGCGGGTCAATCCGGTATAAATATTACTCTTAATATTCATACCTATGTTTAAGACTTGATAACTCCTTATCCATGATCCATGAGATGTGATCATCAGTCTATATACATAATAGTCTTAATGCTTTAATGTCATCCCACTTCACAATAAAGCTCGACTACGGATACTTTAAGAATAGTGTCCTTATGTTTAATGTGATCTCATGATTAAGTCATACTTGATACATTTAAACAGACTAGCTATTCTAGGGACTTTATTAAACAATCGTAATAAAGAAAAAGCCTTTTATTATTAATAAATAATTCGATACAAGTACCAAAAGTATTGGCCTCTAGGGCTTACACCAACAGTAGGAACCCTCTCTAAGCCACTGAACGACAACTGGTCTGGGATAGGTATACCCACAAGATAGGCATACTCCTCAAGCGTGGGCAGAAGCTGGAAATCCGGAAATGTGAAGCAATGGTACAAGGGATCATGGAACTGCACCATTACACTCATCAAACCTTCGTCCACCTGAGTAGCCAGAATAGATAGAAGTTTCCCATTATACTCCTCAACTCTTTCAAGTCGGGTTGTCTGAAACTGTACTTCTTCGTATTCCTTCTTTGTCTATCCATGTCTGAAAATTTGCAAATAGACCTCTTAAGTTCCTTGAAAATTTTCTCATTATTGATGATATGGATGCAAATGGGTGCATGAATGCATGGATGCAACAATCACACTCAAGGATCAAGCAAGTCACGCCACACCAAGGTCACAGGATGGATCAAGTCATCCTTAATATCAATCATCCATTTTGGTGGATTATGGTTTACACCTTATCAACACCCAAGTTCCATTGATGGATACATAAGAACAGATCAACCATGAATCAAGGGTTTGTTGCAAGTCACGAGCATGGGGTCTCGGTTAAGAACCACCCAAAGGGAGTGTACTAGGGGTTAAACCTGCCAAACATGTTCTACAAGAGGTTCCCATATTCAGCATCCCGTCTTTCGGATATTATCGGATAAACGACTACTCGTATTCCAAAAAATATTCTCAAGAGGGACTCTTATGAGTGTAGTATCGCGTAACAATCGTATCAAATCTTACACTTGAACGACTTTCGCACTACATCCTAAGAATAGGCCAAGATGGGCTTGGTAGACTAAGGTCCTTGGCTTCTAAGGTCTATATTGGAAAGAGTAATGCCTAACCACGACTACTCGTGTGACATTATTGATCCCAACATGACCTTCACCAAGTGAATAGGCTTGCAAGTCAACTTGCTAAGGAATAACTCCACACAAGTCAACAAGACTATGCCATTCTCCTATCCTAAGTGCACTCGAGTTCGGGTATAGAACTCATCTCACAAAGATCACCAAGCATACAAGCAATTAATATTCAAGCAATTCAATCATTACATACAATACAGTAATCCCAAATTGCACCAAAATATGTCACAAAATAATATACAATACAACACAACAAATATGAAAAGTAGGCAAAACCCACTAGGCAAATGTCCCCAGCAGAGTCGCGACTTTTCTGTAGCGGGGTATTCGTTACCTTTAGATTTATTGACTAAATCAAAAGCAAACCATACAAGTCGAGTCGCCACCGCACTTCTATTTATCCAAAGGAAAGGTCAGAAAGCGAACAAAAACCGAGAAGTTTTATCGAATCAAAAACTAATAAAAAAAGTCAGAGATCTGGGTAAGGGGGTTGGTTATGCAATGGGAAGGTTTTAAGTACCCAAAACATCCTAGGTACTCCTAGGGAGCCCTTTTCACACTTGTTGTAAGGTTGGTATTTTGTGAAAATTTGTTTGTGCAAACAAGATTGAAGAGATGAGAAGAGAATATACAAGTTATTTACAATTTTGTGTTGGAAAGGATAAACCCATTGCCTATGTACCATCTTAAAAAAGATTAGGATCAAAACCTCGTAGTTCGGGGTAAAAATCTTAAAACAAGTTGTTGAATTGATTGGTCCAAAAGCCTGAAGGTCTTTTTTTATCCAAGGGAGAAAACTCAACCTAAAAACCACAAATCCACCATGTGAGGATAGCTTCAACATGCTAGTGAGGGGTTAACCCTATAATAAGCATGGAAGACTCATTGTCCATCACTAAGGATATAGGTGAGTATTATATCTACCTCAAGGATAACTCAAACCTAATAGCTAAAGGTTATGAAAAGTTTTTGATAAGAAAGTGGCCATTGAAACCACAAAATTGTTTGAATGAGTTATATTTACCAATGAGAAGTATTTACAAAATATGGTCAAAGTTGACTTAAAGATCCAATTCAAAATAAGTGTTCTGAAAAAGAAAGTTTGAAAATCAAAAGCATAATGCTTAGGTTTCTAATGTTTGAAAACAAGTGTTAATGTTTGCACAAAAGTTTTGGCTTGGTTAGAGTGGAGGGAAGAAGAAGAATGGATAAAGTCCTAATCATACAAGAGATGAAGGAGAAGAAATAAGACCACAAATGGAGTTCCCTTTTTGAGATCATATTGATGATCCAAGTAGCTCCCATCCTTTGGAATAAGCAAGCAAATAAGTATATACTCAAGCAATCAATCAAGCAAGCAAAGCTCTTAGGGATCTTCCAATGGCTCTTGTATCTCTCACTTTAGAAGCACATGACAATGGTTCTTCAATTTGGCTCAAATAGGAATCCCTCTGATTTGCAGAGTTTCAGAGCATAATTTCTTCGTGTTGATGCTTGCAGTGTAATCTATGAATCAAGGTGGCTAGGCTTAGGAACTTTAGATCTAAAATCAATCAATTAAATTGAAGTTTAGATCTGAAAAAATTGAGAGAAAAATTGGTGAGTTCCTTTGAGTGTGGGTGAGGAATCAATCGTGCAGCATTTAGGGCGCCTTCAGATTACTGAAATGAGGAGCATAAGGCATGTATTTATAGCAAAGCAATGGCTCTGATGCATGATCATTTCATTGCATGAATGGAAAGGGCCTCCATGCATGGGCCTGTACAGGCGCATGGAGGGCCCAATTCCACTTGGATTTGGAAGCTAATCATCAGCAGATGCAAATTGGACGTGCAAATGGTGCAGGCTTAGCTTATGCAATTCATTTTTAGTGAGTTTCCAAAATTGTACCAATATGTTCATGCTTTCAAAAATGACATGTCCATAATTGAAACACAACCTTATGAGTAATGGTTAGATGGTTTTTTGCATGAGGATCATTTGTTATGTTGATCAAAACTTAATTTGAAACTTGGAAATTGATGAAAAGTGGTCATGAAGTGTAGGGTGCAAAACATGTACATGTGAGAATTTCATAAATGGCCAAAGTTCAAGCCCTTCTGTTTCAATGACGCAAGCTCCAAATGACAAAATCTTCAACATCAAAATTGTAGATCTTTTCAAGACAATCAATTTGGACTTACATCTTGCATCATTTGGATTTTTGATGAAGAAGTTATGGGCACTTGAAGTTGGACTTTTTCACATTTCAATGCTTTTGGTCCAAAGTGACCTACAATGTTTTGCATTATCACATGTATTTATTTTAAGATTTTGAAATTTTGCTCAATATAAAAATTGAAGTAGACATCTTAAGATTTCCAATTCATTTGATCCCACCTTAAAATCATGAAAAATGAAGGAGTTATGTCCTTGGGAAGTTGACCCAAAATTAGGGTTTCAGTCAAAATGACCTATAATGTCTTGAAATGGATGATGACCTTCCACGCTTAAAATCAATTTGTGATGAACATGAAAGTTGTTCATATGGATCTTAGGAACATTTTTTCTATTGGGGTCATCTCCATTTGACACACACATAAAAATTTAGGTCTTAGTGTACATCAAAATAGTCAGATGAATTGACTGATCAACTTCTCAAGTCCAAAACTCATATCTTGATGCATTGATGATTGAGGACACTCAAATAAGTTCAAATATGCATGAAATTATGATTGAAAGAACTCTGTTGATTGCATTTGATCATGGGTTGAGGTTGCTTCATGAGCAAGGCACAGTTGATGAATAGGTGAATTAGGGTTTCCTTGGGAAACAAGCCTAAAACCCCTTGATTTGCTTTGATAAAAATGATGAATTGAGATATTTGGGAGGCATATTTTATAGATGAGAGCTTTGGGAACCATTGGCATGCTTGCTTTCATCTTCTCTTGGCCACATCAAAGCACATAGGATCTCCTAGAAGCTTTGGATCTTGTGACTGCTCAAGCTACAAATAAGAGATGTTAGTGACAGATTTTTGTGCTTTTGGTTAGTGAATAAAAATGAGAAAAGCAATAATATAAAATTCAAGCATGCTTGGTGATCTTAAACCAACTCTCAAGAGATCCCAACCAAAGGTAAGGAGCCAAGATGCTATGATCCTTGAGGCAAGATGCAAATGCAATGTTATGATGCCATGATGGATCTTAGGGTCAAAATTAGTGTCTTACAATACCCCATCAAAGGATGAATATGTGCTTGAGACGAGCAAGAGTGGAGAAAACACAAGTCAAGGGATGAAGTCGACAGGAGAAGCATGCTTGGTCGACATGCCATTCCGTCGACTAAAATAACGTTTTGGACTTAAAGGATTTTCCTTCATGCCAAATGCTTAAAAGACAGTGTCTCCCTAAACGTTTGGGTGGGAGAAATTTGAAATTGGAAAATGACCAGCAGTTACAAGAAGAATAAAAGCGCCAGAATCTGGAGCAGTTTGCAAGACGTGGGTAGAACAGTTTACAGATCGTGTGGCACGACATCTGCTAGTTTTTAGGAGTTTTAGCATGTGGGAAGTTTCTTTAGTTTAGTATAAATAGAATATCCCACGAGGGGCTCGAGGTGTTCACCTTGTACTAAAAAACCACTTGTAAGAAACTTCTTATTCCCAGCGCGAGGAAGCAAGAGTTTTGAGAGTGCTATGTGTAACACCTCAAAATTTGCCCTCCTCTCTTGGGACTAGCTTTGCATTTTTGCATATCAAATGTAGGTCATTAGTCATTGCATATTGCATATCATGTGGCTACATCAAGCAAGTATTCCTCCTAAGTCTTGGTCAGAAGATAAGAGGTTAAGGTGCAAGTTAGGGTTTATGGACTGATCACTAGTCATCTGAGGGTTGGTGATTCCAATTAGGGTTTTGATTCTCAAGGAGATTGAGCTTCATCTTGGTTGAAAAGGTACATCATCATCATCATGGTTTTGTCATCATCCCAGAGATTCAAGAGCTTGATCAGATTCCTTGGGATTAGGGTTCTGACCACTGGTCAACTCTAATCAGTTGTGTTGGGCCAATCAGGGCTTGTGAAGGAGATGAGGTCTACAATGGATATGGGGATCATTTTATGGTTTTATTGAGCTCATGGAAGCTAGGGTTTCATCATTGAGCCATTTCATCAGGAGTTTGAGCCTCAAGTTCATCAGTCAAGCTGAAATTCATCTTCTAGTCAGAAAAGTCAATTGTGGTCAACTGTGCCTGATTTTATGGATTTGGAGGTGGGAGAGAGTTAGAGACACTTAATTCATGTCTAAACAAGTTTCATTTTACATTTCAAACATCAAGAATGAAGAAAATAAAGTCAGATGAAAGGTTTCCAAAAATAGCAGGCGACTTGTAATTGAAAACTGCCAAAAATGGAAAGTTTTTCACCTCAATATTACATGTCCAAAAATGCTTCAAATGAAATTTTGTTCAACATGAAAATTGTAGATCTTGCTCTCACCTTTCCAAAAAGTCCAAGAACATGAATTTCTCATGTGTGGTTGGCAAGTTATGATCAAGTCATTTTCCAAAAATGTTGAAATTCAAAGTGGCATAACATTTGAATGGAATGGCCAAATTGGGTGATCTTTCTTTGAGCAAACCACATTTGACATGAACTTTCATGATGCATCATCACATTTCATGAAAAATCATCATAGCAAAAAGTCATTTTTCAAGTGATTCATTTTGAAAATTGGTGGGAAAAATAGTGAATTTCCAAAATACATGTGATTTCCATACAAAACTCATTCCAACACATCATAAGCATCAAATGTGACTTGCTCCAACTGGTTTTCTACTGTTACATTGGATGCATCTAGAAAAGGGCATTTTGGCCAATTATACATAAAAAGTGCATTTTGCTAATTTCACTTGATTTTGCTAATTGTGATTAAGAAGTGGATTAAGGCATGGTATAAAACATTAATCATAACAGAAAATGCATAATCCCAATCACAATTTCAGATCTAACAAACTTTCCCTCCAAAAACCTCTCACTTTTCTCAAAATCTTTTCACATTTTTTTCATCATTTCTCATTGAATTCATCATCAATTGTGCTCATTCTTGTTGGATCCATAATCTACAAGTGTTTGTGTACATCTATTGCAACAAAATCGTGGCCAAAGATTGAGAAATTGGGACTGTTGAAAGCTCACTCATCCATGGCATTTTGCTGATTCTTCAAACTGGTGCACAATTGAGCTAAGCTACTCATTTCATTCAACTTCCACAACATTAATCATCATCTGTTTTGGCATTAGAGGCTTGGAAACTCACGATTTCAACAGCTGCCATCACCACAAGGTTAGAACTCGATCTCAATAATTCTCTAAATCATGATATGGCTTTGATAGATCTCCTAGTGTAGAGTAGAATGAAACTTGAATCGTGCATTTTGGTTGAGTATTAAGGAAGAAATCTGGAATTAAAGTTTGATGTTCAAATGTTGTTTTGCTCGATCCGTGAAGTATGATTAGAGTTAGGTCAAATGCTTGTTAGTTCCATGATCTAGGTTGAACGCTGGTCATTTTGATATAAGGCACGATGATTTTGGTTGAGATTTTTACATATTGGATTTTTGTGATGAACGCGTGGTGAAGTCGTCCAGAACGATGCCAGGACGCGTTTTGATCCGAATTTGTCCATTTCATTTTTGAATTGGTGTTTCCCGCTCCCATAGGCCAATCAGATGGCGCCACCGCGTTTAATGAAAACGCGGCGTTTTACCCTGGCTTCTCAGAATTACAAAATTGCCATTGCTTCATATTAATTTCATTATTTCATTTTCTTTTTTCCATTTCATTTCATTTTGATCATCCATGTTTAAGAATCCATAAGTTCTTCATTTTTAATCCAAATTTGATGAGACTTTTTTCACCATTCTCCTTGTGATGTGTAGTTTTTTATGGTGATTTTTAATATTTTTGTGCACGTGTGGAAAAATAAAATGCCTAGGGATTGTTTGAATGTGTCATTTATGTGTATGTTTTGCCATATTGATCATGAAATCCTGATGCCTTATCCAAAATGTGTGAAATTTTATATGCACATTCTTGACTCTTTTCTGTTGATTTTGATGTATAGTTTGCTGATTTTGAGTTTCTGGTTAGAGAGATATGATGTGATCAAGTTGAGTGTGACAATGTGTGTCACACTATGTTATGTCCACTTCTTGAATTTTGTTTCCATGCTTATTGAATGCCATTTGCCCTGGATTTTTGCATGTGATTCCACCTGTATGTCTAGTTTCACCATGATTTTTTGTAGGATTTGTTGATCCATTTTCCTATTTGATTGGTATTTTTGTTTGCTGTTTAGTCATTTTTAGGTTTTTCTTGAGTGATCAACTTACATGACTTGTAAAATTCTCATTCCTTATCATATGAAGATGAAACTTGGTGGAGTGGTTCTTAACATGTTTAACTTCATTTTGGCTTTGGTGTGGTTCATTCATCTTATGCCATTTCTGTTTTACACTTGCCTAAAGTTGATACATGAGTTGTGACCTTATTTGAAGTTGTATTTGCATACCATGACTTCCTGATTTAATTTCCATACTTCCTCTGGTCCAAATAGCATGAAATTTGATATGCTACTCATTGAATGTGTTCTGTTTAGGCTGGAAACTTTGTGGAATTTATTGAGCTGTTTTGATATTGATTTGATTGTGATCATTCTGTTTGCTCTAATGTGTTTCCAAAATGCATAGTTTGGCATGTTTTGTATATGAAATGGATTTGTTGCATAGTTTTGGTGTGAGACCAATTGGATTCTCTTCTTGTTTGATAAATCTTGGTTTTGATTAATTTTCACTTGCTGTTTTGAATTTTTCATCTCCTTTGGACCCTAGGATTGTCCTAGTGGTCTTGTTTCTCACGTTTGAATGTGACTTTCAGGTTGAAGAAGCAAACGCTTTAAGGAGATTAATGCAAGTTGATTGAGTTTGGTTTATATGCTTGTTATGAACTAACTTGGTTGATTTTGTAGGATGCTTGGCTCACTTGAGTTGATTGTGCTTTGCACATGTGATTGATTGTGTTGTCTGTTGATTCTTATCTTGTCTGTTTTGACTTTGTGATTGGTATACTGACTGAATTAGATTGATTTCAGGTACCATAGTCGCTTTAGTTCTTTGAGAACTTGCTGTGCTGTTGCTTGGTTGTATAAACCAATTGAGGTAGACTCTCTTGTCTCCATGTAGTCTGGAAGATCTGGCTTGTTATTTAGCCAGGCAACTGTCTGAAGTCCTCCTTAAGAGGCGATGTTTGTGATTGTTTAACTTTGTCCCCAAGCAGGAAAAGACTTTGATTAAGGCAATTGGCGGATAAGAGAGATATGCAATCTATCTCCCGTTATTCTGTTGAGTCGTCCCTCTGCTCACACCATTGTGTTGATGCATTGGGACATTAACCCAAGATCAGTTGAGTCAGAGTCTTGAGTGTAGAAAGGTTCCCACTTTCTGAACCCACGCTCCTTTGTCTGAAGCTCTCCCTGGCCAGGGATAAGAGCTGTGAAGTCTCATCTTCACTCACCTTTCATCTGCTTCACCCTGACTCTCAATGTCAGGGTTAAGAGCGAACACTACCCTGTACAGTTGGCTTGCTCTTGCAGCCTCACCCCTTGTTTGAGCCTCACTTGATTGGATATAGCGTGTGCTAACTTGTGAATGTTTGCTTTATTTTGATTGAGCATGTATGTTTTGTTTTGCCTGTTTAGGTTTAGCTGCTACCTGTGCAAGTTAGGATAGAAACCATAACATAGGGCAATGATGCATGATAACATCTAGGCTCGAGTCCAGCTCCCTAGTAGTGTGTCTCCCTTTGTATCTGGTTAGAATTTCTTTCTCGTTCAGGGGAACTACGTTGCCCTGATCCTCATACCAGATGAGGTACGTAGGCAGGAGATCGTGCGAGATCTCTCCGGGCACTTTTTTTTCTTTTTTGTGTGTGTTTGCTTGACAGTTGCTAGGCTCGAGTTCCCGACTCCTTAGTAACTTGTTGTTTGTTTCTTCTTGTGTGTCAGGATATGGATGTAAGACCAGCGATTGGCTGTCCGTATCCTGAGTGTGTTTGTTTGGTTCGGAAGCCGATGTAAGTCCAGCGATTGGCGTTCGGGTTCCAGGTTTGCCTGTGTTTGTGTGTGTCTTGTTTGGCGTGCGTGAGCCGAACTACGGCAGCTCTGATTCTCGTTCCAGACGAGATACGTAGGCATAGGATGCGATATCCTAGCGAGCCCTCTTCCCCCTTCTCCCACCTGTGTGGTTCTCAGTGTGTGTGTGTGTGATGTTTGTTTTAGCAACCTTAACCTATCTTTTAGAGCGTGGATCCCGTCGAGTACGACGGATGCGTAGGGGTGCTAATACCTTCCCTTCGCATAACCGACTCCCGATCCCTTTCCCTTTGGTCGCAAGACCATGCTTTTCCCAGGTTTACTTTGAGCGTTTCCTTTCCCTCTTTGGGATAAATAACGCACGGTGGCGGCTCTGTTTGTTTTTGTTTTAGCCCGCCGGTTGTTTTTCGCGGATGCGACCAGCTGGCGACTCTGCTGGGGACTATAAGATGTTGACCTATTGCTGGTCCATCTTCCCTAAGCGAGTCTCTCCTAGCGCTCTAGGATAGTTTAGGTTGCTTGCGCTGTTATTTATTGCATTTATTATTCGGATGGTGTATATATTTGCATATATGTCTGCATGCATCATACTATCATGTTGCCGTCCTCTGTGCAGGTGGTTCCTCTGTTTTGGGGTGGGTGTTCTGAGTGGGGCTAAAACCCAGACCCGAGTATACACCTAGGATTAGTGTGGTCTCACGTTCCTCACATGCCGGTTGGGCATGCTGTTGCGACGTGACATATCACAAGCCGGACGAGGTTCATCTGAGAGTGCTCTTCCTCAGTGGGGTTTTCCACTTTGGTTGGGTTACCTCTTTTGAGCTATTGACTTCGGTGACCGATCTTTCCCGGATCTTTGGTTTAGACGATCTCAAGGGAGCTACAATGGCACACCCGAAAGGGAAAACCCATTGAGTATCTCTGCCCGATTGTCGAGACTATTGTCCGCCTTAGGATGACCTGATTAGAATTTACCTGTGAGGGGAGGGGTGATTCTTACAGATGCATTGTTCTGTTGGTGACTTTGATGGTGACTATTGGTTCCGTTGATCAGAGTCTTATTTATAAGTCGGATTTATGGCCATTTATTTCTGAGACGCCGGAGTGCTGTCCGTGTTATTTATCAGTGGGGATCTGTTTATTTCAGGATTCCCCGGGCCGATTCAGAGATGGTTATGGTTATCTGTTCAGAGATTGTTTGATGATGATGGTGATGTATCTTCCGTTTATTTCGGAACCCTTGAGTTGGATTTATGGTTACATGTTCCTTCAGATGATTGTGATCAGTTCAGAGATCAGGGTTTCAGTGCAACAGATGATCAGATGACTTGGAGGATGGCACTATGCATTGCATTCATTCATCAGCATCATCACATTTTGCATTTATCTGCATCTAACACATGTTTATCCATATGCAGGGACATTTTTGATCGAGATCCTGGTTGAGAGACTTCTTAGACATGAGGAGGCCCGGTTTAAAGGACGATGTTGCCTATAGCTTCTTTGACCCTGAGATCAGTGTGCTGAAGGATATGATAGCTTTGATTACACCTGACCATGTGGGGATGTTTCGTGAGGCATATGGGGGTATTCTGAAGATGGTTTTCAGACTCACTGATAGAGATAGGAGCGCCATTCATACTCTTCTCCAGTTCTATGATCCTGGTTTGAGGTGCTTCGTCTTCCCAGATTACTTACTCGGGCCTTTGATGGAGGACTATGTTGATATTTTGGGCATTCAGATCAGAAATCAGGTTCCTTTCTATGCTACTAAGGAAGAGCCTGATATTGGTGGGATTTCCCGTGCTCTTTATTTGAGTCCGGAGATGGTTAAGGGGGGTTTGAAAGAGAAGGGGAAGTTGCCTGGTTTTCATCTAAGTTTCCTAGAAGCTAAGGCCAAGGAGAATGCCGAGTTGGGTAACTGGAACACAGTCTGTGTCGTGGTTGCTGTGGGCATTTATGGGATCATTCTGTTTCCTAATCAGAAGAGCTTCGTGGACATTAATGCCATCCGCTTGTTTGTTCAGAGGAATCCTATCCCTACTTTGATCGGAGATATCTATTACTCGGTCCATAACAGGAACGAGAAGCGGCGTGGGGGATTGATTCGATGTTGCACTCAGTTGCTATACAAGTGGTTTATGGGATATTTGCCTACTAGGGGTGCTTTTGTTCTGCTTGGCCAAAATGTCAATTGGGCGACCAAGCTGATGGGTTTGAGGGCCAAAGACATAGCTTGGACTCACAGTAGTGGGGTTGGACAAGACTTCATTTGCAGTTGTGGGGGTTTTCCCAATGTGCCACTTATAGGAGTTCAGGGTTGCATTAATTATAACCCGACACTTCTTAAGAGACAAATGGGATTCGCTATGGAGCTTCCTCCGTTCAAGAGTGAGGTTCAGGAAACTTTGTACTTCCCGGTTGAGGGCAATCAGGCCAGGTTGAAGCAGGTATCTGATGCATGGCGCAGCATTCAAAGGAAAGGCAAGTTTTCTTGGGGTAGAGCCAATAACAGGTCTTTTCCTCCGTTCGATGACTGGCTCAGTAAGAGAGTGGAGCTTACTTGTCTACCGTTTCCTATGGTTGATCCTTGGTATCCGTTGATTGAAGAGTCTCCTTCTTCTGTTAGTATGGAATTGTTCCTGGAGATGAAGCGGGAGAGAGATCAGTTGCTTGCGGAGAAAACGGAATTGGAGATGAGTGTCGCTCGGGTTCAGATGGCTAATCAAGAGATCAGAGTGAAGATGGAAGATCAAGACAAGCGACATGCCTTGGAAGCAAAGCGCTTTGAGATGGATACTGCCTACTATGGGAAGGTCAGTCAGGCTTTGGCATCTTCAACAAAGGAGCACGACGTCACCAAAGAGAGATTGACTAGAGCTTCAAAGGTCATTGAAGATCAGAAGAGGAGGCAAATTCTCGTGAGGGATCAGAGGGATGACAGAGTCAGAGTTCTCATTGCTGAATGGGAGTCAAAGCTGAAGACCAAGGAAACAGAGAATGTGAAGATCATAGCCGAGAGAGATCATTATATGGCTGAGAGAGATCATTACTTCAGGCAAATGAAGATTCACCAGAAAGAGGTGGGGAGATTACAGCAGGAGAACACCGAGCTCAGGTTCGCCGCGGAGTTCGCGAAGATGGTTGATGAGATAGGGCCTTCTGTGGGACCCTCATCAGGCTAGCTTTATCATTTGTGTGGATTACCGTCAGGCTTGTTGACGGAATTCATTTGCTTGTATTTTCTTGCTGATTCTGGAGATTTGTATCTGATTTGATGTATGACTATGGCACTTATTGTGCATTTTGCTATGTGATGATTGTTTTCATTCAGTGATTGATCTTCAAGCTTTATTTGCTTTCCCGTATGCACTCACACAGTACACACACATGGTTGGGCGGTATTTTGCTAAATCATATATCTCTGATCTGTATGATGAAATCAAATGTTGAATATCAGAATATTGCTGCCGGGTTATTATCTCTCTCGATGAAACCAGGATCGAGAGACAAAGTGTTCCTCATGTGGATAAACACTGCATTCATGCATGATCATAATAACTTGTGTTTTATTTTGCAGGTATCAGTTCTAACGTGCTTGATTGTTTCAGGAATCATTGCTCGTGCTCGCAGAACTGTACCTTTGCACTCAACACGCCCGCACAGATATTTCACGCGCCGCAATACTCCCAGATTAATGGATCTCCCAAACACAGATATTCTTGAGCTGAAGGATAAGATGAATGAGCTGATCAACATCATGCAAGGTTTTGCAGTTGGTCAAAAGGCTCTGGCTGATAAAGTTGAGAAGCTCGAGCGGGCTTCAGCGGCAAACAGTGGTGTAAACCTGGATGGTGTCTCCAACCAGGGGCTGGGTGGTTCTCGAGACGGTGGAAAGAGAACAAATGTGGGTATAGTGAATAATGCTGCTGGTTTTGGTGCTGTGGGTGGTCAACCTGGTCAGAATATGAAGGATAGTCTTTTCCCGCCATTCTTCGGGGTTGAAGATGACAGAGAGGAAGATAGAGAAGCGGATCAGTTCTCGATGCACAACGAACCGTTCGGTCAGTACGGTGCCCCACCACAGAATAAAGAGATTCAGCTGCTGGCTGAGAAGATCCGAGCTTTGGAGAGCTATGCCACTCCTGGGGTGGTTAATGTAACACCCTTCTAAATACCCCAAATATTTAATTAAAATAATAAAAATATCAATCAGAGTAATTATGCCCCGAAGGGTGTCACACAACATTCTCACACCATGTTCCAAATTATCCTGTCATGCTCATTTATTTAATCAAATAAAACATTTGCATAATTCGCAGCGGAATAAAATCCAATATCAATACAAAACATGTAACACAATACATGTAAGCTTATTCAACAATCATCAATGAAAACAAGTAAAACATCCCGTCCCGATGTTACATCTATCAGAGCATGACCCACTAAGGAACTACTCTAGACTCCAAGTACTAGCTCCTACTCAATCACTGCTCGTTACCTGAAAAACAGTTGTAAGGGTGAGTTCCTCAATCAATATAATAAGCATTATAAAACATTATGTAATGCTAAGTAATTTTAACACACTTCATCACCCTAATCCAAACATACATTCAGTACAGCACATCAACTCAACATAATGCTCAACATCAACACAAACACACGTATAATATTGGAATACATCCATTCATATTATACGCCATACATATATTATGCAATGAGACTCCATGCATGCGGTACCGACTACTTTGTGAACATATAGTTCAACCTCACCGTCCAAATCCAGGCACGGCTACCAAGCTCACTAGTCCCACTCATTTGAGACATAGTGACTCACTCACTAATTCCTCACCATGGGAATTAGCTACCACCCCAAATGGGTCATGCTATGCACGCTAATCACCTAGCATGCAAACATCAACAACAATCAAAATGATTTACTCACTAATTCCTCACCATGGGAATTTGCTACCACCCCAATGGGCCACAATATGCATGCTAATCACCTAGCAATGCAACAACAACAACAACACAAGAATAGACGTATGCTCACACTCTAAGCCATAAAACGGTCTATTCACAAATGCATACATTCACATCATCATGTATACCATCACATATCATCAACAAAAGTATATCATATCATGCCACATAATCAATCATAGTATTAGCACACTCTACTAATACCTATACTATTCAAAAATAGCGGGAAATGATCCCTACAACATCATACCTCAGCTAAGTACATCACTCAGCCTAAACAACCAAAAACTGCACAGCAACAGTTCAGAAAAACCACAATTCTGCCCATACGCGTATTGCCTATGTCCATACGCGTATGGCGCATTTCTTCGCCCAACCCATACGCGTATCGCCCACTCCCATACGCGTATGCTACGCGTACCACATCCTCATACGCGTACCAACAGAGACGAATCTACGTTCAAAATATCATCTTTTTCACTCATACGCGTAAGGCCTCTGCCCATACGCGTACCAGCCATCTCATACGCGTATTGCCTAGTGCCATACGCGTATGACCAGAAACCAGAATTTCCAGATCTGCAATGGCTTTTGCTCTGCTACGAGATCTCTACAATCCCAACCTTCTTCAGTCCAATTTTCATACATGTTCGTTCGTTTTATCAATTACAGATGATACACTTTCATCCTCTCGAATCGCTAACCTTATTATCTCTAATTCCTACGAGTTTTCGTCAATTATCATCCAAATTCGTTCATCAAATATTTCACAATTTCAGCATGCATCATTCAAATCAGAGTCAAAAATCCATGGTCTATCACTACCCATTACATTTTATCCCATAATACCCATTAATCGATGATAAACCCCCCTTACCTGAGTTAATCCGGCAATTCCGTTAGCTTCAAGGTTTTCCTCTTCTCTTGCTCTGCCTCCTTGCCCTTTTTCCACTTCCAGCCGCTTCTCTGTTTTCCTTTTCACGTGAAAACCCTTTTTCCAAAAATTGGGACTTTTTATTATTCCAACTTATATACTCCAATAATAAAACCCAATAATATTATCCAAATAATAATATTAATAATCCAATAATATTAATCCAATTATTTAATTAAATTAATGATATACTATTAACTCAATTTAAATAATTATTTCATTTTATTGGGGTGTTACAACTCTCCCCCACTAAAAGAGTTTTCGTCCTCGAAAACATACCTCAAGCGAACAACTCAGGATAAGACTCCTTCATCTGACTCTCAAGTTCCCAAGTCACATTGCCACCTGCTGGTCCTCCCCAAGCTACCTTCACCAAGGCAATCTCTTTACCCCGCAACTGCTTCAACTCTCGATCCTCGATCCTCATAGGTGATGTTTCAACAGTCAGGTTATCTCTCACCTGCACATCATCTATTTGGACTACATGCGACGGATCATGAATGTACCTCCTCAACTGTGACACATGAAAAACCTCATGCAAATTCGCAAGTGACGGCGGTAAATCGATACGATAGGCTACCTCCCCTATCCTCTCCAAAATCTGATAAGGACCAATAAATCGAGGTGTCAACTTCTTCGACTTCAAAGCTCGACCAACCCCAGTTATCGGAGTAACACGAAGAAACACATGATCTCCCTCTTGAAACTCAAGTGACTTCCTCCTCTTATCATGATAACTCTTCTGACGACTCTGAGCAA
Source organism: Lathyrus oleraceus (assembly GCF_024323335.1). Taxonomy (NCBI): domain Eukaryota; kingdom Viridiplantae; phylum Streptophyta; class Magnoliopsida; order Fabales; family Fabaceae; genus Lathyrus; species Lathyrus oleraceus. The sequence goes on from NC_066580.1 coordinate 258,985,278, forward strand.
TTCTCATCTTCTCCTGAATCATCTTAATCTTTTCCGTAGTTTGTTGAACAATCTCCGGTCCAACCACAGCACTCTCACCAGACTCATACCAACATAACGGTGTCCGACATCTTCTACCATACAAAGCTTCAAACGGTGCCATACCAATGCTCGAATGAAAACTATTGTTGTAGGTAAACTCAATCAAAGGTAAATAACAATCCCAAGTACCTCCTTTTTCCAAAACACAAGCTCTCAAAAGATCCTCTAGTGACTGAATCGTCCTCTCAGTCTGACCATCCGTCTGCGGATGATATGCAGAACTCAATCTCAGCTTAGTTCCCAAAGCGCTCTGCAAACCTTCCCAGAACTTCGATGTAAATCTAGGATCTCTGTCCGAAACAATACTAGACGGAATACCATGCAAACTGACAATCTTCTCAATATACAACTCAGCCAATCTCTCTAACGGATAATCCATTCTGATCGGAATGAAATGAGCCGACTTCGTCAATCTATCCACAATCACCCAAATAGCTTCAAAATTCTTATTTGTCCTCGGTAACCCAGAAACAAAATCCATACTGATACTATCCCACTTCCACTCTGGAATAGCCAACGGTTGCATTAGCCCAGACGGCTTCTGATGCTCAATCTTTGACTTCTGACAAATCAAACAGGAATAAACAAAATTCGCAATTTCTCTTTTCATTCCCGGCCACCAAAATAACTTCTTCAAATCATGATACATCTTCGTAGCTCCAGGATGAATACTCAAGCCACTACGATGTCCTTCCTCAAGAATACTCTCCTTAAGTTCGGTAACATCCGGAATACACAACTATTTAATGTAACACCCTTCTAAATACCCCAAATATTTAATTAAAATAATAAAAATATCAATCAGAGTAATTATGCCCCGAAGGGTGTCACACAACATTCTCACACCATTCTCATCAACTCTGAATTCACCACCTTGACCTTGATTCACTAAAGTCAACTTATCAACCAAAAGCACATCGAATTTCTGTCCCTCTCTAATCTCATCCAGAATACCACTCGTTAACTTCAACATTCCCAATTTAACACTATTGTGAGTACTCTCACACACCAAACTCAAGTCTCTAAACTGCTCAATTAAATCCAATTCTCTAACCATTAACATAGACATATGTAATGATTTCCGACTCAACGCATCAGCCACTACATTTGCTTTACCCGGATGGTAATTCAAACCAAAGTCATAATCCTTCAGAAACTCTAACCATCTCCTTTGTCTCATATTCAGCTCTTTCTGATCAAACAAATACTTTAAACTCTTATGGTCACTGAAAACCTCAAATCTTGACCCGTACAAGTAATGCCTCCATAATTTCAGAACAAATACCACAGCTGCCAATTCTAAATCGTGCGTTGGATAGTTCCTCTCATGAACCCTCAGTTGTCTCGAAGCATAAGCTACAACCTGCTTATTCTGCATCAATACACCACCCAAACCCAACAATGAAGCATCACAATAAACTTCAAACGATTCTGACGGACTCGGTAATATCAGAACAGGAGCACTAGTTAACCTCCTCTTTAACTCTTGGAAACCTTCTTCACATTTTAAGTCCCAAACAAACGCTTGCCCTTTTCTAGTCAACATCGTCAACGGTAACGCCAACTTAGAAAATCCCTCAATGAACTTCCTATAATAACCAGCCAAACCAAGGAAACTTCGAATCTCAACAACAGACTTAGGAGCCTCCCACTTAGATACCGCTTCTATCTTAGAAGGATCAACAGCAACACCACCTCTGGAAATCACATGACCAAGAAAACTAACTTCTTCTAACCAAAATTCACACTTGGATAGTTTAGCAAACAATTTCTTTTCTCGTAGAATTCCTAAAACCAATCTCAAATGCTCAGAATGCTCTTCTTCAGATTTCGAATACACCAAAATGTCATCAATAAACACCACAACAAACTTGTCTAGATACGGATGGAAAATCCTATTCATATACTCCATAAATACTCCAGGTGCATTAGTCACACCAAAAGGCATTACAGAATACTCATAATGTCCATACCTTGTTCTGAAAGCAGTCTTCTGAATATCTTCAGTTTTCACACGTATCTGATGATACCCAAATCTCAAATCTATCTTGCTGAACACACTCGCACCAACCAACTGATCCATCAAATCATCAATCCTCGGCAAAGGATACCGATTCTTGATCGTCACTTTATTCAGTTGTCTGTAATCCACACACAACCTCATAGTACCTTCTTTCTTCTTAACCAACAACACTGGTGCACCCCACGGTGACACACTCGGACGAATAAATTTCTTATCCAACAGATCTTCCAACTGACTCTTCAATTCGGCTAACTCAACAGCAGACATACGGTACGGAGCCATCGATATCGGTCTAGTACCAGGTACCAAATCAATCGAGAACTCAACTTCACGCTCTGGCGGCAATTCATTCACTTCTTCCGGAAACACATCAGGAAAATCACACACCACGGCTAGATCACCAATCACCAGTTTATCTTTAGCCTCCAAAGTCGCTAACAGCATAAACAACTCTGCCCCATCTGCCATTTCCTCATTCACCTGTCTTGCAGATAGAAACAAACTCTTTCCCTCCTCAATCTCAGGAAAAATCACAGTCTTATCAAAACAGTTAATAGAAACTCGGTTAAACACCAACCTGTTCATACCCAGAATAACATCAATCTGTACTAGAGGAAGACATACAAGGTCTAACCCAAAGTCTCTACCAAAAATACTCAAAGGACAACTCAAACAAACCGAAGTAGTAGTCACTGAACCCTTCGCAGGAGTATCAATCACCATACTTCCATACATCTCAGATATCTCTAACTTAAGTTTCACAGCACAATCCAAAGATATAAAGGAATGAGTAGCACCGGTGTCAATAATAGCTACAAGAGGAAAGCCATTAATATAACACGTACCTCGGATCAAACGATCATCTGCAGAAGTCTCAGAACCCGATAAAGCAAAGACCTTGCCTCCCGACTGATTCTCCTTTTTCGGCTTAGGACACTGTGGACTGATATGACCCAACTCTCCAAAGTTGAAGCAAGTCACAGTCTTCAACCGGCAATCTGCAGCCAAGTGACCACCTTTTCCACACTTGAAACACTTCTTCTCATTACTGGTACATTCATGGATACGATGTCCAGCCTGACCACATCTGTAACACTTAGCAGGGGCACTGGAGTCTCCCCCACTAGGCCTCTTCATCCCACTCTGTCTCTGGAAACCTTTGCCAGCTGCATACGGTTTCCCACGATCATTCTAATTCTTACCTTTCCTATCAACCCTTTGCTGATAGCTCTCTGCTCTAGCCTTGGAATCCTGTTCAAAAATTCTGCAACAGTCAACCAAATCAGAAAACACTCTGATCCGCTGATATCCAATAGCCTGCTTGATCTCGGGACGCAACCCGTTCTCAAACTTCACACACTTTGAAAATTCTCCAGCAGCCTCATTATAGGGAGTATAATACTTCGACAGCTCTGTGAACTTAGCAGTATACTCGGTAACAGACTTGTTACCCTGCTTCAATTCCAAGAACTCTATCTCTTTCTTTCCTCTGACATCCTCTGGAAAATACTTCCTCAGAAATCTCTCTCTGAACACAACCCAAGTGATCTCAGTATTCCCAGCAGATTCCAACTCAGTGCGGGTAGCAACCCACCAATCATCAGCTTCCTCTGACAGCATATGCGTACCGAACCTGACCTTCTGGTTATCGGCACACTCAGTTACTCGGAAGATTCTCTCGATCTCCTTCAACCACTTCTGAGCACCATCTGGATCGTATGCTCCCTTGAACATTGGAGGATTGTTCTTCTGGAACTCACTCAGTTGACGAGCAGCTCCCATTCCCACAACATTCGGATTTCCTCCAAGTACTCCAGCTAGCATACCCAGAGCCTCAGCAATTGCAGCATCATCTCTACCTCTTCCAGCCATCTCTATTCTGAAAACCCAAACAAACTAAAACAATGAGTACTGATAGGGTTACACAACACCTATACCGTACAGGGAAACAGAATAATTACGACTCGACTCGACCGACTATGCTCTGATACCACTAATGTAACACCCTTCTAAATACCCCAAATATTTAATTAAAATAATAAAAATATCAATCAGAGTAATTATGCCCCGAAGGGTGTCACACAACATTCTCACACCATGTTCCAAATTATCCTGTCATGCTCATTTATTTAATCAAATAAAACATTTGCATAATTCGCAGCGGAATAAAATCCAATATCAATACAAAACATGTAACACAACACATGTAAGCTTATTCAACAATCATCAATGAAAACAAGTAAAACATCCCGTCCCGATGTTACATCTATCAGAGCATGACCCACTAAGGAACTACTCTAGACTCCAAGTACTAGCTCCTACTCAATCACTGCTCGTTACCTGAAAAACAGTTATAAGGGTGAGTTCCTCAATCAATATAATAAGCATTATAAAACATTATGTAATGCTAAGTAATTTTAACACACTTCATCACCCTAATCCAAACATACATTCAGTACAGCACATCAACTCAACATAATGCTCAACATCAACACAAACACACGTATAATATTGGAATACATCCATTCATATTATACGCCATACATATATTATGCAATGAGACTCCATGCATGCGGTACCGACTACTTTGTGAACATATAGTTCAACCTTGTAACACCCCGATAATAATAAAATAATTATTTAAATTGAGTTAATAATTTATTTATTAATTTAATTAAATAATTGGAAATTTTATTATTATTATTATTGGATTATTATTATTTGGAAAATATATATATGTTGGAAATAAGAGAAAGAATCCCATTTGGAAAAAAGAAAGTTTCACGTGAAACAGAGAAACGATCGTGAAAGAGGAAAAGGGCAAAGAGACAGAGCAAGAGGAAGAAGGTTGGAGAAGAGACAAAGCTTGGAGCTCAAAGATTTGCCGGATTAATCAGGTAAGGGGGGTTTATCGTCGATTAATGGGTATTATGGGATAAAATGTGATGGGTAGTGATAAGCCGTTAATTTGACCCTAATTGGGATTGTTGATGCTGAAAAATTATGTTGGATAAATTGTATTTAGACTGAAATTGAATCTGTGGTTGGGTTAGTTGTGAAATTCCGAACGTATAGCTTTTTACGGAATCGGAATCGGAGGTCCGGAAGTCCTCCAACGGCGGAAAATGCGGAGAATTCTGCATTCTGCCTTGTGTTAGCGCAGGAACTGCTGTTTTGTCTGCGTTAACCGGTTAACCCAGGGTGTTAACCGGTTAACACTGTTATAATTGGTGAAAATGTGTTGTTTTGCCTGCGTTAACCGGTTAACCCAGGGCGTTAACCGGTTAACACTGTTGCGTTTTGCCAGAAAATGTGTTTTTGCCTGCGTTAACCGGTTAACCCAGGGCGTTAACCGGTTAACACTGTTGCAGTATGGAAAAATTGTTAATTTAATGTGGTGTACATAATTGAGAATTGGCCTATGTTGGCATGTGATGTAATAGGGATTATATCCCGCTGTTTTGAGCAGTATCAGTATTAGTAGAGTGTGCTAATACTGTGTTTAATTGATTTACATGATAATGATGTGTTGATACATGTGTTGATGATGTATGATGATATGCATACTGACGTGAATGTATATATTACGCATGTATGTGTGAATGGACTGTTGTATGGCTTAGAGTGTGAGCATATGTCTATTCTTGATTTGTTGTTGATGCTGTATTGCTAGATGATTAGCGTGCATAGCATAGCCTTTAGGGCTGTAGCTAATTCCCATGGTGAGGAATTAGTGAGTGAATCATTGTGGATTTGTTGTTGATGTTTGCATGCTAGATGATTAGTGTGCATAGTCTAGCCTTCGGGGCTGTAGCTAATTCCCATGGTGAGGAATTAGTGAGTGAGTCATTAGATCTCAAATGAGTGGGACTAGTGAGCTTAGTAGCCATATCTGGATTTGATCGGTGAGCTTGAACTAGATGTTCAAGAATAGTCGGTACCGCATGTGTGGAGTCTCATTGCATAATGTATGTATGGCGTATAATATGAATGGATGTATTCCAATATTATACGTGTGTTTGTGTTGTTGTAGAGTATGATTTGAGATTATACTTGTGTGTGATGGAATGTTGAGTATGATGTGAGCTGATGTGCTGTTACTGATTGTATGTTGTGATTAGGGTGATTAATGTGTTAAATTACTTAACATTGCATGATATTTTATAATGCTTATTATATCGATTGAGGAACTCACCCTTACAACTGTTTTTCAGGTAACGAGAAATGAGTTGAGTAGAAGCGAATGCTTGGAGTCTAGTGTAGTCTCCTTAGTGGGTCGTGCTCTGATAGATGTAACATCGGGATGGGATATTTACCTTGTTGAATAATTTACATGTGAATGTTACATGTTTTACATGATTGAGGAGATCTCTATCCGTTGTGTTTTATGCAAATATTTATGTTTTGAATTAATAAAAGAGCATGACCGTTATATGGTTAATTGGTGTGAATATTATGTGTGACACCCTTGAATGGCATAATTATTCTGATTTGTTATATGTTTATTATTTTTAATTAAATATTTGGGGTATTCTAGAAGGGTGTTACATTAGTGGTATCAGAGCATAGTCGGTCGAGTCGAGTCGTAATTATTCTGTTTCCCCTGTACGGTATAGGTGTTGTGTAACCCTATCAGTACTCATTGTTTTAGTTTGTTTGGGTTTTCAGAATAGAGATGGCTGGAAGAGGTAGATATGATGTTGCGATTGCTGAGGCTCTGGGTATGCTAGCTGGAGTACTTGGAGGAAATCCGAATGTTGTGGGAATGGGAGCTGCTCGTCAACTGAGTGAGTTCCAGAAGAACAATCCTCCAATGTTCAAGGGAGCATACGATCCAGATGGTGCTCAGAAGTGGTTGAAGGAGATCGAGAGGATCTTCCGAGTAACTGAGTGTGCCGATAACCAGAAGGTCAGGTTCGGTACGCATATGCTGTCAGAGGAAGCTGATGATTGGTGGGTTGCTACCCGCACTGAGTTGGAATCTGCTGGGAATACTGAGATCACTTGGGCTGTGTTCAGAGAGAGATTCCTGAGGAAGTACTTTCCAGAGGATGTCAGAGGAAAGAAAGAGATAGAGTTTTTGGAATTGAAGCAGGGTAACAAGTCTGTTACGGAGTATGCTGCTAAGTTCACAGAGCTGTCGAAGTATTATACTCCCTATAATGAGGCTGCTGGAGAATTTTCGAAATGTGTGAAGTTTGAGAACGGGTTGCGTCCCGAGATCAAACAGGCTATTGGATATCAGCGGATCAGAGTGTTTTCTGACTTGGTTGACTGTTGCAGGATTTTTGAACAGGATTCCAAGGCCAGAGCAGAGAGCTATCAGCAGAGAGTTGATAGGAAAGGCAAGAATCAGAATGATCGTGGAAAACCGTATGCAGCTGGCAAAGGTTTCCAGAAGCAGAGTGGGATGAAGAGGCCTAGTGGAGGAGACTCTAGTGCTCCTGTTAAGTGTTATAGATGTGGTCGGGCTGGACATCGTGTCCATGAGTGTACCAGTGCTGAGATGAAGTGTTTCAAGTGTGGCAAAGGTGGTCATTTGGCTGCAGAGTGCCGGTTGAAGACTGTAACTTGTTTCAACTGTGGAGAGTTGGGTCATATCAGTCCACAGTGTCCTAAGCCGAAGAAAGAGAATCAGTCAGGAGGCAAGGTTTTTGCTTTATCGGGTTCTGAGACTTCTGCAGATGATCGTTTGATCCGAGGTACGTGTTATATTAATGGCTTTCCTCTTGTAGCTATTATTGACACCGGTGCTACTCATTCCTTTATATCTTTGGATTGTGCTGTGAAACTTAAGTTAGAGATATCTGAGATGCTTGGAAGTATGGTGATTGATACTCCTGCGAAGGGTTCAGTGACTACTACTTCAGTTTGTTTGAATTGTCCCTTGAGTATTTTTGGTAGAGACTTTGGGATAGACCTTGTGTGTCTTCCACTAGTGCAGATTGATGTTATTCTGGGTATGAACTGGTTGGTGTGTAACCGAATTTATATCAACTGTTTTGATAAGACTGTGATATTTCCTGAGATTGAGGAAGGGAAGAGTTTATTTCTATCAGCAAGGCAGGTGAATGAGGAAGTAGCAGATGGGGCAGAGTTGTTTATGCTGTTAGCGACTCTGGAGGCTAAAGATAAACTGATGATCGGCGATCTAGCCGTGGTGTGTGATTTTCCTGATGTGTTTCCAGGAGAAGTGAATGAATTGCCGCCAGAGCGTGAAGTTGAGTTCTCAATTGATTTGGTACCTGGTACTAGACCGATATCGATGGCTCCGTATAATATGTCTGCTGTTGAGTTAGCTGAATTGAAGAGTCAGTTGGAAGACCTGTTGGATAAGAAATTTATTCGTCCGAGTGTGTCACCATGGGGTGCACCAGTGTTGTTGGTTAAGAAGAAAGAAGGTACTATGAGGTTGTGTGTGGACTACAGACAACTGAATAAAGTGACGATCAAGAATCGGTATCCTTTGCCGAGGATTGATGATTTGATGGATCAGTTGGTTGGTGCGAGTGTGTTCAGCAAGATAGATTTGAGATCTGGGTATCATCAGATACGTGTGAAAACGGAGGATATTCAGAAGACTGCTTTCAGAACAAGGTATGGACATTATGAGTATTTTGTAATGCCTTTTGGTGTGACTAATGCGCCTGGAGTATTCATGGAGTACATGAATAGGATTTTCCATCCGTTCCTAGACAAGTTTGTTGTGGTGTTTATTGATGACATTTTGGTGTATTCGAAATCTGAAGAAGAGCATGCTGAGCATTTGAGAGTGGTTTTAGAAGTTCTACGAGAAAAGAAGTTATTTGCTAAACTATCCAAGTGTGAATTTTGGTTAGAAGAGGTTAGTTTTCTTGGTCATGTGATTTCAAGAGGTGGTGTTGCTGTTGATCCTTCTAAGATAGAAGCGGTGTCTAAGTGGGAAGCTCCGAAGTCTGTTGCTGAGATTCGAAGTTTTCTTGGTTTGGCTGGTTATTATAGGAAGTTCATTGAGGGATTTTCTAAGTTGGCGTTACCGTTGACGATGCTGACCAGAAAGGGGCAAGCATTTGTTTGGGACTCAAAATGTGAAGAAGGTTTCCAAGAGTTAAAGAGAAGGTTGACTACTGCTCCTATTCTGATATTACCGAGTTCGTCGGAACCATTTGAGGTTTACTGTGATGCTTCATTGTTGGGTTTGGGTGGTGTGTTGATGCAGAATAAGCAGGTTGTAGCTTATGCTTCGAGACAACTGAGGGTTCATGAGAGGAACTATCCGACACATGATTTAGAGTTGGCAGCTGTGGTATTTGTTCTGAAGTTATGGAGGCATTACTTGTACGGGTCAAGATTTGAGGTTTTCAGTGACCATAAAAGTTTAAAGTATTTGTTTAATCAGAAAGAACTGAATATGAGACAGAGGAGATGGTTAGAATTTCTGAAGGATTATGACTTTGGTTTGAATTACCATCCGGGTAAAGCAAATGTAGTGGCTGATGCGTTGAGTCGGAAATCATTGCATATGTCTATGTTAATGGTTAAGGAATTGGATTTAATTGAGCAGTTTAGAGACTTGAGTTTGGTGTGTGAGAGTACTCACAATAGTGTTAAATTGGGAATGTTGAAGTTGACAAGTGGTATTCTGGATGAAATCAGAGAGGGTCAGAAATCCGATGTGTTTTTGGTTGATAAGTTGACTTTAGTGAATCAAGGTGAAGGTGGTGAATTCAGAGTTAAGGAGAATGGTGTTTTGAAATTTGGTAATCGGGTGTGTATTCCGGATGTTACCGAACTTAAGAAGAGTATTCTTGAGGAAGGACATCGTAGTGGCTTGAGTATTCATCCTGGAGCTACGAAGATGTATCATGATTTGAAAAAGTTATTTTGGTGGCCGGGAATGAAGAAAGAAATTACGAGTTTTGTTTATTCCTGTTTGACTTGTCAGAAGTCAAAGATTGAGCATCAGAAGCCGTCTGGGCTAATGCAACCGTTGGCTATTCCAGAGTGGAAGTGGGATAGTATTAGTATGGATTTTGTTTCTGGTTTGCCGAGAACAAATAAGAATTTTGAAGCCATTTGGGTGATTGTTGACAGATTGACGAAATCGGCTCATTTCATTCCGATCAGAATGGATTATCCGTTAGAGAGATTAGCCGAGTTGTATATTGAGAAGATTGTAAGTTTGCATGGTATTCCGTCGAGTATTGTTTCGGACAGAGATCCTAGATTTACATCGAAGTTCTGGGAAGGTTTGCAGAAGGCTTTGGGAACTAAGCTGAGATTGAGTTCTGCATATCATCCGCAGACTGATGGTCAGACTGAGAGGACGATTCAGTCATTAGAGGATCTTTTGAGGGCTTGTGTTCTGGAAAAAGGAGGTGCTTGGGATTGTTATTTGCCTTTGATTGAGTTTACCTACAACAATAGTTTTCATTCGAGCATTGGTATGGCACCGTTTGAAGCTTTGTATGGTAGGAGATGTCGGACACCTTTGTGTTGGTATGAGTCCGGTGAGAGTGCTGTGGTTGGACCGGAGATTGTTCAACAGACTACGGAAAAGATTAAGATGATTCAGGAGAAGATGAGGATTGCTCAGAGTCGTCAGAAGAGTTATCATGATAAGAGGAGGAAGTCACTTGAGTTCCAAGAGGGAGATCATGTGTTCCTTCGTGTTACTCCGATAACTGGGGTTGGTCGAGCTTTGAAGTCGAAGAAGTTGACACCTCGATTTATTGGTCCTTATCAGATTTTGGAGAGGATAGGGGAGGTAGCCTATCGTGTCGCTTTACCGCCGTCGCTTGCGAATTTGCATGAGGTTTTTCATGTGTCTCAATTGAGGAGGTACATCCATGATCCGTCGCATGTAGTCCAAGTAGATGATGTACAGGTGAGAGATAACCTGACTGTTGAGACATCACCTATGAGGATCGAGGATCGAGAGTTGAAGCAGTTGCGGGGTAAAGAGATTGCCTTGGTGAAGGTAGCTTGGGGAGGACCAGCAGGTGGCAACGTGACTTGGGAACTGGAGAGTAAGATGAAGGAGTCTTACCCAGAGTTGTTCGCTTGAGGTATGTTTTCGAGGACGAAAACTCTTTTAGTGGGGGAGAGTTGTAACACCCCGATAATAATAAAATAATTATTTAAATTGAGTTAATAATTTATTTATTAATTTAATTAAATAATTGGAAATTTTATTATTATTATTATTGGATTATTATTATTTGGAAAATATATATATGTTGGAAATAAGAGAAAGAATCCCATTTGGAAAAAAGAAAGTTTCACGTGAAACAGAGAAACGATCGTGAAAGAGGAAAAGGGCAAAGAGACAGAGCAAGAGGAAGAAGGTTGGAGAAGAGACAAAGCTTGGAGCTCAAAGATTTGCCGGATTAATCAGGTAAGGGGGGTTTATCGTCGATTAATGGGTATTATGGGATAAAATGTGATGGGTAGTGATAAGCCGTTAATTTGACCCTAATTGGGATTGTTGATGCTGAAAAATTATGTTGGATAAATTGTATTTAGACTGAAATTGAATCTGTGGTTGGGTTAGTTGTGAAATTCCGAACGTATAGCTTTTTACGGAATCGGAATCGGAGGTCCGGAAGTCCTCCAACGGCGGAAAATGCGGAGAATTCTGCATTCTGCCTTGTGTTAGCGCAGGAACTGCTGTTTTGTCTGCGTTAACCGGTTAACCCAGGGTGTTAACCGGTTAACACTGTTATAATTGGTGAAAATGTGCTGTTTTGCCTGCGTTAACCGGTTAACCCAGGGCGTTAACCGGTTAACACTGTTGCGTTTTGCCAGAAAATGTGTTTTTGCCTGCGTTAACCGGTTAACCCAGGGCGTTAACCGGTTAACACTGTTGCAGTATGGAAAAATTGTTAATTTAATGTGGTGTACATAATTGAGAATTGGCCTATGTTGGCATGTGATGTAATAGGGATTATATCCCGCTGTTTTGAGCAGTATCAGTATTAGTAGAGTGTGCTAATACTGTGTTTAATTGATTTACATGATAATGATGTGTTGATACATGTGTTGATGATGTATGATGATATGCATACTGACGTGAATGTATATATTACGCATGTATGTGTGAATGGACTGTTGTATGGCTTAGAGTGTGAGCATATGTCTATTCTTGATTTGTTGTTGATGCTGTATTGCTAGATGATTAGCGTGCATAGCATAGCCTTTAGGGCTGTAGCTAATTCCCATGGTGAGGAATTAGTGAGTGAATCATTGTGGATTTGTTGTTGATGTTTGCATGCTAGATGATTAGTGTGCATAGTCTAGCCTTCGGGGCTGTAGCTAATTCCCATGGTGAGGAATTAGTGAGTGAGTCATTAGATCTCAAATGAGTGGGACTAGTGAGCTTAGTAGCCGTATCTGGATTTGATCGGTGAGCTTGAACTAGATGTTCAAGAATAGTCGGTACCGCATGTGTGGAGTCTCATTGCATAATGTATGTATGGCGTATAATATGAATGGATGTATTCCAATATTATACGTGTGTTTGTGTTGTTGTAGAGTATGATTTGAGATTATACTTGTGTGTGATGGAATGTTGAGTATGATGTGAGCTGATGTGCTGTTACTGATTGTATGTTGTGATTAGGGTGATTAATGTGTTAAATTACTTAACATTGCATGATATTTTATAATGCTTATTATATCGATTGAGGAACTCACCCTTACAACTGTTTTTCAGGTAACGAGAAATGAGTTGAGTAGAAGCGAATGCTTGGAGTCTAGTGTAGTCTCCTTAGTGGGTCGTGCTCTGATAGATGTAACATCGGGATGGGATATTTACCTTGTTGAATAATTTACATGTGAATGTTACATGTTTTACATGATTGAGGAGATCTCTATCCGTTGCGTTTTATGCAAATATTTATGTTTTGAATTAATAAAAGAGCATGACCGTTATATGGTTAATTGGTGTGAATATTATGTGTGACACCCTTGAATGGCATAATTACTCTGATTTGTTATATGTTTATTATTTTTAATTAAATATTTGGGGTATTCTAGAAGGGTGTTACAAACCTCACCGTCCAAATCCAGGCACGGCTACCAAGCTCACTAGTCCCACTCATTTGAGACATAGTGACTCACTCACTAATTCCTCACCATGGGAATTAGCTACCACCCCAAATGGGTCATGCTATGCACGCTAATCACCTAGCATGCAAACATCAACAACAATCAAAATGATTTACTCACTAATTCCTCACCATGGGAATTTGCTACCACCCCAATGGGCCACAATATGCATGCTAATCACCTAGCAATGCAACAACAACAACAACACAAGAATAGACGTATGCTCACACTCTAAGCCATAAAACGGTCTATTCACAAATGCATACATTCACATCATCATGTATACCATCACATATCATCAACAAAAGTATATCATATCATGCCACATAATCAATCATAGTATTAGCACACTCTACTAATACCTATACTATTCAAAAATAGCGGGAAATGATCCCTACAACATCATACCTCAGCTAAGTACATCACTCAGCCTAAACAACCAAAAACTGCACAGCAACAGTTCAGAAAAACCACAATTCTGCCCATACGCGTATTGCCTATGTCCATACGCGTATGGCGCATTTCTTCGCCCAACCCATACGCGTATCGCCCACTCCCATACGCGTATGCTACGCGTACCACATCCTCATACGCGTACCAACAGAGACGAATCTACGTTCAAAATATCATCTTTTTCACTCATACGCGTAAGGCCTCTGCCCATACGCGTACCAGCCATCTCATACGCGTATTGCCTAGTGCCATACGCGTATGACCAGAAACCAGAATTTCCAGATCTGCAATGGCTTTTGCTCTGCTACGAGATCTCTACAATCCCAACCTTCTTCAGTCCAATTTTCATACATGTTCGTTCGTTTTATCAATTACAGATGATACACTTTCATCTTCTCGAATCGCTAACCTTATTATCTCTAATTCCTACGAGTTTTCGTCAATTATCATCCAAATTCGTTCATCAAATATTTCACAATTTCAGCATGCATCATTCAAATCAGAGTCAAAAATCCATGGTCTATCACTACCCATTACATTTTATCCCATAATACCCATTAATCGATGATAAACCCCCTTACCTGAGTTAATCCGGCAATTCCGTTAGCTTCAAGCTTTTCCTCTTCTCTTGCTCTGCCTCCTTGCCCTTTTTCCACTTCCAGCCGCTTCTCTGTTTTCCTTTTCACGTGAAAACCCTTTTTCCAAAAATTGGGACTTTTTATTATTCCAACTTATATACTCCAATAATAAAACCCAATAATATTATCCAAATAATAATATTAATAATCCAATAATATTAATCCAATTATTTAATTAAATTAATGATATACTATTAACTCAATTTAAATAATTATTTCATTTTATTGGGGTGTTACAGTTAACATGTCAAACATGGGGTTGGTAGAGGGGATTGTGATCCCGCAGAAATTTAAAGCACCCACATTTGATAGGTACAATGGGAGTTCCTGCCCCGAAACTCATCTGCAAGTGTTTGTTCGTAAGATCTCTGCATACACCATGGACCAAAAGCTGTGGATGTACTTCTTCAAGGACAGTCTGTCCGGAGGCTCACTGGAGTGGTACACCAAGCTCAAGTCCTCTGATATCAAGAACTGGCAGGATCTTGGGGACGCATTCTTTAAACAGTATCAGTTCAATGCTGATACGGCTCCGAGTCGTACCCAGCTGCAGGGTATGTCTCAGAAGAATAATGAAGGGTTTAAAGAATACGCTCAAAGGTGGAGGGAGTTGGCTGCCAGAGTGCAACCTCCACTAGTTGACAGAGAGATGTCTGATCTCTTCATGGGAACCCTGCAGGGGGCGTTCGCCGAGAGGATGGTTGGTTGTCCGGTGACGAACTTTTCAGATATAGTGGTGGCTGGCGAGAGGATTGAGAGCTGGCTGAAGCTCGGAAAGATTCAGGGTAATGCTTCTTCTTCAGGGTCGAAGAAGCCCTTCAGTAATGGCCAGAGAAAGAAAGAGGGTGATACTAGTGCGGTCTATGCTCAAAAAGGACCAAGTAGGGATCGTTACTTTCAGCACACTATTGCGGTAACTATTCCTGCTGACAATCAACCTGCACAGCAGCAACAACAACAACCTCAACAGCAGAGACAACTCTTTCAGCAGAGGCCTCAGAGGGCTGGGTACCAAGTCAGGGGGAGAATGAATGACCGTCAGTTTGACAGGCCTTCTGTAACCTATTCCTTTTTGCTGAAGAAGTTGATGGATTTGGGGCTGGTACAACTCAGGACTTTGGCACCTTTGAGACCTGATCAAAGGCCAGCCAATTATGATGAGAGTGCAAAGTGCGAATTCCATTCGGGTGCTCCCGGACATAACGTAGAGAACTGCAAAGCTTTTAAGCACGTGGTTCAAGACCTGGTGGATTCGAAAGCTATCAACTTCGCACCATCTCCCAATGTCAATGCTAATCCCATGCCCGCGCATGGTCAAAGGGGGGTGAATGCTGTCTCTGAGGAGGGCCGAGTTGGGCTGTCTACTGTTGATCAGTTGAAGACTCCTCTGGCTGAGGTTAAACGGCAGTTGATGTTGAATGGGGTTCACCCGGGCTGTGGTATTGATTGTGCTGAGTGCACTGTTGTTCAGAATGGGTGTGAATTATTGAGGAGGACTGTCCAGGGTTTGATGGACAATGGAAGTATTCTGATTGAGAGGGCTGATATGGGAAAAGAAGAGGTCTCCACCATAACAATTTATTTTGATCCGGTGGATTTGTCTACTCTGGCTGAGGCGGCTCCAGTTACCATCACGGTACCTGGACCAATTTCGTATGACAAAGATGATGTCGTGCCTTGGCATTATGGTGGAGAAGTATACTGTAATGGTGAGAAAGTGGAAGAGCAGACTGCGGAGGAAACCACCGTTTCAAAGGTGGATAATGCCGATCCCAGTGGTTTCACTCGCAGTGGAAGACTATTTGCTCCTGACGCGTTGAGGAGAGAAGAAGGAGAAAAAGAGAAAAAAGAAAAGGCCGAGGCTTTAGCCAGGGAAAAAGGGAAACAGGCAGTGGTGAATAATGGTACTCCTGATGTGACACCGGCGCCGGTGGGGTCGGAAGAGAAACTTGATGATGATGCCGAAGAATTCTTGAGCATCATCAAGAAATCCGAGTACAAGTTGGTGGACCATCTGCAACAGACTCCCTCCAAAATATCGATTCTGTCGTTGCTGTTAAGCTCTGAGGGGCATAGAGAGGCTTTGATGAAGATCCTGAAGAAAGCCTATGTTCCCCGAGAGATAACTATAAACCAGTTGGAGACAGTAATGTCTAATGTGCATGCCAGCCATGGGTTGGGCTTTACTGACATGGACCTGACTGTAGATGGGATAAATCACAACCGGGCGTTACATATAGCAATGGAATGTAAAGGGGCCGTGCTTTCGCATGTGCTAGTTGATACCGGCTCCTCATTAAATGTGTTGCCGAAGAAGGCTCTGGCAAAGTTGAATTGTGACGGGCTGATTCTGACACCCACCGATCTGATAGTGAGGTCCTTTGATGGGTCAAAACGGGCTGTATTTGGAGAGGTTGAGCTTCCTGTGAAGATAGGCCCGGAGGTGTTCAAGTCGACTTTCTACGTCATGGATATTCAGCCGGCATACAGTTGCTTGTTGGGTAGGCCGTGGATTCATGCTGCTGGGGCAGTGACCTCGACTTTGCACCAAAAGCTGAAATATATTTGGGAAGGACAGGTTGTCACTGTGTGCGGAGAAGAGGACATCTTTGTCAGCCACCTGTCCTCATTCAAGTACGTTGAAATGGACGGTGAAATCTGGGAGACGCCAAGTCAAGCATTTGAAACCGTCAAGGTGGAGAATGCTCTGTTTGCAAAAGAAGAGGAGAAACCGTCCATTTCTTCGTACAAACAGGCCGTCGAGGTGGTGAAGAATGGAGAGGCTCCTGGTTGGGGCAAAATGATGGATATCTCCGCAAAGAAAGACCGCTTCGGAGTGGGGTATCAGCCTGGCAGAGGCTCATCTGGACAAGGAAGAGGACGCTGTACGTCAGTAACCTTCACTAGTGCCGGAATGCTGGATCCGGATTACATTTGCATGATGAGTGAGGAAGCTGATAGCGACTGCGAAATTGACCAATGGATAAAGCCGTGCGCACCAGGGATGGGACTCCAGAACTGGAAGGCTGAAGAGATCATCCGGGTCACTCTGCTGGAAGAGTAATATTTTTCCTGTTTTGATTTTATATGCATGAAAGCCATACGTGTTGCCCGACACGTAATGGTTCATTGTAAGGGCCACCTCATGTTTAAAATTTGCAAGTTTGCATCATTAATAAAAGGATGTTTTTCAGTTAAAAGCGGTGTTCCCTGTTTTTCATTTATTTTTGCAGTTTAAAAATAAAAAACAAAATAAAAATGGCAATGCTTTCATTTTTCTTTTTCAATTTGTCTCGTTCTGGTTCTAAGCAATGCATGAATCCACATTCATGCAGATGCGATCAATCTCCGGATCTCATTGATAACAATCCTGTTACACCCTCATATGACTTCGACCATCCGATCTATCATGCCGAAGAAGATTGTGAACTGCCAGGGGAATTAGCCAGGTTGTTAAAACAAGAGGAGAAGGTGATTCAGCCGCATGAAGAGCAGATTGAGGTTGTGAATCTGGATACCGACGAGGTCAAGAAAGAGGTGAAAATTGGGGCTGCTTTGGAGGAAAGTGTCAAGAGCAGAATGGTGGCGCTGTTGAAAGAGTATGTCGACATCTTTGCCTGGTCTTATCAAGATATGCCAGGGTTGGATACCGATATTGTTATGCACAAGCTACCGCTGAGAGCAGATTGTCCTCCAGTGAAGCAGAAGTTGCGCAGAACTCGACCTGATATGGCGATGAAGATTAAAGAAGAGGTGCAGAAGCAGTGGGATGCTGGTTTCCTTGCTGTCACTAATTATCCGCCTTGGGTCGCGAATATCGTGCCAGTCCCGAAGAAGGATGGGAAGGTGAGAATGTGTGTGGACTACCGAGATCTGAACAGAGCTAGTCCGAAGGATGATTTTCCGCTACCTCACATTGACGTGTTGGTAGATAATACAGCTCAATTCTCAGTGTTTTCCTTCATGGATGGCTTTTCTGGCTATAATCAAATTAAAATGTCGCCAGATGATATGGAGAAAACAACGTTCATTACACCGTGGGGCACCTTTTGTTATAAGGTGATGCCATTCGGTCTCAAGAACGCCGGTGCTACTTATCAGAGGGCCATGGTGACTTTGTGTCATGATATGATTCATCATAAAATTGAATGCTATGTTGATGACATGATAGAAAAGTCCCAAACAGAAGAGGGGCATTTGGTAGATCTGGCCAAGTTGTTTGACCGGCTGAGACAGTTCAGACTGAGGTTGAATCCGAACAAGTGCACTTTCGGAGTGCGGTCCGGTAAATTGCTGGGGTTCATTGTAAGCGAGAAAGGAATCGAGGTTGATCCTGCGAAAGTAAAAGCAATAAGAGAAATGCCTGAACCGAGAACAGAGAAGGAGGTTCGTGGTTTCTTAGGTAGATTGAACTACATTTCACGGTTCATATCTCACCTAACAGCCACGTGTGAACCGATTTTCAAATTGTTGAGAAAAGATCAAACGGTCAGGTGGAATAATGATTGCCAAGCGGCATATGAAAAAATAAAAGAGTATTTGCAGGAGCCTCCGATTCTGATGCCTCCTGTGGAGGGAAGACCGTTAATTCTGTACCTGACAGTCCTCGAGGGGTCTATGGGGTGTGTATTGGGGCAGCATGACGAGTCTGGTCGAAAAGAGCATGCCATATACTACCTTAGCAAAAAGTTTACCGACTGTGAAATAAGATATTCACTGCTCGAGAAAACTTGCTGTGCTTTGGTCTGGGTTGCTCGCCGACTAAGGCAATATATGCTGGTTCATACCACTTTGTTGATTTCCAAGATGGATCCAATCAAGTACATTTTTGAAAAGCCAGCATTGACCGGACGGGTTGCGAGGTGGCAAATGATTTTGACCGAATATGATATCCAGTATACCTCTCAGAAGGCGATCAAGGGGAGTGTATTGTCTGATTACCTCGCCCAGCAACCCATTGATGATTATCAACCGATGAAGTTTGAATTCACTGATGAGGACATCATGTTTCTCAAATCGAAAGATTGTGAGGAACCAATCCCGGAGGAGGGGCCTGACCCTGAATCCGAATGGATTCTGATGTTTGATGGGGCCGTTAACGTGAATGGTAGCGGTGTTGGTGCTGTTTTGGTTACGCCGAAAGGGTCCCACATTCCTTTTACTGCCCGGCTAACATTCGAGTGCACCAACAACGTGGCTGAATATGAAGCTTGCATATTGGGGATTGAAGAGGCGATTGATTTGAGGATCAAGAACCTTGTCATATATGGAGATTCAGCTCTGGTTGTAAATCAGGTTAACGGGAAATGGTATACGCATCAATCTCACTTAGTGCCGTATCGGGATTATACGAGGAGGTTGTTGACGTTTTTCACCAAGGTGAAGATGCATCATGTGCCTAGAGAGGAGAATCCTCCGGGCACCCTTTTCCTTTTTTGTGTGTGTTTGCTTGACAGCCAGCAGGCTCGAGTACCAGGCTCCCTGTTGGCTTGTTTGTTCAACTTTTTTGTTGCTTTTGACGACTCAGCGTCCGGTTAACCTCTTGTTTTCTTGGAGTCTGACGTAAGTCCAGCGATTGGCAGTCGGTTTCCTGAGTGTGTTTGTTGGTTCGGAGTCTGATGTAAGTCCAGCGATTGGCATTCGGTTTCCAGGTTTGCCTGTTTATGTGGAGTCTGACGTAAGTCCAGCGATTGGCAGTCGGTTTTCTGTTTGTGTTTTGTTTGGCGTGCGTTAGCCGAACTACGGTAGATCTGATTCTCATTCCAGATGAGATACGTAGGCTTAGGATGCGATATCCTAGCGAGCCCGTTTCCCCCTCTTCTTCCATATGTGTTTTATTCCAGTGTGCGTGCATTCTTTTGAGCAGTGTTTAGCAACCTTTCTTCTTTCCTTTTGAGCGTGGATCCCGTCGAGTACGACGGATGCGTAGGGGTGCTAATACCTTCCCTTCGCATAACCGACTCCCGATCCCATCTCTCTTTGGTCGCGAGACCATGTCTTTTCCAGGTTTACTTCGAGCGTTTCCTTTCCCTCTTTTGGGATAAATAACGCACGGTGGCGGCTCTGTTTGTTTTGTTTTTTTCCCGCCGGTTGTTTTTCGCGGATGCGACATTAACATGTTAACCAAACAAATGGGTATAGTTTTTAATCCAATTATACAAGAATCTACTGAAACAAATATGCAGGTGGCAAATCAACTGACACGCTTGTGTAATTTTCTAGGGGCACCGGCTCGACAGACGGCACAAGTGGTTAGGCAAACTGTTCCTGTTCAGATGGAGATAGGGGCATTAGAAGATGAGACAGTCCATGAAGGACAAATCCTTAGACCCCTTTAAAATCAAGGTGTTGAATCAGGAGTCGCAGGATGTAACCAGATGGTACTGGTTAACCGACACCAGGATGCTGATCAAATTGTTGATCAACATCGACAAGAAGACTTAGCAGTGGAAAATAATTTGACAACTATTGTCGAAAGGATTATGGCTATAAATGGTATGGGTGCCACGTTGCAAAGGCCAATGTACGCCTCCCCGTTAGCTAAATTTATTCTCCAAGATGAGGTACCTAGGGGAATGAAGGTTCCTAAGTACACTAAATTTGGGGGAGAATCTGGTGAGTCGATAATAGAGCATGTTGCCAGATATCTAACAGAGTCAGGAGATCTAGCTCATAATGAATGTTTGAGAGTAAAAAACTTTCCCTCTTCTCTGACTAAGGCTGCCTTCACATGGTTTACTTCTTTGGCCCCAATTTCAATTGATTTGTGGGCCAAATTAGAAAAGAAGTTCCATGAACAGTTCTACGAAGGACACTCCAAAATTAGTTATTGCAGAATTGTCTAGTATCAAGAGAAGGTTTGCTGAGAGCATCGACGATTATCTGAATCGATTTAGGTCATTAAAGGCTAGATGTTTCACGCAAGTGCCAGAACATGAACTTGTTTAGATGGCTGCAAGGGGGTTAGATTATTCCATTAGGAAGAAAATAGACCCAACCTTTGTGAAAAGTACGTCACAATTGGCCGATAGAGTTCGACATCTCGAATGACTAAGGTTAGAAAAAGTTAGACACAATAAGTCTAAGAAAGAAAAAGTAGCGTTTGTTGACTACGACGCAACAGACCCAATATATGAGGCTGATTATGCTTAATTGACTGATTTAGAAATTGACATGGCTGAGCTAAAGCCAGGATCGGCCTACGAGTGTCGATCATTACTTCCTGCGCAGGGAAAAAATCCTGCCGAAAACAATCCAAAATTCCCTTCGAAAACTTATACTTTTGATGTGACAAAGTGTGAGGAAATTTTTGATCTGTTGGTCAAAGATGGTCCAATGGTGGTACCACCTAGTACTAAAATACCACCGTTAGAACAAAGACAGAAAAGATGTTTTTGTAAGTATCATAACTATCTTGGTCATAATATCTCTAATTGTTACCTTTTCAGGGATTTGGTTCAGAAAGCGATTCAAGAAGACAGGTTGAAATTTGTTGGCCGCAGAATGAAGATCGAAGTTGATCCTCTCCACCAGGAGGAAGCCCTATTTGTGGAGCCAGTCGAGATCAACATGGTCGAGATCACCGAATACGATGAGGCCAACATGCTGGAGAAAACTGGGGAAAGCCTAGATGTCGATATAGCTGAAGTTTACCTAAGGGTTGATGAAGACTTGGTAGATTTCCTGTATCGCTGCAAGAACAAGGGTTCACAAGTATGCTTGTGCCCTAGATGTGGTGTTGTCACCGACAAAATAGCCGCGGAAAATTTCCAGAAGCTGCAGTTAGGCAAAAGCAAGAGAAACGGGCCGACCAGAGAATACCAGAAGGAAAGAGGCTCAAAAAAGGCTATGGTAAATACCCAGGCGAGGCCTAAGAGCTTTATACCGTCGGCAAGTGTCCCTAGAGGCACTTGGATCAAGCCTCAAGAAAGGCAAGACACCCCACAAGGGGTTGCTACTGTTGCTGCTAGAGGAGGTCTAGCAATTAATTATAGGCGTGAGTTTAAGTCTGAAAAAAGGACTCATATCTCTGAAAATTATTTGGGGAAGAACCCCATGTCGAGGACTCAATGGAGACGCTTTCAAAGGCGTAAACAGGCCGAAAGAGAGGCTGCGAGAGGAATAGCTAGAAGAGGCATGGCCAGTGGGGAGAATGTTGGGAAGAAGGTTGTTGTGAAGGTCGATACAGCAGCAAAAGAACAAATCAGAGAGTATGTTCGTCGACCAATTGAGAAATGTTCTGATGAAGTTACTGACGACTTCAATTCAGAATCCGAAGCGAGTCTGGATATCTTGGTCAACATGGTGTCAATCCTACCACAAGAATATAATTGTGTGATTGAAGTGGAGGAGTCGGTAGATGATGCTGACGCTGAAGAAATGGCTTTGCACCAACCAAGATGCTATTTTGTGCTAAATGATGGCTCTGTTGAAAGCCAAGAAGCAGTTTTTGAAAGACCCACAATAACCATGAAAAATCATTTGAAACCATTGTTGATAAGGGCCAAAGTGGAAGGCGTAACGATCAACAAAGTCTTGGTCGATTGTGACGCCATTGTCAACATCATGCCGCACCATATTCTGAGGAAGATTGGCAAGTATGATACCGACATCAGATCTAGCAACGTGGTTTTGTCTGACTACGGAGGAAAAATGAAAAGAACCATAGGAGTGATTATGGTGAACATCACGGTGGGTTCAATAACTAGACCGACACTGTTTATGGTGATAGATGCTAAGCCAAGTTACAACTTGTTATTTGGCAGAGAATGGCTCCATGGTGTCGGAGCCGTACCATCTTCAGCGCACCAGAGATTAGTGATTTGGAGAGAAGATGGAGTGGTCAAAAATATCGAAGCCGACCAAGGGTACTTCATGGCTGACGCAAATAATGTTGGCAAGAAGGAATTCGAGAGAAAGTTGGCCAACATTTCTCCTTGTTTTCCAGCTGAGGATGTATATGCTAATCTGAGTGAGGCTTTCGTTTCTCTAAGTCTGCACGAGACTCATGGCTTCATTTGGGATGTGGAACGTCTGGATGATCCACCCTATACATGTATCCGACCGACAGGCTGGGGAGATGTCACTGATGATGACTGAGCTAGAAGCTCTAAGAAAGATTTCGGCATACGTTACCGAGAAAAAAATAAAGTCGGCTCTAGAGGCTGAAGAAAACATGGTTGTCGAAGCCTATGCGTTAAATAAAGAGGGTTATATGGCTATTGGGCCAGAGCCCACAGATAAGCCAGTTTTGGCTAAAGAAAACGTCAACATGCAGCATTTGGACTGTATTTATGACAATGAACCTTTAGGTTTTGAAAAAGACCCAAAGGCACCAGAGAAGATCCAACCAAAAGACCCCTTGGAAGAAGTCGACCTTGGCAAAAATGGAGAAAAAAGGCCGACATACATAAGCGCCAACATTGATAAAGAACTAAAGTCTGAGGTAATATCCATACTTAAAGAATTTAGAGATTGTGTTTGCTTGGGATTATAACGAAATGCCAAGTTTAAGTAGGGATTTGGTCGAGCTAAAGCTGCCAAGAAAAACTGGAAGGAAGCCAGTAAAGCAGATGCCCAGGCGTTTCGCCCCAGAGATCATGAAAAAGATAAAAGCAGAAGTAGAAAGACTCCTGAAAAGCAAGTTTATACAAACTGTAAGGTATGTCGAATGGTTGGCCAATATTGTGCCAGTCATCAAGAAAAATGGGTCTTTAAGAGTATGTATTGATTTTAGAGATCTAAATGCTGCCACCCCCAAAGATGAGTATGCCATGCCCGTGGCAGAAATGTTGTTCGATTCGGCTTCTGGTTTCGAATATTTAAGTATGTTAGAGGTTATGCTGGATATAACCAAATTTTTATTGCAGAAGAAGACGTGTAGAAAACGGCGTTTCGATGCCCAGGAGCCTTGGGGACATATGAGTGGGTTGTCATGCCATTTGGCTTGAAAAATGCCGGAGCAACATACCAGAGGGTAATGAACTCAATGTTCCATGATTTTATTGAAGATTTCATGCAAGTATACATTGATGATATTGTGATAAAATCAAATGGTCGACATACTCACGTCGAACATCTCCGAAAGGCCTTTCTAAGGATGAGGAAATATGGATTAAAAATGAATCCATTAAAGTGTGCTTTTTGTGTGCAGGCAGGCGACTTCCTTGGCTTTAAGGTGCAATAAAAGGGTATTGAAGTAAACCAAAGCAAAACAAAAGCCATTATGGACGTCAAGCCTTCGTCGACCAAAAAGGAACTACAATCTTTGTTGGGCAAAACATAAATTTTCTTAGAAGATTTATATCAAATTTAAGGGGCAAAACAAAAGCTTTTTCCCCACTACTTCGACTGAAGAACGAGGAGTTTAGGTGGCAGGATGAGCACCAAGAGGCTTTTGACAAAATCAAAGAGTATTTGACTATGAGATTGTATATTGTAGCCTCAGAATCGACTATAGAAAGTATGTTCGTCCAAGAGGATGAAAAAGGTGTCGAAAGGCCTGTGTATTACCTTAGTCGAATGCTTAATGACCCTGAAACTAGGTATAGTGATATAGAAAAACTATGTCTATGTCAGTATTTCTCTTGTATGAAACTAAAGCAATATATTAAGCCTATTGATGTGTATGTATCTTCCCACTTTGATATTATTAAACACATGTTATCTAAACCAATTTTGCATAGTCGAATTGGGAAATGGGCTTTAGCGTTAACGGAATACTCTCTGACATACGTACCCTTGAAAGCAATGAAAGGGCAAGTAGTAGCGGATTTCCTTGTCGACCATTCAATGGTCGAA
The DNA here is from genome assembly GCF_024323335.1 of Lathyrus oleraceus. Classification (NCBI taxonomy): domain Eukaryota; kingdom Viridiplantae; phylum Streptophyta; class Magnoliopsida; order Fabales; family Fabaceae; genus Lathyrus; species Lathyrus oleraceus. The sequence continues at coordinate 259,010,361 of NC_066580.1, forward strand.
ATGGCGCAAAATTACTTAGACTTAGCACCATGGAGGTTATACTTCGACGGTTCAAGACATAAGCATGGATCTGAGGTAGGGGAAGTCATAATTTCTCCAGATGGAATTCTAGCAGAGTTCAAATACAGAATTAAAGGGGTATGCACAAATAATGAGGCAGAATACAAGTCACTGATCACAGGACTTGAACTACTGCTAGAATTGGGGGCAATGAATTTCGAAATTATGGGAGACTCGGAGTTAGTGATTGAGCAAGCATCGAAAGAATACAGGTGTGTTAAAGAAAATTTAATCATGTATTTTGTGGTTACCATCAGATTACTCAAGAAGTTTGAGCAAGTCAACCTCCAGCACATACCACAGAAAGAGAACCAAAGAGCAAATGATTTGGCGCAGGAGGCTTCATGGTACAAAGCATCGAAAGACCAGGATGAAGATGTCCAAGTAAGAGAGAAAGTACGAGCGACATTGTTATCACCATCAGATTTGTCGACTATAAAGTTGGGAGCCGTAGATAAATGTCATTTTGAAATTTTGACCGTCGACGACGAAGGGGAAAGTGATTGGCGTAAACCGCTAGTCGATTATTTACGTAATCCTGTAGGGTCGACAGATCGAAAGATAAAATATAGGGCTCTTAGCTACGTCTTGGTGAATGATGAACTATTCAAAGAGACAGTTGAAGGAGTGTTACTAAAATGCCTGAGAGAAAGCGAGGCATATGTGGTTGTGTCTAGCGTACATAATGGAACGTGTGGGGCGCATCAAGCAAGGTTGAAGATGAAATGGCTCTTGATGCGCTCAGGAGTTTATTGGCCTTCAATGTTGAAAGATTGCATTGAATTTGCTAAAAGCTGTCAAGAATGCCAATTGCATGGGGGCATACAACATGTGCCTGCAAGCGAGTTGCATACAATTGTGAAGCCCTGGCCTTTTCGAGGGTGGGCACTGGATGTTATCGGAGAAATAAAACCAGCCTCGTCGAAACAACAAAGGTATGTTTTGGTCAGTATCGACTATTTCACACAATGGGTCGAAGCCGTGGCATTAACAAATGTAGACCAAGAGGTTGTGATAGATTTTTTTCAAAGTTATATCATCTACAGATTTGGCATCCCAGAAACAATCACAACCGACCAGGGGTTAGTTTTCACTGGTCGAAAAGTGCAAGATTTTGCCAAAGAAATGGGAATCAAATTACTGACTTCTACCCCCTATTACCCACAGGCGAATGGCCAAGTCGAAGTTGCTAATAAGGTGATCATCAGCCTAATAAAGAAACACATAGGCAAGAAGCCAAGAAATTAGCATAAGACGTTAGACCAAGCTTTGTGGGCATGTCGAACTTCACCAAAAGAAGCAACTGGAACGACTCCATTTCGACTGGTATATGGGTATGACGCAGTGTTGCCAGTAGAGATTCAGGTCCAAGCGGTCAGAACCCAAAGGCAATATGAAATACCTTCTGAAGATTATTGGAGCATGATGACAGACGAACTGGTCGACGTAGATGAAGAGAGAATGTTAGCCTTGGAATCCCTACGAAGTCAGAAAGAAAAAGTCGCCAGAGCCTACAATAAAAAGGTGAAAGGAAAAATGTTTGCTGTTGACGATCTAGTTTGGAGAGTGATCTTGCCTATGGACAGAAAGGATAGAGTTTTGGGTAAATGGTCCCCTAATTGGGAAGGACCGTTTAAGGTTTTGCAGGCCTTTTCTAATAACACCTACGAGGTCGAGGAGTTGGCACCAGATAGGCAAAGTACTTGAAAAAATATAGGCCTCTCCTTCAAGAGGTCAAGATTTTGACAGACTAAATAATTGTCGAAAGAACTATGTTGGAAACCAGCTACAAAAGGCACAGAAAATAAATACACAGTGCTAAAAGTAAGAAGGATAACATTAAATTAGCAAGAAGCCATTGTTTATATATTACACAAAAATAACACAAACAATAGAAGCGGTCATAGTTGGCCGAAGTTGGATTGAAAAGATTTAAGCTCAAAATTATAATGCAAAGACGTAGGCTCCAAGGTGTCGGCATGGGCTTTAAGTTGTTCAAGCTTCCCCTCAACAGTCAGCAGCTCTTCACCGACCACTAAGGCATCACCGGTGGTTTGCTCCACAGTGGCCTGGGCAGGTTTTAGAACTTCGTCGATAAAGCACAACTCCTCCATGGTAATTGACTCCAACTCACTGTCTAGAGTGGAAATTTGACGCCGAAGGGCATCAATTTGTTGGCGTATCTCAGTGGCCCTTGTTTGTTTGGAGATCAACTCTTTCTTCTGCTCCTCCATAGTCCCCAACATTTTGGTGACCTCCGTGTCGGCGTGCATCACCAACTCCCACTTTTCCTTCACAGAGGCCTCAGTAGCAGCAATCTGGCGTTCAATTTCCCTAACGCTGTCGAGATGGTGCAGCATGGGAACCAGAAGTTGTTCTAAAGCGGCCGTTGCACGCTTGGCATATTCTGAGAGTTGAAGATCCTTAAGTTGGGCAAGCACGCGCAGGATCTCTGGACCGACAGCGGGGTTATGCATGAGCAAAAAAGGGAGGTCAGGATTCAAGGCATGGAAGCGGACTTTATCCATTAAAGCTTTGGTCTTCGTCGCCTCAGAGCCCATTTTTCCAGAGTGAAGCTGCTCAGAGTTGGATGAGGCATCACGCGATCTCACCAGATTATGGAGCCTAGTAATTGCTTCTAAAGCAGAAGGTTTTATCGCCAGCCCCGGGAAAGACAAAGGAGAAGCGCTCGACAGAGGAGTAGTCTGAGAAGAAGGAGAAGCAGTTGAAAGAGGAGTAGTCTGAGAAGGTGGTTTCTTATTGGTGTCGACATCCACTGGGCCCCTTGGATCCTACAAAGGTAAGGAAGCTGAAGAAAGACTAGAGTCAGAACTAGTCGAACTGGAATCCGTATACGTTGCAGGACTAGTGATTGAGTCAGAGTCACTATGACTAATCTAGATAGGGAAGCCAATGAACTCACCAGTGGTGTCGACAGACTGTAGTGGGCGAGTTGGAGAAGAAACCAACGACGAAGGAGTGTAGTCGGCAACGGATTGAGTCGGCTCAGCAGAAGCATCAGCCTGCTGTAAGGAAAAGATGTGTGTAAGAGAAGTACAATAATCCAAGGGAATAGACAGGAAAACAAGTAATTACCTATGTCGACGTATGGGAGACGGCATCCTGATTTTCTTTCCCCATGGCAGTAGCAGGGGAGGTGCTAGTCGACTGTGAAACCCCCACAGCTGGATCAGGGACCTTGTCGAGAATGGAAGTGTCGACCACAATGGTGTTGACATCTACAGAAGGAGCCTCTGGAGTGAGCGCTTTATGGTGCTTCTTTTTCTTGGCTTCGCTGCTCCTAGAGGGAGAGTCATGCTTCTTCCTTTTGTGGCCATGATGGCTTTTTGATTTGTGCTGAGAAGATGGCTGGGAAGTTGGCTGGAGATATGAAGAGAGGTTATAAGCAGATATTCTAGCCAGAAGATCAAACAAGCCGACAAGAAATACCTCAGAGCTTGTGGCGGTAGAGCGTTTGTGTTTTTTGGGTTTTTTGGATTTTTTGGAGTGAGAGGAGACAGTGGGGTCTGTCGAACGTGGTTGACCCTACACATAAGTGAGAAATTAGAGACCACGTAGTGTTTCCCCTAAAAAATCACAAGAGTAAATGAGACTGTTTCATATAGGTGCATACCGAAGAACTGGGTTTTTTGAAGACTTGAGCAATAGGGCGCTCATCATCGTCAGAGGATTTCTCAGGAGCAGCCTGCAAAAAGGAAGATGACAGCTAAGAATAAAAACAAAAAGCTAAAAGAAACGGCAACTCAACCAGAGTCGTACTTGAGCCTCTTGTGTCGAAGGAGTAGGTTCTTTAGTAGGAGTAGGACCCACAGGGTCTAAAGGGATCGCTGCAAATAAATAGAAGAAACACAGGTGAGCGACAAAATTCAACTAAAAGGAAGTCTTAACTTTCCAGAAAAGTGTTACCAAGTTGTGTGGATTCGAACACGCTAACATATTGAGGATCAATATGAAGTGGCCTTGAGTAATCAGGCAAATAATGCTTCGTCGGACCACTTTGTCGGCCTTCTTCTTATAGGCATTTTGTACGTGCGAAATGGGACAATAAAACCACTCCGGGACCAAATGGCCAAAGGCCAAAGCCAAGGGGCTAGATGGCAAAGGAGGGAACTTGAGGTTTCCAAAATGAAGGGCGTAAAGATACTTGTCTTTCGCATAACCAGGGATTTTAAGTTTTGGGAGCCTGTCGGTTACTTTCTCCTTTAGTTCGACCGCGGCCTCCCAGATGGTCCGACGAAGATTATCTGGTCGATACACAACTTGGAAATAATTCTGAAAGCGCGAATTTGTTTGACATGGAGAGCCTTACACTTGGTCGACTTCGCCTGCAAGTAAACAAAAGCTTGAGTTAGTTCGAAAAGTTTGGCCTCAGGAGCGCCAACATAAATAGCAAAATATGTCTACCACCAATCATGGAATTCTTTGGTGCAGAAGTAGGCTGGTCGAAAGGGAATGGAGTGGAGTCGTGGTCGGTTTTCCCAGATGGTTTCAAGATCCTCCTGGATCTCACTCCAAGGTTGACCATAGAGGATATTGGTGAGTAATTCTTGAGAAGAGAACAGGGACTTGGGAATGAATTGGCAAAGGCCAAATTGTCTGGCCACCAAGTTAGGCTGATAAGCCACTAAGCCAGGATTGCTACTAGAGGTTTCAGCCGACAGGAATCGATGGACCAGAAGACGTCTCCAAATGAGGAAGATTTCATCTCTATGTTCATCTTCAGTCGAGGGAAAAGGCCTGGTGAGCCATACAAGACCCTCAGTTCGACGACGGAAAAGGGCCATAGAAGGTATAAAATTGGCACGGGTCAGGATGATGTTGAACAAAAGACGAAACACTTGGAGGTCAGGGAAGTTTTTGTCGATGGGTGTTAGGGGGATCAACCGTTTCCAAATAAGGTGTCGTTCCTTTAGGGGACACGCAACCCTCCTCACCCCGTAGGGGGCTATATCTTTAGTGAAAGTGGCATTGAGTCACAGTTGCAAGAACCAAAAAGGTCCATGGACCAATACATTTTTCTTTCTGGAATTCTCAGGGTCAAAGAGTCTAATTTGGCAGACGACCTGAGACAGAGACTCGTAGAGAGAAGCTAATATCAATTAGCCCAGGGCGATGTCACGCTCTTGGTGCAGTTGAGTTACCAGGAGATCAAAGTGCTTGGCTATCTACATAGATCTGGAGCAGAAAACAAAGCGAGATAGCCAGAGGGTTAGGAAAGCCACATGTTCCTCGTCGGTCACATGGCCTGAAGAGGTGGCATGGTGATCAATGAAATTGTTGTACATTGGCTTACGAGAGTCACCAAAGTCGAACCGCAGGGAGATTGGTGCTACAGATTCACAGTCGAAGACTTCGCCAGTCGGTTTTAAGCCAGTGATGGCAGCGATGTCCAGGAGTGTCGGCGTGATCATGCCATACTTGGTATGGAAAGAGTTGGTCGAACTCTCCCAGAATTGGAGGGTAGCTAATAACATGCCACAAGACTGGGGAGGGCCACAACGGGCAATCGGTAGAAGGGTGTATATGCCTGTCCTTTTCCAATGGTCGATTTTCTCTGATTCTAACTGATCCATCCAGGCGTAAAACTTAGGATAGTTTTTGGGAGGAGCAGTCCTGAAGTTCCTGTCGACGTAGCGAAGGGAAAAGGGTTTTTGAGCAGAAACCAAGTGTTCAGAGATATGACTGGAGGGCAAAAGGGAAGAATTTGTTCTGGTAATCTATGGGTGTCAGTTTTCTGGAAGAGGACCTAAGAACGCTAAAGGTTCGTCAGCCAAAGAAAAAAGGATCAGTACTTGAGAACGCCAGATTTTTGCCTTCTCTTCTGCAAACAGAGGCTCAGGAACATATTCCTGACCATCAATGGTGAGAGGATGCGTGAGTTTAGCAGCGGAGGGTTTGTTGGAGCTAGCCATGGAGAAAATGGAAGTTTTTTGGAGAAGAAGAGTTTTTACACAGAGTGCAGGAGATGATTGTATGCTGAAGCAAAAGGGCGAACAAAGGGAAGAAGAAGAAAGAATGAGGGTTTTATAGGGGTTAAAACCTGAGCAGAGAAGAGTGAGCGTTTGATCTTCCATCTTCGACACGTATGCCCACGCTCCCACGTTTGCAGACACGTGGAGGAGAGAAGGCAGGCGTGATAGCAAACACGTTTCAATCGTAAAGACGTGAAGTGATGGGGATGTGATTTTGTGCGTCTCGAGGGAAAAAGGAAACATTTATCATGATTATATGATGTCATCAACATGGGGCAAACAGAGGTCCCACTAAGTAGAAGTGGAAGCAGTAAGGGGTAAGTCGACATCTCAAAGATGCCATCATCTCATCAACATCGACAGTCGAAAATGGAATCTCTGGGGGGCATTTTGTTACCACGAGAAATCTCTAAGGCATGCTTGGTGATAGAGTCCTGTGAATTTGGGGATTATACCCCATCAAAGGATGAAGATGTATTTGAGACGAGCAAGAGTGGAAAAAACACTAGTCAAGGGATGAAGTCGACAGGAGAAGCGTGCTTGGTCGACAGGCCATTCCGTCGACTAAAATGAATTTTGGGACTTAAAGAATTTCCCTTCATGCCAAATGCTTCAAAGACAGTGTCGCCCTAAACGTCTGGGAGGGAGAAATTTGAAATTGGAAAATGACCAGCAGTTACAAGAAGAATAAAAGCACCAGAATCTCGAGCAGTTTGCAAGACGTGGGTAGAACAGTTTGCAGATCGTGTGGCACGACATCTGCTAGTTTTTAGGAGTTTTAGCCTGTGGGAAGTTTCTTTAGTTTAGTATAAATAGAATATCCCACGAGGGGCTCGAGGTGTTCACCTTGTACTAAAACACCACTTGTAAGAAACTTCTCATTCCCAGCGCGAGGAAGCAAGAGTTTTGAGAGTGCTATGTACGTGAATCACCACATTTATTTCAATGCAACTTCCTTACTTTTCAATTGTTCCCATTGAACATTTTATTTTAATTTCATTTACTTTTGAGTTATCACTTTACGTTGTCGTTTACGCTGTCGACACTGATTCTATCACGATAATAGAGTTCATCAAAAGCGTGTTCGTCGTGTATGTCTTTTGAATGCTGTAGCGCTGTCGGTCACGAGTCACCCATAGGCTATAACATCGTTCAAACCGTTCGTGTGGAAAAACCTGCGCTTGTTCAATACTTTGTCAGGAGCGGTTCCTCACAAAGTTAGTCCGTCGAATTTAATAAGCTTCACATGCACTAGCACATGTCCTAGGATCAACTGATCGATTCTGTAAGTAACCCTTAGTCTTAAGGCATAGGGAGGACCAGCGGTTGTTTACCAATTTCCATAGTAAACAGTATGTCGACGATATGATTGCAAAGTCGAAAATGGAAGTTAAACATGTAGAACACTTGTTGAAGCTTTTCCAGCGTTTGAGGAAGTACAAACTCCGCTTGAATCCGAATAAGTGTGCATTTGGAGTCCGTTCCGGCAAGTTATTGGGCTTTATTGTCAGCAAGAGAGGTATTGAAGTTGATCCTGCCAAGGTCAAACAATACAAGAGATGCCTGCGCCCAAAACTGAGAAGCAAGTTCGAGGTTTTCTTGGCCGCTTGAATTACATTTCAAGATTTATATCCCACATGACTTCCATATATGCGCCTATATTCAAGCTCCTCCGGAAAGATCATCGTCATGATTGGACCGAGGATTGCCAAAAGGCCTTTGACAGTATTAAAGAGTATCTTTTCGAGCCTCTGATTTTGTCTCCGCCTATTGAAGGGAGGCCATTGATTATGTACTTGACTGTGCTTGATGATTCCGTGGGTTGTTACCTTGGTCAGCAAGATGAATCAGGAAAGAAAGAATATGCAATATACTACTTGAGTAAGAAGTTCACCGACTATGAGTCTCGGTACTCAATGCTTGAGAAGACATGTTGTGCTTTGGCTTGGGCTGCTAAGCGTTTACGCCAGTATATGTTGAATCATACAACTTGGTTGATATCCAAAATGGATCCGATCAAATATATTTTTGAGAAGCCTGCTTTAACTGGGAGAATTGTCCGTTGGCAAATGTTGTTATTTAAGTATGATATTGAGTATCGAGCTCAAAAATCCATTAAAGGTAGTATCTTGGCTGACCATTTGGCGCATCAACCAATTGAAGATTATCAGTTTGTGCAATACGACTTTCCTGATGAGGAGATTCTATATTTGAGCCTACGCTCGATGAAGGGCCAGAGCCTGGTTCCCGATGGGGTATGGTGTTCGGTGGCGCTGTCAATCAGTATGGAAATGGTATTGTGGTAGTGATTATTACTCCTCAAGGCACACATTTTCCTTTTACAGCAAGGCTAACTTTCAAATGCATGAATAATATGGCGGAGTATGAGGCTTGTATTATGGGTTTGGAAGAATGTGTTGATCTTTGGATCAAACATCTTGATGTTTATGGATATTCGGCCCTTGTTGTTAATCAGATTAAGGGTGAGTGAGAGACGAATCAGCCTGGCCTCATCCCATATAGAGATTATACAGGAGGATTTCAACTTTCTTTACTAAAGTTGACTTCCATCATATTCCTCGAGATGAGAATCGGATGGCGGATGTTGTCGTTACGCTTGCTTCAATGATTGTTGTCAATTATTGGAATGAAGTCCCAAAGATTACCGTGATGCGCCTGGATAGACCAGCTCACGTGTTTGCAGTTGAGGAGGTGAAAGATGATAAGTCGTGGTACTATGATATCAAGTGTTTTCTCTAAAGTCAGATTTACCCACCTGGGGCATCTGTTAAAGACAAGAAGACTTTGAGGAGATTATTTGGCAGTTTCTACCTTAATGGTGATGTGCTTTACAAGAGGAATTTTGACATGGTTCTGCTTAGATGCGTGGATAGACACGAAGCAGACCTGTTGATGACTGAAGTCCATGAGGGTTCATTTGGTACTCATTTCAATTGACATGCCATGGCAAAAAAGATGTTGAGAGCAGACTACTATTGGCTGACAATGGAGTTTGATTGCTGCAAATACGTAAAGAAATGCCATAAGTGTCAGATTTATGCGGACAAGATTCATGTTCCCCCGACACTTCTGAATGTTATTTCCTCACCATGGCCTTTCTCCATGTGGGGAATTGACATGATTGGCATGGTTGAGCCTAAGGCGTCAAACGGTCACCGTTTTATTCTCGTAGCCATTGATTACTTCACCAAGTGGGTTGAAGCGACATCGTATGCAAATGTGACCAGGCAGGTAGTTATGAGGTTTATCAAGAACCAACTCATATACCGATATGGCGTGCCAGACAAGATCATTACTGATAATGGATCTAACTTGAACAATAAGTTGATGAAAGAGCTGTGTAGCGAGTTCAAGATTGCACATCATAATTCTTCTCCCTATAGACCCAAGATGAATGGGGCTGTTGAAGTTGCTAACAAGAACATCAAGAAGATTATTCAGAAGATGGTAGTTACGTACAAAGATTGGCATGAGATGCTGCCATTTGCTTTGCATGGCTATCGTACATCCGTTCGCACTTCAACAGGGGTAACCCCTTTCTCCCTTGTATATGGCATGGAGGTTGTGCTCCCCGTAGAGGTCGAGATCCCATCAATGAGAGTCTTGATGGAAGCCAAGTTGACTGAGGCTGAATGGGTTCAGAGTCGTTATGACCAACTGAATTTGATTGAAGAGAATAGATTAACTTCCATGTGCCATGGTCAGTTATATCAATAAAGGATGAAGAAAGCCTTTGATAAGAAGGTCAAGCCTCGTGTGTTCCGAGAAGGTGACCTCGTGCTCAAGAAAGTCTTGTCATTCGCGCCCGATTCCAGGGGCAAGTGGACTCCAAACTATGAAGGTCCATACGTTGTTAAGAGAGCCTTTTCAGGCGGTGCTTTATTGCTCACAACTATGGATGGAGAGGATTTCACTCGTCCTGTGAATTCAGATGCAGTCAAGAAATAATTTTCCTAAAAAAATAAAAAATAAAAGAATAGCTTGCTAAGTTGAAAACCCGAAAGGGCGGCTTAGGAAAAAATGAGTGTCTCGGTGGATTGAAAACCCGAAAGGGCGATCCAGGAAAAAGTGAGAGACATAAAAAATGAATATATATCCCGCTAGATTGACTACCTCATCCTGGGGAAATCTAGGCAAAAGTTAGGGATTTGGTAAGTAACTGCATCCTGACAAGACTTTGTTCTATAACTGTCATTTGTCAAAGATTCTCGCTCAGTCATCATCAATTGAAGTTTCGAATACAGTGGATTCATAGTTGGTGGAGAAAAGGTCAACATGTTCAATGTAGCCCTTTTCCATGTATATCACCAATTTCAAATTTGTAAAGATCCATGGAGTCTCGCCATTTGCAGACTACCATTCTCTTAAATAAATTCGAGCCTTTATCCAATTCTTTGCACTCTTATTTGTTTCTGTTTAACAAATGTTTGCATGTTTTAATTGATGAAAATCAATGTTTTAAACAAATAAATTTTTCATAAATAAACTGTTTTAAACAAACTGAACATTCACAATGACTAAAAGGATAAGTGGAATGTCCTCAATGCTTTCCCAAGGATAGTATGATCACCAAAGGGTAAGACATTTGTTCATATTCTGGCGTCCTTGCTCCTTATATCCTCTTCATCAACTTCCCAGAGAGTCTGGTATGAGAAGTTCTCCTTGATGGCAGTGGATTGTTTCCCCTAGCAGGATTTTTGGATGTTCACCCAATGCATTCCCGGTAGTTTATTTGTGTATGCATACTTGCTTCTCCCGTGGAGTTTTAGCAATCCATGTTTGGTATATGGTTGATCTATGAATGATCCCTTCTTTTCCATTTTTGCATCGATATTTTAGATATGTGTACCCCTCTATATCAGGCACTAGCATTTGTATTTTATCATTTGTATGGTTGTCATCCCTTGTGTGGACTGACCTAAAATCCCTTATAGATTGATAAGAGTTGATATGTTTTAAGTTGAGAATATTCCTTGTCTCATTATCCTGACCATCTACTCACAAGGAAGGTTGTCATCTCCAACATGAGTAAGAATCTCCAACGGAGTAAGCATGTGTTCCCTGCAGAGCTGTCTTTCCAGATAATTGTCTCCTCAGCAGGAAGCTTCCTAGTGCAGTTGATGAAGGGCCTATTTCCCTTTTCATTTGTCTTGAAAAGAGGTATCCCCGGTATGTCTCTTGTTGATGAAGGAGTCATTTCCAATTTCTCTAGTAAGGGTAGTTTCTCTCGAGAGCATTTGCCGCTTGTCCCCAGTAAGGTTGCCATATCAGAGTTTGATGTTTGTATCTTCTCCGGGTCTGAAGATTTCTTCTAGCATTCAGAGCTGGTGGTGAGAATGTTTATTTTCTTCCCCAGTGGAGCAAATGCTATTATTCCCCTTTTTCAGAGTTTCCTATCCAGCAGATAGAAGGGAGTGTTTTGATTGATGTACATCTGGTTGGTGGTTGTTCCCCATGGAGTTTCACACCATTCCTTAGTAAGCTTCCCCAGTAGTGTTTCTTCTCCGGTGGATCTTATTGTTATTAACCACCTGTCCCCAAGAGAGTTGATGGAAACTCCCCGGAAGATTTTCTGCATCTTCCTTATGTCAGGATTGTTTGCTCCTGGAAGACATCTCATGTGCAGAGTGTTATCTCCTGCAGTTGGAAGCTTTGACTTTGCATATCCCCATCTATGGTTAAAGTCTTCCCTTATTTACTCTTATTTCAGAGATAATCCCCATCAGAGCTGAGTTCTATGTTTGATCATCTTCTTTTGCTGCTCCTGAATACACCTTCTTTGTATCCTCAGCGAGTGTAGCTTTGGGATAGGGTTTGATATCCTCGATGATTTATTTTCATCCTTCTCGGGTTATTCCCAAGCTGAGTTCTCCAGTAGGCTTCGCCTTTCTTGTTGAGACGTTTGCCGAGTATCTGTTCATGATTCTTGGACTTGTTTGTGTTAGATATGTCTGTTTGTCAGCATTAATCATACACAAATCATGCATATACATGCATTATCATAGCATTCAGATATACATGATTGCATTCTTTGCCATATATCTTTCCTTGTTATCTCCTGCTGTTGGTGAAATGTTCTTCCCCAAGCAGATGTTTGTGCCTGATCTCTCCATATAGAGTCAGCCCCATAAGCAGAAAGTTTCTATCTTTCCTTCTTTCTTCCCCGCTGAGTTATGTCCTCATGGATGATTATTGTTTCAGTTTCCTCCCCAGTTGCGTATCGGGATGGAATTACTCCCCTGAGTTATATCCTCATCAGGTTGAGTCTTGTTTGATTGTGTCTTTTTGGTTTATTCCTAGATTGATTTTCCTCTCTTGTTATCCCTTGTCGTTCCTGTGGTTCAGTTGTTCAATTTCTCAGTAACCAGTAATTGTTCATCCTTCCCCCAGCGGATTTTTGTGGCCTTCTACTCAGTAACTGGTAGTTATAAGTCCTATTTTTGGGGTTTTCTACCCAGTAACCGGTAGATGTAATCCCCTCTTTGTTGGTTATCTTTACCCAGTATTCGGTATTGATATTCCTTCATTTTTGAGTATACCGCCCAGTAACCGGTGATATATCTCTTGGATAATTGCTTTTGTCAGGCAATTTATCCCCAGTGATTCATCTTTCATTTACCCTTGTTCGGTAATGATTGTTTCTCCTTCTGATTGGTTATCATTTTATCCTGATTGGTCATCTTTTTCAGTCGATTTATCCTTTATTAACCTAGTAACCGATTGCAGATAATCTTCCATGTGAGTATGTTATCTACATTTTTTACCTATATAACGGTAGTGGACAATATATCTCATGCGCTCTTCAGTCAAAGTCTTTTTCTTCCCTAGTCGAGTAAGATTCATATTTCCTTGTGGAATCGAATGTCCATCCTGTAAGTAAAGTTTGCTTTTCAGCCCTCCTTTCGGATGATGAGTGTCTTGGATATGTTCCCAATTCACGCCTGGTTGGTCACCTATTATATACCCAGTAACCGGTATCACTGGTGTTCCTTCCTTCTGCTCCCTATTATGACTTTTTTGTCCCCTGTGGAGTCATATTTTCCTGAGTTGAGATGTTCCTTTTGGGTCCTCCTCAGATGTTTCGGATGATTGATATCTTTCACCCCTATACCGATCTTAGATATTCTTTCTCCCTGAGCATGTTGTTCTCTCACCCAGTAACCGGTGTTTTGATAACATGTCTCTCTTTGAGTTTATTACCCAATAACCGATAATATCTCATTTTTTCTTCCTCAGCTGGGTCCTTTGTGGACATCCCCGTCTGAGTCCGAATTTTATCCGATGTATCCTTTGTGGATAGTTTTGCTGTATTGGCATATTCCCCAATACATGCATCTTTGTGTCAACTCGAGTCTTTCCATCGATTTATTTTCGTGGAATCCCTTCGTGTCTCCCAGCAAGTTTTCAAGTCGTGACCTGCTCATGCATTTTTACCTTATTTCCCCCAGAGTCTTTGTCTCCTTAGTGAGTGTGTTACTCCTATGGATCTTCAGTTTCTCCTGATTTCTTTCCCTTTGTGGCAATTATTCACCATGAAGATTTTATTTTGCATGCATACATTTGCATCATAAAGTCTCTTATGGACCAAAATTCGTCTCTTTGCTATTATTTAAGCTCATTCTATCTCGTCGAGACGAAGACTTTAACCTTCATATCTCCGGCTAGAATGATCTTAAATAGGGGCATCTGTAAAACCCTAATTTTGACCCTAAGATCCCTCATGGCATCATGTTATTGCACAAGTGCATCGCCTCAAGGATCATAGCATGTTTGGCTCCTTAACCCTGGGGTTGGGACTTGTTTGAGTGATTTGAGATCACCAAGCATGCTTGTATTGTATATTATTGCTTTTCTTATTTGATTACTAACCAAAAGCACAAAAATATGTCACTAACTCTTTTTGTTTTGAAGCTCAAGTGATCATGTTCTCCCCAATGCTCCTAGGAGGCTCCTAAGCCCAATGAAATGGCTAGATGAAGATGGGAAAAAACATGACAATGGTACACAAAGTTCCTAATCATCATATATGTATCCCAAGTATCTCAATTTGCCAATTTGATCAAGATAACCCAAAGGGCTTGAAGATTCTTTCCCAAGGAAACCCTAATTTCACTGTGCTTTGACTGTGTCTTACCCATGAAGCAATCTCAACCTCTGATCAAATTTAATCAAGAGAAGTTCTTTCATTTATCATTTTATGCATATATGAGCCTTTTTGAGGCCCCTAAATCATTTATTCATCAAGATTGGAAGTTTGACTTTGAAAAGTTGACCAGTCAAGTCATCTGACTAAGCTGAGGTCCAATAAGCTAAAATGTTTGATATGTTTGTCAAATGAAGATGACCCCAAAAGAAAAAATATTCCTAATAACCATATGAACAACTTTCAAGTTCATAAAATATCCATTTGAAGCTTGTAAGGTCATCATTAATTTCAAAACATTATAGGTCATTTTGACTGAAACCCTAATTTTGGGTCAACTTACCAATGTGTGGTAGAGGAAAATCATCTTTTGGACTAGCTTTATTCAAGTCATGGTAATCCACACACATTCGTACTTTTCCATCTTTCTTAGGCACAGGCACAATATTGGCCACCCATTGAGGATATGTAGAAGTCACCAGAAACCCCGCATCAATTTGCTTCTGAACTTCTTCTTTAATCTTTACGGCCATATCAGGATGAGTTCTTCTGAGCTTCTGCTTTACAGGTACACACTCAGGCTTCAACGACAAGAAATGTTGCACGATATTAGTATCCAGGCCAGACATGTCTTCATACGACCAGGCAAAGACGTCGATATATTCTCGTAGCAACTCGATCAACCCCTTCTTAACAGACTCTTCAAGGAGTGCCCCCATCTTTACTTCACGAATGCAGTCCTCAGACCCCAAGTTGATTGTTTCCAGATTCTCAAGATGTGACTGAATGATCTTCTCCTCGTGCTCAAGCAGACGGGTAATCTCATCAGGAATCTCTTTAACATCATCTTCTTCTGCCTCAAATACAGGGAACTCAAAGTTGGGAGATGGTGTTGGATCATTATGTTCAATGGGTTTGATTAACCTGCATAATGATTTTGAGTATAAAAGAGATTTCAGAATTCAAACAAGGAAAATCATTATGCAGATGAAAAGATTAATTTTATTCTCTCTCTTTTTTTAGGGTTGTATGGTGATCACCAATTTCCTGCAAAAAAAGCAAAAAGCAAAAATAATTTGAGAAAAACAAACATTTAACATGTGATTATTGAATGAATATCATTGTATTAATCAAATTATGCCAACAATGTCTTCACTTCTCCTTTTGGCATGGGAGAAGGGTTTTTGAACAAAATGAACACATTACGTTGACTTATAGATAACTGTTGGAACATCAACAGTGACCTAATTATTGCAGATTCTTTCGGGTATGACAAAGTTGCCAAGGTCTTCCTCTTCATCATCTTCAAGAATGGCAGCAGCTTCCTGATCTTCAACTGTGTGGATGAAACCTCCACTCTGGAACAACCCAAGATCATTAGAAACACCAAAATAATATGAAGGAGAAGGGCAATCCAAAACGCAGCGGAATTTAAAATTTCTCCTTTAATGATCCTTACGAATGGGCATGATCAGTAATAGAATTGTTACCTCTTGTGGTGATCACGAACGTTGAACGATGACAACACCTCTACTTAGTCCACACGAACGGATTCCTTCAATCTCAGTGCTAGCTGCTACGAATGAAGGCTTTGAGTGAGAGAGAGAGAGAGAAACAAAATTGCAAGTGTGACAATGCTTCTACACAAGGGTTCTATTTATAGAACCACTTGTATGGGTTGCAAGCTAAAAAACCCACTCAAGTGTATATGGCCCATATCTTATAATATGCCAAAATCACTTAAGCGCGTGGTACCTTACCATATTTCGTATTCTACTTAAGTACATCGTACCTTACGATGTTCTATAATTCACTTAAGGGCACCGTACATTACGGTATTTCTTAATTACTCTATCTCTCATCAATATGTCCTTTGTGTGTGACCCTATAGGTTTTCGCGGCATTGGCAATTATATTAAATCACGTATTTAACATAATAAACAGTGAGCGGTATCTAGCAACACATCACTGCTACCCAAGACACGAAAATGTCATATGATCTGATAAATCCTTATGTGTTAATAATTATGTGTATAATTACCCTTTTGCCCTTATGTCTATATTGAACACAAGGCATAGACTGTGTCATCCTTGTCCAGTTCAATATTGGGCCCATAGACATTTATCCTGTTACGCAGGATGGGAAAATTCCATCTAGGTCACTCATGTCCCTTAGCATGCTTCGTGGAGTACCCATCAACTGTCTTTATGGTCATCCAATTACGGACAACGTTTGATCAGCAATAAGGCACTCGACTCTACATCTAGGGTCCATAGTGGTTTCAGGTCGAAGGGTGGTATACACCATTATCACCATGAGAATAACTTATGACACTTTGCATAACATTCTATATAGTATTCTCATAGCGGGTCAATCCAGTATAAATATTACTCTTAATATTCATACCTATGTTTAAGACTTGATAACTCTTTATCCATGATCCATGAGATGTGATCATTAGTCTATAAACATAATAGTCTTCATGCTTTAATCTTATCCCACTTCACAATAAAGCTTGACTACGGATACTTTAAGAATAGTGTCCTTATGTTTAATGTGATCTCATGATTAAGTCATACTTGATACATTAAACGGACTAGCTATTCTAGGGACTTTATTAAACAAACATCATAAAGAAAAAGCCTTTTATTATTAATAAATAATTCGATACAAGTACCAAAAGTATTGGCCTCTAGGGCTTACACCAACACTTTCTCCAAGAAAAGGATTTAATCAATAGCTTCGACACAACCATTTTTATTTTTCTCCAAAACATAACACTTTCAAAGAACTTCACCTAATTGTCGAAATCTCCAACTAACAAATTTCCCCCAATAAATGTCTATTTCGAATCAATGCAGAAATGGGCATTTTTTGTAATCACCAGATTTCGACCAAAGACCTTTCATAGACCTAAAAGTCCATATCTGTCAGTTAATCATGATTTACTTTTTCAAAACGTCTCACCCTGATACGAAAGTTTAGCAAGAGTGGATTTTGCCTCATGGGAGGCCCCTGATACGAAAGTTTAGCAAGAGTGGACTTTGGAAACACATTGAGGGATGACCCTGTGTCCACCAACACATTGGACAAGGCACCATCTTTACAGTTCATGGATATGTGTAAAGCCAAATTGTGGTCTTTCCCCTCCTCGGGAAGATCAACATTACAGAAGCTCAAATTGTTGCAAGCAGTTATATTTGCAACAATGCTATCAAACTGCTCTATGGTGACATCGTGATCCACGTATGCCATGTCCAACACCCTTTGCAAAGCTTCACGGTGTGGCTCGGAATTCATCAACAAAGATAAGATAGATATCATTGATGGAGTTTGAAGCAATTGATCAACAACATTATATTCACTCCTTTTGATGAGCCTCGGCATCTCATCACCATCCTCTTTCAAAATGCCAGACTAGCCAACCAGGATAGGAGTATTATTATTCTTAACAGCAACAAGGTCAACACCCTTCACAATAGGAACAGAATTATCTGAAGAAGAACTCCGCACGGGACCGGCAGGATTAACAGCAGTTCTCTTCACAATGTCTTCATGGGATTTCGGCTGAGCCGAGAAAACACGACCACTACGGGTCACACCACTAACATCTGAAATGCTCACCACAGAAGTTGAGGGCAACGGTACCTCCTTTCCATCTTCCAGCATGACTGTGTTATATCGGTAAGGAACAGCTTTGTCTGATACATACAGAACAGGACCCGCTGGCTTGATCACAAGAGCTGGCGATACCTTCTTCTTACTGCCATCATACTTGATGACGACAGGCTCAGGAATCTTGAATACGGGGGTATTAACATCAACCTCGTCCTTATTACGATTCTGAAGTATCTCAATCATCCCTTGATCTATCATCTCCTGGATGTCCTTTCTCACTTGACGACATCCTCTCTCATTGATAGTGCACACCTGGCACCTATCATGGTCATGCTCGTAGTGGCTGTGTTCACACAACAGCTTATGCATCTTAACCAAGGATTGCCTTATGTCATTCACATAAAGGACTTTATATTTGCCAGGGCACCCCTGAACCATGTTAACAGTTGCCTTCCCATGCTCGGGAAATGGGTTCTTCTTTACATTTGGACCTACGTCCTCAAAAAACAAAATCCCACTTCTCACAAGGTCTTGCACCTTGGTCTTCAACGGGTAACAGTTCTTCACATCATGTCCGGGAGCACCGGAATGATATACACAATGAAGTTCAGGCTTATACCACCACTGAGGATTGGTTGGTACAGCGGGAGGATCTCGTGGAGTTATCAGCTTCCTATCAATCAAGGAAGGATAAAGCTCAGCATAAGTCATCAGAATCGGGTCAAAAGTTACCCTCTTCCTCTTGTAGTTGTTGGTGCTGGTGTTGTTATTGTTGCGAGGCTGGTAGGCCTGTTGTTGTTGACGATGTTGTTGTTGTTGTTGATGAACTTCTCTAAAAGCAGGTGCTATATGAGCCACCTGGTGTTGGTTGACGGCTGGACGCACATCCTTCCTCCTTACAGAGGGCCTTCTTTTGACATGAGAGGACACAACATGAGTCTCTCCCTCTTTCTTCCTAGCAAAACCTCCATACTTCTTTGCTAAGGAACCGTCTTCTCGAGATAAACGCCCTTCACGGACCCCCTCTTCCAATCTCATCCCTATATTCACCATTTCGGTGAAGTCTGAGGCAGCGCTAGCAATCATTCTCTCATAATAGAAAGAGATCAAAGTCTTCAAGAAGATCTTTGTCATCTCCTTCTCTTCCAGGGGTGGCATTATCTGAGCTGCCAATTCTCGCTTTCTCTGGGCGTACTCCTTGAAGGTCTCCTTATCCTTCTGCGACATCGCCCTCAATTGGTCCCTGTCTGGAGCCATATCCATATTATATTTATACTGCTTAACGAAGGCCTCGCCTAGATTATTGAAAGAGCGAATGCTTGCATTCTCCAGCCCCACATACCACCGGAGTGCAACACCTGTCAGGCTATCCTGAAAGTAGTGGATCATCAGTTAGTCGTTGTCAGACTGTGTTGACATCTTGCGAGCATACATCACAAGATGGATGAGCGGGCATGTATTTCCCTTATACTTCTCAAAGTCAGGTACTTTGAATTTAACAGGGATTTTCACATTGGGCACTAGGCACAACTCAGCAGCACTCTTTCCAAAGAGGTCCTTACCCCTCAAAGTCTTCAGTTCCTTGCGCAACTCAAGGAATTGATCTTTCGTTTCATCCACTTTTTCATATACATTTGGGCCTTCAAATGGCTCGGAATGATAAATGGTGTCTTCTACACGAGGAAGGGTGTGCACAAAGGGAGGTGGCATAGACAGGACCGGGCTAGATGTCGGCAAGGAGGCGAGAGTAGGAGCGAAGCCTTCTGGCATGAAATTAGAAGGCATTCCCCAAGGGAACCCGGCTAGCATAGTAGGAGCGAAGTGGGCTGTTGCGACAGGCACTATTGAAGTAGCTACTTCAAATATGACCGTCCTCGCGGGAGGAGTTGCAGGAGTTGGCAAAGCTTAGCTTTGTGCGGCCAAGACTGACTCCATCATGGCAGTCAGCCTAGCGATCTCTTCCTTCAAGTCCCTGTTTTCTTGCTCGACATGTTCCATTATCTTCGGATGATTGGCTCTGGTATTATGCCGGTGTGTCAGCTAGTCTTCAAAATAAATGAAGAGCAAAGAGTTAGACCATTGATCAAGGGCTTGGAACAAAACCCGCTTATGCATATGATGCATGCAATGTTTGTGCATATGGTTTGTTTTTTGTTAGAGGAACTTTATAGAGATATATTTGCAAATATTTGAAAATATTTAACTTTTAGGACATATATGGAATGCTCATCGCAATAATATTTGGAAAATTTTTACACCAACGAAGTAATACAGTTTTGGTAACCAAATACAAAGAGAAAAAGAGAATGAACATCCTATGGGGCCCTAGAAACAATCATCCAAAGCCTTCGAGATCGGAAGATAAGCTGCACGAAGCCTCTTCGCCTCTCTCTCATAAGCTACTTCCATATCGGCCTTCTCCTTGACGAGCTGATCATACTTCCTCTTCCAAAACCTAGATGAGTAAGGAAGAAGAGAAGTGACCACATCATCAGGCTCATCAATAACATGATGCTCTAGAAACTCTATCACTACATCCTTATCTTTGAGTTGCTGAAGAAGTTCCTCACGCTCACGAACCCATGCATGCGAACGGTCTTCATCTCTCAACTCCTCTACTCCTTGTTTAGAGAGGGTTGAAGGCCCAACCATAACCATAGGAGTAGGTCTCGGGTAATCGTATGACATGCGGTACTCAAGAGCTCTCTTCCTCACCCAAGCGGTGTAGGGTTCAAAAGCAATGCAATTCTTCGGACCAAGATCATTCCTCCCTTTGCTATGAACTTTGCGCCAGGCGCGGACCATCCTATCCTTCAAGTTCTGGGGATCTTTACCCTCTTGAAAGAACAAGCCTTCTAACAAAACGTTGTTAGGTTTATCCTTTAAGGGGAAACCAAGCTGACGGCGAGTCAAAGCAGGATTGTAGTTAATTCCACCGCATGACCCAAGAAGAGGCACATTGGAGAATTCACCACAAGAGTCAATAATCTGAACGCCATCATAGACACGGTTGTACCAAGAGATATCATCATTAGTGAGAGACATAAGTCTCGTGGACCACCGTAGACATAGCTTGTTCTCTTTGAAGGCAAGCGTCTGAGGCAAGTGCGAAATAAACCACTTGTACAACAGAGGCAGACAACACACAATGGAACCACCACCCTTTTCATTCCTCATATGCAAAGAAAAATAAGTGTCACCCAACGGAGTCGGAACAAGATTAAGAGAAGAGAAAATTCTAATAACGTTCACATCCACGAAATTGTCGATGTTGGGAAATAACACTAGCCCATAAATGAGGAGTACAAACATGGCTTCAAAAGCTTCCTCACTCATAGCCTTCCCAAACAAAGTAGCTTTGGCAATGAGAAAATCAGATGGGAGACCTTGAATTCCACCTTTGGTAGTCATATTAGCAACAATGTCAGATACATCCACATGAAGCATGTCAACAATCTCTTGGGAAGACAAAATCTTCTCTAAGCCACTGAACGACAACTGATCCAGGATAGGTATACCCACATGATAGGCATACAACTCAAGTGTAGGCAAAAGCTAGAAATCCGGAAAAGTGAAGCACCGATATAGAGGATCGTAGAACTGCACCAACACACTCATCAGGACCTCATCCACCATAGTAGAAAGAATAGACAGAAGCTCCCCATGGCGAGCTTTAAACTCCAAGGGCTCTAATACATAAGATGTCAAACTCCTTAACTCTTTCAAGTCGGATTGTCTGAAATTGTACTTCTTCGTATTCCTTCTTTGCTTATCCATGTCTGAAAATTTGCAAATAGACCTCTTAAGTTCCTTGAAAAATTTATTGTCGATGGTATGGATGCATATGAATGCATGAATGCATGGATGCAACAATCACACTCAAGGATCAAGCAAGTCACACCATACAAAGGTCACGGGATGGCTCAAGTCATCATCAATATCAATCATCCATTTTGGTGGATTATGGTTTACACCTTATCAACATCCAAGTTCCATTGATATTGAGGATATACGAGAACGGATCAACCGCGGATCAAGGGTTTGTTGTAAGTCACGAGCATGGAGTCTTGGTTAAGAACCACCCAAAGGGAGTGTACTATGGTTAAGCCTGACAATCATGTTCTAAAAGGGTCCTCATAGTCATCATCTCATCTTTCGGATATTATCGGATAAAACGACTACTCGTATTCCAAAAATATTCTCAAGAGGGACTCTTATGAGTGTAGTATCGCGTAACAGTCGCCTCAAGTCTTACACTTGAACGACCTTCGCACTACGTCCTAAAATAGGCCAAGATGGGCTAGGTATCTAAGGTCCTTGGCTTCTAAGGTTTATACTGGAAAGAGTAATGCCTAACCACGACTACTCGTGTGACATTATTAATCCCAACAAGACCTCCACCAAGTGAATGAACTTGCAAGTCAACTTGCTAAGGAATAACTCCACACAAGTCAACAAGACTATGTCATTCTCCTATCATAAGTGCACTCGAGTTCGGGTATAGAACTCATCTCACAAGAAACCACCAATCATACAAGCAATTAATATATCAAGCAATTTATACACTACAAACAATACAGTCATCCCAAATTTGCACAAAAATATGTCACCAAACATACAACACACATAAGCAAAAAGTAGGCTAAACCCACTAGAGAGTCTTGTGTTCCCCAACAGAGTCGCCACTTTTCTGTAGCGGGGTTTTCGTTACCTTTAGGTTTATTGACTAAACCAAAAGTAAACATACAATTTGAGTCGCCACCGCACTTTTATTTGTCCAAAGGAAAGGCTAAAAAGTGAACAAAAGCCAAGGTAAGAAGTTTTATCAAATAAAAAACTAATAAAAATGTCAGAGATCTGGGTAAGGGGTTGGTTATGAAATGGGAAGGTTTTAAGCACCCAAAACATCCTTAGTACTCTAAAGGAACCCTTTTTGCAAATATGTGTTGTAGGTTGGTATTTGTGAAAATATGTGCAAAAGATTGGAGGGATGAGAAGAGAATAGATTATATTTACAAATTTTGTTGTTTGAATGGATGAACCCATTGCCTACATACCATCATAAAGGAGGATCAAAACCTCGTAGTTCGGGGTAAAAAATCACAAAGATTGGTGAATTGATTTGATCAAAAGCCTTAAGGCCTTTTGTTATCAAAGGGAGAAAACCTAACCTAAACCAACAATCCACCATGTGAGGAAGGCTTCAACATACTAGTGAGGGGTTAACCCTATAATAAGCATGGAAGACTTATAATCCAATCACTAAGGATGAGGTGAGATTTACATCAACCACTATGATAACTCAAACCTATGACTAATGTTTTGAAAAGTTTTAACAAAGGTGGCCATTGGAACCACAAAAACAACTTGAAATGAGTTATATTTACAAATTAGATTTATTTACAAAATGAAGTCAAAGTAGGATTAAGATTTTTTCACAATGAGTATTAATAAAAAGAGTTTGAAAAGTCAAAGGCATAAGGCCTAGGTTTCTAGTTTTAAACAAAGTCAAAGTTTGCAAGAAAAGATTTTTGGCTTGGTTAGAGTGGAGAGAAGAAGAGAAGGGCTAATCCTAAAGCATACAAAGATAAGAGGGGAAAGATAAAACCCTTGGATTTCCTTTTCTTGAAATCATAGAGATGATTCAAGATGCTCCTTTCCTTTGGACTTAGCACACAATCAAGCAATCAAACAATTTAGATTCAAGCTCCTAGGATCTCCATTTGGCTTGTCTCTCTTAACTTGGCTACTCATGACAATGGTCCTCTTTACTATCTCAAGAAGGAATCCGTATCACATAAGAGCAAACATCAAAAAGTTCACAACACAATAAGGGGAATGGACAAAGAATAAGTTTAGATGAGAAGTCCTTTAAAGCCAACTTTGGAATTTAGCATTCTAAAGGCATGCGGCCTAGTTGCTCTTCAACAAGTTTAGCATTCAAAGGCATGAGGCCTAGTTTCTCTTGAACTCCTTTAAGCATGGGTATGTCCTAATTCTAAGTCCTTTCTCCTTTTTTGCATTAGGTTCACACAAAACAAAGACAAAGCAATCACAAGATAACAATATATTTATATACAATAATGAGCTCAAATGAGCAAAAGAAAAATGACATAAACATAAAATATGTGATAAAGTGAGCAAAATGAAAAGCAATATGAATAAATGAGCAAGAAATAAATTGAATTAAAGTAAAGGGCAAGAAATTAAATGCTCAAAGTAAAGTTAGTAATTAGTATGGTTATGTTAGTTTGTCATAAGACAATGTAGCGCTATGTTAAGCAATCGTAAGTGAACTAATGTAGTAGTCACACCTATCTGAGGCCGGTCAATAAAACTATAGGCAAATAAACACAAGTTAGAGATCATGACTAGTAAGCCAAGCTCCACAAACTTGCCATGCCAAAACAAAAGGGGAAGGGCCTTGTATGGACTTTAGGTTTTTTGCTTGACCAAGAAGCAACCTATCTTGGACACAAAACAACTCACTTGATCTTGGATTAAGTTGAGTTTGGTTTTGATCAAAGAAGGTTTAACCTCTCATTTGTCAAGATCAACCATAAGACATTAACTCATTGGCCAAATGATGAAAAGAATGGGATGAAGATGAAAGGGATGGAAAGAGAATTCAAGTATCAAACTCAATTGATCAAATGTGAACCAAGTTATCATCAATCAATGCTAAGCAGAAAATAAATGAAGATTACAAGTCAAAAAATCAACCATAATTTTTTGGTATTTTTTGAATTAAAAATAAATGCAAAATAAAATAAACAAAATATGGTCAAACCTCAAATTTAATTCAAATCAACTTCAACAAATCCAATTAAATTCTCATAGATCTAACACGGTCAAACAAACTTTGACAAATTTTCTTAACAATTTTTGAAATCAGAAACTATTTAAAAACAATTAAAAACAAGGGAAAATAACACAATATGAATTAAAATCTCAAATAAATCTCAAATCAAATAAGAAATTGATGAGACTATTTTTCATTGACTTATCATGATCCATAGGTGTTAGGAAAATATTTTTGGATTTTTCAAATATCATAAAGTATTTAAAATAAATTAAAACTATTAAAAATCAAATAATTCACAAAAAACATTAAATGAAGTCACAAAAATAATTAAAAATCAAAATATGAAACTAGATTTTTCGAGAAAATTTTTGGCATTGGTCTCATATTTTTGTGACTTCAAATAAAATATTTATGAATTTTTGAAAATAAAAGGAATTAACTGAAATTAAAAGAAAATAGGAATAATAGAAAAATCCAGCGCCACAGGATCAATTCATTAAATGACGTGGCAAGGAGAAGTTGTCCATATGTGAGGGCGCATGGTGTGACCAGGTCAAATGCGTGGCAAAGTGAATTAAAAAAAGTAAACGCGATGGATGCTCAGGATTATAACGTAGAAGCATGATCCAAGGGTTGAGAAAGCAAACACGTGGTGATGGTGGTGGAAACCACCATCTTCTCTGGTGATCAAACAATCTCCGCCCACCGGTTGCAGAGAAAAAATTTGTAATAAAAAAAAATAAGGACATCAAAATGAAGCTCAGGTGATGTACATCACCACTGTATCCATGGATCATCCTTACTCTTCCTATTTAGAGAGAAATGTGAGATGGAAGATCATGGTATGTCAACTAGAATGGCACGATTTGAACAATTAAGACCACCATTGGCCTGCCTCAAGTATGAGAACTTCAGAAAACCACATAAACCAAAGAAAATCACATTCAATTGCAAGATCTAGATCCAAAATGTTTGAGGTTCTACCTCTGAAATGAAGTTTCAAATGCCACGAATTCTTCAAGATCTTGATCTGCTTTTGCTCTAGAAGTGTGATGGAGATGATAGGCTAAGGAATTGAGCTTTGAAAATTAACTAATGATATTGAATTTCAAGCTTGAAAAAGAGAAAGAAAACTGAAAATTCCTTTGGTAAGGGTTGGGATTTCAATTCTGCAGCACTTCAGGTCTCCACTTGGTTGTCAAATGAATGAGATTAAGCTCTTATTTATAGCTGAATAGGGTTGTAAAGCATGGTTCCCTCGTGTGCATGGGATTTGAATCTTCCTTGCATGGGCCTGTACAGGCGCATGTAAGGCCCAATGATGGGTGATAAGCCATGCTGAGATCAACTGGAATTGAATTGAACTTGTAATTGAAGTGGAATTGGCTTGCACATGAAGTTTCAACATGAAATGCAAAAAAGTACATAGAGAGAAAGCTCTTCGAAACTCACACATGGAATGTCCAAAAAAGTAATGTGAGTAATGGTTAGAAAGCCCTTGAAATAAGGAACAAAAGTCATGTTGGGAAAAAATTCATTTGGCATTTGGAAATTAGTGAAAACTGGCTGTGAAAGTTTGGTTACAAAACATGTCTAAGTCACCCTTTGAAAATTTTCACCAAAAGCAAGCCTCTTCAAGCCCCTCTGTTTCCATGATGCAAGCTTCTAATGGAAAACCTCCAACATCAAAGTTGTATATATTTTCAAGATGCTCAATTTAGACTCAAATTTGGCATCATTTGGAGTTTTCATGAAAAAGTTATGGGCATTTGAAGTTGGACACTTTTTCAAATTCAATGACTTAGGTCCAAAGTGACCTATAATGTTTTGTATTATCACATGTATTTCTTTTAGGATTATGAAATTTTGTCCAACATAACATTTGAATTATACATATTAACCTTTCCAATTAATTTTGTCTCACCTCAAAATCATAAAAATTAAGGAAGTTAGGTCCTTGGGAAGTTGTCCCAAAATTAGGGTTTCAGTCAAAGTGACCTATAATGTTTTGAAATGAATGATGACCTTCCAAGTTTCAAATGGATTTTTAATGAACATGAAAGTTGTTCATATGGTTCGTAAGAACATTCTTTCTCTTGGGGTCATATTCATTTGACAAACACATCAAAAGTTGTATCTCAGTGATCTTCAGTTTAGTTAGATGACTTGACTGGTCAACTTTTCAAGGCCAAACTTCCAATCTTGATGCATGAATGATTTAGGATTATCAAATAGGCTCATATATGCATAAAATAATGAATGAAAGAACTCCCCTTGATTAAATTTGATCATAGGCTGAGGTTTCTTCATGGGCAAGGCACGGTCAAGGCACGGTTGAATTAGGGTTTCCTTGGGAATCAATCCTTAAGCCCTTTGGGTTATCTTGATCAAATTGGCAAATCGAGATACTTGGGAGACATATATGATGATTAAGAGCTTTGTGGACCATTGTCATTCCTTTTCTCATCTTCATCTAGCCATTTCATTGAGCTTAGGAGCCTCCTAGGAGCATGGGAGCACAAGATCACTTGAGCTTCAAAACAAAAAGAGTTAGTGACATATTTTTGTGCTTTTGGTTAGTAATCAAAAATAAGAAAAGCAATAATATACAATACAAGCATGCTTGGTTCTCTCAAACCACTCACACAAATCCCAACCTAGGGTTAAGGAGCCAAACATGCTATGATCCTTGAGGCAATGCACTGAACAATGATATGATGCCATGAGGGATCTTAGGGTCAAAATTAGGGTCTTAGACAACCATTACTCACAATAGTATTTTGGATTCACCATTTGGGATATTCAAATTTCTTTTCATTTATGTGCATTTTTGATATTTTATGTTAAAACTTGAAATGCAAGTCCTTTCTATTCCAAGTGCACGACCACATGCCCGCCATATGATCTCAGCAAGCTCCTCCAGCCAAACAACTTTCATGTTAAAGTCAAGAGCTAGTTTTGCTTTTAAAGTCATTTTGTATGGTGAAAGTTTATAGGTCATTTTGTTTGAACCCTAGTTTGGGGGTCAACTTCCCAACACCATAACTTGCTCATTTTTTATGATATGAAAGCCACTTAAATTCCATGATCAAATTCAATATGTCTACTTCAACTTTTAGTTTTGTATGAAGTTCAAATTCAACTTTCAAATGCATGTGCCAAGAGGAAACATTATAGGTCATTTTGGGCGAATACCATTGAATAAGTGATTTTCCTCAACTTCTAAAATGCATAACTCCTTCATGAAAAATCCAAATGAGGTCCAATGTGTGACAAAATTTAAGATATTTGAAATATCTACAACTTTTATGAAGGAACTTTTCTCATTTGATGTCCATAGAAAAAGTTATTCAAGGTGGAAGAAGTGAACATTTGACTTGGAACATAGAAAATTTTCAAATATGTTTGATTTCCCAAACTTCCACCTCAAAATTAATCATGATCCAATCTTCAAATGAAAATGTGTTCAACATGAAAGTTGTTCGTCTTGATCTCACCTTTCCAAAAAGTCCTAGATCATCTCATCTGGCCAAAGGATAAGGGACTTACGCATGGGTGCAACATGAAGAACCATTTGGATGATTTCCACTTCCACTTTTCATACACGATTGCATGGCTTTGTAACTTGTTTTCAGCATGATCCTCACTCATTTTTGGACCTGATTGCATCACTTGATGGGCCTATCACACGCCCATGCAAGCATGCAAAGAAATTTCTAGAAATTTGCCAAATTTGGAAGTATGTGGAAATGAATATAATGGTCTATAAATAAGACCCTCATTGCTCAGAATTAAGGACCTCATGCCCAAGCTTTCAACCTGCAATCCCAAACCCTCACCATTGAAGGATAATCTTAAAGGTTTTCTTTGAAAATAGAGTCTCAAATCTCCATCTGTTTTGAGATTGAAACTCCAAGAGTCCAGACATTTTCTTGATCCTAATCACTTCCAACAAGCATCTGAAGCAAGGACAAGCACAATTGGAATCAAGATCGTGCCAATCTGAGCTCCATTTAAGGTGAATTTTCAGGATTTTCTTCTCTTCGATTCTCCCTCAATTCTTCAGCATTATTTGTGATTTTTGGTTGTCTAAAGTCCTATCAATGTAGGCAAGAAGATTGAGTTGCTTTGAGGTCAAATCGAAGCAACTCAGTTCATGATCCTCAAAATTTAAATCCCTGTATCTTTTTATATACATGGAATTGGAGAAAATTGAGGCCATATTCGTGCTCCTGGGCATTTTTCCTTCAAATTAGTGTATTCACTTTTCAGTTTTCATAAGGTTTTGGTTGGACCAGTCTGGTGGTCCTCACCGGAGAAGATGACCGGAGTTGGGGCTCTGGTGGTGCACTGGATCAATCCAGGCCATCTGATCCGTTTGAAATGTTTTAATCCCACGAGTCTAATTTGATTACCAAGCGTGTGACGCAATTGACTAAGGTGTTTGTGGAACGTACACGCTTGGCCATCAGATATGCCACCTCAATTAATGAGGGAGATCTGATGGCCCTTTTTTTTATGTTTAATCCATTTATTTTGATTAATTCATATTAATTTCATTTTTAATCCAAAAAATTTGGGACTTTCACCAAAAATCCTTAAATATTTTCCTCTTTCATTTTCTTAATTAAAATTATTTTTTGGATTAATTTTGATATTTTTCATGAATTAATTATTTTTGTGCATATTTTTAATTGTTTAAAAATACATCTGACTTTTCAAAAATCATGAATTTTTTTCTAAGGTCCTTTGACCTTGTTTGACCTAGGAAAAATATCTTGGTCAGTTATTTGGTGTTTTAAAGAGGTTTTAGGTTTTGACCAAACCAAATTTAATTTAAATGCATTTTTTATTTGATTTTTAATTGATTAATTGTGTAGAAATTATGTTGAGCCATTTTTATTGACTTGTGAAGTTTGACTATGTGTTTGGGCCTTGGTCAAGGTTGATTAGACTTTTGTTAGATTAAAATCATTAAATTTAGGGGATTGATGAAATGTATATTTCATCTCCCAAAATGAATGAATGATTTTAATTTGATAATATTCCTCCCATGACCAATTTGTGTTTCTCTTATTTCCCCTCCCTCTTCATCTTCAATCCCATTCTCTCCCATCCTCTATGTTGACCAATGAATTCTCAATATCCTAAGTATGGATGAGATAGGTCCATCCTTTCATCTTTTTTATTTTTGGGTGTGGTATGTTTTAGGAGTATGGTTCAATATACCATATCTCTAACATGTATTAACTCCAAAAAATGCATGGTCCGGCCTCAGATAGTTGTAACTTCTACATAAGTCCAATTACGATTGCTTAACATAACGCTAAATTTTAACCCTAAAGGCATAGCATTCTAGTAAGTGAGATTGTAAGTCTCCCCCCTTTCATGGTATTATGTGGAAACTTGGCCTTTTATCCTTCCTTTGGAAGATGTCTTGGTACAAGGATCCATGCTTGTGAATAGATGATTGAGTATTCTCCAAAGAATGACTTAATCAATTCAAAAGAAAACTCCACTAACTCCTAATCAACTAACATTTGACAAACTTTTACTATTCTTGCTTTTATTTTCAAGTCATTTACTTAATGCAATTTAAGTTCAAGTCATTTACCATTTCATTTGTCATTCACATATCATTTAACTTGTTTATGTTTATGTCATTTTCACTTTGCTCATTTGAGCCATATATTGTGATTTTATATATTTGTTTGTGTATTTTGTTTGTCTCTATGATCTTAGGACCTTAAAATACTTAATAAATAACAAAAACCCTAAAAAATGTTTGTGTGGACTGTTGGATTTGATCTGAGCTTTTGGACTTAGAATTAGGCAACCTTCCATATGCAAAAGGACTTGGCCAATGCCAACATTTCTGAGACCAAGTTATTATGATTTGAGCTTTCATTTGATGCAAGTCTTAGGATCTACATGAATTCATATGCTACATGGTCTTGATATAACTGTTACTTTGAACCTGTGTCTAATGCCTTATTCTGAGCTAATCAAGGAGTATGTCATCTAATACATGAGAAGACAAAGAAGACTGTTAGCTGTGAAGTTGCTTGCTTGGATGTGGATATCTTTATTTAATGCCTTGCTCTTAATATTGTTATTTTCTTGTTGATTTTGCTTGATTCAAAGTCCAAATGGAAAATGGGTTTTTTATATGACACTCTTGTCTGTTGGATTGCATCTCATTGGTCAGATCTTTTCAACTTTTAACTTTTAATTTTATGCTTAGGATTAGTCTCTTCATCTTCTCCCACTTCTTAAATTTTAAAATCTCTTCCCCTTTTCAAAAAACTTCTTTTCTTGTGATTTCAAAACTTATACTATATTGCAAATTAGAAACATTGGCCTTATGCCATTGCATTTTAAAACTTTTTTCTTATTCAAATTTGTAAATGAACTTAACCATATTGACTTAAAATTTCAAAAGACAAAAAGAACTAACACTCATTCAAACTCTTTTGGGCATTTGTGCCTCTTTTAAATTTAAATTTTAATTAAAAGCAATCCACTCATTTTGAATTTGATACCATAAACTACGAGGTTTTGATCCCTCATTTTTATGTTGGTACGTAGGCACAAGTCCGAAGGTCTTGTCAAACACAAAAATATAATTAATGAATTCTTTTCTCATCCCCACACTCTATTTATTTCAAACATCTTTTATACTAAAACACATACACACATAAAAAAAGGGCTCCCTAGGAGTACCTAGGACACTTTGGGTGCTAACACCTTCCCTCTGTGTAACAAACCCTTTTACCTGTAATCTTTGGCATATTAGTTTTGATTTGAAAACTTCTTATCTTTGGGTTTTGTTCGTACTTTTCGCTTTTCCTTTGGAAACAATAAAAGTGTGGTGGCGACTCTGGTTTTATTAACGTTAAGTTTATCCATAGCTTAACGGTCATGAATTTACCGCTACAGCACCCATGCACAACATTGCTATTTTTGGTCAATTTTCAAATGGTGCAAAACTGAACTCCATAGCCTATAAATACAAGTGCATTGCTTCAGAAATGACACACACATTTCCCAAGGCTTGCCAAGCAAACTCAGAACCCTACTCCATAGAATTCCTTGAAGATTTCTTTGAAATCGAGCTTGAATTTCTCCTTTTGTTTTGGGATTCAAACTCCAAGTATCCATTTCCATTTTCATCTTAATTGATCACTACAAGCAAGAGGAGGAAGAACCAACTGGATTCACATTAAGATCAAGCCAAATCACTGTTACTCGAAGGTGATTTTTCCAAAACTCCAAGCCTTCGATTCTCTCTAAATTCTCCATTATTCTCTTTGTTTATTGGTTGTCTGGAGACCTACCAGGGTAGGCGACAAGATTGAGTTGCTTTGAGGTCAAATCGAAGCAACTCAGATCATGTACCTCAAAATTCAATTCCTCATATCTCTCAATATATTTGGAATTGGAGAAAATTGAGGCCAGATTCGAGCTCCTGAGCTTTTTCTATTTAAAATAGTGTCCTTACTTTTCATTTTCTTGATGGTTGAGGGTGGACTAGTCCGGTGAGGTCCACCGGAGAAGACAACCTCAGTTAGGGCTCCGGTGATGTTTTGGCGCGTCTCCAGCCATCTGATCATCTTAAAACGTTTTAATCTCAACCTTTGTTTTGTTTGACCCAGCGTGTGGCACGTTGACTCAGGAACATGGTGGAAAGCATGCGTTTGGTCATCAGATTTGCCACCTCAATTAATGAGGGAGATCGGGTGGCCCTCATTTTTTCTATTTTCTTTTATAATTCTGATTTTTCATTTAATCCATTTATTTTGTTTAATTCATATTAATTTCATTTTTAATCCAAAAAATATGGGACTTTCACAAAAAAATCTTTAAATATTTTCCATTTCCATATTTTGAATCAAATAATCTTTTGGATTAATTTTGATATTTTTCATGAATTAAATGATTTTTAACTTGTTTTAAATATTTTTAAAATACTTCTGACTATCCAAAAATTATAAATTTTTTTGTCTAAGGTCCTTTGACCATGTTTGACCTAAGATAAATCCCTTGGCCATTTATTTGGTGTTTTGAAGGGATTTGAGGTTTTGTCCATTTTTAAATGCATTTTAATTCATTTTTATTTGATTTTTAATTGAATAAATGTTTAAAAATTGTGTTGAGCCATTTTTATGGTCTTGTGATGTTTGACTTTCTGTTTGGCCTTGGTCATGGTTGATTTGACTTTTATTTGATCAATACCATTGGATTTAGGGGATTGATGAAATGTACATTTCATCTCCCAAAATGAATGGATAATATTGATCAGATGAAATTCCTCCTATGATCAATTTGAGTTTCTACTTTCCCTTCCCTCTTTATCTTCATCCCTATTCTTTCCTAATCCATCATTGACCAATGATTTCTCTAATGTCTAAATGCTAGTTAATTCATCAATGATCTTGTGTCAAATGAATCAACATAAGTCTGACTGAGATAGGTCCTTCCCATTTCTTTTAGTGTGTGGTATGTTTTAGGAGTTTGGTTCTTTATACCAAATCTCTAACCTGCATTAACACCTATATTTTATTGCCCGGTCTCAGACAGCTGTGACTTCTACATAAGTCCAATTACGATTGCTTAACATAGAGCTGAATTTGTCCCTCATGGCATATCATTCTAGTAAGTGAGTTTGTAAGTCTCCCATTCTTCATCGAATTGTGTGAAAACTTGACCTTTTTTCCTTTTATGAGAGCTAGCGGCATACCTGTTGATTTATCCATGTTGGAGCCCTTCTCATGGATGATGTCTTGGTTCAAGAATTCATACTTGTGAATGAATGGTTGGGTGTTCTCCAAAGAATGACATAAACAATTAAAACTCTTCACTAACATTTAACAAATCATTGATTAACTTTTATTCATGTTGCTTTATGCTTTTCAAGTCATTTACTTTATGCAATTTAAATTTCAGCACCTTTATCATTCATTGCCATTTACATTTCATGCAACTTGTTTATGTTTCAGTCCTTTTCACTTTCGTCTCTTGAGCCATATATTGTGATTGTATATATTTGTTTGTTTGTGTTTGATTTTGTTTGTGGTATTAGGACCTTAAAATACCTAATAACAATGAAAACCCTAAAAATATCTTGGTGGACTGCTGGACTTGATCTGAACTTTTGGACTTAGAATTAGGCAACATTCCTTATGCTAAAGAACTTGGACAATGCCACTATTTGAGACTGAGTTGTCCTTTGATTATGCCTTCCATATGATGCAAGACCTTGAGTGCCTTTAATTCATCTGTTACTCTGTCTCCGTGCTTACTTGTTATACTGTTATTATTGTTTATGCCTGATGAATATTCTGAGTTGATTAAGGACTCTTTCATTTGATACATTGGAAGATATTGAAGAATGCTAGCTATTGGAGTGCTTGCTTGGATATTATGGCTATATTTATTTGATGCATTGGTATTCATATGGTTTGCTTGGATATTGTTTATGTTTGTTGCTTGCTAAAGTCAAAAGGAAAATGGGTTTCTATATGACATTCTTGTCTGTTATATTGCATCCCATTGGTTAGATATTTTTAACCCTTAACTTTTAATTTTTTGTCTAGGATAGTCCCTTCATCTCCTCCCATTTCTTAAATTTCAAAATCACTCCCTCTTTTTCAAAAAACCTTCTTTGTTTGTGTTTTTCAATTTAGACATGTTTTAATGATTAGAAACTTTGGCCTTATGCCATTGAATTTATCAAACTTTTTCTTAATCAAACTTATGAATGAATTTAACCATATTGACTTTAGTTTCAAAAAAGACAAAAATAACTAACAACCCCATTCAAACCTTTGGCCTTTTATGCCTCTAATTGTTAAACTTTTGTTAAAATCAATTCACCAACTTCTTTGAAATTTTTACCACGAACTACGGGGTTTTGATCCCTCGCAAAAATATAATTAATGAATTATTTTTCTCATCCCCTCACTCTATATTTTATCAAACATCATTTAGACCAAATCATTTGCATACAAAAAGGGCTCCCTAGGAGTACCTAGGCACTTTAGGTGCTAACACCTTCCCTCTGTGTAACCAACCCCCTTACCTGTAATCTCTGACATTTTATTAGTTTTGATTTGAAAACTTCTTACCTTTGGGTTTTATTCGTACTTTTCCCTTTTCCTTTGAAAACAATAAAAGCGTGGTGGCAACTCTGATTTTATTGACGTCAAGTTTACCCATGATTTGAGGGTCATTAAATTACTGCTACAGTATGCCACTAGCTCTCATGAAAGGAAAAAAGGTCAAGTTTTCACACAATGCCATGAATAATGGGATACTTACAATCTCACTTACTAGAATGCTATGCCCTGCGGGACAAATTTAGCTCCATGTTAAGCAATCGTAATTGGACTTATATAAAAGTCACAACTATCTGAGGTTGGGAAATAAAGATATTGGTGTTAATGCATGTT
Source organism: Lathyrus oleraceus (assembly GCF_024323335.1). NCBI lineage: Eukaryota > Viridiplantae > Streptophyta > Magnoliopsida > Fabales > Fabaceae > Lathyrus > Lathyrus oleraceus. The sequence continues at coordinate 259,045,453 of NC_066580.1, forward strand.
ATAGACTTGGTACAAATAACCAAGTTCCTAAAACATACCACACACAAAAATAAAGTGGGAAGGACCTATCTCAATCCAGCTCATGTTGATTCATCTGACACAAGGTCATTAATGAATCAACTAGCATTTGGACATTAGAGAAATCATTGGTTAATGATGGATTAGGAAAGAATAGGGATGAAGATGAAGAGGGAAGGGGAGATAGAAACCCAAATTGATAATAAGAGGAATTTCATCTGATCAATACTATCCATTCATTTTGGGGAATGAAATGTACATTTCATCAACCCCCTAAATCCAATAGTATTGGTCAAATAAAAGTCAAATCAACCATGACCAAGGCTAAACAAAAAGTCAAACATCACAAGATAAATTAAATGGCTCAACACAATTTTTAAATAATTATTCAATTAGAAATCAAATTTAAAAAGATTTAAAATGCATTTTTAAACGGACAAAACCTCAAATCCCTTCAAAACACCAAATGAATGGCTAAGGGATTTATCCTAGGTCAAACAAGGTCAAAGGACCTTAAACAAAAAAAATTAAAATTTTTGGAAAGTCAGAAGTTTTTTAAAATATTTAAAAACAAGTCCAAAATTATTTAATTCACAAAAAATGTCAAAATTAATCCAAAAAATGATTTTAATTCAGAATATGGAAGAGAAAAATATTTAAAGATTTTTGGTAAAAGTCCCATATTTTTTGGATTAAAAACGAAATTTCTATGAATTAAATAAAATAAGAGGATTAAAAGGAAAATTTAAAAAGAAAAAGAAAATAGAAAAAACACGGGCCATCAGATCTCCCTCATTAATTGAGGTGGCAGATCTGATGGCCAGAAGCACGCGCTCCATCATGCACCACAGTCAACGCGGGTACACACTTGGTAATCAGAAGCGAAGGCCCAGATTAAAACATATGAACAAGATCAAATATTTATGAAGGCGCCAACGCACCACTGGAGCCCTAGCTCCGGTCTTCTTCTTCGGTGGACCTCATCGGACTAGTCTGACACCAACCTCCCTAAAAATGGAAAATGAATACACTAACCGAAAGGAAAAATGCTCAGGAGCTCGAATATGACCTCAATTTCTCCCAATTCCAAGTATATTAAAAGATACGTGTTTGTAGTTCAATGCTTGGGCCAGGTCTCTCCCATTCTGAGTAGGAGGGCATGTATTTATAGGCTCTTACATTCATTTCTACACACTTCAAATTTTGAATCAAAAATAGAAACTCAAGTTGCATGGGTACATGGGCATGCATTTACGCCCAAATGATGATTGCATTAAGTCCAAATTCATGCACAAAACATGCTGAGATCATAACATGAAGCCATGCAAAGGTTTTTGAAAACTGAGTTCAAAAGATGCCAAAACAAGCCATGCAAAGTAACCATGTTCAAGTCACTCAAAAATCATCAAAATGCCATGATATTGGATGTTTTGGAAAGCTAACATCAAAGGGAACAACCTTTCTATTGAAGACGTTTCCAGTTGGAGCTTGGATAATGATGAATTTTGAGGGGAATTTGGAGAAATCAAACATGGTTGAAAATTTTCTAAGTACAAAGTCAAATGACCACTTCTTCCACCTTGAATAACTTTTTCTATGAGCTTCAAATGAAAATGGTTCTTTCTTCAAAGTTGTATCTTTCTAATTCCTATTAAATTTGGTCATAAATTTGAAACCATTTGAATCTTGCATGAGGGAGTTATAGATTTTATAAGTTGAGGAAAAATGTGTGTTCAATGATGATGGTCCAAAATGACCTAAATGTGTCCTCATGAAACATTCCCTTTAAAGTTGAATTTAATCTTTCTCAAAGAATAAAAGTTGGAGAAAACATCTTGAAATTGATCATGAAACTTGGATGGCCTTCATATCATAAAAATTGAGCAAGTTATGGTTCTTGTAAGTTGACCTTCCATCTAGGGCACAAACAAAATGACCTATAATCTTTTACCATAAACAATGACTTTCTAAGAAAACTTAGCTCTTGATGTCAACATGAAAGTTGTTTGGAATGTCATAAATAGTAAATTTTCTCTTGGAATAATTTTCATATGACAAATAATTGTAGGAGATAGGGTATAGGGAACCACAATTTTGACCAATTGACTTTCTCTGGTCAACCTCTTTGAACCAACTTGAAAATTTGAAATTATATTACTATTTGGGGCTCATGGAGAATCATATATTCATAATATGATGTATCATGAAGTATCCCATGATATCTTTGATCAATTGATGAAGAAACTTGTTGAGGAAGTCACACAAGATACCTAGATGAATTAGGGCTTCCAAGGAAAACAAGTTCCAAACTTTTGATGAATTCTTGATCAAACTAACAAATAATGAACATGGGGATCCATATATGATTCTTTGAATCATTGTGAACCATTCTTTGATTGATCCCTTGCATTGAGGGTCTCAAACCCTAGATATGGACTTGATGAGGCATAGGTGGACATACACACTACCTACAAAAGAAAACAAAATTATACTAGACATATTTTTTATATTACCGGTTACTGGGTAATAAGCTCTTAGAGACCAAAAGATCTATCTAGGTAAGAACTAGAAAGAAATGGCCAAACAAGACTCAACCTAATGAGGATATAACCTAAGGGGAGTGGTTCTGTCCAGATAATGAACTGGGGAGGAAACATGAATAGCAATCATCCACGAGGAAATAACTCAGTGGGGAAGAAGAAAGGATAAGCTCTTTCTGCTTAAGGGGATGACACTCTACATTGAAATAGGACAGACATGTTAAATCTGCATGGGGAAATGATATCACCAAAGCAGGGGACCAAAAAAAATGCACAATGAAATAATTTGATGTTGTGTTTTATGCATGTATATGCATGAATATGTATATGATTTTGCTGACAAACGATCACAAAGGATACAAATGATGAAGATTTGAATCATCACAACTAGATACTCAGCTAATCTCAATAAGATGGAAACACCAACCGGAGAACCTGCTAGGGATGAAAATAAATCACCGAGGATGTAAATCCTAACTCAAAATAATATTCAAATCAACTATGGTTGGGAAAAGGCATGGAAAACATGCGTCCAACATAAAGTACTGCGGATAAAGAGGGATCTGTTGAGGATCCTTATCAGAGCAACAAGTCATCACTGCGGAGAATTTTAAGTCAACACCATATCAAATGGGAGACAACCCTGTAGGGGACACCAACAATACTGCTTAGAACCAAATATTGTCTGAAGGAAGAAATATTCTATCAGAAGATGGAATTCCGATGGGGTCTCAAGTCACAATAAGAGGTAAAACTCTGAGTGGGGAGAACCAGACGATCTACTGGGGATTCCATAAAAAACATCACTATGGGGCTTCACTGGGGATACAACAATCTGCCAAGACAAATCAAAGGCCACACGAGGATACAAAGATCAGCAAAAACTTTATCAGAGGGAAAGTAGTAGTCATCAGACTCTTCTTGGAGATTGAGAAATAATCCAATTTCAAGGTACCAGAATATCAACCAGATCTGTAGACTTCATGCAGGGGAGAAACTGTCACGGCTACGCAACACACAAATAAAGGCATTGGGGATCTGGAGACCAACTAAAGGTTCCAAGAGAATCCAGGGTTCATTCACCGATACACAAACTAGGACATGAAAAAACATGAACACCTCAGCTGGGGAAAGATGAATTGCACAGGGAACAACATATCAGCTCTTCCAGGGATAAAAACCCACCAATCATGCTGGCGATGAACAACAAACTATTGTGGAGGTAAAGTCACCAAACCACTACTTGGGGAAGACCAACAATGCTTCACACCTCAAGACTTACCGTCCTTGAGATTGCTGTTGACGTTCCTTTTTTGAAATCGATTATTCTTAAAGTAAATGCCTTATTATTTCAAGAAAAATGGTTGTTCATTGATTTATTCATTTCAAAATTATCATCATAAGAATTCAATTTTAAAATAGAAACAAATAAAAATACGAAATAACTAGATAAAAGCTCAACTTTATTCAATAGAATGGTAGTCCGCAAATGGACGGACTCCATGGATCTTTACAAAGTTTGAAAATGGTAATTTACACGGAAAAGGGCTACATTGAATACAATGATCACTACTCTCCCTACAAACTTTGAAATCCAGTGTGTTCTTGTCTTCGGTTGAGAAGGATGAATCAGAACCAAATGACTGTTCAAAACTACTCAAAGATTAGGATCCGCCGAATGCAGTTACTTGCCATAATCCCTAATTTTTGCCTAGATTACCCTAGGGTGGGGTACTCAATCTACCGGGATGAATTTTCTATTTTATGTCTCTAACTTTTTCCTGGATCGCTCTTTCGGGTTTTCAATCCACAAAGATGCTCATTTTTGCCTAAATCTCCCTTTCAAGTTTTCAACTTAGCGAGTTGTTCTTTTCTTTTTTTAGGAGAAGTATTTCTTAACTGAATCGGCGTTCACAGGACGCATGAACTCTTCACCATCCATATTTGTAAGAATCAATGCACCACCTGAAAAGGCTCTCTTAACAACATATGGGCCTTCATAATTAGGAGTCCATTTTCCCCTAGAATCAGGTTTGAAAGATAAAATCTTCTTGAGCACGAGGCTTGACGTTCTTATCAAAAGCTTTCTTCATTCTCTGCTGATATAATTGACCATGACACATGGCAGTCAATCTCTTCTCTTCAATCAAATTCAACGGATCATATCTAGCCTGGCACCATCCAGCTTCTGTCAACTTGGCTTCCATAAAAACACGCAATGATGGGATCTCAACCTCCACGGGGAGCATAACTTCCATGCCATAAACAAGAGAGAAATGGGTTTCCCTTGTTGAAGTGTGAATGGATGTACGGTACCCATGCAAAGCAAATGGGAGCATCTCATTCTAATATTTTTTATGTCACAACCATCTTGTTTGCAGCTTCAACAACCCCATTCATCTTGGGTTTGTAGGGAGAAGAATTATGATGTGCAATCTTGAAGTCCTTGCAAAGAGCTTCCACCATATTGTTGTTCATGCTAGATCCATCGTCAGTAATGATCTTACTTGGCACACCATAACGACATATACTCTGATTCTTGATAAATTGGACCACAACCTGCTTGGTCACATTTGCATACGATGTTGCTTCAAGCCACTTTGTGAAGTAATCAATAGCCACCAAAATGAAACGATGTTCGTTCGAAGCTTTGGGCTCAATCATACCAATCATATTAATTCCCCACATGGAGAAGGGCCATGGAGAGGAAATGACATTCAATAGTGTCGGAGGAACATGAATCTTATCTGCATAAATTTGACACTTGTGGCATTTATTCACAAACTTGCAACAGTCAAATTCCATTATCAATCAATAGTAACATGCTCTTAACATCTTCTTTGTCATAGCATGTCCATTGGAATGAGTACAAAAGGAACCTTCATGGACTTCTGTCATCAACAAATTTGCTTCATGTCTATCCACGCATATGAGTAAAACCATATTGAAATTTCTCTTATAAAGCACATCACCATTCAGGTAGAAGTTACCAACTAATCTTCTCAAAGTCTTCTTATCTTTCAAAGATGCCCCAAACGCGTAAATATGATGTTGGAGGTAACATTTGATATAATAATACCATGGCTTTTTATCTTTGACTTCTTCAACAGAAAATACACGAGCTATCCTATCAAGACGCATCACAGTCAAATTGGGAACTTCATTCCAAAACATCACCACGATCATGGAAGCCAACGTTGCAAGAGCATTTGCCATCCGGTTTTAATCTCGAGGGATATTATTAAACTCAACCTTTGTAAAGAAAGTTGATATCCTCCTCGCATAATCTTTGTATGGTATCAAACTGGGTTGATTCGTCAAGATATTTAATTTTGAGATCAATGGCCTTTTCAAGCGCCATAATGCAAGCTTCATACTCAGCCATATTGATTGTACATTTGAAGGTCAATCTAGCTGTAAACGGAAAATGAGCACCTTGAAGAGTAATAATCACAACCCCAATGCCATTACCATACGAATTAACAGTTCCATCAAATACCATGCCCCAACGAGAACCAGGCTCTGGCCCTTCTTCAAGCAATGGTTCATCACAATCTTTCATTTTCAAGTTCAAAATCTCTTCATTAGGAAAATCATACTGCACTGACTGATAATCTTCGATAGGTTGGTGAGCCAAATGGTCAGCCAAGACACTACCTTTAATAGCTTTTTGAGATCAGTATTCAATATCATACTCAAATAATAACATCTACCAACGGGAGATCCTCCCAGTTAAAGTAGGTTTCTCAAAAATATACTTGATTGGATCTATTTTGGATATCAACCAAGTACTATGATTCAAAATATACTGGCACAGACGCTTAGCAGCCCAAGCCAATGTGCAGCATGTCTTCTCAAGCATAGAATACCGAGTCTCACAATCGGTAAACTTCTTACTGAGGTAGTAAATTGCATATTCTTTCTTCACATATTCATCTTTCTGACCAAGAACACATCCCATACTTTCTTCTAGCACAGTCAAATACATGATCAAAGGTCTTCCTTTAACAGGCGGACACAAAATCGAAGGCTCAAGCAGATATTATTTGATACTGTCACAAGCTTTCTGGAAATCTTTGGTCCAATCACAAGACTGATCTTTCCGAAGAAGCTTGAATATAGGCACACATGTGGAAGTCATATACGATATAAATCTTGAGATATAGTTCAAGTGATCGAGAAACCCTCTGACTTGCTTCTCAGTTTTGGGCGCAGGCATCTCTTGTATTGCTTTGACCTTGGCAGGATCAACTTCAATACCTTTCTCGCTGACAACAAAGCCCAACAACTTACCAGAACGAACACCAAAAGTAAACTTATTAGGATTCAAGCGGAGTTTATACTTCCTCAAACGCTGGAATAACTTCAACAAATTCTCAACATGCTCTTCTTCATCACTTGATTTAGCAATCATATCATCAACATGGACTTCAATCTCTTTATGCATCATATCATGAAAAAGAGTGGTCATATCTCTCTTGTACGTCGCACCAGCATTCTTTAAACCAATGGGCATCACTCGATAATAGAATGTTCCCTAAGGTGTATTGATTGTGGTCTTCTCCATATTTTTGGGTGCCATCTTGATCTGATTATAACCGGAAAATCCATCCATAAATGAAAAGACTTTGAACTTAGCTATATTGTCTACCAACATATCAATGTGTGGCAGAGGAAATTTATCTTTTGGACTAGATTTATTCAAATCTCTATAATCAACACACATACAGACTTTTCCATCTTTTTTAGGAAAAGGCACAATATTGGCCACCCATTGCGGATATTCGGAGGTAACAAGGAACCGATCATCAATTTGTTTCTACACTTCCTCCTTAATCTTCACTGCCATATCAAGATGAGTTCTTCTCAATTTCTGCTGAATCGGCGGGAAATTTGGCTTCAAAGGCAATTTGTGCTCCACAATCTCAGAATCCAAACCAGACATATCTTGATAGGACCAAGAAAACACATCAGAATACTCTTGAAGAAGATCAACCAACCCCTTCTTAGCTTCTAGACACAGTTGAGACCCAATCTTGACTTCCTTCATATCATCATCGAAACCCAAGTTGACTAATTCAATTTGCTCTTCAAATGGTTGAATGACTTTTTCCTCGTGCTCAAGCAAACAGGATAACTCATAAGATACTTCTTCATCATCATTCTTTTCATCAGCTTCAAACACAGGGAAATCAAAGTTTGGAGAGGGAGTAGGTGTAGTGGTAAATTCATGACCATCAAGCTATGGATAAACTTGACGTCAGTAAAACCAGAGTCGCCACCGCGCTTTTATTATTTCCAAAGGAAGAGGGAAAAGTACTAACAAAACCCAAAGATAAGAAGTATTGAAATCAAAACTAATAAAATGCCAGAGATTATAGGTAAGGGGGTTGGTTACACGGAGGGAGGTGTTAGCACCCAAAGTGTCTTAGGTACTCTTAGGGAGCCCTGTTTTGTGTGCAAGTGATTTAGGTCTAAATGATGTTTGATAAAATATAGAGTGGGGGATGAGAAAATAATTCATTAATTATATTTTTGTGTTAAACAAGACCTTTGGGCTTATGCCTACGTACCAATATAAAAATGGGGGATCAAAACCCCGTAGTTCGTGGTAAAAATTTCAAAGAAGTTGGTGAACTGATTTTAACAAAAGTTTAAACAGAGAAGACACAAAAGGCCAAAGATTTTAATGTGGTTATTAATTCTTTTTGTCTTTTGAAATTGAAGTCAATATGGTTAAGTTCATTCACAAGTTTGATTAAGAAAAAAGTTTGAAAATTCATTCACATAAGGCCAAAGTTTCTAATCATTAAACATGTATATGTTAAAAACACAAACAAAGAAGGCTTTTGAAAAGAGGGAGAGATTTTGAAATTAAAGAACTGGAAGGAGATGAAGGGATTATCCTAGACAAAAATTAAAAATTAAGGGTTGAAAAGATCTGACCAATGGGATGCAATCCAATAGACAAGAACGTCATATAGAAACCCATTTTCCTTTTGGACTTTAGCAAGCAACAAGCATAAGAAATATCCAAGAAAACCATATGAAGACCAAGGCATCAAATAAATATAGCCATAATATCCAAGCAAGCACTCCAATATCTAGCAGTCTTTAGTGTCTTCCAATGTTTTAGATGAAATATTCCTTGATCAACTCAGAACAATCATCAGACATAAATAATGACAGTATAGGAATTAAGCACATAGACAAAGTAACAAATGAATCAAAGGCACTCAAGGTCCTGCATCAGATGAAAGCGCAATCAAGGATAGCCCAGTCTTAGATAGTGGCGTTGGCCGAGTTCTTTAGCATAGGGAATGTTGCCTAATTCTAAGTCCAAAAATTCACATCAAGCCCAACAGTCCACAAAGATGTTTTTAGGTTGTTTTTGTTATTATTAGGTGTTTTAAGGTCCTAAGACCACAAATAAAAACAAATAAAAACAAACAATATATACAATCACAAAATATGGCTCAAGTGAGCAAGGTGAAAAAGGACTGAAACATAAACAAGTATCATGAAATGTAAATGGAAATGAATGATAAAGATGCTGAAATTTAAAGTGCATAAAGAAATGACTTAAAAAAAATAAAGCAACATGAATAAAAGTTAGTCAACTGTTAGTCAAATTTTAGTGATGAGTTTTAATTGATTAAGTCATTCTTTGGAGACCACTCAACCCTTCATTCACAAGTATGAATTTTTGAACCAAGACATCATCCATGAGAAGGGCTCCAACCTGGATAAATCAATAGCTATGCCACTAGCTCTCATAAAAGGAAAAAAGATCAAGTTTTCACATAATGCCATGAAGAATGGGAGACTTACAATCTCACTTACTAGAATGATATGCCTTGAGGAACAAATTTAGCTCTATGTTAAGAAATAGTAATTGCACTTATATAGAAGTCACAATTATCTGAGGTCAGGCAATAAAATATAAGTGTTAATGTATGTTATAGATTTGGTATAAAGAACCAAACTCCTAAAACATACGACACACTAAAAGAAATGGGGAAGATCTATCTCAGTCAGACTTATGTTGATTCATCTAACACTAGGTCATTGATGAATCAACTAGTATTTAGACATTAGAGAAATCATTAGTCAATGATGGATTGGGAAAGAATAGGTATGAAGATGAAGAGGGAAGGAAAGTAGAAACCCAAATTGATCAGAGGAGGAATTTCATCTGATCAATACTATCCATTGATTTTGGGAGATGAAATGTACATTTCATCAATCCCCTAAATCCAATGGTGTTGATCAAACAAAAGTCAAATCAACCATGAACAAGGCCAACTAGAAAGTCAAACATCACAAGACCATAAAATTGACTCAACATAATTTTTAAACATTTAATCAATTAAAAATCAAATTAAAAATGAATTAAAATGCATTTTAAAATGGACAAAACCTCAAATCCCTTCAAACCTTCAAATAAATGGCCAAGGGATTTATCCTAGGTCAAACAACGTCGAAGGACCTTATACAAAAAAAAATCAATATTTTTGGAAAGTCAAAAGTATTTTAAAAATATTCAAAACAAGTCAAAAATCATTTAATTCATGAAAAATATCAAACTTAATCAAAAAATGATTTTAATTCAAAATATGGAAGAGGAAAATATTTGAACATTTTTGGTGAAAGTCCCATATTTTTTGGATTAAAAATGAAATTTCTATGAACTAAACAAAATAAATAGATTAAAAGTAAAATCAGAAATAAAAGAGAATATAGAAGAAAAAAATGAAGGCCATCAGATCTCCCTCATTAATTGAGGTGGCAGATCTGATGACCGACACGCACTATCCACCAAACAACCTAGTCAACGCGTATGTAGCAATGGTAATCAAAATGGATGATTAAGATTAGAATGTGGCCTCATGATCAGATGGTTTGGACAATGCCAGCACACCACCGAAGCCCTAGCTCCGGTCATCTTCTCTTGTGGACCTCACCAGACTGGTCCACCCTCAACCAACAAGAAAATGAAAAGTAAGGATATCATTTTAAAGAGAAAAAGCTCAGGAGCTCGAATCTTGCCTCAATTTTGTCCAATTCCAAATATATTGAGAGATATAAGGAATTGAATTTTGAGGTACACAATCTGAGTTGCTTCGATTTGACCTCAAAGTAACTCAATCTTGTTGCCTACATTGGTAGGTCTTTAGACAACCAATAAACAAAGAGAATGGTGGAGAATTGAGAGAGAATTGAAGGCTTGAAGTTTCTGAAAATTCACCTTTGGGTAGCAGTGATTTGGCTTGATCTCAATATGAATCCACTTGGTTCTTCCTCCTCTTGCTTGCAGTGATCAATTGAGATGAAAATGGCAATGAATCCTTGGAGTTTGAATTCCAAAACAGAAGGAGAAATTCAAACTCGATTTCAAAGAAATCTTCAAGGAATTCTATGGAGTAGGTTCTGAGTTTGCTTAGCAAGGCTTGGACAATATGTGTCTCATTCCTGAAGCAATGCATTTGTATTTATAGGCAAGGGAAATGCTTTCTACACCATTTGAACTTTGAGCCAAAAATAGAAATCCGAGTGCGTAGGTGCATGGCATGTTCTAGGCCCAAAATGATCATTGCAAATCACTCTAATTCGTGCAAAAATATTACTGATGTCACCACATGGAGCCATGCAACCCTAAATGAAAATTGCATTCAAATGTTGCCAAAACAAACCATGAGAAGAACCCTTGCACAAGTCCCTTAATTCTTGTGCAAATGGAGTGATCTTGGATGATTTGAAAAGGTGACATCAAGGGGAACAACTTTGATGTTGAACACTTTTCCATTTGGAACTTGGATCATGATGAATTTTGAGGTTCAAGTTGGAGAAATCAAACATGGTTGAAATTTTCTATGTACAAAGTCAAATGACCAGTTCTTCCACCTTGAATAACTTTTTCTATGAGCTCCAAATGAAAATGGTTTCTTCACCAAAGTTGTATATATTTCATTCCTCTTAAATTTTTTCACAAATTTGACATCATTGGAATTTGGTATGACGGAGTTATGGATTTTAGAAGTTAAGGAAAATTGCTTGTTCAATGGTAATGGCCCAAAATGACCTATAATATTTCCTCTTGGAACATGCCCTTACAAGTTGAATTTGAAATTTATCAAAGAATAAAAGTTGGAGTAGACATCTTTAATATTATCATGAAACTTGGATGGCCTTCATATCATAAATATTGATAAAGTTATGGTCCTTGGAAGTTGACCTCCTAACTAGGGCACAAACAAAATGACCTATAATCTTTCACCATAAAAAATGACTTTCCAAGAAAAAAAAGCTCTTGATATCAACATGAAAGTTGTTTTTAATGTCATAAAGAGTAACTTTGATATTGTAATCATTTACATATGACAAAAATTGTAGGAGATAAGGTCTAGGAAACCCCAGTTTTGACTAGTTGACTTTCTCTAGTCAACCTCCTTGAACCAACTTGCAAACTTGAGGTTAATTTAATATTTGGGACTCATGGAGGATCATATATGATTTATACTATGTATAATGAAGTATCCTTTGATATATTTGCCCAATTGTTAAATAAACTTGTTGAGGAAGTCATACAAAATACCCAAATGAATTAGGGCTTCCAAGGCAAATAAGCTTCAAACTCTTGATGCATTCTTGAATAAAATGACAAATGATGAACATGGGGATCCATATATGATGTTTAGAACCAATGTGAACCTTTCCTTGACTGATCTCTTTGCATTGAGAGGCACAGATGGACACACACACTACCTACAAAAGAAACAACACTACACATAGGCATGTTTTTAGTGTTTTAGTTAGTAAACAAAAGAAAATAAAGTATGATACAATCTAAAGTGCTTGGTGATCTCTCCCAATGCAAATCCAATGAATGAGGGGTAAGGAGGATGCCAAGGTGTGATCCCAAAGCTAATACAAATGATGAGATAGCATGAGGGATCTTAGGTAAAAAATTGGGGTCTTACAGTAGGATCATTACATTCAATGGGTTTGAGAACCAACCTGCATAATGATTTGAGATTTTGATTTTGGAGAAGTGGAGTGAAAATGAATATTATGCAGATAGAAAGATTATTATTTATTTATGTTTTTTTGTGATTACCATTTTCAGAAAAAACATAAAATTAAAAATTAACATCATAGATGTGGATGAATAAAATTGTATTTTATTGATGATAATATTGAAAATTCCCAACAATGTTTCACTTATCCCTTAGGCATAGGAGAAGTATTTTTCTTAAAATAATAAAAACAAATTACTTTGAATGGTGCATAACAACAGGAACATAAACAGCAACCCAATTGTTGCAAGTTTGGTCGTGTGTCACAAAATTGGAACAAGCATCGTCTTCATCAATGTCTTCAATAATGGCAACTCAGTGTTGATCATCCTTGTGAATGAACCCTCCACTGCGGAAAACTTCTTGCATATCCTTAACATTTCTGTTGAATGACCCTTGTTGAAATCCCAGCCCAATTCTATTCTTGTTTTCAATGACTTCCACAACACGACCCCATGTGTCGGTGCTACCAGCCTGAACAACCTTTTTGGCATCCTTCAGAGAAGACATGGTTTCCCCAGTCTTGTTCAATTCAACAACAATAGACAAAGCTTGAACGGTGTTCCAACTTCTTCTTCAGCTTCTACATAGGTAAAGGATGACAAATGGCTTACTAACAGCGCTTTCTCCCCACCAACAATGGCAAGCTTGTCGTTCTTCACAAATTTCAACTTTTGGTGCAAAGTAGACGTCACAGCGCCAGCTTCATGAATCCTCGGCCTTCCCAACAAAAAAATGTAGGCCGGGTGAATATCCATTACTTGAAAATTAATTTGGAAATCACTCGGACCTATCTTAACCGGAACGTCCACTTCTCCGATGACAGTTTTTTGAGAACCGTCAAACGCTTTAACCACTACGCCAATGTACCACATCGGGGCGCCTTGATAAGAAAGTCTTGATAGAGTTGACTTCAGCAACATATTCAATGATGATCCAGTATCAACCAACACATGACCACTACGGGTCACCTTCACTACATCCGCAATACTCACCACTGAATCTGCAACTGGAAGAGGGACCTCTTGACCATTCTAAATCATGGTGGTATCATACTTATAAGGCACAACTTTATCGGATGAGTAGGGGACGGGGCTCGCTAACCGTATAACCAACGATGATACCATTCTATTTTCTTTCTTGCTGCTGCTACCAAATTGAATAATTACCCGCTAAGGGGTTTTGAACACAGGTACGATGATGTTTACATCATTTCCCATATACTTTAACTGTTGAACCTGAATAACATTCGCATCCATCAACTTTTGAATATCCTTCTTAACAATTACACACCCTCAAGGGTTAACGCTAAAAATAAGACAACCATCATGGTCATGTTCACAATGGCTTACCAAGCATAAGTCTCTGTGAATCTCCACCAAGGACCTACGGATACGACAAACATCAAAGACCTTGAAATTTTGAGGACATCCATCTACCATATTCACAGAAGCGTTTCCATGAGTAGGCAACAGGTTGGCTTTAACATTTGGCGCTTTATCCTTAAAGGACACCATACCACTCTTGACTAGGTTTTGAACCTCGTACTTCAAGGGATCATAGTTTTCAATATTATGACCAGGAGCTCTCTGGTGAAAAGCATAATACAAGTCAGGTTTGAACCACCATGGTAATAATTCAGGATTTTGTGGAGGATTCCTTGGTTGGATAAGATTTTTGCATATGTCATAGGAATAGGGTCAAAAGAGATCTTCTTCCTTTCAAAGTTATGATGATGATTGTTTTTGTTGTAGTTGATACGTTGTTGTGGTTGTTGTTGATGTTTTAGCTGAATAGGAACTGATTGATTTGTTGAATTGTTCGTGAACACTGGAATTACTAATGATACTTGATGATGATGTTGATGGGACTCATGATTCTTATTCAGAAGAGGCCTCATCTGCCTCCCTGTGACACTACATTAGTTTATCCTTCCTTCTTTTTGGAGAAGCTACCATGGTACTTCTTGCTCGCCGATGCTTCATCTTTGGATAATCGTCCCTCTCAGACTCCTTCTTCCAATCTCACCCCCATATACACCATCTCGGTGAAATCATTAGGAGCGCTTGTGATCATACGTTCATAATAAAATGAACTCAGCGTCTTCAAGAATATCTTAGTCATTTCTTTTTCCTCTAGAGGTGGACTAATCTGAGTAGCCAACTCCCTCCATCTTTGAGCATATTCTTTGAATATCTCTTTGTCCTTCTGAGATATTGATCTCAATTTATCCCGATCCGGAGCCATATCAACATTGTACTTGTATTGTTTGACAAATGCCTCCCCTAAGTCATTAAAAGTACGGACACTAGCACTGTCCAAGCCCATGTACCATCTCAGTGCAACACTTGTGACACTATCTTGGAAGTAGTGAATAAGCAGCTGATCGTTGTCGGTCTGAGTAGACATCTTTCTAGCATACATGACAAGATGACTCAGAGGACAAGTATTCCCTTTATATTTTTCAAAGTCTGGGACCTTGAACTTCACCGAAATCTTGACATTGGGAACTAAACACAGCTCAGTAGCACTCTTGCCAAATAAATCCTTTCCTCTAAGGGTCTTTGTAATACCTCAAAATTTGCCCCCCTCATTCATGCATTCATTTTTAGGTCATTTAACATTTCATATTGCATTTCATCATGTCAATCGGAATTAGATCCAAGAAGCTAGAATATCATCCAAGACACTTTGTGGATCCTACCTGGGTGATCAATCAACACAAGGGAATGGCTTGAGATGCTTCCAACATGTTCAAATGGGGTTTATTCATCAGTCAAAACGTTAATCTTGAAGGAGCAAAAGTTTGTTCATGAGTTGTCATGCTCGCTAGGCGAGCAGAATGGATCGCCTAGCGAGTCCCAAGAAAAGCCACCAGAATCACCTACGCTCAGAGGAATTTCTTGAACTGTCATGCTCGCTAGGCGAAGCCCAAGCGTTTTGAAAATAAAAAATAAAATAAATAAAAACAAAAAAACAAAAAAACAAAAAAAACAAAAAAACAAAAAAAAACAAAAAACGAAAAATAAATAAATAAATAAAATATAACAGAAAAATCTTGGACTTGGACCTCTCTCATTTTGAGCCCACAAAGTCACAAAAATCAGGTTATAAATTCTAGACTTCCATCTCCCAAAAAACCCTGGGAAAAAGATAGTGAGAGAAGAGCTAACAGAGTTCAGAGCAACCTCCAGAGACTGAAGGGAAGTCATCTGCAAAGAGCCAATCCCATCTCATATAAACCCTCAGATTGCTTTGCAAACTCAACCGGGCAATTCAATTTCATTCGATCTCTCCAATCAGGGCTCAGATGACTCCTGAAAGGATAGCTTGCTTGGCATTCCATTTTATTTGTGGGATACCATTTGGAGATTTATTCTGATTACCTATATTGACTTGCTTTCTTTAATGGTGCCAGCTCGAGAGATCTCTGGGTTTCTTATTTCTTTAGCTGTTATTACTTCGGACCTTTATCCGTGTGGTAGACCTCTTGATCCCTTTATCTTTCCCGCATTTTATCGTTTTCTTAGCTGGAAGACCTCGATAGGAGGCAATGTTTTTTTTTGTTTGTTTACTTTTGTGCCCAAAGACCTCCAAAAGGAGGCACCAGTGCTAAAGACCTCCACGAAGAGGCAATTGACGGATAAAAGGGATTAGTAATCAATCCCCCGTTATTCAGTGTGTCGTTCTTTATGCTCGCACTACGTGCTGATGCTTCAGAACAAAAGCCCAAGATCTTTTGTCCGGTCAGTCAGTGGAGAGGGTTCCACCTTTCTGAATCCCCACTTTTTGTCATGAGCTCACCCTGTCCAGGGTTAAGAGCTATGAGGTCTTATCCTCATTACCCTTTTGATCTGCTCACCCTGACGTTCAATGTCAGTGGTTAAGAGCCCATTTGATTACCTATTCCATGGCTTGTTTGTCGAGGTTGATATGACCCCTCTTGACTAAAGCCCTACCCATGTAGGTTCGAGCCTCCTTTGTGGCATTTTACTTTATGCATGTTTGTTTTGTATGGTGTGATCGTCTCCCCATAGGATTGCTAGGCTTCGTATAGTCTCTCGTTTTCATGTCAATTAAGGTAGCACTGTTCCTTCGTCTAGGACTTCTTTTTTGCATGAGCATTCCTAAAACACAAACAAACTCATTGATTTTTCTTCTCCTAGGAACACGTTAACTCCTTCTACTACAGGCGAGTAAGTCTCCAAAGGTCGAGCATCCGGTAGATTGCGTAGTAACGTCGTTCATCTAAAAAACACAACCCTTAACCCGTAGTTAGCCGAACTACGGTTTGCTCTGATTCTCATTCCAGATGAGATACGTAGGAATAAGACGCGATGTCTTAGCGAGCACACTCCTCTCTAACCCATAGGTAGCCGAGCTACGAAGACTCTGATTCTCATATTCAGATGAGATACGTATGCAGTGGATGCGACATCCGTGCGAGTCATTTTCTTTTGACCCCTCTTTTAGTAAATAGTACATTAGATAAACCCACACCTTTTAGACAAGAACAACAAGAGTGGATCCCGTAGAGTACTATGGATGCGTAGGGGTGCTAATACCTTCCCTTCGCATAATCGACTCCCGAACCCAAGATTTGGTTGCGAGACCTTGTCTTTTCCTTTCCCTTTTCCAGGTTTACTTCGAGCGTTTCCTTTCCCTTCTTTGGGATAAATAACGCACGGTGGCAACTCTTCTGTCTTTTCTTTCTCGCCGGTTGTTTTTCCGCATCTCCTTTTTCAGGTTGCAACAGCTGGCGACTCTGCTGAGGACCCTGGTTTCCCTGAGCGAGTCCTCCTAGCTTTTGTAGGTTGTTTGTTTATTGGGTGTTTATTCTTTTGTACAGTTATTTATTTTTTAGCATTGACCTGCTTTATTGCATTGTGTACATATCATTGTTGTATTTGTTGGCTCTGCTGTTGGTTTGTTTGTTTGTTGGGATGGGGTGTTCTATGAGAGATAAGCCCATTACCCAGGCTTGAGTGTACACACAAGTTTTAGAGTGGATAGTCATGAGGCTTGCGTGGCGTGTTGCTACGTTAAGTCGTTCATGAAGACCCACACCCAGACGAGGTTTCTTTTGGATATATTCTATCCTACGGGTGTTCCGTAACGGCATGATGTTCCTCTAGAAATCGTCGACTTTGGTGACCATTTCCCGAGAACTCACTCGAGGCCTCTCCTCCGAGACGTGATTATGTTAGCTCTGGTGGGCGCATTCTCGCTACTCAACCGAAGGACCCCAATACTAGGAACTTCCTATTAGGATGTCATGTTGAGGGGAGTCAGTGGAGGTCTTTTATCCCGTAATAATGCCAAACCTTCAGTGGTAAACGTATTATTCGCGACTGAAGGGCTGAAGTTGACGAACTTCTGTTCTTAGAACCTACCAGTGAGGGGCGGGCTAAATTCAGGAAACCTTAACCTCCAACCAACCCGGTTTTCTGGAGCAGAGCTTTGATCTTGTATTATATTCTTCAATGGGTTTCTCTTCAGACAGTGCGACCCAACAGATATTCAAGCAGATACAGCAACCTTGTTTTGCATTCACATCATTGCATCACATCATTTTGCATTCATATCATTTAACACATGTTTATCTATTCCCAGGGGTTTATATCTTCTTCTTGATTCTAGTCGGGGTTTTCTGGTACTTTTAAAAGGGATATTTTATCAAATGTGAGACTGGAATCAAGGGGGTAGGATGCCCTTTGGAATTGATAAACAAGTCATTGCATTTGCATATCCATCAGCATGTCTTGCATAACAGGTACTGCCGCAGTGTTCTCAGTTGTTTGGTGTTCCACTAGCAGGATAGCTAACTCAGGCATTCACCGGTACAGTACCCGCAGAAACCACCAGAGAGTAATGGAAAGCCTACAAGCAGAGCTCGCCGAGATGAAGATTCGCATGAATCAGTTCATGGATGTGGTTCAAGGGGTAGCTCAGGGACAACAAGAGCTCAGGCAGATGATGCAGAGGAATCCCGCCACTACTCAACCAGAGACGTTGACTGATCCTCCAACTGGAGAGGTTAACGGACCCCGTGGACCGGGGCCTACCCAGATCCTACATGTTAACTCCGGTCAGCAACCCGTCCATGATGATCAAGAGGATCAGTTCCCCTTGCTTCAGGAGGACTTTGGTATGAGTCATGGTATATACCCTATGTTTCGAAGACTGGAAGAGAGGTTGAAGGCAGTGGAAGGACAGAGTCCTCTGGGAGTAGACGTTGCTGACTTGGGATTGGTCCTAGGTGTGAGGGTGCCACCGAAATTCAAGGTCCCGATATTCGACAAATACAGTGGCAATTCTTGCCCGAAGACCCATGTGCAAGCCTATTTCCGTAAAATGGTTGCATACTCTGACGATGAAAAGTTGCTTATGTACTTTTTCCAGGATAGCCTAGCTGGGGCATCCCTCGAATGGTATATGAGGCTGGACAGAGCCCACATCCGTTGCTGGAGGGATTTGGTTGAGGCTTTCGTGAAGCAGTATCAGTATAATGCAGACATGGCTCCGGACAGAACTCAACTTCAGAGTCTGTCTCTTAAAGGAAATGAGTGCTTCAGGGAATACGCTCAACGCTGGAGGGAGACAACTTCCTGTGTTCAACCTCCTATGTTGGAGAAGGAAATGGCTAACATGTTCATGAACACTCTGCCCGGACCTTATTTGGAGCGCCTGGTGGGTTGCAATGCCTCCAACTTTGCTGATGTAGTCTCTACCGGAGAGAGGGTGGAGAATTACCTGAAGACATACAAGACCCAGAGTGGAGGGGGATCTTCATCAGGGGTGAAGAAGCCGTTCATTCAGGGACAGAAGAGGAGAGAAGGGGATGCAAGTGCCATATCTTCTTATCAGAACAGGGATAATCGGAGGAATAACTTTCAGAACTATCATCAGTGACCGTATGTTGCGGCTGTGACCATTCCGGCTGTAGCACCGCTACAACAACAACAACCACAACGTCAGCAAACTCAGTACCAACCACAACAACCGGGTAACAGACCCGCTTATCAACAGAGGCAAAGGATGATGGACCGGTGTTTCGACACTCTTCCAATAGCGTACGCTCAGCTACTTTCTAGTCTTCAACAACTACAACTTGTGCAGTTACGCACTCTGGCTCCTCCCGTTGGTAGACTTCCGATGGGTTACGACGCCAACGCTAGGTGTAGCTTCCACTCTGGGGCACCTGGCCACAATATTGAGAACTGCAAAGCTTTTAAGCACGTAGTTCAGGACCTCATAGATTCAAAGGCCATCGACCTTGCACCGGCTCTGAATTTTGTCAACAATCCCATGCCCCAGCATGGTGGTGCAAAGGTTAATATGATGGAAGGGGAAGCCAGATCCGTCAAAGATGTGTTGAAGCTGAAGACTCCGTTGTCGGATATCAAGGGATACTTGTTGAAGGCCGATGTTTTCCCCGGTTGTGGGAAGGGTTGTTTGGATTGTGCTACTCAGAGTGGAGGTTGTTTGAAGCTACAGCAGGATATCCAGGTCTTGCTCGACAAAGGTATCCTCCAGGTTGAAGATTTGTCTATCCAAGAGTTTGCGGAAGGGGTTGAGGAAGAAGTGTTTGAAGATGCCACTGATGAATTCGCAGATGTTGTTCCTACTGATTCTGTGATCCATGATGATGTTGTCGCTGATATTCCAAACATGGCGTTTGATTCTGATGTACTTGCTGAACTTGATTCCGATGTTTCGGATGTGTGTACTTCAACGCCTCAGACTCGTCAAGGGTCGATTACTTTCTCCAGTGCGGGCGTCATCCAATATGGCAGGTCTCTGCGGTCAACGATGAAGATGGGGATAGTGATTGCGACATTGATAACTGGGTGCGTCCGAGGATCCCAGGTGAAGTCAGCAACAATTGGTCTTCTGAGGAGATTATCCAAGTCACTTTTCCGGAGGAGTAATTTTTCTTGTTTATTCATGCATATCCAAGTCTTACGTTCCGCCCAGGGCGTAATGACTCATTGTAGGGCTCATATATGTGGATACTTGCATTTTTTATCATAAATAAAAGACGTCTTTTTGCATTCAAATATTTTGTTCACTGTTTTTCCATTTTTGCAGTTTTCAAAAATCAAAAAAATATTTGGCAATGTTTTGTTTAGTTTTCATTTTTTCACGCTCATAAGCATATACCATCACTCATGCAGATGCACATCACCGGATCCTATTGATAACGATTCTGCTATGGCTCGCTTCGACTTTGAAAATCCAATCTTTCAAGCTGAAGAAAAGGGTGATGAAGACTGTGAACTCCCTGAAGAACTTACCAGGTTATTAAAACAGGAGGAAAGGGTCATTCAACCGCATCAAGAGTCTGTTGAAGTGATTAATCTCGGCACCGAGGACGCCAAGAGAGAAATCAAGATAGGGGTTGCTTTGGAAGATAATGTGAAGAAAGGGCTGATTGAATTGCTGCAAGAATATGTTGACATCTTCGCTTGGTCTTATCTGGACATGCCAGGGCTTGACACAGATATTGTGGTACACCGTTTGCCTCTCAAAGAAGGTTGTCCTCCGGTCAAGCAGAAGCTCAGAAGAACAAGACCAGAGATGGCTGTCAAGATAAAGGAAGAAGTGCAAAAACAGTTGGATGCAGGGTTTCTAGCAGTCACAAATTATCCGCCCTGGGTTGCAAATATCGTTCCAGTACCTAAGAAGGATGGAAAGGTACGGATGTGTGTTGACTACCGGGATCTGAACAGAGCTAGTCCTAAAGATGATTTCCCATTACCTCACATCGACGTTTTGGTGGATAACAAAGCTCAGTTCTCGATATTTTCCTTCATGGATGGCTTTTCTGGCTATAATCAAATTCAGATGGCACCAGAAGACATGGAGAAGACAACATTCATAACCCCATGGGGCACCTTCTGCTACAAGGTGATGCCATTTGGTCTGAAAAATGTCGGAGATACATATCAACGAGCGATGGTGACTCTTTTCCATGATATGATTCATCATGAAATCGAGGTTTATGTGATGATATGATTGCCAAATCTCAGACAGAAGAAGAACATTTGGTGAATTTGCAGAAATTGTTTGAGCGTTTGAGAAAATTCAAGCTGAGGCTTAATCCGAACAAGTGTACTTTTGGGGTGAGATCTGGAAAATTACTGGGTTTTATTGTTAGTGAAAAAGGGATTGAGGTGGATCCAGCCAAAGTGAAAGCGATACAGGAAATGCTTGAGCCAAGAACAGAAAAACAAGTCTGTGGATTCTTAGGGAGGTTGAACTACATTGCAAGGTTCATCTCTCACCTAACAGCCACGTGCGAGCCAATATTCAAATTGCTGAGAAAAGATCAGGCTATCAGGTGGAATGATGATTGCCAAAGGGCTTTCGAGAAGATAAAAGAGTATTTGCAGAATCCTCCTATCCTTATGCCTCCGGTCCCAAGGAGACCGCTGATTATGTATTTGACAGTACTAGACAATTCCATGGGTTGTGTTCTCGATCAACACGACGAGACAGGTAGGAAAGAGCATGCCATCTACTACCTGAGTAAGAAATTCACAGATTGCGAGTCGAGATACTCGATGCTTGAAAAGACATGTTGTGCACTTGCATGGGCTGCTAAGCGTTTGAGATAATACATGCTGTCTCACACAACCTTACTGATCTCCAAGATGGATCCAGTCAAATACATATTCGAGAAGCCAACTCTCACCGGAAGGGTTGCTCGTTGGCAAATGGTACTGACAGAGTACGATATCCAGTATACATCCCAAAAATCCATCAAGGGGAGTATTCTGTCAGACTATCTTGCTCAACAGCCGATTGATGATTATGAGCCGATGAAGTTTGATTTTCCAGATGAAGATATCATGTTCCTCAAGATGAAAGACTGCGAAGAGCCAGTTGTTGAGGAGGGACCTGATCCAGATGAAAAGTGGACTTTGTTGTTTGATGGGGCTGTCAATACCAGAGGAAGTGGAATTGGCGCTGTCATTACTACTCCGAAAGGTGCCCACGTGCCTTTCACCGCTCGTCTGACTTTTGAGTGCACAAATAATGAAGCTGAGTATGAAGCCTGTATCTTGGGTATTGAGCAAGCCATTGATTTGAGAATCAAGACTCTGGATATCTTCGGAGATTCAGCTCTAGTGATCAATTAAGTGAATGGTGATTGGAACACCCTTCAGCCCAATCTAGTCCCTTACAGAGATTACACGAGAAGACTATTGACTTTCTTCACAACTGTAAAGCTGTATCACATACCTCGTGATGAGAACCAGATGGCAGATGCTCTTGCCACTATATCCTCCATGATCAACGTGATTCGGTGGAACCACGCTCCCAGGATCGATGTGATGCGCCTCGACAGGGCCGCGTATGTGTTTGCTGCTGAACTGGTAGTTGACGACAAGCCCTGGTATCACGACATCAAGCGCTTTCTGAAGAATCAAGAGTACCCTGCAGGGGCATCCAACAATGATAGAAAGACTTTGAGAAGATTGGCAGGCAGTTTCTTCTTGAACAAAGACGATGTGTTGTATAAGAGGAACTTCGACATGGTTTTGCTCAGATGCGTGGATAGACATGAAGCAGACATGTTAATGCAGGAAGTTCATGAAGGCTCCTTCGGTACTCATGCCGGCGGACATGCAATGGCTAAGAAATTGTTGAGAGCGGGATATTACTGGATGACCATGGAATCTGATTGTTTCAAATATGCTCGGAAGTGTCATAAATGCCAGATCTATGTTGATAAGGTACATGTGCTGCCAAATCCTTTGAATGTGATGTCTTCGCCGTGGCCTTTTGCTATGTGGGGCATTGATATGATTGGAAAGATTGAGCCGACCGCCTCCAATGGGCATTGCTTCATCCTTGTTGCCATCGACTATTTCACCAAGTGGGTCGAAGCAGCATCGTTCGCGAATGTCACCAGACATGTGGTTGCCCGTTTCATCAAGAAAGAAATCATTTGTCGCTATGGGATTCCCGAAAGAATCATTACTGATAATGGTTCTAATCTCAACAACAAAATGATGAAGGAGTTGTGCCAGAACTTCAACATTCAGCATCACAATTCTTCCCCTTACCGCCCTAAGATGAACGGTGATGTTGAGGCGGCAAATAAGAACATAAAGAAGATTGTGCAGAAGATGGTCGTTACGTACAGAGATTGGCATGAGATGCTACCCTTCGCCTTGCATGGGTACCGTACTTCAGTACGTACATCGACCGGGGCAACCCCCTACTCCCTTGTGTATGGTATGGAAGCAGTCCTACCTGTTGAAGTGGAGATTCCTTCTCTAAGAGTCCTGTTGGATGTCAACTTAGACGAAGCTGAATGGATTCGGACAAGGTTCAATGAGTTGAGTCTTATCGAAGAGAAGCGAATGGCAGCCATTTGTCATGGGCAGTTGTATCAGAGTCAGATGAAGAGAGCCTTTGATCAGAAAGTGCGTCCTCGATGCTTCCAGGTCGGAGATTTGGTGTTGAAAAGGATCCTTCCTCCTCAGACAGATCACATGGGCAAGTGGACTCCTAACTATGATGGATCGTATATTGTCACCAAGGTTTTTGATGGTGGGGCCTTAATGCTTGCAACTATGGATGGTGAAAACTTCACTTCCCCTGTGAACTCAGACGCAGTTAAAAAATACTTCGCATAAAATAGACCCGCTGGACAGTAAAAAGAATAGTCCAGACAAAAATGGGCATCCCGACGAACCAAGAAAACGAAAAGGTTCGGGCAAAAATTAGGGATTAAAAATGAAAAGATCGTACACCCGGTAAGTTGAAAACCTGAAAAGGCAACTTAGGCAAAAATGGATATCCTGGTGGATTGAAAACCCGAAAAGGGCGATCCAGGCAAAAGTTAGGGATTAAACGAATGACTGCGTTCCGAGTAGTTCTGAATCTCATCTCGTGTCAATGACTGGAAACTTTTGAAGGATAGGAAACAGTCCAATCACTCTTTTCAGAAAGCTGATCATCTGGAGGATCTTGAAGACGAGCAAGTCATAGCAGAATTGGAACCCAATAGAAATCCATTTCACATTGCCATTAGATTAATTTCTGTTTTTATCTTTTGTGCGATTAACTCTTTCCAGGGATTGCTTCCTGATGTAAATGCCTATTCAGAGGCCATTCCATCAATAAAATCATGTTATTTAGTATATCTCTGTTTTCATTTTCATTTTACTATTTTGTTTGCAAAAATGACGTCCAAATTTTTGATAAACATTGCATCATGAAACATAAGAGCTTTACAGGTACATGCTTAGTAAACATTTAAAATTGCTGTAAATGTTAAGTGCTTTAGATCGTCTATTCAGAACAGGTACCCTCGGGGCATTTCCTTAAGGTTCCCAACCGATGATCGCATATGTTTTTCTTCAACAGTTGGTATTTGGTATCTTATCCCTGCAGAGCTGATCAGAGCATTGGATTCTTCAATCCCCAGCAGACTCTCACTGGTGTACCTCCCCCAAGCGGTTGTTTTAGAATATACACTCCCTAGTAGAGTTGACAGTGCCAGACTATATATCCCCAGCGGAGTTGACAGTGCCAGACTGTATCTTCCCAGCAGAAGCGGCTGCTCCTTAGAGTTCGATGCCAGATCGATAATCCCAACGCCAGATCCGTGGTCCCTTTCCTTAAAGAAGAATCTCGGTACCGTATCGGTGTTTTCTTCCCCTGCTGAGTCGTCTCTCTCGCAGATTATGGTTGCCAGAACCACTATCGCTTTCCCCAACAGCAGGTTTTCAGTGTCGTTCTCTCCCCAGTCAGAGTCTCGGTATTTCGTCATTGCTAGAACACCGTGTGGCGGGTCATTTCCCCACAGAGTTCTTTGCGCTGTGCATCTCCAACAGCCTTGCCAGGGTCCAGAAGATGGTGATCATTTCCCCAGCAGATTCCCTTGCCTCGGCTTGGCATTCTACCCAGCATTTCGCATCCCTGCATGTAGAATCATATTGCATTGCATCCTCCCAAATCGCGTAGCATTTCCATTTTCATGGAGCATTACGCCATTGAAAAATTCAAACATACGCATGTAAGCATAAAACATTCTCGGTATCCCAAGTGATAAGCCAGAAGTTGTTTCCGGTACTCAGACTGAAGATTGTTCATGACTTACCTTTATTATCTCCAGCAAGTGTCATTGGCCCATGCGCCGCCTCTATTATCTTTCCCTATTTCTGCCGATGCTGACAGGCATGAAGTTTCCGGTATTCAGATCGAAGTGGCATTCAGGCCAGTTTCCGGTATTCAGACCGAAGTGGCATTCAGGCCAATTTTCCGATGTTCAGATCGAAGAAGTTTGCGACATTCAGGTCGATGCAACTTGTGGCATTCAGGCCAGTTTCCGGTATTCAGACCGAAGTGGCGTTCAGGCCAGTTTTCCGATGTTCAGAT
This sequence comes from Lathyrus oleraceus, assembly GCF_024323335.1. Lineage (NCBI taxonomy): Eukaryota > Viridiplantae > Streptophyta > Magnoliopsida > Fabales > Fabaceae > Lathyrus > Lathyrus oleraceus. The sequence goes on from NC_066580.1 coordinate 259,071,485, forward strand.
CGAAGAAGTTTCCGACATTCAGGTTGATGCAACTTGCGGCGTTCAGGCCAGTTTTCCGATGTTCAGATCGAAGAAGTTTCCGACGTTCAGGTCGATGCAACTTGTGGCATTCAGGCCAATTTTCCGATATTCAGATCGAAGTGGCATTCAGGCCAATTTTCCGATATTCAGATCGAAGTGGCATTCAGGCCAGTTTTCCGATGTTAAGATCGAAGAAGTTTCCGACATTCAGGTCGACGCAACTTGTGGCATTCAGGCCAGCCTCTCGGTGTTCAGACCGATATTAATAATCTCATATCTTTCGTTGTTCAGATCGAAGTCATTTCCAGTATTCAGACTGATGAGCGGCATTCAGACCATGGTTATTTCTGTGTTACCATTTATTTTGGTATCCAGGTTAACATTCTTTTTCGGTATTCAGACTGACTCTCACCGTACCAGACGGATTCTTCTTTCAAGACCACCTCTTTGCCGATTCTGACAGGCATTGTTACTTCACTTCACTTCAGTGCAAATTTTCGGGCTTTTATTGTATTCAATCCCTTGATACCTCGAAAGTGCGAAAGCCGCTGCTATCTTCTTTTCGGGTCTCCAGTTGATTGAATAGGGGCAACTGTAATACCTCAAAATTTGCCCCCCTCATTCATTCATTCATTTTTAGGTCATTTAACATTTCATATTGCATTTCATCATGTCAATCGGAATTAGATCCAAGAAGCTAGAATATCATCCAAGACACTTTGTGGGTCCTATCTGGGTGATCAGTCAACACAAGGGAATGGCTTGAGATACTTCCAACATGTTCAAATGGGGTCTATTCATCAGTCAAAACGTTAATCTTGAAGGAGCAAAAGTTTGTTCATGAGCTGTCATGCTCGCTAGGCGAGCAGAATGGGTCGCCAAGCGAGTCCCAAGAAAAGCCACCAGAATCACCTATCCTCAGAGGAATTTCTTGAACTGTCATGCTCGCTAGGCGAAGCCCACACGTTTTGAAAAAAAAATGAAAAAATAAAGAAAAACGAAAAAAAAAATAATAATAAAATATAACAGAAAAATCTTGGACTTGGACCTCTCTCATTTTGAGCCCCCAAAGTCACAAAAATCAGGTTATAAATTCTAGACTTCCATCTCCCAAAAAACCCTGGGAAAAAGATAGTGAGAGAAGAGCTAACAGAGTTCAGAGCAACCTCCAGAGACTGAAGGGAACTCATCTACAAATAGCCAATCCCATCTCATATAAACCCTCAGATTGCTTTGCAAACTCAACCGGGCATTCAATTTCATTCGATCTCTCCAATCAGGGCTCACATGACTCCTGAAAGGATAGCTTGCTTGGCATTCCATTTTATTTGTGGGATACCATTTGGAGCTTTATTCCGATTACCTATATTGACTTGCTTTCTTTGATGGTGCCAGCTCGAGAGATCTCTGGGTTTCTTATTTCTTTAGCTGTTATTACTTCAGATCTTTATCCGTGTGGTAGACCTCTTGATCCCTTTATCTTTCACGCATTTTACCACTTTCTTAGCTGGAAGACCTCGATAGAAGGCAATGTTTTCTTTTGTTTATTTACTTTTGTGCCCAAAGACCTCCAAAAGGAGGCACCAGTGCTAAAGACCTCCACGAAGAGGCAATTGACGGATAAAAGGGATTAGTAATCAATCCCCCGTTATTCAGTGTGTCGTTCTTTATGCTCGCACTACGTGCTGATGCTTCAGAACAAAAGCCCAAGATCTTTTGTCCGGTCAGTCAGTGGAGAGGGTTCCACCTTTCTGAATCCCCACTTTTTTGTCATGAGCTCACCCTGTCCAGGGTTAAGAGCTATGAGGTCTTATCCTCATTACCCTTTTGATCTGCTCACCCTGACGTTCAATGTCAGTGGTTAAGAGCCCATTTGATTACCTATTCCATGGCTTGTTTGTCGAGGTTGATATGACCCCTCTTGACTAAAGCCCTACCCATGTAGGTTTGAGCCCCCTTGGTGGCATTTTACTTTATGCATGTTTGTTTTGTATGGTGTGATCGTCTCCCTATAGGATTGCTAGGCTTCGTATAGTCTCTCATTTGCATGTCGATTAAGGCAGCACTGTTCCTTCGTCTAGGACTTCTTTTTTGCATGAGCATTCCTAAAACACAAACAAACTCATTGATATTTCTTCTCCTATGAACACGTTAACTCCTTCTACTACAAGCGAGTAAGTCTCCAAAGGTCGAGCATCCGGTAGATTGCATAGTAACGTCGTTCATCTAAAAAACACAACCCTTAACCCGTAGTTAGCCGAACTACGGTTTGCTCTGATTCTCATTCCAGATGAGATACGTAGGCATAAGACGTGATGTCTTAGTGAGCACACTCCTCTCTAACCCATAGGTAGCCGAGCTACTAAGACTTTGATTCTCATATTCAGATGAGATACGTATGTAGTGGATGCGACATCCGTGCGAGTCATTTTCTTTTGACCCCTCTTTTAGTAAATAGTACATTAGATAAACCCACACCCTTTAGACAAGAACAACAAGAGTGGATCCCGTAGAGTACTACGGATGCGTAGGGGTGCTAATACCTTCCCTTCGCATAATCGACTCCCGAACCCAAGATTTGGTTGCGAGACCTTGTCTTTTCCTTTCCCTTTTCCAAGTTTACTTTGAGCATTTCCTTTCCCTCCTTTGGGATAAATAACGCACGGTGGCGACTCTTCTATCTTTTCTTTCTCGCCGGTTGTTTTTTTTCATCTCCTTTTTCAGGTTGTGACAGTCTTCAATTCCTTGCGCAGCTCAAGAAACTGATCCTTCATCTCATCCATATTTTCATAAACATCAGGACCTTCAGAAGGCTCGGAATGGTAAATGGTTTGCTCGACACAAGGCAGAGTATGCACAATAGGAGGAGGTAAAGACAGTACCGGGCTAGATGCCAACACAGAAGAAAATGTTGGCACGTACCCTTCAGGCACAAAGTTTGGTGGCATCCCTCATGAGAACCCAACAGGCATGGTAGGAATAGACTGGCTAGCAACCACAGGCACAGATGATAAAGAAATCTTTGAAATAACAGTCCTCTGAGGAGGAGGAGTTGTAGGAGGTGGAGATGGTTGATTCTGAGCAGCAATCACAGACTCTATCAAGGCTGTGAGTCTGGAAAAATCATCCTTTAATTATTTGTTATCCTGATCAAGATGCTCCATTCTTCTCAGACGATTAGCTCAGGTGTTATAGTGATGAGTCAGCTTGGCTGATACACAAAAGAAGAACTGATAAGACATCTGGTGGAAGAAACCTATTATGCAAATGATGCATGAAATGCAATGTTTTTATTGTTTTTAATTTCAAGGAACATATGAAGTCTCATTTGCAAATGTTTTTAATTAGTAATAACAATTAACAATAACAATTCAATTGACCAAAAAATCTCTTTTTATTCATAAAATTGGAAGGATTACACTGAGTACATTTTTAGAAACCAAAATATAAATACAAGAGAAAAAGGAAACTATCATCATAAGGATCCATAGCAACAACATCAGATGATCTGGCCAAGGGAGCGTACTTCCTTTGGATGCGTTGAATCTCGAGTCAAAGGACATCTTCATCTGAGCTTTCTCAAGGACAAGTTGATCAACAATCTTCTTCCAAGCACCGGAAGGCTGAGGCATACTAGAGGAAAATAAATCCTCTAGCCCTTTCTGTCTTTTCACTGCAGACTCCTCAAGAATATCAATAAGTGTATCCTTGTCTTTTGACTCAAGTTGCAACTCCTCATGTTTTCGGTTCAAAGCATGGAACCGCTCCTCCTAAAGGTCTCTCTCTTGATTCATCTTGGCATGTGCGTCTTCCAACTCCTCTACGTCTTGGTTAGGGAGAGTTGATGCCTCATCCACAACCACAGACATAGGTCTCTCACAAGCGTACGACATCTTAAGCTCCAAAGCTCTCTTCTTCACCCAAATAGTGTATGCTTCTAAAGCTACACAGTTGCATGGACCAAGCTCGGATCTTCCTTTCCTATGCACATTGTGCCAAGCATGTACCATTATATTCTTCCTATGTTGGGGATCTTTACCCTCCTGATAGAATAGACCCTCTAACTGAATGTCATTAGGCTTATCTCTTAAGAGGAACCCAAGTTGATGACGAGTCGAGGAAGGTTTGTAGTTGATTCCTCTTTGCGTACCAATGAGAGGCAAGTTAGAGAACTCACTACAACTGTCAATAATATCCAAGCTACCCAATACAGAATCATACCAAATAATATCATCATTAGTGAGAGACATAAGTCTCTAAGACCACTGTAGACATTGTCGGTTCTCTAAGAAAGCAGGCGTTTGAGGCAAGTGCAAAATAAACCACTTGTATAGAAGAGGAACACAACACACAATAGTCCCACCACCTTTAGAATTCCTCAAATGCAAAGAGAAATACATGTCACCCAACATAGTCTAAACATGATTCCCAATCTAGAAGATTCTAATGGCTTTAACATCAATAAAATCGTCAATGTTAGGGAACAAAGCTAAACCATAGATGAGCAATACAAAGATGGCTTCAAAGGCGCCCATGCTACCGGCTTGATAAAAATAGTAGCCCTACCAATGAGAGTATCAGAAGACAACCTAAGAATCCCTCATTTCTTCACCAAATGAGCATCAATCTCTAATTTCTTCAGATGAAGAGCTTCGACTATGACATGAGATTTAGGAATCTCCTCTAATCTATTGAAAGGTACCTTGTTAGATAAGGGCATACCCAAGATATGAGCATACTCCTCTAACATGGGCACAAGCTGATAGTCAGGAAAAGTGAAGCATCGATAGAGAGGGTCATATAACTGAACCAAAACACTCAAAAATCATTCAACCACATCAGTAGATAATATGAACAAGAGCATCCCATGACGTTGCTTGAAGTCCAAGGGATCTAATACAAAGGATGACAACTTCCTTAGCTCTTTCAAATCAGGACATCTGAAACTGTACTTTTTAGTGTTCCTTCATCCATAATCCATGGTCTAAAAATATTTGCAAACAAGACCTTAGTTCCCTTGAAATTTATTTTCTGTGATGAATGTTATGATGTGTATGTATACATGAATACAACAATCACATACAAGGGATCACACACAAGGCAAACACAAACAAAGGTCAAGGTATGGATCAAGTCATCATCATGATCAATCATCCATTTTGGTGGATTAAGATTTTCACCTTATCAACACCCAAGTTCCATTGATATTGATGAGACTGGTCGGATCAACCAAGAATCAAAGGGTTTGTTGTGAGTCACGAGAATGGAGTCAGATTAAGAACCATCCCAAAGGAGTGTACTAAGGATAAAAACTTGTAGATCATGTTTTAAAAAGTTCCCAGAGTCGTGATCCCATCTATCGGATACTATAGGTTAGGATGACTGACTCATCAACCCATAGTATTCTTAAGAGAAACTCGTCTGAGTGTAGCATCGCGTAACAACTGTTATCAAGTCTACATTTGAATAGTCTCCGCACTACGTCCTAAATAAGACAAGTTGGATTAAATGTTCTATGGTCATTAACTTCTCGGACCCCCAAATTAGAGAAAGTAATTCATACCCACGACTTACTTGTGTGACATTATTAACTCCAAAGAGGTCTCCACTGAGTGGGGGATCTCATGTCACCTCTTTCAGTACTACTCCTTCCTAGATAACATGACTATAACACCCTCATATCTTAGATTGCACTCAAGTTCGGGTTAAAACTTATCTCACCACACAGATATCACCAAGCACAATAGACAGATTATATCACATAAACAATATATACAAACAAACAAACATCAAATATCAATATATATATAATACACGCAAAACGTAGGCTAAACCCACTGAGTACTACTCCCCAGCAGAGTCCCACTTAATTTCTGTAGTGGAAAATTCTTGACCATCAAGCTATGGATAAACTTGACGTCAATAAAACAAGAGTCACCACCGTTTTTTTATTGTTTCCAAAAGGAAAGGGAAAAGAATGAACAAAACCCAAAGATAAGAAGTTTTCAAATCAAAACTAATAAAATGTCAGAGATTATAGGTAAGGGGGTTGGTTACACATAGGGAAGGTGTTAGCACCCAAAGTGTCCTAGGTACTCCTAAGGAGCCCTTTTTGTGTGCAAGTGTTTTGGTCAAAATGATGTTTGGGTAAAAATATAGAGTGAGGGGATGAGAAAATAATTCATTAATTATATTTTTTTGTTTGACAAGACTTTCGGTGTTATGCCTATGTACCAACATAAAAATGAGGGATCAAAACCCCGTAGTTCGTGGTAAAAATTTCAAAGAAAGTTGGTGAATTGGTTTCAACAAAAGTTCTAACAGAGAGGGCACAAAAGAGCCCAAAGATTTGAATGGAGTTATTAGTTTCTTTTTGTATTTTGAAATTAAAGTCAATATGATTAAGTTTATTTATAAGTTTGATTTAAGAAAATGTTTTGAAAATTCAATGGCATAAGGCCAAAGTTTCTAATCATTAAAACATGTCTAAGTTAAAATTGAAATTCAAGAAGTGGGAGGAGATGAAGGCACTATCCTAGAAAAAATTAAAAGTTAAGAGTTGAAAAGATCTGACCAATGGGATGCAATCCAACAGACAAGAATGTCATATAGTAACTCATTTTCCTTTGGACTTTAGATGGCAACAAGTATAAGTAATATCCAAGCAAACCATATGAAGACCAAGGCATCAAATAAAGATAGCCATAATATCCAAGCAAGCATTCCAATAGTTAGCAGTCTTCAATGTCTTCCAATGTATAAGATGAAATATTCATTGATCAACTCAGAACAATCATCAAACATAAATAGTAATAACAACATACAATCAAACACAGAGACAAGGTAACATGTGAACCCAAGGGTTGTCAAGGCTTGCATCAGATGAAAGGCACTGTCATGGATAACTCAGTCTCATATAGTGGCATTGTCCAAGTCCTTAAAGCATAGGGAAGTTTCCTATCCTAAGTCCAAAAGCTCAGATAAAGTCCCATAGTCCACTGTAAGACCCCAATTTTGACCCTAAGATCCCTCATGCAATTTCATCATATGCATTAGCATTGGGATCATACATTGGCATCCTCCATACCCCTCTATCATTGGGTTTATTTTGGGAGAGATCACCAAGCACCATTTGATTGTATCATACTTGTATATTATCATTTTACTAACCAAAATACCAAAAATATGTCTTTGCATTTGCCTAACTCTTTTGTAGGTAGGGCATGGTCACATTGATTTATCAAATTCATATCTAGGGTTTGAGGCCCTCATGACAAAGAGCATAACTATGAATTTGATCTAAGAATGGTTATAAGCATCATATATGAGTCCCATTGATCTCTAAATGATATATTGATCAACTATTCTTCAAGAGTTTGGAGGTGATTTGCCTTGGAAACCCTAGTTTGACTGGGTATCTTGAGAAACTTCTCCAATAAGCCATCTCACCAATTGATCAAATTTCTCAAGGGACACTTCAAAATGCATCATCTTATGCATATATGAGCTACCATGAGCCAAGAAAGTCAAGAGAATTGAAGGTTAGCAAGTTGGTTAATGGTGGTTGGCCAGATGAATTCATCTAATCAAAATTAGGTCTCCCTAGACCCTATCTCCTACAATTTTCACCATATGAAAATGATTCCAAGATAAAAGTTACTATAAATGACATTCCAAACAACTTTAATGTTGATACCTAGAGCTATTTTTGCTTGGAAAATCATTTTCTATGTTGAAACATTATACATCATTTTGTCTAAACCCTAATTTGAAAGTCAACTTCCCAAGGCCATAACTTTCTCAATTTTAATGAGATGAAAGCTTTCCAAGTTTCATAATCAAATTCAAGATGTCTAATTCAACTTTGATGTTTGTAGTGAGAGCTAATTCAACTTTTATGAATATGTGATATGAGGATACATTGTAGGTCATTTTTGACCTATACCATTGAACAAGTGATTTTCCTCAACTTCAAAAATGCATAACTCTATCAGTCTAAATCCAAATGACATGAAATTGGTGACCATTTTGAAGGTCTTTGAAAGAGATACAACTTTTATGAAGACACTTTTCTCATTTGAAGCTCACATAAAAAGTTAAGTAAGATGGAATATTGAGATATATGGCTTGACACTTAGAAAATGTTTCAACATGTTGAAATTTCCAAACTTCCACCTTCAAATTCACCATGATCCAAGCTTCAAATGGAAAAGTGTTCAACGTCAAACTTATTCCCCTTGATCCAAGCTTTCCAAAGTACCCAAGTTCATGCATTTTGGATGAAGTTTTCTAGGGTTGTGCATGGCTTTAACAGAGTTGCACCATTGGAGGAAATCAAATGTCCAAAACTCCATTTCATATTGCCTTTCCAATCAAGCATCATTTGAACTTCAGCACAGTTGCAATTGGATCAAAATGGATTGCTTCATGGGTATGTACATGCTCATGCAAGCTTGTGCATCACATTGGCAAATTTAGCAAATTTTTAAGTGTGCAATTATCAATCTCAAATGCTATAAATACATGGCCTCTAAGCTCATTTGAAGCACACCTTGCGCACCAACTTTGCCCCCCAATTGAAACCCTCTCATTCTAAAGGAAAACCTGATAATTTTCAATCTGAAAATTGAGTTTGAATCTCAACTGTTTGGAGATTCAAGAACTCTAGGATCCAAAGCCTTGCACCATTGCTAACCACTCCCTGCAAGCCTCTCAAGTGTGATCAGATCGTGTTTGAAGCAAGCAACCTCAAATTCTACACAGCATTGAAGGTAATTTTCAGAAAAACTTCATCTCTTCGATTCTCACTCAATTCTCATCAATTCTCTTGGATCTCTGGTTGTCTGAAGTCCTACCAATGTAGGCAAGAAGATTGAGTTGCTTAGAGGTCAAATTGAAGCAACTCAGTTGACACACCTCAAAATTCAACTCCTCATATCTTTCTATATATGTGGAGTTAGTTAAAATTGATGTCAGAGTCGTGCTCTACGCCATTTTTTCTTTCAGATCATGTCCTCCTTTTTTATTTTGGTGATGGTTGAGGGTGGACCAGTCCGGTGAGGTCCACCGGAGAAGAAGACCGGAGTTACAGCTCCGGCGGTGCGTTGGCACATCTCCCAGCCACATGATGCATTCAATTTGTTTTAATCTTAGGCATTGGATTTAATTACCACGTGTGTGGCGCGTTGACTAGGTTCCATCCTGGAACGCGCGTTTGTGTCCACTTGATCTGGCACCTCAATTAATGAGGGAGATCAAGTGGTCCACGTTTTTTGATTTTTTGATTTTAATTTTTATTCGTTTGATTTTCATTAATTCATATTAATTTTAATATTGATCCAAAAAGTATGAGAGTTTCACCAAAAAAATTCAAATAATTTCCTCTTTCATATTTTGAATTAAAATTATTTTTTGGATCATTATTAATATTTTTCATGATTTAATTGATTTTGTGAATATTTTTAATTGTTTAAAAATACTTTTAAGTCTTTAAAAATTCTATAAAAAAATCTCCAAGGTCCTTTGACCTTGTTTAACCTATGATAAATCTCATGACCATTTCTTTGGTGTTTTGATGAGGTTTTAGGAAGTTGACAAACCATATTTAATTTAAATGCCTTATTTTAGTTTTTTTTTTCATTTGAATAAATGCCAAATAATTGTGTTGACCTATTGTGATGATTTGTGTAAGTTTGACTCTTGTTGTTGGGCCTTGGTCAAGGTTGATTTGACTCTGTTAACTTAATATCATTGAATTTAGGGGATTGATGGAATGTACATTCTATCTCCCAAAATGAATGAATGATATTAATTTGGTAAAAGTCCTCATTCGACCAATTTGAGTTTTGATCCATTCCCTTCCCTCTTCATCTCATTCCCCTTCTTTATGCATTCATCTCATTTGGCCTATGATATCTCTAAGGTTAGTTGATTGCAAAATCAACATAAGTATGGATGATATTAGGCCACCTCTTTTATATATTCTTTTTGTGTGTGGTATGTTTCATGAGCATAGTCCATTATACTATGTCTCTAACATGCATTGACACCAAAATTCTATTGCCAGACCTCAAATAGTTGTGACTTCTACATAAGTCCAATTACGATTGCTTAACATAGCGCTCAATTTTTAACACAAAAGGCATAGCATTCTAGTTAGTGAGATTGTAAGTATCTCCTCTTTCATGGTATTGTGTGGAAACTTGACCTTTTTTACTTCCTTTGGAAGATATCTTGGCTCAAGTATCCATGCTTGTGATAAGTGGGTTGAGTGTTCTCCAAAGAATGACTTAAAATGAAAAGCAAAAGTAAAACAATAATAACTTCTAACTCATTAACAACTAACTTTTAATTTCAAGTCCTTTATTTTAATGCACTTTAATTTTTAAGTTCTATTCATTTGTCATTATTCATACCATTATAATTGTTTATGTTAATGTCATTTTCCCTTTGTCCATTTGGACCATATTGTGTGATATATCTTGTTTGTGTATATTTTGTTTGTTTGTGTGGTCTTGGACCATTAGTGTACATAATAAGAACAAAAATCCTAAAAAACTGTTGTGTGGACTGTTGACTTTATCTTGGACAAATTGGACTTAGAATTTAGGCAACCTCCATATGCTAAAGGACTTGGCCAATGCCAACTTTTGTGAAACCAAGTGATTGCAATTTGAAACTTCATCTGATACATCATTCAAGATCCCTTTGAGTTCATCTGCAACATGATCATTGTGAAACTGTTATTTTGAACCTGTGACTTATGGAATTCATCTGCTACATGGGCTAATTTTGAAGAAAATCATGGAGTGGCTAAGCTTGGATGTGGCTATCTTTATTTGATGCCTTGCTCTTCAAGTTAATATTGTATGCATTGTTTGTGGCTTGATTCTAATATCCAAGGGAATTTGGGGTTTCTATATGGCATTCTTGCCTATTGGATTACTACCCATCGGTCAGATCTTTTCAACTCTTAACTTCTAATTTTATGCATAGGATTAGTCTCTTCATCTCCTCCCCATCTCTTTAATTTCAAAATCTCTCCCTCCTTTTGAAAAAACTTCTTTGTTTGAACTTGTTATTTTCTAAATTTGGACCACTTTGCAAAAGATAGAAACTTTGGCCTTATGCCATTTCATTTTAAAATTTCTTTTCTTAATCAAACTTGTAAATAGACTTAACTATACTTGACCTAAACTATCAAAAGACAAAAAGAACTAACTCATTCAAACCATTTTCTAGGCCCTTGTGCCTTTCAAACTTAATTTTTGTTAAAAGCAATGCATCCACTTTTAAATTTATGCCACGAACTATAAGATTTTGATCCCTCATTTTTATGTTGGTACGTAGGCACAAGTCTGAAGCTCTTGTCAAACACAAAAATATAATTAATGAATTCTTTTCTCATCCCCTTACTCTATTTGTTTGTAAACATCATTTTTGTACAAAATACATATGAACACAAAAAAGGCTCCCTAGGAGTACCTATGACACTTTAGGTGCTAACACCTTCCCTCTGTGTAACCAACCCCCTTACCTGTAATATCTGACATTTTATTAGTTTTGATTTGAAAATTTCTTACTTTTGGGTTTTGTTTGTACTTTTCCCTTTTCGCTTGGAAACAATAAAATCACGGTGGTGACTCTTGTTATTTGATGTCTAGCTTATCCATAGCTTGATGATCATGAATTTACCGCTACAAAAATTAAGTGGCGACTCTGCTGGGGAGTAGTCTCTAGTGGGTTTAGCCTACTTTTTTGTGTGTATATAATTGTATATATGTGATGTATGTATATTTGTGTGATATAATCTGCTTGTTGTGCTTGGTGATCTCTGAGTGATGAGATAAGTTCTAACCCGAACTTGAGTGAAATTAAGATAGGAGGATGGTATAGTCCTGTTCGACTTTTGTGGAGTAGGCCTTAACAAGTTGGCTTAGGATCCATCTGCTCTATGGAGACCCTTTTGGATTTGGAGATGTCACACAAGTATTTATGGTTAGGCATTACTATCTCTAATTTGGGTCCGAGAAGCTGAGGACCGTAGAACATTTACCCCCTTTTGGCCTATTTAGGATGTAGTGCGGAGACTGTTCAAGTGTAGACTTGATAACAGTTGTTACGCAATACTACACTCAGACGAGTTTCTCTTGAGAATATTATAGGTCGATGAGTCAGTCATCTTAACCTGTAATATTCGATAGATGGAATTAAGACTCTGGGAACTTTTTAGAACATGATCTATAGATTTTATCCTTAGTTCACTCCTTTGGGATGGTTCTTACCCAGACTCCATGCTCGTGACTTACAACAAACCCTAGATTCCTGGTTGATCCAATAAGTCTTGTCAATATCAATGGAACTTGGGTCTTGATAAGGTGAAAACCATAATCCACCAAAATGGATGATGATCTTGACAATGACTTGATTCATCCCTTGACCTTTGTTTGTTTGATTTGTGTGTGATCCCTTATTTTTGATTGTTGCATTCATGCATTCATGCGCATCGTAACATTCATCACACGAAAATTTCAAGGAACTGAGGTATTCTTTGCAAATATTTTCAGACCATGGATTATAGACGAAGGAACACTAAGAAGTACAGTTTCAGATGTCCCTACCTGAAAGAGTTAAGGAAGCTAGCATCTTTTGTATTAGATCCCTTGGACTTCAAACAACTCCATGGGAATCGTTTGTCTATCTTGTCTGCTGATGTGGTTGAAGGACTTTTGAGTGTACTAGTGCAGTTCTATGATCCTCTCTATTGTTGCTTCACTTTTCCTAATTATCAGCTTTTGCCTACATTGGAGGAGAATTCTCATATCTTGGGGATACTTGTTTCTAGTAGAGTACCTTTTAGTGGATTGGAAGAGATTCCTAGATCTCATCTTATTGCTGAAGCTCTTCACTTGAAGAAGTCTCAGATAGAGGCTCATTGGGTGAAGAAAGAAGGATTGTTTGGGTTTCCATCTGATTTCCTCATCAAGGAAGCTACTACTTTTGCTCAAGCCGGTAGTGTGGATGCTTTTGAAGCTATCTTAGTGTTTCTCATCTATGGATTATCTTTGTTCCCTAACATTGATGGTTTTGTTGATGTTAACACCATTAGGCTTTTCTTGATAGGGAATCATGTGCCTACTTTGTTGGGTGATATGTATTTCTCTTTGCATCTAAGGAATTCTAAGGGTGGTGGAACCATTGTCTGTTGCATTCCTCTTCTGTACAAGTGGTTTATTTTGCACTTGCCTCGGACACCTGCTTTTGTGGAGAACAAACAATATCTACGGTGGTCTCAGAGACTTATGTCTCTCACTAATGATGATATAGTTTGGTATGGTCCTTTTTTGGGAAGTTTGGACATTATTGATAGTTGTGGTGAATTCTCTAATGTGCCTCTCATTCGTACACAAGGAGTAATTAACTACAACCCTGCTTTCGCTCCTCGTCAACTTGGGTTCCCCTTGAGAGACAAACCTAATAACACTTTGTTAGAAGGTCTTTTCTATCAAGAGGGTAAAGATCCCCAACATTTGAAGCAGAAGATTGTGCATGCTTAGCATAATGTCCATAGGAAGGGAAGATCCGAGCTTGGTCCACGTAATTGTGTAGCTTTGGAAGCTTACACTCTTTGGGTGAAGAAGAGAGATTTAGAGTTGAAGATGTCTTATCCTTGTGAAAGACCTATGTCTATGGTTATGCTTGAGCCGTTAACTCTTCCTAACCAAGATGTAGAGGCGTTGGAAGACGCACTCGCCAAGATGAAGCAAGAGCAGGGTGTGTGGGAAGAGCGTTTCCACGCTTTGAGCAAAAAGCATGAAGAGTTGCAGTTGGAGTCTAAAGACAAAGATGCACTTATTGAGCTACTTGAAGACCGAGTGACAAAGAGACAGAGAGAGCCGGAGGTTTCATCTTCCTCTAGCATGCCTCGGCCTTCCGTTGCTTGGAAAAAGATTGTTGATCAGCTTGTCCTTGAGAAGACTCAGATGAAGGCTTCTTTTGAGACTGAGATTCGACGCATTCGAAGGAAGTACGGGTCTTCATCCAAATCTTCTAACCTTGTTGTTAGGGATCCTTACGATGACTAGTCTCCTTTTCTCTTGTATTTTTTCATTTGGTTTCTGAAATTATACTCAATGTAATCCTTCAAATTTATATAAATATAAAGAGATTTTTGTGGTCGTATAAAATTGTTGTAATCATATATATATATATTTGCGAATGATATAGTAAGCTCCTTAAAAATAAAAAAATAAACAAACAAGCATTGCATTTCATGCATCATTTGCATAAGCAGGTTTCTCTTTCGCCAGATGTCTCATTGGTGTTTCTTTTGTGCTTCAGCCAAGCTGACTCATCGATACAACACTCGCGCCAATCATATCAGAATCATGAAACATATCGAGCAAGAGAACAGAGAACTGAAGGACGAGATTTCCCGACTGACTACCATGATGGAGTCAGTGCTAGTTGCCCATAGCCAGTCTTCTCCAACGTCTGCAACTCCTCCTCTGAAGGACTATTATTTTAGAGGTGGCTACCTTTACTATGCCTACTACCGCTCACTTTGCGCCTGCTATGTCTGCCGAATTCCCGTGGGGAATGCCACCAAACTTCATGCCTGAAGGCTTCGCGCCTACCTTTGCTTCCATGCCGACATCTAGCCCGGTCATGTCTGTGCCACCTCCCGTTGTGCACACCTTACCTCGTGTAGAGGACACCATTTATCACTCTGAGCTGTCTGAGGGTCCGGATGTTTATGAGAAAATGGATGAAATGAAGGATCAGTTTCTTGAGCTGTGCAAGGAATTGAAGACACTAAGGGGTAAGGATTTGTTTGGGAAAAGTGTTGTTGAGTTATGTTTAGTGCCAAATGTGAAGATCCCGGTGAAGTTCAAAGTGCCTGACTTTGAGAAGTATAAAGGGAACATATGTCCACTCAGTCATCTAGTTACGTATGCCCGTAAGATGTTTACCCAAACTGACAATGATCAACTGTTAGTTCACTATTTCCAAGACAGTTTGACCGGTGCTGCGCTCCGTTGGTATATGGGGTTGGATAGTGCAAGCATTCACACTTTCAACAACTTGGGAGAGGCTTTTATCAAGCAATATAAGTACAATATGGATATGGTGCCTGATAGAGACCAACTAAGGTCTATGTCTCATAAGGATAAAGAGACATTCAAAGAGTACGCGTAAAGATGGAGGGAATTGACTGCTCAAATCACTCCTCCTTTGGAGAAAAAGAGGTGACAAAGATCTTTCTGAAAACCCTGAGTTCATTTTATTATGAACGTATGATTGCTAGTGCCCCCAGTGACTTTACCGAAATGGTAAACATGGCGATAAGGCTTGAGGAAGGTGTCCGAGAAGTACGTTTGTCAAAAGATGAAGCATCGTCAAGTAAGAGGTACGGCAGTAGCTTTGGGAAGAATAAAGACAGTGAAGCTAATGCAGTAATCAGTGGGAGGCAGAGAAGGCCTCGGATCAGGAAGAGTCAACCACCCTGCCAACATCATCATTAAATATCTTTAGTTATCCCTGTATTCTCTAATAACCAATCAGTACCTATTCAACAACAACAATGTCAACAACAACAACCGCAACAACGAGCAAACACCTACAACAACCAAAATACCAACAATCATCATCAACAAAACTTCGAGAGGAAGAAGGTCTATTTTGACCCAATTCCTATGTCATATGCAGAACTGTATCCATCTTTGTTTCTCAAGAACCTAATCCAACCAAGAAACCCGCCACAAATTCCAGAACCACTTCCGTGGTGGTATAAGCCTGAACTCCGTTGTGCTTTTCATCAAGGGGCACCCGGACATGATATAGAAAATTGCTATCCACTCAAGTATGAGGTTCATAATTTGATGAAGAGTGGAATGGTCCCCTTTGAGGACCGTGTGCTGAACGTGAAAGCAAATCCATTACCCGCCCATAGAAATTCTTTTGTTAATATGGTGGATGGTTGTCCTGGCGAGTTTAAGGTTTTTGAAATTCATTTTGTCCGAAGGTCCTTGGTGCAGATGCATAAGGACATTTGTAAGGTGAGTGATTGTGAGCATGACCACGAGGGTTGTGTTTTTTGTAGTGTTAATTCAAGGGGTTGTGAAGTTGTGAAAAGGGACATCCAACGACTGATGGATGAAGGCATGATTCAGATTGTTCAATCTCGTCATGTAGATGACGATGTATACGTCATAGTGCCCATTTTGAAGCAGCCAGAGAGATTGGTAACTCAATACGACAACAGTAACAGTAACAATGTCAGCAATAGATCAGTATCGTCGTTGGTTATACGGTTAGCGGGTCCAGTCCCGTATTCATCTGATAAAGTTGTTCTGTATTAGTATAATGCTACGATGATGAAGGATGGTCAAGAGGTCCTGTTGCCTATGACCAGTTCTGTGGTGAGCATTGCTGATGTTACCAAGGTGACCCGAAGTGGTCGTTTGTTTGGGTTGGTGTTCCCAAAGGATAAAGAAGAATCAGTTGTCAGTAAGAAGGTAGAAGTGCCTGCTGTAGATTTGGTTAGTGCTTCAAAGGGTAAGTCTGGATAATCCAGTGATTTGAAGGCTAATGATGATGATGAGGTACTTCATTTGATCAAGAGAAGTGAGTTTAATATGGTGGAGCAGCTGCTTCAAACCCCCTCAAAGATCTCAATGTTGTCTTTGCTCATGAATTCAGAAGCTCACAGAGAAGCACTACAGAAAGTTCTCGAGCAAGCTTTTGTGGAACATGATGTTACAGTGGATCAGTTTGATCATATTGTTGCTAACATCACTTCCTACAACAATCTCAGCTTTTGTGATGAAGAACTCCCTGAGGAGGGAAGAAATCATAACTTGGCTTTGCATATCTCTATGAACTGCAAAGGTGATGCTTTGTCGAATGTGCTTGTTGACACCTAGTCTTCATTGAATGTACTACCGAAGTCAACATTGTCAAAGTTATCATATCAAGGAGCGCATATGAGGTATAGCGGTGTAATCGTCAAAGCTTTTGACGGTTCGTACAAAACAGTGATAGGTGAAGTGGAACTTCCAGTTAAGATAGGTCCGAGTGACTTCCATATTACTTTTCAAGTAATGGACATCCATCTGGCCTACAGTTGCTTGTTGGGAAGGCCATGGATCCATGAGGCAGGAGTTGTTACCTCCACACTGCATCAGAAGCTCAAATTTGTGAAGAATGCCAAGCTTATAATCGTTGGTGGGGAGAAGGCACTGTTGGTTAGCCACCTG
Source organism: Lathyrus oleraceus (assembly GCF_024323335.1). Lineage (NCBI taxonomy): Eukaryota > Viridiplantae > Streptophyta > Magnoliopsida > Fabales > Fabaceae > Lathyrus > Lathyrus oleraceus. The sequence continues at coordinate 259,088,764 of NC_066580.1, forward strand.
TCATCATTCTCTTTTGTTGAAGCTGAGGATGAAGTTAGAGCTCCATTCCAAGCCTTATCTATTACTGCTGAAAAGAGAGTTGGGGAACCTATGTCCTCATTGAAGGATGCAAAGAAGATTGTAGAAGAAGGCAATGTTGATCAGTGGGGGCGTATGGTAGAGGTCTCCCACAACAAAGGAAGAACCGGTCTGGGTTTTCAGCAAGGTTCATCAACTGCAAGGTCTAAAGATATGCAACTTAGCTTCCGTAACGGAGGTTTCATTCATGGCAATGAACAACACTTAGTTATTGTGCTAGAGGATGACGAAGAGGAAGACTGCACAAATTTTGTGACGTATGGAAAGGCTTGTAACAATTGGACTGCTGTTGATGTTCCTATTATTTTGCATTGATCTAAGTAATTGCTTTTATATGTTTTCAAAATCCTTCTCCTATGCCTAAGGGAGAAGCCAGCATTGTTTGGGCATTTTCAAATTGATCATTAATAAAATTAATTATATTCATCCACGTCTATGATGTTTGTTTTTACTTTTTGCTTTATTCTGAAAAATGGTAATCACAAAAAACATACATAAACAATATAATTGTCCATCTGCATAATATTTGGTCACAAATTCACTTCTCTAAAATCAAAATATCAAATCATTATGCAGGTTGGTTCCTAACCCCATTGAATACAATGATCCTTCTCCTTCTCCAAATTTTGAATTCCTTGTGTTTGAGGCCGAGGAGGAAAGTGAGGAAGAAGTGAGTGATGAATTATCTCGTCTTCTTGAGCATGATGAAAAAGCCATTCAGCCGTTCGAAGAGCAGATTGAGTTAGTCAACTTGGGTTCCGAGGATGACGTGAAGGAAGTCAAGATTGGGTCTCGACTGTGTCCAGATGTGAAGAAGGGGTTCATCGATCTTTTTCGAGAGTATTCAGATGTGTTTGCTTGGTCCTATAAAGACATGCCTGGTTTGGATTTTGAGATTGTGGAGCATAGATTTCCGTTGAAGCCAAAATGCCCGCTAGTCAAGCAGAAATTGAGAAGATCGTATCCTGATATGACAGTGAAGATCAAAGAAGAAGTGCAAAAGCAGATTGACGCCGTTTTCCTTGTGACCGCTGAGTATCCGCAATGGGTGGCCAATATTGTGTCTATGCCAAAGAAAGATGGAAAGGTCCGCATGTGTGTTGACTATAGAGATTTGAATAAAGCCAGTCCAAAAGATGATTTCCCTTTGCCACACATTGATTTGTTGGTGGACTATACTACTAAATTCAAAGTATTTTCGTTTTTGGATGGATTTTCCGGATATAATCAAATCAAGATGGCACCTAAAGATATGGAGAAGACCATATTCATTAGACCTTGGGGAACATTCTGTTATAGAGAGATGCCTTTTGGTTTAAAGAATGTTGGTGCAACTTACCAAAGAGCAATGACTACTCTTTTTCATGATATGATGCATAAAGAGATTGAAGTTTATGTCGATGACATGATTGCTAAATCGATTGATGAAGAGGAACATGTTGAGCATTTGTTGAAGCTATTTCAGCGTTTGAGGAAGTATAAACTCCGCTTGAATCCTAATAAGTTTACTTTTGGTGTTCGTTCTGGTAAGTTGTTGGGCTTTGTTGTCAGCGAGAAAGGTATTGAAGTTGATCCTGCCAAGGTCAAAGCAATACAAGAGATGCCTGCGCCCAAAACTGAGAAGCAAGTCAGAGGGTTTCTCGGCTGCTTGAATTATATCTTAAGATTCATTTCACACATGACTGCCACATGTGCGCCTATATTCAAGCTTCTTCGGAAAGATCAGTCTTGTGATTGAACCGAAGATTGCTAGAAAGCTTTTGACAGTATAAAGGAATATTTGCTTAAACCTTCGATTTTGTCTCCACCTGTTGAAGGAAGACCATTGATCATGTATTTGACTGTGCTCGAATATAGTATGGGTTGTGTTCTAGGTCAGCAAGATGAGACTAGAAAGAAATAATTTGCAATTTACTACCTCAGTAAGAAGTTCACCGACTGTGAGACTCAGTATTCTATGCTTGAGAAAACTTGTTGCGCATTGGCTTGGGCTGCTAAGCGTCTGCGTCAGTATATGTTGAATCATACCACTTGGCTGATATCCAAAATGGATCCAATCAAGTATATATTTGAGAAGCCTGCTTTAACTTGGAGGATTGCCCGTTGGCAAATGTTGTTATCAGAGTATGATATTGAATACTGATCTCAGAAAGCGATCAAAGGTAGTATCTTGGCTAACCATTTGGCTCACTAACCGATTGAAGATTATCAGTCAGTTTAGTATGATTTTCCTGATTAAGAGATATTGTACTTGAAAATGAAAGATTGTGATGAACCATTGCTTGAAGAAGGGCCAGAACCTGGTTCCCGTTGGGGCATGGTATTTGATGGAGTTGTTAATCAATGTGGAAATGGCATTGGGGCGGTGATTATTACTCCTCAAGGCACGCACTTTCTCTTTACAGCTTGATTGATTTTCAAGTGTACAAATAATATGACAGAGTATGAAGCTTGCATTATGGGGCTTGAAGAGGCCACTGATCTCAGAATCTAGCATTTAGATATCTTTGGAGATTCAGCTTTGGGTGTGAATCAAATCAAAGGGGAATGGGAGACGAATCAACCCGGTTTGATACCATATAGAGATTATGCGAGGAGGATTTCAACTTTCTTTATAAAAGTTGAGTTTCATCATATCCCTCGAGATGAAAATCGGATGGCAGATGCTCTTGCAACGTTGGCGTCTATGATTGTAGTGAAGTATTGGAATGAAGTTCCCAATTTGTCTGTGATGTGTCTTGATAGGCCAGCTCATGTGTTTGCTGTTGAAAAAATCAAAGACGAGAAGTCGTGGTATTACGACATTAAATGTTTCCTCCAAATTCAGATTTACTCACCTGAGGCATCTTTGAAAGATAAAAAGACTTTGAGAAGATTAGCCGACAATTTCTACTTGAATGGTGATATACTGTACAAGAGAAACTTCAACATGGTTCTGCTCAGATGCGTGGATAGACACGAAGCAGATTTGTTGATGACTGAAGTGCATGAAGGTTCCTTTGGTACTCATTCCAATGGACATGCGATGACGAAAAAGGTGTTGCGAGCAGGTTACTATTGGCTGACAATGGAATCTGATTATTGCAAGTTTGTGAAGAAATGCCACAAGTGTCAAATTTATGCAGATAAGATTCATATTCCTCCGACACTATTGAATGTTACTCTCCCCCATGGACCTTCTCCATGTGGGGAATTGATATAATTCAGATGATTGAGCCAAAAGCTTCGAATGGACATCGTTTCATTTTTGTGGCAATTGACTATTTCAGAAAATGGGTTGAAGCGGCATCATATGTGAATGTAACCAAGCAAGTGGTTGTGAGGTTTATCAAGAATCAGATCATATGCCGTTATAGTGTGCCAAGTAAGATTATTACTGCCAAGGGTTAAATACACTTTTCCCCCCTGTAATGTTAGCGAGTTTAGGATTACCCCCCTGTAAAAATATTTTTTGTAAACCCCCCCCTTATGTTATGTAGATTCCTTCATAGAACCCCCTAATATCCAGGTGGCATGGAATCTAATAAGAGGTCCTACACCTGGCATATTTTTAATTTTGTTAAAGTGATTATGTGTCATTTTACACTTTTTAATTTCAAATACCCCCTTAGAAAATTAGGGTTCTGAACATAGCAGGGAAGACGAAGACGAAATTTCCAGGGGAAGACGAAGACGAAGAAGAAGAATGCAGGGAACGAAGCAAACGAGAAAGACGACCGCAGTGAAGACGAAGATGAAGACAACCTCAGCGAATACGAAGAAGCGATCCAGCTCAGTGAAGACGAGCTCAGTGAAGTGTCCAAAGTCCGAGGTTAGTAAAAATTTGAAGTTCATCAATGTCGTAGGGTAAAATTTTGAAATCAACAATCTTTGACATGTGGGTATAATATATTGACAGGATTCACAACACTTTAGTGTTACACTCCACCATGGGGGTGAATTTTACAGGGTTTTTGAAGAAGAAATTATATACAGAGGGGGTACGGATACGACAGTTAATGGGATACATGTTTCAAATTGGAACATGGATAACATTGAGAAGTTGTTGAGTAGGTTAGGGTATAAGGCTGATTGTGTTAGGGTATGGACAAAAGTTTTAGAAATTCAAGATGGTTTTTTTCTGATTAGGAAAGATGATGATGCTGTTGATGATTTTGCTCTATACTTTAGTGAAATGAATGTGAAAGGAGATTTGTATGTTGAACATAGTACTGGGAACATGGACCCTGCTGATAGGGAACCTAAATGTGTGAATAATGATGACCACCCCCCTGATAATGGAATTGATGGGTTAGATGAGGAGAAGGTAGAGGGGTTAGATGACAGTGAAGATGAAAGAGCTACTGCTTACTTTGATGGTTTTGAAGGAATAGATGTTACTAAGCCTATTAGGGAGGAGCCCAATAACAGTATGGAGGAGCCCAATAAGAGTATGGATTCAGATGATGTATACTATAGTGATGAGTTGAATAGTTCTGACCCAGATGATTCTTGTGATGAAGAAAGGCCCAAGTATGCTAGGTTTAGGAAAGAGCATCTAAACAAAGACTTTATATTCAAGTGGGGTATGGAATTCAACACACTTGATGACTTTAGGGCAGCTATCCGTGAGTGGTCAGTGCTTAATGGGAGGGAAATTTCTTTTGTGAAAAATGAGGGAGATAGGGTAAGGGTGGTGTGTAAGCATAAATGTGGGTTTTTAGTCTTATGCTCTAAGGTGGGCCACAAGGAGACTTTTGCTATAAAAACACTTGTACATAAGCACACATGTGCTAGGGTTTTGAACAACAAGTCTGCTAGCTCAAAGTGGGTGGCCAAGCATGTGGTAAAGAGGATGCAAACTTCTGATACAGTCAGGATAAGAGACATCATCCAAGATATGAGGCAAACATATTCTGTGGGTATTACTGTTGCAAAAGCATGGAGGGCTAAGCTAATTGCCAAGAAGATAATTGAAGGTGATGCTGACAATCAGTATGCTTCCATATGGAGGTATGCAGAAGAACTAAGAAGGGTAAACCATGGCAACACTGTGAAGATAAATGTAGAAAGACCTAGTCCATCCATACAACCAAGGTTTGGGTCATTTTATTTCTGTTTTGATGGCTGTAAGAAAGGCTTTATTCATGGATGCAGACCATTTGTGGGGGTTGATGGATGTCACTTAAAGACCAAGTATGGTGGACAGTTACTTATTGCTGTAGGCAGGGATGCTAATGATCAATACTTCCCTTTGGCATTTGGTGTGGTTGAAAATGAAACAAAGGAGAGTTGGAGATGGTTTATACAACTACTAATGGAGGACATTGGTCAGGATAGAAGATATGTATTTATCTCTGATCAACAGAAGGTATGTATTTAACTCTATCTTTCTGTTGCAAATTATTCTATTCTCTAAATGTTGAAAAAATTTCTATTTTGTATCAGGGACTTGTGGCTGTATTTGAAGAATTGTCTGATACTATTGAGCATAGATTATGTCTTAGGCACTTGTATGCTAATTTCAAGAAAAGGTTTGGTGGAGGAGCCCTTATTAGAGATTTAATGATGGGAGCTGCTAAAGCCACATACTATCAGGCATGGGTCCAAAAGATGAATGAATTGAAGAATGCAGATCCCAATGCTTGGACTTGGTTGATGGCTGTTCCTACCAAAAGCTGGTGTAAGCATGCCTTTTCTTTTTACCCTAAATGTGATACATTGATGAATAATATCTCAGAGTCTTTTAATGCTACCATTCTAGCTGCTAGGGACAAACCTATACTCACAATGTGTGAGTGGATAAGAAAATATCTGATGAATAGGTTATCCACCTCTGCAAGTAAACTAGAAAATTGGCCACATAAGGTGATGCCAATACCTAGGAGAAGGTTAGATAATGAGGTGTTCAATAGTGGTCATTGGTTGCCAACATGGTCAATTGCTGAGACTTTTCAGGTTACACATAGTTACAACACACATGAATTTATTGTTGACATTGCTAAAAGGTCATGTAGTTGTAATTTTTGGGAATTAGTAGGAATTCCATGTAGGCATGTTGTAGCTGCTCTGAGTTATAGAAAGCAAAACCCTGATGAATTTGTTGATGCTTGTTACACAAGAGAAAAGTTTGCACTATGTTATGGATTTTCAGTAAGTCCAATCAATGGTCAAGATATGTGGCCAGAAGTTGAGATGGAACCACCTCTACCACCTGCATATAAAAATGGTCCTGGTAGACCTAAGAAGATTAGGATAAGAGAAAGTGGAGAGGATGGTGCAAGGAAGAGAAGATCTGGTGTTGCATATAAGTGCACCAAATGTGATAATTTTGGTCACAATGCTATGACTTGTAAGGCTACCACTCAGGATCCCAATGCACTTAAAAGAAAGGTAATTCATTGTGATATACATTTTGTCTTACATTCTACATTCTGTCTTACATTCTTCATTGTGATATGCATTGTGATGACAACCATACATTGTGTCTTACATTGTAGAGAAAACCTAAAAAAGGACATGTGCCAACTGCAACTGATATGCCAACTGCAAATGATATGCCAACTGCATCTGATATGCCTGCCCCAACTGCAACTGATATGACTGTTCCAACAAATGTGCCTGTTCCAACTGATCCACAGCCTCCAACTGATATGCTTGTGTCATACCCCGATTTTTGTCCTGATTTATTTTTCTCACGGATACCACGACATATTTTTAACCAGCAAACCTTGATTTCCACATCTCTTTGTAATGGACTTGGGCCAAGTCATATATAGGAATCTAGAACCCTTTAAAGTTCTATGATCAACACGGCACAAAACTTAGTTGCTTGTGGGACATCCTCTCTTGTCATGTTATAGCCCCACCACATATTGTCACGCACTCCATTCACAAAATACCCGGATTGATTTCAAATGGTGCTGTGGTCTATAAGTATGAGTTGTAAATTATTTTGTTTGAGTGTCTTGTTTGGTATGTGAGCGCATCATTTTTTGGTCCTTCACAAATCTCAAGTTGATCCATTCCCATGTTTATTGTGATCCCTCTACGTGCAATGGTTCATAATGTGGCAAAGATATCAAGATCCAAATAAAACCAATAGAATTTCATTCAAAAAAAACAAACATCATTACAATCCGTCAAGCTGCATCATTTGAAACAAAAATATGGAGTTTGGTATTATTTACAAAAAAATACAACCCGTCTCTATACCAAATTATCCATCCTAATTCTAATCACCTCTGAAAGTGAAATCTTTGGACAAGTCATTGGTGAGTGGACACTTTGTTCCAACCATCCGGCCATAAACGTAATCGTGCCGTGTAATGTGTCGCCAACGTGAGCCCTGCTATGAACACACCAGCAAACGTAGCCAAATCAAGGTGAGGCTACAAATGATCCAAACTACAACACAAGGCAAGCTGTGAAATAATGATGTCGCGGCGAAGGCGAATTGCAGCCGGGTTCAACCTCCGGCAAAAGCATCTTGCATACAACACTAATTTGAGAAATTCCATTTTACAAAATCATCATTACAAAATCATAAGGAATTGACAAATCCTCTACAAAGGTTGGCCAAATTCCAACAAACCAGCTATTGACCATTTCCTAAAAAAAAAGACCTAAACCTCAATTGTTCATGCTCCATCACCAGAGTTCAGAATCACTTTTTTTTTGCAGCTTTTTCTCCAAGCCTTGGCCAAGCCCCTTGTGCGACATTGAACCTGCAAAAACGCCTAGCATGATATCATTATTACTATGCCAAGTTATCCATGACCAAATAAAACAATGGCATAACATAGTTGAGTGATTACGGCCACAATCCAAAACAGACCAGCTCGCTGCAGGTATAATGTAGCATACCATGTCACATAACGTCGTCAATTTACAAACCACACAATCATCCAAACTTATCCAACAGGTGCATGCTGTGACGTAATCTTGCTGTAGAATCCGGATACAGGTGCTACAACCACTAGCCGAAATACATCATAACAAACATCCAGCAATGCATCAGCAGCAACAAAGACTTGCAAGAGTCGTGCACAAAGATACCAAACCTGAAAAATCAAGAAAGTTAAAGCCTACAGATTTTGAACTCAATATGAGAATTTGGGAAGGTCAAAACTTGACTGGATTGGCTGAAAGCCCTGCATAGGTTGCCCCGAAGTATTGTCGGGCAAATACTCTGAGAAGGTTGATATTGAGAGTGCTGAAGCGCTTCTGTGTGCTCTGTTGATTGGTTGCTTTCCAGGGAAATTCATTGGAAACAGTTTTTGAGGCTAATAAGATTGTCAAATTAGATTTCCAAGCAAGGATATGGGAATCAATATCCAAACCTGCATATCACAAATGCATCCTTACAAAAGCACCAACCTACAAAAGTGAAATTCATTTCAGTACCCAAAACAAAAATAATCATTACCATAGCAAAATTTCATTCAAATTCTAACACAACAGCTAACAACATCACATTTCAAGTTAACAGGTTTTTCAGCATATGACTAACCTCATGGTAATAGAATCACGGAGCACAAGCCTACAACCATTGGCCAAAACCGCATCGATACGTGAATATTGTAAACCTGCAGAAGCCAATACTAGCCTACATCAAGCCAAAATATTGCAGACAAATGGTACAAAAATAGCATGGCGGTATCCCTGTCATGGGGTCATTCACCTCCACTCTATGGATTAATTAAGCTAACTGCAGTGAATGAAACCGATGCGATGTTCCAACCTGCAAAACAACCACAAATTATAAGAAAGAGCGAAATCAACATAATTTACAGTGGATCCAATCTGGGCATAGGCAACACGTGACCAAATTCCTTTCCCATGATATGGAAACAACCTTGATAACCATTTCAGAAGTGTGATGCACAAGTCATCATGAACCGTTGGTGGGAGATTGAGAAGAGTAAAGCTGTAAAATCCAAACCAGTAAAAAACTTGTCATAAGGATATCATACGTGGTTAAAATAGAACAATTACTGCAGTGAAAAGTAAAAAGAGAGGGTTATTGTAAGTTCACTACAGACAAAACCTTACCATTTGAAGGACCACACCGATTTGAAGCACCACTAACTCTGAGAAATTCTGCTACCTAACGGAATGATTCTCCCACTAATTTGCCAAGCTCATGAGAGAGGAATTCAAAACCTCGTACATCCAAAGCTCTATATAAGGACCCTCCATTGTTAGGGTAAGGATCCGATTTTCTGCACCGTTACTCTGGAGAAATCATTCCAAAACCCTAGTTAAAAAAGCTCTGTTTTGAACTTGTTGAGATTTTCACACCGAAGCTCAACAAGCTCGAGCTAAGCCCCCCTGTCAAAACCGAAACGAACCCAAATCGTTAAAGAGGAAGCGAAGAAGGCGGAAAGTTCGAGAGGAAGAAAGAACCTTGAAGGACCTAAGGATCATTTACCTCACCTTGCCGGAGTTGAAACGTCGGACTAGCTCCGATTTGGTATTTAATATTTCTCCTTTGCATGATTTGATATTACCATCTTGTTCACATCTCCTCAAATGCCATAACCCCCATGATTATTACATGAGATTCCTGCTGTTGTGTTGTTTGGTTGTTGCTTCGTTTTCTTTGGATTCGTGTTCTTGATTCATAAACTGCGTGGTTAGATCTGTTTTTTGGAGTATTTGTTTGGGTAAGTTTAGGTTTTCTTTCTCTAAGTTATGGGCGCTCACGATGGTGCCGCCATTATTACATAGGAGTGCCGTCTAGGTTTCTTACCGTCGTGGTTAAATCGATGGTGTTGTTGGCTTTGAAACAGAAAAGGAAGAAGTGAAAATGTAGAGAGAGAGTGAAGTTGTAAGTAGGAGGAAGGAATGAAATATTCGCGTTTTCCTTGCCGAGTTTTTTTTTTTATATATTAAATTAAAGGCTTCGTAAACTGTGTTTTTTTTCCTGTACGTTGCTTTTACCGAGGGAGGACATTTACTTTGGTAATAAGTGTTGACAGTTGTTGGTCTTCCAATTGAGCTTTCAAATTTCTCATTCACTTATGAGAAGTAATGACCGCCGGATGTTGGGAAGAGAGGTAGAGGCCATTCGCCTCCTTCCCTTTCGTCTGCTATCTCAACTAGTTGGGCTGGATTCGTTTTGGGCCTCATGGGCCCTTATGGTTTGCTGAAATTCATCACACAAATCTCTTAATTCAAGTCCATATCTTGTTTTATTTGTTTTATTTGTTTTTTTTTAAGCTTTAATGCCTTAGATTTTCTAAATAAGTTAATGGGTCATTTTCCAATTAAACATCTTTTTCCTTATTCTGTGTATATTTTATATATTCTTTAGAATGTTGCAATTAAAATATTAGTTAGACGTTAATATTGGTAAATGATACCAAATCGTTATACCTTATTATAAAAATAATTAAGTCATGGTCTAGTACCAAGTAATTTCTCAAAGTATATTAATTCTAAATAAATTCAAATTCGACATGTTTAATTAATCTACTCTCCAAAATTATTTAAATTAATTTTGAATGAAAAGGAGAATAGTAAGCTTCCGCTTTACCACCTCTCGACTATCCGAATAATTGGCGTACGCCATATTGCTCGGATTTTCGTCATTCAATAAAAATCCTAAAAATTCTAAACCACTTCCTCAAGTTAATTATAAAATCTTAAAAGTTTCATTATTTAATAATTTAATTTTGAATGAAAAGGAGAATAGTAAGCTTCCGCTTTACTACCTCTCGACTATTCGAATAATTGGCGTACGCCATATTGCTCGAATTGTCGTCATTTAATTAAAACCTTAAAAAATTCTATAAAATAAAAATCATTTTCCCAATTTAATTATTCTAATATTCTCTTAAAATTATTTAATAATTTAATTTTGAATGAAAAGGAGAATAGTAAGCTTCCGCTTTACTACCTCTCGACTATTCGAATAATTGGCGTACGCCATATTGCTCGAATTGTCGTCATTTAATTAAAACCCTAAAAACCCTATAAAATTAAGATTATTTTCTCAAATTAATTACAAATTCTAAAAACACTATTTAAATTAATCTTGAATGAAAAGGAGATTAGTGAGCATCCGCTTCATTATCTCTCGATTATTCGGATAATTGGCGTACGCCATATTGCTCGAATTTTTGTCATTTAATTAAAACCCCAAAACTCCTTAACTAAAATTACTCCCTCGATTAATTACAAATCCTAAAAGTATTATTTTAAATTAATCTTGAATGAAAAGGAGATTAGTGAGCACCCGCTTCATTATCTCTCGATTATTCGAATAATTGGCGTACGCCATATTGCTCGGATCTTCGTCATTCAATTTAAACCCCAAAAATTCCATAAGATTAACATCACTCCTCCAAATTATTTATTAATTCTAAAAGCCTTATTTTTAATAATTAATTTTGAATGAAAAGGAGAATAGTAAGCTTCCGCTTTATTATCTCTCGATTATTCGAATAATTGGCGTACGCCATATTGCTCGAATCCTCGTCATCAAATTAAAACACAATCGAATAAATTCAAAACACCTTCACAAATCAAACTTAATTCCTCGCCCCCGTGCGACCAACAACTTAAAAATTCTTTTCAAAAGAACACTGTTAATCCTTTCTAACGCGCATAACAAACCAATGCTTAAGCCTCCGCCGAGAGTATACAAGCCAGCGTTTAGCCTTTAGAACGCGATCTACACAGTCGTTCATTAAAAGACACCAACAAAAAAACCGTAGTTGCCCGAACTACGATTGCTCTGATTTCCTTATTACACCATAGGGATACGTAGGCAGGAGATTGCTGTATCTTCGCGAGCACACTAATAAAAAACCTCCATTTTCCCATTTTGAGGTCTTCATCCATCTCTATTAAATATTTAATTACTCGGAAGAAAGCGAATAACATTTAACTAACATTCAAATAGCAAATTAGACTAAAAGGTTCCCGTTGAGTACAACGGACGTGAGGGGTGCTAATACCTTCCCCTTGCGTAATCGACTCCCGAACCCGAATATGGTTGCGACGACCATTATTCTATTTTTCAAAGGTTTTATCGATATTTTCCTATTCCTTCATTGGGATAAATAAAGTTCGGTGGCGACTCTGTTCGAACATAAATTTTTCCGCGACCATCGCGAGGAATCGTATTTTTCGAGATGCGACAGATGGCGACTCTGCTGGGGAAATTGCTCCAAGCAAGAGAGAGTCAAGCCTAATTTAGTTCAAATTGCTATGAATGTTAAAATATTGTTTTCCTCCTTATTACTTCTTTATATCTTGCTGTATTATTTATGATATGTGATTTATTCTGCTATTATGTTGGGTGATCTATGGTTTCTGACACATGTTGTGAGATAAGCTCCGTACCCGAGCTTTGAGAAGAACTTAGAACCCGGAGTTGTGTAGTATTGAACCGCGGGGTGTACACCTCATTGGGACAGTACGAGAACTCCACCTAGAGTAGATCTGTTCAGAATTTCCATCATAATATGGCTAGCCCATTATTGCGAGGAAACGTTGAACATGGTCCATGACTCTAGGAACCTCGCCTTAAACCGAAGTCCGTCTTCATGATTGGCGATCGTGTAGTATTGAACCGAAGGGTGTACACCCTGTTCGAACAATACGAGGATCCCACTTAGAGTAGACTGATTCAGAACTTCCATTTCAATGTGGCTAGCCCATTATTGCGATGGGAGACTGAACTTGGTCCATGACTCTAAGTTCTTATCATGAAAATGGATAACCTTAGGAGCCATCCTTTGTGTGTGGGGTAGAGAACATAGAACCTCTTTATAGAGTGTACCATATGATACTCGATTATCCTGGATCCTAACTATACCTGAATTACATTTTCTTTGCATACCTAAATACAAAATTTCATGCATTCTCATCCCATCAGCATGAATTGCATATCATTTTCATAAAAAAAAACTCATCCCATCCTATGTCCATAACTCGCATGTTGAATTCCTGACATTCGTATCAGACTTGAAGTAGCTCTGAAAAGATTATGGATTCGTTGGAGCAAAACCACATTGCATTGAGAGGAGATGTGGACTCAATGAAAAAACATATAGACCAACTTATGGAGGCTATGATAGATTTAGCAAAGAGGGAGGACAACATTCAGCAGACTGCAGTGGTTAAGAATGCGGTGTTAGCTCCAGTAAATGATCCTACCCGACCTCAGCTCTAGCAAACCCCAGTTAATAACTCTGTTGTACAGGAACGTCATATCATTCGAGATTCCTCTTATCATGATGGTGTTGAGTATCATAGCTTTGCATTCTCTGTGCCAGATTCCCATGGGACAAGCCTTGTGGTTAATACTGAACAACCACAAGATGATGAGATTGCTAAAAGATGTTGCGTGCTAGAGAAAAGACTCAAGGCCATAGGAACAGAGTGCCTTAGACATGTGTTTGGCACCTGGCCTAGTTATACCTGCAAAATTCAAAGTACCAAAATTTGAAAAATACAAAGGGGATAGTTGTCCAAAGCACCATTTGGTGATGTTTTGCCGTAAAATGACCTCTCATGCCCACAATGATAAGTTAATGATTCACTGTTTTCAGGACAGTTTGACTGGGGCATCATTGAGTTGGTATATAAAGTTAGAAAGGAATCATGTCCAGTCATGGATGGACCTAGCTAACGCTTTTTTGAATCAGTACAAATATAATTTGGACATGGCTCCCGATCGCATGCAGTTGAGAGCCTTATCTCAGGAAAGCAATGAATCCTTCAGAGGGTATGCCCAAAGATGGAAAGACTTAGCAGCTTGTGTTGAACCACCACTCTTAGACAAAGAAGTGATGGAATCATTCAGGGATACCTTGCAAAGTCCTTACTTCGAAAGGATGATTAGCAGTGCAGCATCAGACTTCGCTCACTTGGTGTCAATTGGAGAACGCATCGAGAATGGCCTCAAAAGTGAAAAAATCCAATGCGCCTCAAATAGCCAGAGTATGGAGAGTGAATTTATTCCTAGTTCCCAAAAGGAAGAGGAGGCTGAAATTAACGCAGTCTGGGAAGCTCCACAAGCTTCACACCAGACAACATTTTCTCCACATGGTCAATATCCTACAACTCAAGGACCTCCTCGATATCAAAGAGGGATTCCACCTCAGCAGCCATACAAACGACATAACACTCCACATCAGCAGCGTCAGCATGCTCAACAAAGGCCAAGGAAGCAAGAGAGACATATTGATCCGCTTCCAATGCCATACAGTCAAGTACTTCCATATTTGATTAAGAGGGGATTGATAGTGCCAAAGGAGCTAAAACCAGTAGGTCCTCCATACCCGCCAGGCTTTGACGCCAATGCTCGATGTGACTTCCATGCTGGGGCACATGGGCATTCAACTGAAGATTGAAAGGTGCTCAAGAGTAAGGTACAAACCCTGCTTGATTCCAAGATGTTCTCATTTGCGCCTCGAAGCTTGCAAATCAGTAATACTTTTTTCGCCTAGCTATGGGGGTCCATCAGTCCAAACAGTGGAGGAGATTTCCGAGAATAGGTCTGAAGATGATTATCGTACTAGTCTCGATGAGGAGAAATACCATTACTCTGAAGAAGGCTAGCCCAGTAGTGAACCAGGCACGAGAGAGATTCCTCTACACTGGCAAACATTTGGCTATTCCTCGCATTTCATTTGTATTTTTCTTTGCATGTTAAGTACTTATCTGCTTTCAACTATTGTTGATTTCCTTTAATGGTAATATTAATGAAATGATTATGCATGTTTTGAACGAATCCTTTCGTATTCACTCATTTTTTCCATTGATATAAAAAAATATTTCTCCCATTCACTTATCAAACTGTTGTTTTAGCAAAGAGTGAAGGGAGAATGACGAAAACGAAATACCCATAATTGTTGATTGTATGCTTTCGGATAAAACCTTGCTGATGATGTACAGGCATTGTTTCAAATCCCCAAACACTGGAGAGATAAGGAGTTAGTCCCTAGTCAACCACTTCGAGCCTAGAAGTAGGAGTTTCTTTCGGATTTATAAACCCTTACATCTAACCTGGGGCAAGGTAGTGTTCAGTTAATTTGATTACGCATTCAAACTACAAGATGAGACCTCCCGTATGAGGGTCAACCACATGCCATTCTTCGCACACATCCTGAACTGTCGAAGGAACCTTGAAAAATACCAAAGTTATGTCGGTTGTTCTTCAATGACCAATGACTTGGCAGTCATAATCTTCCAAAAAATCAAAGAAAGAGCCCGCTAAGTCGAACACCCAAAAAGGAGACTTAGGCAAAAATTAGGGCAATCCCGGTGGACCGGAGCTTTAAAAAAGCGGTCCAGGCAAAAGTTAGGGATCAAAGCAAAAATAAAAAAAAAGGGTCATAAAAAACCTTAACAAAATAAAACAAGATTCAATGACCACCATGTCAAGAATCAGAGGGTCACCAACATCCTTGAAGAGAAAAATAGGGTGACTGCCATTTCAAGAGACCTCGAATCACTATCTTTATCCTTACACCTTCAAGAAGACGAATGTGTATGTTAAATTAACTGAATGTAGGATTGGAGATCATCAGGAAGAAGGGGTGGGTTAAAATAAACTTTGAGCCTTATATCCTTTTGTTCGAGAACCGTGAACCAAGCCACGTTACAACCCTTAAAAGACCTAATTGAGGTAGGGTTTATTCTAAAAGCATACTACAACAAGGTTGCGTAAACTGACTCCTAGATATTTTTTTAATCACCGGTATTGACATCATGTTCTTGCTATATCTTTCACACACTAGCTAAATCAGCAATGTGTTTGAACTAATGGTTCATTCATCACACACTATCACATTACCTCAATAAATGATTTTTCAAACCTGCATGAATATCGTATTAAAATTACCATTAATTGAATAAACAATTTTAACTGCCAGTAAGTACTTGACATCAAGGAGCTTCAAAGAAGCAGTCAGAGAAGAACCTGATCATTCGTCAATGCTGACCCAAATCAAGACTACTTCTTGATCCTATGGATTAGGGGCATGGTATCCGATGACTATGAATTGGTCAGTCAAAAGACAAACTCCAAGCATCAATCGATCAAGGAGGCAAATAATTTCAAAATGTTCAGTCCATCTGGGCTAGCCATTCAAAAGCTCAGTCAATCTGGGGCACGCCTTTCAAAATCTCAATCAGGGGCAAAACACTACAAGACTCATACACTGGGGCAAAGTTTGGTTCAGTCCATGGTATAATCATTCCCAGGGTTTCCTTTCAAAGGAGAAATCCTTCAAAGACCCTACAGGCTGGGGCAGACAAGTCACAAAGAGCCTTAGAGCAGAGCAAGAGCACAATCATCATGCATTAATTATGTCGCTACGCTCATTAAATCATTTGCAAGCCGTCATGGCATACCAGTCAAAGAAGTTGAGGTTCTCTCAAGAACAAATACGCAGTCTATCAGCAAATGATCAAACTTGGGGCACCAAAAGCATCTACATCTATCTTCTGATCATCGCATCGTCAAAATACAGAATGTCGGGAAGTCAAAACCTTTCACCAACCAAAGTCCAATCCAAATTGGCAATTACCAAAAAATAAAGTCCAATCCATATTGGCAGCTACCAAAAATAAAAGTCCACTTTGTTGGCATCCTCATAATATCAAAGTCCAATCCCTATTGGCATCTCCAAAGCCAAAGTCCAATCCATATTGGCAACCACTGAAAGTCCACTTTGCTGGCATCTTCACAAACTCGAATCCAATCAACATTGGTACCCAGAAAGTCTCACCTTCAAAAAGGGAGATCAATCCAAAAAAATAACCAATATTCATATTGCATTACCACATGCACTGCATACAATAAACACACGTGACATTCCTTCCAAATAAGGAAGTTACATATCAAAAATCTCTTACACAAAAATGAGAAATTTTCATTAACATGCATCAATTACATACATAATTTTCCTACCAAATAGGAAGATTCACCATTAAGAAATCATATCAATCATTGGCATCCATATGCATAGCCTTATACGATCCGCATTCCTATATGCACAGCTAAATATCCCCAGCAAATGCATAATGCATACACTTCATGCATCTTCCCATGCATGGCATTTCCATCCAAAGTGGAACATCATACAAAAATTAAACATAATATGATAAGGATCTAAGGTCATTCGCATCTATCCTAGAGTTTCCTCATTTCCCAAATAAAGTTATTACCCTACATACGCTCATGGAATCATTTCCTAGCCAGTCATTTCTCCCAACTTCGTGGGTGATAGTGATATTCCCAGCATTTTCTTTGCTACCATTGCTCCCCAAGCAGAGGTTACCATAAAAGTCTCTTATGAGCGTCTCCCCTGCAGAGCTTCTTCAGCATATTTCCTCCAAAAGGAATCTTTTCTAAAAATATCCCCCAACAGACATTCATTCTTTAAGATATTACTTCATTTATATGGAGAATCTCATTCGTTACTGTTTGAGATGCTGTCTCATCAATATGAGGAGTCTCATTCCAGTTTTTCTTTTGAGATACTGCTCTAGTATCCTCGGAGAGTCTCAGATTCAATCAAGGTATCATTCCCTTGTTCGGAATATCTTGATTCGATCATATGAGATGCTGCTTCGACTCGATACAGAGAATCTCATCTTTTGCTGTCTGAGATGCTGTCTCATCAATATGAGGAGTCTCATTCCAGTTTTTCTTTTGAGATACTGCTCTAGTATCCTCGGAGAGTCTCAGATTCAATCAAGGTATCATTCCCTTGTTCGGAATATCTTGATTCGATCATATGAGATGCTGCTTCGACTCGATACAGAGAATCTCATCTTTTGCTGTCTGAGATGCTGTCTCATCAATATGAGGAGTCTCATTACAGTTTTTCTTCTGAGATACTGCTCTAGTATCCTCGGAGAGTCTCAGATTCAATCAAGGTATCATTCCCTTGTTCGGAATATCTTGATTCGATCATATGAGATGCTGCTTCGACTCGATACAGAGAATCTCATCTTTTGCTGTCTGAGATGCTGTCTCATCAATATGAGGAGTCTCATTCCAGTTTTTCTTTTGAGATACTGCTCTAGTATCCTCGGAGAGTCTCAGATTCAATCAAGGTATCATTCCCTTGTTCGGAATATCTTGATTCGATCATATGAGATGCTGTTTCGACTCGATACAGAGAATCTCATCTTTTGCTGTCTGAGATGCTGTCTCATCAATATGAGGAGTCTCATTCCAGTTTTTCTTTTGAGATACTGCTCTAGTATCCTCGGAGAGTCTCAGATTCAATCAAGGTATCATTCCCTTGTTCGGAATATCTTGATTCGATCATATGAGATGCTGCTTCGACTCGATACAGAGAATCTCATCTTTTGCTGTCTGAGATGCTGTCTCATCAATATGAGGAGTCTCATTCCAGTTTTTCTTTTGAGATACTGCTCTAGTATCCTCGGAGAGTCTCAGATTCAATTAAGATATCATTCCCTTGTTCGGAATATCTTGATTCGATCATATGAGATGCTGCTTCGACTCGATACAGAGAATCTCATCTTTTGCTGTCTGAGATGCTGTCTCATCAATATGAGGAGTCTCATTCCAGTTTTTCTTTTGAGATACTGCTCTAGTATCCTCGGAGACTCTCAGATTCAATCAAGGTATCATTCCCTTGTTCGGAATATCTTGATTCTATCATATGAGATGCTGCTTCGACTCGATACAGAGAATCTCATCTTTTGCTGTCTGAGATGCTGTCTCATCAATATGAGGAGTCTCATTCCAGTTTTTCTTTTGAGATACTGCTCTAGTATCCTCGGAGAGTCTCAGATTCAATCAAGGTATCATTCCCTTGTTCGGAATATCTTGATTCGATCATATGAGATGCTGCTTCGACTCGATACAGAGAATCTCATCTTTTGCTGTCTGAGATGCTGTCTCATCAATATGAGGAGTCTCATTCCAGTTTTTCTTTTGAGATACTGCTCTAGTATCCTCGGAGAGTCTCAGATTCAATCAAGGTATCATTCCCTTGTTCGGAATATCTTGAT
Source organism: Lathyrus oleraceus (assembly GCF_024323335.1). Classification (NCBI taxonomy): domain Eukaryota; kingdom Viridiplantae; phylum Streptophyta; class Magnoliopsida; order Fabales; family Fabaceae; genus Lathyrus; species Lathyrus oleraceus. The sequence continues at coordinate 259,107,835 of NC_066580.1, forward strand.
TCGATCATATGAGATGCTGCTTCGACTCGATACAGAGAATCTCATCTTTTGCTGTCTGAGATGCTGTCTCATCAATATGAGGAGTCTCATTCCAGTTTTTCTTTTGAGATACTGCTCTAGTATCCTCGGAGAGTCTCAGATTCAATCAAGGTATCATTCCCTTGTTCGGAATATCTTGATTCGATCATATGAGATGCTGCTTCGACTCGATACAGAGAATCTCATCTTTTGCTGTCTGAGATGCTGTCTCATCAATATGAGGAGTCTCATTCCAGTTTTTCTTTTGAGATACTGCTCTAGTATCCTCGGAGAGTCTCAGATTCAATCAAGGTATCATTCCCTTGTTCGGAATATCTTGATTCGATCATATGAGATGCTGCTTCGACTCGATACAGAGAATCTCATCTTTTGCTGTTTGAGATGCTGTCTCGTCAATATGAGGAGTCTCATTCCAGTTTTTCTTTTGAGATACTGCTCTTGTATCCTCGGAGAGTCTCAGATTCAATCAAGGTATCATTCCCTTGTTCGGAATATCTTGATTCTATCATATGAGATGCTGCTTCGACTCGATACAGAGAATCTCATCTTTTGCTGTTTGAGATGCTGCTTCATCAGCATGAAGAGTCTCATTCAGTTTTAGGAACATTTTTCTATTTATTACCAGACAGTTTTGGATACAGTTAGGACATCATTCCTTTAATGGGATACCTTGATTGTAATTATCCAAGATATTGTGCTGACAATTCCTTTTCTTACCATACTTCTCACCACATTTTCTTCTTGCATTATTTTTTCTGCATTCCTCCACACATTTCAAAGGACAAAATCCGGGTATTTTCGTATTTAATTATCTTCCTCCATGAATGTACGAAGACTACAGTCATTCTTACCTTCTGTGTCAAGGTAATTAAATAGGGGCAACTGTCATACCCCGATTTTTGTCCTGATTTATTTTTCTCACGGATACCACGACATATTTTTAACCAGCAAACCTTGATTTCCACATCTCTTTGTAATGGACTTGGGCCAAGTCATATATAGGAATCTAGAACCCTTTAAAGTTCTATGATCAACACGGCACAAAACTTAGTTGCTTGTGGGACATCCTCTCTTGTCATGTTATAGCCCCACCACATATTGTCACGCACTCCATTCACAAAATACCCGGATTGATTTCAAATGGTGCTGTGGTCTATAAGTACGAGTTGTAAATTATTTTGTTTGAGTGTCTTGTTTGGTATGTGAGCGCATCATTTTTTGGTCCTTCACAAATCTCAAGTTGATCCATTCCCATGTTTATTGTGATCCCTCTACGTGCAATGGTTCATAATGTGGCAAAGATATCAAGATCCAAATAAAACCAATAGAATTTCATTCAAAAAAAACAAACATCATTACAATCCGTCAAGTTGCATCATTTGAAACAAAAATATGGAGTTTGGTATTATTTACAAAAAAATACAACCCGTCTCTATACCAAATTATCCATCCTAATTCTAATCACCTCTGAAAGTGAAATCTTTGGACAAGTCATTGGTGAGTGGACACTTTGTTCCAACCATCCGGCCATAAACGTAATCGTGCCGTGTAATGTGTCGCCAACGTGAGCCCTGCTATGAACACACCAGCAAACGTAGCCAAATCAAGGTGAGGCTACAAATGATCCAAACTACAACACAAGGCAAGCTGTGAAATAATGATGTCGCGGCGAAGGCGAATTGCAGCCGGGTTCAACCTCCGGCAAAAGCATCTTGCATACAACACTAATTTGAGAAATTCCATTTTACAAAATCATCATTACAAAATCATAAGGAATTGACAAATCCTCTACAAAGGTTGGCCAAATTCCAACAAACCAGCTATTGACCATTTCCTAAAAAAAAAGACCTAAACCTCAATTGTTCATGCTCCATCACCAGAGTTCAGAATCACTTTTTTTTTGCAGCTTTTTCTCCAAGCCTTGGCCAAGCCCCTTGTGCGACATTGAACCTGCAAAAACGCCTAGCATGATATCATTATTACTATGCCAAGTTATCCATGACCAAATAAAACAATGGCATAACATAGTTGAGTGATTACGGCCACAATCCAAAACAGACCAGCTCGCTGCAGGTATAATGTAGCATACCATGTCACATAACGTCGTCAATTTACAAACCACACAATCATCCAAACTTATCCAACAGGTGCATGCTGTGACGTAATCTTGCTGTAGAATCCGGATACAGGTGCTACAACCACTAGCCGAAATACATCATAACAAACATCCAGCAATGCATCAGCAGCAACAAAGACTTGCAAGAGTCGTGCACAAAGATACCAAACCTGAAAAATCAAGAAAGTTAAAGCCTACAGATTTTGAACTCAATATGAGAATTTGGGAAGGTCAAAACTTGACTGGATTGGCTGAAAGCCCTGCATAGGTTGCCCCGAAGTATTGTCGGGCAAATACTCTGAGAAGGTTGATATTGAGAGTGCTGAAGCGCTTCTGTGTGCTCTGTTGATTGGTTGCTTTCCAGGGAAATTCATTGGAAACAGTTTTTGAGGCTAATAAGATTGTCAAATTAGATTTCCAAGCAAGGATATGGGAATCAATATCCAAACCTGCATATCACAAATGCATCCTTACAAAAGCACCAACCTACAAAAGTGAAATTCATTTCAGTACCCAAAACAAAAATAATCATTACCATAGCAAAATTTCATTCAAATTCTAACACAACAGCTAACAACATCACATTTCAAGTTAACAGGTTTTTCAGCATATGACTAACCTCATGGTAATAGAATCACGGAGCACAAGCCTACAACCATTGGCCAAAACCGCATCGATACGTGAATATTGTAAACCTGCAGAAGCCAATACTAGCCTACATCAAGCCAAAATATTGCAGACAAATGGTACAAAAATAGCATGGCGGTATCCCTGTCATGGGGTCATTCACCTCCACTCTATGGATTAATTAAGCTAACTGCAGTGAATGAAACCGATGCGATGTTCCAACCTGCAAAACAACCACAAATTATAAGAAAGAGCGAAATCAACATAATTTACAGTGGATCCAATCTGGGCATAGGCAACACGTGACCAAATTCCTTTCCCATGATATGGAAACAACCTTGATAACCATTTCAGAAGTGTGATGCACAAGTCATCATGAACCGTTGGTGGGAGATTGAGAAGAGTAAAGCTGTAAAATCCAAACCAGTAAAAAACTTGTCATAAGGATATCATACGTGGTTAAAATAGAACAATTACTGCAGTGAAAAGTAAAAAGAGAGGGTTATTGTAAGTTCACTACAGACAAAACCTTACCATTTGAAGGACCACACCGATTTGAAGCACCACTAACTCTGAGAAATTCTGCTACCTAACGGAATGATTCTCCCACTAATTTGCCAAGCTCATGAGAGAGGAATTCAAAACCTCGTACATCCAAAGCTCTATATAAGGACCCTCCATTGTTAGGGTAAGGATCCGATTTTCTGCACCGTTACTCTGGAGAAATCATTCCAAAACCCTAGTTAAAAAAGCTCTGTTTTGAACTTGTTGAGATTTTCACACCGAAGCTCAACAAGCTCGAGCTAAGCCCCCCTGTCAAAACCGAAACGAACCCAAATCGTTAAAGAGGAAGCGAAGAAGGCGGAAAGTTCGAGAGGAAGAAAGAACCTTGAAGGACCTAAGGATCATTTACCTCACCTTGCCGGAGTTGAAACGTCGGACTAGCTCCGATTTGGTATTTAATATTTCTCCTTTGCATGATTTGATATTACCATCTTGTTCACATCTCCTCAAATGCCATAACCCCCATGATTATTACATGAGATTCCTGCTGTTGTGTTGTTTGGTTGTTGCTTCGTTTTCTTTGGATTCGTGTTCTTGATTCATAAACTGCGTGGTTAGATCTGTTTTTTGGAGTATTTGTTTGGGTAAGTTTAGGTTTTCTTTCTCTAAGTTATGGGCGCTCACGATGGTGCCGCCATTATTACATAGGAGTGCCGTCTAGGTTTCTTACCGTCGTGGTTAAATCGATGGTGTTGTTGGCTTTGAAACAGAAAAGGAAGAAGTGAAAATGTAGAGAGAGAGTGAAGTTGTAAGTAGGAGGAAGGAATGAAATATTCGCGTTTTCCTTGCCGAGTTTTTTTTTTTATATATTAAATTAAAGGCTTCGTAAACTGTGTTTTTTTTCCTGTACGTTGCTTTTACCGAGGGAGGACATTTACTTTGGTAATAAGTGTTGACAGTTGTTGGTCTTCCAATTGAGCTTTCAAATTTCTCATTCACTTATGAGAAGTAATGACCGCCGGATGTTGGGAAGAGAGGTAGAGGCCATTCGCCTCCTTCCCTTTCGTCTGCTATCTCAACTAGTTGGGCTGGATTCGTTTTGGGCCTCATGGGCCCTTATGGTTTGCTGAAATTCATCACACAAATCTCTTAATTCAAGTCCATATCTTGTTTTATTTGTTTTATTTGTTTTTTTTTAAGCTTTAATGCCTTAGATTTTCTAAATAAGTTAATGGGTCATTTTCCAATTAAACATCTTTTTCCTTATTCTGTGTATATTTTATATATTCTTTAGAATGTTGCAATTAAAATATTAGTTAGACGTTAATATTGGTAAATGATACCAAATCGTTATACCTTATTATAAAAATAATTAAGTCATGGTCTAGTACCAAGTAATTTCTCAAAGTATATTAATTCTAAATAAATTCAAATTCGACATGTTTAATTAATCTACTCTCCAAAATTATTTAAATTAATTTTGAATGAAAAGGAGAATAGTAAGCTTCCGCTTTACCACCTCTCGACTATCCGAATAATTGGCGTACGCCATATTGCTCGGATTTTCGTCATTCAATAAAAATCCTAAAAATTCTAAACCACTTCCTCAAGTTAATTATAAAATCTTAAAAGTTTCATTATTTAATAATTTAATTTTGAATGAAAAGGAGAATAGTAAGCTTCCGCTTTACTACCTCTCGACTATTCGAATAATTGGCGTACGCCATATTGCTCGAATTGTCGTCATTTAATTAAAACCTTAAAAAATTCTATAAAATAAAAATCATTTTCCCAATTTAATTATTCTAATATTCTCTTAAAATTATTTAATAATTTAATTTTGAATGAAAAGGAGAATAGTAAGCTTCCGCTTTACTACCTTTCGACTATTCGAATAATTGGCGTACGCCATATTGCTCGAATTGTCGTCATTTAATTAAAACCCTAAAAACCCTATAAAATTAAGATTATTTTCTCAAATTAATTACAAATTCTAAAAACACTATTTAAATTAATCTTGAATGAAAAGGAGATTAGTGAGCATCCGCTTCATTATCTCTCGATTATTCGGATAATTGGCGTACGCCATATTGCTCGAATTTTTGTCATTTAATTAAAACCCCAAAACTCCTTAACTAAAATTACTCCCTCGATTAATTACAAATCCTAAAAGTATTATTTTAAATTAATCTTGAATGAAAAGGAGATTAGTGAGCACCCGCTTCATTATCTCTCGATTATTCGAATAATTGGCGTACGCCATATTGCTCGGATCTTCGTCATTCAATTTAAACCCCAAAAATTCCATAAGATTAACATCACTCCTCCAAATTATTTATTAATTCTAAAAGCCTTATTTTTAATAATTAATTTTGAATGAAAAGGAGAATAGTAAGCTTCCGCTTTATTATCTCTCGATTATTCGAATAATTGGCGTACGCCATATTGCTCGAATCCTCGTCATCAAATTAAAACACAATCGAATAAATTCAAAACACCTTCACAAATCAAACTTAATTCCTCGCCCCCGTGCGACCAACAACTTAAAAATTCTTTTCAAAAGAACACTGTTAATCCTTTCTAACGCGCATAACAAACCAATGCTTAAGCCTCCGCCGAGAGTATACAAGCCAGCGTTTAGCCTTTAGAACGCGATCTACACAGTCGTTCATTAAAAGACACCAACAAAAAAACCGTAGTTGCCCGAACTACGATTGCTCTGATTTCCTTATTACACCATAGGGATACGTAGGCAGGAGATTGCTGTATCTTCGCGAGCACACTAATAAAAAACCTCCATTTTCCCATTTTGAGGTCTTCATCCATCTCTATTAAATATTTAATTACTCGGAAGAAAGCGAATAACATTTAACTAACATTCAAATAGCAAATTAGACTAAAAGGTTCCCGTTGAGTACAACGGACGTGAGGGGTGCTAATACCTTCCCCTTGCGTAATCGACTCCCGAACCCGAATATGGTTGCGACGACCATTATTCTATTTTTCAAAGGTTTTATCGATATTTTCCTATTCCTTCATTGGGATAAATAAAGTTCGGTGGCGACTCTGTTCGAACATAAATTTTTCCGCGACCATCGCGAGGAATCGTATTTTTCGAGATGCGACAGCTTGTTCCAACTATTATGAGTCAAACAGGATCTAGTGTGGCTGCCTCAATCACAAAACAATCCAGAAAAAGGGTTGAAAAAAAACCTATCATCAAAAGAAGGAAAAGTGAGAGGATCAAGTTGAGTTGGTTTAAAAGACCCATAACAGGTGAAGGAATATCTAGTGACAAACCAATTACCCTACCAGAAAATGAAGACATACCCACTTCAAAATGAGAGACTGATTATTATGTTTCTGCTATGTATTTTGTAATCCTTTTGGAAAACTCTTTTGTAATGCCAACTGATCTTTGAAGACATGTATTTTGTAATCCTTTTGTAACAAACATATGCACTTACTGTGATGATCAATTCTAATGTATCAGTTTAACATTATTGGTGTGTATTGTCTATAAAACACAATGGCTAGTCTGTCACATTTTTTTCTTGTTTTTCATAAACCATGAATTCTGCAGAGAGCCATGGCTAGTCTGTGCACTAATCTTACAACAAAACCATGAATTCTGCAGGACCTAAAGAAAAAGCCAAAGTATTTAATTACATTCACCTTGAATTCTGCACTGAAAAAGTTTAAGAGATAGACTACATTAATATATTTCAATTTATTTATATGTTTACTATGTCATATTTTCTTTAGAATTACTGACTATAAAATTGTTCTGTAGTTTTCTGATGATTTTGCAATTTTGCTCTTTCATTATGATATAACGTTTTTCTGTCATTATTGGTAGATTGAATGCTGAAAGTTTAATCAAATAATGATGCTGCACTGACAGTTTAAGATTGATGAACAGATTACATTTCATTGATGAACACATTACAAGTTCAACATTACATTGCTGAAAAACACTAATGACATAACAATTACATGACAGACTCATTAGACTAACTTAACCATAGCTGCTATCAACATCCATGACAGACCAATTACAAACATTAACCATAAATTTTTCCTCTTTTCCATTGCAATCTTTTTCTTTAGTTTTTCTAACTTGTTAAGCTTTCCGACTCTGCAATCTATCTCCTCAACAATCTCTTTAGCAAATTCAATCAAATAAGCCTTGTTGACTTCACATTGGCGGCATCCGGACGGATTGGTTTCTTTCACTGCAAACTCACTGACCAAATCATCCCACAAAAATAAACCGCACCCATTCTGCAATTTGAGATAAACACCACCAACAATTAATTTCGAAATCAAACTCAAAATAATAAAATGCTTCAAAATTGCTCACCATATAATTCCTGCATTTCCAAAATTTGCGACCGGGGTTTTCAATTGACTTGGAGACCAACAACTTCATGGTTTCATTGCATCCACATCTTGGTAAGCCGTTTCCAACTTCACTCGTGGAAGATGCCTTGCTGCCACCCATAACCCAGATGAAGGGGACACGGACGAAGATGAAGAGAGGGATGGATTTGGGGTAGGGATGGATTTCACGAAGAGAGAGAGGGATGGATTTGGGATAGGGATGGATTTCATGAAGAGAGAGAGGGATGGATTTGGAACCCTAATTTCTAGTTTATGCCATGCTGGAGACCTAATGAAGATTCACATGTGAAAATAAAAAAATTAAAAAGCCACGTCTGAAATAAAAAACCAAGATTCCATGCCACCTGGATATTAGGGGGTTCTATGAAGGAATCTACATAACATAAGGGGGGTATTGAAAAAATAACTTTACCAGGGGGGTAACCCTAAACTCGCTAACATTACAGGGGGGTAAAGTGTATTTAACCCTACTGCCAATGGATCGAACTTGAATAATAATATGGTGCAAGCTCTTTGCAAAGACTTCAAGATTGCACATCATAATTCTTCTCCCTACAGACCTAAGATGAATGGGGCTGTTGAAGCTACGAATAAGAACACCAAGAAGATTATCCAGAAGATGGTTGTCACATATAAGTATTGGCATGAGATGCTCCCATTTGCTTTGCACGGGTACCGAACATCCATCCGCACTTAAACAGGGGCAACCCCTTTCTCTCTTGTATATGGTATAGAAGCAGTACTCCCCGTAAAGGTTGAGATTCCTTCATTGCGTGTGCTCATGGAATCCAAGTTGACTGAGTCTAAATGGTGTCAGACCAAATTTGACCAGCTGAATTTGATTGAAGAGAAGAGATTAATTGGCAAATGTCATGGTCAGTTATATCAACAAAGAATGAAGAAAGCTTTTGATAAGAAGGTCAAACCTCGTGTGTTCAGAGAAGGTGACCTTGTGCTCAAAAATATTTTATCTTTCAAACCAGATTCTAGGGGCAAATGGACTCCTAATTATGAAGGCCCATATGTTGTTAAGACAGCCTTTTCAGGTGGTGCTTTGATTCTTACAACTATGGATGGTGAAGAGTTCACTCGTCCGGTGAATGCAGATGCAGTTAAGAAATACTTCGCCTAAAAAAAGAAAAGAGCAGGTCGCTGAGTTGAAAACCCGAAAGGGCAGATTAGGCAAAAATGAGCGTCTCGGTGGATTGAAAACCCGAAAGGGTGATCCAGGCAAAAGTTAGAGACATAAAACAGAAAGAACTTTCCCGATAAGTTGAGTACCCCACCATGGGGCAACTTATGCCAAAATTCGGGAATATGGCAAGTAACTGCATTCTGATGATCTTTAAATTTTGGAGAAACTTTGAGTACAAGGGTTGACATCAATTCATTATCCCAGGTAGCGGCCGAAAGCACAGTGGACATCAAGAGTTGGTAGAAAGATTAGTGGTTATTTATATTCAATGTAACCCTTTTCCATGTAAATTACCATTTTTAACCTTGTAAAAACCTATGGAGTCTTGTCATTTACAGACTACCATTCCATTAAATAAAGTTGAACTTTTATCCAATTATTTTCACTCTTATTTACTTCAGCCAATAGTTTTAAATGTTATTATGATCATTTTGAAATTTAAAATTTTAATCAAAATCATTTTTCTTAAATATATAAAAGCAAGAATTTTTCAAAGCAAATTTAAAAGAAATATCTACAGCATTTCAAAAGCATCAAGTCTTCAGTGTGAAGCATTGAGGGTTCCCCAAAGCAGTTAATCCTTCGGGTATCCCTAGTCGAGTTTGTTGATCCAGTTCCCCTGCGGCGTGTTTGATCCCCAACAGAGTTTCGGTATCCCCTTGCGGAGTTTGTGTATTCTTCAGCAGATTCGATTTTGGATCTTCAGCGGAGTAAGTTGATTTCCTTAGTAGATCGCGTTGGTGTCTCTATCAATCGCCATCCGACTCGCTCCCAATCAGAGTTTCCTCCTGGTTTCTAGGCAGCTATCTTGTGTTTATCTTCTGTATGGTTGTCTCCTATTTAACATGGTGTTGACCTAAAATTCCCCGTAGACTCGATAATTTTTCCTTTCCTCAGCATATCTCCTCCTTCCCCAACTAGGTTTGAGCTTTTGGGATGTGGATCTCTCTGTTCTCTGGTAGTTATTTCCCTTTTGAGGATTGTACCGATGATTCAAATTTTGCGACACCCTTGTATCCTTTGCGATCATTTTGTCAGCATAATCATTATATATATATATATATATATATATATATATATATATATATATATATATATATATATATATATATATATATACACATATACACTCATGTAAGTTCATATTTGCATATTTGCATCATTCATATTTGCTAAATCATTATTTGAGATTCTTATGCTTTGTTATGATGGTACTTTATCCCCATACAAGTTCGGTGTCTGTCCTCTCTCAATTATAGATGGTCGGCCCCTTAAGCAGAATGACTTTAACCTTTCTTCTTTCCACCACTGGGTTATTTCCTCGTGGAGGATCATTGTTTCAGTTTTCCTCCCCAGTCGATTATCTGGATGGAACCATTCCCCTTGAGATATATCCTCATTGGGTTGAGTCTTGATTGACCGTTTCTTTCTAGCTCTTACCTAGATAGATATTTTGAGTCTCCTGAGAGTTTATTGCCCCGTAACTGGTAATATTCTTCTTAGTTTGCAGTTTGTTACTTCTTGCCCAATACCCGGCAAAAGTATCCCTATTTTTCTCCTCAGTAGAGTCCCCAATGGATCTATTCCCCTAGAAAGTATATCCTTGATATGTTCATCCTAACCGGTGACAGATATCTTTCTCTCCCCCTGCTAGAGTCTATCCTTGATATGTTCATCTTAACCTGTGATGGATTTTCTCTTTCGTGGTATTCTACCCAGTAAAAAGGTAGTTGTAATCCCTATTTTGTTCCTCGGAGAGTTAATCCTTGATATGTTCATCCTAACCGATGACGGGTTTCCTTCTCTTTGCGGTCTTCTACCCAGTAACCAATAGTTGTAAATCCTGCTTTTTTTCCCCTTTGTAGAGTTTATCCTTGATATGTTCATCCTAATCGATGACGAATATCCTCTCATGGTATTCTATCCAGTAACTGATAGATGTAATTCCTATTTCTCTCCTCACAGAGTCTATCCTTGATATGTTCATCTTAACCGCTGACGAATTTTCTCTTTGATGGTATTCTATCCAGCATTCGATAGATGTAATTCCTACTTGTTGTTCAGTTGGTATATCCTTGATATGTTCATCCTAACCGATGACGGGTATCCTCCTTGAAATTCCCAAGCAAGTTAATCCTTGATATGTTCATCCTAACCGATGACGGATTTTCTTCCCTGTTGAGTTTATCCTTGATATGTTCATCCTAACCGATGACGGATACTCTCATCTTTGGTCTTCTGCCCAGTAACTGGTAATTGTAAATCCTACTTTCTGCAGTTTTTCCCCAGCAAGGCTATTCTTACCCAGTAACCGGTAATGAATACTCCCTCCCGATGGTTCCCAGTGAGTCATCCTTGATATGTTCATCCTAATCGATGACGGATGTCCTCTCTGACAGATATTTATTATCTCCTTACCTAGTAATAGGTAGTAGATAGTAGATTTCCGCTCCTCCTGTGTTGAAGTTTATTTCTTCCTCAGTTCAGTTGAGTGTGTATTTCCTAAGTGAAATCGATTTTCCTGCATGATTCAAGTACTTCAGTGTTATCCTGATCTACTCGAATCCCCTGTAGATGTTTTGTTTCCCCGACTGAGTCTTTCCATTTTGTATGGAATTCCTCTAGTCCCCCAGCAATTTTAAGTCGTAGCTTGGCCGACTTATAATTTAATTTATTCCCCCCAGAGTCTCTGTCTCCCTAGGGAGTTTTCCTCATGGAATGCATTATACTCCTCCGGACTTTCGGTCTCTCTGATTTCTTTTCCTCTATGGAAATATTTCCCCACAGAGCATTAGCTTTTTCATTCATATCATATGCATCATGAGGTTTCTTAGGGACCAAAATTTGTTTCTATATGTTGTTATTTAAGCGCAATCTACTGAGTCGAGCCGAAGATTTTAACCTTCACCTCCTCAGCTAGAATATCCTTAAATAGGGGCAGCTGTAAGACCCCAATTTTGACCCTAAGATCCCTCATGCAATTTCATCATATGCATTAGACTTGGGATCATACCTTGACATCCTCCTTACCCCTCTTTCATTGGGTTTGTTTTGGGAGAGATCACCAAGCACCATGTGATTGTATCATACTTGTATATTATCATTTTACTAACCAAAATACCAAAAATATGTCTTTGCATTTGCCTAACTCTTTTGTAGGTAGGGCATGATCACATTGATTTATCAAGTTCGTATCTAGGGTTTGAGGCCCTCATGACAAAGAGCATAACTATGAATTTGATCCAAAAATGGTTATAAGCATCATATATGAGTCCCATTGATCTCTACATGTTATATTAATCAAGTATTCTTCAAGAGTTTGGAGATGATTTGCCTTGGAAACCCTAGTTTAACTGGGTATCTTTAGTAACTTCTCCAACCAGCCATCTCACCAATTGATCAAGTCATCTTATGCATATATGAGCTACCATGAGCCAAGAAAGTCAAGAGAATTGAAGGTTAGCAAGTTGTTTGATGGTGGTTGGCCAAATAAATTCATCTGATCAAAATTGGGTCTCCCTAGACCCTATCTCCTACAGCAGCAATAGTAACAATGTCAACTATAGATCAGTATCGCCGTTGGTTATACGGTTAGCGGGTCCAGTCTCGTATTCATCTGATAAAGTTGTTCTGTATCAGTATAATGCTACGATGATGAAGGATGGTCAAGAGGTCTTGTTGCCTACGACCAGTTCTGTGGTGAGCATTATCGATGTTACCAAGGTGACCCGAAGTGGTCGTGTATTTGGGCTGGTTTTCCCAAAGGATAAAGAAGAATCAGTTGTCAGTAAGAAGGTAGAAGTGCCTGCTGTAGATCCGGTTAGTGCTTCAAAGTATAAGTATGGATAATCCAGCGATTTGAAGGCTAATGATGATGATGAGGTACTTCGTTTGATCAAGAGAAGTGAGTTTAATGTGGTGGAGTAGTTGCTCCAAACCCCTTCAAAGATCTCAGTGTTGTCTTTGCTCATGAATTCAGAAGCGCACAGAGAAGCACTGCAGAAAGTTCTCGAGCAAGCTTTTGTGGAACATGATGTTACAATGGATCAGTTTGATCATATTGTGGCTAACATCACTTCCTGCAACAATCTCAGCTTTTATGATGAAGAACTCCCTGGGGAGGGCAGAAATCATAACTTGGCTTTGCCTATCTCAATGAACTGCAAAGATGATGCTTTGTCGAATGTGCTTGTTGACACCGGGTCTTCATTGAATGTACTGCCGAAGTCAAAATTGTCAAAGTTATCATATCAAGGAGCGTCTATGAGGTATAGCGGTGTAATCGTCAAAGCTTTTGACGGTTCATACAAAACAGTGATAGGTGAAGTAGACCTTCCAGTTAAGATAGGTCTGAGTGACTTCCAGACTACTTTTCAAGTAATGGACATCCACCCGGCCTACAGTTGCTTGTCGGGAAGGCCATGGATCCATGAGGCAGGAGCTGTTACCTCCACATTGCATCAGAAGCTCAAATTTGTGAAGAATGCAAAGCTTGTAATCATTGACGGGGAGAAGGCATTGTTGGTTAGCCACCTGTCATCATTCTCTTTTGTTGAAGCTGAGGATGAGGTTGGAACTCCATTCAAAGCCTTATCTATTACTGCTAAAAGGAGAGTTTGGGCACCTATGTCCTTATTGAAGGATGCAAAGAAGATTGTTGAAGAAGGCAATGTTGATCAGTGGGGGCGTATGGTAGAGGTCTCCCACAACAAAGGCAGAACTGGTCCGGGTTTTCAGCAAGGTTCATCAACTGCAAGGTCTGAAGATATGCAACTTAGCTTCCGTAGCGGAGGGATCATTCATGGAAATGAACAACACTTAGTTGTTGTGCTAGAGGATGACGAAGAGGAAGACTGCACCAATTTTGTGACACATGGAAAGGCTTGCAACAATTGGACTGTTGTTGATGTTCTCATTATTTTGCATCGATCTAAGTAATTGCTTTTATATGTTTTCAAAATCCTTCTCCTATTCCTAAGGGAGAAGCGAACATTGTTTGGGCATTTTCAAATTGATCATTAATAAAATTAATTATATTCATCCACATCTATGATGTTTGTTTTTACTTTTTACTTTATTCTGAAAATGGTAATCACAAAAAACATACATAAACAATATAATTGCCCATCTGCATAATATTTGGTCACAAATTCACTTCTCTAAAATCAAAATATCAAATCATTATGCAGGTTGGTTCCTAACCCCATTGAATACAATGGTCCTTCTCCTTCTCCAAATTTTGAATTCCTTGTGTTTGAGGCCGAGGAGGAAACTGAGGAAGAAGTGAGTGATGAATTATCTCGTCTTCTTGAGCATGATGAAAAAGCCATTAAGTCGTTCGAAGAGTAGATTGAGTTAGTCAACTTGGGTTCGGAGGATGATGTAAAGGAATTCAAGATTGGGTCTCGACTGTGTCTAGATGCGAATAAGGGGTTGATTGATCTTCTTCGAGAGTATTCAGATGTGTTTGATTGGTCCTATCAAGACATGCCTGGTTTAGATTCTAAGATTGTGGAGCATAGATTTCCGTTGAAGCCAAAATGCCCGCTAGTCAAGCAGAAATTGAGAAGAACGTATCCTAATATGGCAGTGAAGGTCAAAGAAGAAGTGCAAAAGCAGATTGACGCCGGTTTCCTTGTGACCGCTGAGTATCCGCAATGGGTGGCCAATATTGTGCCTGTGCCAAATAAAGATGGAAAGGTCCGCATGTGTGTTGACTATAGAGATTTGAATAAAGCCAGTCCAAAAGATGATTTCCCTTTGCCACACATTGATATGTTGGTGGACAATACTGCTAAATTCAAAGTCTTTTCGTTTATGGATGGATTTTCCGGATATAATCAGATCAAGATGGCACCCAAAGATATGGAGAAGACCACATTCATTACACCTTGGGGAACATTCTGTTATAGAGTCATGCCTTTTGGTTTAAAGAATGCTGGTGCGACTTACCAAAGAGCAATGACTACTCTTTTTCATTATATGATGCATAAAGAGATTGAAGTTTATGACGATGACATGATTGTTAAATTGATTGATGAAGAGGAACATGTTGAGCATTTGTTGAAGCTATTTCAGCGTTTGAGGAAGTATAAACTCCACTTGAATCCCAATAAGTTTACTTTTGGTGTTCGTTCTGCTAAGTTGTTGGGCTTTATTGTCAGCGAGAAAGGTATTGAAGTTGATCCTGCCAAGGTCAAAGCAATACAAGAGATGCATGCGCCCAAAACTGAGAAGCAAGTCAGAGGGTTTCTCGGTCGCTTGAATTATATCTCAATATTCATATGACTGCCACATGTGCGCCTATATTCAAGCTTCTTCGGAAAGATCAGTCTTGTCATTTGACCGAAGAGTGCTAGAAAGATTTTGACAATATCAAGGAATATTTGCTTGAACCTTGGAAAACTTTTTGCGTATTGGCTTGGGCTGCTAAGCGTCTGCGTCAGTATATGTTGAATCATACCACTTGGTTGATATCCAAAATGGATCCAATCAAGTATATATTTGAGAAGCCTGCTTTAACTGGGAGGATCGCTCGTTGGTAGATGTTGTTATCAGAGTATGATATTGAATACCGATCAAAGAAAGCGATCAAAGGTAGTATCTTGGCTAACCATTTGGCTCACCAACCGATTGAAGATTATCAGTCAGTGCAGTGTAATTTTCCTGATGAAGAGATATTGTACTTGAAAATGAAAGATTGTGATGAACCATTGCTTGAAGAAGGGCCAGAACCTAGTTCCCGTTGGGGCATGGTATTTGATGGAGCTATTAATCAATATGGAAATGGAATTGGGGCGGTGATTATTACTCCTCAAGGCACCCACTTTCCCTTTACAGCTAGATTGACTTTCAAGTGTACAAATAATATGGCAGAGTATGAAGCTTGCATTATGGGGCTTGAAGAGGCCATTGATCTCAGAATCAAGCATTTAGATGTCTTTAGAGATTCAGTTTTGGTTGTGAATCAAATCAAAGGGGAATGAGAGACAAATCAACCCAGTTTGATACCATATAGAGAATATGTGAGGAGGATTTCAACTTTCTTTATAAAAGTTGAGTTTCATCATATCCCTCGAGATGAAAATCGGATGGCATGTGCTCTTGCAACGTTGGCGTCTATGATTGTAGTGAAGTATTGGAATGAAGGTCCCAATTTATTTTTAATGTGTCTTGATAGGCCAGCTCATGTGTTTTATGTTGAAGAAATCAAAGACGAGAAGCTGTGGTATTACGACATCAAATATTTCCTCCAAAGTCTGATCTACTCGCCTGGGGCATCTTTGAAAGACAAAAAGACTTTGAGAAGATTAGCCAACAATTTCTACTTGAATGGTGATATACTGTACAAGATAAACTTCGACATGGTTCTGCTCAGATGCGTGGATAGACACGAAGCAGACTTGTTGGCGACTGAAGTGCATGAAGGTTCCTTTGGTACTCATTCCAATGGACATGTGATGAAGAAGAAGATGTTGCGAGCAGGTTACTATTGGCTGACAATGGAATCTGATTATTGCAAGTTTGTGAAGAAATGCCACAAGTGTCAAATTTATGCAGATAAGATTCATATTCCTCTGACACTATTGAATGTTATCTCTCCCCTAGGGACCTTCACCGTGTGGGTAATTGATATAATTGGGATGATTGAGCCTAAAGCTTCTAATGGACATCGTTTCATTTTGGTGGCAATTGACTACTTCATAAAATGGGTTGAAGCGACATCGTATGTGAATGTAACCAAGCAAGTGGTTGTGAGGTGTATCAAGAATCAGATCATATGTTGTTATGGTGTGCCAAGTAAGATCATTACTGACAATGGATCGAACTTGAATAATAATATGGTGGAAGCTCTTTACAAAGGCTTCAAGATTGCACATCATAATTCTTCTCCCTATAGACCCAAGATGAATGTGGCTATTGAAGCTACGAATAAGAACATCAAGAAGATTATCCATAACATGGTTGTCACATATAAGGATTGGCATGAGATGCTCCCATTTACTTTGCACGGGTACCGAACATCCATCCGCACTTAAACAGGGACAACCCCTTTCTCTCTTGTATATGGTATGGAAGCAGTACTCCCCGTAGAGGTTGAGATTCCTTCATTGTGTGTGCTCATGGAAGCCAAGTTGACTGAGGCTGAATGGTGTCAGACCAGATTTGACTACTGAATTTGATTGAAGAGAAGAGATTAACTACCATGTGTCATGGTCAGTCATATCAACAAAGAATGAAGAAAGCTTTTGATAAGAAGGTCAAACCTCGTGTGTTCAGAGAAGGTGACCTTGTGCTCGAAAAGATTTTATCTTTCAAACCAGATTCTAGGTGCAAATGGACTCCTAATTATTAAGGCCCATATGTTGTTAAGACAGCCTTTTCAGGCGGTGCTTTGATTCTTATAACTATGGATGGTGAAGAGTTCACTCGTCCCATGAACGCAGATGCAGTTAAGAAATACTTCGCCTAAAAAAAGAAAAGAACAGGTCGCTGAGTTGAAAACCCGAAAGGGCGGCTTAGGCAAAAATGAGTGTCTCGGTGGATTGACAACCCGAAAGGGTGATCCAGGAAAAAGTTAGACACATAAAACAGAAAGAACTTTCCTGATAAGTTGAGTACCCCACCATGGGGCAACTTATGCAAAAATAAGGGATTATGACAAGTAACTGCATTCTGATGATCTTCAAATTTTGGAGAAACTTTGAGCACAAGGGTTGACACCAATTCATTATCCCCGATAGCGGCCAAAAGCACAGCGGACATCAAGAGTTGGTAGAAGTATTAGTGGCCATTTGTATTTAATGTAACCCTTTTCCATGTAAATTACCATTTTCAACCTTGTAAAAATATATGGAGTCTTGTCATTTACAGACTACCATTCCATTAAATAAAGTTGAACTTTTATCCAACTATTTTCACTCTTATTTACTTCAGCCAATAGTTTTAAATGTTATTGTGATCATTTTGAAATTTAAAATTTTAATCAAAATCATTTTCCTTAAATATATAAAAGCAAGAACTTTTCAAAGTAAATTTAAAAGAAATATCAACAGCATTTCAAAAGCATCAAGTCTTCAGTGTGAAGCACTGAGGGTTCCCCAAAGCAGTTAACCCTTCGGGTATCCCTAGCCGAGTTTGTTGATCCAATTCCCCTGCGGCGTGTTTTATCCCCGATAGAGTTTTGGTATCCCCTTGCGGAGTTTGTGTATTCTTCAGCAGATTCGATTTTGGATCTTCAGTAGAGTAAGCTGATTTCCCCAGTAGATCACGTTGGTGTCTCTATCAGTCGCCATCCGACTCGCTCCCAGTCAGAGTTTCCTCTTGGCTTCCGAGCAGCTATCTTGTGTTTATCCTCTGTATGGTTGTCTCCCATTTAACATGGTGTTAACCTAAAATTCCCCGCAGACTCGATAATTTTTCCTTTCCTCAACATATCTCCTCCTTCCCTAACTAGGTTTGAGCTTTTGGGATGTGGATCTCTCTGTTCTCTGGCAGTTATTTCCCTTTTGAGGATTGACCAAGGATTGTACCGATGATTCAAATTTTGGTGACACCCTTGTATCCTTTGTGATCGTTTTGTCAAAGTAATCACCATATATGTATATATATATATATATATATATATATATATATATATATATATATATATATATATATATATATATATATATATACACTCATGTAAGTTCATATTTGCATATTTGCATCATTCATATTTGCTAAATCATTGTTTGAGATTCTTATGCTCTGTTATGGTGGTACTTTATCCACATACAAGTTCGGTGTCTGTCCTCTCTTAATTATAGAAGGTCGGCCCGTTAAGCAGAAAGACTTTAATCTTTCTCCTTTCCTCCACTGAGTTATTTCCTCGTGGAGGATCATTGTTTTAGTTTTCCTCCCCAGTCGATTATCTGGATGGAACCACTCCCCTTGAGATATATCCTCATTGGGTTGAGTCTTGATTGACCGTTTCTTTCTAGCTCTTACCTAGACAGATGCTATGAGTCTCCTGAGAGTTTATTGCCCCGTAATTGGTAATATTCTTCTTAGTTTGCAGTTTGTTACTTCTTGCCCAATACCCAGCAAAAGCATCCCTGTATTTCTCCTCAGTAGAGTCCCTAGTGGATCTATTCCCCCAGAAAGTATATCCTTGATATGTTCATCCTAACCGGTGACAGATATCTTTCTCTCCCCTGCTAGAGTCTATCCTTGATATGTTCATCTTAACCGGGGATGGATTTTCTCTTTCATGGTATTCTACCTAGTAAAAAGGTAGTTGTAATCCCTATTTTGTTCCTCAGAGAGTTAATCCTTGATATGTTCATCCTAACCGATGACGGGTTTCCTTCTCTTTGCGGTCTTCTACCCAATAACTGGTAGTTGTAAATCCTACTTTTTTCCCCTTTGCAGAGTTTATCCTTGATATGTTCATCCTAACCGATGACGGATACTCTCATCTTTGGTCTTCTGCCAAGTAACTGGTAGTTGTAAATCCTACTTTCTCCTGTTTTTCCCCAGCAACGCTATTCTTACCCAGTAATTGGTAATGAATACTCCCTCCCGGTGGTTCCCAGTGAGTCATCCTTGATATGTTCATCCTAACCGATGACGGATGTCCTCTCTGACAGATCTTTATTATCTCCTTACCCAGTAACAGGTAGTAGATAGTAGATTTCCGCTCCTCCTGTGTTGAAGTTTATTTCTTCCCCAGTTCAGTTGAGTGCGTATTTCCTTAGTGAAATTTCCTTTCCTGCATAATTCAAGTACTTCAGTATTATCCTGATCTACTCGAATCCCCTGCAAATGTTTTGTTTCCCCGGCTGAGTCTTTCAATTTTGTATGGAATTCCTCTAGTCCCCTAACAATTTTAAGTCGTAGCCTGGCCTACGCATAACCTCATTTATTCCCTCCAGATTCTCTGTCTCCCCAATGAGTTTTCCTCATGGAATGCATTATACTCATGCGGACTTTCGGTCTCTCAGATTTCTTTTCCTCTATGGCAATATTTCCCCACAGAGCATTAGCTTTTACATTCATATCATATGCATCATGAGGTCTCTTAGGGACCAAAATTTGTTTCTATATGTTGTTATTTAAGCCCATTCTACTGAGTCGAGCCGAAGATTTTAACCTTCACCTCCTCAGCTAGAATATCCTTAAATAGGGGCAGCTGTAAGACCCCAATTTTGACCCTAAGATCCCTCATGCAATTTCATCATATGCATTAGCATTGGGATCATACCTTGACATCCTCCTTACCCCTCTTTCATTGGGTTTGTTTTGGGAGAGATCACCAAGCACCATGTGATTGTATCATACTCGTATAATATTATTTTACTAACCAAAATACCAAAAATATGTCTTTGCATTTGCCTAACTCTTTTGTAGGTAGGGTGTGATCACATTGATCTATCAAGTTCATATATAGGGTTTGAGGCCCTCATGACAAAGAGCATAACTATGAATTTGATCCAAGAATGGTTATAAGCATCATACATGAGTCCCATTGATTGCTACATGTTATATTGATCAAGTATTCTTCAAGAGTTTGGAGGTGATTTGCCTTGGAAACCCTAGTTTGACTAGGTATCTTGAGTAACTTCTCCAACAAGCCATCTCACCAATTGATCAAAATTCTCAAAGTACACTTAAAAATTGATCATCATATGCATATATGAGCTACCATGAGCCAAGAAAGTTAAGATAATTGAAGGTTAGCAAGTTGGTTGATGGTGGTTGGCCAGATGAATTCATTTGATCAAAATTGGATCTCCCTAGACCCTATCTCCTACACTTTTCACCATATGAAAATGCTTCCAAGATAAAAGTTACTCTAAATGACATTCCAAACAACGTTTATGTTGAGAACTATAGCTAGTTTTGCTTGCAAAATCATTTTCTATGTTGAAACATTATAGGTCATTTTGTCTAAACCCTAATTTGAAAGTCAACTTACCAAGGTCATAACTTGCTCAATTTTTATGAGATGAAAGATTTAAAAGTTACACAATCAAATTCAAGATGTATACTTCAACTTTTATGTTTGGAGTGAGAGCTAATTCAACTTTTATGAACATGTGATATGAGGATACATTATAGGTCATTTTTGACCTATACCATTGAACAAGTGATTTTCCTCAACTTCAAAAATGCATAACTCTATCAGTCTAAATCCAAATGACATGAAATTGGTGACAATTTTGAAGGTCTTTGAAAGAGCTACAACTTTTATGAAGACACTTTTCTCATTTGAATCACACATAAAAAGTTAAGCAAGACGGAATATAGAGATATATGGCCTGACACTTAGAAAAAATTTCAACATGTTGAAATTTCCAAACTTCCACCTTTAAATTCACCATGATCCAAGCTCCAAACGGAAAAGTGTTCAACATAAAACTTGTTCCCCTTGATCCAAGCTTTCCAAAGAACCCAAGTTCATGCATTTTGATGAAGTTTTCTAGGGTTGTGCATGGCTTTAACAGAGCTGCAACATTGGAGGAAATCAAATGTCCAAAACTTTATTTCCCATTGCCTTATTAATCAAGCATCATTTGAACTTCAGTACAGTTGCAATTGGATTAAAATGGATTGCTTCATGGGCATGTATATGCCCATGCAAGCTTGTGCATCACATTGCCAAATTTATTAAATTTTCAAGTGTGCAATTATCAATCCCAAATGCTATAAATACATGGCCTCTGAGCTCATTTGAAGCACAGCTTGCGCGCCAGCTTTGCCCCCCAATTGAAACCATCTCATTCTAAAGGAAAACCTGATAATTTTCAATCTTAAAATTGAGTTTGAATCTCAATTGTTTGGAGATTCAAGAAATCCAGGATCCAAAGCCTTGCACCATTGCTAACCACTCCCTGCAAGCTTCTCAAGTGTGATCAAATCGTGTTTGAAGCAAGCAACCTCAAGTTTTGTACAACATTGAAGGTAATTTTTAGAAAAACTTCATCTCTTCAATTCTCACTCAATTCTCATCAATTCTCTTGGATCTTTGGTTTTCTGAAGTCCTACCAATGTAGGCAAGAAGATTGAGTTGCTTAGAGGTCAAATCGAAGCAACTCAGTTGACACACCTCAAAATTCAACTCATCATATTTTTGTATATATGTGGAGTTAGTTAAAATTGAGGTCAGATTCGTGCTCTACGCCATTTTTTCTTTCAGATCATGTCCTCCTTTTTTATTTTGGTGATGGTTGAGGGTGGACCAGTCTGGTGAGGTCCACCAGAGAGGAAGACCGGAGTTACAACTCCGACGGTGCGTTGGCACGTCTCCCAGCCACAGGATCCATTCAATTTGTTTTAATCTTAGGCGTTGGATTTGATTACCATGTGTGTGGCGCGCTAACTAGGTTCCATCATGGATCGCGCGTTTGTGTCCACTTGATCTGCCACCTCAATTAATGAGGGAGATCAAGTGGTCCACGTTTTTTTGATTTTTTTATTTTTATTTTTATTCCTTTGATTTTCATTAATTCATATTAATTTTAATATTGATCCAAAAAATATGAGAGTTTCACCAAAAAAATTCAAATAATTTCTTCTTTCATATTTTGAATTAAAATTAATTTTTGGATAATTATTAATATTTTTCATGATTTAATTGATTTTGTGAATATTTTTAATTGTTTAAAAATGATTTTAAGTCTTTAAAAATTCTGAAATTTTTTCTCCAAGGTCCTTTGACCTTGTTTGACCTATGATAAATCTCATGACCATTTCTTTGGTGTTTTGATGAGGTTTTAGAAATTTGACAAACCATATTTAATTTAAATGCCTTATTTTAGTTTTTTTTTTTAATTTGAATAAAAGCCAAATAATTGTGTTGACCAAAATTGTGATGACCAAAAGCACAAAATTTTAGTATTCATACCATTCTAATTTTTTTATGTTAATGTCATTTTCCCTTTATCCATTTGGACCATATTGTGTGATATATCTTGCTTGTGTATATTTTGTTTGTTTGTGTGGTCTTGGACCATTAATGTACATAATAAGAACAAAAATCCTAAAAAAACTGTTAGGTGGACTGTTGACTTGATCTTGGACAAATTGGACTTAGAATTTAGGCAACCTCCCTATGCTAAAGGACTTGGCCAATGCCAACTTTGGTGAAACCAAGTGATTGCAATTTGAAACTTCATCTGATACATCATTCAAGATCCCTTTGAGTTCATCTGCAACATGATCATTGTGAAGTTGTTATTTTGAACCGGTGACTTATGGAATTCATCTGCTACATGGGCTAATTTTGAAGAAGATCATGGAGTGGCTAAGCTTGGATGTGGCTATCTTTATTTGATGTCTTGCTCTTCAAGTTAATATTGTATGCATTGTTTGTTGCTTGATTCTAATATCCAAGGGAATTTGGGGTTTCTATATGGCATTCTTGCCTATTGGATTGCTACTCATCGGTCAAATCTTTTCAACTCTTAACTTTTAATTTTGTGCATAGGATTAGTCTCTTCATATCCTCCCCGTATCTTTAATTTTAATATCTCTCCCTCCTTTTAAAAAAACTTCTTTGTTTGAACTTGTTATTTTCTAAATTTGGCCCACTTTGCAAAAGATAGAAACTTTGGCCTTATGCCATTGCATTTTCAAATTTCTTTTCTTAATCAAACTTGTAAATAGACTTAACTATACTTGACGTAAACTTTCAAAAGCCAAAAAGAACTAACTCATTCAAACCATTTTCTAGGCCCTTGTGCCTTTCAAACTTAATTTTTGTTAAAAGCAATGCATCCACTTTGAAATTTGTATCACGAACTACAAGGTTTTGATCCCTCATTTTTATGTTGGTACGTAGGCACAAGTCCGAAGGTCTTGTCAAACACAAAAATATAATTAATGAATTCTTTTCTCAGCCCCTGACTCTATTTGTTTGTAAACATCATTTTTGTACAAAATACATATGCACACAAAAAAGGGCTCCCTAGGAGTACCTAGGACACTTTGGGTGCTAACACCTTCCCTCTGTGTAACCAACCCCCTTACCTGTAATCTCTGACATTTTATTAGTTTTGATTTGAAAACTTCTTACTTTTGGGTTTTGTTCGTACTTTTCCCTTTTCCCTTGGAAACAATAAAAGTGCGGTGGCGACTCTTGTTATTTGATGTCTAGCTTATCCATAGCTTGATGATCATCAATTTACTGCTACATCCACCAACATATTTTTTTAGGGTTTTTTTAGTTATTAAGAATATTTAAGGTCGTAAGACCATAATACGAACAAAAATCACAAGCACATCATATATACAATCACAAGATATGGCTCAAGTGAGCAAAGTGAAAAAGAACTAAAACATAAACATCTTGCATGAAATGTAAAATGGCAATGAATGGTAAATGTACTGAAATTTAAATTGCATTATGTAAATGACTTGAAAGTAAAGCAATGTTAATAAGAAGTTAGTAAATTGTTAGTGAAGATTTTTAATTGTTTAAGTCATTCTTCGGAGAACACCCAACCATTCATTCACAAGTATGAATACATGAACCAAGACATCATCCATGAGAAGGGCTCCAAATTGGATAAATCAACAAGTATGCCACTAGCTCTCATGAAAGGAAAAAAGGTCAACTTTTCACACAATGCCATTCAGAATGGGAGACTTACAATCTCACTTACTAGAATGTTATGCCTTGTGGGACAGATTTAGCTATATGTTAAGCAATCGTAATTGGACTTATGTAAAAGTCACAACTATCTGAGGTCGGGAAATAAATATATTTGTGTTAATGCATGTTAGAGACTTGGTATAAAGAACCAAGTTCCTGAAACATACCACACACACAAATAAAGTAGGAAGGACCTATCTCAATCCAGCTCATGTTGATTCATCTGACACAAGGTCATTGATGAATCAACTAGCATTTGGAAATTAGAGAAATCATTGGTTAATGATGGATTAGGAAAGAATAGGGATGAAGATGAAGAGGGAAGGGGAGATAGAAACCCAAATTGATAATAAGAGGAATTTCATCTAATCAATATTATCCATTCATTTTGGGGAATGAAATGTACATTTCATCAACCCCCTAAATCCAATAGTATTGGTCAAATAAAAGTCAAATCAACCATGACCAAGGCTAAACAGAAAGTCAAACATCACAAGATCAATTAAATGGCTCAACACAATTTTTAAACAATTATTCAATTAGAAATCAAATTTAAAAAGATTTAAAATGCATTTTTAAACGGACAAAACCTCAAATCCCTTCAAAACACCAAATAAATGGCCAAGGGATTTATCCTAGGTCAAACAAGGTCAAAGGACCTTAGACAAAAAAAATAGAATTTTTGGAAAGTCAGAAGTATTTTAAAATATTTAAAAACAAGTCCAAAATTATTTAATTCATAAAAAATGTCAAAAGTAATCCAAAAAATGATTTTAATTCAAAATATGGAAGAGAAAAATATTTAAAGAGTTTTAGTGAAAGTACCATATTTTTGGGATTAAAAATGAAATTTCTATGAATTAAATAAAATAAGATAATTAAAAGGAAAATTAGAAAATAAAAAGAAAATAGAAAAAACACGGGCCATCAGATCTCCCTCATTAATTGAGATGGCAGATCTGATGGCCACAAGCACGCGCTCCATCGTACACCACAGTCAACGCATATACATGCTTGGTAATCAGAAGTGAAGGCCAAGATTAAAACATCTGAACAATCAAATGGTTAGAAAGGCACAAACGCACCACCAGAGCCCTAGCTCTGGTCTACTTCTCCGGTGGACCTCACTGGACTGGTTTACCACCAACCTCTACCAAAATGGAAATGAATACACTAACCGAAAGAAAAAATGCTCAAGAGCTCGAATCTGACCTCAATTATTCTCCCAATTCCAAGTATATTAAAAGATACTTGGATTTGAAATTTGAGGTGCATGATCTGAGTTGCTTCGATTTGGCCTCAAAGCAACTCAACCTTGTTGCCTACATTGGTAGGACTTCAGCCAACCAAAAATTACATGAAATGGTGGAAAATTGAGAGATAATGGAAGAGAGAAAGTTTCACAAATTTCACCTTCTATTTGCAGTTAAGAAGCTTGATCTCGATCTCAATTCGCTTGGGCTTGCTTCCACTACCTTGCAGGAGATGAAATGGATGCAAAAGGGCTTTGAATTCTCGGAGTTTCAATTCTAAAACAGAATGGGAATCAAAACTCAATTTCAAGAGAAATCTTCAAGAAATTCTATCAATGGAGGGTGAGGGTGTTTGAAGTTCAAATCTTGGGCCAGGTCTCTCCTATTCTGAGTAGGAGGGCATGTATTTATAGGCTCTTCCATTCATTTCTACACACTTCCAATTTTGAACCAAAAATAGCAACTCAAGTTGCATGGCTGCATGGGCATACATTTAGGCCCAAATGATGATTGCATTAACTCCAAATTCATGCACAAAACATGCTGAGATCATAACATGAAGCCATGCAAAGGTTTTGGATAGTTGAGTTCAAAAGATGCCAAAACAAGCCATGCAAAGTAACCATGCGCAAGTCACTCAAAAATGATTCAAATGCCATGATCTTAGATGTTTTGGAAATCTAACATCAAGGGGAACAACTTTTCTATTGAAGACGTTTCCATTTGGATCTTGGGTCATGATTAATTTTGAGGTGGAAGTTGGAGAAATCAAACATGGTTAAAAAATTTCTTAGTATAAAGTCATATGACCACTTCTTCCACCTTGAATAACTTTTGCTATGAGCTTCAAATGAAAATGGTTCCTTCTTAAAAGTTGTAGATATTTCATTCCTTTTCAATTTGGTCACAAATTTGACACCATTTGAATCTTGCATGAGGGAGTTATGGATTTTAGAAGTTGAGGAAAAATGCTTGTTCAATGATGATGGCCCAAAATGACCTATGATGTTTCCTTATGGCACATGCCCTTGCAAGTTGAATTTGATATTTATCAAAGAATAAAAGTTTGAGTAGACATCATTAAATTGATAATGAAACTTTTATGGCCTTCATATCTTAAAAATTGAGCAAGTTATGGTTCTTGGAAGTTGACCTTCCATCTAGGGTACAGACAAAATGACCTATAATATTTTACCATAAAAATGACTTTCCAAGAAACCTTAGCTCTTGATGTCAACATGGAAGTTGTTTTGAATGTTATAAAGAGTGACATTTCTCTTGGAATCATTTTCATATGACAAAAATTGTAGGAGATAGGGCTAGGGAACCCTAGTTTTGACCAATTGACTTTCTCTGGTCAACCTCTTTGAACCAACTTGCAAACTTGAAGTTCTCTTACTCTTTGGGGATCATGGAGAATAATATATGCATAATATGATGTATCATGAAGTATTCTATAATATCTTTGATAAATTGATGAAGAAACTTGTTGAGGAAGTCACACAAGATACCTAGATGAATTAGGGCTTCCAAGGCATACAAGTTACAAACTTTTGATGAATTCTTGATCAAATTAACAAATAATAAACATGGGGATCCATATATGATGCTTTGAATCATTTTAAACCTTTATTTTGTTGATACTTTGCATTGAGGGTATCAAACCCTAGATATGGACTTGATGAGGCACAAGTGGACATACACACTACCTACAAAAGAAAAGAAAACTATACTAGACATATTTTTGTATTCTGGTTAGTAAATAATGAAAAATAAACTATAATATAATCAAATGTGCTTGGTGATCTCTATAAATGCAAACCCAATGAATTAGGGGTGAGGAGGATACCAAGGTGTGATCCCAAAGCCAATGCAAATGATGAGATAGCATGAGGATCTTAGGGTCAAATTTGGGGTCTTACAAGGTCCAATGTTCATGAGGCCATAACTTTTGATTCCCTCGTTCATTTTGAAAAAAAATAGGGATAAATGATATTTGTCATAAGATTAAGAGAGTGCAAAAGGAATGGTATCAAAAGAGTGATTGAGTTGCAAATAGCAAGGATGGAAAGTAGGGGTCATGGCAAGGTTTTTGCCCATTTTGGAAACTTGGTCATTTGCACAAATGAAGTCTTAAATGGATGAGTTGATGTTTGAACCTTGAATCAAGTTTGTAGAGGATCCCAAAGGGCACATTGGCTCAAAGAAACTTTGAATTTTGATGAATATTGAAGAAGTTATGGAGTTTGGACCAAAGGCATGGCATACTTGCAAAACTAGGTCAACCAACATGTATCCTTTGTGCACACTTGAAGTTTTATTGCATATCAAGCCATGATGATGATATAATGAGAAACCCTTGATGAAATATTGATAGGACTTGAGTGATCTTGAAGATAGTTTGAAGATTAAGTGATGTGGCTTTGAAGTAAACACGTGAACCACCTTTGAATCACCATGGACAAACTTGCATTTCTCTCCTCGGGCAGGGCATCCTTTTGTGTTCCCACTATTCCGGTTGGGGCACCTATTTCTTCTATGTCGTAAGGTACTTATAGTAATTCATCAAAAGTAGCAACTTCTAGGGGGAATGAGTGATCAAAGAGAAGGCTAAGAAGATCATCATTGCAGAAGAAGGGAAGGAATTCTTAAAGCTTATTAAAAGAAGTGATTTTAAGATTGTCGACTAGTTGGATCCAACTCCATCAAAGATCTCAATCTTGTCATTATTGCTAAGTAATGAAGCACGCCGAAAGGCTCTTTTGAAGGTTCTCAACATGGCCCATGTGATTTAGGATATCACGGTAGATTAGTTTGATGATTTGGTAGCCAATATCATAGTGAGAAGGTACTTGGGTTTCAACGAAGCAGAGTTAACAGTTGAAAGGTATAATCACAACAAAGCTCTACACATTTATCTGACTTGTGCAGACACTTTAGTCTCTAGGGTCCTAGTCGACACAGGCTCTACACTTAATGTGTTACCTAATAACATATTAAGTCAATCGCTGTTTGAGGGACCAGAGATGAGAGCAAGTGCTTTAACTGTCTAAGCTTTCGATGGATCTCGGAGGGAGGTCATTAGGGAAGTAGATTTGCCAATTTGCATGGGTCTTCATCAGTTCATAATCACTTTCCAAGTCATGGATATCCACCTTGCCTATAGTTTCCCATTAGGGAGGCCATGGATCCATGCAGTCGGCGCCATAACTTCTACTTTTCATCGGAAATTGAAGTTCTTGTTTGAAGACAAGCTTGTCATCATTTATGGTAAGGAGGATTCTATAATCAGTGAGTTGTCTTCCTTCAGATATGTTGAAATTGATGAGGGAATAGTTAAAGTTCCTTTCCAAGGTTTGGATTTTGGAGAAGTTAGCTCGGCCTCTACCAATTAGATCCAGTCAGCAACCATGATGCTAGCATCAGCCAAGAGTGCTAAGCAGGCTTTTTAGAATGGTCCTTTCCAGGGTTAGGGCCAGACTATGAAGGTATCTGAGAAGCATGAGCACTTTGGTCTCGGTTATCGTCGTACTTCCCGTCATCCAGCTGCGACGGGAGGTAAGAAATTCAACTCAGTCAGGTTTAGTAGTGCAGGCTACCAATTTGATCCTTCTGTGGCAATAGTAGATAGGGAAAACTCCATCCAGCGTACAATCTTCAGTCTCGTCCGCAAGTGTCCTCCGGGATTCAAGCTTGACAACTGGACCTCTATTGTAGTCCCTGTGGTTTTCTCGAAAGAATTGTAATGCATTTTTTTCTTGTCCCTTGCCTTCGCCTGAGGCATGTGGATAGCTTGTAAGGTCCTCCTTGTTTTAAAAACATTATTCAATCAATGAAAGAAAATTTTTGCACTCAAAATCATGATCCATTTTCTTTTTATTATTTTACTTTTTTACTAAAAGTAAATGGCAAAAGATTCTTTTTATTTTATTTTTCACATTTTTTTCAAAAGCTCATTCTAAAAATAAGCTCATAACATGTAGAGCAAATAATTCCACTGAGAGCAACATTGCTGAAGTTCGATGTAAATCTGGGTTTCCAATTAACCAAGCCGAAGATGATGGTTTCCAATTAACCATGTCATAATAGGAAATATTAAAACATAATAAAAGACGCAATGTTCCAATCCCCCGGTGTTACACATCAGAGAAGACGCCGACACTAAAATAAAATGGAAGACTTCATCTTCCATTCACATCTGAGCTCCTATTGCGGATTATCTGCATGTTACCCACATGGAGGCAACATTCAAACAGAAGGGATAGATATCATAATTATACAAATGAAAGCATGATAATAAGTAAGAATCAGATTATCACATGCACATCACCCATTCCATAACACAATTCCACATAATCCATAAAACGACTATTCACACACAATAAAAACATAATAACCATCCAACGTAATCAACCATCTAACATAATAACAACATAATCAACCATCCAACACAATAACAAATGCAATCAACGTACAATACAATTAGACTAAACAACTTGACTCAATGCATGTGGTACCAATATGTGAACTCTCAGGTTCACCTCTTAGATCCTCACCTCTTAGGATCAAAGCAACCAATTTGTTACCATCACCTCTGATAACGTCTCACTGATTCCATCACCTCTGAAATCAGCTACATGCCCAATCCACGCAATGGGATTTGAGGCTCACTAACAACTGACCATTTGTCCAATAACATGAATGCATGCAACATATAATACATGCAACAACAACATCATTTACAATGACCCACCTCCATAATCAATATACACCTCCAAACTGACTATCATCCATTAAACACATGTTATACAGCTCAACAACATCAACATAATAAGCAACAACAATGCATTTAAGGTTATGTTACACCACCACATAAACATTTTAATGAATATCAACACCGTCATATAGAAAAATGTTCATTTCAGGTACTGAAACCAATTTTTAATGATATTACACGCTATCAGCTTTCCGACGCTTCGAACGACACTTGTATCGGACAATCAGAACAAAAGTTATGAATTTTTAAAGTTTCTAAGAAAATGCCCTTAGTGTAACCGGTTCCCCAAAACCAGTAACCGATTACACTACATCCAGTAGCGCAACCTACTGCCAACACATACACGGTAACCGGTTACCCTAAAACTGGTAACCAATTACACCCTCATTTCCAGGCCCTATGTAGCCTCTGTTACGTAGGGTAACCGGTTACCCAAAAACCAGTAACCGGTTACACCCCTCAAATTTTGCAAAGAAACATGTTTTTAAGAAGTGTAACTGGTTACTCTAATTCTAGTAACCGATTACACTGTTGCAAAAGCACTTTTCTGCAACTTTTCCAAAATGAAAATCATTTAAAAGTCATCCCTAAACCCCATTTTTCTCACAAATCGTTTATATTATATTTTAACCCGAAAATCACTTTTCCAAAGTTCAAAACCCCAACTTATTTACATCGAAAACCTTCCTAACTCCGTTTAGACTCTGACCCGAAATAACAGCAAT
This sequence comes from Lathyrus oleraceus, assembly GCF_024323335.1. Taxonomy (NCBI): domain Eukaryota; kingdom Viridiplantae; phylum Streptophyta; class Magnoliopsida; order Fabales; family Fabaceae; genus Lathyrus; species Lathyrus oleraceus. The sequence goes on from NC_066580.1 coordinate 259,139,112, forward strand.
AACCCAACATTGACAACAAACAATCCAATAAATTTTACGATTCTAACAAACAACAATTCATTACACACACAATTCGACAATTAATAAATATCACCATGATCATGAACATAGAGAAGACAAATACAAAACCTACATGGCATAATCTACCCACCACCATCATGTTAACCCTTATATAATCAGAATCCAACCCTTACCTTAGAGTTCCTAGAAAAAGATTCTTTGACCTTCAACAATGGTGATTCTCCTCTTGAGCCATAGTCTCTTCTTCTCCCTTTCTCAGCTTCTTCTCTCTTTTTCCCAAATGCTACGTTCTTTGTGTTTCTATCCCAAATCCCCTTTTCTATTTTTCTATTATCACTCAAATTGTTTTATTAACTTATTATATTATCACTATTTTCTTAATAATAATAATAATAGTAATAATAACCCACTCAAATTAAATAATTAAATTAAATAATAACTAAAATAGTTAATTAGTTTTACTCAACACACCACACTTTCTACACTTTTACTCACACACTCCTCAACACCTTAATTTTTAAGGCAACTACCCCACACCAAGGGTACACAACACATCAAAACTCCAATCAGCACAACACAACCACAACTAACACATAATTAAATTATGAAAAATAATTTAAATAAAAATCGGAGTGTTACAACTCTCCCCCACTTAGAACATTTCGTCCTCGAAATTTACCTGATGCAAACAACTCTAGATACGACTCTCGCATCCTTCTTTCCAACTCCCAAGTCATATTTCCTCTGGTAGCGCCTTCCCACACTACCTTCATGAGATAAATCTCTTTTCCTCTCAACTGTTTCAGTTCCAAATCATCAATCCTTATAGGCAAAGCCTCAACTGTAAGGTTATCCCTCACCTGAACATCATCCATCAGAATCACATGCGACGGATCCAGAACATACTTTCAAAGTTGTGAAACATGGAACACATCATGTAGATTTGACAAATTCGGTGGCAACGCCACTCTATGAGCAACATGCCCAACTCGCCCGAATATCTAATTCGAACCAATAAACTGAGGAGTAAGCTTCCTCGACTTCAAAGTACGTCCTACACCGGTCACCGGAGTGACTATCAAGAATACATGGTCTCTCTGTTGAAACTCAAGATACTTTCTCCTTTTATAATGGTAGATTTTTTTCCTACTGTGTGAAGCTTTCACCTTCTCTCGAATCAGCTTCACCTTCTCAGTAGTCTGTTGGGCAATCTCAGGTCCAAGCACTACACTTTCACCAGATTCATGCCAATACAAAAGTGTCATGCATCTTTGACCATACAAGGCTTCAAAAGGTGTCATTCCAATACTATAATGGAAATTGTTATTTAACGTGAACTCAATGAACGACAAATGACTATACCAAGCCCCCCTTGCTCGAGAACACAAGCTCTCAACAAGTCCTCTAATGACTGAATGGTCCTCTCTGTCTGACCATCGGTCTGCGGATGATAAGTTGAACTCAACGTCAGCTTCAAACCCAAATATTTCTGAAAACTCTTCCAAAATCTGGAAGTGAACCTCGAATCTCTATCTGACACAATACTCAATGGAACTTCGTGCAACTTCACAATCACACGGATATATATATCTCGGTCAAGTTCTGCATAGAAAACTGATGTTAATTAGAATAAAATGGGCCAAGTTCGTCAGTCTGTCAACAATTACCCAAATGGCATCATGCCCTCTCGGAGTATTCGGTAACCCCTTCCCAAAATCCATAGAAATGCTATCCCATTTCCATTCTAGAATATCCCACAGTCGCATCAATCCTGCATGTTTCTGATGTCCAACCTTTGAATTCTATCAAGTCAAACAAGCATAAACAAACTGAGCCACATCTCAATTGATTCCAGACCACCAAAAGATCTTCTTCAAATCTTGATACATCTTAGTAGCTTTGGGATGAATACTCAAGCTACTTCGATGACTTTCTTCTAAAATCATCTTCTTCAACTCAGCTTTGTTAGGAATAAAATTTTTGTCTTTGAACCTCAACACACCTTGTTCATCCACTTTGAAATCATTACTTTCAGTCTGATTACTTCCAACCATCAAGTCCACCAACTTCACATCCAACTTCTGACTCTATATAATGTTATTAAGAAAATCATTGTTGATCTTCAGCATACCTAACATCATACCCTGTGATGTCAGCTCATAGACCAAACACATGTCTTTGAATTGTTAAATCATTTCCAACTCTCTAACCATCATAATAGACATATGCAAAGACTTCTGACTTAAAGCATCAACCAAGATATTCGCCATACTGGGATGATAATTCAAGCCAAAGTCATAATCCTTTAAGAATTCCAACCATCTACGATGTCTCATATTTAACTCCTTCTGATCAAACAAGTATTTCAAACTCATATGATCACTAAACACTTCAATTCTGGAACCATAGAGATAATGCCTCCAAATTTTCAACATGAACACCACCGCATCCAACTCTAAATCATGATTAGGATAGTTTCTCTCATGAATCCTCAACTGCCTTGAAGCATAAGCCACAACCTTGTCATCTTGCATTAGCACACCACCTAAACCCATCAACGATGCATCGCAATACACCACAAACAGTTCATTCGATTTAGGTAAAATTAAAACCGGAGATGTAGTCAACATTTTCTTTAGCTCTATGAAATTGTTCTGACAAAGAAAGTCCCACACAAACAGTTTACCTTTGCAGGTCAACTAAATTAACGAAAGTACCAACTTGGAAAAGACTTCAATAAATTTGCGGTAATAACCAGCCAAGCCCAAAAAGCTTCTAATCTCTGTCACCGACTTCATATCCTTCCATTGTAGAACTGCATCTACCATGGATGGATCCACAACAATACCACCACCTAAAATAACATGACCAAGAAAGTTAACCTCTTTCAACCAGAATTCACACTTCGACAACTTAGTATAAAGCTTCTTCTTCTTCAACACTTTCAATACAACTCGCAAATGCTCAACATGTTCTTCTACTGATTTAGAATAGATCAGAATGTCATCAATAAATACCACAACAAACCGATCCAAGTAAGTATGAAAGAGACGATTCATGTAATCCATAAATACTCTGGGTGCATTAGAAACACCGAACGACATCACCAAATACTCATAGTGTCCATATCGAGTTATAAACGTTGTCTTCTATACATCTTCATTCTTCACTCTGATCTGGTGGTGGAAACCTGACCTCAAATCAATTTTGCTAAACACACGTGCACCCACCAACTGATCCATCAAGTCATCTATTCTCGGAAGTGAATACTTGTTCTTAATCGTCACTTTATTCAACTGTCGGTAATCCATATACAACCTCATGCTACAGTCTTTCTTCTTTACCAACAACACAGGAGCTCCCAGAGGCGACACACTTGGTCTCACAAATCTCTTCTCTAGTAGATCTTCTAATTGCTTCTTCAACTTTCCTGACTTCGATGCAGAGATCATGTATGGTGACATAGAAAAAGGTCTGGTACCAGGGACAAGATCAATAGAAAACTATACCTCTCTCTCTCTGGCAGTATATCTGAAATGTCACCTGAAAACACCTTTGGAAAATCCTGCACTACCTGCAATTCATCAACCACTGGCTGACTCTTGGCTGATAACATTGAGAACAACACAAACATCTGAGCTTCCTCTTCCAAAAGCTCCTTTGGATCTCTAGTAGACAAGAAACCAACTTCTTCCTCCTCACCAGGAGTAAGGAACCGCACCAACTTGTTATAACAATTGATATAAACATGATTGAACTCCAACCAGTTCATCCCCAAATGTCGGAATTTCCCATTCCCGCCAGCATTAGGCTGATTCTGCACAGCTTACAAAGCAACAACAATAAATTCTACAAATGTTCACCAAGTCTAGAAACCTCTTGATTTGTTGGTACCTAATCGCCTGCTTAATCTTAGGACTTAAACGATTCTCGAATTTGATACACTTTGAGAACTCAACAGTCGCCTGACTATAATGAGGGTAGAACTTAGCAAGTTCCACAAATCTGGTAGCATACTCAGTAACCAACAAGTTGCCCTGCTTCAGCTCCAAAAACTCAATCTCCTTCTTCCCACGAACATCCTCAGGAAAATACTTCCTTATAAATTCTCTACTGAACACAGCCCAAGTTAGAGCTTTAGCTGCAGCATCCAACACTTGACGAGTGTTGATCCACCAGTCATCAGCTTCCTCAGCTAACATATGCATATCGAACTACACCTTCTGCGCTTTAGAGAAATCCATCACTCTATAAATCCTCTCAATATCCCTTAGCCAAGTCTGCGCTCCATCATGATCGTACCTACCCATGAAAGTAGGCGGATTGTTCCTCTAGAACTTCCCCAAATGTCGGAACTTGTCGTTCCCACCAACATTAGGCTGATTCTGCATAGCCTACAAAGCATCAACAATAAAAGATTCATTTATTCCAGACATTTTTTGTTTCCTACCAACAACAAAAATAATGGTTAAAGAGACAACATCAACAATATTCAACTGTCACACCACACCAACTCATCAACTTGGTCGGATATACCGACCTGCTCTGATACCACTATGTAACACCCTAAATTTTCCCCACGCAAATTTAAAACATTTATCAGAGTAAATAAAATCAACATAGAATTTAGGATGCTACACTACAACATACAATCAACCTGCTCAATCAAAAAGACATGTAACACTTGATAGTTATAAAAATAGTAGCAATAACCACATGTATGGAAGTTAACTTTTTATTAAATTGTAGCGAAACAACAATAACAAACAGTTAGCTTAACATATCCAACATCAACATAACATATCATTATAGGAAATATTAAAACATAATGAAATACACAATGTTCCAATCCCCCGGTGTTACACATCAGAGCAGACGCCGACACTAAAATAAAACGAAAGACTTCATCTTCCATTCACACATGAGCTCCTACTGCGGATTATCTGCATGTTACTCACGTGGAGGCAACATTCAAACAGAAGGGGTCAGATATCATAATTATATAAAGGAAAGCATGATAATAAGTATGCATCAGATTATCACATGCACGTCACCCATTCCACAACACAATTCCATATAATCCACACAACGGCTATTCACACACAATAGCAACATAACAATCCACCAACATGATAACAATATAATCAACCATCCAACATAATAACAACATAATCAATCATCCAACATAATAACAAATGCAACCAATGTACAATGCAATGAGACTCAACAACTCAACTCAATGCATGTGGTACCAATATGTGAACTCTCAGGTTCACTGCTTAGATCCTCACCTCCTAGGATCAAATCTACCAATTCGTTACCATCACCTCCGATAACGTCTCACTGATTCCACCACCTCCGAAATCAGCTAACGGCCCAATCCAGACAAAGGGATTTGACACTCACCAATAATTGACCATTTGCCCAACAACATGAATGCATGCGACAAATAGTACATGCAACAATAACATCATGCATAATGACCCACCTCCATAGTCAATGTACACTGCCAATACTAGTCATCATGAATCAAACGCATGTTATACAGCTCAACAACATCAACATACAATATAATAATTAACAACAATGCATTTGAGGTTATGTATCACCACCACATAAACATTTCAATGCATATTAATACCATCACGCATAAAAATCAGGTACTGAAACCAATTTTTAATGACATTACACGCTCGTCTTTTTGACGCTTCAAACAACACTTGAATCGGACACTCAAACAACGCTTCCCAATGTAACTGGTTTCCCCAAAATCAGTAACTGGTTACACTACATCCAATAGCGCAACCTACTACCAACACACACACGGAAATCGGTTACCCTAAAACTAATAATCGGTTACACCCTAATTTCTAACCCCTGCATGGCCTTTGTTACGTGGGATAACCGGTTACCCAAAAACCAGTAACCGGTTACACCCCTCAAGTTTTGCTCAAAAACGTGTTTTTAAGCAGCGTAACCGGTTACTCCAATTATGGTAACCGATTACACTGTTGTAGAAGCACTTTATTGCAACTTTTCCAAAAAGAAAATCATCTAAAATTCATCCCAAAACCCCATTTTTCTCACAAATCGTTTATACCATATTTTAACCCGAAAATCACTTTTCCAAAGTTCAAAACCCCAACTTATTTATATTGAAAACCTTCCTAACTCAGTTTTGACTCTGACCCAAACAACATCAATCACCCAACATTTACAACAAACAATCCAATCAATTTTATACTTCTAACAACAACAATTCATCACACACAAAATTCGACAATTAACAAATATCACCATGATCATGAACATAGGGAAGAAAAACATAAAACCTACATGGCATAATCTACCCACCATCATCGTATTAACCCTTAGATAATCAGAACCTCACTCCTACCTTAGAGTTCCTAGGAATAGATTCTTTGACCTTCAACAATGGTGATTCTCCCCTTGAGCTCTATTCTTTTCTTCTCCCTTTCTCAGCTTCTTCTATCTTTTTCCCAAATGTTATGTTCTCTGTGGTTCTATCCCAAATCCCCTTTTATATTTTTCTATTATCACTCTAATTATTTTATTAACTTATTATATTATCACTATTTTCTTAATAATAATAATAATAATAACAATAACCTACTTAAATTAAATAGTTAAATTTAATAATAACTAAAATAGTTAATTAGTTTTACTCACCACACCACCCTTTCTACACGTTTTCTCACACACTCCCCAACACCTTAATTTCTAGGGCAACTACCCCACTCCAAGGGTACACAACACATCAAAACACAAATCAACACAACACAACCACAACTAACACATAATTAAATTATGAAAAATAATTTAAATAAAAATTGGGGCGATACATGAAGTACCGCCTGAGCTTGCAAGACTCCTTGAGCATGAAGAAAAAGAGATTCATTTGCACTAAGAACATATATAAGTGATCAATCCGTGTTTCGAGGAAGTCAAAAGAGAGGTCAAGATTGGGGCATCCCTTGCCGAGCATGTACACTGCAAGTTGGTAGATCTACTCCGTGAGTATGTTGACATCTTTGTCTGGTCTTATCAAGATATGCTCGGGTTGGATACCAATATTGTTGAACATCGCTTACCACTTAAGCTCGAATGTCCTTCGATTAAGCAAACACTTTGCAGAACCAGATCCGACATGGCACTGAAGATCAAAAAAGAGGTGAAAAAGCAGTTTGATGTTGGTTTACTAGATATCATTGAATATCCTTAGTGGATTGCAAATATTGTTTCGGTTCCGAAGAAGGATGAGAAGGTTCGAATGTGTGTGGACTACCATGACCTTAACAAAGTGATCTTAAAGGATGAATTTCCTTTGCCTCATATTAATCCTCTGGTAGACAACACTGCTCAACACTCAGTCTTTTCTTTCATGGATGGTTTTTAAACGTATAATCGAATCAATATAGCTCTAGATGATATGGAGAAGACAACTTTCATCACACCCTAGGGAACTTACGGATATAAAGTCATGCCTATTGGTTTGAAGAACACAAGTGCAACATACCAACACGCTATGATGACTCTTTTTCACGACATGATCCACAAGGAGATTCAAGTGTATGTAAACGATATTATTGCTAAAGTCCAAGACTGAAGACGGCCACTTGGACCATTTGAGAAAGCTATTTTTCAGGCTCTAAAAGTTCTAGCTAAGGTGGAATCCTTATAAGTGCACTTTTGGGGTCCGTTCTGGAAAGCTGTTGGGGTTCATCGTGAGTTAGAAGGGTATTAAGGTTGATCTCAACAAAGTATGAGCCATTCAATATCTGCCAACTCCCAAAACAGAGAAAGAAGTGTGAGGGTTCCTTGGACGACTTAATTACATATCCTAGTTCTCTCATTTGACGGCTATCTGTGAACCGATATTCAAATTGTTAAGAAGAACTCAATCGGCCATGTGGAATGATGATTGTCAAGAGGCATTTGACAAAATAAAAAAGTATTTTCATGAGACATCGATCTTGATACCACCTGTTCCTGGTAAGCCATTAATCATGTATCTCATTGTGCTAGATGAAAATCGATGGGTTGTGTGTTGGGTCAACACGATGACACGGGCCGAAAAGAGCATGTAATATATTACTTTAGCAAGAAGTTCACTGAATGTGAGACCAGGTACTCACTATTGGAGAAGACTTATTGTGCTTTAGCTTGGGCAGCTTGACGCCTAAGACAATATATGATTTGCCATACAACTTTGTTGATATCCAAAATGGATCCAATAAAGTACATTTTTTAGATGCCCGCTGTCAGTGGAAGAATTTCCCGATGGCAAATGCTATTAATCGAGTATGATATCCAATATGTGACTCAGAAAGCTATCAAGAGGAGTGTTTTTCCTGACTACCTTGCCCATCAACCTATGGAGGGTCACCAGTCGATCAAGTTTGACTTTCCCGATGAAAATATCATGTTCACCAGAGACTGCAATATTCCAGGCCCTGACGAGGGACTCAAACCAGGAGCATGACGGATGCTCGTGTTCGAGGGTGCTTCTAATGCAAAAGTCCATGGAATAGGATCAGTTATCACAAATCTGACTGGTTTTCATACTCCATTCACCGCCAGATTATGCTTTGACTGCACCAATGATATGGCAGAATATGAAGCATGCATATACGCTATTGAAGCAGCCACCGATTTAAGAATTAAGATTATTGAAGTGTTTGGAGACTCTGCTTTAGTAATCAGTCAAGTCCAAGGAGATTGGGAAACTCGGGATAAGAAGTTGGTTCCGTATAGAGAACACATTGTAAAACTGATTCCCTATTTTGATGAAATCACTTTTCATTATATTCGAAGGTAAGAGAATCAGTTAGTCGATGCTCTAGCTACTCTTTCATCCATGTTTAAAGTCAAGTGGAAGAATGAATCACCTGCCATCCGTATTGACCACTTGGATGAAGCAACACATTGTCTAGTAATGGAGACCGAACCTGACGATAGACTTGGTTCTACGACATTAAGAGATATCTGGAAAGACAGGTGTATCCCGAGAAATCATCCATCACAGATAAGAAGGCTTTGAGAATATTTTCTGCTAAGTTTTTCTTGAATGGGGATGTTTTGTACAAGAGGAATTATGATTATGTGTTGCTCATATGCATGGATAAACATGAAGCAAGCACAATCATAAGGTCCATACAAGATGGTTATGAAGGTATACATGTTAAGGGGCCTGCTATGGCTAAGAAGATCCTTCGGATTGGTTATTATTGGACAAATATGGAGGTCGATTGTTACAACTTTGTCAAGATGCGTCACAAGTGCCAATTTTTTGGTGACAATATCCATGTTCCTCCAACTCCATTGAACATATTGACTTCTCATTGGCATTTCTCTATGTAGGGCATTGACATGATTGGTATGATCGAGTCGAAAGCTTCTAACGATCAATGTTTCATCCTTGTTGCCATTGACTACTTCACAGAGTGGGTGGAAGCTACTTCTTATGTGAATGTCACGAGACAAGTGGTTACACGATTTATCAAGAAAGAAATAATTTGTCGCTACAGTGTTCCTAGCAAGAGTATTACTGACAATGCCAATAACCTCAACAACAAGATGATGAGTGAGTTGTACCAAGCTTTTAAGATCGAGCATCATAACTCTTCACCATAACGTCCCAAGATGAATGGCATCGTCGAAGCAGCTAAGAAGAACATCAAGAGAATCGTCCAGAAGATGGTCAAGACATATAAGGATTGGCATGAGATGCTTCCCTTTGATCTACATGGCGATAGAACTTCAGTGCATACTTCTACAGGGGAAACTCCTTGTTCACTAGTATATTGAATGGAGGTTGTTCTACCTATTGAAAATGAAATCCCCCTCCCTTAGGGTCATCATGGAAGCAGACCTCAGATATAGTCAAACAATATCATGCCTAATAAAATGAATACAAAGCCTGCTAGATTGGTACCCATCAGAACTAATCTAGGAAAAAATGGCTAGCCTGATGGATCCAAAATAAATAAATGTCCATGCAAAAGTTAGGGATTAAACAAAAAAATACAAACCCGCTAAGTTGAAAACCCGAAAGGGCGACTTAGGAAAAAATGGTATCCCGGTGGACAAAAGAATCAAAGTTCCATGCAAAAGCTAGGGATAAAGGCATTTGACTATATCCTGAAGGTGTCTTTTAAGCACATTATCACCCGCATCATGACCTCAGATGGAATCAGATCAGTGCAGTCATTGTCAACATAAGCAAAGTGTTGGAGCTCATCACTACAATGAATGACAACCAATGTTGTGATCACTGGAAAATCAAACAAACTTCCCATTGCCATTTAATTTGTTTTTCAATTTTTGTAATTTCCTCTTTAAGGATTTTTGCATCCTTGTACATACCCTACATGTACAAAATTTTCCACAATCAATAAAGCTCAGTCGTTATTCAGTAAACTCTCATCTTTTTAAATTTCCCGCATTTTGTTTGCAAAATAACTGCCAATCTTGATTGCTTAATGCCATAAAACTTTGAGAATAATAAAAATCTAAATCAAAAGGAAAACTCTATGCATTGCTTTGATTGTTGAAAACTCCCCAATGGATTATTAGTAGTCTTTAGTTAAGCACTTGCAGTATGATTATATTTCAGCTACTGCTCAGTTAGGTCATGCACCGCTCTTCCCCAGTGGAGCCAGATGGTAGTCCTCAGCCAACAGAATTTTCCCCAGCAGTGGTGGTAACATGGAAGCTTTTCATTGCAAGTTCTCTGATGTGGATACCAACAAGTTGAAGTCCATCTTTTACCAAATAACCTTACCTTGCTATCCAATATCACTTTGCATACGCATCACAATCAAACAATCATACATACATTGCATAAACCATGCACATCATTCATTCATTTTATAGCTGATCTATCTCCCCGGCGGAATATTTTAGTTTATCCCCAGCAAATCAAACCAACTAGTTTATCTATTTCTCATTGCAACTCTTTTTATTCCGGGCAAATTTTCAGTTATTTATGTATTTACTCCTCTTTTACCTTGAACACCCGAAAAGCTAACGCAATTCACACCTTCAGGTTAAAGATGATTAAATAGGGGCAATTGTCATACCCCAAAACTTATCCTCCTTTTTTCCTTTTTCATAGATAATTTTCATACATCAAATCACATCATGCATGACCATTGCATTTGGTCATGGGATCACAAGCATGGCCGCATTGTTTGTTTGTATCTTAACATTAAGGTTTCATCTTGTTTTTGCTTAACAACTAACCCTAACTTCAATAAGAGATGGCAACTTTTTGTTCTTGTGGTGTATATAGGTGATCATGCTCCAAATCAAGGCAAGACAAAGGTCTTTTGGTCAAAGGAAATGCAAGTTTGCTTCATGTTGATTCAAAGGTGGTTCATGTGTTTATTTCCATGCCACATCACTCAATATTTAAACTTTTATCAATATCACTCAATATATAATCATGTTTTAATCAAGGGATGATTTTTCTATCATCACGGTGGCTTAAAATTCAAAAAAAAAACATCAAGTTTGCACAAAGCGGTGCAAGTTGGTTTGACCTAATTTGTAAGTATGCCATGCTTTTTGTCCAAACTCCATAACTTCTTCAATTTTTATCCAAATTCCAAGTTTATTTGAGCCAAATGTACCTTTTGAGTCCCTCTCTAACTTTGCTTCAAGGTTCAAACATCAACTCAATCATTAAGGACCTCATTTATGCAAAGGACTAAGTTTCCAAAATGGACCAAAACCTTGCCAAGACCACTACTTTCCACCCTTTCCATTTTTAGCTCAAGCCTTATTTTGATCCCATTCCTTTTGCATATTATTAAGATTATGTCAAATATCATTTGGCCTAATTTTGGCTCAAAATGTACGAGGGAATCAAAAGTTATGGTGTCATCAACTTGGGACATCAAAATGACCAAACATGCCTCAAGCTGCTTGACCAATTGCCCAACCTAAATTTCAGGTCACAACCCTAACTTCCCAAGCATGTAACTTTATACTCAAACATCCTTTGGACTTGGTTATTTTTCATTATGTTCTACTCCATGAAGAGATCATTTGACTCAAAGAAAAATGGAAAATGCACGATTGGATTAGAATTGACCCAAGCATGAACATGGTAACTTGAACTCTGTTTTGGCAGGAACCCAAAAGTTGCAATTTCAAGTCGTTCTTTGTTTTGGGACCACTTTCACACGTGTAAACATTTTATGATGTCAAAGCGTGTGCAAACAAACTAGAAACGACTTTATTTCATCAGCAAATCTCACTTTTCATGTTGCATTTCACACTGATTGCAAAACTTGAAACCTCAACCCTAATTCATACGAGTTTGCCTCTATTTCACACTAACCCATTTCATTTCCTATAAATATGGGAGTGATTTCCCTTCATTTCCAATCTTTAAGAGCCAATAAATCCCTGACTCACTAAAACTCGAAATCACCAAAAAACCAGTCACTCATTTCTTCGATTCAAGTTCTTTTGCTTCTAAATTTCTGCCCAGAATCCTTCATTAGCATCATCTAAAGATGTCTGAAGCATTGTCGTGGTCGGAAACATCCTGCAACCTGGCTTCCAATTCCACCATTGTTGACCTCGAGCTTCGATTTGGACAAGGTAGTAGTTCCGAGTGAAATTACACTTCAAGCAAGTTACTATTTTCTTTGTGTGGTTCCCCTTATTGAAAGCCCTCATATATGTTTGATTTATCTTTTGGTTTGGTCATTTAATTTAACTTTGAAAAAATAGGGTTTTCACGAGTTTTAGAAAATTCTCTCTACTCAGAGCAAATCAATTACTCTGATGCAGAGGGACATAAAAAATGAGTGAAATAGAAGCTTGCACGGTGTGCCTTTGAGCTTAAAAATTAGAGGTCAAGAAGTTGCAAAATCAAATGCACAGAGGTTGAGGGTGAAGTACTTCGCGCTCTTCCGAGGGAATTTCAAATCCCTTGGCCAATCATAACGCACCACTTCACTAGTCTTTACATTCAAACATTTCTTTTTCTATTTTTATTTCATTTTATTCATTTTTCTTTCAAAAATTATTTTAATTAACTCCTTTATTATTTTTTAGTCCAACTTTTTTTCATAATTTCATAAAATATTCTCTACCACATATAAAGTTTTCATATTTTTTAAAACTCATTTTGCATTTAATTCATATTTTCTTTTATTTTCCACTTAATTTTCATTTAATATTTTTATTTTAATCATTTTAAAACATATTTCACCCCAAATTTTGAGGTCAAGTTACTCGTATTTTTGTTGACATCCTCCATTTTTCTTAGACTTTTATTTGGTGCTTTGATACCTTTTTGACATTTTCTCTTTTATTTTCTTTTATTAATCATTATCAAATCATTTTTAATCATTTTTATTTCTTTGATTTACTTGATGTTTTGAATTAAGTTGGTTGCTTGGTTGATGAGATCTTCCACATCTCAAATCATTGATAGATGGACTTGAGGTTGATTCAACCTTCTTTGATCCAAATCTGTTGATAGATAATCATGAATCATCTTCAATATTTTGCATCAATGATAGGTTATCCCTTGATGCGCCATATTTTGAGCCCTTTGATTTATGGATATATTGATCCCTATGTGATTGCCTTAGCTCTTCTCTTCACTCTTTCTACCCTCATCTCCTCTCTTCTTTTGCTTTGATCATTGTGTTGCATGTTGTAGGATATTGGCTTTGTGTTAATTCTCTGACATGTCTGACACATACATTATTATTGTCCGACCTCAGATAGGTATGGATTCTACATAAGCCTACTTACGATTGTTTAACTTAATGCTAAATTGTCCCGACACAATTAATTGATCACTAACTCCTAACATTACTTCTTTCTCTTTACATTATATCCATTTAATTCTTGCCTTTTAATTCAAGTTATTTAGTTTATGTCATTTATTTTTATGACATTTACTTAATGCATATTACTTTTTTGCTTCATTATTCATCATATCACTTCATACTCTATTAATCTTGCCTTATTCATTTGTTGCTTCTTATCTTGTTTGATTGATCTGACTTGTTAATCTTAATGAATCGAAACATGATAAAGTGACTTTGACATAATCTTAAGCCTATGCTTTGATTTGGAGTGATGATGAATCTTGGACTATTTGGACTTTGGACTTAGGCCTTAGACCCTTTGCTTGAATTGGAGTAACCTTGGACCCATGAACCTTGTGGAAAGTTTGAATTGCTTTGCTCATATTGAACTTTGGAGCTTATGGTTTTATTCATCTGTTTTATGTCTCTTGCTTATTGCATTCATCTGCTTAGGCTTAACACATATTTACACACATGGCTTTCTCTTAGGCTACCTAACAATGAGACATATGAAAATACACTTTGCAGTCACATGGATTTCTGTTGGGCTACCTAACAATGAGACCTTATGCTAGTTTTGTATGATCATGCATCTTTGTTTCTTCACCATTCTCATTCCTTTTGATTTGCCTGGATCAAGTTCCACTTTGATCAACTAGATCTTTTCATCTATCACTTCCCTTTAGTCTTGGTCAAGTGACCATAAGTCCTTTGGTCACTTGGTGGGACTTTGTCTTTATTTTGGAGCTTTAGTCTCTCAACAAGTACAAGACTTCCAGTGGATCACATTCACTTTCCTCAGCATATCTCAGTCATCTGACTCATCCCCACAAGTATCTTTGGGAGCCTGCTTCAATAACTTGTCATCCATTGAATAGGCTAACATGCCATGAGCCTTAAGCAATAGAGAATGATGAGACGAAATATTTCTTACACTTGTCTATAATATCTCTGAGTACAAGACGAATGACCCAGTTGCTCAGAGTATTTGTCTTTGTTCATAGACTTTAGTGCAATTCCAGTCAATTCACTAACAAGTCTACAACTTGCCCCGTGGCTCTTTTATCTCTCATCTTGGTTTAAACACCATTATAATAACCTTTCTCGGGGACACACGTCTATGGTTAACCCCTTATCCTTTTCTTTTGGGACACACCTTTATGGTTAACCTCTATTTCTTGGTTTTGACACCACAACTCAGGGACACACCTCTATTGTTAACCCCCTATCCTTTTATTTTTGGACACACCTTTATGGTTAACCACCATTTCTTAGTTTTGAAACCACAATTTAGGGAGACGCCTTTATGGTTAATCCCATATCCTTTCTTAGGGACACACCTTCATGGTTAACCCCCATTCCATGATTTTTACATCACAATTTAAGGACACACCTTTATGGTTAACCCCCTACCCTTTATTAGGGACACACCTTTATGGTTAACCCCTTACCCTTTCTTAGGGACACACCTTTATGGTTAACCCCTTATCCTTTTCTTTTAGGACACACATTTATGGTAAACCCCTATTTCTTGGTTTTGACACCATAATTTAGGGACACGCCTTTATGGTTAACCCCCTATCCTTTTTTAGGGACACACAGTTATGGTTAAACCCTATCCTTTCTTAGGGACACACCTTTATAGTTAACCGGTATCCTTTCTTAGGGACACACTTTTATGGTTAACCCCATATCCTTTTCTTTTAGAACACACCTTCATGGTTTACCCTTATTCCTTGGTTTTGACACCATAATTTAGGGACACACCTTTATGGTTAACCCCATATCCTTTCTTAGGGACACACCTCTATGGTTAACCCCCCCCCCCCTTTTTCTTTTTCTGGTTCCACGAACTACGAGGCTCTAAATTTCTCATTGCACCATGAGAATACGTAGGTATGAGAGACACAGTCTCCCTCGAGCACCCTTTTTTTAACCTTTTTTTTCTTTCTATTTTGCATGTACATAAAGATGGCAACACCCATCCAAGTGAGAGCATTCAAAATGGTTCTGATGGAGTATCATGGATGTGAGGGGTTCTAATACCTTCCCCTTGCATAACCGACTTCCTTACTCGTTTCTCTATTTTCCCTTGGATTTTATCGATATTTTCCCTTCCCTTTTTGGGATAGATAAAATTTGGTGACGACTCTATTATATCTTTGAGCGTGCGATGCGTTTGGACATATTTCACATAACTTCGAATACCATAATTGATATATGAAAATAATGTGTGAAATCCCTTAAAGTAATAGCCTCCAATGGCTTAAAATGCTCTAAAAATCACCACTTGTGCTCTCAAAATTGTGCCTTGATCTCCCAATTTCGTGACCCTTGTGAAAGTGTAGAAAATACCCTTTTAAAGGTGTAAGAATGGACCAGAACACGTCAGAAAATCCTAGAAAAGTACCTATCGGGCGCGTGATACCTTGCATCGTGTGTGTGATACAACTTTAAAGACCATATCATGTGCACGATGTTGCACGGTGGTGCGCGTGATTATTCCAGTGGTTGCACGCTTTTGCTCCCCTTTTCACTCAAATTTTCACTAATCCATAATTTTCACACTTAGCTATTTTTTCCTCATTCTTTGGTCATTCTTCTTCATTTTAGCTTAACTTTCACTTGTTTTTCTCTAATTCTTCGACTAAATATATGAAATGACGGACTGTCATTAATATTTTTCGTCTGCTTCTATATAAGGAACTTTTTCATTTTTATGAAATTTATTCGACCTAGCCTTTTTCAGCTTTTAAGCATTCGACCTGTCAAACTCTATCTGTTAATTGGGCAATGTCTCTTAGATATTGGGAATCTAGTTTCTTCCTAATGGAATAATCTAGCTTGCTAACATCCATTTCGACTAGTTCGTATTCAAGCACTTGGGTGAAACACATTGCCTTCAAAATCCTGAATCTATTTAGATAATCGTCTATTGATTTATGTGTTTTACGCCTCATGTTGGCCACTTTCTTAAGGTTGATCTTTGACTACCCCGTATAGAATTGTTCATGAAACAATCTCTCTAACTTGCTCTAATCATCTATGGAATGTGGAAGGAGCATAGTGAACCATGTGAAGGCATTTTTAGTCAAAGAATTTGGAAAGTATTTCATCTTCAAATTCTCGTTGTTCACCATATCACATGCCTCAATTAGGTATCAAGTGATATGTTCGACAACCGATTCGCTTGTATCGCCTACAAACTTGATGAATTTGGGAACTTTTCAACCCTTGGGGAGTTTGGTTTGCAGTATATATTCTAACAAGACAGACACAAATTTGGCCTATGTAGGCCTATATTGAGACCGTTATGGACTAGGATTTTTTCGACCACATGGGACAAATTATTTTGCCCTTTTTAAGTTATTCTGTTGAACATTTCTGACCACTCCCTCGACAATTTGGTTTCTATTTAGCAGCATCACTCTCGGGTTATTTTGACTTATATACTCTTCGTGCTCTCTATGTGTGAGAGGTTCTATAGATCGAAACCCCAATTGTGGTTGCCCTTGGTTAATAGGGTCTGCTAAAAACTCTATTTTATATTGAATTTGTACTTTAGGAAGGAACCGAGTATGACTCTTGAATGAGTATTTAAATATGCCAAGTGTTGTTGTTTTTTATAATATCATTCATATGCAACAATTACAGTTGATTTAATTTAAATGAATTAGCCCACCAACTTCAATTATTTATAATTTAATAATACATTATTAGACGTTTTTATGTAATGAATTATAAATGATTGCTGAAAATTTATGATTTAATATTGTAATATGTATCTGCAATTATAATTCAAAATAATATTTTAGAAATAGTTTGAGGCATTTATTTGTCTATTTGAAAATTATAAGTTAAATTTAAAAGAATATTTTGATAACTTTTTTAATATTGATATGAGATTTAATATTTGAAGTTAAAATTTTGGATATAACCGCATTTATAATTAAGAATTATATTTTGAAAAGAATATTATTTATTAAAAAATATTTATACGCAACAAAAGTATAGATACGAAAAATTAAAAATAATGATTAGTATATAAAAAATATAATAAGTTGTATTTTTATAATTGTTTCTATATAATTGAATTTTGTTTGACTGATTTAAGTAGTGAAAATGTTATCACTTTTATTAAGAGACTAAAAATTGCTTTCATTTTAATAGGAATTAAATTAGTTCTTATAATTTTTTATTGAATTATTTAAAAATTGATTAATTTTATTTTTTTAGGAATTGAATAAGCTCTCATATTTTTTTTATCAAATTATTTGAAAATTGATTAATTTAATTTTTTTATTGAAATAAGAATATGTAATAGAAAATAAAATGAATATTTAATAGTTTGAGTTTTGATGTAAGTTGAATATATTAATTGTGCATGTATGTAATTTATAATAGTATGTGTCACGATATACTCTAGAGATGCAATTTGTATTAGTATATAACTTTATAAATGGAATCGAGAAGAAAATAAAATAAATAATATATATGACTTTTTGTTAGAGGAATAAAAGGAAATAACTCATAGAATTTGAAAATATAAATTTATAAATGAAATGTTACACATTTTTCTCAAACAAATAATAGAAATTTTAAAATGTTTGTTTTGAAGAGTGTGATATTAGATTTTTAATAATGTGGCATGTAAGAGAATGAGTTGTCAACAAATAGTTTGTAGCTCAATTTTAATATATTGTAATAGTTTTTTTAATGATTTTAAAGTAAACAAAATTGTAATTTACAAAATTTTAATTTTAGTGTTTAGATTTACAAATATTTTTGTCTTTATGAGAAGTTGAACTTGTGACTTCCCGTAGAGAATAAATATTGGATATTTTTTTGTCCTTGAAAGGAGTTGAACTCGTGACCTCTAATAGAGAATAACTATTGCATTTGACTTTTTGAAAAAGAGTTTAGGGAGGTGCCACATAGGACAATGGGATGATGTGCACCTAATGAATTAGGAAATTTAACATGTGTCGTGACATAATCCGCCGCTTCAGATTTATTATATTATATAGATGTTTGTTTTGAAGAGTGTGACATTAGATTTTTAATGATGTGGCGTGTAAGAGAATGAGTTGTCAACAAATAGTTTGTAGCTCAATTTTAATATATTGTAATAGTTTTTTTAATGATTTTAAAGTAAACAAAATTGTACTTTAAAAAATTTTAATTTTAGTGTTTAGATTTACAAATATTTTTGTCTTTGTGAGGAGTTGAACTTGTGACTTCCAATAGAGAATAAATATTGGATTTTTTTTGTCCTTGAAAGGAGTTGAGCTCGTGACCTCTAATAGAGAATAACTATTGCATTTGACTTTTTGAAAATGAGTTTAGGGAGGTGCCACATAGGACAATGGGATGATGTGGCACAAATGGATTAGAAAATTTAGCATGTGTCGTGACATAATCCGCCGCTTCAGATTTATTATATTATATAGATAGATATAGATATAGATTGGGAGGTGTCACATAGGACAATGAGATGATGTGACACAAATGAATTAGAAAATTTAGCATGCGTCGTGACATAATCCGCCGCTTCAGATTTATTATATTATATAGATATAGATATAGATATAGATTGGAAAAAATGGGAATAAACTATTTGACCACCTTTTACAAGTACATTTTTATTTGAACAAAGAGTCACAAATGATTCTAGGTCTGGAAGATTGAAATGTTTAGGATAGAAAGAGTCGTTAACAAACCAATATGGATGTGCCACACCATAAAAAAATCTTGTTAAATCCAACTGTTACAATTACACCTTGATTAATCGAAAGTAATAAATGCTCACGTCACTCAAAGAAACTTAGCCTTAAGCCTAGAATCCACATGTTAGTCAATGACATGTAAGAGTTGGTTCAAAACACGTAAACATCACAATCCTTTGTAGATCGTCAAGGGTGAGAATTATGACAATTCCTTACACAATATTCAGACTCCAAGTATCTTTAAGACCAACAAATAACATGTGACATCCATATTATGTACCTCAACATGCGTCAGAAGAAGGTCTTCATGGCCAATTCAATCGTCCAGGGTCGAGAGACCAACTACACACTTTAGTATCTCTTCTCAAATTAAAAGGTCATCAATGTTCCCAAAATCTCATGACCTATGAGGACTTTTCATCTAATATTACTTTCGTCGACACACTCATCCACAAGGGATCGGGGAATTATGAATTTGAGGACTACTCATAATCGCCTTCTCAACCTAAAGACTTGGTGGGAACCTGTTCAAACTAAGGGAAAAACCCAATCTAAATTGGATCGGGCCGCCCAAGATATAATAACTTAGGTGAGCTAGAGGATGGACACGCCAAGAGGCACAATTGATCAAGGTTGACCGACCCTTGCAGACTGTCAAATGAAAAAACCTAAATAATCTCTTAACACTTGTTCAATGAGACATTTGCTCCAAAGAAGGTTATAGAGTCTCAAATCCTAAACTCCTTTTGTAAAGCCTAACTTATGATTCAGGTTCTGCTACTTATAATTATAAACTCTAAATCTTACACCGGTGACTTTCAATGACTTGATTGTCATAATGTTTTCATGTATATCTCATATTCTCAATAGATACAGACAAATATAAAAAAGAAACATATCATAATATTAAGTCATATCAAAGGTCCTAAAATCCGACCTTATCAAATATTTAACTTCAAACTTATAAGGTTTAAAGAAAAAGAATAGAGAAATTTTATTTATCAAATAAGAAAGGAAAATTCGTAATAAATGTTAAAATAAAATAAAATAGAAAACTAGATGGGTAAATGATTTGGAGAGGATAAAGTGCCAACCTAAAAATAAAAAAAATAAAAATTGAAAATATATAAAAGCCTAAAGATATAAAAATGGAGAATTACTTTGCATAGCGCCAAAAATAGTTTAAAGATAGATATTTTTCATTCCCTTTTCTCTAGACCATCACTTTTCTCTTATCCACCAAAATTCTCTATACTTCAGATTCTGAACCATTGCACCATATTTCAACTACTTACTCTGCATAGAGCAAAACTCAAACCTAAATTGTTGGTTGAGAAAACCAGAACTATGTCATCTTCTTCTCCATCCCCAGTATCTGCTACATTCTTCTTTTCTAATCCATCCTCAATCCGTAAACCCCGAACTTCACCTTTTTCTGTACTAAACACAAGAGCTATGGCTAAAGACCTTTATTTCAACCATGATGGTTCAACAACAAAGAAGCTTCTTGTATAATTGATTCTAAACTTCACTTTGTTTATTTATCTTCATTTCACAAGAAATTATGAATTGAATGAGTTAGTAAATTTTTGATTGTGGTGCAGGCAGGGGTGGAGTTAGTGGCAGAGCTCCTTGGTGTTACATTGGGCCCTAAAGGAAGAAATGTTGTATTGCATAACAAGTATGGCCCACCCAAGATAGTCAATGATGGAGAAACTGTTCTCAAAGAGGTTTCTATCCTTTTTCAAGTTTGGAGCATTAATGTGGATGCCTATAATTGATTCTGACATGATTTGGTTGTTTTTTAGTAGAATTGATTATGCTATGATTTGTAGCTTTTGAGTCTAAATTTGATTTTTACCTTGAAATTTATTATTTAACTCATTTTTGCAAAACTTATCCAAACATAAATCACTTTGTTTGCAAATCAATTTTAGCCAAAATCAATTTTACAGAACAAATTCACTTAAAATCTATTTTACAAAATCAATTCACTTAAATCAGTTTTCTTCACCAAACATACACTTAATTATGTCTAATAAGATAGTTTTGTGGTGAGGTTATTTCAGATTGAATTGGAAGATCCATTGGAAAATGTTGGAGTGAAATTGGTGAGACAAGCAGGGGCGAAAACCAATGATTTAGCTGGTGATGGCTCAACTACATCTGTTGTTCTTGCTCATGGCTTAATCAAAGAAGGAGCAAAAGTAAATATAACAAGCCTTACGTTCCAGTTTATGCTTATGCCACAAATTATATTGGTATTATCAAAAAGGGTTTTCTTGAACTTTATGCTCTTTTCATTCTCTTGTAGGTTATTGCAGCTGGAATGAATCCTGTCCAAATTGCCCGTGGGATTGAGAAGACAGCGATAGCACTTGTTTCTGAACTTAGTTTGATGTCTAGAGAAGTAAACTCTAGAATCTAGTTTTCTTTCTATGATTTTTGTTAAAGAAACTCATGGCTGATTGTACGTTTTTAGAATCATGATCAAAACTATGTGGCTTCACTTTTAAGAAAACTTGGGCAAAATTATTATCAGTTGTAGTGGCACGAATGACTATTTCACAACTGTCTGTAATAGATTCAAACTCAGTTTCTTGAGATTAAAATGTCAAACTCTTATCACTCAACTAACATCTCATGAACAAACATAGCTGGCTTCATATGATGATTTAGTTATGGATTTTTCTTGATGTTAATTTTCTCTTGCAGTTGGGAATTCTTGTTGAATTCAAAAACATTGTTTACATTTCTAGGTTGAAGATCATGAACTTAAAGATGTTGCAGCAGTCAGCGCGGGGAACGACTATGTAGTCGGAAACATGATTTCTGAGGCTTTGCAACAAGTAGGAAGAAGGGGAGTAGTAACAATTGAAAAAGGAAAGTGCACTGACAATAGTCTAGAGATCGTAGAAGGAATGCAATTTGATCGCGGATATCTTTCTCCATACTTCGTGACAGATAGAAGAAAGATGACCATTGAACTTTACAACTGCAAGGTAACACAATTTCAGCGTATAAAAAACGTCACATGAATTCTATAAAATAATTAGAAGGTGCATGAATCTCTTGTTGCAGTTGTTATTAGTTGACAAAAAGATCAAAAATCCAAAGGAACTGCTTAACATATTGAATAGTGCGGTAAAAGAGAAGTATCCAATTTTGATAGTTGCAGAAGGAATTGAGCAGGATGCTCTTGCTCCAATTATTAAAAATAAACTCAGAGGTGTGCTTAAGGTTGCTGCTATTAAGGCTCCTGCATTCGGTGAGCGCAAGAGTCACTATTTAGAGGATATTGCCATCTTGACGGGAGGTATAAGATCAATTATTCAAATTAATTAGAAGCTAAAATATGATAAAACACATGGTGGAAGAAAGCAGAGCTAGCTTCTATTCACAGTCTTCATTCAATTCATTTTGCATTCTTGGAACTTTTCAGGTACTGTAATAAGAGAAGATATGGGTTTCACTTTGGAAAAGGCTAGCAAGGATACGCTCGGTTCTGCTACCAAGGTGGTCATAACAAAAGATTCTACATTAGTAGTCACTGATGGAAGTACTAGAACAGCCGTTGAGAAGAGGGTTTCTCAACTTAAGAGCCTTGTTGAGGTGCAGATACAGAGAGAACTTTTCCATTTCAAAATTATCACTTCATCCTTCTTTAACTTTATAAGTAATATGATTTGTAGAATACTGAAGAAAATTTTCAAAAGAAGATATTGAATGAAAGGATAGCAAGATTATCAGGGGGCATTGCCATTCTTCAGGTAATATAAATTTCTTTCGTTTTATTTTCATTTGGGGTATCGGGAATTTAAAAATTCTGTTTCGATTTAAAGTTTAGTTCATTTACATTTCAGAGCCTGAAATCTGTATTATAGGTAGGTGCACAAACACAAGTTGAGTTGAAAGATAAACAATTAAGAATAGAAGATGCCTTAAATGCAACTAAGGTATTTATTTCCTTTTCTTTTTGCTTTAATGAGGTTAGTTGAAAGTATTGATAGTTAAGTTTGCAAGTTCTAATTTAGAATATTTCAGGCAGCAATTGAAGAAGGTGTAGTAGTTGGTGGTGGCTGTAGCCTTTTAAGGCTGTCCAAGAAGGTAGATGGCATAAAAAGTCTTTTGGACAATGAAGAGCAAAAGGTAACTTATTTGCTTCATACAACTAAGTTCACCATCATCAGGTTTAAAGATCTATGAAGCACAAGCTACTCAGATGTCAGACACGATACTGATTCAATACCGGTTTTAATTTGGAAAAATGGAATAACTGAATTTGAATGTAAGAAAATGTTGTTGTTGTGTCAGTGTCGGACACCAGGCACATTCAATCTGAAGTGACCTTTTGTTGCAAGCATTCTTTTTGGTTTGTGCCTTTTTGTTCATTGGAAAATAAGGAAAACTTGTTTGCAATGTTGTGTAGATTGGAGCTGAAATCTTCAAAAGAGCTTTGAGCTATCCTACAAGAATGATAGCAAAAAATGCCGGCGTAAATGGCAATGTTGTCATAGATAAGGTCCTGAGGATGTTGAGAAACTGTTTTCTGTAAGAGATTGGTTATTCATTGATGATTTCGATCTTATGTAGCATGTAATTAATTCAACTCAACAACATATCTTATGTCACGCAGGTTTTATCAAATGATAACATGAATTTTGGTTACAATGCTGCTAGAGACTGTTATGAAGATCTCATGAAGGCTAGAATCATGGATCCAACAAAGGTAATATAAACATTTGATTTCCTTTTACAAAAGATCTTTTACTTAGGTTTTTCATAGGAACCTCTTATCTCAAGAAGGTTCTATATGTTATGTTAAAAATGGTGCAGGTAGTTAGGTGCTGTATAGAGAATGCGGCTTCTGTGGCCAAGACATTTCTAACATCAAATGCTGTTGTGATTGACCGCATGGAAATACAACCATTACAACGTAGAAGGCCCATGCCCATCATGCCTAGAAAGCCCATGCCCATCATGCCTAGAAAGCCCATGCCTAGCTCAGGTACTAAAAAAGGTCAATCATTTCAAATATTACAAGTGAATGTTTGGACTGATAGTGAATCTAACAAAATCACAGTATTGCAAAAACTACACTTTTCAGTTTCAACAAAATCACATACACGTGCATTGCGTAGCCATATGGGTGGTCTACCGTGAATTCAAACATACAATAATTAAATGTGCTACTATAATATTTTTTCTGTTATGGATGACATTGTTAATTCAGGTTTAGGACCAATAGGCTTTTAAAAAGGAAAGATGCACAGTTAGTTCTTCTGCCTTAGAATCCGGTTTTTCTATTTACTATCCAAGTATTCAGAATGAGCAATAAAGAAGCATCAAGAAACCTGGCCTAGTTATGCTTTACACAGATGGTGGCATTGGTCCACCATGGACACTCAAATGAAGTTTATAAAAATTAAATTGGCACTCACTAGCTTCAACTTGAAGGACTATACCAAAGGGCAGAAGGAAAATGCTTACCTTGTGGATTTGGCAACCAATTGTATTAAAATCATTGTCGAATTCTTATCAAATTCATTGAACATTGTTTCAGATTAGAGAGACAATGGAAATTTTAAAGTCATTGATCTTTATATCAACGTCGAATCATCTCTATTGTGAAACGATGTTCAAGAAAACAGAGTATGATCGGTTTTTTGATTAACAAAAAAACTAGATTCTTGATTCAATTACACATTAGGGTACAATGTTTACAATTGAATCTCAACCACACCACTTTCTCCACCAGAATAGAATTATCAGACATTGATGGAGAAGTGGTCACTAACATGCTATATATAAGAAAACTAAACTCTAACTTTCAACTAACTTAAACAACAAGCTAACATATGCATGCAAGAACAGACTTCGACTACGACATCCAAATCTTCGTCTGTTGTTGAACCATGAAGCTAACTTTGCCGATGCTAGAGTTCGATTCAAATACCACAACTCTACACAAACAAGGGAACACACTATCTTTCATCATGCAGTTTTAACAACGACATACAATGGAAGAACTTTCTATTAATGTCTTGGTGATCGTATTAGCAACATTGTCATCAGTCGAAACCTTCAACACTTGGACTTCTCTACACTCGATTATCTCTTTGACGAAATGCAGCCTCACATCGATGTGTTTGGTTCGTTCATGATAGAATGAATTCTTCGACAAATGTATGACACTTTGACTATCACATTTAATAATGATAACTTGAACTTGAAACTTCAGTTCCTTAGCAAAACCTTCAAGCCACAATGCTTTTTTCACAACTTCAATGAGGACAATATACTCCGCTTCAGTGGTTAATAAGGCAACAACCTTCTGAGTGTTTCTTTCCAACTAATTGTTGTGCCCAACATAGTGAAAACATATCCAGAGATAGATGTTCTGAAATCCATACAACTTGTTGTTTACGCTAAAATTTCGTAAACAACCGCTACTCTCTTAATTAAAGATTACGGACAGGATAAATTAGTGAATCTTAGGACATTGTGCTAACATTCTTAACTTGTGATTTTCTTTTAAGAAAGGACGCTACTTCGACTCAGTCGAAATAGTTATAGTGACAATGCGAAAATATAATTTCGACAGAAATAAAGCAAATTGTTGCAGTAAAGCAAAAGCGAAAAGAAAATATTGAATGTTGTATAAACGAAAATAATTGGACTAGAAAAGTAAATTGAATTGAAAGACTTTTGCATTAAAATAAATATTGGTGTTTCATGGTTCATACATTCTCTCAACGAAGACTTTTTTCTCTTAACGCTGATACTTCAAGTGTAAGTGATATTTTGTAGTAAAATGAACACCCTTAATTCTACAAATGAAATTCCTATATATATTAGTAAGGCATAACTGCTCTCAACGTTCAGAATTTTAGCTTTCGCCACATTGAAGTCTGCATGCCTTTCGTTTTGCATTTCCTCCATGTGTCCTTCAGAATGTAACTCAAAAAGATGTCATGATATTTGAACGTGATATCTGCGCGTCCAAATAACTGTTTCGTCGACACATTTGCTATTGTCGAGAACTTTGTTGTTGAAATATTTCCACAACATTCCAACAAACGCTAAGTCCCAATTTCTCCCGCCTGGGACCCAAAACTACGCACAAGTTATCAAAATGTCAACATGTCTTTAACTTTGACCTATTTGCTAAGGAATTTTCTTTTGTTGAAAATCCCAGCTAACACTTGCATAGTCAGAGTCGACAAATATTTCGATTTCGACTTTGCTATCATCACTATAGGCTCCACCATAAATCAAGACTCTACTCAAAAACCCATTTATGTACCTTAGAATCCACTTCAATTCTTTCTAATGTGCCTTCCCACGATTGGCCATATACCTGCTTATAAGGCTCACTCCTTACGCTATGTCTGGCCTCGTACAAACCATATCATACATCAAAGAACCTAATATACTAGCATATGAAATTCTATTCATATAGGCTCTTTCTACCTCAGTACTAGGACTTTTAGTCATACTCATCTTGAACTAAATATTAGTCGGTGTTACAACAAACTTTGAATTCGATATACTAAACTTGTCGAGAATCTTCTTCATATATGTCTCTTGAGATAAGCATAATCTGATTGCTTTCTATCTCTTCAGATGCCAATCCTAAAAATTATGGAGGCAACTCCCAGATCCTTCATGTCGAACCCCTTATCGAGTTCTTCCTTCACCTTTACTACATCCTCGACATTATTTCTTTCTATGAGGATGTCATCAACATACAACAACAAAATAACAAGTGAATTTCCAAGTCAAAATCTGAAGTAAACACAGTGGTCGAACTGACTCCTAGTGAAACCTATGTCTGCCATGAACTTGTCGAATCTCCTATTCCATTGCTGAGGAGATTGTTTCAAGCCATATAACTACCTATTCAACTTGCACACATAATCTTCCTTTCCCTTTTCTGCATACCCTTCAGGTTGCCTCATCAGGATTGTTTCATCTAGATCACCATACAGGAAAGTTGTCTTCAAATCCATATGTTCAAGTTTTAGGTCAAACATTGTCACCATGGCTAACAACATTCTAATGGATCTATACCTTACAACGGGTGAGAACACATCATTGAAGTCAACACCTTCTTTTTGAGTGAACCCCTAGCAACTAACCTTGCCTTAAATCTCTTCGACATCACTCTTCGTTTCCTTCCTTAACCTTGAAAATCCACTTACATCTGACTAACCTGGCTCTAGCAGATTTCCTCATCAGCTCCCAAGTGTTATTATAATGAAGAGATTTCATCTCATCATCCATGACTTTCATCCATTTATTATTGTTTCGACTCCTCACAATGTCTTTGTAATCTCTAGGTTCTTCATCAAGAACCTCACTTATAGAAATTAAGGCAAAAGCTATAAGATCTGCATAAACAAGTCTTTGGGGTGGCTTGATAACTCTTTTCAACCTATCTCTTTCCAGCAGGTAGTCATTATCTATATCCTTATTTTCATTAGTAACTTGTGCTTATTCTTCAACTTCATCTGGAGTTATGCAATTCAACATTACTTTGTTCCACTTCAACATGAATCTCTTCATATTCCAGCTCCTCTCCAGAGATCTTCGTACTTCAATCAACGTCATCAATTTTCTTGAAAGCCATCTCAACTTCATTGAAAATTACATCTTGAATTGTGATACACCTCTTGTGACTTGGCTCTAGGCACCACAACCTATAACTTTTGACTCCTTCAGGGTATCCAAGAAACATACATCTCAAAGCTCTAGGTTCGACTTTGTCTTGCCTAATATAAGCATATGCTACACAACCAAATACTCTAAGTCTGTCGAGATTGGGTGGATGTTTCGACCAAACTTCTTTAGGTGTTTTCATCCCTAAGGAGGTCGAGGGACACCTATTTATCAAGTAAGTTACAGTCATGACTACCTTAGCCCAAAAAGACTTCTTTAATCCTGCACTAACCAACATGCACCTCACTCTTTCCAGAATGGTTCAATTAAACCTTTCATCCAAACCATTTTGTTGGGGAGTACCTGCACTTGTTTTATGCCTTACAATACCAAACACAACACAATATTTGTTGAAAGCCGCATTGCAAAATTCAATACCATTATTAGTCCTCAATCTCTTGACCTTCCCGCCAGCTTGGTTTTCGACCAGGGCCTTCTAACTTTTGAAAATTTCAAAAGTTTCATCTTTAGCTTTCTAAATGAATAACCACAACTTTTGTGATTAATCATCAACTATAGACATAAAATATCTTGCACCTGAGTGTGAAGTATTTCTTTCAGGCCCCCAAAGATCAACATGGATACGATCAAGGGATACATGTGTTCTTTGCTTACCTTTGTTAAACTTCATCCTACAGGATTTACTAAATACACAAGGTTCACAAAACTCCGGTTTTTCGACGTTGTTACCACATAGAAAATTTTGTTTTGACAATACGACCAGGCCTATTTCATTAACATGGCCAAGTCGCTTGTGCCATAGCTCAGTCATCGACACAGGCTTTGTGGATCCCACATATGCTGAACCACTTACAACCTCAACCTCAAGGTTATATAGGCCTTGCCTCTTGAGGCCTCTCAAGACTTCCTTCGACCCATTCATTACCCTTAGGATACTTTTATATCCTATGAAAACATATCCTTTCTTGTTGAATTCACCAAGAGAAGTAAAATTTCTCTTAAGTTCAAGTACATACCTGACATCAGTCAATAGCCTTATTGACTCATTATGGAGCTTGAACCTTACAAATCCAATACTTATGATTTTGCAGGCTTTGTTGTTTCTCAGCAACACCGACCCACCATCTTGATCACACAGTTCCTCAAACACATCTTTGTTTGGAGTGTTGTGCCAAATGCAACCTGAATTCATAATACACTCCTTGCTAGGGTCGATACTTGAAACCACTAGGACATCAGATGATTCATAATCATCTTGCACAATGTTTGCATTACCATTATCCTTTCCATCATGATTATTTAATCGACCAGGACACACCTTTCTTGTGTGACCATCCTTCTTACAATGATAACACCTAATAGCTTAAGCATTACCACTATAGGAATTATGTAGAACTTTACCCTTCTTCTTCTTCTCAAACCTATCATCTTTCTTTGAGAATTCCCCATTAACACAAAAACCTTCACCAATGTACGATGGCTTGTGCTCCTTTCGTTCGTTCAAATCCTTAGAGTACACGACTGATTGAACTTCTTCAAATGTCAACGAATCTCTTCCATACAAGATAATTTATTTGAAATGAGCATGGGACTTAGATAAAACATACAACAACAATACCACTTGATCTTCATCATCTATCTTGACCTTGATATTTTCAATATCAAGAATCAACTTGTTCAACATATCCAGTTGTTCATCTAAGAATTTGTATTCACTCATCTTTAATGAATACAAATCTTTCTTCGGGTAGAGACGATTAAGCAAGGATTTGTTCATATGCAAACTCTCAAGTTTCCTCCCTACACACGTTGCCATCTTCTCCTTCGAGTCCTGCCGGGTTACCTTATTACTAAGGATCAATATAATGGCACTGTGGGCTTTCTCGATCATCGTGGTCTTCTCCTTATCCATTAGGGAAACATTTGTAAGACCCCAATTTTGACCCTAAGATCCCTCATGCTATCTCATCATTTGCATCGGCTTTTGGATCACACCTTGGTATCCTCCTTACCCTTCATTCATTGGGTTTGCATTGGGAGAGGTCACCAAGTACATTTGATTGTATCATACTTTGTTTTTCATTATTTACTAACCAAAATGCCAAAAATATGTCTATGTGTAGTTTGTTACTTTTGTAGGTAGTGTGTGTGTTCACCCATGTTCCATCAAGCTCATATCTAGGGTTTAAGACCCTCAATACAAGGAGACTAATCAAGAGATGGTTCAAATTTACTATAGACCTCATATATGGATCCCCATGATCTTCAAATACCATTTTGATCAAGAAATCATCAAGAGTTTAAAGCTTGTTTGTCGTGGAAGCCCTAATTCATATGGGGTATCTTATGTGACTTCCTTAACAAGTTTATTCACCATTTGATAAAATATATCAAAGGGTACTTCATATTACATCATCTTATACATAAATGGTTCTCCATGAGTCCAATAGATCAAGAGAATGTCAAGTTTGCAAGTTGGTTCATGGTGGTTGACCAGAGAAAGTCAACTAGTCAAAACTAGGGTTCCCTAGACCCTATCTCCTACAAATTTTGTCATATGAAAATTATTCCAAGAGAAAAGTTACTCCTTATGACATTAAAAAAAACTTTCAAGTTGAAGTCAAGATCTATTTTTTCATGTAAAGTCATTTTTTATGGTGAAAGATTATAGGTCATTTTGTCTGAACCCTAGTTAGGAGGTCAACTTCCAAGGACCATAACTTGCTCATTTTTTATAATATGAAAGCCATTAAAGTTTCATGATCAAATTAAAGATGTCCTTTTAAACTTTGATGTTTGTAATAAGTTCAAATTCAACTTGAAAATGCATGTGCCAAGAGGAAACATTATAGGTCATTTTGGGTCATTACCATTGAACAAGTGATTTTCCTCAACTTCTAAAATGCATAACGCCTTCATGAAAAATCCAAATGAGGTCAACTTTGTGACCCAATTTAAGAAGTTTGAAATATCTACAACTTTGATGAATGAACGTTTTCCATTTGAAGTCCATAGCAAAAGTTATTCAAGGTGTAAGAAGTGAACATTTGACTCGGTACTTAGAAAAATTTCAAATATGCTTGATTTTTCAAACTTCCACCTCAAAATGCACCAAGATCCATGCTTCAAATGGAAAAGTGTTCAACATTAAAGTTGATCCCCTTGATCTCGCCTTTCCAAAAGATCCAAGATCATCCCATTTGGATCAAAATTGAGGGACTTGTGTATGGCTCCTTTGTTGGGTTTGTTTTGGCAAGATTTGGATTCAAATGATCATTCTTCTTTGCATGCTCCCATATGACGACTTCAGTACACTTTGTGCATGAATTGGAGATGGATTTCATCACTCTTTAGGCCCAAGCCATTTCCCATGCATCCATGCAACTTAGTTTCCAATTTTGGCAAAATTTCAAGTGGTGCAAAAATCAATTCCATTGCCTATTTAAACAAGCTCATGGCCTCAGAATTAACATCAACACCTTGCCCAAACTTTGCCAAGAGAACTCGGACCCTCACACCATAGAATTTCTTAAGGATTTCTTTGAAATCGAGTTTCAAATTCACTTTCTATTTTGAAGTTCAAACTCCAAGAATTCATTGCCTTTTTCATCTCAATTGATTACTGCAAGCAAAAGGAGGAAGAATCAAGCAAATCCAGATCAAGATCAAGCTGAATTGAGGCTACTCGAAGGTGAAATTTCATAAACTTCTCTTCTTCTCTTCTCCATCATTTCTCAATTATTTTGATTGATTTTTGGTTGGCTGAAGTCCTACCAATGTAGGCAACAAGATTGACTTGGTTTGAGGTAAAATCGAAGCAACTCAGTTCATGATCCTCAAAATTCAAATCCCTGTATGTTTTTATATAGTTGGAGTTGGAGAAAATTAAGGTCATATTCGAGCTCCTAAGCATTTTCTCTTTGAAATAGTGTCATTGTTTTTCATTTTTCATGAAGTTGAGGTTGGACCAGTCCGATGGTGATCACCGGAGAAGATGACAGGAGCTAGGGCTTCGGTGGTGCGTTGGCAAGTCCTAAGCCATCTGATCTGGTTCCAACGTTTTAATCTTAGCCCTTGTTTTTGCATACCACGCGTGTACACGCGTTGAATGAAGTGTTGGTGGAATGCGCGCTTCTGGATATCAAATTTGCCACCTCAATAAATGAGGAAGATCTGATGGCCCTCGTTTTTTTGAATTTCCTTTTTATTTCTGAATTTATGTTTAATTTCTTTATTTTGTTTAATTCATGATAATTTCCTATTTAATCCAACAAATATGGGACTTTCACCAAAAATCTTTAAATATTTTTCTCTTACATTTTCTGAGTAAAAATTATTTTTTGGATTAATTTTGATATTTTTCATGAATTAAATGTTTTTGTGCATATTTTTAATTGTTTAAAAATACTTCTGACTTTTCAAAAATAATAAAAGTTTTTGTGTTTGACCTTGTTTGACCTAGGATAATTCTCTTGGCCGTTTATTTGGTATTTTGAAGAAGTTTTAGGTTTTGACCAAACTAATTTGCATTTTAATGCATTTTTAAATTGATTTTCAATTGATTAATTGTGTAAAAATTATGTTGAGCCATTCTTATGGTCTTGTGATGTTTGACTATTTGTTTGGCCTTGGTCAAGGTTGATTTGACTTTTGTTGGATTAAAATCATTGGATTTAGGGGATTGATGAAATGTACATTCCATCTCCCAAAATGAAAGAATGATTTTAATTTGATAAAATTCATCCCATGAGCAATTTGTGTTTCTCTCACTCCCCTCCCTCTTCATCTTCATCCCTATTCTTTCCCATTCCTTTCATTGACAAATGAAATCTGAAATATCCTACGGCTACTTGGTTCATCAATGACCTTGTGTCAGATGAACGAATACAAGTATGGATGAGATAAGTTCATCCCTCTTGATCTTTTCTTTTAGTGTGTGGTGTGTTTTAGGAGTTTGGTTCATTATACCAAATCTCTAACATGCATTAACACCTAAATTTTTATTGCCCGACCTCAGATAGTTGTGACTTCTACATAAGTCCAATTACTATTACTTAACATATAGCTAAATTTGACCCTAAAGGAATATCATTCTAGTAAGTGATATTGTAAGTCTCCCATCCTTCATGGTATTGTGTGGAAACTTGGTTTTTTTCCTTCCTATGGAAGATGTCTTGGTTCAAGGATCCATGCTTGTAAATGGATGGTTGAGTGTTCTCCAAAGAATGACTTAATCAATTAAAAAGCAAAACACCACTAACATTCAATTAATCTTAACTAACATTTGACTAACTCTTATTAATATTGATTTACTTTTCAAGTCATTTACTTTATGCAATTTAATTTTTAGTCATTTATCATTCATTGCCACTTACATTTCATTAAACTTGTTTATGTTTATGTTATTTTCACTTTGCTCATTTGAGCCATATCTTGTGATTGTATATATTTGTTTGTGTATTTTGATTTTGTTTGTGGTCTTAGGACCTTAAAATACTTAATAAACAACAAAAAACCCTAAAAAATGTTTGGTGGACTGTTGAGCTTGATCTGAACTTCTGGACTTAGAACTAGGCAACATTCCATGTGCAAAAAGGACTTGGCCAATGC
This sequence comes from Lathyrus oleraceus, assembly GCF_024323335.1. NCBI lineage: Eukaryota > Viridiplantae > Streptophyta > Magnoliopsida > Fabales > Fabaceae > Lathyrus > Lathyrus oleraceus. The sequence continues at coordinate 259,173,010 of NC_066580.1, forward strand.
CAACATTCTGAAATCAAGTTATTATGAATTGAGCCTTCATCTGATGCAAGTCTTGGGATGTGTTTTAGTTTATCTGCTACATTATCTTGATGCAAAATGTTATTTTGATCTTGTGTCTAATTCTTTATTCTGAGTTAATCAATGAGTATTTTATCTAGTACATGAGAAGACAAAGAAGACTGCTAGCTATGGGAATTGCTTTCTTGGATGTGGCTATCTTTATTTGATGCCTTGATCTTCATGATGTTTGATATTGCTAATGGTCTGATTGATTATTGTTTGATTCAAAGTCCAAAGGGAAAATGGGTTTTCTATATGACATTCTTGTCTGTTGGATTGCATCCCATTGGTCAGATCTTTTCAACTCTTAACTTTTAATTTTATGCTTAGCATTAGTCTCTTCATATCCTCCCACTTCTTAAATTTCAATCTCCCCCCCCCCTTTAAAAACTTTCTTTGCTTGTAATTTCAAACTTAGACCTTATTTCAAGTAGAAACTTTGGCCTTATGCCATTGAATTTTTGAACTTCTTTTCTTAAATCAAACATGTAAATAAATCTAATCATATTGACTTAAAATTTCCAAAAGACAAAAAGAACTAACAACTCCATTCAAACCTTTGGCCCCTTTGTGCCCTTCTCATTAAATTTTTGTTAAAAGCAATTCACCAACTTTGAAATTTTTTACCACGAACTACGAGGTTTTGATCCCTCATTTTTATGTTGGTACATAGACACAAATCTGAAGGTCTTGTCAAACACAAAAATATAATCAATGAATTCTTTTCTCATCCCCATACTCTATTTTTGTAAATTATCTTTTATAACAAAAACACATACACACATAAAAAAGGGCTCCCTAGAAGTACCTAGCTCACTTTGGGTGCTAACACCTTCACTCTGTGCAACCAACCCCCTTACCTGTAATCTCTGGCATTTTGTTAGTTTTGATCTGAAAACTTCTTATCTTTGGGTTTTGTTCGTACTTTTCCCTTTTCCTTTGGAAACAATAAAAGCGTGGTGGCGACTCTGGTTTTATTGACATTAAGCTTATTCATAGCTTGCTGGTCATGAATTTACCGCTACAGAAATTAAGTGGCGACTCTGCTGGGGAGTAGTCCTCAGTGGGTTTAACCTACTTTTTTATATGTGTATATATTTGTATATTTGATGTTTGTATGATATAATTTGTCGGTTGTGCTTGGTGATCTCTGAGTGGTGAGATAAGTTCTAACCCGAACTTGAGTGCAATTAAGATAGGAGGATGGTATAGCCATGTTCAACTTGTATGGAGTAGTCCTTAACAAGTTAACTTGAGACCCATCTACTCAGTGGAGACCCTTTTGGAGTTACTAATGTCACACAAGTCATTTGTGGTTAGGCATTACTTTCTCTGATTTGGGGTCCGAGAAGCTAAGGACTATAGAACATTTAACTCAACTTGGACTATTTAGGATGTAGTGCAGAGACTGTTCAGGTGTAGACCTGATAACAGTTGTATCACGATACTACACTCAGACGAGTTTCTCTTGAGAATATTATGGGTTGACGATTCAGTAATCGTAACCTGCAATATTCGATAGATGGGATTAAGACTCTGGGAACTCTTTAGAACATGATCTAAAGGTTTTTATCCTTAGTACACTCCTTTGGGGTGGTTCTTAACCTGACTCCATGCTCGTGACTCACAACAAACCCTTTGATTCTTGGTTGATCCGATTAAGTCTCATCAATATCAACGGAACTTGGGTGTGGATAAGGTGAAAACCATTATCCACCAAAATGGATGATTGATCTTGATGATGACTTGATCCATCCCTTGACCTTTGTTTGTGTTTGCCTTGTGTGTGATCCTTTGTTTGTGATTGTTGCATTCATGCATACATACGCATAATAACATTCATCATATAATTTGTTTTCCAAAGAACTGAGGCCTTATTTGCAAATGTTTTCAGACCATGGATTGTGGACGAAGGAATACTAAGAAGTACAGTTTTAGATGATTTGAAAGAGTTAAGGAAGTTGTCATTTTTGTATTAGATCCCTTGGACTTTAAGCAACGTCATGGGAAGCTTTTGTCTGTATTATCTACTGATGTGGTTGAAGGACTTTTAAGCGTTTTGGTTCAGTTCTATGACCCTCTGTACCGATGCTTCACTTTTCCTGATTACCAGCTTGTGCCTATGTTAGAGGAGTATGCTCATCTCTTGGGTATGTCTGTATTTGACAAAATACCCTTTAGTGGATTGGAGGAGATTCCCAGATCTCATATCATAGCTGAAGCTCTTCATCAGAAGAAATCTGAGATTGATGCTCATTTGGTGAAGAAAGGAGGAATTATGGGGTTGACTTCCGAGTTCCTCATTGGTAAAGCTATTGTATTTTCTCAAGTCGGTAGTGTGGATGCTTTTGAGGCCATCTTTGTATTGCTCATCTATGGTCTAGCTTTGTTCCCTAACGTTGACAGTTTTATGGATGTTAACGCCATTAGAATTTTCTTGATTGGAAATCCTGTTCCTACTCTATTGGGTGACATGTATTTCTCTTTACATTTGAGGAATTCTAAATGTGGTGGGACTATTATATGTTGTGTTCCTCTTCTGTACAAGTGGTTTATTTCGCACTTGCCTCATACGCCTGCTTTCTTGGAGAACAAGCGATGTCTACGGTGGTCTCAGAGACTTATGTCTCTCACTAATGATGATATTGTTTGGTATGATTTTGCATTGAGTAACTTGGATATTATTGATAGTTGTGGTGAATTCTCTAATGTGCCCATCATTGGTACACAAGGAGGAATCAACTACAACCCTGCTTTGGCTCGTCGTCAACTCGGGTTCCCCTTGAGAGACAAACCTAATAAAACTCAATTAGAATGTCTTTTTTATCAAGAGGGTAAAGATCCCCAACATTTGAAGTAGAGGATGATACATGCTTGGCATAAGGTGCATAGGAAAGGAAGATTTGAGCTTGGTCCGCGTAACTGTGCAGCTTTGGAAGCTTACACTATTTGGGTGAATAATAGAGCTTTGGAGTTGAAGATGGCGTATGCTTGTGAAAGACCTATGTCTTTGGTTATGGCTGAGCCATTAACTCTCCCTAACCAAGATGTAGAGGAGTTGGAAGACACACTCCCCAAGATGAAGCAAGAGAAGGATATGTGGGAAGAGCAGTTCCATGCTTTGAGCCGAAAGCATGAGGAGTTGCAGCTTGAGCCGAAAGACAAGGATGCACTTATTGAACTTCTTGAAGATTGAGCAGTGAAGAGACAGAGAGAGCCATAGGGTCTACCTTCCTCTAGTATGCCTCAGCCTTCCGGTTCTTGGAAGAAGATTGTTGATTAGCTTGTCCTTGAGAAAGCTCAGATGAAGACATCTTTTGAGTCTGAGATTTGATGCATCCGAAGGAAGTACGCGCCCGCAGCGAGATCATCTGATCCCGCTGCTAATGGACCCTTAAGATGATAGTTTCCTTTTCTCTTGTATTTGTATTTTTGGTTTCTGAAATTGTACTCAGTGTAATCCTCCCAAATTTTATGAATAAAAAGAGATTTTATGGTCAATCAAATTATTATTATTATATTTGCAAATAGAACTTCATATGTTCCTTAAAATTTAATAAACAAAAACATTGCATTTCATGCATCATTTGCATAACACATTTTCTTCCGCCAAAGTCTTATCGGTTATTCTTCTGTGCTTCAGCCAAGCTGACTCACTGATACAACACTCGCACTAATCAATCGAAGATCATGGAACACTTAGAGTAAGAGAACAGAGAGCTGAAGGATGAAATTTCCAGGTTGACAATATTGATGGAGTCTGTCATTGCTGCTCAAAATCAATCTTCACCAACTCATGCAACTCCTCACCAGATGACTGCCATTTTTGAGGTTGCTACCTCGACTGTTCCTATTGGTGCCAGCCAATCTGGTCCTTCCATGCCTGCTAGATTCCCTTGGGGAATGCCATCAAACTTTATGCCTGAAGGGTATGCACCCACCTTTATTTCTCTGCCGACATCTAGCCCAGTCATGTCAGTGCCACCTCTAGTTGTTCATACTCCGCCTCGTGTTGAGGACACCGTCTACCACTCTGAGCCATCTGAGGGTCCAGACGTGTATGAGAAAATGGAAAAAATGAAGGATCAGTGTCGCATTACGCGAAAAACTGACGGGAAAAGAAAACAACAGAGCCGCCACCGTGCGTTATTTATCCCAAAGAGGGAAAGGAAACGCTTGAAGTAAACCTGGAAAGAACATGGTCTCGCGACCAGAGAGAGATGGGATCGGGAGTCGGTTATGCGAAGGGAAGGTATTAGCACCCCTACGCATCCGTCGTACTCGATGGGATCCACGCACAAAAGAAAGGATAAGGTTGCTAGAAACTGCTCACAAACTGCACACAAGGCTGAAAAGAGACACAGAAAGACAAAAGAAACTAACTCGGCAGGACATCGCATCCTGGGCCTACGTAGCCTGTCAGGCACAGACATCAGAGTCGACATAGTTCGGGACAGGGGAAAACATGCTCGCTAGGATGTCGCATTCTATGCATATGTATCTTCTCTGACCGGAGAAGAATCAGAGCACTCGTAGCTCGGCTAACGCACGCCAAACAAGACCCACACAGGAAACCGACTGCCAATCACTGGACTCACGTCAGACTCCACACAAACAGGCAAACATGGAAACCAAATGCCAATCACTGGACTTACATCAGACTCCGAACCAACAAACACACACACACAGGAAACCAACTGTCAATCGCTGGACTTACGTCAGACTCCACACAAACAAGACACAGGAAACCAACTGCCAATCGCTGGACTTATGTCAGACTCCTAACACACACAAAGGGTTGCAAAAGAAAAAGGGTTGCCCGGAGAGATCTGCTCATCTCCTGCCTACGTACCTCATCTGGTATGAGGATCAGGGCGACGTAGTTCCCCTACGCAGGGAAAGAACTTCTAACCTAACCAGAGACTGGGAAATGACAAACTAGAAGGGAGACTGACTCGAGCCTAACAGTTATCATGTAAATTCACCATGGTCCTAGGTTGAGGTTTCTATCTAACTTGCATAGGGAGCAAGCTATCCTAAACAGCATAGGCAAATACACAAGCACAATAAACAATCACACACACTATATACAATCAATTGGGCTCATACAAGGTTAGGCTGTGAAACTCAAGCCAACTGGAATCGAGTGTAGTTAGCTCTTAACCCTAACATTGAGAGTTATGGTGAAGCAGATGAAATGGGAAGTGAGGGTAAGACCTCACAGCTCTTATCCCTGGCCTGGGAGAGCTTGACTCAAATAGAAGGTGTGGGAGTTCAGAAAGTAGGAACTCTTCTCCACATATGACTGATACAACAAAGATCTTGGGTTGATATCCACAATGCATCAACACATGGTGTGAGCAAAGTGGATGACACACTGAATAGCAGGAGATGGATTACACATCTCTTTTATCTGCCAATTGCCTCATAAGAGGACTTTTCCTGCTTGGCACAAAAGATAAACAATCACAAGCATTGCCTCTTAAGGAGGACTTCAGACAGGTGCCTGCCCACATAACAGGACAGGTCTTCCAGACTACATGAAGAAGAGAGGTTATACCTAAGTGGTTAATCAACCAAGCAAAAGCAAGTTCAAAGTGAACTTAAGGCAACTAATGTACCTGTGGAAACATCAAACAAATCAGTACAACTATACAGACAAACAACCAACAGTTAATATCAGACAAATAGACAAGGTTCACAATGGGCAAGCCAAAAGTCAAACTCAAATGAGTCAACATCAACCTATACAACACACAAAGATTAGTAATCAAAGGCAAACATCAATGCTCAAATGATGGAGCATCAACAACCATGTGACTTGGATGATCAACCTGAAATCAAAGCTCAAATATGAGAGGCAAACCACTAGGTCAAAGCCTAGGATCAAAGATGGAGAAAAAATTCAAAACAGAAGCTGAAAATTAACATGAATCAACTTCAAACACATCTTGAAACAATCCAAAAGGTCTCACATCAATATCATATATCAAAAGCATTTCATGATCAATTGAAGTTCAAGGCAATTTTAAAGCTCAAATGTGACCAACCAGAATGGAAAATCTCAATTAAATCAGAAATGATCCAAATAATTCCAAGAAAATTCCTGTTTATTCACAACATTCATAATATGCATCACACAAAAAATCAGGACAATTGGAATTCATTAGGCATGGCAAATTCATCACATAAGTTGGGCAAGCAAAGGTGTGACACAAATTGTCACACCAACTTCACATGATCATAAAACAGAAATGATAATTGATAAAAATACCAAATCAACACCAAAATGTCAAGCAAAGTGTCTAGTTTCATCATGCAAATTTTCAGATTCATTGGATCAAAAACCAGCATTTCACAAATGAATAGGCAAGGCAAGATACAAAATGGATACATGATCACATAACCTAGCACCAAATAAAATCCAGCCGTGCACAAATTTGGAAATTATGATCATAAAATAATAGACAAACAGAGGAGCAAGTAGCAAAAAATTGGAGGTGAATTGATGCATTTTTCAATTTATTATGATTTTATGAAGTTGGAGAAAATAATAAAAATGATGAAGCATAGCATGGAAATAATGGAGGGAAAGGATGAAAGTAGGAAATGAATTTTTGAAAACCAGCGCTCAGCAGGGATCGAACCCTGTACAAATTCAAATTGAGCGCGCCAGCACAAAACCCTAACCAGAGAAGGGTCGACGCATGGCCAGCTATGGTCGACTCAAAGAAACACAGCCAGAGCTTCGGGTCAGTGCAAGACCAGCTACGGTCGACGCAAAACTGCTGTATGGTTGACGCAACCTTGCTGTATGGTCGACGCATAGCTGAAGATCTTCATCTTCTTCATGAAGAAGAAGATGAACAGTGCGTGAGCTTCAACATTTTTCCAGAACTCAAAAACAAATACATCAAACAAATCCTCATGACATGTAGGTTATAGATCAAGCAATATTTCATGTTAATTCATTATGATTCATGCAAAACGAAGCAAAATCAAATTAACATCCAAGACTTCAATTAAGCATATCTCTCTTAATAATGCCTCAAACCACACGAAATTTAGATCAGAATCACCAGAAGAACAAGATCTACCAGAATATATACATGAATTTAAGAATTAAGAGATTCGAAAACTGAACCTCTTGAAGAGCAGTTCTTGATTTTGCACGATCCACAGCTTGTAAGTATCCAAATCCACTTTACAATGCTTGAAATGATGTTTGGTGAAGAAAAGGAAGCTTGCACACATGTAGATCTAGCAAAAAACAGAAACTCCATTGTCATCTTCATGAACTTCCACCACTTGATTCTTGCACGAATTCACCAATTCAACACTTGATCTGCACAGAATCAAAGCTAGGCAACAAGTATATGAAGTAAAATTGCAAGGTTCTTTGAAAAAAATTGAGTTATGAATGAGAGAAAAATTTGAAGTGAGAGAGAAATTTGGATCTAGAAAATGTGAAAAATGATTAACCTCCTCCAATTCTGTTAGGGTTAGAGTATATATATACTTTACTAATCACCTTGCTAATCCATGTTTAATTTGGTTAATGAAAATAAGGTGTTTTGCAAAAATCAAAATTTGCATGGTGCATGTAGTAATTACATATGAACAGTACCACACCCTTCATCAAATTCACTTAAAATGATCTTTTAAACACAATGGCAGTGGTAGAAAATCCATACAATGCACCATTTTTGAATTTTGCAATTTCCCTCCAAAAAAGGCATGGATATGCAAGTGATTATGTGATGAGATTTTATGTAATGTGATGCATGATTTGGAAATTAGAAGTCAAAAGGAGAATATTGCAAAAAGAACCACTCATTTTGGAGCTTTGAATCAAAAGATATGGCCATTTGAAGTCCCATGCATATTTGGCAATGATTTGATCATATATCCTCAACCACACGTTAGAAATCCATGATCTTGGACATTTTGGAAATGGGAGAGAAAGATCTTCAACTTTCATGTTGGACAAAATTTCATTTGAAGCTTTCTTGATGATGTAATCTGAAGTTGAAGTTGGTCCAAAACCTTTCCATTTTTGGAAAGTTCAAATTACAGGTCACCTGCTATTTTGGGCAAGTTTTGATCTGACTTTAAATTCTTCAATGTTGATGTTTGAAATGTCAAATAAGACTTGTTCCCACATGAATGAGGCATCTCTAACCATCTCCCACCTCCAAATCCACAGTTGAACTGACAGTTGACTTTTGTTAACTTTTTAGGGTTTCAGATGAATTGTACATTGACTGATGAGTTCTGAGCCTTCAATACTTGGCCAAATCACTCCAAAATGATCCTTAGGTCACATTAACCCATTGTACCAACCCTAGGGCTTTGATTCCATAGAAAATGCACTTGCTTGCCTTGCATAGTTGAATCTCCTAACCAGTCTGACTGATGACATGATGGATCATGCAAATGATAATGCAATGTTAATGTGATGTTAATGACCTAAAAAATGAAATGAATGTACATATGGGAGGTGCAAATTTGAGGTGCTACAATTAGTTCCTCAAGCTGCGTAAAGAGTTGAAGACCCTGAGAGGAAAGGACTTGTTTGGGAAAAGTGTTGGTGAGCTCTGCCTAGTGCCTAATGTGAAAATCCCAATGAAGTTAAAAGTACCTGACTTTGGAAAGTATAAGGGAAATACTTGTCCGCTAAGCCACCTTGTGATGTACGCCAGAAAGATGTCAACTCAAACTGATAATGATCAGTTACTGATTCACTATTTCCAAGACAATTTGACTGGTGCTGCTTTGAGATGGTATATGGGGTTAGACAGTGCAAGCGTACGTAGTTTCAACGACTTAGGCGAGGCCTTTGTCAAGCAATACAAGTATAATGTGGATATGACGCCTAATAGAGACCATCTGAGGTCTATGTCTCAGAAAGATAAAGAGACATTCGAAGAGTATGCCCAGAGGTGGAGAGAGCTTGCTGCCCAGATTAGTCCACCATTGGAAGAGAAGGAAATGACGAAGATCTTCCTGAAGACGCCGAGCTCATTTTATTACGAGCGTATGATTGCCAGTGCCCCCAATGACTTTATCGAAATGGTAAATATGGGAATGAGGTTAGAAGAAGGAGTTCGTGAGGGACGTATATCTAACGAAGAAGCATCGTCTAGCAAGAAGTATGGAGGTAGTTTCTCCAAGAGAAAGGCGGGGGAAACTAATTCAGTGACTGTAGGGAGGCAGAGGAGGCCTCACATCAGAAAGAGTTCTCAACCATGTCAACTTCAACATCAAGTTTCATCAGTCATTCCTGTATTTTTCAATAATTCCAACAATCAATCAATTCCGATTCAACAACAACCACAAAAAAGAACCAACTACAATAACAACAACAATAATCAACAAAACTTTGAGAGGAAGAAGGTCTCCTTTGACCCTATTCCCATGTCATATGCAAAATTATATCCGTCCTTGGTTCTCAAGAACCTCATTTAACCTAGAAATCCTCCACAGATTCCTGAGCCACTTCCATGGTGGTTCAAACCTGAACTTCGTTGTGCTTTTCACCATGGAACCCCTGGCCACAACATAAAGATCTGCTACCCATTGAAGTATGAGGTACAAAAGCTTGTGAAGAGTGGGATGGTGTCCTTTGAGGACTGAGCGCCTAATGTGAAAGCTAATCCATTGCCTGCTCATGGTAATGCTTCTATCAATATGATATATGGTTTTCCTGGTGATTACAAGGTTTATAATGTTCGACATATCAGACAATCTTTGGTGGCAATTCATAAGGATATCTGTTTGGTCAGTGACTGTGAGTGTAACACCCTTCTAAATTACCCCAAATATTTAATTAAAACAACCAAACATAAATCAGAGTAGATATGCAATTTAAGGGTGTCACACTTGACACTTCACACCGTTTTCCAAAATATCCTGTCATGCTCATTTATTTAATCAAAATAAAACATTTGCATAATTCGCAGCGGATAAAGTCTAACAACAATGCAAAACATGTAACACATTACATGTAAACTTGTTCAACAATCATCAATGAAAAACAAGTAAAACATCCCGTCCCGATGTTACATCTACCAGAGCATGACCCACTAAGGAACTACACTAGACTCCAAGGACTAGCTTCTACTCAATCACTGCTCGTTACCTGAAACATAGTTGTAAGGGTGAGTTCCTCAATCGATATAATAAGCATTATAAATTATCATGTAATGCTAAGTAAATTAACACATTTCATCACCCTAGTCAGATCACACATTCAGTAACGGCAACACCAACTCATAATCACAATCATATTCAACACAAACACAAAACACACGTACAATATTGGAATACATCCATTCATATTATACGCCATACATACATTATGCAATGAGACTCCATGCATGCGGTACCGACTATTCGTGTACATATAGTTCAACCTCACCGATCAAATCCAGATACGGCTACCAAGCTCACTAGTCCCACTCATTTGAGACCTAGTGACTCACATCACTAATTCCTCACCATGGGAATTAGCTACCACCCCAAGGGCTATGCTATGCACGCTAAATCACCTAGCATGCAAACATCAACAACAATCCACAATAATTCATCACTAATTCCTCACCATGGGAATTAGCTACCACCATAAAGGCCATATCATGCACGCTAAATCACCTAGCATGCAACCATCAACAATCCACAATGGACATATGCTTACACTCTAAGCCATAAACAGTCCATTCACAATAGCATACATAAATAGATAGATTCACAACATTATGCACACCATCATTCATCATCAATACAATTATCACAGAATCATATTATGTCATGCCACATAATCAATCACAGTATTAGCACACTCTACTAATACCTACACTGCTCAAAACAACGGGAAATTGATCCCTCCTATATCATACACCAATATAGGCCAATCATCAATTGTTCACAATATTTAAAATATCAGTTTTTCTACTTTTCAAACAGTGTTAACCGGTTAACGCCCTGGGTTAACCGGTTAACGCAAACAGAACACGCTTCCTGGCACATTTTAACAGTGTTAACCGGTTAACACCCTGGGTTAACCAGTTAACGCAAGACAGACAGCAATATTTCACAATTCATAACTGTGTTAATCGGTTAACACCCTGGGTTAACCGGTTAACGCAAGACAGAAAGCTGTTCCTGCGCTAACACGAACAGAATGCAGAATTCTCCGCATTTTTCACCGTCGGAGGACCTCCGGACCTCCGATTTCGATTCCGTAAAAAGCTACACGTCCAACAAATTACGACTCACACAACTATCGATTCAATTACAGTTTTTAACATAACTCATCCATCACAATTTTCAGCATTCATAATCCGGATTAGGGTCAATTCAACGGCTTATCACTACCCATTACATGTTAACCCATAATACCCATTAAACGACGATAAACCCCCCTTACCTGAGTTAATCCGGCAATCCTTTAGCTTCAAGCTCTTCCTTCTTCAACCTTTTTCTCCTGCTCTTCCTCTTTGCCCTTTTCTCACTTTCTGTCGCTTCTCTGGTTTTCACGTGAAAAACCCTTTTTACCAAATGGAACTCTTATATATTCCAACTTTATATTCCAATTTATATTATTCCAATAATAATAATAATTCCAATAATATTCCAATAATAATCCAATTATTTAATTAAATTAATAAATATACCATTAACTTAATTTAAATAATTATCATATTTTATCGGGGTGTTACAACTCTCCCCCACTAAAAGAGTTTTCGTCGTCGAAAACATACCTCAAGCGAATAACTCCGGATACGACTCTTTCATCTGACTCTCAAGATCCCAAGTCACATTGCCACCTGCTGGTCCTCCCCAAGCTACCTTTACCAAAGCAATCTCTTTACCCCGCAACTGCTTCAACTCTCGATCCTCGATCCTCATAGGTGATGTTTCAACAGTCAGGTTATCTCTCACCTGTACATCATCTACTTGGACTACATACGACGGATCAGGAATGTACCTCCTCAACTGAGACACATGAAAAACCTCATGCAAATTCGCAAGCGACGGCGGTAAAGCGATACGATAGGCTACCTCCCATATTCTCTCCAAAATCTGATAAGGACCAATAAATCGAGGTGTTAACTTCTTCGACTTCAAAGCTCGACCAACCCCAGTTATCGGAGTAACACGAAGAAACACATGATCTCCCTCTTGAAACTCAAGTGACTTCCTCCTCTTGTCGTGATAACTCTTCTGACGACTCTGAGCAATCCTCATCTTCTCCTGAATCATCTTAATCTTTTCCGTAGTTTGTTGAACAATCTCCGGTCCAACCACAGCACTCTCACCGGACTCATACCAACATAAAGGCGTCCGACATCTCCTACCATACAAAGCTTCAAACGGTGCCATACCAATGCTCGAATGAAAACTATTGTTGTAGGTAAACTCAATCAAAGGTAAATAACAATCCCAAGCACCTCCCTTTTCCAAAACACAAGCCCTCAAAAGATCCTCCAGTGACTGAATCGTCCTCTCAGTCTGACCATCAGTCTGCGGATGATATGCAGAACTCAATCTCAGCTTAGTTCCCAAAGCCCTCTGCAAACCTTCCCAGAACTTCGATGTAAATCTAGGATCTCTGTCCGAAACAATACTCGACGGAATACCATGCAAACTTACAATTTTCTCAATATACAACTCAGCTAATCTCTCTAACGGATAATCCATTCTGATCGGAATGAAATGAGCCGATTTTGTCAATCTGTCAACAATCACCCAAATAGCTTCAAAATTCTTAATTGTCCTCGGTAAACCAGAAACAAAATCCATACTGATACTATCCCACTTCCACTCTGGAATAGCCAACGGTTGCATTAACCCAGACGACTTCTGATGCTCAATCTTTGACTTCTGACAAGTCAAACAAGAATAAACAAAACTCGCAATATCTCTTTTCATTCCCGGCTGTAGCACCTCAAATTTGCACCTATCATTATACATACATTTTCATATTAGGTCATAGCATGTCATGATCCATTGCATAGCATTTGCATTGTTCCTCAGTTGCCTCAAGTGCAAGCAGTCAAGAATTAGGTCAAACTAATCTCCTGATCAGTCAACCAAGCAAGCAAAGGAATTTCTCATTGAATCAAGGCCTTGGGGTTTGTCCAACAAGTTCACATGGTTTGGAGGTCTATTTGAAGTGTTCATGTCAAGGGTTAAGGGCTCAGAGGTCAGCAGTTCATGCCCAGACAGTCAAAAACCATAGAAAAGTCAACTGTCAGTCAAAGCAGTGGATGGTGGTCATTCTTGTGGAATTTGGGCACCATGGTCAACAATCAAGAGTTCATACAACTTGGGACATCATTTGAAGTCAAATTCTCAAGGAATTAGGGTTTGGAATTCATCAGTCAATGCATAATCAGACAAAAACCCTAATAGTCAACTGTTGGTCAACTGTCCATTTAATCAGAGATTTGATGATTGGAATTGGTTTGTGGGAGTTCATTCATGTCCAAATAGTCATCATATATCATGCCAAACACCATCATGGAAGAATTTGAAGCCAGATCATGAATTTCCCAAAACGGAAACTGGGCCTGTAACTGAAACTTACCAAAAATGGAAAGTTTTGATCCTCAAACTTACATTTTGATACAAGCCTCAAATGAATTTTTGCCCAACATGAAAGTTGAAGATCTTGTTCTCCCATTTCCAAAAAGTCCTAGAACTCTCAATTCCCATGTATGGTCGGCAAGTTATGATCGAATCGATTTTAGAAAATCTTGAACTTCAAAGGGCCATATCTCCCAAACCGTTTGGCCAAATTTGGTGGGGTTTTTTCCTACAAACCACATTTTTCATCCTCTTTCCAAAAATATAAATTTCATGACCTAAAACCTTACCAATCAAAATGGCATTTTGGACCTTTTTCATTTAAATTCAAAGTTTGACCAAGAGTTGACTTTTTGACTCAAGCATTTTTTCAACATTTGGCCAATTGGGACAGCTCATAAATATCATTTTAAGTGTGTTTGCAAGCTCAAATTATGCAGCACATGTGAATCATTGCTTAGTTGCTTGGAATTTGCAAAAAAAGGACACTTTCATCATGCTAAACCATGCTACTTCATACCATGCCTTGTACCTCAAAAGGACAGCAACATTATGCATCATTTTCTGTCATTTGAAGCCTCATTTGCAGCCTAAAAAACCAGCAAAACAAAGGCCATGCTTGCTTGCTTGATTTTGGAGAAAAAGTACAATTTGCAACCATACCTATCCATACTATCCATGAGCCATGCTTTGTATCTCTTAGCAAAAAGATTTTATATCATTTTTTTTCTGTCAAGTGAAGACTAGAAGCAACCATACACAACAGAACTTCATTCATTCATATTCTTCTTGGCATTTTTTTCCAAAAACCTGTCAAAAAAAAAACTTCCAAAAGACCAAGCTTTGCCTTGCCAAAAGCAACATCAAACAGCAGACCAAAGCATCATTTTCTGTCAATAGAAGACCTTAGTTGCAGCAAAAAAACACAAAAAACATCTCATTCTAAAAAAGCTTCATTTTGTGCATTTTCAAAAACCAGTCCAAATTTTAAGCCATTGCAAGTTGTTTTGAACCAAGCATCTTCACCATTCATCATTAGGAGGGTTTTAAAGCACCTGTTTCGCGTTAACATGGCCGAATAACAACCGAATCAGCACTGCTCTTCCAACTCGGTAAAATTTCGACTCTCACCTCTCCCAAAATCATGATACACACTTTGTAGATCTCCTTTCCCTGATCATTATGAGCTTTGAATGGTTGAAAATGGTTTAGTATTTAGCAAGTTATGTTGAGTTGAAGTTTCACATCCAAACTTGTTTTTGCTTATTTCTTTTTGTTTAGTTTGATTTAGTGAATATGGAGTTTGGTTTAGGTTTGAGCATGTTTAGATGCACATATTGGTGTTTTTATTTTTTTAATTTCGAAGCAAAAAAAATTCAACCTGGGTTTGTAGTTGTTGAAGCTGCTACTGTAGTTTTTTTTTCTCTGCAATATGAATACTACTGCAATATGAATGCTGGATTTTCTGTTTTTTACTGTAGCAAAGCCTATTCTGTTTTTTACTGTAGCAAAGCCTATTAAATAAATGTCAAAAGGTCTGGGGCGAGGGGGATTCGAACCCCAAACCTTTGCTTCAAATACCAAGTGTTTTACCACTGGGGCGCGATGCCAATTCAATTATTAAATGCCTTCTAAAATATATATTTAAAAAGGAGCGCTGCTACTGGGCGCGTTGACCGGGGCGTTGACCCCCCCCCATTGTTTCTTTATTTATTCCATTAATCCATTTAATTTTCAATTTTTATTTCATTTAATCACTCAAACTTACAAAAATCATAACTTGTTCATTTTTAATCCAAATTTAATGGGATTTTTTGTGTTGTGTCCATCTTGATCTCTAGTTTTTTGTCATATATTTTCCAGAATTTTTTCATGGTCGAATTTTAAATGGTGCTAGGGTTTGTGACATGTGACCAAATTCTTGTACACTTTGCCAAAACATTTGTGAAATGATGAGAATGTATCCAATGGCTCCCAAATTTTTTGTGCTTAAACTAGACACACTCGTGGTGATTTTGGTGTAAAGTTTGTGAATTTATCATTTGTGGTTTGTGAGTTATGAATTTTTGAATTAGGGTGTGACAATTTGTGTCACACCATTGATGCCCAACTTCATGATTTTCATTACCATACTTCTTGACCTCCAATTGATCTGATTTTTTGCATGAACCTACTCTTGTATGTCTAGTTTACATGTGAATTTTCCTGGAATTATTTGAGGCATTTTCCTAATTGTTTGAGATTTTCTCCCCTGCTTGGTCAAATATTGACTTTGTGTGACACATGTTCCTATTTCATTTGTGGAATTCTCATACTTTATTGGATGGACATGAAATTTTACATGAGATAACTAGACATCCTCATCTTTGCCATGGTTTTAGTCCCATTCATTTATCATATGCTATCACTGATTTATGAATTTTCTAAGTTGATGCATGTTTGGTTGACTTCTTTGAGCATGTTCAAAATGGCTTTGACTTTAAGATTTTCATTGACCGCCTTCCACTTGTCCAAATGAGATGAAATTTGACATGCTTACCATGCTGTGGGTTATGATTGATCATGATTTATTTAATGATTTTTGGAAATGTTTGAGATTGGTTTTGATGCAAGTCTTGCTGTTGACTTCTATGAGCTTCTGTTTGCCATACTTTGACCTAAATGGTTCATGAAATGATGATAGTGATGGATATGAATGTGAACCCAATTGAGTTTGTTTCTTGAATGTTTAAACTTGACTTTGATTGGATATCCCTTGCTGTTTTGACTTTCTCATTTATTTTTGACCCTAGGCTTGCCCTAGTGGTCCTGGTACTCACTTTTGAGCTTATGTTTTCAGGTTAAGCTACAAATGCTTCAAAGAGATCATTACAATTTGATTGAGCTTGCTTGAATATCATTGTCTAACTTGTTTGTTTTGTAGGTGGCTTGGCTCACATGCCTTAAGCCTTGTGCCTTGCACATTCACTTGCTTGTGTTGACTGGTTGATGTCTGTTTCATTTTGATTTAACTCTGACTTGTATACTAACTGTGCTTGACTGATTTCAGGTACTTTAGTTGCTTTTAGTTCCTTGTGAACTTTTGCTTTGCTTTGCTTGTATAAGCAATTTGCATTGAGGTATGTCTCTTTGTCTTCATGTAGTCTGGAAGACCTGGCCTGTTACTTGGCCAGGCAACTGTCTGAAGTCCTCCTTAAGAGGCAATGTTTGTGACTGTTTACTTTTGTCCTTGCATAGAGTCAAAGACCTCCTAAGTGAAGAGGCAATTGGTGGAAGGTAGGGATATGCAATCTATCCCCCACTATTCAGTGTGTCATCTGCTTTGCTCACACCACTGTGTTGATGCATTGCAGATACAAACCCAAGATCTTGTGCAATTGCACAGTTGAGTCAGTTTTAAATGTGTAGAAGGGTTCCCACTTTCTGAACCCACACATTCTTGTCTTGAGCTCTCCCAGGCCAGGGATAAGAGCTGTGAGGTCTCATCCTCACTTCATCCTTTCATCTGCTTCACCTTAGCCCCTCAATGGCAAGGTTAAGAGCAACATTCACCCAGTTCCAGAGGTTTGTTTGTTGAGGTTGATATGACCCCTCGACTAAAACCTAACCCTTGTTTGAGCCACTTGTTTGTGTATAGCGTGTGCTATCTGTGCAAGTTAGGATAGTTTGACTTGCTTCCTGTGCAAGTTAGGATAGTTTGACTTGCTTCCTGTGCAAGTTAGGATAGTTTGACTTGCTTCCTGTGCAAGTTAGGATTAGTTTAGACTTGCTTCCTGTGCAAGTTAGGTTTTGCTTGGCTTGCTTCCTGTGCAAGTTAAGTGTGTGTGGCTTGCTTCCTGTGTGAGCCATACTTAGGATAGGTTGGCCCTCGTGCCATTTAGCTAGAAACCTTAACTTAGGGTTGATTTTGCATGACAACATCTAGGCTCGAGTCGTAGTCTCCCTAGAGTTGTGTCTCCCTCTGTTATCTGGTTAGGCTAGTCCTTTATCCCTGCGTAGGGGAACTACATCGCCCTGATCTTCATACCAGATGAAGTATGTAGGCAGGAGATTGAGCTGATCTCTCCGGGCGCCTTTTCTTTCTTTTGTGTGTGTTGTCTGACCTTTGCTAGGCTCGAGTCTGTGACTCCTTAGCATTTGCTGTCTGTCTGTTTGTGTGTGCTTGACAGTTATAGGCTCGAGTCCCCGACTCCCTATCAACTTGTTGTGTTGTTGTGTGCTTGGAAGCTGATGTAAGTCCATCGAGTGGCAGTTAGGTTCCAGTGTGCGTGTGTTTAGGTTCGGATGCTGACATAAGTCCAGTGATTGGCGGTCGGGCTCCACGTTTGCCTTTGCCACCCTTGTGTGTTTGTTTATTTAGTTGTGTGCGTGTCAGCCGAGCTACGAACGCTCTGATTCTTCTCTCGTCCGAGAAGATACGTATGCATAGGATGCGATATCCTAGCGAGCATGTGTCGTTTCCCTAGTCCGAACTACTTTGACTCTGATGTCTATGCCTGATAGACTAAGTAGGCCCAGGATGCGACATCCTGCCGAGTCCAGTTTCGGTCAGTCTCTTTCGTTTCTTTCAGCCAGTGTGTGTGAATATTTGAGCAGTGTTTAGCAACCAATTCTCCTTTCTAGTGTGCGTGGATCCCGTAGAGTACTACGGATGCGTAGGGGTGCTAATACCTTCCCTTCGCATAACCGACTCCCGAACCCATCCTCTTTGGTCGCGAGACCATGTTCTTTCCTAGGTTTACTCTGAGCGTTTCCTTTCCCTCTTTTGGGATAAATAACGCTCGGTGGCGGCTCTGTTGTTTCTTTCTTTTCCCGCCGGTTTTTCGCGCGATGCGACAGCTGGCGACTCTGCTGGGGAAATAGAGAAGTTGACCTGTGCTGGTCCATCTTCCCTAAGCGAGTCTCTCCTAGCGCTCTCTAGGTTAGGGTTTTGTTTGCTTTGTGCTGTGTTTATTTATTGCATTCATTATTTACTGTTTGCATTCATTGTCTGTTGTTTGCATTTATGTTTGTAATTATGTTTGCATTCATATTCATCTGTTCACCTGGCTGGTTGTTTGTTTCTCTCTGTGTGGGGGGAAGAGTCAGTTGAGGTAAAAGGTCCAATACCCAGACCACGAGTGCAATCTAGGATACCTAGGAATAGAGTGACTCATGGGAAGCGGGTGGTATGGCGCCACTTAGCGGAACATTGATATCACGAGCAGTTCAGATCCTGGTGGGATACTGTCGTTACATACTTCGGGTGTGTATATGATGGTATTCTGCGAAAGGTTATTTATGCTGCGTTTCTCTCGACTTTACCCTGGCCTAGACTACACCCGTGAGTGGGGAGGGAATTATCATTATTACAGGTACCGTTGGTGACTCGGTTCTGTTGGTGACTTGGTTCTGATGGTGACTTTGTGTTCAGACAGTGTTCAGTTAACCTTAAGTTGGATTTATGTTCTGATTTTGACTGAAGCTTCGACCTAGTGATCAGAGATTGCACAAACAGCCAGCCGTGTCTGCATCATGTGCATCATAGCATATTTATTTTTCAAAAGAAACGCATTGAAAAAAAAAGAAAATGAAAAAAAATCAAAAAATCAAAAGAAAAAAGAAGAAAAGAAAAAAACTAATCCCTGCATGCATATCATTTCTCAGGTACATTCCAGAGCTTGTTCACTGATAGAGATGGCAACAGTCCCAGAGTTGAAGCGGAAGACTTGTTCCTACAGCTTTCACCGTGAACCTTTGACGTCTCTGATTGAGTTGAGTAACCTTATGACCAGTGGTAACCAGAAGGGGTTTGTTGACCAGTATGGAGATATTCTGACACTGTTGAAGATGGTAGTCGATCCGGTGCCGTTGCAGACTCTTCTACAGTTCTACGACCCAGAGCTTAGATGTTTCACGTTCCAAGATTATCAGTTAGCACCTACTCTCGAGGAGTATTCTATTCTGTTGGGTGTTCCTATCCAGCATCAGGTTCCTTTCTTGGATGTGCCCAAGGAGGTTGATTTCAGAGTTGTTGCCAGAGCTCTCCACTTGGGTATCAAGGAAGTCAGTGATAGTTGGAAGTCCAGTGGGGATGTTGTAGGATTGCCTTTGAAATTTCTGTTGAGGGTAGCTGGAGAAGAAGCAGAGAAGGGAAGTTGGGAAGCCTTTCATGCTCAGTTGGCCGTCATGATCTATGGGATCGTCTTGTTTCCGAGTATGCCGAATTTTGTTGACTTCGCTGCCATCAGCATTTTCATCAGAGGGAATCCAGTCCCAACTCTCTTAGCTGATACTTACTATGCCATCCACAGTAGGCATGGTAAGGGTGGAGCCATCAGGTGCTGCTTACCTCTTCTGTTCAAATGGTTCATGTCTCTTCTGCCGGCTAGTGGACCATTTGTAGATACCCAGAGCACTCTTAAGTGGACTCAGAGGGTTATGTCTCTTACCTCCTATGATATCAGGTGGCAATCTTACCGGATGGATGTGCGTAACGTCATTATGAGCTGTGGAGGATTCCGTAATGTACCACTCATAGGGACTAGGGGTTGCATCAATTACAACCCAGTTCTTTCTCTTCGCCAGCTAGGGTTTGTTATGAGCAAAAGACCGCTTGAAGCAGAGATAGCCGAGAGTTTTTGTTTTGAGAAGAAGGATAACCCTGTTAGATTGGAGCAGATAGGGAGAGCTTGGAAGTCTATTGAAGCGAAGGATGGATCCGTCTTGGGGAAGAAGTTTGCCGTTGCTATGCCCGACTACACTGAGTGGGTCAAGGAGAGAGTGAAAACTTTGCTGCTACCCTACGATAGGATGGAGCCGTTGCAGGAGCAACCACCTTTGATCCTTGCTGATAGTGTACCTGCTGAGCACTATAAGCAAGCCCTGATGGAGAATCGCCGTTTGAGGGAGAAGGAGCAAGACACCCAGATGGAGTTGTACAAAGCTCAGGCTGATAAGCTGCACTTGGCCCATCAACTCAGGGAGGTGCAAGGAGAAGATGCTAGCAGAGCAAGGAGCAAGAAGAGATCATATGAGGAGATAGAGTCTATGTTAGACGCAGAACACCGGGAGCGCTTGAGGCTGCAGAGAGCAGAAGCCAGTTATCAGAAGAAGATCAGAGACTTGGAGAAGCAACTCAGAGATAAAGACATCCAGTTGAAGAGGAAAGAGATGGAGTTGAGACAGAAGTCAGAGGATTATCTTGAAGGAGAAGTCTTGGAGCTGAGAAGACAGTTGAAAGAGAAGATCACTCCTTTACCAGATTGCTCAGAATGTTCGCTGTTGATAGACCAGTGTCATTACCTGAAGACCCTCATTCCGGAGGACCGTCTGCTATAGACTGTACCCTTGATTGTATTTTGTTGAGAATCACCTCCAGGCTTGTTGGATGGGATTCATTTGCGTGTAAGCCATCTCTTGGATCTTTTTGTTGAGAATCACCTCCAGGCTTGTTGGATGGGATTCTTTTTCTTTGTATGTTGTTTATTCAGATTTTCTGTTGACATTGGTTGTATGCCTTTTATCCTTATGTATATATAAGGATGTCAGCATTTCCTTGTATCTGTTTGTTCTCTTGTTGCTGCAGGTTGCCATCTTTTCAGGATGGGTCAGGCTCTTTGAATGCCTGAGAAATGAGCATATCATGTGCATCATACGCATCATTTGCATCATACTCATATCATTTTGCATAACAGGTGTTCTTGGTCGTGGCTTCTCACTCTGGTTCCTGTTTTAGGCAGGATAGCTGATCAACGTCCGCACCGCTACTCAACAAGACTGAATCAACAGAGAAGTATGGATCAATTTCAAGCTGAGTTGGCTGAGATGAAGGCTAGCATGGCCCAGTTTATGAATATGATGCAAGGGGTTGCGCAAGGTCAAGAAGAACTTCGAGCTATGGTTCAGAGACAAGAGGCTGCGAATTCACCGATCAACAATGCTCCGCCAGAGGGAGGCCCGGTCAATGATAACAATATTGCTACTGCTGTACCCGTCAACAACTATGCTGTAGGTGATGAGTTGGGGGGTATTCGAATCAACGGTCAACCTATTGTTCCAGATGCCGCTAATGCCAGAGTAGTCCGTGCTCCGGCCCGTAATCCTGTTCCGATTGTTGACAGACAAGAGGATATGTTCTCTCTGCTCAGTGAAGACGAAGACGTTCTGGGAAGGGTTAATGAGAGAGATCGTAAAGTTGAAGCTCTTGCTGAGAAGATCCGTGCTATGGAAAGTCAAAATTCTCTTGGTTTTGATGTTACTAATATGGGATTGGTTGAAGGTTTGAGAATCCCTCACAAGTTCAAAGCACCGTCCTTCGACAAATACAACGGTACTTCTTGCCCTCGCACCCATGTGCAGGCTTATTATCGAAAAATCTCTGCGTATACCGATGATGAAAAGATGTGGATGTATTTTTTCCAAGATAGTCTATCTGGGGCTTCTTTGGACTGGTACATGGAATTGAAGAGAGATTCTATCCGCTGTTGGAGGGATCTGGGTGAGGCCTTCTTAAGGCAATACAAACATAACATGGACATGGCACCGAGCCGGACTCAGCTGCAGAGTCTTTGTCAGAAATCCAATGAAAGCTTCAAGGAGTATGCCCAGAGGTGGCGTGAACTGGCTGCTAGAGTTCAACCCCCTATGCTGGAGAGGGAGTTGACAGATATGTTCATCGGTACTCTTCAAGGTGTGTTTATGGACCGGATGGGGAGCTGCCCATTCGGTAGTTTTTCTGATGTTGTCATTTGTGGAGAGAGGACTGAGAGTTTGATCAAAACTGGGAAGATTCAAGATGCTGGTTCCTCTTCTTCTAGGAAGCCGTTTGTTGGGGCACCTCGTCGAAGGGAGGGTGAAACTAATGCTGTTCAACACCGCAGAGATCAGAACAGAATTGAATACCGTCAAGCTGCTGCAGTAACCATTCCGACACCTCAACCTCGTCAACAACAACAAAGAGTTCAACAACCGCAACAGCAACAACAACAACAGCCACGTCCTTATCAGCCCAGACAGAAATTGCAGGCTGATAGAAGATTTGATCCTCTGCCCATGTCTTACACAGAGTTATTACCCGAACTACTCAAGTTGGGGATGATTGAGTTGCGTACAATGGCTCCGCCTACAGTGCTGCCTCCTGGCTATGATGCTAATGTTAGATGTGACTTTCATTCTGGGGCACCAGGCCACCATACTGAGAAGTGTCGAGCTCTCCAGCACAAGGTTCAAGATTTGATCGATGCCAAGGCGATCAACTTCGCTCCAGTGCCCAACGTCGTAAACTACCCTATGCCTCAGCATGGTGGGCATAGAGTGAACAATATTGAAGGGAAAGAAGCTGAGGATCTGGTTGTTAATGTTAATGATGTTCAGACTTCTCTGCTAGTTGTGAAGGGTCGTTTGCTGAATGGGGGTGTCTACCCGGGCTGTGATGAAGATTGTTTGGGCTGTGCAGAATCTGAGAATGGTTGCGACCAGTTGAGGACCGGTATCCAGGGTATGATGGATGAAGGTTGTTTGCAATTCAGTAGGGCTGTAAAAGATCGTGGAACAGCGTCAACTATCACCATTTACTTTAAACCGTCTGAAGAACGTGGACAAAGGGTCGTCAGTGCACCTGCAGCAAATGGTACCCCAGTTACCATTCCCGTGCCTGTAACCATCAGTGTTCCAACTACTACCGCTGCATCTGGAAGAAGGGCTGTTGAGAATAGTAGAGCTGTGCCGTGGAAGTATGATAATGCTCACCGCAATTACAGGAGGGCTGAAGGTCAGACGAGACCAGTGAATCAAACTCCAGTGACAATTGGTTTACCGAATAGAGTTCCTGCAACTGTTGGTCCGGCTGTGGATAATGTAGGGGGTCCAGGAGGTTTTACCAGAAGCGGTCGTCTGTTCGCACCGCAGCCTTTGAGGGACAACAATGCTGAGGCTCTCGCCAAAGCAAAAGGTAAGCAAGCCGTGGTTGAGGAAGAGCCTGTCCAGAAGGAAGCGCCCGAAGGGTCATTTGAGAAAGACGTGGAGGAGTTCATGAAGATAATCAAGAAGAGTGACTACAAGATTGTAGACCAGTTGAATCAGACTCCGTCCAAGATTTCTATACTTTCACTGTTGATGTGCTCTGAGGCACACCGTAATGCCTTGCTGAAGATGTTGAATCTGGCTTACGTGCCACAGGAGATTTCTGTCAATCAACTGGAGGGTGTGATGGCCAATGTGAGCACCAGGCATGGTGTGGGTTTCACCAACTTGGACTTACCGCCTGAAGGGCGAAACCATAACAAAGCCTTGCACATTACCATGGAGTGCAAGGGGGCAGTGTTGTCTCATGTATTGGTAGACACCGGGTCGTCGTTGAATGTGTTGCCTAAGCAGATTCTGAGGAAGATTGATGCGGAAGGGTTTGTGCTTAATCCCAGTGACCTGATCGTTCGTGCTTTCGACGGATCCAAACGTTCTGTGTGTGGGGAGGTTACTTTGCCTGTGAAGATAGGTCCTGAGGTTTTTGATATCATCTTCTATGTTATGGACATCCAGCCTGCCTACAGTTGTTTGTTGGGGCGTCCATGGATTCATGCAGCAGGGGCAGTCTCGTCGACTCTCCATCAAAAGCTCAAGTATGTCTGGAATGGTCAGATTGTGACTGTGTGCGGTGAAGAAGAGATTCTGGTGAGTCATCTATCCTCGTTCAAATATGTTGAGGTGGATGGCGAGATCCACGAAACCTTATGCCAGGCATTTGAGACTGTGGCTCTTGAGAAAGTGGCGTACGCTGAGCAGAGGAAGCCGGGTGCTTCAATCACTTCTTACAAACAGGCTAAGGAGGTTGTTGATTCTGGCAAAACTGAAGGCTGGGGCAAGATGGTGGATTTGCCGGTTAAAGAAGACAAATATGGTGTTGGTTATGAGCCTCTCCGAGCAGAGCAGAATGGTCAAGCGGGTCCGAGTACCTTTACCAGCGCTGGGCTGATGAATCATGGTGACGTCTCCGCAACCGGTATTGAAGACTGTGGCAGCGATTGTGATTTGGACAACTGGGTTCGCCCGTGTGCACCAGGGGGGTCTATCAACAACTGGACGGCTGAAGAAGTGGTTCAAGTTACTCTTCTGACAGAGTAATTTTCTGTTGTTTTGTCATTTTGCATGAAAATCCTACGTTCTGCCCAAGGCGTAGTGATTCATTTTTGTAGGGCCTCATCATGTTTTAATGATTATCATTAATGAAGGACATTTTTTGAACAAATTTTGTGATCCCTGTCTTTTTGTTTTCTGTTTTCACTTTTTTTCAAAACAATAAAAATGGCAATGTTTTTGTTTTCTGTGACTTTTTGAACTCTTTTTCTAAAACAAAGCATCAAACATGCAGAAGCGATCTTATGGCATTCACTATGAACAGTCCTGTTATGGCTCAGTATGATTTCGACAATCCCATCTACCAAGCTGAAGAGGAGAGTGAGGAAGACTGTGAACTCCCTGCAGAATTGGCCAGGTTACTGAAGCAGGAGGAAAGGGTCATCCAACCTCATCAGGAGGAGTTGGAAACTGTTAATTTGGGTACTGAGGACGCCAAAAAGGAAATTAAGATTGGGGCTGCTTTAGAAGACTCTGTCAAGAGGAGGCTGATTGAGATGCTGAAAGAATATGTGGAAGTGTTCGCCTGGTCGTATCAAGATATGCCTGGGTTAGATACAGACATTGTGATGCACCGATTACCTCTTAGAGAAGGATGTCCTTCGGTCAAGCAGAAGCTTCGTAGAACGAGTCCTGACATGGCAACTAAGATCAAGGAAGAGGTTCAGAAGCAGTGGGATGCGGGTTTTCTGGCTGTCACCAGTTATCCACCGTGGGTGGCCAACATCGTTCCTGTGCCGAAGAAGGATGGTAAAGTCAGAATGTGTGTCGATTACCGGGATTTGAACAGAGCGAGTCCGAAAGATGATTTCCCATTACCTCACATTGATGTATTGGTTGATAATACGGCTCAATCCTCGGTATTCTCTTTCATGGATGGTTTCTCCGGATATAATCAGATCAAGATGGCGCCAGAGGATATGGAAAAGACGACATTCATTACACCTTGGGGCACGTTCTGCTATAAGGTGATGCCATTTGGACTAAAGAATGCTGGTGCTACCTATCAGAGGGCAATGACGACTCTCTTTCATGACATGATGCACAAGGAAATCGAAGTATACGTAGATGATATGATTGCGAAGTCGCAGACAGAAGAGGAGCACCTGGTTAATTTGCAGAAGCTGTTTGACCGGTTGAGAAAGTTCAAGCTGAGGTTGAATCCGAACAAGTGTACGTTTGGGGTGAGATCAGGGAAGCTTTTAGGCTTCATTGTCAGCGAGAAAGGGATTGAGGTTGATCCAGCAAAAGTCAAAGCTATTCAAGAGATGCCTGAACCGAAAACGGAGAAGCAAGTCCGTGGGTTTTTAGGGAGGTTGAACTACATTGCAAGGTTCATATCTCATCTAACTGCTACATGTGAACCGATTTTCAAACTGCTTAGAAAGAATCAAGCAATCAAGTGGAATGATGATTGTCAGAAAGCTTTTGACAAGATTAAGGAGTATTTGCAGAAACCTCCGATCCTTATACCTCCAGTTCCAGGGAGACCTCTGATAATGTACCTGTCAGTGACTGAGAACTCGATGGGGTGTGTATTGGGACAGCATGACGAGTCTGGTCGAAAAGAGCATGCCATATACTACCTTAGCAAAAAGTTTACCGACTGTGAAACAAGATATTCACTGCTCGAGAAAACTTGCTGTGCTTTGGCCTGGGCTGCTCGCCGACTAAGACAGTATATGTTGAACCATACCACTTTGTTGATTTCTAAGATGGATCCAGTGAAGTACATCTTTGAGAAACCAGCTCTCACCGGACGTGTTGCCCGTTGGCAGATGATTCTAACAGAGTATGACATTCAGTACACGTCACAGAAGGCCATCAAAGGTAGTATTCTGTCAGACTACCTCGCCGAGCAACCGATTGAAGATTATCAGCCTATGATGTTTGAATTCCCTGACGAAGACATCATGTATCTGAAGATGAAAGATTGCGAAGAGCCTCTCGTCGAGGAAGGACCGGACCCGGATGACAAATGGACACTGATGTTTGATGGGGCTGTGAATATGAATGGTAACGGTGTTGGGGCAGTATTGATCAATCCTAAAGGTGCTCATATACCTTTTTCTGCCAGACTGACGTTTGACGTCACCAACAACGAAGCTGAGTATGAGGCTTGTATCATGGGGATAGAAGAAGCCATTGATCTGAGGATCAAAACACTTGACATATTTGGAGATTCAGCTCTAGTGGTCAATCAAGTCAATGGAGATTGGAATACGAATCAGCCGCATTTGATTCCATATAGAGATTACACCAGAAGAATACTAACGTTCTTCAAGAAAGTGAAGTTGTATCATGTCCCCCGGGATGAGAATCAGATGGCTGATGCCTTGGCTACTTTGTCATCTATGATCAAAGTTCATTGGTGGAATCATGTGCCACATGTTGCGGTGAATCGACTTGAGAGGCCTGCGTATGTGTTCGCAGCCGAGTCTGTTGCTATTGATGAGAAGCCATGGTATTATGACATCAAGAATTTCCTCAAGACTCAAGAGTATCCTGAAGGTGTGTCTAAGAATGACAAGAAAACCCTGAGGAGGCTAGCTGGAAGCTTCTATTTGAATCAGGATGATGTGTTGTATAAGAGAAACTTTGACATGGTCTTGCTCAGATGCGTGGACAGGCCCGAGGCAGACATGTTAATGCAAGAAGTGCACGAGGGTTCGTTTGGTACCCATGCTGGTGGTCATGCAATGTCGAAGAAATTGCTGAGAGCTGGTTATTACTGGATGACTATGGAATCCGATTGTTTCAAGTATGCTCGGAAGTGCCATAAGTGTCAAATCTATGCTGACAAGGTGCACGTACCACCAAGCCCTCTGAATATCATGAATTCGCCTTGGCCGTTTGCCATGTGGGGCATTGATATGATTGGGAAGATTGAGCCTACTGCTTCGAATGGACATCGCTTCATCCTGGTTGCGATTGACTATTTCACCAAATGGGTAGAAGCAGCTTCTTATGCTAACGTTACCAAACAAGTGGTTACCCGGTTCATCAAGAAAGAAATCATCTGTCGCTACGGAGTTCCTGAGAGAATCATCACTGACAATGGTTCGAATCTCAACAACAAGATGATGAAAGAGCTTTGTAAAGATTTCAAGATTGAACATCACAATTCTTCTCCTTACAGACCAAAGATGAATGGTGTTGTAGAGGCAGCAAACAAGAATATCAAGAAGATTGTGCAGAAGATGGTCGTTACGTACAAGGATTGGCATGAAATGCTGCCTTTCGCTTTGCATGGGTACCGTACCTCAGTACGTACGTCGACCGGGGCAACCCCTTACTCCCTTGTGTATGGTATGGAAGCTGTCCTACCTGTTGAAGTGGAGATTCCTTCTCTGAGAGTTTCATTGGATGTCAAGCTGGACGAAGCCGAGTGGATTCGAACAAGGTTTAACGAGTTGAGCCTTATCGAGGAGAGACGACTAGCAGCTGTATGTCATGGACAGTTGTATCAGAGAAGGATGAAGCGAGCCTTTGATCAGAAAGTGCGTCCTCGAAGCTATCAAGTCGGTGATCTAGTTTTGAAGAGGATCCTCCCTCCCGGTACAGATAACAGGGGCAAATGGACTCCTAATTATGAAGGTCCGTATGTTGTGAAGAAGGTCTTCTCCGGTGGAGCCTTGATGCTTACAACTATGGATGGTGAAGATTTTCCATCTCCTGTCAACTCAGATGTAGTCAAAAAATACTTCGCATAAATTGACCCGCTGGACAAAAGAATAAGAGAGTCCAGGCAAAAAAAGGGGCATCCCGGCGAACCAAAAAAAACAGAAAGAAAAGGTTCGGGCAAAAATTAGGGATAAAATGAAAAGAATTTGTACACCCGGTAAGTCGAAAACCCGCAAGGGCGGCTTAGGCAAAAATGGGTATCCCGGTGGATTGAAAACCCGAAAGGGCGATCCAGGCAAAAATAAGGGATTAAAGCGAAGACTACAGTCTGAGTTATCTGTACTTCATCAAGCTTTGTCGTCTGCCATCTCGAAAGATGTAATCCGTCCAGTCATTCTTCTCAGAAAGCAAGGAGTTGGGAGGAAAACTGATGATCTGTGGGTTATAACAGAATTGGGAAATAGTGGATGCCGTGTTCACATTGCCATTAGGATAGATTTTTCCTTTTATGCGCAATTACCTCTTTCTAGGAATTGCTTCCCAATGTATTTTGCCTCTTCAGGCACATTTTCAATCAATAAAAATTGTTATTCAGATAAATAGCTCTTGTTTTTATTTTTACTGTTTTGTTTGCAAAAATGTCCGAATTCTTGATAAGCATTGCATATAAGAACATGGAGGCTATACAATAACGTGCAGAAAGATAAAACATTTGAAAATCATTTTGAATGTTGAGGACACTTGAGCGTATCTTGTCCGTGTATCCCCTGGGGGCATTTTTTTTGTGCTATTTTTTCAGATTGGCATCTGTGAGGACGTTCCCTCAACAGATATTTTCCCCAAGCAAGCTTGGAAGCTGTCATAGCTATGTTCCCCTGTAGAGACACCCGTGGATAGTGCCTTCTATTCCCCAACAGGTCTAAGGATTGCCTATCCCCAACAGGCCTGTATTTGCCATTTCCTCCCCGAGTGAGGCGGGTTCATTAAGGTTATCTCCAGCATTTATCCTACCTGTGGACTGAAGGATATACCCTAGCGGAGTTTACCTTTCCCCAGCAGCAGTGCTATTCTTCAACATGAGTGTGAAGTCGCTTTACCATTCCTCAAGCAGAGTTCCCCGCAGAGTAGTTCCCCAAGAGGAGTCTCCCCACAGAGTTGGAGTATCTGATCATTTCGGCTCCCTAGCCAGGGTTCATTTGCATTTTGCATATAGTGATCATTGCATCCTCAAAAATTGCGTAGCATTTCCATTCAATATGGAGCATTACGCCATAGAAAAATTCAAACATATGCATTCATGTGTTAAGCTTCATCAGACCGTATCCCCGGCAGAGGCGGATCATTTCATTCGACTTCAGCACAGCAAGACTGCTACAGTTGCTCTTGACAGCATTCAGAATTATTTATTCCCCACAGAGGTTTATTTCCTCACCCGATGGTGACAGAAAGTTTGTTTCTCCTCAGTGAGACCCCCAGCAAGTGATCAGCCTTGCTTCAACACATCCCAGATTTTGTTCTTTGTGATACCAGTAAGTGTCATGTCAACACCCGCGTGTGTCTTCTCTTTTTTGATGTCGGTAAACATCATCTTTCGATGTCGGTAAACATCAAGTATTCACCCAGTCATCAGTAAATGTCTGGTCATTTTTTGTGTCGGTAAACACCATTGTTTCGGTGTCTGTAAACATCGAGTCTCACTCCAGTCATCGGTAAATGTCTGGTCATTTTTGATGTCGGTAAACATCATCTTTCGATGTCTGTAAACATCGAGTCTCCACCCAGTCATCAGTAAATGTCTGGTCATTTTTATGGTGTCGGTAAACGCCATTGCTTCGGTGTCGGTAAACATCGAGTCTTTCTTTCAGTCATCGGTAAATGTCTGATAATCCCCAACTAGAAATCCCCAGTAGAGTCATCTGTAAATGTCCCATCTGGTTTCCAGTTGCAAATATTTGTATCTCCCCAATAAATTTCTCATTCCCAGTCATCGGTAAATGTCTGGTCGTTTCTTTTGATGTCGGTAAACATCATCTTTCGATGTCGGTAAACGTCGAGTCTCATCCCAGTCATCGGTAAATGTCTGGTCGTGAAATCAAGATCCCCAGAAGTCGTCGGTAAACGTCTCGTCTGGTATCACCACAAGGATTTTGTTCCTCCCCCAAGTGGAGATGCCATCGGTAAATGGCCCCGTTTTCTTCGATATCGGTAAATATCGGATCCCCAGTTGCAGCAGCCATCGGTAAATGGTCTTGCTGAGTTGACATCGGTAAATGTCAAGTTTCTTCGAAGCCACCATCGATAAATGGTCTTGCTTCCCTTTTACATCAATTCGTTTTTCCAGCAGCCATCGGTAAATGGTCGTGCTGAAGTTGATATCGGTAAATATCAAGTTCTAACCATCGGTAAATGGTTTTTGTTTTCCAGAAGTTTGTTTTCCCCAGCCGCCATCGGTAAATGGTCGTGCTGAAGTTGATATCAGTAAATATCAAGATTCCAGTTCCTCAACCATCGGTAAATGGTTTTGCTTTTCTGAAGCTGTCATGCAGTTTGTCATCGGTAAATGACGTGGTCCTTTTGTATTATATCCAGTCTGTGCAAATTCTACGGTTCTTTGGTATTCAATCCCTGTTTACCCTGAAAGTCTGACAGCCATCGCTATCATCCATTCGGGTTCCCAGCTGATTGAATAGGGGCAGCTGTAGCACCTCAAATTTGCACCTATCATTATACATACATTTTCATATTAGGTCATAGCATGTCATGATCCATTGCATAGCATTTGCATTGTTCCTCAGTTGCCTCAAGTGCAAGCAGTCAAGAATTAGGTCAAACTAATCTCCTGATCAGTCAACCAAGCAAGCAAAGGAATTTCTCATTGAATCAAGGCCTTGGGGTTTGTCCAACAAGTTCACATGGTTTGGAGGTCTATTTGAAGTGTTCATGTCAAGGGTTAAGGGCTCAGAGGTCAGCAGTTCATGCCCAGACAGTCAAAAACCATAGAAAAGTCAACTGTCAGTCAAAGCAGTGGATGGTGGTCATTCTTGTGGAATTTGGGCACCATGGTCAACAATCAAGAGTTCATACAACTTGGGACATCATTTGAAGTCAAATTCTCAAGGAATTAGGGTTTGGAATTCATCAGTCAATGCATAATCAGACAAAAACCCTAATAGTCAACTGTTGGTCAACTGTCCATTTAATCAGAGATTTGATGATTGGAATTGGTTTGTGGGAGTTCATTCATGTCCAAATAGTCATCATATATCATGCCAAACACCATCATGGAAGAATTTGAAGCCAGATCATGAATTTCCCAAAACGGAAACTGGGCCTGTAAC
Source organism: Lathyrus oleraceus (assembly GCF_024323335.1). NCBI lineage: Eukaryota > Viridiplantae > Streptophyta > Magnoliopsida > Fabales > Fabaceae > Lathyrus > Lathyrus oleraceus. The sequence continues at coordinate 259,204,734 of NC_066580.1, forward strand.
TGAAACTTACCAAAAATGGAAAGTTTTGATCCTCAAACTTACATTTTGATACAAGCCTCAAATGAATTTTTGCCCAACATGAAAGTTGAAGATCTTGTTCTCCCATTTCCAAAAAGTCCTAGAACTCTCAATTCCCATGTATGGTCGGCAAGTTATGATCGAATCGATTTTAGAAAATCTTGAACTTCAAAGGGCCATATCTCCCAAACCGTTTGGCCAAATTTGGTGGGGTTTTTTCCTACAAACCACATTTTTCATCCTCTTTCCAAAAATATAAATTTCATGACCTAAAACCTTACCAATCAAAATGGCATTTTTGGACCTTTTTCATTTAAATTCAAAGTTTGACCAAGAGTTGACTTTTTGACTCAAGCATTTTTTCAACATTTGGCCAATTGGGACAGCTCATAAATATCATTTTAAGTGTGTTTGCAAGCTCAAATTATGCAGCACATGTGAATCATTGCTTAGTTGCTTGGAATTTGCAAAAAAAGGACACTTTCATCATGCTAAACCATGCTACTTCATACCATGCCTTGTACCTCAAAAGGACAGCAACATTATGCATCATTTTCTGTCATTTGAAGCCTCATTTGCAGCCTAAAAAACCAGCAAAACAAAGGCCATGCTTGCTTGCTTGATTTTGGAGAAAAAGTACAATTTGCAACCATACCTATCCATACTATCCATGAGCCATGCTTTGTATCTCTTAGCAAAAAGATTTTATATCATTTTTTTTCTGTCAAGTGAAGACTAGAAGCAACCATACACAACAGAACTTCATTCATTCATATTCTTCTTGGCATTTTTTTCCAAAAACCTGTCAAAAAAAAACTTCCAAAAGACCAAGCTTTGCCTTGCCAAAAGCAACATCAAACAGCAGACCAAAGCATCATTTTCTGTCAATAGAAGACCTTAGTTGCAGCAAAAAAACACAAAAAACATCTCATTCTAAAAAAGCTTCATTTTGTGCATTTTCAAAAACCAGTCCAAATTTTAAGCCATTGCAAGTTGTTTTGAACCAAGCATCTTCACCATTCATCATTAGGAGGGTTTTAAAGCACCTGTTTCGCGTTAACATGGCCGAATAACAACCGAATCAGCACTGCTCTTCCAACTCGGTAAAATTTCGACTCTCACCTCTCCCAAAATCATGATACACACTTTGTAGATCTCCTTTCCCTGATCATTATGAGCTTTGAATGGTTGAAAATGGTTTAGTATTTAGCAAGTTATGTTGAGTTGAAGTTTCACATCCAAACTTGTTTTTGCTTATTTCTTTTTGTTTAGTTTGATTTAGTGAATATGGAGTTTGGTTTAGGTTTGAGCATGTTTAGATGCACATATTGGTGTTTTTATTTTTTTAATTTCGAAGCAAAAAAAATTCAACCTGGGTTTGTAGTTGTTGAAGCTGCTACTGTAGTTTTTTTTTTCTCTGCAATATGAATACTACTGCAATATGAATGCTGGATTTTCTGTTTTTTACTGTAGCAAAGCCTATTCTGTTTTTTACTGTAGCAAAGCCTATTAAATAAATGTCAAAAGGTCTGGGGCGAGGGGGATTTGAACCCCAAACCTTTGCTTCAAATACCAAGTGTTTTACCACTGGGGCGCGATGCCAATTCAATTATTAAATGCCTTCTAAAATATATATTTAAAAAGGAGCGCTGCTACTGGGCGCGTTGACCGGGGCGTTGACCCCCCCCCATTGTTTCTTTATTTATTCCATTAATCCATTTAATTTTCAATTTTTATTTCATTTAATCACTCAAACTTACAAAAATCATAACTTGTTCATTTTTAATCCAAATTTAATGGGATTTTTTGTGTTGTGTCCATCTTGATCTCTAGTTTTTTGTCATATATTTTCCAGAATTTTTTCATGGTCGAATTTTAAATGGTGCTAGGGTTTGTGACATGTGACCAAATTCTTGTACACTTTGCCAAAACATTTGTGAAATGATGAGAATGTATCCAATGGCTCCCAAATTTTTTGTGCTTAAACTAGACACACTCGTGGTGATTTTGGTGTAAAGTTTGTGAATTTATCATTTGTGGTTTGTGAGTTATGAATTTTTGAATTAGGGTGTGACAATTTGTGTCACACCATTGATGCCCAACTTCATGATTTTCATTACCATACTTCTTGACCTCCAATTGATCTGATTTTTTGCATGAACCTACTCTTGTATGTCTAGTTTACATGTGAATTTTCCTGGAATTATTTGAGGCATTTTCCTAATTGTTTGAGATTTTCTCCCCTGCTTGGTCAAATATTGACTTTGTGTGACACATGTTCCTATTTCATTTGTGGAATTCTCATACTTTATTGGATGGACATGAAATTTTACATGAGATAACTAGACATCCTCATCTTTGCCATGGTTTTAGTCCCATTCATTTATCATATGCTATCACTGATTTATGAATTTTCTAAGTTGATGCATGTTTGGTTGACTTCTTTGAGCATGTTCAAAATGGCTTTGACTTTAAGATTTTCATTGACCGCCTTCCACTTGTCCAAATGAGATGAAATTTGACATGCTTACCATGCTGTGGGTTATGATTGATCATGATTTATTTAATGATTTTTGGAAATGTTTGAGATTGGTTTTGATGCAAGTCTTGCTGTTGACTTCTATGAGCTTCTGTTTGCCATACTTTGACCTAAATGGTTCATGAAATGATGATAGTGATGGATATGAATGTGAACCCAATTGAGTTTGTTTCTTGAATGTTTAAACTTGACTTTGATTGGATATCCCTTGCTGTTTTGACTTTCTCATTTATTTTTGACCCTAGGCTTGCCCTAGTGGTCCTGGTACTCACTTTTGAGCTTATGTTTTCAGGTTAAGCTACAAATGCTTCAAAGAGATCATTACAATTTGATTGAGCTTGCTTGAATATCATTGTCTAACTTGTTTGTTTTGTAGGTGGCTTGGCTCACATGCCTTAAGCCTTGTGCCTTGCACATTCACTTGCTTGTGTTGACTGGTTGATGTCTGTTTCATTTTGATTTAACTCTGACTTGTATACTAACTGTGCTTGACTGATTTCAGGTACTTTAGTTGCTTTTAGTTCCTTGTGAACTTTTGCTTTGCTTTGCTTGTATAAGCAATTTGCATTGAGGTATGTCTCTTTGTCTTCATGTAGTCTGGAAGACCTGGCCTGTTACTTGGCCAGGCAACTGTCTGAAGTCCTCCTTAAGAGGCAATGTTTGTGACTGTTTACTTTTGTCCTTGCATAGAGTCAAAGACCTCCTAAGTGAAGAGGCAATTGGTGGAAGGTAGGGATATGCAATCTATCCCCCACTATTCAGTGTGTCATCTGCTTTGCTCACACCACTGTGTTGATGCATTGCAGATACAAACCCAAGATCTTGTGCAATTGCACAGTTGAGTCAGTTTTAAATGTGTAGAAGGGTTCCCACTTTCTGAACCCACACATTCTTGTCTTGAGCTCTCCCAGGCCAGGGATAAGAGCTGTGAGGTCTCATCCTCACTTCATCCTTTCATCTGCTTCACCTTAGCCCCTCAATGGCAAGGTTAAGAGCAACATTCACCCAGTTCCAGAGGTTTGTTTGTTGAGGTTGATATGACCCCTCGACTAAAACCTAACCCTTGTTTGAGCCACTTGTTTGTGTATAGCGTGTGCTATCTGTGCAAGTTAGGATAGTTTGACTTGCTTCCTGTGCAAGTTAGGATAGTTTGACTTGCTTCCTGTGCAAGTTAGGATAGTTTGACTTGCTTCCTGTGCAAGTTAGGATTAGTTTAGACTTGCTTCCTGTGCAAGTTAGGTTTTGCTTGGCTTGCTTCCTGTGCAAGTTAAGTGTGTGTGGCTTGCTTCCTGTGTGAGCCATACTTAGGATAGGTTGGCCCTCGTGCCATTTAGCTAGAAACCTTAACTTAGGGTTGATTTTGCATGACAACATCTAGGCTCGAGTCGTAGTCTCCCTAGAGTTGTGTCTCCCTCTGTTATCTGGTTAGGCTAGTCCTTTATCCCTGCGTAGGGGAACTACATCGCCCTGATCTTCATACCAGATGAAGTATGTAGGCAGGAGATTGAGCTGATCTCTCCGGGCGCCTTTTCTTTCTTTTGTGTGTGTTGTCTGACCTTTGCTAGGCTCGAGTCTGTGACTCCTTAGCATTTGCTGTCTGTCTGTTTGTGTGTGCTTGACAGTTATAGGCTCGAGTCCCCGACTCCCTATCAACTTGTTGTGTTGTTGTGTGCTTGGAAGCTGATGTAAGTCCATCGAGTGGCAGTTAGGTTCCAGTGTGCGTGTGTTTAGGTTCGGATGCTGACATAAGTCCAGTGATTGGCGGTCGGGCTCCACGTTTGCCTTTGCCACCCTTGTGTGTTTGTTTATTTAGTTGCGTGCGTGTCAGCCGAGCTACGAACGCTCTGATTCTTCTCTCGTCCGAGAAGATACGTATGCATAGGATGCGATATCCTAGCGAGCATGTGTCGTTTCCCTAGTCCGAACTACTTTGACTCTGATGTCTATGCCTGATAGACTAAGTAGGCCCAGGATGCGACATCCTGCCGAGTCCAGTTTCGGTCAGTCTCTTTCGTTTCTTTCAGCCAGTGTGTGTGAATATTTGAGCAGTGTTTAGCAACCAATTCTCCTTTCTAGTGTGCGTGGATCCCGTAGAGTACTACGGATGCGTAGGGGTGCTAATACCTTCCCTTCGCATAACCGACTCCCGAACCCATCCTCTTTGGTCGCGAGACCATGTTCTTTCCTAGGTTTACTCTGAGCGTTTCCTTTCCCTCTTTTGGGATAAATAACGCTCGGTGGCGGCTCTGTTGTTTCTTTCTTTTCCCGCCGGTTTTTCGCGCGATGCGACACCGGCCACCAAAATAACTTTTTCAAATCATGATACATCTTCGTAGCCCCAGGATGAATACTCAGGCCACTACGATGTCCTTCCTCGAGTATACTCTTCTTAAGTTCGGTAACATCCGGAATACACACCCGATTACCAAATTTCAAAACACCATTCTCATCAACTCTGAATTCACCACCTTGATCTTGATTCACTAGAGTCAACTTATCAACCAAAAGCACATCGGATTTCTGACCCTCTCTAATCTCATCCAGAATACCACTCGTTAACTTCAACATTCCCAATTTAACACTATTGTGAGTACTCTCACACACCAAACTCAAGTCTCTAAACTGCTCAATCAAATCCAATTCCTTAACCATTAACATAGACATATGCAATGATTTCCGACTCAATGCATCAGCCACTACGTTTGCTTTACCCGAATGGTAATTCAAACCAAAGTCATAATCCTTCAGAAATTCTAACCATCTCCTCTGTCTCATATTCAACTCTTTCTGATCAAACAAATACTTTAAACTTTTATGGTCACTGAAAACCTCAAATCTTGACCCGTACAAGTAATGCCTCCATAACTTCAGAACAAATACCACAGCTGCCAACTCTAAATCGTGTGTCGGATAGTTCCTCTCATGAACCTTCAGTTGTCTCGAAGCATAAGCTACAACCTGCTTATTCTGCATCAAAACACCACCCCAAACCCAATAATGAAGCATCACAGTAAACCTCAAATGGTTCTGACGGACTCGGTAATATCAGAATAGGAGCAGTAGTTAATCTTCTCTTTAACTCTTGGAAACCTTCTTCACATTTTGAGTCCCAAACAAACGCTTGCCCCTTTCTAGTCAACATCGTCAACGGTAACGCCAACTTAGAAAATCCTTCAATGAATTTTCTATAATAACCTGCAAGTCCAAGAAAACTCCTTATCTCAGAAACTGACTTCGGAGCTTCCCACTTAGATACCGCTTCTATCTTAGAAGGATCAACAGCAACACCACCTCTTGAAACCACATGACCAAGAAAACTAACCTCTTCTAACCAAAATTCACACTTAGACAGTTTAGCAAATAACTTCTTTTCTCGTAGAACTCCTAAAACCACTCTCAAATGTTCAGCATGCTCTTCTTCAGATTTCGAATACACCAAAATATCGTCAATAAACACCACAACAAACTTGTCTAGGTACGGATGAAAAATCCTATTCATATACTCCATAAATACCCCAGGCGCATTAGTCACACCAAAAGGCATTACAGAATACTCATAATGTCCATACCTTGTTCTAAAAGCAGTCTTCTGAATATCCTCAGTTTTCACACGTATCTGATGATACCCCGGTCTCAAATCTATTTTGCTGAACACACTCGCACCAACCAACTGATCCATCAAATCATCAATCCTCGGCAAAGGATACCGATTCTTGATCGTCACTTTATTCAGTTGCCTGTAGTCCACACACAACCTCATAGTACCTTCTTTCTTCTTAACCAACAACACTGGTGCGCCCCACGGCGACACACTCGGACGAATAAATTTCTTATCCAACAGATCTTCCAACTGACTCTTCAATTCAGTTAACTCAACAGCAGACATACGGTACGGAGCCATCGATACCGGCCTAGTACCAGGTACCAAATCAATCGAGAACTCAACTTCACGCTCTGGCGGTAATTCATTCACTTCTTCAGGAAACACATCAGGAAAATCACACACCACGGCTAGATCGCAAATCACCAGTTTATCTTTAGCCTCCAAAGTCGCTAACAGCATAAACAACTCTGCCCCATCTGCTACTGCCTCATTCACCTGCCTTGCTGATAGAAACAAACTCTTTCCTTCCTCAATCTCAGGAAAGATCACAGTCTTATCAAAACAGTTGATAGAAACTCGGTTAAACACCAACCAGTTCATACCCAAGATAACATCAATCTGCACTAGTGGAAGACACACGAGGTCCATCCCAAAGTCTCTACCAAAAATACTCAAAGGACAATTTAAACAAACTGAAGTAGTAGTCACTGAACCCTTCGCAGGAGTATCAATCACCATACTCCTGTGCATCTCAGATATCTCTAATTTAAGTTTCACAGCACAATCCAAAGATATAAAGGAATGAGTCGCACCTGTGTCAATAATAGCTACAAGAGGAAAGCCATTAATATAACACGTACCTCGGATCAAACGATCATCTGCAGAAGTCTCAGAACCCGATAAAGCAAAGACTTTGCCTCCCGACCGATTCTCTTTCTTCGGCTTAGGACACTGTGGACTGATATGACCCACCTCTCCACAGTTGAAACAAGTCATAGTTTTCAACCGGCACTCTGCAGCCAAGTGACCACCTTTGTCACACTTGAAACACTTCTTCTCATTACTGGTACACTCATGGAAACGATGTCCAGCCTGACCACATCTGTAACACTTAGCAGGGGCACTGGAGTCTCCCCCACTAGGTCTCCTCATCCCACTCTGTCTCTGGAAACCTTTGCCAGCTGCATACGGTTTCCCACGATCATTCTGATTCTTGCCTTTCCTATCAACCCTCTGCTGATAGCTCTCCACTCTGGTCTTGGTATCCTGTTCAAAAATCCTGCAACAGTCGACCAAGTCAGAAAACACTCTAATCCGCTGATACCCAATAGCCTGCTTGATCTCGGGACGTAACCCGTTCTCAAACTTCACACATTTTGAAAATTCCCCAGTAGCCTCATCATAGGGAGTGTAATACTTCGACAGCTCTGTGAACTTAGCAGCGTACTCAGTAACAGACCGGTTGCCCTGCTTCAATTCTAAGAACTCTATCTCTTTCTTTCCTCTGACATCCTCCGGAAAGTACTTCCTCAGGAATCTCTCTCTGAACACCGCCCAAGTGATCTCAGCATTCCCAGCAGCTTCCAACTCAGTGCGGGTAGCAACCCACCAATCATCTGCTTCCTCTGACAGCATATGTGTACCGAACCTGACCTTCTGGTTATCGACACACTCAGTCACTCGGAAGATCCTCTCGATCTCCTTCAACCACTTCTAAGCACCATCTGGATCGTATGCTCCCTTGAACATTGGAGGATTGTTCTTCTGGAACTCACTCAGTTGACGAGCAACTCCCATTCCCAGAACATTTAGATTCCCTCCAAGTACTCCAGCTAGCATACCCAGAGCCTCAGCAATCGCAGCATCGTCTCTACCTCTTCCAGCCATCTCTATTCTGAAAACCCAACAAGCTAAAACAATAAGTACTGATAGGGTTACACAACGCCTATCCCGTACAGGGGAAACAGAATAATTACGACTCGACTCGACCGACTATGCTCTGATACCACTAATGTAACAACCTTCTAAATTACCCCAAATATTTAATTAAAACAACCAAACATAAATCAGAGTAGATATGCAATTTAAGGGTGTCACACTTGACACTTCACACCGTTTTCCAAAATATCCTGTCATGCTCATTTATTTAATCAAAATAAAACATTTGCATAATTCGCAGCGGATAAAGTCTAACAACAATGCAAACTTGTTCAACAATCATCAATGAAAAACAAGTAAAACATCCTGTCCCGATGTTACATCTACCAGAGCATGACCCACTAAGGAACTACACTAGACTCCAAGGACTAGCTTCTACTCAATCACTGCTCGTTACCTGAAACATAGTTGTAAGGGTGAGTTCCTCAATCGATATAATAAGCATTATAAATTATCATGTAATGCTAAGTAAATTAACACATTTCATCACCCTAGTCAGATCACACATTCAGTAACGGCAACACCAACTCATAATCACAATCATATTCAACACAAACACAAAACACACGTACAATATTGGAATACATCCATTCATATTATACGCCATACATACATTATGCAATGAGACTCCATGCATGCGGTACCGACTATTCGTGAACATATAGTTCAACCTCACCGATCAAATCCAGATACGGCTACCAAGCTCACTAGTCCCACTCATTTGAGACCTAGTGACTCACATCACTAATTCCTCACCATGGGAATTAGCTACCACCCCAAGGGATATGCTATGCACGCTAAATCACCTAGCATGCAAACATCAACAACAATCCACAATAATTCATCACTAATTCCTCACCATGGGAATTAGCTACCACCATAAAGGCCATATCATGCACGCTAAATCACCTAGCATGCAACCATCAACAATCCACAATGGACATATGCTCACACTCTAAGCCATAAACAGTCCATTCATAATAGCATACATAAATAGATAGATTCACAACATTATGCACACCATCATTCATCATCAATACAATTATCACAGAATCATATTATGTCATGCCACATAATCAATCACAGTATTAGCACACTCTACTAATACCTACACTGCTCAAAACAACGAGAAATTGATCCCTCCTATATCATACACCAATATAGGCCAATCATCAATTGTTCACAATATTTAAAATATCAGTTTTTCTACTTTTCAAACAGTGTTAACCGGTTAACGCCCTGGGTTAACCGGTTAACGCAAACAGAACACGCTTCCTGGCACATTTTAACAGTGTTAACCGGTTAACACCCTGGGTTAACCGGTTAACGCAAGACAGACAGCAATATTTCACAATTCATAACAGTGTTAACCGGTTAACACCCTGCGTTAACCGGTTAACGCAAGACAGAAAGCTGTTCCTGCGCTAACACGAACAAAATGCAGAATTCTCCGCATTTTTTACCGTCGGAGGACCTCCGGACCTCCGATTTCGATTCCGTAAAAAGCTACACGTCCAGCAAATTACGACTCACACAACTATCGATTCAATTACAGTTTTTAACATAACTCATCCATCACAATTTTCAGCATTCATAATCCGGATTAGGGTCAATTCAACGGCTTATCACTACCCATTACATGTTAACCCATAATACCCATTAAACGACGATAAACCCCCCTTACCTGAGTTAATCCGGCAATCCTTTAGCTTCAAGCTCTTCCTTCTTCAACCTTCTTCTCCTGCTCTTCCTCTTTGCCCTTTTCTCACTTTCTGTCGCTTCTCTGGTTTTCACGTGAAAAACCCTTTTTACCAAATGGAACTCTTATATATTCCAACTTTATATTCCAATTTATATTATTCCAATAATAATAATAATCCAATAAGTTAAATATACTATTAACTTAATTTAAATAATTATCATATTTTATCGGGGTGTTACAGTGAGCATGACCATGATGGTTGTGTGATATGCAGTATGAACCCTCGTGGATGTGTTATTGTCAAGAGGGATATTCAGAGGTTGATGGATGAAGGACTTATCCAAATTTGTCAGTCAAGAGATGTAAATGATGTAAATGTAATCATGCCAGTGTTCAAGACCCCTGAGTAGGTAGTTATTCAGTTCGATAGTAGCAGCAGCAACGACAATAGTAGATCGGTATCACCGTTGGTAATAAGGTTAGCGGGCCCTGTTTCGTATGCATCCAATAAAGTTGTGCCTTATTAGTACAACACCGCGATGATTAAAAATGGTCAAGAGGTTCCTTTACCAATTGCAGACATTATGGTAAATATTGTTGATATTGCTAAGGTGACCCGTAGTGGTCGTGTGTTTGGTCCAGTTTTCCCGGAGGAAGTAGAAGATGTTGTAGCCAGTAAGAAGGTAGAGATGCCAGTGATGAATCCGGTTAGCACTCTAGTGTGTTAGTCTAGTGAATCCAGCAAACTGAAGGCTAGTGATGATGATGAAGTTCTAAAGTTGATAAAGAGAAGTGAGTTTAATGTGGTGGAGCAGCTGCTCCAAACCCCATCAAAGATCTCCGTGCTGTCATTGTTGATGAATTCTGAGGCGATAGAGAGGCGTTACAAAAAGTGCTTCAGCAAGCTTATGTTGAACATGATGTAACTGTGGATCCGTTTGACCACATTGTTGCCAACATCACTTCTTACAATAATTTGAGTTTTTGTGATGAAGAGCTTCCTGAGAAAGGCAGAAATCACAATTTGGTGCTACACATTTTGATGAACTGCAAGGAGGACGCTATGTCCTATGTGTTGGTTGACACTGGATCATCACTAAACGTGCTTCCAAAGTCAACTTTGTCCATACTTTCTTATCAGGGTGCCCCAATGAGATACAATGGCGTGATTGTCAAAGCGTTTGACGGTTCCCGTAAAATTGTCATTGGTGAAGCGGACCTTCCAGTGAAGATAGGTCCGAGTGATTTCCAAATTACTTTCCAGGTAATGGATATCCACCCGACCTATAGTTGTTTATTGGGAAGGCCATGGTGTAGCGGCAAATTCATGATTATCAAGCTATTGACAAGTTAGAGATCAAATAACAAGAGTCGCCACCGCGCTTTTATTGTTTCCAAGGGAAAAGGGGAAAAAGCACGAACAAAACCCAAAAAGTAAGAAGTTTTCAAATAAAAACTAATAAAAGTCAGAGATCACGGGTAAGGGGGTTGGTTACACAGAGGGAAGGTGTTAGCACCCAAAGTGTCCTATGTACTCCTAGGGAGCCCTTTTTGTGTGCATATGTATTTTGTACAAAGTGATGTTTACAAACAAATAGAATGGGGGGATGAGAAAAGAATTCATTAATTAAATTTTTTTGTGTTTGACAAGACCTTCGGACTTGTGCCTACGTACCAACATAAAAATGAGGGATTAAAACCTCGTAGTTCGTGATACAAATTTCAAAGTGGATGCATTGCTTTTAATAAAAATTAATTTTGAAAGGCACAAAGACCTAAAAATGATTTGAATGAGTTAGTTCTTTTTGGCTTTTTGAAAGTTTAAGTCAAGTATAGTTAAGTTTATTTACAAGTTTGATTTAAGAAAAGAAGTTTGAAAATGCAATGGCATAAGGCCAAAGTTTCTATCTTTTTGTAAAATGGTCAAAGTTTAGAACAAAACAAGTTCAATCAAAGAAGATTTTGAAAAAATGGAGGGAGAGATTTTGAAATTAAAGAAATGGGAAGAAGATGAAGAGACTACCCTATGTACAAAATTAAAAGTTTAGAGTTGAAAAGATCTGGCCAAACAGGTAGCAATCCAATAGACAAGAATGTCAAAAGAAATCCAGAATTCCCTTGGACTTTTAGAATCAAGCAACACACAAATGTACAATTATATTATCTTGAAGAGTAAGGCATCAAATAAAGATGTCCTCATCCAAGCTTATCCATTCCATGATCTTCTTCAAAAATAACCCATCTAATAGAAGAATTCCACAAGTCACAAGTTCTGAATAACAGCTTCACAATGATCATGTTGCAGATGAATCCTAGAGAGATCTTCAAAGATGTATCAGATGAATTTCAAATTGCAAGCACTTGGTTCTTCAACAAGTTGGCATTGGCCAAGTCCATTAGCATAGGAAGGTTGCCTAAATTCTAAGTCCATTTGTCCAAGATCAAGCCAACAGTCCACTCAATTTTTTTTAGGGTTTTTATTATTATTATTATGTACATTAAGGGTCAAAGACCATACAAACAAGCAAAGTATACACAAACAAAATATATCACACAATATGGCCCAAATGGACAAAGTGAAAATTGAATTAACATAAACAATTAGAATGATATGAACAATGACAAATGAAATAGAGTGCTAAAAGTAAATTGCATTAAAGTAAAAACTCGAAATTAAAAGTTAGTAGTTAGTATTGTTTTGCTTTTGCTTTTCATTTCAAGACATTCTTTGGAGAATACTCAACCCACTTATCACAAGCATGGATCCTTGAACCAAAACATCTTCCAAAGGAAGAAAATAAGGCCAAGTTTCCACACAATACCATGAAAGAGGGCAGACTTACAATCAGACTAACTAGAATGCTTATGCCTTTTATGTCACAAATTTAGCGCTATGTTAAGCATCGTAATTGGACTTATGTAGAAGTCACAACTATTTGAGGTCGGGTAATAGAATTTTGGTGTTAATGCATGTTAGAGACATAGTATAATGGACTATGCTCATGAAACATACCACACACAAAAAGAATATGCAAAAGGTGTGGCCTAATCTCATCCATACTCATGTCAATTTTTCAATCAACTAGCATTAGGACTTTGAGATATCATAGGCCAAATGGAATGAATGAATGGAGAAGAGGAATGAGATGAAGTGGGAAGGGAATGAATGAAATCACAAATTGCTCAAAGGAGGACTTTTACCAAATTAATATCATTCATTCATTTTGGGATATGGAATGTACATTCCATCAATCCCCTAAATCCAATGATATTAATTTGACAAAGTCAAAACAACCTTGACCAAGGCCCAACTGCAATAAGCAAACTCAAACAAGTCAATACAAATGGTCAACAAAAATAATTGGCATTTATTCAATTAAAAATAATAAAAATAGTGCATTTAAATCAAATATGGTTTGTCCAATTCCTAAAATCTCATCAAAACACCAAAGAAATGGCCATGAGATTTATCATAGATCAAACAAGGTTAAATGACCTTGGAGAAAAAATTTCATAATTTTTGGACATTTAAAAATATTTTTAAACAATTAAAAACAAATGAAAAATCAATTAATTCATGAAAAATATTAATAATGATCCAAAAAATATTTTTAATTCAGAATATGGAAGAGAAAAATATTTGAATTTTTTGGTGAAAGTCCCATATTTTCTGGATCAATATTGAATTTAATATGAATTATTGAAAATAATGCAAATAAAAGGAAAATTCAGAAAATCAAAAATACGTGGACCATCTGATCCCCCTCATTAATTGAGGTGGCAGATCAGATGGTCCCTAACGCGCGTTCCACATGGTCATGAGTCAACAGCGCTGCACAGGTGGTAATTAAAACCAACGCTCAAGATTAAAACAAAAGGAATGAATCATGTGGTTCAGAGCCTTGCCAACGCATCACCGAAGCCAGAGCTCCGGTCATCTTCTCGGGTGGAACTCACCGGACTGGTCCACCATCAACCATCACCAAAATGAAAAACAAGGACATGATCTTAAAGAAAAAATGGAACCGAGCTTGAATCTGACCTCAATTCACTCTAACTCCAAGTATATTGAGAGATACATGGAGTTCAAATTTGAGGTACATGAACTGAGTTGCTTCGATTTGGCCTCAAAGCAACTCAATCTTCTTACCTACATTGGTAGGACTTCTGACAACCAAAGAATCAATAGAATTCAGCAAGAATTTGAGAGAATCGAAGAGTTCAAATTTCTGGAAAATACCTTCAATGTAGGTCTAGATTCAATTGATCTTGATCTTGCTTGTGCTTGGTCTCACTCCACTTGCTTACAGAAGAAGGATTAGATGCTTGAAAGGCTATGGATTCCTGGAGAATTGAATTTCAAAACAGTGGAAATTCAATCTCAAATTCGAGAGAATTTTTTAGGCTTATCCTTTGCAAAGTGAGGGTTTGAGATGGGGGATCAAAGCTGGCGCGAATGTGAGTTCATTTCTGAGCAATTGAAGCTCTATTTATAGCTGAAACAGTTGATAATTGCACACTTCAAATCACTTTCCAATTTTGGCAAATGGTGATGCAAGTGTGCATGGGCGCGCACATGCCCATGAAATGATTGCTTGAGGTCCATAAATGAATATTGGATGCTCTTAACTAAGCTTGGATTGCAAGGAAAGTGTGCACTGATGTTTGAAGTTTGATCCTTGCCAAGTGATGTCACCCTATTTATGCCATGCGCAGCCTAAGCATTTCTTGTCCAAAATGAATGAATTTGAGCTCTTTGGAAAGGTGAGATCAAGAGGAACAACTTTCATGTTCAACACTTTTTCATTTGGAGCTTGGAACTTGGAGAAATTTGAGGTGGAAGTTTGGAAATTTTTGACATATCAAAAATTTTCTAAGTGTCAAGCCATATGTCTCAATATCCCACCTTGCTTAACTTTTTATATGAGCTTAAAATGAGAAAAGTGTCTTCATTAAAGTTGTAGCTCTCTCAAATACCTTTAAAATAGTCACCAATTTCATGTCATTTGGATTTGAAATGATAGAGTTATGCATTTTTGAAATTTGGAAGAATCACTTGATCAATGGTATAGGTCAAAAGTGACCTATAATGTAACCTCATATCACATGCTCAAAAACGTTGAATTAGCTTCCACTCCAAACATAAAAGTTTAAGTAGACACATTGAATTTTATTGTGAAACTTGGAAATCTTTCATCTCATAAATATTGAGCATGTTATGGCCTTGGGAAGTTGACTTTCAAATTAGGGTTTAGACAAAATGACCTATAATGTTTCAACATAGAAAATTATTTTCCAAGAAAAACTAGATCTAGGTATCAACATGAATGTTGTTTGGAATGTCATTTAGAGTAAGTTTTCTCTTGGAATCATTTTCATATGGTGAAAATTGTAGGAGATAGGGTCTAGGGAGACCCGGTTTTGATCAGATGAATTCATCTGGCCAACCACCATCAACCAACTTGCTAACTTCCAATTCTCTTGACTTTATTGGCTCATGGTAGATCATATATGCACAAGATGATGATTTTTGAAGTTTCCCTTGAGAAATTTGATCAATTAGTGAGATAACTTGTTTGAGAAGTTACTCAAGATACCTAGTTAAACTAGGGTTTCCAAGGCAAATCACCCTTAAACTCTTGAAGAAAACTTGATCAATATAACATGTAGAGAACATTGAGACTCATATAAACATTCTTGGATAAATTCTTGGTTGTGATCTTTTTTCATGAGGGTCTCAAACCCTAGATGTGAACTTGATGAATCAATGGAATCATGTCATTCCTACAAAAGAGTTAGACAAATGCAAAGACATAGTTTTGATATTATGGTTAGTGAAATGATAAAATACAAGTATGATACAATCACAAAATGCTTGATGATCTCTCCCAAAACAAACCCAATGAAAGAGAGGTAAGGAGGATGCCAAGGTGTGATCCCAATGCTAATGCTTACGATGAAATTGCATGAGGGATCTTAGGGTCAAAATTGGGGTCTTACACATGGATTCATGAAGCTGGAGTTGTGACGTCTAATTTGCCCCATAAATTGAAATTTGTGAAGAACGGCAAGCTTGTCGTTGTTGGTGGACAAAAGGAACTTCTGGTGAGCCATTTGTCATCCTTTTCTTATGTTGAATCTGAGGAGGAGGTTGGAACACTGTTCCAAGCCTTGTCTATTGCTGAAGAGAAGAAAAGTGGGGCACCTATGTCCTCTCTAAAGGATGCACAAAGGGATATTGAGGCTGGCATCATTGATCAATGGTGCCGAATGATAGAGATTGCTGAGAATAAAAATAGGGATGGATTGGAATTTCAACCAGGGCCGTTAAATGTCAGAATTGAGGATGTGCAACCGAGTTTCCGCAGTGGAGGGTTCATTCATGGGAATGATCAACACTTAACTGTTGTGATCGAGGACAATGACGATGATGAAGAAGCTTGCGCCAACTTTGTGACGCTTGGCCAAAGTTGCAACAATTGGGTTGCTGTTGAAGTTCCTACTGTTATTCATCGCTCTAAGTAATTTATTTTTCATTTTAAAGCAAAATCCTTCTCCTATGCCTAAGGGAGAAGTGAACATTATTGGGCATTTCTATTATCATCAATAAAATGCAATTTTATTCATGCACATCTTTGATGTTTTATTTTTTACTTTTTTGCTTTTCTAAAAATGGTAATCACAAAAAACAGAAATAAATAATAATATTCCATCTGCGTAATATTTGGTCACAATTCACTTCTCTGAAATCAAAATATCAAATCATTATGTAGGTTGGTTCCCAAACCCGTTGAATACAATGATCCTACTCCCTTTCCAAACTTTGATTTCCCTGTGTTTGAGGTTGAGGAAGAAACTGATGATGAAGTATCTGATGAATTATCTCGTTTACTTGAGCATGAGGAAAAAGCCATTCAGTCATTTGAAGAGCATATTGAGCTAGTCAACTTGGGTTCTGAAGATGATGTGAAGGAAGTCAAGATTGGGTCTCAACTGTGTCCAGAGGCTAATAAGGGGTTGATTGATCTTCTTTGAGAATATTCAGATGTGTTTGCTTGGTCCTATCAAGACATGCCTGTTTTGGATTCTGAGATTGTGGAGCATAGATTGCCGTTGAAGCCAGAATGCCTGTCGGTCAAGCAGAAGTTAAGGAGAACTCATCCTGACATGGTTGTAAAGATCAAAGAGGAAGTACCGAAGCAGATTGATGCTGGTTTCCTTGTTACCTCCGAATATCCGCAATGGGTGGCCAACATTATGCATGTTCCTAAGAAAGATGGAAAAGTTTGCATGTGTGTTGATTATAGAAATTTGAACAAAGCTAGTTCGAAAGATTATTTTCCTCTTCCATACATTGATATGTTGGTAGACAATACAACTAAATTCAAAGTCTTTTCGTTTATGGACAAAATTTCCGGTTATAATCAGATCAAGATGGCACCTGAAGATATGGAAAAGACCATATTTATTACACCTTGGGGAACATTCTGTTGGGTCCAATAAAAGGGTTTACACATATTTATGTGCCAGAAACCCCATGCTAAGATCATAATCACTAACAGGCCACTCTACTATGAAGCATGTACGAATAACGGGCTTAATGTGATTGCACCTGAATGAAAAGGACACAAAAAGAGATGAAGAGGCAGACCTAGGTATTGTGGGATAATATGGGTTGGTTAATATAGGAATGAAGTTTATGTCCGTATTTGCGGATTAGTGTCATCATGATACCCTTAGTTCACTCAGTTAGTACCTATCACTGCATCCCGACTTGAACTTAGAATTTTTACCTGAAGCACTCGTTTACATCAGTTTTTCTTGTATGAGTTTTTTTTAATGTTTTGCTTAAGGACAAGCAAAGGTTTAAGTGTGCGAGAGTTTGATAACACTGAAATTTACCGTATTTTTGACTCCGATTTCACATGCATTCTAGTTTTTTTATTGTTATTTTGTTGTGTTATTACTATGTTTTTCTTTGTTTTCAGGTTTTTACTTTAATCGGAGCCCCGATCGAGAAAAGGAGCGAAAAAGAGCTAAAAACCCTAAAATTCAGCATTTTGTACTTGTGGCTTCCACCATGGCTGGCGCCATAGACCCTGCCATGACGTGTCCAAGCTCAACCTCCCTCAACTGCCACGTTCCCCACTACTTCCACTAAGGCGCCTCAGATTGGCCTTGTGGCGGGCGCCACAAGAGGAAAAGTTTTCCCTCCCATTTTCAAGTTGAAGGGCATCCTTGTCATTTCCATCTTTTTACTTGCTTATAAATAGAAACTCGAAATCACTTTTACAATCATCCAAACTTAGAGCAGAGGCAAACTCAGAGCAACTTTGTTTCACTTAGGCATATATTCAGTATTTTAAAGTGGTAATCGCTTCGCATTGAAGTGTTACCACAATTGTGTAATTGAGTTTGTCATCGAGTGTGTAATCGAGTTTGGAGCACTTTGGAAGGAAATTAATCCTGCCGCCATTTTCATTTCCGCTTTGCAATTTACTCAACCCTCCGATTGGAGCAGGTTTTTATTACTTGTCTTTATCTTATTTATTTCCTCGCACTCGCTTTAAATTATTTATTTCCTCGCACTCGCTTTACTTTTATTTATTTCTCGCACTCGCTTTAAATTATTTATTTCCTCGCACTCGCTTTAAATTATTTATTTCCTCGCACTCGCTTTAAATTATTTATTTCCTCGCACTCGCACTACTTTTATTTACTTTCCGCACTCGCACTACTTTTATTTACTTTCCGCACTCACACTACTTTTATTTAAATTAGTGCACTTTTACTTTACCATGTCTAACTAAATTTACAAGGTTAGAATGTAAGGATCGTAATCAAACCGATAATCCGTACAATTGTTTGTAGAAGCACTTAAGGGCTATTTTAACTTTCAACTTAAGTTTTCCCGCACTTCAATTCCGTTGGGTAAGATCGAAAGCCGTCCAACGTCTATCTAAACTTAATTGTTTTTAACTATTTCAAAAACAGCGAAAGTGCTTTATTTAGTTCATTAGGAGATTTTAACTTAAGAAGAAAAGAGATTTTAAAACTATTTTCGGACGCGTTTATAAGTTTAGAGGCTGGTTCGTAAGAACCTCTTTTGGTTAAGAAATCCAGGTTATAATACTTTTCAGCTTAGTTAAGATACTATATTTCTTAAAAATAGGTTTACTACTCTAACACAATGCGCGCCTTTTAATAAGTGACAATAAGAGGGTTTGATTAGGGAGTACAACTCGGTTCTGAATACGCGAAAGCGACAGTTCCCGTTAAATTAGTTCTTTTCAAAGTAGGAAACATTTCCCATAAGTAGATCTATTAGCAAGTACTTGGATTATTAATTGATTATGTGAATTGCATTCGACCCTGTCTTTATTAATTAAACTTTATTCAATACTTTACTTTTCATTGCACACTCTAAAAACACCTATTTTGATTGCCTTTGATAAACACCATAATAATAGATAACGATAGATTGACATTTGGTCTCTGTGGATTCGACAATCTTTTTTATTACTCTGACGTGTTCGTATACTTGCGAAAAGCACCGCATCAAGTTTTTGGCGCCGTTGCCGGGGACCAATTTCGTCAAATTTCATTTTTCTATAGTTATATCGTTTAGAGCAAGGCATCAAATGCACAATTATATTATCTTGAAGAGCAAGGCATCAAATAAAGATCTCCTCATCCAAGCTTATCTATTTCATGATCTTCTTCAAAATCACTCTAAAGCTCCTAATCAACCATTGATCACAACTTCAAACTGAAGCTCTGAATCAATTGAGCTAGACATCAACCCTAATTCAGTTCATCAACATTATCTCTGCAAAATCCATACTTCTAATCCTAATTTTATATATCTCTACTCTACCACTATCCTAGCTCTACAACAATAACAACACAACAACCAGAAGCTCAAGAAAATTAAAAGAGAAGGAGAATAGGGAAGAAGTGTATGGGGATTGAAGCAAGGAATTAGGAAAAAGACTTTTACCTTGGAATCAAGGGTCTATAAGTTTCTATTTTCTTTTATCTTCATCTTCAGCATGCTTTGCAACAACTACCAGGGCCAATCTCCTCCATGTTGCTATGTCTAGAACTTCCTTGATCCTTCATTTAGTAGCTCTATGTTTATTACCATAGTGTATAATTGTTGTTGTTGAAGCATAACCCTAAGGTCTTGCTCTGAATTCATGAACCTTCGTTATTTAATTGTTGTTTGAACCTTTTATGGTTTTACATGCTTGAGTTAGGATAAGGGTTTTTGTTGAGTTTCAGTGAAATTAGGGTGCAAGAATGGAAAGACGATGATGATACGAGCAATTTGGTGGTGGTGTGGATACATTTTAGGCTCCACCACCGTCGGAGGCAATTTCTGACATGGTGAAGCAATTTTAGATGAGATTAGGGAAAGGAAAGGAAGAAGGTTGAGTATGAGTAGATGAGACAAATGAGGGGGGGGGGGGGCTCTTTCCCCTTTGCTCCTTCTGATTTCTTCTTGAGCTTCATCCAAGCCCAAAGGCCTTTTCCTAGAACACACCCCTCTCTTCTCTTACACCTCCAGATCTGAGGCAAACAATAGTAAAGGTTAAACTTGGGCTTAACCACACAGGCCCAACGCCCTTTAGCTTTATCTCACTCCCTCTTTCATTGGTATACCCCCTGACAAACTTTACCATTATTTATTAATATTAAAAAAAATTATTTTAGCTTTATTTAACACATCAAAAATCATTAAAAAAAATAGGTTAAGGCTTTGTTAATTAGGTTTAATAATTCTAAACTAGGATTTATTTCTAGATTAGAATTAAATTCTTAATTAAATTTATATTAGAATTAGTTACAAAATTAGGATTACATATCACTAACTTTTGTTCTTTCTTTTATTTGACCTTTCTTCATAACTAGTGGGATACTCATGCGTCCGCACGAGTATTGGTGTGGCACACAGAGTTATCACCAGAGGTAGTATGAAATTTTTAAAAAACATCAAATGAAAGCATTATCAAAGAAAAAATGTATTATAGAATGGATACATTATATAAAACCTTATTTTAAAAATTAAAAATCAAATAAAGAAAATAATAAAAATAACGTTATATAAATGATATTGTTGAAAAGAATGTGTTAAATTAGTTTATTAAAAAAATAATATTTAAAAAAAATTACAAAAAAAAATTAAATTATATAAATAAGATAAAAAGAGCTTTTATTGGCTATCATCCATCATCAAGCATGCCTAATTGTGAAGACCAGAAGAAACTCTACCATATCCAAGAAGTGTTCAGCAGTGCTGAGTTCAGTAGTTGTGGGAGATGCAAGCAAAGAAATTCCAAGCTACATACGCTAGTGTCCACCTGGTTTCGCATTGAGTAACTGGACGATTTCCATGGTTCCTGAAGTTCTTTCAATATCATAGTAATGCATTTGTATTTTCTAAATCCTTTGTCCCCATCTGAGGCAAAAATATATCTTTGTAAAGGGCATGCATATGTTTAAAAGCATTATATTTCAATCAGTAAAAAGTATTTTGCATTCAAAATTGTGTTCCTTTTCTTTCCTTTATTTTTTATTTTCACAAAAAAATGGTAAAAGCTTCTTTTTCTTTACTTTTTCTCACAAGCATATTTCTAAAATAAAATCCCATAACATGGAGAAATAATGAATCCATTGATAACAACACGACTATAATCCCCTGTAGCTCTTGGCTCCCAATTAACAACGTCGCCGACGACGGTGAGGAATATTATGAACTGCTAGCTGAACTAGCCAGACTCCTTGAGCAAGAACAAGAAGAAATTCAGTCGCACCAAAAGCTTATAGAGGTCATTAATCTGGGGACTGAAGAAGCCATAAAGGATTTAAAGATGAGAGCATCTCTTGAGAAACATGTGCATATAAAGTTGGTCAAGTTACTACAAAAGTATGTGAACATCTTTGCCTGGTTGCATCTAGATACGCCTGGTTTAGACACTAACATTGTTGAACATCACTTACCACTCAACCCTGAATGTCTAACTGTCAAGAAAAAGCCCAAAAGAACAATACCAGACATGGCGCTCAAGATCAGAGAAGAGGTTAAGAAACAATTTGACGTTGGCTTCTTATCTTCAATGGGTTGCAAACATAATACCAATCCCAAAAAAGGATAGTAAAGTCAGAATGTGCATGGACTACAAAGACTTAAACAAGGCGAGTCTGAAGGATGATTTCCCTTTGCCTCATATTGACTTCTTAGTTGACAACACCGCTCAATTCTCCATCTTTTTTTTCATGGATGGTTTCTCCGGGTACAATCAGATAAAGATGTCTCCTGATGACATGGAAAAGACTCCCTTTATAACCCCATGGGGAACATTCAGCTACAAAGTTATGCCTTTCGGTTTGAAAAATGAAGGGGCAACCTATCAAAGAGCGTGGTAACCCTCTTTCACGATATGATACATTAAAAGATTGAGGATTACGTGGATGAGATAATTTCCAAGTTCAAAACAAAAGACGAACATATTAACCATCTGAGAAAACTGTTTACTAGACTCAGGAAGTACAAGCTACGTTTGAACCCTGCAAAGTGCACCTTTAGGGTTAGATCCAGTAAACTATTAGGATTCATCGTAAGTCAAAGAGACAATGAAGTTGACCCCGACAAAGTTTACAAGTTTGTCAATGTTATGACTGCTTTTGATGATGGTGAACTTACACATAGGGCTTTCTTCTGAATAGACAAGGAATGACAAGTAATCTTGAGGTTGATGCATAACATCTCGCTAGTCGTCCACGTGAATAACTGCATTATTTTAGAGACATTAGGTGAGTTGAGCTTTCACCTCTTACGATAAATTGACTTTTATCTTTACGAACTTTGAAGGGTTAGCTCTCATATGTACCTCCATGAACTATTTTTTGGGCTTCAACCTTTCAATATTCATTTTCCTCTATGGGAAACACATGTGCGTCCTCTACATATTTGTCGATAAGCTTCAGCTCCAAAAAAACGTCAAATTGGCTAGTTCACATATAGGGTTTAAAGATACTTAGGCCTCAAACGTCGATTTTTTAGCCTTTTGGATCTTCTTTTTCCTAGCCTTTTTTTGACATGTTATAACTTTTTAATGGTGAGAAGAAACAAAATTAACAAGCTTCTAGATTTACCACAATGGTGACTTTGTCCTTACTTGTATGGTACTTCATTTTTAATGGTGTATTCACGACCTCACTTTTAATTATGCTAAAGTAGGACAACCGATGGAACTATTGTACATAGAGTTCAAATCAATTATTAGGAATTAAGTTTTAATAGCCCTTCTAGATTTATTTTTCTTTCAAAAGCTCATTACTAGTTCTATGTAGCCCAGAGCTTGGTGGTTGAATCATTGAAATTCTAGAGATCATAACCATTATAAGACATCAAGTTCTTGTTGAAAAGTTGAAGTGAGTGGAATATATCACTATACATAATATTAGAAGAACAACCTTATTCTACTAACACCCGAAGAACTTCATAATTGACAATGACAACCCTTACCAAAAATGGAACATGTTGTTTCGGTACTTCATTGATCATATCTTCATCATAGCAAAAGAGTAAGGTATCTTCCTTTTCCTCGATCCAATCTCCTGCCTATGCATTGGTGCAATCATTTCCTTCAACTTCTTCTTCACTGTATTACACAATGCATGTTCCAAGCAAGGGAATCCTCGTGACAACACATGACCACATTTTAGGTGACTCCACTTCTTCATTAACCCATTTCTTGTAGCGAAGTTAATTGATAATAGGCTTTCCTAAGACATATATATCCTCCTTGTCACACTAATAATGACATGAATGTCTTTACATTTGATGAGTATCCCCTATGATACACTATGAGCTATCATAATTCCCTCTTTTCCTTCTCATCTAACACTTTCCTCCCTCAATGTTGGATGGGGTTGACGTCTGGCCTCTAAGCACGTTAGATGGTGCTTTTGCTCTCGGTTGACTTCGATTTGTCTCTAGACAACTCCTGGTTGCCATTGGCTACAATTGAAGGCCATAATCTCTTGAATCTCTGTACCTAGGAAATGAGCCTCTTGATTCGGGTTGAAAATTCTCTGTCTCTTCAACATTGTGTAAAAGTAGCATTTCATAAATAAAATTAAAAAAATCAAATATATAAAAAAAATGTGACACCCATCAAATATGCAACATCAAACATATATCTATCTTAGATACACATATTTATATATGACACACTAATATATAAATTTATTCAACAAAATATTTTTCTCACTAAATTCAAAAATGTATTTAACATTGGTGAAATATTATTTAAATTTTTAGTAATCAATTTAAAATTTATAGTGAATGAAAAAATAGATTAAAGTTTAATTATTTAAAGTCTGTTTGTTGTATTTTTCAAAAATAATTTCTTGCAATATTATATATTTATATTTTTTTTTATGAAAAACTTTTAAATAAAATATTAGTTTGAATAATATTTCATAAAATATTCATTTAGATAGTTTATTATTTTATTATTTTTATATATATATATATATATATATATATATATATATATATATATATATATATATATATATATATATATATATATATATATATATATATATATATATATATATATATATATATATATATATATAAGATCAAATGACATCAATGTATCAAACTTAATAACATAACACATTCGATAACTCTTTACGCATATCTGCATAGTAAAATTTACTGTTGGATTGAAAGATCATATAAATCATGTCTATAAAATTTAAAATCATTTGATATGTTAAAGAGAAGAATTAAAATTAACGAATTTGTTAAATTTTTGTCAGAAATTAATTTTTATGATTTTCGATTGATGTTAAATTTTATAGAGATAATATATATGATAATTACTTTCAATTAAACAAAGAATTTGTTATAGAAATGCATAGTTATGAATATCAGAGATGTTTTGTTACTAAGTTTGACAACTTAATTTTATTTGATTATATATATATATATATATATATATATATATATATATATATATATATATATATATATATATATATATATATATATATATATATATAATTCTGTAATTTTAGTTATGTTTAAATTTCAATGATATAAATTTATGTTTTTTTAATGTTAAAATAAATTTAATAATTTTTAAATAATGAATTACATTTTTTTAATATTAAAAAATATATATTTTAATTTTAAACATTAATACTAAATGAACCTTAATTTAGATGCGTGAATCTTCTATTTTGCGTTTTGATTTGATGTTATCCTCCTCCTGTTTCTGTCACCTCACCGTCAACACCGTACCTAAAAAAGCATCATTCATCAATATCATCCTCTTCCTCTAACTCACACGCTTCTTCCGAAATTTCTGCTAATCTTAGCTGAAAAATAAGACAACGATGACGATGATGGTGGTTGTTTTGGGGTTGTTGGATTTCATTGTTGCCGGTGTTTCTCTCATCTTTGGTCTTTTCCTTTTCGGTCTCATTGCTTCCCTTCTATGTGTTGTCGCCTCCTTCAACAACGCTAAGGACGTTTCTTAACTCCCTCTCAATTCAACTATCATTTCATTTATGTATCCAAGTAAGCCATTATTTCTTTGTAATTATGGATTTCATTGTTGTAGCTTTAGTATTTGGTTGTCCTTGATCTATGAGTGAATTTTGTTTGTTAAATGAATCGTTCTTGGGAATTTTTCTCTCAAGATTAGCGTATGTTTGTCTTATGGAATAGACTAAATTAGAAGATATGGAAAAATATCTAAAAAATCTTATTGAATCATAAGAGGTTAAAGGTATTTTATACGAGGGATTACAATGTAACAAAACTCATAACAAACTTCTAACCCGTAACTAACTTTAAGCTGATTCTAACAATTAATTATATGTATCTATGTTATCAAGCTTGGATAGCGGCGCAACGCGACCATCTCCAAAAAAGGAACGGGAGTGGGGAGCGCAGCGGCTGATATTTTAGTTACACGGACACTAATACAGTTAATAGGAAAGAACATATAATTCTTAAAACTAAAATAAATTAATCAAACGCGTCTTGGATCATTCAATGGTTCCATCAGATTTACGCTTGATCTTAAAAACCCATTTTTTGTCTATGGACGAAGTGTTATTGGCAGCTAATGCCTTCAATCTAACATTGTTGGGTGCTAGCAACTTTGTAGGAGGACGGTTCAGTTGTGGAAGAAAGATATAACACATAGGCTTTATGAGAAGGGGAAAGAGAAGCCAAAGAAAAATGTAAAGAAAGAAGATAAGGTGTGGAAGAAGTGATGGATTGACAGGAATAATCTTCAAGGTGTGTAGGAGGATTTTTGGGGCGAACTGAGGGAGAAGGAAGAGTTGGTCTAGGGTCTGGTGAAGCGACAAAGATAGGGTCAGGATCAGATGCAAGATTTGTGTAGGGCCAAGGTCATGTGCAGAGTTGAGTGGCTTTGCAGTATCAGGAAAATGTTGGAAGGGAGGGGCTGTAGAGATGTAATAGGTCCAATTAATGTATTGTCCTGACAGGTTTATATTAGTTGAGGAAAATCTGATCTTCAAAGGTAACATGCCTAGAAAGGTCTATCTCTCTAGAATTAATGTCAAACATTACACAATCTTTGAAACCGGGTTTGTAGCCTAAAGAGGCATACTTTCTAGCCATGGGAGAAAACTTGTTTCTTTGAATAGAGGAACTAGAAGTGTAACCCAATGCACCAAAAACTCTTACTAAACTAAGGTCAGGGAGAGAGAAGTGCAAAACCTCAAAAGGTGATTTATCATTCAGCACCCTGGAAGGAACATTATTCTTAGGGAAAACAGCATGAGCTATAGCATATTAATTCCACAAATATTTAGGTAAAGAAGACTGCATCATGAGTCCGTGAGCAATGTTCAAAATGTGTTGATGTTTGCGTTCGATTTTACCATTTTGCTTCCCTCAGAAGGAAGGAAGATCAAATTCCATTTGGTATGAAGCGAGCAATTATTGTGAAGAATAAGCATCGATTGTTGATGTATCCCTTCCTCTTCCGGATCAATTTGACCCTAGCTATGAAGCTTGGGGGAGATGCAACAATCCTGTGCATGCTGAATCAAACAAACAGCATCAGAGAACACAAACTTTACATTAGCTGACTTTGTGAGCCTAGGTATAACAATAAGATTGAAACTGAAGTGATGTAGAAACAAACAAAGAAAACTATCAATTTGCCATAAAAAAATTATAGTACTACCCGTCATTTTGGACAATCAAGTTTGTTCTATTTCTCTCTATTCTCTCCGTGGAAGATAATGACTGCTAGTTATCGCTTGAATTGCATTACTATATTTGTGCTTTATCCTTATGTTATTTTTATAGTTGGAACTATCTTAACAACATTCCTTGATGAAAGCTTAATTTTGACCACGTCTTCACAAATTGTGATAATAGCTTAAAGATATAATAGAACTAACTCTACCATACTGGATGCACAAATTAAACTCTTTTGATATGACAAATACCAACAATAGTATCCACTCATTTTGCTTGTCAAATTATTTATCACTTCTTGTCAGAACCTTAGTGACATCAAAGAACACTCGTCCCCTCGATAGACGATTTCATGGTCGCAACTTGTATATGTATGTACAACTGTTATATGCAGAAGATACCTCAAATCGTTTATTATCGATACATATACAATATATGTATATTTAAAAGTATAGATGATAAGGTCATTTCAAAATAACACATTGCCACCTAAAAACAAGTAGCACATTTTCTTAAGAAGATACATCCTTTTTAATTTTCCTTTTCTTTCATTCAGCAGTTCTGGCCCAATAATGTTAAAATGGTTTTGCATAAATTGTTTATTTGGTTTTTAGGATTATATGTTTTAGTCATGCAAGACTCATTTAGTGTCGAAATAATTGAAGGACTTAATTTAGATGTAACCGTGGGTGTTTGTTTGCCATTAACTTCTCATCATGTTACCCTTCCCATAATCATATGGTTTGATTGATCTCTATCTTCTTTTGTATCATGTAGCTGTTAGTTGTACTGACTGTTGGGTCTTCTTGGGATGTTTGGTAGTTATCTATATGAAATCAAATGTATCAAAATGGAACCTTGGATCTTATGAGTGAAAGAGTACAAATGGTACTTCAGGCATCTTGACTATGAATGTTGTTACAAGTTCATCACACTGGAGAACGATTGGTAGTTCTTTAATTTACTTTTTGGCAGTCTTTCTGGAGTTTGGAAGCAGCATACCCTCATAATTTCTTAACTTGAAAGGAAAATCTTTCTTCACCATCCATTTAAAGCTAGCACTGCTCAAGTTTCAGACTTGCCACTCTATATTTCTGTTTTGGACCATTTAACTCTTTCCTTTTGTGTATGTTATGTAGACCCAACCCCAAAATTTTAATTATATGTAAAAGATGAGAGAAAAATATTAGCTATTAACTTGAAAAAGATTAAATATGAATTTATATTTATTGGATACATAAGACTCAGTTCTAAATCAAGAAAAAAACATGATAATAATAACTAAGGTTAAATATATTTTTAGTCCTCTAAATATCTCAATTTCACTTTTAGTCTTTAGAAAAATTTCCTTCAAAGAATGGTTATTATAAAATTTTTCTTCCACACTTTTAGCCCCTCCTGCTAAAACCGTCTTTAAAACCGTTGTTAATTCAGTAGCTAAGTAGTAAATCATCGGTAAAATTGTCATTAATTCTATTGCCAAATTGTAAAATCCGTAGCTAAGTTGCAGGAAAGATAAAAAATATGGATTGAAATTTTAGCAGGATCGTTATTTGAAGGAAATTTTGTGAGGAAGTAAAAAAAAAAATGAGATATTTATGAGGATCCTAATAACTAATATCAATATGATAATAAAAGATACAATCTAAATAGGAATGCAATTCTATTATAATTTCTAAAGATATTGACAAATCAATTATAATAAATATCAATATCTCAAGACTCCCAGTATCGTATGTGTAATACCCTACTTTTCGACACGATAAATAATTAAATAGAACATGTAAAACACATATCTTTCAAGTAGGATGTTACTCAAATTGCAAACAAACCCTAATTAAACAACAATTAAAAATGAAATTGTTTGTTAAGCAACAAAAATTATAAAATACTTGGCATTAAAAGCCCCAACGACATTATTAGTTTGAAAGTGATTCAACATAAAAATAAATGAAAAGGTGCAACATAAAAAAGCAACAAAATAATCCATTCCCCTCGTGTTATATATCATAGCGACTCTAACTATAAGAGTCGATCAACAAGCAAGTAAAGAGGCATAACATCGTCCTCAACATTAAGCTCATACTTAGGTACTTGATTGTCTGTACTCTAGAGAAGCATAGACGCAACAACACAAAAAGAGGGTGAGAATACATTCAAATAATAATCAGTGCAGAAAACAATAAGGGTATATTCACACATCATAAATCTTAGACATATCAAACATGCATCACAATATCACGTATTCATATCTCACCCACATCACGATCAATCACCAACCACACAAGTCATACAAGAATATTCATCAATACACAAACATCTCATTTGCACAATTATTATGTAATGCAATGCAAAATCGACTTAACTCATGCTCGTCACAGTTCTCACTCTTAGCTGGACTTACAACTCAACTCTATATGCATACGATACCGACTCAACATTTGGTTCTTGAACCGATCACACTCTGAGCTCCAATCCCCACTCCGAGCTTGGGACAAATCATAAGTCCTAGCATATGAACTCGTGACTCGCCTCTTTGGTTATTCATACAAACCGAGTCCTAACATCTGAACCCCGAGCCCCCATATCTAAGATCCAAACCCCCACTCTAAGCTTGGGACAAGTCACTGTAAAACCCCAATTTTGACCCTAAGATCCCTCATGCTATCTCATCATATGCATTAACTTTGGGATCACACCTTGGCATCCTCCTTACCCCTCATTCATTGGGTTTGCATTAAGAGAGATCATCAAGCACTTTTGATAGTATCATACTTTGTTGTTCATTATTTACAAACCAAAATACCAAAAATATGTCAGTGTATAGTTTGTTGCTTTTGTAGGAAGTGTGTATGCTCACTTATGTTCCATCAAGCTCATACCTAGGGTTTAAGATCCTCAATGCAAGGAGTTCAATCAAGAAATGATTCACATTATCTCTAGGCATCATATATGGATCCCTATGATCTTCATATATCATTTTGATCAAGAATTCATCAAGAGTTTGGAGATTGTTTGCCTTGGAAACCCTAATTCATCTAGGTATCTTGTGTGACTTCTTCAATAAGTTTCTTCAACAATTGATCAAATATTTCAAGGGATACTTCATATTACATCATCTTATGCATATACGAACCTCTATGAGTCCCAAAAGTCAAGAGAATATCAAGCTAGCAAGTTGGTTCATGGTGGTTGACCAGAGAAAGTCAACTGGTCAAAACTGGGGTTCCCTAGACCCTATCTCCTACAATTTTTGTCATATGAAAATGATTCCAAGCTAAAAGTTACTCAAAATTACATTCCAAACAACTTCCATGTTTATGTCAAGAACTAGTTTTGCTTGGAAAGTCATTTTTTATGGTGAAAGATTATAGGTCATTTTGTCTGAACCCTAGTTTGGAGGTCAACTTCCCAAGACCATAACTTGCTCAATTTTTATGAGATGAAAGATATTGAAATTCCATGATTAAATTCAAGATGTTTACTTCAACTTTTATGTTTTGAGTAAGTTCAAATTCAACTTGCAAATGCATGTGCCAAGAGGAAACATTATAGGTCACTTTGGACCATTACCATTGAACAAGTGATTTTCCTCAACTTCTAAAATGCATAACTCCTTCATGCCAATCCAAATGAGGTCGAAATTGTGACTAAATTGAATAGGTTTTAAAGAGATACAACTTTGATGAAGGAACTATTTCATTTGAAGTCCATAGCAAAAGTTATTCAAGGTGGAAGAAGTGAACATTTGACTTGGGACTTAGAAGATTTTCAAATATGTTTGATTTTCCAAACTTCCACCTCAAAATTCATCATGATACAAGCTTCAAATGAAAAAGTGTTCAACATGAAAGTTGTTCCCCTTGATCTCACCTTTCCCAAAAGTCCAAGATCGTCTCATTTGGCCAAAGAATGAATGACTTACGCATGGGTGCAATGTGAGATACCATTTGGAAGAATTTCATGATTCAATTCAATTCAACAATGCATGGCTTATGGCAACACTTTCAGCATGACATGTGCACACTTTTGGACCTTTGCCAATAATTCTTTGGGCTTTGTACACGCCCATGCTAGCTCATGAAGGAACTTGTTATTTTTGAACTTTTGAATGGAAGTGTGTAAACAGCACATGCATTGACTATAAATAGAGAAGCATTATGACCAGAATTTCATCAATACCTTGCCCAAGCTTTTCCAGGTCAATCCATACCCTCAATTGCATAGAATTTATGAAGATTTATTTTGAAATCGAGCTTGAACTTCATCTTCTGTTTGGAAGTTCAAACTTCGGAAATTCACTTCCCTTTTCATCTCAATTGGTTTCTGCAAGCAAGAGGAAGAGAAAGCAAGCAAATCAAGATCAAGATCAAGTGAAATTGAATCAACTCGAAGGTGATTTTTCAGAAACTTCATATCTTCGATTCTCTCTCAATTCTTCACCATTCTTTGTGATTTTTGGTTGGCTGAAGTCCTACCAATGTAGGCAACAAGATTGAGTTGCTTTGAGGTCAAATCGAAGCAACTCAGTTCATGATCCTCAAAATTCAAATCCATGTATCTTTTTATATACTTGGAATTGGAGAAAATTGAGGCCAAATTCGTGCTCTTGAGCATTTTTCCTTCAAATTAGTGTATTCGCTTTTCATTTTTTATAAAGTTGAGCTTGAACTAGACCGGTGGTGATCACCGGAGAAGATAACCGGAGCTAGGGCTCCGGTGGTGCATTGGTAAAGTCCAAGCCATCTGATCTGATTCAAATGTTTTAATCTCAAGCGTTCATTGTGATTACTATAACGGTAAATTCATGACTATTAAGTTATGGATAAACTTAACATCAATAAAACCACTATCACCACCGTGCTTTTGTTGTTTCCAAAGGAAAAGGGAAAGTACAAACAAAACCCAAAGATAAGAAGTTTTCAAATCAAAACTAATAAAATGCCAGAGATTACAGGTAAGGGGGGTTGGTTATACATATGGAAGGTGTTAGCACCCAAAGTGTCCTAGGTACTCCTAGGGGGCCCTTTTTTATGTGTGTATGTGTTTTTGGTATAAAAGATATTTGCAATAAATAGAGTGTGGGGATGAGAAAAGAATTAATTAATTATATTTTTATGTTTGACAAGACCTTCGGACTTGTGCCTACGTACCAACATAAAAGCGAGGGATCAAAACTTCGTAGTTCGTGGTATCAATTCCAAAATGAATGTATTGCTTTTAATACAAGTTTAAATTTAGAATAGGCACAAAGGCCCAAAAGAATTTGAATGAGTGTTATTTCTTTTTGTCTTTTGAAATTTTAAGTCAATATGATTAGATTCATTTACAAGTTTGATTTAAGATTTTTTTTTAAAAAATGCAATAGCATAAGCCCAAAGTTTCTAATTTGCAATGAAGTCTAAGTTTAGAAATCACAAGCAAAGAAGTTTTTTTTTTAAAAGGTGGAAAGATTTAAAATTTAAGAAATGAGAGGATATGAAAAGACTAATCCTAACAAAAAATTAAAAGTTAAGAGTTGAAAAGATCTGACTAATGGGATGCAATCCAATAGACAAGAATGTCATATAGAAACCCACTTTTTCTTTGGACTTTTAGTCAAGCAATATCAACAAGCAAATAGCAATATGAAGAGAAAGGCATCAAATAAAGATAGCCACATCCAAGCAAGCAACTTCACAGTCTCCTTCTCAATCTTCCCATGTATTAGATGGCATACTCCTTGATTGGCTCAGAATAAGGCATTAAACACAAATTCAAAGTAACTTTTGCATCATGACCACGTAGTAGATGAATTCATATGGATCTCAATACTTGCTTCAGATGGAAGCTCAAATCACAATAACCTGGTCTCAGAAATGTTGGCATTGGCCAAGTCCTTTTGCATAGAGAATGTTGCCTAATTCTAAGTCCCAAGCTCAGATCAAATCCAACAGTCCACGCAAACATTTCTTTAGGGTTTTTGTTGTTTATTAAGTATCTTAAGGTCCTAAGGCTACAAACACAAACAAAATATACAATCAAATATATACAATCATAATATATGGCTCAAGTGAGCAAAGTGAAAAATGGCATAAACATAAACAAGTTAAATGATATATGTAAATGGCAAATGAAATGGTAAATGACTTGAATTTAAATTGCATAAAGTAAATGACTTAAAATTAAAAGAAATAATAATAGGAGTTAGTCAAATGTTAGTGATTAGATGTTAGTAGTGTTTTGCTTTTCAATTGATTAAGTCATCCTTTGGAGAACACTCAAGCCTCTATTCACAAGCATGGATCCTTGAACCAAGACATCTTCCAAAGGAAGGAAAAAAGACCAAGTTTCCATATAATACCATGAAAGGGGGGAGACTTACAATCTCACTTACTAGAATGCTATGCCTTTGGGTCAAAATTTAGCGCTATGTTAAGCAATCGTAATTGGACTTATATAGAAGTCACAATTATCTGAGGTCGGACAATAAATTTTTTGGTGTTAATGCATGTTAGAGATATGGTATAATGAACCATACTCCTAAAACATACCACACTCAAAAAGAAAATGATCAAATGATGGATCTAATCTCATCCATACTTGTATTGGTTCATCTAACACAAAGTTATTGATGAACCAATTAACCTTAAGATATTGAGACTTCAATGGTCAATGAAAGGGACAGGATAGAATGGGATTGAAGATGAAGAGGGATGGGAGATGAGAGAAACACAAATTGGTCATGGGAGGAATTTTACCAAATTAAAATCATTCATTCATTTTGGGAGATGAAATATACATTTCATTAGTCCCCTAAATCTAATGATTTTAATCCAACAAAATTAAAATCAATCTTGACCAAGGCCCAAACACATAGTCAAACTTCACAAGTCAATAAAAATGGCTCAACATAATTTCTACACAATTAATCAATTAAATATCAAATAAAAGTGCATTTAAATTGAATTATGTTTGATCAAAAACCTAAAACCTCTTCAAAACACCAAATAAATGGCCAAGAGATTTATCCTAGGTAAAACAAGGTCAAAGGACCTTAGACAAAAAATTCCATAATTTTTGAAAAGTCAGAAGTATTTTTAAACAATTAAAAATATGCACAAAAACAATTAAATCATGAAAAATATCAAAATTAATCCAAAAAATAATTTTAATTCATAAAATGAAAGAGGAAAATATTTGGAATTGTTTGGTGAAAGTCCCATATTTTTTGGATTAAAAATGAAATTAATATAAATTAATTAAAAATAAGGGAGTAAATGAAATAAACAGAAAATCAAAAAAATAAGGCCCATCTGATCTCCTCATTAATTGAGGTGGCAGATCAGATGGCCAAAAGCGCGCGTTCCACATACACATGAGTCAACATGCTGCAGGCATGGTAATTACAATATGAAAACCAAACTCAACTTGATCCATGATCAAGTGAGTTGTTTTGTGTCCAAGATAGGTTGCTTCTTGGTCAAGCAAATAATCAAAAGTCAATACAAGGCCCTTCCCCTTTTGTTTTGGCATGACAAGTTTATGGAGCTTGGCTTACTAGTCATGATCTCTAACTTGTGTTCTTTGCCTATATTTTTATTGACCGGCCTCAAATAGGTGTGACTACTACATTAGTCCACTTACGATTGCTTAACATAACGCTACATTGTCTTATGACAAGCTAACATAACTTTACTAACTACTAACTTTAATTTGAGCATTTAATTTTTTGTCATTTATTTTTAATGTCATTTATTTTTAATGTCATTTATTTGTTGCTCATTATTCATATTGATTTTCACTTTGCTCACTTGAGCACATATTTTATGCTTATGTCATTTTTCTTTTGCTCATTTGAGTCCATTATTGTATATAAATATATTTCTATTTTGTGTTGCTTTGTGTTTGTTTTGTGTGAACCAAATGCAAAATGAGAAAGGACTTAGAATTAGGACTTACCTATGCTTAAAGGAGTTCAAGATCAACTAGGCCTCATGCATTTAGAATGCAAAATTGTTGAAGAGCAACTAGGCCTCATGCCTTTAGAATGCTAAAATCCAAATTTGATCTCAAAGGACTTCTCCTCCAAACTTATTCTTTGTCCATTACCCTTATTGTGTTGTGAACTTTTTGATGTTTGCTTTTGTGTGATAGGGATCCCATCTTGAGATTGTGAAAAGAGGACCATTGTCATGAGTAGCCAAGTTAAGAGCCAAGCCAAATGGAGATCCTAGGAGATTGAATTCAAATTGTTTGATTGCTTGTTTGTGTGCTAAGTCCAAAGGAAAGGAGCATCTTGAGTCATCTCTATGACTTCAAGAAAAGGAACTTCAAGGGTTTATCTTTGTATGATTTAGGACCAACCCTTCTCTTCTTCTCCTCACTCTAACCAAGCCAAAAATCATTTTCAAAACTTTGACTTTGTTTCAAATTAGAAACATAGGCCTTAAGCCATTGACTTTTCAAAAACTCTTTTCATAAACACTCATTGTGAATAAACTTTAATCCAACTTTAACTTCATTTTGTAAATAACTTTAACTTGTAAATATAACTCATTTCAAGTTGTTCTGTGGTTCCAATGGCCACTTGTTAAAACTTTTCATAAACATTAGTCATAGGTTTGAGTTATCATAGTGGTTGATATAAATCTCACCTCATCCATAGTGGTTGGATTATAAGTCTTCCATGCTTATTATAGGGTTAACCCCTCACTAGCATGTTGAAGCCTTCCTCACATGGTGGATTGTTGGTTTATGTTGAGTTTTCTCCTATTGATAACAAACGACCTTAAGGCTTTTGGTCAAATCAATTCACCAATCTTTGATATTTTTATCCCGAACTATGAGGTTTTGATCCTCCTTTGTGATGGTACGTAGGCAATGGGTTCATCTATTCAAACAACAAAATTTGTAAGTATAATCTATTCTCTCCTCATCCCTCCCATCTTTTGTACAAATCTTTTCACTAATACCAACCTACAACACATATTTGCAAAAAGGGTCCCCTTAGAGTACTAAGGATATTTTGGGTGCGTAAAACCTTCCCATTTCATAACCAACCCCCTTACCTAAATCTCTGACATTTTTATTAGTTTTTTATTTGAAAAACTTCTTACTTGGCTTTTGTTTGCTTTTTAGCCTTTCCTTTGGACAAATAAAAGTGCGGTGGCGACTCGAATTGTATGTTTACTTTTGGTTTAGTCAATAAACCTAAAGGTAACGAAAATCCCGCTACATAAAAGTGGCGACTCTGCTGGGGATTGCTCTCTCTAGTGGGTTTAGCCTACTTTTTGCTTGTATGTGTTGTATGTTTATATTTATTTGTGACATATTTTTGTGCAAATTTGGGATGAATGTATTGTTTGTAATGTATGAATTGCTTGATATATCAATTGCTTGTATGCTTGGTGGCTTCTTGTGAGATGAGTTCTATACCCGAACTCGAGTGCACTTATGATAGGAGAATGGCATAGTCTTGTTGACTCATGTGGAGTTATTCCTTAGAAAGTTAACTTGCAAGTCAATTCGCTTGGTGGAGGTCTTGTTGGGATCAATAATGTCACACGAGTAGTCGTGGTTAGGCATTACTCTTTCCAATACGAACCTTAGAAACTATGGACCTTAGATACCTAGCCCATCTTGGCCTATTTTAGTACGTAGTGCGAAGGTCATTCAAGTGTAAGACTTGAGGCGATTGTTACACGATACTACACTCATAAGAGTCTCTCTTGAGGATATTTTTGGAATACGAGTAGTCGTTTTATCCGATAATATCCGAAAGATGGGATGATGACTATGGGAACCTTTTTAGAACATGATTGTCAGGTTTAACCATAGTACATTCCCGTTGGGTGGTTCCTAACCGAGACTCCATGCTCGTGACTTACAACAAACCCGTGACTCGCAGTTGATCCGTTCTCATATATCCTCAATATCAATGGAACTTGGGTGTTGATAAGGTGTAAACCATAATCCACCAAAATGGATGATTGATATTGACAATGACTTGAGCCATCATGTGACCTTTGTGTGGTGTGACTTGCTTGATCCTTGAGTGTGTTTGTTGCATCCATGCATTCATGCATTCATTCACATTCATGAAATCAACAATAAAGGTTTACAAGGAACTTAAGAGGTCTATTTGCGAATTTTCAGACATGGATAAGCAAAGAAGGAATACGAAGAAGTAAAGTTTCAGACAACCCGACCTGAAAGAGTTAAGGAGTTTGACATCTTATGTATTAGAGCCCTTGGAGTTCAAAGCTCGCCATGGGAAGCTTCTATCTATTCTTTCTACCAAGGTGGATGAGGGTCTGATGAGTGTGTTGGTGCAGTTCTACGATCCTCTATATCGGTGCTTCATTTTTCTGGATTTCCAGCTTTTGGCTACATTAGAGGTGTATGCTTATCATTTGGGTATACCTATTCTGGACCAGTTTCCGTTCAGTGGCTTGGAGAAGATTCCGTCTTCTCAAGAGATTGCTGACATGCTTCATATGGATGCATCTGACATTGTTCCTAATATGACTACCAAAGGTGGAATTCAAGGTCTTCCGTCTGATTTTCTAATTGCCAAAGCTACCTTTTTTGGGAAGGCCATGAGTAAGGAAGCTTTTGAAACCATATTTGTACTCCTCATCTATGGGCTAGTGTTATTTCTCAACATCGACAACTTTGTGGACGTGAACGCTATTAGGATTTTCTCTTCTCTTAATCTCGTTTCGACTCTGTTGGGTAACACTTATTTCTCTTTGCATATGAGGAATGCAAAGGGTGGTGGTTCCATTGTGTGCTGTCTGCCTCTGATGTACAAGTGGTTTATTTCACACTTGCCTCAGACGCTTGCCTTCAAGGAAAACAAGGGATGTCTACGGTGGTCCACGAGACTTATGTATCTCACTAATGATGATATCTCTTGGTATAATCGTGTTTATGATGGCGTTCAGATTATTCATTCTTGGGGAGGAATGAGCTTGGTCTGAAGAACTGTGTTGCTTTGGAACCTTACACCTCTTGGGTAAGGAAGAGAGCTCTTGAGTACCGCATGCCGTACGAGTATCCGAGACCTACCCCTATGGTTATGGTTGGGCCTTCAACCCTCCCTAATCAAGGAGTAGAGGAGTTGAGAGACGAAGACCGTTCGCGTGCTTGGATTCGTGAGCGTGAGGAGCTTCTTCAGCAGCTTAAGGATAAGGATGCAATGATAGAGTTTCTAGAGCATCAGGTTATTGATGAGCCTGATGATGTAGTCACTTCTCTCCTTCCTCACTCGTCTAGGTTTTGGAAGAGGAAGATCTCAGCAACTTTGTCATACCTGGAGGAATCTGCAATAATTGGATCGCTGTTGATGTTCCAACAGTTATCCATAAGTCAACATAGTGTGTTCATTTTGTTTAAAAACCCTTCTCCCATGCCAAAAGGAGAAGTGAAAACATTGTTGACATAGTTGATTAATACAATGATATTCATTCAATAATCGCATGTTAAATGTTTGTTTTTCAAATTACTTTCCATTTTTGTTTTTTCACATGAAATTGGTGATCACCATAAAACCCTAAAAAAGAGAATCAATTTTCCATCTGCATAATGATTTTCCTTGTTTGAATTCTGAAATCTCTTTTATAGTCCAAATCATTATGCAAGTTAATCAAACCCATTGAACATAATGGCCGAACACCATCTCCCAACTTTGAGTTCCCTGTACTTGAGGCAGAGGAAGATGATGTTGAAGAGATTCTTGATGAGATTACCTGTCTGCCTGAGCACGAGGAGAAGATCATTCAGCCACATCTTGCGAATCTAGAAACAGTCAACTTGGGGTCCGAAGACTGCATTCGTAAAGTGAAGATTGGGGCACTCCTTAAAGAGTTTGTTAAGAAGGGGTTGATTGAGTTGCTACGAGAATATGTCGACGTCTTTGCCTGGTCGTATGAAGACATGCCTGGTCTAGATACTAATATCGTGCAACATTTCTTGCCGTTGAAGCCTGAGTGTGTGCCTGTGAAGCAAAAGCTCAAAAGGACTCATCCTGATATGGCAGTGAAGATTAAATAAGAAGTTCAGAAGCAAATTGATGCGGAGTTTCTGGTGACTTCTACATATCCTCAATGGGTGGCCAATATTGTGCCTGTGCCTAAGAAAGATGCAAAAGTCCGAATGTGTGTGGATTACCATGACTTGAATAAAGCTAGTCCAAGAGATGATTTCCCTCTACCACACATTGATATGTTGGTAGACAATACAGCTAAATTCAATATCTTTTCATTTATGGATGGATTTTCCGATTATAATTAGATTAAAATGGCACCCGAGGATATGGAGAAGACAACATTCATCACACCTTGGGGAACATTCTGTTATCGAGTGATGTCCTTCGGTTTGAAGAACGCCGGAGCCACATATCAACGAGCTATGACTACCTTGTTTCATGATATGATGCACAAGGAGATCGAGGTGTATGTTGACGATATGATTGCAAAGTCGAAAACGGAAGATGAACATGTAGAACACTTGTTGAAGCTTTTCCAACGTTTGAGGAAGTACAAACTCCGCTTGAATCCGAACAAGTGTACATTTGGAGTCCGTTCCGGCAAGTTATTGAGCTTTATTGTTAGTGAAAGAGG
Organism: Lathyrus oleraceus; assembly: GCF_024323335.1. Classification (NCBI taxonomy): domain Eukaryota; kingdom Viridiplantae; phylum Streptophyta; class Magnoliopsida; order Fabales; family Fabaceae; genus Lathyrus; species Lathyrus oleraceus. The sequence continues at coordinate 259,244,406 of NC_066580.1, forward strand.
TATTGAAGTTGATCCTGCCAAGGTCAAAGCAATATAAGAGATGCCTGCGCCCAAAACTGAGAAGCAAGTCCGAGGCTTTCTTGGCCGCTTGAATTATATTTCCAGATTCATATCCCACATGACTGCCACATGTGCGCCTATATTCAAGCTCCTCCGGAAAGATCAACGTCATGATTGGACCGAGGATTGCCAAAAGGCCTTTGACAATATCAAAGAGTATTTGTCCGAGCCTCCGATTCTGTCTCCGCCTGTTGAAGGGAGACCACTGATTACATACTTGACTGTGCTTGATGATTCCATGGGTTGTGTCCTTGGTCAGCAAGATGAATCAGGAAAGAAAGAATATGCGATATACTACTTGAGTAAGAAGTTCACCGACTGTGAGTCTCGGTACTCAATGCTTGAGAAGACATGATGTGCTTTGGCTTGGGCTGCTAAGCGTTTATGCCAGCATATGTTGAATCATACAACTTAGTTAATATCCAAAATGGATCCAATCAAGTATATCTTTGAGAAACCTGCTTTAACTGGGAGAATTGCCCGTTGGCAGATCTTGTTATCTGAGTATGATATTGAGTATCGAGCTCAAATAGCTACTAAAGATAGTATCAGTCCGTGCAATATGACTTCCCTGATGAAGAGATTCTATATTTGAAGATGAAAGATGGTGATGAGCCTACGCTCGATGAAGGGCCAGAGCCTGGTTCTCGATGGGGTATGGTGTTTGATGGTGCTGTTAATCAATATGGAAATGGTATTGGGGCAGTGATTATTACTCCTCAAGGCACACATTTTCCTTTTACAGCAAGGTTAACTTTCAAATGCACGAATGATATGGCGGAGTATGAGGCTTGTATTATGGGTTTGGAAGATTGTATTGATCTTAGGATCAAACATCTTGATGTTAATGGCGATTCGACCCTTGTTATTAATCAGGTAAAGGGAGAATAGGAGACGAATCAACCTGGCCTTATCCCATATAGAGATTATGCGAGGAGGATTTCAACTTTCTGTACTAAGGTTGATTTTCGTCATATTCCTTGAGATGAGAATCAGATGGCGAATGCTCTCGCTACGCTTGCTTCAATGATTGCCATCAATTATTGGAATGAAGTCCCAAATATTACTATATGCGCTTGGATAGACCAGCTCATGTGTTTGTAGTTGAGGAAGCAAAAGATGATAAGCCGTGGTATTATGATATCAAGTGTTTTCTCCAAAGTCAGAGTTACCCGCCTGGGGCCTCTGTTAAAGATAAGGAGACTTTGAGGAGATTATCTGGCAGTTTCTACCTTAATAGTGATGTGCTTTACAAGAGGAATTTTGACATGGTTCTGCACAGATGCGTGGATAGACACGAAGCAGACCTGTTGATGATTGAAGTCCATGAGGGTTCATTTGGTACTCATTCCAATCGACATGCTATGGCGAAGAAGATATTAAGGGCAGGCTACTATTGGCTGATAATGGAGTCTGACTGCTGCAAGTTTGTGAAAAGATGCCACAAGTGTCAAATTTAGGCGAATAAGATTCATGTTCCCCCGACACTTTTGAATATTATTTCCTCACCATGGCCTTTCTCCATGTGGGGAATTGACATGATTGGCATGATTGAACCTAAGGCGTCGAACGACCACCGTTTTATTCTCGTAGCCATTGATTACTTCACCAAGTGGGTTGAAGCGGCATCGTATGAAAATGTGACCAGGCAGGTGGTTGTGAGGTTTATCAAGAACCAACTCATATGCCGATATGGTGTGCCAGACAAGGTCATTACTGATATCGATCTAACTTGAATAATAAGATGATGAAAGTGATGTGTAGTGAGTTCAAGATTGCGCATCATAATTATTCTCCCTATAGACCCAAGATGAAGGAGGCTGTTGAAGCTGCTAACAAGAACATCAAGAAGATTATTCAGAAGATGATTGTTACATACAAAAATTGGCATGAGATGCTGCCATTTGCTTTGCATGGCTATCGTACATCCGTCCGCACTTCAACAGGGGCAACCCCTTTCTCTCTTGTATATGGCATGGAGTCTGTGCTCCCTGTAGAGGTTGAGATCCCATAAATGAGAGTCTTGATGGAAGCCAAGTTGACTGAGGCTAAATGGGTTCAGAGTCATTATGACCAATTGAATTTGATTAAAGAGAAGAGATTAATTGCCATGTGCCATGGTCAGTTATATCAATAGAGGAAGAAGAAAGCTTTTGATAAGAAGGTCAAGCCTCGTGTGTTCCGAGAAGGTGACCTCGTGCTCAAGAAAGTCTTGTCTTTCGCGCCCGATTCCAGGGGCAAGTGGACTCCAAACTATGAAGGTCCATACGTTGTTAAGAGAGCCTTTTCAGGCGGTTCTTTGTTGCTTACAACTATGGATGAGGAGGATTTCACTCGTCCCGTGAATTCAGATGCAATCAAGAAATACTTCGCCTAAAAATAAAAAAAATAGCTCGCTAAGTTGAAAACCCGAAAGGGTGGCTTAGGCAAAAATGAGCGTCTTAGTGGATTGAAAACCCGAAAGGACGGTCCAGGAAAAAGTGAGAGACATCAAAAAAAATATATATATCCCGCTAGATTGAGTACCTCACCCTAGGGCAATCTAGGCAAAAATTAGGGATTTGTCAAGTAACTGCATCCTAACAAGACTTTGTTCTACAACTGTTGTCTATCAAAAATTCTCGCTCAGTCATCATCAACTGAAGTTTCGAATACAGTGGATTCAGAGTTGGTGGAGAAACGGTCATTATGTTCAATGTAGCCCTTTTTCCATGTATATCACCAATTTCAAATTTGTAAAGATCCATGGAGTCTCGCCATTTGCGGACTACCATTCTATTAAATAAATTTGAGCCTTTATTCAATTCTTTGCACTCTTATTTGTTTCAGTTTAACAAATTTGTGCATATTTTTAATTGATGAATATCATTGTTTTAAACAAATAAAGTTTTCATGAATAAACTATTTTAAACAAAATAAACATTCACAATGACTGAAAGGATAAATGGGATGTCCTTAGTGCTTTCCCAAGGATAGTATGATCACCAAAAGGGAAGACATTTATTCATATTCTGGCATTTTTATATCCTCTTCATCAGCTTTCAAGTTGTCTCCCCAGCGAGCGCAGGAAGAATAATACATCGTCAGCTTCCCAGAGAATCTGATATGAGAAGTTCTCTTTGATGGCAGTAGCTTGATCTCTCTTATTGGATTGCTTTCTCCTAGAAGAATTTGTGAATGTTCATCCAACGCATTCTCGGATAGTTTGTTTGTGCATACATGCTTGTTTCCCCCGCGGAGTCTTAGCAATCCATGATTGGTTGTATGGTTGATATGTGGATGATCCCTTATGTTCCAGTTCTTGCCTTGATCTTTCAGAGACGTGTATCCCTCTATATCAGGCACTAGCATTTGTGTTTTATCAATTATATGGTTGTCATCCCTTGTATGGACTAACCTAAAATCCCTTATAGATTGATAAAAGTTGATATATTATCTACTCACGAGGAAGTTTGTCTTTCCCCAGCATGAGTAGAAGTCCCGAGCGGAGTAAGCATGTCTTCCCTGCAGAGCTATCTTTCCAGTTAATTGTCTCCTCAGCAGGAAGTTGCCTAGAGCAATTGATGAATGGCTTGTTTCCCTTTTTATCTCTAACATGTCGCTTGTTGACAAAGGAATTATTTTCGATTTCCTCAGCCAGGGTAGTTCCTTCGAGAGCATTTGCAGCTTGTCCCCAGTAGGGTTGCCTGATCCGAGTTTGATGTTGGTATCTTCTCCAGGTCTGAATATTTCTTCTAGCATTGAGAGCTGGTGGTAAAGATGTTTATTTCCTTCCCTAATGGAGCAAATTTCTATTTTCCCCTTTGCAGAGTATCCGCTCCAGCAGATAGAAGGGAATGTTTTGATTAGTGTACATTTGGTTGGTGGTTGTTCCCCACAGGGTTCCGCATCTTTCCTTGATTAAGCTTCCCCAGTAGAGTTTATTCTCCGGCGGATCTTACTGTTATTCAACCACCTATCCCCATCAGAGTTTGAGTTCTCTGTTTGATCGTCTTCTTTCGCTGCTCCTGAATACATCTTCTTTGTATCCTCAGCGAGTGTAGATTTGGGATAGGGTTTGATGTCCCCGATGATTTATTTTCCTCCTTCTCGGGTTGTTCCCAAACTGAGTTCTCCAGTAGGCTTTTCCCTTCTTGTTGAGATGTTGTGCCAGGTGTCCATTCGTGATTCTCAGACTTGTTTGTGTTAGATATGTCTGTTTGTCAGCATTAATCATACACAAATCATGCATATACATGCATAATCATAACATTTAGATATTCATGATTGCATTCTTTTCCATATATCTTTGCTTGTTATCCGCTGCTATTGGTGAAATGTTCTTCCCCAAGCAGATGTTTGTGTCTGATCTCTCCACATAGAGTCAGCCCCATAGGCAAAAAGTGTCTATCGTTTCTTCTTTCTTCCCCACTGAGTTACGTCCTCGTGGATGGTTACTGTTTCAGTTTCCTCCCCAAGTGTGTATTGGGATGGGAATTACTCCCCTGAGTTATATCCTCATCGGGTTGAGTCTTGTTTGATTTTGTCTTTCTAGTTTGTTCCTAGATTGATTTCCTTTCTTATTATCCTCTGCAGTTCCCTGTGGTTCAGTTTGTCCAATTACTCAGTAACCAGTAATTGTTCATCTTTTCCCCAGCGAATTTTATGGCCTTCTACCCAGTAACCGGTAGTTGTAAGTCTTATTTCTGTGGTTTTCTACCCAGTAATCGGTATATGTTATCCCCTATTTGTTGGTTATCTTTACCCAATAACCGATATTGATATTCCTTCGTTTTTGAGTATACCACCCAGTAACCGGTGATATATCTCTCGGATAATTTCTTTTTTCAGGCAATTTATCCCTTGTGAGTCATCTTTCATTTACCCTTGTTTGGTAATGATTGTTTCTCCTTCTGATTGGTCATCATTATATACCCAGTAACCGGTATCCCGATGTCCTTTCTTTGCGGTCGATTTATCCTTTATTAACCCAGTAACCGGTTATGGATAATCTTCCATGCGAGTATGTTATCTACGTTAATAGATAATATGTCTCATGCACTCTTCAGTTGAAGTCTTTTTCTTCCTCAGTTGAGTAAGATTCGTATTTCCTCGTGGAATCGAATGTCTATCCTGTAAGTCGAGTTTTCTTTATCAGCCCTCCTTTCGGATGATGAGTGTCTTGGATTTATTCCCAATTCACGCTTGGTTGGTCACCTATTATATGCCCAGTAACCGGTATCCCTGGTGTTCCTTCCTTCTGCTCCCTATTATGACTTTTTGTCCCATGTGGAGTCAGATTTTCCTGAGTTGAGATGTGCCTCTTGGGTCCTCCTCAGATGTTTCGGACGATTGATATCTTTCACCCTTATACCGGTCTTAGATATTCTTTCCCCCTGAGCTTGTTGTTCTCTCACCCAGTAACCGGTGTTTTGATAACATGTCTCACTTTGAGTTTATTACCCAGTAACCGGTAATATCTCGTCTTTTCTTCCTCAGCTGAGTCCTTTGTGGACATCCCCGCCTGAGTCCGGATTTTTCATCCGATGTATCCTTTGTGGATAGTTGCACTGTATTGGCATATTCCCAAATACATGCATCTTTGCGTCAGCTCGAGTCTTTCCATCGATTTATTTTCATGGAATCCCTTCGTGTCTCCCAGCAAGTTTTCAAGTCGTGACCTGCTCACGCATTTTTACCTTATTTCCCCCAGAGCCTCAGTCTCTCGAGTGAGTGTGTTACTCCTATGGATTTTCAGTTTCCCCTGATTTCTTTTTCTTTGCGGAAATTATTCACCATGAAGATTTTTATTTCGCATGCATAAATTTGCCTCATGAGGTCTCTTAGGGACCAAAATTTGTCTCTTTGTTTTTATTTAAGCTCATTCTATCTCGTCGATACGAAGATTTTAACCTTCATATCTCTGGCTAGAATGACCTTAAATAAGGGCATCTGTAAGACCCTAATTTTGACCCTAAGATCCCTCATGGCATCATGTTATTACACAAGTGCATTGCCTTAAGGATCATAGCATGTTTGGCTCCTTAACCTTAGGGGTGGGACTTGTTTGAGTGTTTTGAGACCAACAAGCATGCTTGTATTGTATATTATTGCTTTTCTTATTTGATTACTAACCAAAAGCACAAAAATATGTCACTAACTCTTTTTGTTTTGAAGCTCAAGTGATCATGTGTTCCACAATGCTCATAAGCCCAATGCAATGGCTAGATGAAGATGATAAAAATCATGAAAATGGTCCACAAAGTCCCTAATCATCATATATGTCTCCCAAGTATCTCAATTTGCCAATTTGATCAAGATAACCCAAGGGGCTTGAAGATTGTTTCCCAAGGAAACCCTAAATTCACTATGCTTTGACCGTGCCTTGCCCATGAAGCAATATCAACCTTTGATCCAATTCAATCAAGGGAAGTTCTTTCATTCATCATTTTATGCATATATGAGCCTATTTGAGGCCCTTCAATCATTTATTCATCAAGATTGGAAGTTTGGCCTTGAAAAGTTGACCAGTCAAGTCATCTGACTAAACTGAGGTCCATTGAGATACAACTTTTGATGGGTTTGTCAAATTAATATGACCCCAAGAGAAACAACATTCCTAAGAACCACATGAGCAACTTTCATGTTCATCAAAAATCCATTTGAAAAATGTAAGGTCATCATTCATTTCAAAACATTATAGGTCATTTTGACTGAAACCCTAATTTTGGGTCAACTTACAAAGGGCATAACTTCCTTAATTTTTATGATTTTGAGGTGATACCAAATGAATGGGAAATATTGAGATGTCTAATTCAAATGTTATGTTGGACAAAATTTCATAATCCTAAAATAAATACATGTGACAATACAAAACATTATAGGTCATATTGGACCTAATTCATTGAATTTGAAAAAGTACCCAACTTCAAATGCCCATAACTTTGTCATAGAAAATCCCAATTATGCAAACGTTGAGTCTAAATTGATCATATTGAAAAGATCTACAACTTTGAGGTTGAAGGTTTTTCCATCTGAAGCTTTCATCATGAAAACAAAGGGGTTTGATTAAGCTTGCTTTTGGTGAAAGTTTTCAAAATGACTTAAACATGTTTTGTACTTGGATTTTCCAGGCCAGTTTTCATTAATTTTCACATGCCAAATGAATTTTTTCCCAACATGACTTTTGTTCCTTATTTCAAGGGATTTCCAACCATTACTCACATTACTCTTTTGGACTTACCATTTGTGAGTTTCGAATTCATTTCCATTCATGTGCATTTTGGTATTATATAATGAAACTTGAAAATGCAAGCTAGTTCCCTCCAAAATGCATGACCAAATGTTCTTCATGTGAGCTCAGCAAACTTCTGCAATCATCATTGGGCCTTCCACACGCCTGTACAGGCCCATGCATCCAATTTCAATTTTCCATGCACGTGAAAGAAGCGTGTGATCTGATATCTTCAACTATAAATAACCACTTCATGAGCTTCATTTAGCAACCTTTTGGAGATCTAAATTGCTGCAGCACTGAAACCATAGCCATATCAAAGGAATTGTTCAAAAATTGTTCTTACTTTCGAGCTTGAAATTCAGCATCATTAGCTGAGCTTCAAAGCCTAATTCCTTAGCCTTTCACTTCCCCTACATCCATAGATCAAAGAGGAGCAAAGAACTTGGAGGATTTGTGGCCAGAAGTGCTTCAATTCAGAGGTATACATTCAAACTTTTTGGATCTAGAACTCTCAATTCAATGTAGCATTCTTGTGTTTGTGTGGTTTTCTGAAGTCCTCACACTTGAGGCAAGCCATTGGTGCTTTCAATCCATCATTTCATGAGCAAAAAGTTTGAACACCATGATCTTATCCTTCACATTTCTCTAAATATAGGAAGAGTGAGGAAGATCCAATGATACAGTGATGATCTCCATCACACGAGCTTCATTTCCACGCCCTTGTTTTCCATTTTCATTAAAAAAAATTCTCTGCAACTGGTGGCCGGAAGTGGTTGTCTCACCGGAGAAGATGGTGGTTTCCACCACCATCACCACGTGTGCACCTTCATGGCCTTTGCATCTTGTATTCAGGATCTAATCGTGTGCATCCATTGTGTTTACTTATTTTAATACAAGTTGTTGCACGTTTGACTCAAGCACACCATGTTCCTCATATCTGGACCATCCCTTGATACCACGTCAATTAATGAACTCCATCACGTGGCTGTGGTTTTTTCCATTTATTCCATTTTCTTTTATTTTCAGTTAATTCATTTGATTTTCAAAAATTCATAAAAAAACATTTGAAGTCATAAAAATATGAGACCAACTCCAATATTTTTCTTGAAAAATCTAGTTTCATATTTTGATTTTTAATTATTTTTGTGACTTAATTTGATATTTTTCATGGATTATTTGATTTTTAATAGTTTTAATTCATTTTAAAATACTTTCTGGCTTTTGAAAAATCCAAAATTTTTTTCATAGCATTTACGGATCATGATAAGTCAATGAAAAATAGTCTCATCAATTTATTATTTGATTTGAGATTATTTGAGATTTTAATTCATATTATGATATTTTTAATTGTTTTTAAATACTTTCTGATTTCAAAAATTTGTGAGAAAATTAGTCAAAGCTTGTTTGACTATGTTGAACCTATGAGAATTTAATTGGACTCTTTGAAGTTGATTTGAAGTGAATTTGAGGTTTGATCTTATTTGTTTATTTTTTATTTGCATTTTATTTTAATTCAAAAAATACCAAAAAAATATTGTTGACTTGTTAACTTGTTATCTTCATTTCGTTTCTGTTTGGTGTTGGTTGATGTTGATTTGATTCACATTTGATCAATTGGACTTGGTTGTGGTCTTCTTTTTTCCCCCCTTTCATCTTCATCCTTTCTTTCCATCAATGGCCAATGAGTTAAAGTCTTATGGTTGGTCTTGACAAATGAGAAGTTTAACCTTCTTTGATCCAAACCAAACACAACTTGATCCATGATCAAGTGAGTTGTTTTGTGTCCAAGATAGGTTGCTTCTTGTTTTGGCATGACAAGTTTATGGAGCTTGGCTTACTAGTCATGATCTCTAACTTGTGTTCTTTGCCTATATTTTTATTGACCGGCCTCAAATAGGTGTGACTACTACATTAGTCCACTTACGATTGCTTAACATAGCGCTACATTGTCTTATGACAAGCTAACACAACTTTACTAACTACTAACTTTAATTTGAGCATTTAATTTTTTGTCATTTATTTTGAATGTCATTTATTTCTTGCTCATTATTCATATTAATTTTCACTTTGCTCACTTGAGCACATATTTTATGCTTATGTCATTTTTCTTTTGCTCATTTGAGCCCATTATTGTATATAAATATATTGCTATTTTGTGTTGCTTTGTGTTTGTTTTGTGTGAACGAAATGCAAAAGGAGAAAGGACTTAGAATTAGGACTTACCTATGCTTGAAGGAGTTCAAGAACAACTAGGCCTCATGCCTTTAGAATGCAAAATTGTTGAAGAGCAACTAGGCCTAATGCCTTTAGAATGCTAAAATCCAAATTTGATCTCAAAGGACTTCTCCTCCAAACTTATTCTTTGTCCATTACCCTTATTGTGTTGTGAACTTTTTGATGTTTGCTTTTGTGTGATAGGGATCCCATCCTGAGATTGTGAAAAGAGGACCATTGTCATGAGTAGCCAAGTTAAGAGCCAAGCCAAATGGAGATCCTAGGAGCTTGAATTCAAATTGTTTGATTGCTTGTTTGTGTGCTAAGTCCAAAGGAAAGGAGTATCTTGAGTCATCTCTATGACTTCAAGAAAAGGAACTCCAAGGGTTTATCTTTCCCCTCTTATCTTTGTATGCTTTAGGATCAACCCTTCTCTTCTTCTCCTCACTCTAACCAAGCCAAAAGTCATTTTCAAAACTTTGACTTTGTTTCAAATTAGAAACCTAGGCCTTAAGCCATTGACTTTTCAAAAAGTCTTTTCATAAACACTCATTGCGAATAAACTTTAATCCAACTTTAACTTCATTTTGTAAATAACTTTAACTTGTAAATATAACTCATTTCAAGTTGTTTTGTGGTCAATGGCCACTTGTTAAAACTTTTCATAAACATTAGTCATAGGTTTGAGTTATCATAGTGGTTGATATAAATCTCACCTCATCCTTAGTGGTTGGATTATAAGTCTTCCATGCTTATTATAGGGTTAACCCCTCACTAGCATGTTGAAGCCTTCCTCACATGGTGGATTGTTGGTTTAGGTTGAGTTTTCTCCCTTTGATAACAAAAGACCTTAAGACTTTTGGTCAAATCAATTCACCAATCTTTGAGATTTTTACCCCAAACTACAAGGTTTTAATCCTCCTTTATGATAGTACGTAGGCAATGAGTTCATCCATTCAAACAACAAAATTTGTAAATATAATCTATTCTCTTCTCATCCCTCCAATCTTTTGTACAAATCTTTTCACAAATACTAACCTACAACACATATTTGCAAAAAGGGTTCCCTTAGAGTACTAAGGATGTTTTAGGTGCGTAAAACCTTCCCATTTCATAACCGACCCCCTTACCTAGATCTCTAACATTTTTATTAGTTTTTGATTTGAAAAACTTCTTACTTGGCTTTTGTTCATTTTTTAGCCTTTCCTTTGGACAAATAAAAGTGCGGCGGCGACTCGAATTGTATGTTTACTTTTGGTTTAGTCAATAAACCTAAAGGTAACAAAAACCCCGCTACAACAACATATGTGCCTTCATAATTAGGAGTCCATTTTCCCCTAGCATCTGGTTTGAAAGATAAAATCTTCTTGAGTACATGGTCACCTTCTCTGAATACACGAGGCATGACCTTCTTATGAAGAACTTTTTTCAATCTCAGCTAGTATAACTGACCATGACATATGGCAGTCAACCTCTTCTCTTCAATTAAATTCAGCTGGTCATATCAAGTCTGACAGCATTCAGCCTCGGTCAACTTGGCTTCCATCAAAACACGCAATGATGGGATCTCAACCTCCACTTGGAGCACAACTTCCATGCCATAAACTAGTGATAAAGGGGTTGTCCTTGTTGAAGTGCGAACGGATGTACGGTACCCATGCAGAGCAAATGAGAGCATCTCATGCCAATCTTTGCATGTCACAACCATTTTCTGAATGATCTTCTTGATATTCTTATTTGCAGCTTCAACAACCCCATTCATCTTAGGTCTGTAAGGAGAAGAATTATGATGTGCAATCTTGAAGTCTTTGCAAAGAGCTTCCACCATATTATTATTCAAGTTAGATCCATTATCAGTAATGATCTTACTTGGTACACCATACCGGCATATAATCTGATTCTTGATAAACCTTACAATAACTTGCTTGGTTACATTTGCATACGATGCCGCTTCAACCCACTTTGTGAAGTAATCAATAGCCACCTGAATGAAACAATGTTCGTTCGAAGCTTTGGGCTCAATCATACCAATTATATCAATTCCTCACATGGAGAAGGGCCATGGAGAGGAAATGACATTCAACATTGTCGGAGGAACATGAATCTTATATGCATAAATTTGACACTTGTGGCATTTCTTCACAAACTTGCAACAGTCAGATTCCATTGTCCGCCAATAGTAACCTGCTCTCAACATCTCCTTAGCCATAGCATGCCCATTGGAATGGGTACCAAAGGAACCTTCATGGACTTCAGTCATCAATAAGTATGCTTCGTGTCTATCCACACATCTGAGCAGAACCATATCGAAGTTTCTCTTGTAAAGCACATCACCATTCAGGTAGAAATTACCCGCTAATATTCTCAAAGTTTTCTTATCTTTCAAAGAGGCCCCAGGCGGGTAAGCCTGACTTTGAAGGAAACACTTGATATCAAAATACCACGGTTTCTCATCTTTAATCTCTTTAACAGCAAACACATGAGTTGGCCTATCAAGACGCATCACTGTCAATTTAGGAACTTCAATCCAAAACATCACTACAATCATTGAAGCCAACGTTGCAAGAGCATCTGCCATCCGGTTTTCATCTCGAGGGATATGATGAAATTCAACTTTTGTAAAGAAAGTTGAAATTCTCCTCGCATAATCTCTATATGGTATCTGTAATACCCCAAAATTTACCCTTCATCTTTCCTTGGAAGCATGGGATTGTTTCACATTGCATTAGCATCATATTAGGTCATACTCATTGCATACTACATCAGTGACTTGGGAAATCAGGGTTTGATTGGTCACTCCTTACCAGAAGGAGCCCACACAAAGTAAGACTGAGAAATGAACTTCATTCTCCAAATATACAAGTCTCAAGGGGTTCCATATGTCTTATTATGGTCCTCAATTCATCAGTGGAAGATTCAGAGCTCTCAGAGTGTGCATATGGATTCAATCAGAAATCAAGGTTTCATGGCTATCTGCAACAGGCAAGGTTTGGCTGGAAGTAAAGGGGGCTCATTCATGTCATGATTATAGAGGCATCTTGTCCTAAGAAGATCCACAATTATCACAAAAAGATCCATTGGCAATCAGTGCAATTAGTTCCTAGTCTTTTTTGCCCTAAAACTAGGGTTTGGTATAAAATCGGTTCATTTCTGATTCCTTGGGTGAAACTCATTTCCATGGCCCTCCATATGTCCACAAGGATCTACATGCAAAAAATCAACTCTTTATTTGAGCCAGAGGTGTTTCAATTGATCAATGGAATCGGAAATCAAATAGTTTGGGAAAAGTCAACTGTGGGGCCAGAAAAGTCAACTCCTGACATTTTGAAAGGGGAATCTCAAAATTCATGCCTAAGGGAGCCTACATGTGAAATTTTATCAATGTTAAATCATGGATTCATCATTTAATCAGGAGTTGGAAAAGTTACCAAATTAGGAAATAGTTGACTTTCCATTTAGGACAAGTTTTTATGGTTTTTGCACCCACTTTAAGTCCATTTTCCACCACGATGCAAGCTCCATTTGAAAATTTCTCCAACATGAAATTTGTTCCTATTGTTCCAAGCTTTCTAGAGATATAAAGTTTGTTTCATTTGGATTAAAATTGAGAAAGTTATGCTTGGTCAAAGTAAGACATTATTTTAGGACACTTAGAAAATTTTCTAAGTCCAAAATCTTCAAGATTTGTCAAGACTTATGGGCCAGATTTCTTGCACCTCAAGGCATATTTTGAAAATACTTTCTTCATTACAATTGTACATTGATATGTCCTCTTTCACACCTTTTTGGAACCACCCCATTTGGATCATTGGTTTGGAAGATACACTCAACTAAAGTTGGTATCATAGGCTGAATTTTTTGACAGCATTTAGGCCAAACTGGCCCAACCATTTTGTAGCTATGGAACCTGAACTTTATGGCCATTTTTTCGCACACTATATTTTTTAGGCTGCTACAGCTGGCGACTCTGCTGGGGACCCGATTTCCCTAAGCGAGTCCCTCCTAGCTTTTGTAGGTATCTTGTTTGTTGGGTGTTTTTTTTCTTTTGTACAATTATTTATTTACCTGCTTTACCTTATTGCATTTGTGTACATATCATTGCTTGTATCTATTGGCTCTGCGATTGGGTTGTTTTTTTGTTGGGGTGGGATGTTCTATGAGAGATAAGCCCACTACCCAGGCTTGAGCGTACACACAGGTTTTAGAGTGGATAGTCATGAGGCTTGCGTGGCATGTTGCTACGTTAAGTCATTCATGAGACCCACATCCAGACGAGGTTTCTTTTGGATATATTTTGTCCTATGGGTGTTCCATAACGATAGATGTTCCTTTAGAAATCGTCGACTCTGGTGACCATTTCCCGAGAACTCGGTCAAGGCCTCTCCTCCGAGACGCGTTTATGTTAGCTCTGTTGGGTGCATTCTCGTTGCTCAATCCGAGGACCCCGAGGCTGGGAACTTGCTTTAGGATATCCTATTGAGGGGAGTCAGTGGAGGTCTTTTATCCCGTAATAATGCCAAACCTTCAGTTGTAAACATATTATTCTCGACTAAAGGGCTGAAGCTGATGAACTTCTATTCTTAGAACCTACTAGTGAGGGGCGGGCTAAATTCAGGAAACCTTAACCTTCAACCAACCCAGTTTTCCGGAGCAGAGCTTTGATCTTGTATTATATCCCTCAATGGGTTTCTCTTCAGACAGTGCAACCCGACAGATGTCAAGCAGATACATCAGTCCTGATTTCCATGTCACTGCATTGCATCACATCATTTTGCATTCATATCATTTAATACATGTTTATCTATTTTTAGAGGTTTATATCTTCTTCTTGATTCCGGTCGGGGTTCTCTGGTTCTTCTGAGATGGATATTGGCAGAAAGAGACATGCCGCCTACAAGTTTCCTGTGGTTTGTTTGGATCTCATTCAGCAGCTGATTAAGTTAATGGATCATGGTTCGCTAGAAGGATTCCGGAAGGAGTATGGTTTGATTCTCAGTTTCGTTACGGTTCTCTCCAAAGATCAACACGATGCTCTCTTTACATTGTTGCAGTTCTATGAACCTCCATTGAGGTGTTTCACATTTCCTGATTATATCTTGGTCCCTACTTTGGAGGAGGTTGCTAGTTTTCTCAGAGTTCCTATCAGGCCGCAGTTGCTATTCTACAGTTCCGAATTTCTGCCCGATCTCAGCATGGTTGCTTCAGCCACATATTTGGGGAAGTCAGTATTGAAGTCTAATATGTGTCAGAAGGGAGGAGTCAGTGGTTTTCATTTGAGTTTCTTAGAGGGAGAAGCCAAGAAGAAGCTTGAAGATGGTGATCAGAGGGGTTTCAATATTGTGTTGGCTCTTTGCGTATATGGGTTTGTCCTGTTCCCTAATGTTGCAAAATTTGTGGACATAGACGCAATACGCCTCTTCGTGTTGGGAAATCCAGTGCCGACCTTGTTGGGAGATTTCTTTCATTCCGTGCATCACAGGAATGAGAATAGGAGAGGAGGATTGGTGAATTATTGTGCACCTTTGTTTTATAAGTGGTTCAGTTCCCATCTACCCAAGTCCGGAGCATTCGTTGATCTCAAGGACTCGTCGAGTTGGTCGAAGAGGCTGATTGGGTTAAGAGCTGAAGATATTTCTTGCTGGTCAGACCGGAACTTGCTTCGGGCGGATATCATTCACAGTTGTGGGAACTTCCCAAATGTACCGTTGGTAGGAAGAAGAGGAGGAATCAACTATAATCCTTCTCTAGCAGTTAGACAGTTTGGATATGCTTTAAGAACTCCGCCTTTGGAAAAGGATGTGGAAGAATCTCTGTTTTTCCATTCTTCGCCTGATTTGACTGTATCCTATAAGGCAGCTGAGGCCTGGCTCAAGGTGATCAAGAGAGGAAGAACTGTGCTTGGAAAAGGAGATTGTAGAACTTACCCTTAGTATGAAGAGTGACTTCAAGGAAGAGTCGAAGAGTTTGGTCTGCCGTTTCTTATTGAAGAACCTTTGTATCCACCTACTCCTGAGCAGTCAACAATGGTGAGCCGAGAGGAGTATGACAAATTGAAGAATGCCATGGAGGAGCTTCAAACTGAAAACTCGGAGTTAAGTGCGAAGTTGCAAGACTATATGCATCAATTCCATGAGGCAGAATATCAGAAGGGGGAAGCCGTCAGATTGCAAGAGGAGGCAGAGAGGAAATTAGCTGTGGAGGTGGACTTCTTCAGGAAGACAGACAAACCTTGGGATCATCTAGTTCTGAGATGAGGCGAGTCAAACAGCAGTTAACAGATGCTCATGGTAAGTTAGCTGGGTGGTAAGAGCAATGGGATGCATTTTCAGCTTCTAGGAAGGTAAAAGAGGAGAAGATGGTGGCCGAATTAACTGGTCAGATGGAGAAGTTGAAGATTCTTCTGAAGGAGAAGAACAATGAGCTTCTGTGCGCCCGTTCAACCAATGGTTACATCACGGATCAACTCAACAAGGCTCAAGAGCAGATTGAAGAATTCAAGGTGCTGACAGGTTTGAAGAAGTCCAGACTTGAAGAGGTATTCGGAGAAGATGATGGGAATTACTACAGAGAGAACATCAACAAACTGGATGGAGTTATTCACTTATCCGGCGTTTGACAGAATCTCCCGATCATCCTGACACAGTGGCACTACTGGCTGAAGTGAGGAGCGGTCCTTATGGGTTGTATACAGGAGGCTGGTTCCTGATTTTTGTTCCTCTCTTTACTTATTATGTTGTAGTGATGATCCACATGCTTGTTATGGGAATCCTCTTTTGATATACTGTTGGCCAAGGCCTTTCTCTTTGAATTCATCTGTATGAAGGTTTTCTCTCTATTGCATCTTGATCTCCGAAGTTTATCTATGGCTCGATCTTCTCGTGAGACCGGAATCAAGGGGTTAGAATACCCCTTGGAATCGATAAACATGTCATTGCATTAACATATTCATTTGCATATCTTGCATAACAGGTACCACTGCGGTGTTCTCATATTATTTGGTGTTCCACTAGCAAGATAGCTGATTCAGGAATTCACCGGTACGGTACCCGCAGAAACCAGCAGAGAGCTATGGAGGGCCTACAAGCAGAACTCGCCGAGATGAGGATCCGCATGAACCAATTCATGGATGTGGTTCAGGGAGTAGCTCAAGGACAGCAAGAGCTCAGACAGATGATGCAAAGGAATCCCTCCACTACTCAACCAGAGACGTTGACTGATCCTTCAGCTGGAGAGGTTAACGGACCCAGTGGACTAGGGCCTACCCCGATCCCACATGTCAACTCCGGTCAACAGCCCGTCCATGATGACCAGGACGATCAGTTCACCCAGATGCAGGAAGACTTTGGCATGGGCCATGACATAGACCCCATGTTTAGAAGGTTAGAGGAGAGGCTGAAGGCAATGGAAGGACATAATCCTCTAGGAGTAGACGTTGCTGACTTGGGATTGGTCCTAGGCGTGAGGGTTCCACCGAAATTCAAAGTCCCAGTCTTTGACTAATACAATGACAACTCTTGCCCAAAGACTCATGTGCAATCCTACTTCCGTAAAATGGTTGCATACTCTGACGATGAAAAGTTGCTTATGTACTTTTTCCAGAATAACCTAGCTGGGGCATCCCTGGAATGGTATATGAGGCTGGACAGAGCCCACATCCGTTGCTGGAGGGATTTGGCTGAGGCTTTCGTGAAGCAGTATCAGTATAATGCAGACATGGCTCCGGATAGAACTCAACTTCAGAATCTGTCTCTTAAAAGCAATGAGTGCTTCAGGGAATACGCTCAACGCTGGAGGGAGACAGCTTTCCGTGTTCAACCTCCCATGTTGGAGAAGGAAATGGCTAACATGTTCATGAACACTCTGCCCGGATCTTACTTGGAGCGCCTGGTGGGTTGCAATGCCTCCAACTTTGCTGATGTAGTCTCTACCAGTGAGAGGGTGGAGAACTACCTGAAGACATGCAAGATCCAGAGCGGAGGTGGATCTTCATCAGGGGTGAAGAAGCCATTTATTGAAGGACAAAAGCAGAGAGATGAGGGTGTGAATTCTTTGTCTTCATATCAAAGCAGGGGTATCAAAAGGAACAGTTTTCAAAACTACCATCAACAACCGTATGTTGCAGCTGTGACCATTCCGGCTGCAGCACCAATACAACAACAACAACCACAACGTCAATAAACTCAGTATCAACAACAGCAACAGGGTAACAGACCCGCCTATCAGCAGAGGCAAAAGGCGATGGACCGGCGTTTCGACACTCTTCCAATGTCGTACGCTCAGTTGCTTCCTAGCCTTCAACAACTACAACTTGTGCAGTTACGCACTCTGGCTCCTCCCGTTGGCAGACTTCCGGTGGGTTACGATGGCAACGCTAGGTGTAACTTCCACTCTGGGGCACCTGGCCATAATATTGAGAAATGCAAAGCTTTTAAGCACGTAGTTCAGAACCTCATCGATTTGAAGGCCATCAACTTTGTGTCGGCTCCTAATGTCGTCAACAATCCCATGCCGCAGCATGGTGGTGCAAATGTTAATAGGGTGGAAGGGAAAGCCAAGTCCATTAAGGATGTGCTGAAGTTGAAGACTCCGCTGTTGGAGATCAAAGAACACTTGCTGAAGGCCGATGTTTTCCTCGATTGTGGGAAGGATTGTTTGGATTGTGCTACAAAGAGTGGAGGTTGTTTGAAGCTGCAGCAGGGCATCCAGGCCTTGCTTGACAATGGTATCCTCCAGGCTAAAGACTTGTCTGTCCAAGAGACTGTTGAAGGGGTTGATGAAGAAGTGTTTGAAGATGTTGCTGATGAATTCACAAATGTTGATCCTGTTGATTGTGTAATTCCTGATAATGTATTTAATTTTTCCAATGTTGTTGCTGATATCCCAAACAATGTGGTTGATTCTGATGTAATTGAACTTGATTCCGATGTTTCGGATGTTTATGTTTCAATGAACGAGAATTCTGAGTACGACTGTGATGTTGCTACTATCACCATTTTCTATCCAACTGCTCAGATCAGTGTGCCAGAAGCGCAATCGGTGCCACCAGTGCGACCATCCACTACGACCATCACGACCCCTGGTCCCTTACCTTTCACCAGTGAAAGGGCCATTCCTTGGCATTATGGGGGAGTGTATACACGCACGATCATGGAGTGGAGCAGCCACTGAAAATAGAGGAGAAGTCTGAATCTGAAGTTGAGATAGTAGATCCCGCAGTGGACAACGTCGGTGGAATCGGGTGATTCACCAGGAGTGGTAGACTGTTCTCACCACCGGTTACCCAAGCTGATAATGTTGATGCCGCGGCGAAGACCAAAGGCAAACAAGTTGTGAATGAGGGTACCTCTACAAGGTAGTCGATCAGTTGATTCAGATGCCGTCTAAGATATCTATTCTCTCACTCCTGTTGTGTTCGGAGGCACACAGGGAGGCACTTCTGAAGGTTCTTAATGCTGCTTATGTACCTCAAGAAATATCGGTAAACCAACTAGAAGGGATCGTTGCCAATGTTCATGCAAGCAACGGGTTGGGTTTTACCGATTCTGACTTGACACCAGCCGGACGCAATCATAACAAGGCTCTGCACATCTCGATGGAATGCAGAGACACCGTGTTATCACATGTTCTGGTGGATACAGGTTCCTCTCTCAATGTGCTACCCAAGAGAGCCCTGTCAAGGTTAGAAGTAGAAGGTTTGGTCTTGAAGCCTTCTAATCTCGTGGTGAGAGCCTTCGATGGTTCTAAGAGGTCGGTGTTTGGAGAGGTAGAATTGCCAATTTTGATTGGATCACAAACCTTCAACACTGTCTTCTATGTGATGGATATCAGTCCCTCGTACAGTTGCCTGCTGGGTCGTCCCTGGATCCACAATGCTGGGACAGTCTCCTCAACTCTACATCAGAAGATCAAATTCCCAGTCAATGGAAGAATTATCACCGTATGTAGTGAGGAGGACATTCTGGTTAGTAACCTGTCTACATTCAAGTATGTAGAGGTAGAAGGTGAATTTCATGAGGCCCTTTGTCAGGCCTTTGAGGCAGTTCAGATCAAGGATGCAGCTCCGGTGGAAGAAGTTAAAGCGGGTGCCTCTATCTCGTCCTTCAAGCAGGCACAAGCCTTGGTAGATTCAGGTGTTGCCCCCGGTTGGGGACGTCTGTTGGAGTTACCGATGAAAGAAGACAACTTCGGGATTGGGAACCAACCAGCTCTGACTTCTACAACTTCAGCGCCTTAGACTCGTCAGGGCCGATTACTTTCTCCAGCGCTGACATCATTCAGTATGGCCAGATCTCTACAATCAACAAAGAAGACGGAGATAGTGATTGCGACATCAACAACTGGGTGCGTCCGAGGGTCCCGGGTGAAGTCATCAACAATTGGTCTTCCGAGGAGATTGTTCAAGTCACTCTTCTTGAAGAGTAGTTTTCTGTGTTTGTTCATGCATGTCCAAGTCTTACGTTCCGCCCAGGGCGTAATGACTCATTGTAGGGCTCATCTATGTGAATACCTGCATTGTTTATCATAAATGAAGGACGTCTTTTGCATTCAAATATTTTGTTCACTGTCTTTCTATTTTTGCAGTTTTCAAATTTTCAAAAAAATAAAAAATATTTGGCAATGTTTAGTTTAGTTTTCACTCACTGATCACACTCATAAGCACATACCATCACTCATGCAGATGCACATCACTGATTCTTATTGATAACGGTTCTGCTATGGCTCGCTTCGACTTCGAAAATCCAATCTTTCAAGTTGAAGAAGAGGGTGATGAAGACTGTGAACTCCCTGAAGAACTTGCCAGGTTGTTGAAACAAGAGGAAAGGATCATCCAACCGCATAAAGAGTCTAATGAAGTGATTAATCTTGGCATCGAGGACGTCAAGAAAGAAATCAAGATAGGGGCTGCTTTAGAAGATGACGTGAAGAAGGGGTTGATTAAACTGCTGCAAGAGTATGTTGGCATCTTCGTCTGGTCTTATCAGGACATGCCAGGGCTTGACACAGACATTGTGGTGCACCGTTTGCCTCTCAAAGAGGATTGTCCTCCGGTCAAGCAGAAGCTCAGAAGAACAAGACCAGAAATGGCTGTCAAGATAAAAGAAGAAGTGCAAAAGCAGTTGGATGCAGGTTTTCTAGCAGTTACCAATTATCCACCATGGGTTGCAAACATCGTCCCAGTACCTAAGAAGGATGGAAAGGTACGGATGTGTGTCGACTACCGGGATCTGAACAGAGCTAGTCCAAAAGATGATTTCCCATTACCTCACATCGACGTTTTGGTGGATAACACGGCTCAGTTCTCGGTATTCTCCTTCATGGATGGC
Source organism: Lathyrus oleraceus (assembly GCF_024323335.1). NCBI lineage: Eukaryota > Viridiplantae > Streptophyta > Magnoliopsida > Fabales > Fabaceae > Lathyrus > Lathyrus oleraceus. The sequence continues at coordinate 259,265,220 of NC_066580.1, forward strand.
TTTTCTGGATATAATCAAATCAAGATGGCACCAGAAGACATGGAGAAGACAACTTTCATAACCCCATGGGGCACCTTCTGCTACAAGGTGATACCGTTTGGTCTGAAGAACGCTGGGGCAACATATCAACGAGCTATGGTGACTCTTTTCCATGATATGATTCATCATGAAATCGAGGTTATGTGGATGATATGATTGCCAAATCTCAGACAGAAGAAGAACATTTGGTGAATCTGCAGAAGCTGTTTGAGCATTTGAGGAAATTCAAGCTGAGGCTTAATCCGAACAAGTGCACTTTCGGGGTGAGATCTGGAAAATTGCTGGGTTTTATTGTTAGCGGAAAAGGGATTGAGGTGGATCCTGACAAAGTGAAGGCAATACAAGAAATGCCTGAGCCAAGAACAGAAAAACAGGTCCGTGGTTTCTTAGGTAGGTTGAACTACATTGCAAGGTTCATCTCTCACCTAACAACCACGTGTGAGCCAATTTTCAAATTGCTAGGAAAAGATCCGGCTATCAGGTGGAATGACGATTGTCAAAGGGCTTTTGAAAAGATAAAAGAGTATTTGCAGAATCCTCCTATCCTTATGCCTCTAGTCCCAGGAAGTCCGCTGATTATGTACTTGACAATGCTGGATAATTCCATGGGTTGTGTTCTCGGTCAACACGATGAGGTAGGTAGGAAAGAGCATGCCATCTACTACCTGAGTAAGAAATTCACAGATTGCGAGTCGAGATACTCAATGCTTGAGAAGACATGTTGTGCACTTGCATGGGCTGCTAAGCGATTGAGACAATATATGCTGACTCACACAACCTTACTGATCTCCAAGATGGATCCAGTCAAGTACATATTCGAGAAGCCAACTCTCACCGGAAGAGTTGCTCGTTGGCAAATGGTACTGACAGAGTACGGCATCCAGTATACATCCCAAAAAGCCATCAAGGGGAGTATTCTGTCAGACTATCTTGCTCAACAACCGATTGAAGACTATGAGCCAATGAAGTTTGATTTTCCTGATGAAGACATCATGTTCCTCAAGATGAAAGACTGTGAAGAGCCAGTTGTTGAGGAGGGACCTGATCCAGATGAAAAGTGGACGTTAACATTTGATGGGGCCGTCAATGCCAGAGGAAGTGGAATTGGTGCTATCATTACCACTCCGAAAGGTGCCCACATGCCTTTCACCGCTCGTCTGACTTTCGAGTGCACCAATAATGAAGCTGAGTATGAGGCCTGCATCTTGGGTATTGAGCAAGCCATTGATTTGAGAATCAAGACTCTGGACATCTTCGGAGATTCGGCTCTAGTGATCAATCAAGTGAACGGTGATTGGAATACTCTCTAGCCTACTCTGGTCCCCTATAGAGATTACACGAGAAGACTGTTGACTTTCTTCACAACAGTAAAGCTGCATCATATACCCCGTGATGAAAACCAGATGGAAGATGCTCTTGCTACTCTATCTTCCATGATCAAGGTGATTCGGTGGAACCATGCTCCCAGGATCGATGTTATGCGCCTTGACAGGGCCGCGTATGTGTTTGCTGCTGAACTGATAGTTGATGACAAGCCCTGGTATCACGACATCAAGTGCTTTCTGAAGAATCAAGAGTACCCTACAGAGGCATCCAACAATGACATAAAGACTTTGAGAAGATTGGCAGGCAGTTTCTTCTTGAACAAAGATGATGTGCTGTATAAAAGGAACTTCGACATGGTTTTGCTCAGATGCATGGATAGACACAAAGAGGACATGTTAATGCAGGAAGTTCATGAAGGCTCCTTCGGTACTCATGCCGGCGAACATGCAATGGCTAAGAAATTGTTGAGAGCGGGTTATTACTGGATGACCATGGAATCTGATTGTTTCAAATATGCTCGGAAGTGTCATAAGGTGACTGCCACTTCAAGAAAATCTCACCTTGAACCCTCATTTCCACTTTCGCACCTTCGAGATCGAATGCGTGTATTGAATTAACTGAATATAGGAACTGGAGATCATCAAGAAGAAGGGGTGGGTAAAAATAAATTTTGAGCCTTATATCCTTTTGTTTCAAAAAACCATGAACCAGACCATGTTACAACCCTTAAAAGACCTAATTGAGACATGGTTTATTCTGAAAGCATACTACAACAAGGTTGTGTTAACCTGACTCCAAATGATTTTTGTTAATCATTTGATGGCACAGACTTGCATGTTGCGAATGACTTGATCATCATTGTGTTCTTATCAATGACTCGTTCGCTATATTTCACCCGTTCATATCAATAAATTTTGATCTCAAATTTTTGCATAAACACTGCATTAAAATTACCATTTTTGAATGAACAATCTTATTTACAAGTCAACACTTAGCATCAAAGAAATTCCAACAATATATAGTTGAGGAACTTGATAAAGTGAAAGAAGTCCAGTCATGGAAAAATCACTTTGAGTATCATTCAACCCGATCCAATCACCCCAAGGGTCATTTGGTTAAGAGTAATTTGTTTCAAGACTCAGACCGGGGCAAGCCACCTCAGAGCTCAGTAAGTCCAACTATCCAAGGAAAGTCAATCAAGAGTCTACCATTCCAACATTTGGTTAGTCAAGTTCGGACCGTTGCAAGTTTCAAACACTCGGGGCAAGTCATCTCGAGGTAGTCTCATGTTAAGCTGTTTCAAACTCACTTTCAAGGTGAACATTTTCAAAGACCCAACAGACTGGGGCAAGATGAGCCACGGAGGAGCAAACCTCTTTCTTCATGCTTTCAAACCGCTCAAACAAATTCTGCCATATGTCAAGAACTTTTGAGTTTAAGACGAGTGCCCGGAAATTATGCTAGCACGATTCGTTAATCCTAAAAAAGGATCCCATTTGCTGAGTTGTGGCTGTCAAGCTGGATAAAATTCTCCTTTGACAATATCTATCATAAAATATTTGGTTGAGTTCTCGGTGTTAAGGAATCATGAGCTTCCATAAAAAGCCTTTACCAACTCCCAGTCCAATCAAGTGTCAGCATTCTCATAATCATGATCATTCATATATCATGCATAGCCGAAATGTACTTCGTGCTCATTTTGCATTGACCTAGGTCTTGTTGTTGATCCTATATCCTTTGACCTCTAATTCCAGTTTGTCTTTGGTGCCCTTAAACCAACATCCGGTTTTTGCAGTCATTTTCAAGTCCAATTGTTGTTGGCAAAATCTGTTAAAAGCTGGTTGTAATCCATTGCTTACAGTCAAAAGTCCAATTGTTGTTGGCACGTACAAAGAGTTTAATTACCCTGTCTTTCCTGATGGTTCCGTGAAAGTCATGTATGACTTATCATCTTGAGGAATTCCCAGAAGCTTGGAGGTTTTTCGTGTTAGAAAACTCCAATGATGTTGGTTTTGTTTGATTTCTTTATAAAGAATCATCATAGCCTTCTGCACGGATGATCTACTTATAAGAACACTTCTGCTTATCTTTGTTTTGCATAAATTCCCTATTAGGAATCTCCAAAATCTTTGATCGGATGAATTTCTTATGAGAAATCTCCAGAACTGTCAGGTCACATATGAACCTGTTGGTATGATCTTTTTGAATTTTTCTGAGTTTGTTAGGTCATATCTGAACCTGCTGTCAGAACTTCTTAATATCCCTCAGCTTTATTCAGGTCATATATGAACCTGTTGTTGACCTTTATTCCAGTGTCAGGTCATGTATGAACCTGTTTTGAAGAGTCTTTCTCTATGATTGTTTCAGTGTTATCAGGTCATATATGAACCTTTTGTTGAGCTTTATTCAGGTCATATATGAACCTGTTGTTGAGCTTTATTCCATTGTCAGGTCATATATGAACCTGTTGTTGAGCATTGTTAGGTCATATATGAACCTGTTGTTGAGCTTTATTCAGGTCATATGTGAACCTATTGTTGAGCTTTATTCCATTGTCAGGTCATATATGAACCTGTTGTTGAGCTTTATTCAGGTCATATATGAACCTGTTGTTGAGCTTTATTCCATTATCAGGTCATATATGAACCTGTTGTTGAGCTTTATTCAGGTCATATGTGAACCTGTTGTTGAGCTTTATTCCATTGTCAGGTCATATATGAACTTGTTGTTGAGCTTTATTCAGGTCATACATGAACCTGTTGTTGAGCTTTATTCCATTGTCAGGTCATATATGAACCTGTTGTTGAGCATTGTTAGGTCATATATGAACCTGTTGTTGAGCTTTATTCAGGTCATATGTGAACCTGTTGTTGAGCTTTATTCCATTGTCAGGTCATATATGAACCTGTTGTTGAGCTTTATTCAGGTCATATATGAACCTGTTGTTGAGCTTTATTCCATTGTCAGGTCATATATGAACCAGTTGTTGAGCATTATTCAGGTCATATGTAAACCTGTTGTTGAGCTTTATTCCAGTGTCAGGTCATGTATGAACCTGTTTTGAAGAGTCTTTCTCTATGATTGTTTCAGTGTTATCAGGTCATATATGAACTTGTTGTTGAGCATTGTCAGGTCATATGTGAACCTGTTATTGAGCTTTATTCAGGTCATATATGAACCTGTTGTTGAGCTTTATTCCACTGTCAGGTCATATATGAACCTGTTGTTGAGCATTGTCAAGTCATATATGACCATGTTGTTGAGCTTTATTCAGGTCATATATGAACCTGTTGTTGAGCATTGTCAAGTCATATATGACCATGTTGTTGAGCTTTATTCAGGTCATATATGAACCTGTTGTTGAGCTTTGTTCCATTGTCAGGTCATATATGAACCTGTTGTTGAGCATTGTCAGGTCATATATGAACCTGTTGTTGAGCTTTATTCATGTCATATGTGAACCTGTTGTTGAGCTTTATTCCATTGTCAGGTCATATATGAACCTGTTGTTGAGCTTTATTCAGGTCATATATGAACCTGTTGTTGAGCTTTATTCCATTGTCAGGTCATATATGAACCAGTTGTTGAGCATTATTCAGGTCATATGTAAACCTGTTGTTGAGCTTTATTCCAGTGTCAGGTCATGTATGAACCTGTTTTGAAGAGTCTTTCTCTATGATTGTTTCAGTGTTATCAGGTCATATATGAACTTGTTGTTGAGCATTGTCAGGTCATATGTGAACCTGTTATTGAGCTTTATTCAGGTCATATATGAACCTGTTGTTGAGCTTTATTCCACTGTCAGGTCATATATGAACCTGTTGTTGAGCATTGTCAAGTCATATATGACCATGTTGTTGAGCTTTATTCAGGTCATATATGAACCTGTTGTTGAGCATTGTCAAGTCATATATGACCATGTTGTTGAGCTTTATTCAGGTCATATATGAACCTGTTGTTGAGCTTTGTTCCATTGTCAGGTCATATATGAACCTGTTGTTGAGCATTGTCAGGTCATATATGAACCTGTTGTTGAGCTTTATTCAGGTCATATATGAACCTGTTGTTGAGCTTTATTCCATTGTCAGGTCATATATGAACCTGTTGTTGAGCTTTATTCAGGTCATATATGAACCTGTTGTTGAGCTTTATTCCATTGTCAAGTCATATATGAACCTGTTGTTGAGCTTTATTCAGGTCATATATGAACCTGTTGTTGAGCTTTATTCCAGTGTCAGGTCATGTATGAACCTGTTTTGAAGAGTCTTTCTCTATGATTATTTCAGTGTTATCAGGTCATATATGAACCTGTTGTTGAGCTTTATTCCAGTGTCAGGTCGTGTATGAACCTGTTTTGAAGAGTCTTTCTCTTTGATTGTTTCAGTGTTATTAGGTCATATATGAACCTGTTGTTGAGCTTTATTCCAGTATTACCAGATTCTTGATATTCCCAAGCATTGTCATGTCATATATGAACCCGTTGTTGAGCTTTATTCCAATATTACCAGGTCATGTATGAACCTGTTTTGAGGAATCTTTCTCTATGATTGTTTCGGTGTTGTCAGGTCATGTATGAACCTGTTGTAGAAAATTTTCATATTCGGGTTTAGTAAGTCATATGTGAACTTACTACCGAAATATCTTGTATTCTAAGTATTGTTTATCAACTTTCACTTTGATTACTCCCCAGTGTGTGTCTGATTCTCCAGCAGGATTGTTTTCCCCAGCAAGTTGTTTTTTACCATTTGTCTATCTCCCTGTGGACCATCAGAGTTCCACACAGATTGGTTTGTCTGTTGTAGCATCTCCTGTTAAGGATTCACCGTGTCCCTAACAGACAAATTCAAAAATAAAGAATCCTGCATCCATGCATATCATATCATAGCATTTGAATTTTTCAGGATCAAAATCTGGGTCTCCATGGTATTTAACCATCCCTCACTACGATCCGATGAAAAAATGCTGTTTCATTTTCCTCTGGTGGAGGATGTTTAAATAGGGGCAACTGTCATACCCCGATTTTGGTCCTGAAATTTTTTCATTTTTCATTCGGCCATTGGCCTAAAAAGTTCATTTGCATACATTCATGCCAATTTCATATGTACCATCCATGCAAAGTCATGGTGCAAGTTTCTGACCAGCAATTCATATGTTAAGTTGGTAGAAAAATATCATTTGAAATTAAAGCTTTCTCTTTGTTGAAATAAAAGAACCATTTTTATATATATGTGTACAATCATTGTGTTATTTTACAAATGAATTTGCAAAAAATATCACTTTAACCAAAGTAAAGTTAGTTTTTTTCTAAGCTCTAAGACCTATTCTATTTCAACCTCATGTTGATTCTAATTTCCTCGATTTCCTCTTTGCCTCTTCATACATTTCTTGTTCTCCAAGCAAGAACCAAAATTGATACACATAAGCATGGCATTCAAATGCATTCATGTTAAGCCAATGTAGCCTTGCAGTAGTAGTAATTGAAAAGTCAAACAACTTAAAGCATATCTTTTATTATATTATAATTATACTGTACTAGTAGTGTTAAGAATTAACATTCACAATTTCTTTTTCTATGAGTGATTACATGAATTGATTGATTTTTGCTTGTATGTAACACGACATATATTATTTATATAACATAGGCAGTGATAACTTATTCTTTTGGGATGTCTGTATCAACATATTTATAATTATTTTGTTTCTTATTTAATCCATGATAGACATTGTGAGATGAAATAGATTAATCACGCTTCATATTATAAAGCTATACAACAAACACTTTCCAACCCCACCACCTAGAGCAGCATGCCAAAGTTGCGCCACATGTTACATATTACAGGATTGCCACATGTTACATATTACAGGATTTAAACAGGAAAGGAAGATAAAGGTATCTAGTTAAGAGTGGCTCATTTGTGTGTCTTCAGAAGCTCCTACGTCGCCATGATTCCATGCTATTACGAACTTGCTAGAACCTGCAGATTGCCATGTGAGCAACATGTTGTGACCTGCATAATTAAGAAAAAGCCATGTGTCCTATAATTCAACTCCGACAAGGGTAGCCAACACTTGAAGCCAGTATAAGGTATTACCTCATAAGGTTATAAACAGCACCTGGAAGATCACAAATGTTAAAGCGGCATACTAAGCATATCCTAAAGAATTCCCAAGTACCGTTGTGGTTCATGAGCCTGCAAAACCAAGCAAATTAGTAGCTCCTTACAAACAGTCTGCACATAAAAGGAGAAGAAAACAAAAGGAAACCATTCAAGAGGCCCTACGCATCATATTATATGCAACAACTCATTACAGTGTGTTAAACCATAATACATTCACATTTCTATTCTAATTACATCCAATTATAAACCACGACAGTAGCAAGAAGATTTGTCACATTGGGAAGATTCTGCCGGTAAATTGCTTCACGAAGAGCACAAACCTTGTCTGTTCTAGTTATCAACAAATTGAACAGAGCAATAACAGCACCCTCAAATTCAGCTCCACGTCCACTATTAATGGTGGTAGGACTAAACGCCTTCCATATAATGTTTTCACAGATATTAATCGCTATGAATAGGGAAATTCCAGAACCAAAAACCAAGTTGCAATACCAAAATTATGCAGCATTGAACATTTGTTGCAACATGAGACCTAAGACTCACCTATCAAACCATGAACCAAGACAATTCATTAGCATACCACACATACACCAAGGCTCACCATCATCAAGCAATGCGTACCATGAACATAGGCCAAGCAATGACCGAGACTTATAACACACTAATGTCATTATTCATACCTGTAGAACCATGTAAACTTACAACAATTACCCAAGCTGCATCAATACATGTGACTATAACAACAACCTTGTAATAAACCTGCAAGCAGAATAATTCAAAACCAAGTGAGAACGTGCTTGAAACACCTGCCTAGCCTCACTTGTAGAATGTAACCAACCTGCACCAAATCAAGCAAATAACTAACAAACCTTCAACAGACACCAGTTATCACAACAACACTCACACAGGGGCCACGACAGGAAAAGAAGAAATTGAAGAAGAAAAGAAAAGAATCAAAAACAGGAAGAAGAGGAAATCAAAAGTGTATTGAAAGAGGGATAAGAACGGAGACTCACGACATTTCAGAGTAGAGGGCTTCACTCTTCGTCATTCATCATCACGAATCCTTCAACGAGTAGTTTATATCGAAATCGATTCACCGCTTCAACCGCAAATCTCATCATGCTTCCAACGCTTTACTCTTCATCTTCAACAGAAGCCAACGAGCCAGAAGAAATCCAATTCACGCTCTCCATCACGAATCATCAACACGCCTCATCTCTACGCATTGTTAGGGACCAATTAGTACTACTTTTTATACCATTTTATTGGTCCCTTTTACCAAGTTTTGATGTAATTACACACTTTTATTCTCACTATTTTGTATAAATGCAATTAGGTTTAATTTATTTTGTTTTGAATAGTTATTTCACATATTTGTTAGTTTTGTAGAATTTTTGGATGAGAAAGCTTTGGATTGCAGCATCATAATATGGAAGATTTTGGATGAAGCTTGCAAAACAAGGAAACTGAGGCAGCTTCAGTTCGCCCCGCGAACAAAGTTCGCCCCGCGAACAAAGTTCGCCCCGCGAACTGCATGACAGGACCAGTTCGCCCCGCGAACCCTGCGAATCCAGCAAACTGATTTTTGGGTTAAAAGTGCTGTTTTGAAGGCCAGCTGTTTTTGCCATTTTGGGTCTGCCTTGGAATTGCTTTTCTGCATTGGATGAGAATGACCAATTAAGGAAATGTCAACTCTTTTAGGAGAGAAAATACATTATTCTAGGAATGAATTATTCATTATCATGGATACATTGTACATTGAGATATTTTGTAAGGGAGAAAACAGAGTTTTCTCTTCTTTAACATTCTGTTTTGTAACAATGGTGATGAGGAGCTAAATCCCTTTTGTCAAGATTGGAGGTAGTAGCTATTCTCATCTGTTTATGTATTCACTTTGATTTATATATGAGATAGAGATTGTTGATGTATTGATTACTGTTTTTGCTTTAAGTTGAAAACCAGATTTGAGTAGTTGTCGAGAGAGATTACTCGAGTTTAGACATAAAACAGATTTTCAAGTAGTGAATAAGTTGTAGAGATAGATTTATTCATTACTATTCTTTGATATTGAACATTCAAGGTTGCTATATTGATAGTTAGGTGGAGAGATCGTCTAAGGATCAATATAGTAACTATCACGATATCATTTAGACATAAATGACTTTGAGAGGATATTTGAACATCATCAATAATCTTGAATCTAATTATTTATCATAGGGAATCATAGATATTTGAAATAGTGAACTCCAATCTTGCCAAACTTTTATATTTGTCTAAAACCACTTAATAGTCTTTGTTAACTTTCACTCACAAAATATTTCTCCAAACAAAACAACCCTGTTACTTTCTTAACTTATAACATTTGAATTATAGAACGGCGGTAATATTACCCAATCTCTGTGGATACGATACAAAAATATTTGCCGAAGATATACTCTTTCAACAAATTGGCGCCGTTGCCGGGGATTGGTGTCGATATTACAAGCATTGCAATAATTCATTGTTTTAAGTTTTGTTACTTTTATTGTTATCCCTCTTTTGTTTCACTTGGTTTGTTAGTTTTGAAGATTCTAGTGCATGCGAGGAAAAGCAACTGAGGAGCAACTTCAATTCGATCCTGAAATTGAAAGAACACTTCGGAAGCTCAATAGCAAAACACGAAGAAGAAGGAAACTAGCCGAAGAGAGGAACCGGAGAGAAGAAGCATCTACTTCCGCACTTGTTCAAATCGAAGAAGTGGTTGTAGAGGCTTGTAAAGGAAACATGGCGGATGACAATCGTACCGAAATGTCCGCTAATAGTCCAAGAAGGAATGCTCAATTTGCCCGTGGAGGAAGAAATACGGAGATGAAGACCGGAATCCTCCAACTTCTCTATGCAAATCCATTCACCGGAATGGATCATGAAGATCCGTACTCCCATCTCATCAAATTCTATGAGATTGCGGGTTCGACGGGAATAGACGAAGCGGGTGAAGAAACATTATTCAAGAGGATGTTCCCACACTCCTTAGTGGGAAAGGCAAAAGAATGGTACCTTGATCAAGAATCAAGAGTGATGACGGATTGGAATTTGTTAGAAGAAAAGTTCTTAGAAAGATATTTCCCTCAATCCCGATTCATGGAAGCCAAAACGGCGATTGCAGTATTCACTCAAGGAAGCAACGAGTCTTTAAATGAGGCTTGGGAAAGATTCAAATCAATGTTGAGGAAATGTAAGGGACATGGTTTTGATGAGCTCACTCAAATCCATATTTTTTTAAATGGTCTCCAATCAACTCACAGAACACTTTTGGATGCTACCGCGGGTGGCTCTCTTATGTCAAAGAATGCGGAAGAAGCTAAAGTCATTATTGACCGGATGGCACTCAATGATCGTCAAAGTCAACATGACCGTAGTCCTTCACAACGTAAACCGGGAGTTCTTGAGTTAAATACCAATGACGCCATTCTTGCTCAAAACAAGCTACTCTCTCAACAAGTGGAGTTGCTTACTCAACAAATGGCCAAGCTTCCACAGCAAATGAAGGAAATTCAAGCTTCTCAAGTTCGACATCAAGTAGCATGTTGCGAATTATGTCAAGGGGATCACCCTACTGGTTTTTGTCCTCCACTGGAAGAAGTAAGCTATGTGAACAATCAAAATCAAGGCTATCAAAGGAACAATCAAGGTTATCAACCATCAAGGTTCAACAATCAAAATTTTCAGCAGCAAAGTCCTTACCAACATCAAAATTCTCAAGGACAGCAGTCGCAAGGAGGAAGTTCCAAGCTAGAGGATACTCTTCAACAATTCATGCAAGCTTCCATGGCAAATCAGAAGAGTAACGAAGCAGCAATTAAAAATCTGGAAACTCAAATAGGCCAACTTGCAAAGCAACTGTCGGAACAAAACGCAGGATCTTCTTTCTCCGCTAACACTCAACCCAATCCAAAGGAGCACTGTAAAGCAATATTTACTAGAAGTGGTAGAGAGTTGACAGGTGAAAAAAGTGAGGAAATTACAATAGATAATGATGTGGATGCTATGCTGGAAAATGAGTATGTGGCTTGTGGAAAGAAGAAAGTGGTAGAAACTGCTCAGTTCGCGCCGCGATCTCCCTTCGCGCCGCGAAAACAGCAGAACCAACAACTGATGGAAGAGCAGCGGTGTGAAGCGGAAATGAATAAGGAAATCGAACCAAGAAATAAGAAAAAAGGAGACAAAGGAGTGAATGTCATTCCAGTTCAACATCTACCATATCCGCACGCACCATCAAAGAAGGATAACGCTAGACACTATGCACGGTTTATGGACATCTTCAAGCAGCTTCAAATCAACATTCCATTTGCTGATGCATTAGAACAAATGCCACGGTATGCCAAGTTCATGAAGGACATTCTTACAAAGAAAAGGAGACACGTGGAAGACGAGACCATACTGCTTGATGCACGGTGTAGTGCTATCATCCAAAAGACTCTCCCAAGGAAGGAGTCCGATCCGGGCCGGGTTGTTCTACCGGTGACCATTGGAAGCACATACACTGGAAATGGTTTGATTGACTTGGGATCTAGTATAAATTTAATCCCTCTCTCCATTGTTAAAAGATTAGGGAATGTTGAGATTAAATCGACGAGAATGACTTTACAACTAGCCGACAAGTCTACCACTTTACCATACGGAATTGCTAAAGACATGTTAGTGAAGGTGGACAAATTCTTGTTTCCGGTAGATTTCGTAATAGTGGAGATGGATGAGGACCGTGATGTGCCCCTAATTCTTGGAAGACCTTTTATGAAAACAGCTCGGATGATGATCGACGTAGATGATGGACTAATGAAGGTGAGAGTGCAAGACGAAGAGGTGACCTTTAATCTTTTTAAAGCTATGAAGCATCCACATGACAAACATGATTCATTCCGAAATGATGCAATTGAAGAAAAATACCATGATGGAAAGGCCCGTCGCAAGGAGTTTCATGTCGGACAAATGGTACTGCTTTTCAAATCAAGGTTCAAGTTATTACCGGGTAAGCTGAAGCCAAAAGGGTCAGGACCGTTTGTTGTCAAGGAAGTACGGAATTATGGAGCCATTGTAATCGAGGATCCAAAGTCACAAGAGCGTTGGACCGTAAATGGTCAAAGACTCAAAGTTTACCATGGTGACGACATAAATCGTGATGTGGATGTCGTGTCTCTATTTAAACCGGGCTAATCAGTGGACCGTCAAGCTCAAACGACGTTAAACAAAGCGCTTGTTGGGAGGCAACCCAACGTTGTAAGTCTGTATTTTAATTTTTTTCTGCTGTGTGAGTTTTTGCTGTGTTAAATTTTGAAAAAAATTGGGTTCTGGTTTTTACAGTTCGCCCCGCGAACACTGTTCGCCCCGCGAACTGAATTCACAGTTTCAGTTCGCGCCGCGAACAAAGTTCGCCCCGCGAACAGTAAATAACAGAACTAATTTTTTTTGAAATTTCCTTCAGTTTGCCCCGCGAACAAAGTTCGCCCCGCGAACTGAAAAAAAAAAAAAAAAAAAAACTTTTGTTTTATGTCATTTTCGTTTCATTCCTATTTTCACGAACTTAGGAGATTCTTTCAACAACCTCGCTACTCCACATCCAAACCTCCAAATTTCAAAACTTCCCCTCTCCATTCCTTTCTTAAGAGGATTTTGTTGATTATGCTAAGTGGCCTGAGGGCAGGCCAAAATTTTGGGGGGGTGCAGGAGGTGGTGTAAACCATGGCGATGAGTTGAAGGAAGATTGAGGAGTTTGTTGAATTTTAGAGTGTGTCTTGATAATTGTATGAATACTTTTTGAAATTTAAGTGTGTTTTAATCAAATATTGGTTTGCCAACATTTTTGTTTAATTGTTCTTACTCATAAGTCAAGCTTTAAGCAACCGAGAAATGATCACAAAGAAAGAAGCATAGGACACTTCGAGTGGTGATGATAAGAATTAGTGTCGGCATTTCAAGGTACACTTTATCGCTTTCTAGACTTAACATGAGTAGTTTGATGGTGTGTGCAAATTCCATGTCATAAATTAATTGAAGTATATGTCATTTTGAATCAAAATAGGACTTAGCCAGTTGTGAGGAGACTTTCCATTGTACACTAAAAAGCGGGAAACCGAGCATTGTTTTAACTCATTCTTATCATGCTAAATCATGCATCAATCCATTTTTGTGTGAAATTTTTGAAAATGATAGAGGCATTGTTTGTGAGAAAAACCACTTGACCAAAAAGTTTGAATCAACTAACCTTGTGAGGAATAATCCTTAGTTAACCCCCTTTGAGCTTAATTTAGGATTCATTTGATTGATCATTGTAAAATCAATTGAAAATTGTGGAATAAATGAATCCTAATTTCTTTCGTATCAGTTGAAACCTCAAACCGAGTTGTTTGCAAAATTTTGCCTTTTGCTTATGTCTAAGTAGGGAGCATTATTGAATAAATTTGGTTTTGGAATCTAAAGTTGGGGAGAGTAAAGTGAAAAGTTGATTAGAAACTTGGAAAAGTGAGTTTCTATGAAAGGGTAAAAATATGAAAAGAAACAAGAAAAAGAAATCACCCTTGAAACCATAGAGCATAGAAAAAATTAGAAAAAGAAAAGCAAAGGAAATGCTCATGGTTGTGTGGATTTGGAAAGAAAAAGAAAAAGAAAAAGATAGGGATCAAAGAAAGGGAAATTGTGTAGAGTGAATCTTTGGGAATGCTCCCTTAGGATAGGCAATTTGGTTGAATTGTCTTAATCATATCCTTTCTTGTAACCTAAGCCACATTACAACCTTTGAAAGACCTCTTGATTCTCATTTTTCACATGATTTGGTACTTGTTGTGATAACCGCATGATTTGAGTTGTTGTTGATTTAATTGCTTGGATGAGTGAAAGTAACCCTTCATGTTATTCATCATTATTATGATGTGTGTGTAAGCTTGATTCAATTTTGACATATATGGCTTTGAATTCCTTGGAATGATTTTTGCACTTTACCATTTCCCTTATTCATATTTTGTCTAGAATTGAGATAGGTGAATTGAGAAAATGCCAAACACTTTTGAACCATTTGAATGTTCTTGGTAAATTCTTGTTTCAATCTTTTGTGTCATTGCTTTGATTGTAAGGGTGGAAACTTTTGTTTAGGGACAAACAAAATGCTAAGTTGGGGAGAGTTGTTAGGGACCAATTAGTACTACTTTTTATACCATTTTATTGGTCCCTTTTACCAAGTTTTGATGTAATTACACACTTTTATTCTCACTATTTTGTATAAATGCAATTAGGTTTAATTTATTTTGTTTTGAATAGTTATTTCACATATTTGTTAGTTTTGTAGAATTTTTGGATGAGAAAGCTTTGGATTGCAGCATCATAATATGGAAGATTTTGGATGAAGCTTGCAAAACAAGGAAACTGAGGCAGCTTCAGTTCGCCCCGCGAACAAAGTTCGCCCCGCGAACTGCATGACAGGACCAGTTCGCCCCGCGAACCCTGCGAATCCAGCAAACTGATTTTTGGGTCAAAAGTGCTGTTTTGAAGGCCAGCTGTTTTTGCCATTTTGGGTCTGCCTTGGAATTGCTTTTCTGCATTGGATGAGAATGACCAATTAAGGAAATGTCAACTCTTTTAGGAGAGAAAATACATTATTCTAGGAATGAATTATTCATTATCATGGATACATTGTACATTGAGATATTTTGTAAGGGAGAAAACAGAGTTTTCTCTTCTTTAACATTCTGTTTTGTAACAATGGTGATGAGGAGCTAAATCCCTTTTGTCAAGATTGGAGGTAGTAGCTATTCTCATCTGTTTATGTATTCACTTTGATTTATATATGAGATAGAGATTGTTGATGTATTGATTACTGTTTTTGCTTTAAGTTGAAAACCAGATTTGAGTAGTTGTCGAGAGAGATTACTCGAGTTTAGACATAAAACAGATTTTCAAGTAGTGAATAAGTTGTAGAGATAGATTTATTCATTACTATTCTTTGATATTGAACATTCAAGGTTGCTATATTGATAGTTAGGTGGAGAGATCGTCTAAGGATCAATATAGTAACTATCACGATATCATTTAGACATAAATGACTTTGAGAGGATATTTGAACATCATCAATAATCTTGAATCTAATTATTTATCATAGGGAATCATAGATATTTGAAATAGTGAACTCCAATCTTGCCAAACTTTTATATTTGTCTAAAACCACTTAATAGTCTTTGTTAACTTTCACTCACAAAATATTTCTCCAAACAAAACAACCCTGTTACTTTCTTAACTTATAACATTTGAATTATAGAACGGCGGTAATATTACCCAATCTCTGTGGATACGATACAAAAATATTTGCCGAAGATATACTCTTTCAACAAATTGGCGCCGTTGCCGGGGATTGGTGTCGATATTACAAGCATTGCAATAATTCATTGTTTTAAGTTTTGTTACTTTTATTGTTATCCCTCTTTTGTTTCACTTGGTTTGTTAGTTTTGAAGATTCTAGTGCATGCGAGGAAAAGCAACTGAGGAGCAACTTCAATTCGATCCTGAAATTGAAAGAACACTTCGGAAGCTCAATAGCAAAACACGAAGAAGAAGGAAACTAGCCGAAGAGAGGAACCGGAGAGAAGAAGCATCTACTTCCGCACTTGTTCAAATCGAAGAAGTGGTTGTAGAGGCTTGTAAAGGAAACATGGCGGATGACAATCGTACCGAAATGTCCGCTAATAGTCCAAGAAGGAATGCTCAATTTGCCCGTGGAGGAAGAAATACGGAGATGAAGACCGGAATCCTCCAACTTCTCTATGCAAATCCATTCACCGGAATGGATCATGAAGATCCGTACTCCCATCTCATCAAATTCTATGAGATTGCGGGTTCGACGGGAATAGACGAAGCGGGTGAAGAAACATTATTCAAGAGGATGTTCCCACACTCCTTAGTGGGAAAGGCAAAAGAATGGTACCTTGATCAAGAATCAAGAGTGATGACGGATTGGAATTTGTTAGAAGAAAAGTTCTTAGAAAGATATTTCCCTCAATCCCGATTCATGGAAGCCAAAACGGCGATTGCAGTATTCACTCAAGGAAGCAACGAGTCTTTAAATGAGGCTTGGGAAAGATTCAAATCAATGTTGAGGAAATGTAAGGGACATGGTTTTGATGAGCTCACTCAAATCCATATTTTTTTAAATGGTCTCCAATCAACTCACAGAACACTTTTGGATGCTACCGCGGGTGGCTCTCTTATGTCAAAGAATGCGGAAGAAGCTAAAGTCATTATTGACCGGATGGCACTCAATGATCGTCAAAGTCAACATGACCGTAGTCCTTCACAACGTAAACCGGGAGTTCTTGAGTTAAATACCAATGACGCCATTCTTGCTCAAAACAAGCTACTCTCTCAACAAGTGGAGTTGCTTACTCAACAAATGGCCAAGCTTCCACAGCAAATGAAGGAAATTCAAGCTTCTCAAGTTCGACATCAAGTAGCATGTTGCGAATTATGTCAAGGGGATCACCCTACTGGTTTTTGTCCTCCACTGGAAGAAGTAAGCTATGTGAACAATCAAAATCAAGGCTATCAAAGGAACAATCAAGGTTATCAACCATCAAGGTTCAACAATCAAAATTTTCAGCAGCAAAGTCCTTACCAACATCAAAATTCTCAAGGACAGCAGTCGCAAGGAGGAAGTTCCAAGCTAGAGGATACTCTTCAACAATTCATGCAAGCTTCCATGGCAAATCAGAAGAGTAACGAAGCAGCAATTAAAAATCTGGAAACTCAAATAGGCCAACTTGCAAAGCAACTGTCGGAACAAAACGCAGGATCTTCTTTCTCCGCTAACACTCAACCCAATCCAAAGGAGCACTGTAAAGCAATATTTACTAGAAGTGGTAGAGAGTTGACAGGTGAAAAAAGTGAGGAAATTACAATAGATAATGATGTGGATGCTATGCTGGAAAATGAGTATGTGGCTTGTGGAAAGAAGAAAGTGGTAGAAACTGCTCAGTTCGCGCCGCGATCTCCCTTCGCGCCGCGAAAACAGCAGAACCAACAACTGATGGAAGAGCAGCGGTGTGAAGCGGAAATGAATAAGGAAATCGAACCAAGAAATAAGAAAAAAGGAGACAAAGGAGTGAATGTCATTCCAGTTCAACATCTACCATATCCGCACGCACCATCAAAGAAGGATAACGCTAGACACTATGCACGGTTTATGGACATCTTCAAGCAGCTTCAAATCAACATTCCATTTGCTGATGCATTAGAACAAATGCCACGGTATGCCAAGTTCATGAAGGACATTCTTACAAAGAAAAGGAGACACGTGGAAGACGAGACCATACTGCTTGATGCACGGTGTAGTGCTATCATCCAAAAGACTCTCCCAAGGAAGGAGTCCGATCCGGGCCGGGTTGTTCTACCGGTGACCATTGGAAGCACATACACTGGAAATGGTTTGATTGACTTGGGATCTAGTATAAATTTAATCCCTCTCTCCATTGTTAAAAGATTAGGGAATGTTGAGATTAAATCGACGAGAATGACTTTACAACTAGCCGACAAGTCTACCACTTTACCATACGGAATTGCTAAAGACATGTTAGTGAAGGTGGACAAATTCTTGTTTCCGGTAGATTTCGTAATAGTGGAGATGGATGAGGACCGTGATGTGCCCCTAATTCTTGGAAGACCTTTTATGAAAACAGCTCGGATGATGATCGACGTAGATGATGGACTAATGAAGGTGAGAGTGCAAGACGAAGAGGTGACCTTTAATCTTTTTAAAGCTATGAAGCATCCACATGACAAACATGATTCATTCCGAAATGATGCAATTGAAGAAAAATACCATGATGGAAAGGCCCGTCGCAAGGAGTTTCATGTCGGACAAATGGTACTGCTTTTCAAATCAAGGTTCAAGTTATTACCGGGTAAGCTGAAGCCAAAAGGGTCAGGACCGTTTGTTGTCAAGGAAGTACGGAATTATGGAGCCATTGTAATCGAGGATCCAAAGTCACAAGAGCGTTGGACCGTAAATGGTCAAAGACTCAAAGTTTACCATGGTGACGACATAAATCGTGATGTGGATGTCGTGTCTCTATTTAAACCGGGCTAATCAGTGGACCGTCAAGCTCAAACGACGTTAAACAAAGCGCTTGTTGGGAGGCAACCCAACGTTGTAAGTCTGTATTTTAATTTTTTTCTGCTGCGTGAGTTTTTGCTGTGTTAAATTTTGAAAAAAATTGGGTTCTGGTTTTTACAGTTCGCCCCGCGAACACTGTTCGCCCCGCGAACTGAATTCACAGTTTCAGTTCGCGCCGCGAACAAAGTTCGCCCCGCGAACAGTAAATAACAGAACTAATTTTTTTTGAAATTTCCTTCAGTTTGCCCCGCGAACAAAGTTCGCCCCGCGAACTGAAAAAAAAAAAAAAAAAAAACTTTTGTTTTATGTCATTTTCGTTTCATTCCTATTTTCACGAACTTAGGAGATTCTTTCAACAACCTCGCTACTCCACATCCAAACCTCCAAATTTCAAAACTTCCCCTCTCCATTCCTTTCTTAAGAGGATTTTGTTGATTATGCTAAGTGGCCTGAGGGCAGGCCAAAATTTTGGGGGGGTGCAGGAGGTGGTGTAAACCATGGCGATGAGTTGAAGGAAGATTGAGGAGTTTGTTGAATTTTAGAGTGTGTCTTGATAATTGTATGAATACTTTTTGAAATTTAAGTGTGTTTTAATCAAATATTGGTTTGCCAACATTTTTGTTTAATTGTTCTTACTCATAAGTCAAGCTTTAAGCAACCGAGAAATGATCGCAAAGAAAGAAGCATAGGACACTTCGAGTGGTGATGATAAGAATTAGTGTCGGCATTTCAAGGTACACTTTATCGCTTTCTAGACTTAACATGAGTAGTTTGATGGTGTGTGCAAATTCCATGTCATAAATTAATTGAAGTATATGTCATTTTTGAATCAAAATAGGACTTAGCCAGTTGTGAGGAGACTTTCCATTGTACACTAAAAAGCGGGAAACCGAGCATTGTTTTAACTCATTCTTATCATGCTAAATCATGCATCAATCCATTTTTGTGTGAAATTTTTGAAAATGATAGAGGCATTGTTTGTGAGAAAAACCACTTGACCAAAAAGTTTGAATCAACTAACCTTGTGAGGAATAATCCTTAGTTAACCCCCTTTGAGCTTAATTTAGGATTCATTTGATTGATCATTGTAAAATCAATTGAAAATTGTGGAATAAATGAATCCTAATTTCTTTCGTATCAGTTGAAACCTCAAACCGAGTTGTTTGCAAAATTTTGCCTTTTGCTTATGTCTAAGTAGGGAGCATTATTGAATAAATTTGGTTTTGGAATCTAAAGTTGGGGAGAGTAAAGTGAAAAGTTGATTAGAAACTTGGAAAAGTGAGTTTCTATGAAAGGGTAAAAATATGAAAAGAAACAAGAAAAAGAAATCACCCTTGAAACCATAGAGCATAGAAAAAATTAGAAAAAGAAAAGCAAAGGAAATGCTCATGGTTGTGTGGATTTGGAAAGAAAAAGAAAAAGAAAAAGATAGGGATCAAAGAAAGGGAAATTGTGTAGAGTGAATCTTTGGGAATGCTCCCTTAGGATAGGCAATTTGGTTGAATTGTCTTAATCATATCCTTTCTTGTAACCTAAGCCACATTACAACCTTTGAAAGACCTCTTGATTCTCATTTTTCACATGATTTGGTACTTGTTGTGATAACCGCATGATTTGAGTTGTTGTTGATTTAATTGCTTGGATGAGTGAAAGTAACCCTTCATGTTATTCATCATTATTATGATGTGTGTGTAAGCTTGATTCAATTTTGACATATATGGCTTTGAATTCCTTGGAATGATTTTTGCACTTTACCATTTCCCTTATTCATATTTTGTCTAGAATTGAGATAGGTGAATTGAGAAAATGCCAAACACTTTTGAACCATTTGAATGTTCTTGGTAAATTCTTGTTTCAATCTTTTGTGTCATTGCTTTGATTGTAAGGGTGGAAACTTTTGTTTAGGGACAAACAAAATGCTAAGTTGGGGAGAGTTGTTAGGGACCAATTAGTACTACTTTTTATACCATTTTATTGGTCCCTTTTACCAAGTTTTGATGTAATTACACACTTTTATTCTCACTATTTTGTATAAATGCAATTAGGTTTAATTTATTTTGTTTTGAATAGTTATTTCACATATTTGTTAGTTTTGTAGAATTTTTGGATGAGAAAGCTTTGGATTGCAGCATCATAATATGGAAGATTTTGGATGAAGCTTG
Organism: Lathyrus oleraceus; assembly: GCF_024323335.1. Classification (NCBI taxonomy): domain Eukaryota; kingdom Viridiplantae; phylum Streptophyta; class Magnoliopsida; order Fabales; family Fabaceae; genus Lathyrus; species Lathyrus oleraceus. Next base: position 259,286,000 of record NC_066580.1, read on the forward strand.
CAAAACAAGGAAACTGAGGCAGCTTCAGTTCGCCCCGCGAACAAAGTTCGCCCCGCGAACTGCATGACAGGACCAGTTCGCCCCGCGAACCCTGCGAATCCAGCAAACTGATTTTTGGGTCAAAAGTGCTGTTTTGAAGGCCAGCTGTTTTTGCCATTTTGGGTCTGCCTTGGAATTGCTTTTCTGCATTGGATGAGAATGACCAATTAAGGAAATGTCAACTCTTTTAGGAGAGAAAATACATTATTCTAGGAATGAATTATTCATTATCATGGATACATTGTACATTGAGATATTTTGTAAGGGAGAAAACAGAGTTTTCTCTTCTTTAACATTCTGTTTTGTAACAATGGTGATGAGGAGCTAAATCCCTTTTGTCAAGATTGGAGGTAGTAGCTATTCTCATCTGTTTATGTATTCACTTTGATTTATATATGAGATAGAGATTGTTGATGTATTGATTACTGTTTTTGCTTTAAGTTGAAAACCAGATTTGAGTAGTTGTCGAGAGAGATTACTCGAGTTTAGACATAAAACAGATTTTCAAGTAGTGAATAAGTTGTAGAGATAGATTTATTCATTACTATTCTTTGATATTGAACATTCAAGGTTGCTATATTGATAGTTAGGTGGAGAGATCGTCTAAGGATCAATATAGTAACTATCACGATATCATTTAGACATAAATGACTTTGAGAGGATATTTGAACATCATCAATAATCTTGAATCTAATTATTTATCATAGGGAATCATAGATATTTGAAATAGTGAACTCCAATCTTGCCAAACTTTTATATTTGTCTAAAACCACTTAATAGTCTTTGTTAACTTTCACTCACAAAATATTTCTCCAAACAAAACAACCCTGTTACTTTCTTAACTTATAACATTTGAATTATAGAACGGCGGTAATATTACCCAATCTCTGTGGATACGATACAAAAATATTTGCCGAAGATATACTCTTTCAACACGCATCAACAAGGAAACGCGATTATGAACCACCACTCCAAAGAACGCATCAACATAACCTGTATGAATCCTAATTCCGCAAAAATCCTGCAAAGCATCAAACTACCCATGAGTTTTCACCAAGTTTTCACTGCAGTAAAACACAAAGTAATTAGCAAGGCTGTAAAAATTCAAAAAGTAACCCAAAAGAGAATCAAGACGAAATAGAGCGAGAAAGTGTAGATTTGCATTACCGTTCCAGACCAAACATCAAATGGAGCAATCAAAATCTGAGCACCCTAAAGGGATTTCGCAGAGATACCCTTCTGGATCTCCATAAGCCAATCTGAAACCCTAAGTTGTTGATATAAATTTGATCGAAACGAGTACTGTAAGAGGAGGAAAACCACGACGAAAAAACCCTAGGAACGGTATTTTCAGAGACGGCGAGGAGAATACGAAACGAGGGAAGGCCTTTGAAGAAGACGATCCGAAAATGCTCTTTTTCTCCGCCGAGCCACCGCCGAAGGTGAACTTTTATTTTGTTGTTAATTTCTTTGAAGTAACGGGTTTGTTAACATTTAGAGAGAGAGGTGCGAGAGGTTGAGGAATATAATGAGTTTGAGAGATTGAAAGAGGTCGAGAGTTTGAGAGATTGGGTAAGGTTGAGAGAAGGGGATCGTTATTCTTGAAGAAGATGAACACGTTTCTGGGTGAAGCTTTGTTTCACGTTTCCAACTCTTCCTCTTTCATTTTATTTTAAAAAGCAATTAAGACCTGTTTAAGAGTTAATGACCGTTGGTTTTCCAGGCAACCTTTCATTATCTTTTGTCTGCTGTTATTAATATGTTGTTATTCCAACCCAACAGCCAGGCGGCTAGGGTTACGTTTTGGATTCCTCCACTGTTTTAATTAGTCGTCCATTAACAGACCACCTCATTTTAGTTTTATTTTTAATTTTAATTTTAATCTATTCTGGTTCATATATTCCAGATGTTATTAAAGTAATAAATAACCATAAGTGGCCAAGTGGAGAGAGAGTAGTTTCATTTTCTTTAGTGGGATGGGTTCGATACTTGGGAGTAGCATATCTCCATATTTTTATTTTTTATGCTTACTATTTCATTTAAATTTTTATAATTTCTTGCTATTTATTTTACTTTTATATTTTTATCAATTTAATTTAATCGTTATTTAGTTGTTTGGATTTTTAAAGGTTTACCTTTTAGATTTAATTAATGGTTGACTTTCCGATATTGGGTTCTTATTCGACTAGTCGACTTTTGTGTATTAGTTAATATAATTAGGTCATTGGTATCCATGTTCATACCTTTACACATGTAAACAATCACATTCAAATTCGCTAAATTTTCGATTTAAATTTCACTAACTTTCCATAGTTTCGACATTTAATTTCATTTCCTCCCATTAGGATCTAGCATTCTGGTGGGAACTCAATTATATATAAAATTAATTCGATATACATATAAAATTGTAAAATTAATTTTATCCCTATAATATAATTTTATTTTTAAACTATCTTTACAACCCGATTAAATTCTTTTTTTTAAACACGAAAGAAGAGGACCATTCGAATCTTGCATTCCGGTGGGAACCCTCGAATAATTCGTCTTGAGCCTCACGTTTTGGATTAATCGTTCATTCTTTTTTCTTCATTCTTAAAACACTTGATAATTAACTTGGACAAAATAAGGGCCGTTGGGATCAAGCATTCTGGCGTAACCCTTTGAACATTTGATTCTTATCAAGTGTTCGTTGTCCATTAAATATTTTTCTTAAATAATTCGAATGAAAGAGGACCATTGAAATCTTGCATTCCGGTGGAACCCTGAATTATTGATCTTAGGGCTCATGTCTAGTTCTCATCAAATATTCGTCTTTCAAGCTCAAAATACTTAATTCCTACCTCAACACTTTTTTGCAATAAAGATGGAAATGGAACATGGTGTATACCGTGCACTCCTGAGATTAAGATTCAAGGTGGATGCCTTGCCTATCTTAGCTCTCGCCATCGACTAAAATTGTCAACACGGTTTATTCAAACCCCTTTCTCAATCAAACCTAAAAATACTTAATCTTTATTAAACACTTTTGTCAATAAAGATGGAAATGGAACATGGTGTATACCGTACACTCTTGAGACTAGGATTCGAGATGGATATCTCGCTCATCCAAGTTCTCGCCATCGCTCAAAATACATCCAACCAATCAAACTCTTTTCTCGCCGCCGTGCAATTAATCAAAAAACCTTTTTCATAAACGAAAGACATATTGTCTTAAGGTGATGCAAAACAATGTTTCGGCCACGATTGTTGAGTCGAGATAAGTGACGCTTTTCCGAATGTAGATTTATAAATCCGTTCGATGTGTGGTGTACGTCCGCTCCTCATCTGTTTTGGGTAAAACAATGTTTTCGTCGATTAATACAATATAGCTTTCGCTAAAATCGACCAACAAACAAACATTTTTCTACCCAGAACTACGTAAGCCTTGATTTCTCTTTTGAGATACGTAGGAGCAGGATTTGTAAATCTTGTCAGGCCCACTAATAAAAAACTTAGGTTTAGTCCTTCGTCAAAATCCAAAAACATTTCTTCTCTCTTCTATTCTTTCTTTCCCTCATTATAACTTGAGAAGACTAACATAAGCTAACATTCAAAACGAAACTAACTAAACGGTTCCCGTTGAATACAACGGACGCGAGGGGTGCTAATACCTTCCCCTTGCGTAACCGACTCCCGAACCCTGATATTGGTTGCGACGACCATAATCATTGTCGTTTTGTCTTGGGTTTTATCGATATTTCCCCTTTCCTTTTTAGGAATAAATAAAGTTCGGTGGAGACTCTGTTCAGTCCATCATTGCGAGCGTGCGATTGCGCTTTGCTTAAAGTCGTATCCCCATTTTTCAAGGTGCGACAGTATGGAAGCAGTCCTACCTGTTGAAGTGGAGATTCCTTCTCTAAGAGTCCTGTTGGATGTCAAGTTAGATGAAGCTGAATGGATTCGAACGAGGTTCAATGAGTTGAGTCTTATCGAAGAGAAGCGAATGGCAGCCATTTGTCATGGGCAGTTGTATCAGAGTCGGATGAAGAGAGCCTTTGATCAGAAAGTGCATCCTCGGTGTTTCCAAGTCGGAGATTTTGTGTTGAAAAGGATCCTTCCTCCTCAGACAGATCACAAGGGCAAGTGGACTCCTAACTATGAGGGACCATATATTGTCACCAAGATTTTTGACGGTGGAGCCTTAATGCTTGCAACTATGGATGGTGAAGACTTCACTTCCCCTGTGAACTCAGACGCAGTTAAAAAATACTTCGCATAAAGTAGACCCGCTGGACAATAAAAAGAATAGTCCAGGCAATAAAATGGGCATCCTGACAAACCAAGAAAATGAAAAAGGTTCAGGCAAAAGTTAAGGATTAAAAATGAAAAGATTGTACACCCGGTAAGTTGAAAACCTGAAAAGGCAACTTAGGCAAAAATGGGTATCCCGGTGGATTGAAAACCCGAAAGGGTGATCCACGCAAAAGTTAGGGATTAAGTGAATGACTGCGTTCTGAGTAGTTCTGAATCTCATCTCGTGTCAATAACCAAAAATTTTCGAAGGATAGGAAACAGTCCAGTCACCTTTTTCAAAAGGCTGATCATCTAGAGGATCTTGAAGACGAGCGAGTCATAGCAGAATTGGAAACCGATAGAAATCCATTTCACATTGCCATTAGATTAAATTTTGTTTTTATCTTTTGTGCGATTACCTCTTTCCAGGGATTGCTTCCTGATGTAAATGCCTATTCAGAGGCCATTCAATCAATAAAATCATGTTATTCAGTATATCTCTGTGTTCATTTTCATTTTACTATTTTGTTTGCAAAAATGACGTCCGAATTTTTTATAAACATTGCATCATGGTATATAAGAGCTTTACAGGTACACGCTCAATAAACATTTAAAATTGCTGTAAATTTTGAGTGCTTTAGATCGTCTATTCAGAACAGGTACACTCGGGGCATTTTCTTAAAGTTCCTAGCAGACGATCGCGATTGTTTTGCTTCAACAGTTGGTACCTGGTATCTTATCCCTGCAGAGCTGATCCGAGCATTGGATTCTTCAATCCCCAACAGGCTCTCACTACCGTACCTCCTCAAGCAGGTGTTTCAGACTATACACTCCCTAGTAGAGTTGACAGTGCCAGACTGTATATCCCCAGCAGAGTTGACAGTGCCAGACTGTATCTTCCCAGCAGAAGCAGCTGGTCCTCAGAGTTCGATGCCAGATCGATGATCTCGACGCTAGACCCATGGTCTCTTTTCCTTGAAGCAGAATCTCGGTACCGTATCGGTGTTTGCTCCCCCTACTGAGTCGTCTCTCTCGCAGATTTTGGTTGCCAGAACCACTGTCACTTTCCTCAGCAGCAAGCTTCCAGTGCCATTCTCTCCCCAATCAGAGTCTCAGTATTTCGTCATTCCCAGCACACCGCGTGGTCGGTCATTTCCCCATAGAGTTCATTATGCTGTGCATCTCCTACAGCAGTGCATGGGTCCAGAAGATTGTGATCATTTCCCCAACATGAATTCCTTGCCTCGACTTGGCATTCTCCCCAACATTTTACATCCCTGCATGTAGAATCATATCGCATTGCATCCTCCCAAATCGTGTAGCATTTCCATTTTCGTGGAGCATTACGCCATTGAAAAATTCAAACATACGCATGTGAAGCATAAAACACTATTGGTATCCCAAGTGATAAACCAGAAACTTGTTTCCAGTACTCAGACTGAAGGTTGTTAATGACATTATGACTTATTATCCCCAGCATAGGTCGTTGGCCCACGTGCCGCCTCAATTATCATTCTCCTTATTTCTGCCGATGCTGACAGGCATGAAAGTTTTCCGGCATTCAGACCGAAGTGGCATTCAGGCCAATTTTCGGATATTCAGATCGAAGAAGTTTCTGACGTTCAGGTCGATGCAACTTGTGGCATTCAGACCAGTTTTCCGGTATCCAGACCGAAGTGGCATTCAGGCCAATTTTCCGATATTCAGATTGAAGAAGTTTCCGACGTTCAGGTCAATGCAACTTGTGGCATTCAGTCCAGTTTTCCGGTATCCAAACCGAAGTGGCATTCAGGCCAATTTTCTGATGTTCAGATCGAAGAAGTTTTCGACGTTCAGGTCGATGCAACTTGTGGCACTTAGGCCAGTTTTTCGGTATTCAGACCAAAGTGGCATTCAGGCCAATTTTCCAGTATCCAGACTGAAGTGACATTCAGGTCAGTTTTCCGGTATTCAGACCGAAGTGGCATTCAGGCCAATTTTCCGATGTTCAGATCGAAGAAGTTTCTGACGTTCAGGTCGACGCAACTTGTGGCATTCAGGCCAGTTTTCCGGTATCTAGACCGAAGTGGCATTCATGCCAATTTTTCGATATTCAGATCGAAGAAGTTTCCGACGTTCAGGTCGACGCAACTTGTGGCATTCAAGCCAGTTTTCCGGTATCCATACCTAAGTGGCATTCAGGCCAATTTTCCGATGTTCAGATCGAAGAAGTTTCCGACGTTCAGGTCGATGCAACTTGTGGCACTCAGGCCAGTTTTCCGGTATTCAGACCGAAGTGGCATTCAGGCCAATTTTCTGATGATCAGACCGAAGTGGCATTCATGCCAGTTTTCCGGTATTCAGACGGAAGTGGCATTCAGGCCAATTTTCCGATGTTCAGATCGAAGAAGTTTCCGATGTTCAGGTCGACGCAACTTGTGGCACTCAGGCCAGTTTTCTGGTATTCATACCGAAATGGCATTCAGGTCAGTTTTCCGATGTTCAGATCGAAGGAGTTTCCGACGTTCAGGTTGATGCAACTTGTGGCATTCAGGTCAGTTTCCGGTATTCAAACCGAAGTGGCATTCAAGCCAGTTCCCGGTGTTCAGACCGATGTTAATAATCTCATATCTTTCGATGCTTAGATCGAAGTCACTTCCAGTATTCAGACTGATGAGCGGCATTCAGGCCATGGTTATTTCTGTGTTACCATTTATTTTGGTATTCAGGCTAACATTATTTTGCGGTGTTCAGACCGACTCTCACCGTACCAGACAGATTCTTTTTTAAGACCATCTCTTTGCCGATTCTGACAGGCATTGTTACTTCATTTCACTTCAGTGTAAATTTTTGGGTTTTTATTGTATTCAATCCCTTGATACCTCGAAAGTGCGAAAGCCGTTGCTATCTTCCTTTCGGATCTCTAGTTGATTGAATAGGGGCAACTTTAATACCCTTAAATTTACCCTTCATCTTTCCTTGGAAGCATGAGATTGTTTCACATTGCATTAGCATCATACTAGGTCATACTCATTGCATACTACATCAGTGACTTGGGAAATCAGGGTTTGATTAATCACTCCTTACTAGAAGGAGCCCACACAAAGCAAGACTGAGAAATGAACTTCATTCTCCAAATATAAAAGTCTCAAGGGGTTCCATATGTCTTATTATGGTCCTCAGTTCATCAGTGGAAGATTCAGAGCTCTCAGAGTGTGCATATGGATTTAATCAGAAATCAGGGTTTCATGGCTATCTGCAACAGGCAAGGTTTGGCTGGGAGTAAAGGGGGCTCATTCATGTCATGATTATAGAGGCATCTTGGCCTAAGAAGATCCACAATTATCACAAAAAGATCCATTGGCAATCAGTGCAATCAGTTCCTAGTCTTTTTTGCCCTAAAACTAGGGTTTGGTATAAAATCGGTCCATTTCTGATTCCTTGGGTGAAACTCATTTCCATGGCCCTCCATATGTCCACAAGGATCTACATGCAAAAAATCAACTCTTTATTTGAGCCAGAGGTGTTTCAATTGATCAATGGAATCGGAAATCAGACAGTTTGGGAAAAGTCAATTGTGGGGCCAGAAAAGTCAACTCTTGACATTTTGAAAGGGGAATCTCAAAATTCATGCCTAAGGGAGACTATATGTGAAATTTTATCAAGGTTGGATCATGGATTCATCAGTTAATCAGGAGTTGGAAAAGTTACCAAATTAGGAAATAGTTGACTTTCAATTTAGGGCAAGTTTTTATGGTTTTTGCACCCACTTTAAGTCCATTTTCCACCAAGATGAAAGCTCCATTTGAAAATTTCTCCAACATGAAAGTTGTTCCTCTTGTTCCAAGCTTTCTAGACATATAAAGTTTGTTGCATTTGGATTAAAATTGAGAGAGTTATGCTTAGTCAAAGTAAGACATTATTTTAGGAAACTTAGAAAATTTTCTAAGTCCAAAATCTTCAAGATTTGTCAAGACTTATTGGCCAGATTTCTTGCACCTCAAGGCCTCTTTTGAAAATACTTTCTTCATGACAATTGTACCTTGATATGTCCTCTTTCACACCTTTTTGGAACCACCCCATTTGGATCATTGGTTTGGAAGATACACTCAAATAAAGTTGGTATCATAGGCTGAATTTTTTGACAGCATTTAGGCCAAACTGGCCCAACCATTTCGCAGCTATGGAACCTGAACTTTATGGCCATTTTTCACCTCTTTCCACTCATCATTTCAATTTATGTTCAACATGAAAAATGTTAAGCTCCATGCCCTCTTTCTACTGTTTGCATTGCCTTGCCATTTAGACATGTATTCATCAAGATACAAAGCCTTAAAGTCACCTATTTGGTTTGTTTTTATGCTGCACAAGAAAACCAGTCAGACCACAAAATTGACCAACCCTTGCATTTCCTCATTTGGCCATTTGCTTTATGTCCACTAACTTTAGTTTTGCCACAATTAGATTTCCTAATATCACCTCACTTTTGGCACTTTTTGCTAATGGATCCAAACCATACCTTTAAGCCCATTCAAACACTTAAAACCCTACATATTTAAGGATTAGAAACCCTAATCTGAAGTAGTGGTGGATGCAAAAGTTCAGAGCAAGGAAGGCAAGGAGCAAGAAATCCACATCATTCCATTTCACAAGTTTGCAAAGTAGCATTTTTCCCTTTCCATTTCCTCCACACCAAGAAGCAGTGGACTGTTTTCCACTAGGTAAGCATCCTATGACTTGTTCATTATTGCTTTACTATGCTTGCCATGCTTGTTCATCATGTTGTTCATGCCATTGTCACACTTATTCATGCCTTTACCATGCTTACTTTTCCATTATGCCATGCTTTTTTCTTCATGCTTTTTTTATGTTAATGCTATGCTATGCTTGTCCATAAAACCCTCACCATGAGGCATTGTTTTAAGCTTGAAGTTTTGTGACATTATTTTCGGTTGAATCCGGGTGCATGAAGCCCCCTTGTCGTTCACTTTTATACATGCTAGAGCCACTATTTTTAATAAAACAAAGCACCATTGTGTTTTACATGTTTCATACTTGAAGTTTGCTTTTTATACCATGTCATTTGGAGCACTGTAGCTTGAGATATGTCGAGTGGAAGATGGAACAATTTGGCTGCGTTTTACGTGTTGCATGCATGGCTGTTAGATGTTTTTTTGTATTGCATGAGAAACAATGTTGTGTCCGTTCAGCAACCGTCCGATCCTACACGCTAGAAATGATCCTGCCCGCTGATTTACTCTTTTGTCATGTAGTGCTTTAAAAAACGCATGACCGATTGATGCATGGCTACGTAACTGTTTAATAAAACGTTACCTTCCATTTTTATTTATTTTGTCATGATGGGACTTCATTTCGTTGGACCGGGCCAGCGCTCCACCTTTCGCTACCTGTGTAACACCCCGATAATAATATGATAATTATTTAAATTAAGTTAATAATATATTTATTAATTTAATTAGATAATTGGATTATTATTATTATTATTTTTGGAATTTTTGAATTATTATTATTATTGGGATAATAATATAAATTGGAAAATATATATATGTGGGAAATAAGAAAAGAGACCATTTGGTAAAGAAAAGGTTTTCACGTGAAACAGAGAAGCGATTGAGGAAGAGGAGAAAGGGCAAAGAGGAAGAGCAAGGGCAAAGGTTGGAGAAGAGAAAAGCTTGGAGCTCAAAGAATTGCCGGATTAATCAGGTAAGTGGGGTTTATCGTCGTTTAATGGGTATTATGGGTTAGCATGTAATGGGTAGTGATAAACCGTTGAATTGACCCTAATTGGGATTGTTGATGCTGAAAATTGTGATGAATAAGTTGTGTTAAATCTGAAATTTAATCGGTAATTGGATGGGTAGTGTTTTCCCGAACGTGTAGCTTTTTACGGAATTGGAATCGGAGGTTCGGAAGTCCTCCAACGGCGGAAAATGCGGAGAATTCTGCATTCTGCTTTGTGTTAGCGCAGGAACAGCTTCTGTCTTGCGTTAACCGGTTAACCCAGGGTGTTAACCGGTTAACACTGTTATGTATTTTGAATAATTGTTGTTTTGTCTGCGTTAACCGGTTAACCCAGGGTGTTAACCGGTTAACACTGTTGTGATTGCTGAGATATTGCTGTTTGTGCTGCGTTAACCGGTTAACCCAGGGCGTTAACCGGTTAACACTGTTAAGTTTTGGGCAGGAAGCGTGTTTATGCTGCGTTAACCGGTTAACCCAGGGCGTTAACCGGTTAACACTGTTGCAGAGTGGAAAATTGGTGTTTTAAATGTTGTGTACTTAATTGATGGTTGGCATATGTTGGCGGATGATGTAATAGGGATTATTTCCTGTTGTTTTGAGTAGTAAGGGTATTAGTAGAGTGTGCTAATACTGTGATTAATTATTTGACATGATATGGTGTTTGATACATGTGTTGATGATGTATGATGATATGCATAATATTGTGAATGTATATATTATGCATGTATTTGTGAATGGACTGTTGTATGGCTTAGAGTGTGAGCATATGTCCATTGTGGATTGTTGTTGATGTTGCATTGCTAGATGATTAGCGTGCATAGCATAGCCCTTGGGGTTGTAGCTAATTCCCATGGTGAGGAATTAGTGAGTGAATCATTGTGGATTTGTTGTTGAGGTTTGCATGCTAGGTGATTAGTGTGCATAGCATAGCCTTTGGGGCTGTAGCTAATTCCCATGGTGAGGAATTAGTGAGTGAGTCACTAGGTCTCAAATGAGTGGGACTAGTGAGCTTAGTAGCCGTATCTGGATTTGATCGGTGAGCTTGAACTATATGTTCAAGAATAGTCGGTACCGCATGTATGGAGTCTCATTGCATAATGTATGTATGGCGTATAATATGAATGGATGTATTCCAATATTATACGTGTGGTTATGTTGACATTGAGTATGAGTATGAATTGTGTTGGTATTGAGTATGATAATTGGGTCGATGTGCCGTTACTGAATGTGTGACATGATTAGGGTGATTAATGTGTTAAATTACTTAACATGACATGATATTTTATAATGCTTATTATATCGATTGAGGAACTCACCCTTACAACTATTTTTCAGGTAACGAGCAATGAGTTGAGTAGAAGCTAATGCTTGGAGTCTAGTGTAGTCTCCTTAGTGGGTCATGCTCTGATAGATGTAACATCGGGAGGGAACATTTTAATTGTGTTGTTGATGATTGTTGAACCAGTTTACATGTAGTATGTTGCATGTTTGAATGATCGATTTGATCTCTATCCGCTGCGTATTGTGCAAATGTTTTATGTTTTGAATTAATAAAAGAGCATGACAGTTATTATGGTGTGAAATATTGTGTGACACCCTTGATTGCATAATTACTCTGATTTATATGTGTTGTTATTTTAATTAAATATTTGGGGTATTTTAGAAGGGTGTTACATTAGTGGTATCAGAGCATAGTCGGTCGAGTCGAGTCGTAATTATTCTGTTTCCCCTGTACGGGATAGGTGTTGTGTAACCCTATCAGTACTTATTGTTTTAGCTTGTTGGGTTTTCAGAATAGAGATGGCTGGAAGAGGTAGAGACGATGCTGCGATTGCTGAGGCTCTGGGTATGCTAGCTGGAGTACTTGGAGGGAATCCGAATGTTGTGGGAATGGGAGCTGCTCGTCAACTGAGTGAGTTCCAGAAGAACAATCCTCCAATGTTCAAGGGAGCATACGATCCAGATGGCGTTCAGAAGTGGTTGAAGGAGATAGAGAGGATCTTCCGAGTGACTGAGTGTGCTGATAACCAGAAGGTCAGGTTCGGTACGCATATGCTGTCAGAGGAAGCAGATGATTGGTGGGTTGCTACCCGCACTGAGTTGGAATCTGCTGGGAATGCTGAGATCACTTGGGATGTGTTCAGAGAGAGATTCCTGAGGAAGTACTTTCCAGAGGATGTCAGAGGAAAGAAAGAGATAGAGTTCTTAGAATTGAAGCAGGGTAACAGGTCTGTTACTGAGTATGCTGCTAAGTTCACAGAGCTGTCAAAGTATTACACTCCCTATAATGAGGCTGCTGGAGAATTTTCGAAATGTGTGAAGTTTGAGAACGGGTTACGTCCCGAGATCAAGCAGGCTATTGGATATCAGCGGATCAGAGTGTTTTCTGACTTGGTTGACTGTTGCAGGATTTTCGAACAGGATTCCAAATCCAGAGCGGAGAGCTATCAGCAGAGGGTTGATAGGAAAGGCAAGAATCAGAATGATCGTGGAAAACCGTATGCAGCTGGCAAAGGTTTTCAGAAGCAGAGTGGGATGAAGAGGCCTAGTGGGGGAGACTCTAGTGCCCCTGCTAAGTGTTATAGATGTGGTCGGGCTGGACATCGTGTCCATGAGTGTACCAGTGCTGAGATGAAGTGTTTCAAGTGTGGCAAAGGTGGTCATTTGGCTGCAGAGTGCCGGTTGAAGACTGTAACTTGTTTCAACTGTGGAGAGGTGGGTCATATCAGTCCACAGTGTCCTAAACCGAAGAAAGAGAATCAGTCGGGAGGCAAGGTCTTTGCTTTATCGGGTTCTGAGACTTCTGCAGATGATCGTTTGATCCGAGGTACGTGTTATATTAATGGCTTTCCTCTTGTGACTCATTCCTTTATATCTTTGGATTGTGCTGTGAAACTTAAGTTAGAGATATCTGAGATGCATGGTAGTATGGTGATTGATACTCCTGCGAAGGGTTCAGTGACTACTACTTCAGTTTGTTTGAATTGTCCTTTGAGTATTTTTGGTAGAGACTTTGGGATAGACCTTGTGTGTCTTCCACTAGTGCAGATTGATGTTATTCTGGGTATGAACTGGTTGGTGTTTAACCGAGTTTCTATCAACTGTTTTGATAAGACTGTGATATTTCCTGAGATTGAGGAAGGAAAGAGTTTGTTTCTATCAGCCAGGCAGGTGAATGAGGCAGTAGCAGATGGGGCAGAGTTGTTTATGCTGTTAGCGACTTTGGAGGCTAAAGATAAACTAGTGATTTGCGATCTAGCCGTGGTGTGTGATTTTCCTGATGTGTTTCCGGAAGAAGTGAATGAATTGCCGCCAGAGCGTGAAGTTGAGTTCTCGATTGATTTGGTACCTGGTACTAGACCGATATCGATGGCTCCGTACCGTATGTTTGCTGTTGAGTTAGCTGAATTGAAGAGTCAGCTGGAAGATCTGTTGGATAAGAAATTTATTCGTCCGAGTGTGTCACCGTGGGGTGCACCAGTGTTATTGGTTAAGAAGAAAGAAGGTACTATGAGGTTGTGTGTGGACTACAGGCAATTGAATAAGGTGACGATCAAGAATCGGTATCCTTTACCGAGGATTGATGATTTGATGGATCAGTTGGTTGGTGCGAGTGTGTTCAGCAAGATAGATTTGAGATCTGGGTATCATCAGATACGTGTGAAAACTGAGGATATTCAGAAGACTGCTTTCAAAACAAGGTATGGACATTATGAGTATTCTGTAATGCCTTTTGGTGTGACTAATGCGCCTGGAGTATTCATGGAGTATATGAATAGGATTTTCCATCCGTACCTAGATAAGTTTGTTGTGGTGTTTATTGATGACATTTTGGTGTATTCGAAATCTGAAGAAGAGCATGCTGAACATTTGAGAGTGGTTTTAGGAGTTCTACGAGAAAAGAAGTTATTTGCTAAACTGTCGAAGTGTGGATTTTGGTTAGAAGAGGTTAGTTTTCTTGGTCATGTGATTTCAAGAGGTGGTGTTGCTGTTGATCCTTCTAAGATAGAAGCAGTATCTAAGTGGGAAGCTCCTAAGTCTGTTGCTGAGATTCGAAGTTTCCTTGGATTGGCTGGTTATTATAGGAAGTTCATTGAGGGATTTTCTAAGTTGGCGTACCGTTGACGATGTTGACCAGAAAGGGGCAAGCATTTGTTTGGGACTCAAAATGTGAAGAAGGCTTCCAAGAGTTAAAGAGAAGGTTAACTACTGCTCCTATTCTGATATTACCGAGTCCGTCGGAATTATTTGAGGTTTACTGTGATGCTTCATTGTTGGGTTTGGGTGGTGTGTTGATGCAGAATAAGCAGGTTATAGCTTATGCTTCGAGACAGCTGAGGGTTCATGAGAGGAACTATCCGACGCATGATTTAGAGTTGGCAGCTGTGGTATTTGTTCTGAAGTTATGGAGGCATTACTTGTATGGATCAAGATTTGAGGTTTTCAGTGACCATAAAAGTTTAAAGTATTTATTTGATCAGAAAGAGCTGAATATGAGACAGAGGAGATGGTTAGAGTTTCTGAAGGATTATGACTTTGGTTTGAATTACCATCCGGGTAAAGCAAATGTAGTGGCTGATGCATTGAGTCGGAAATCATTACATATGTCTATGTTAATGGTTAAGGAATTGGATTTAATTGAGCAGTTTAGAGACTTGAGTTTGGTGTGTGAGAGTACTCACAATAGTGTTAAATTGGGAATGTTGAAGCTAACGAGTGGTATTCTGGATGAGATTAGAGAAAGTCAGAAATCCGATGTGCTTTTGGTTGATAAGTTGACTCTAGTGAATCAAGGTCAAGGTGGTGAATTTAGAGTTGATGAGAATGGTGTTTTGAAATTTGGTAATCGGGTGTGTATTCCGGATGTTACCGAACTTAAGAAGAGTATTCTGGAGGAAGGACATCGTAGTGGCTTGAGTATTCATCCTGGAGCTACGAAGATGTATCATGATTTGAAAAAGTTATTTTGGTGGCCGGGAATGAAAAGAGAAATTGCGAGTTTTGTTTATTCTTGTTTGACTTGTCAGAAGTCGATAATTGAGCATCAGAAGCCGTCTGGGCTAATGCAACCGTTGGCTATTCCAGAGTGGAAGTGGGATAGTATCAGTATGGATTTTGTTTCTGGTTTGCCGAGGACAAGTAAGAATTTTGAAGCTATTTGGGTGATTGTTGATAGATTGACAAAATCGGCTCATTTCATTTCGATCAGAATGGATTATCCGTTAGAGAGATTAGCCGAGTTGTATATTGAGAAGATTGTAAGTTTGCATGGTATTCCGTCGAGTATTGTTTCGGACAGAGATCCTAGATTTACGTCGAAGTTCTGGGAAGGTTTGCAGAGGGCTTTGGGAACTAAGTTGAGATTGAGTTCTGCATATCATCCGCAGACTGATGGTCAGACTGAGAGGACGATTCAGTCACTAGAGGATCTTTTGAGGGCTTGTGTTTTGGAAAAGGGAGGTGCTTGGGATTGTTATTTACCTTTGATTGAGTTTACCTACAACAATAGTTTTCATTCGAGCATTGGTATGGCACCGTTTGAAGCTTTGTATGGTAGGAGATGTCGGACACCTTTATGTTGGTATGAGTCCGGTGAGAGTGCTGTGGTTGGACCGGAGATTGTTCAACAAACTACGGAAAAGATTAAGATGATTCAGGAGAAGATGAGAATTGCTCAAAGTCGTCAGAAGAGTTATCACGATAAGAGGAGGAAGTCACTTGAGTTCCAAGAGGGAGATCATGTGTTTCTTCGCGTTACTCCGATAACTGGGGTTGGTCGAGCCTTGAAGTCGAAGAAGTTGACACCTCGATTTATTGGTCCTTATCAGATTTTGGAGAGGATAGGGGAGGTAGCCTATCGTGTCGCTTTACCGCCGTCACTTGCAAATTTGCATGAGATTTTTCATGTGTCTCAGTTGAGGAGGTACATTCATGATCCATCGCATGTAGTCCAAGTAGATGATGTACAGGTGAGAGATAACCTGACTGTTGAAACATCACCTATGAGGATCGAGGATCGAGAGTTGAAGCAGTTGCGGGGTAAAGAGATTGCCTTGGTGAAGGTAGCTTGGGGAGGACCAGCAGGTGGCAATGTGACTTGGGAACTGGAGAGTCAGATGAAGGAGTCTTATCCGGAGTTATTCGCTTGAGGTATGTTTTCGAGGACGAAAACTCTTTTAGTGGGGGAGAGTTGTAACACCCCAATAATAATATGATAATTATTTAAATTAAGTTAATAATATATTTATTAATTTAATTAGATAATTGGATTATTATTATTATTATTTTTGGAATTTTTGAATTATTATTATTATTGGGATAATAATATAAATTGGAAAATATATATATGTGGGAAATAAGAAAAGAGACCATTTGGTAAAGAAAAGGTTTTCACGTGAAACAGAGAAGCGATTGAGGAAGAGGAGAAAGGGCAAAGAGGAAGAGCAAGGGCAAAGGTTGGAGAAGAGAAAAGCTTGGAGCTCAAAGAATTGCCGGATTAATCAGGTAAGGGGGGTTTATCGTCGTTTAATGGGTATTATGGGTTAGCATGTAATGGGTAGTGATAAACCGTTGAATTGACCCTAATTGGGATTGTTGATGCTGAAAATTGTGATGAATAAGTTGTGTTAAATCTGAAATTTAATCGGTAATTGGATGGGTAGTGTTTTCCCGAACGTGTAGCTTTTTACGGAATTGGAATCGGAGGTTCGGAAGTCCTCCAACGGCGGAAAATGCGGAGAATTCTGCATTCTGCTTTGTGTTAGCGCAGGAACAGCTTCTGTCTTGCGTTAACCGGTTAACCCAGGGTGTTAACCGGTTAACACTGTTATGTATTTTGAATAATTGCTGTTTTGTCTGCGTTAACCGGTTAACCCAGGGTGTTAACCGGTTAACACTGTTGTGATTGCTGAGATATTGCTGTTTGTGCTGCGTTAACCGGTTAACCCAGGGCGTTAACCGGTTAACACTGTTAAGTTTTGGGCAGGAAGCGTGTTTGTGCTGCGTTAACCGGTTAACCCAGGGCGTTAACCGGTTAACACTGTTGCAGAGTGGAAAATTGGTGTTTTAAATGTTGTGTACTTAATTGATGGTTGGCATATGTTGGCGGATGATGTAATAGGGATTATTTCCAGTTGTTTTGAGTAGTAAGGGTATTAGTAGAGTGTGCTAATACTGTGATTAATTATTTGACATGATATGGTGTTTGATACATGTGTTGATGATGTATGATGATATTCATAATATTGTGAATGTATATATTATGCATGTATTTGTGAATGGACTGTTGTATGGCTTAGAGTGTGAGCATATGTCCATTGTGGATTGTTGTTGATGTTGCATTGCTAGATGATTAGCGTGCATAGCATAGCCCTTGGGGTTGTAGCTAATTCCCATGGTGAGGAATTAGTGAGTGAATCATTGTGGATTTGTTGTTGAGGTTTGCATGCTAGGTGATTAGTGTGCATAGCATAGCCTTTGGGGTTGTAGCTAATTCCCATGGTGAGGAATTAGTGAGTGAGTCACTAGGTCTCAAATGAGTGGGACTAGTGAGCTTAGTAGCCGTATCTGGATTTGATCGGTGAGCTTGAACTATATGTTCAAGAATAGTCGGTACCGCATGTGTGGAGTCTCATTGCATAATGTATGTATGGCGTATAATATGAATGGATGTATTCCAATATTATACGTGTGGTTGTGTTGACATTGAGTATGAGTATGAATTGTGTTGGTATTGAGTATGATAATTGGGTCGATGTGCCGTTACTGAATGTGTGATATGATTAGGGTGATTAATGTGTTAAATTACTTAACATGACATGATATTTTATAATGCTTATTATATCGATTGAGGAACTCACCCTTACAACTATTTTTCAGGTAACGAGCAATGAGTTGAGTAGAAGCTAATGCTTGGAGTCTAGTGTAGTCTCCTTAGTGGGTCATGCTCTGATAGATGTAACATCGGGAGGGAACATTTTAATTGTGTTGTTGATGATTGTTGAACCAGTTTACATGTAGTATGTTGCATGTTTGAATGATCGATTTGATCTCTATCCGCTGCGTATTGTGCAAATGTTTTATGTTTTGAATTAATAAAAGAGCATGACAGTTATTATGGTGTGAAATGTTGTGTGACACCCTTGATTGCATAATTACTCTGATTTATATGTGTTGTTATTTTAATTAAAGATTTGGGGTATTTTAGAAGGGTGTTACAACCTGCACCCCTGCGCTTGGCCCATTATACCATTCTCCACTTTATTTTATTTCCATTCATTTTATTTTCATTTTTTTAATTCTTATTTTCTGTTTTGTTTAATTAAATAAAAAATATTCTATTTGTTCATAAAAACATCAAAAAATACTTTTTACTTTCCTTAATGTTTTATTTAATTTATTTAATTTTTATTTTTATATTTTATTTAATGTCAATATTTTATTTAAATTAATTATTTCAAATAGTCCATTTTAACACATTTTTTCATTTATTTTATTTTCATGACTTAGAATTATTTTTAATTTCTGATTTTTGGGATGAGGGTTGACCAATGTCTCATGGTCAACCTAACCTTTTATTGGAATTTTATTTCCCATTTTCAATTTATTTTGGATTTATTTTTGACCTAGTTTGCTTGGTTGACTTTTCATTTGACTTCTGTTTTATTTCAATTAATTTATATAGTAATTCACATTATTTCTATAATACTTTTAGGGGATGATGATGTCCTGAACCTACCTTACTTAGTTTAATTTTTCATAATTTTGGTGATTAATTTACTGTTTATTCTTGATTTATTTCTAACCTAGTCTTGTTGTTTGACTTTCGGTTTGACCTTCAATTAATTCAATAACCAATTTTCAATAACCAATTTACTGTTTTGATTCAATTAATTCAATAACCAATTTTCATTATTTTTAAAATCTTTTTGGGGGATGATGATATCCTGACCCCACCTTACTTAGTTTAATTTTTCATGATTTTTGTGATTAATTTACTATTTATTTGATAATTTTTAAGTTGACTTGACTTTATAGTTGACTTTTCTATGACTGATGTTTGACTTAGGGATTGCTTAAGGTAATTGAAGAGATCTTTTGATCCTCCCTTGTTCATCTCATGTGCCACATATTAGAGGCCTTTCATCTTGATTTTATTTGATCCTTGCATCATTTCCCGATTAAATTATTCAGTGATCCTTTGTGTGCATAGTTTCACCTGTCTGATTCATCTGATATTTTTTATACTTGTTTCTTTCATCCATGCTTCTATTGTTTGATTGCTTAACATGTTTATACTTCTCATACATTGTTTAATACTCCCTTATATCATTCTTTGATTCATTTGATTTGATCATATACTTGTTTATATATCTGACTTGATTGCTAACTGTTGCCCACTTGTATGGTGTATGGGGCATATATTATTATTGCTTGATTGCAATGAACAACCCCCATTCATAAAAAATGTACCCCTCTCCCATGAAGTGTATAATGTTTATTCTTTCATTCTTTATTCATCTGTAAATACAAGAAATAAAAGAACATCCGATAACTATTTCAAAACAAGATCAAAACCTCGATCCAACATCGAGTAATCATTTTCCAAACTTAACATAACCAACACGTATTCATCCATTCTTTTGTAAGTCGATTGCCTCAGGCATCACCATTTCTCTTGTAAGTCGATTGCTTCATGCATCGCCATCTACCTGTAAGTAGATTGCCTTAGGCATCACCATCTACCCTTTACCCCACTCCTCTCCTTGCTCCATTCGTCGATTCTTGTTCCGTTTAGGTAGCACCCATTAGGTAGAACCCTTTGTATGATAACATAGGTAGAATTCCCATATTCTTTTGTATGATAGGATAGGTAGAATTCCCTCATTCTTTTGTATGATAACATAGGTAGAATTCCCTTATTCTTTTGCATGCTAACATTAGGTAGATGTTCCCACTTGTAAATCC
Source organism: Lathyrus oleraceus (assembly GCF_024323335.1). NCBI lineage: Eukaryota > Viridiplantae > Streptophyta > Magnoliopsida > Fabales > Fabaceae > Lathyrus > Lathyrus oleraceus. Next base: position 259,306,019 of record NC_066580.1, read on the forward strand.
TAACACTTAGGTCCACATTGCATGACAACACTAGGGCAGAGCTTCCCCATTTTTTTAGACCTTCCGTGCATCTCCGATCCTGTGGCATGTAGTCCGTTCTATTGCAAAGAGGTAACTGCCTAAGACTCGATTCAGCGAGCTGTGACATCTGTTGCTAGGACGTGAACACATTGCCCACTCTCTTTTGACACAACTGGTGTCCTCCTTTGTAAGTCCATGTTCAGATGGCAATCCCTATGTAGCCGAACTACGGCAACTCTGATTCTCATGTTCAGATGAGATACGTAGCCAAAAGATGCGATGTCTTGCCGAGTTTTGACTGACAACTAACAACTAATCCTTGTTTTCTTTCGCCCTCGTTGCGATTCTTTTCTCTCGCCCTCGTTGCGATCAAGACCTTCCCTTTCTCTTGCCCTAGTTGCAATCGAGACCTTTGTTCTCGTAGTTAGCTGAACTACGTTTTGCTCTGATTCTTATTCCCGATGAGATACGTAGGCATAAGACGCGATGTCTTAGCAAGCACACATCTCTTTAACCCATAGGTAGCCGAGCTACGAAGACTCTGATTCTCATATTCAGATAAGATACGTATGCAGTGAATGCGACATCCGTGCGAGTCATTTTTTTTACCCTTTTCCTTTAGTAAATAGTACATTAGATAAACACACACCCTTTAGACAAGAACAACAAGAGTGGATCCCGTAGAATACTACGGATGCGTAGGGGTGCTAATACCTTCCCTTCGTATAATCGACTCCCGAACCCAAGACTTGGTTGCGAGACCTTGTCTTTTCTATTCCTTTCTCCAGGTTTACTTCGAGCGTTCCCCTTCCCTCCTTTGGGATAAATAACGCACGATGGCGACTCTTCTGTCATTTCTTTCTCGCCGGTTGTTTTTTTCGCACATTATATTTTTTAGGCTACGACAGTATCAAACCGGGTTGATTCGTCTCCCACTCACCTTTGATCTGATTCACAACCAAAGCCGAATCTCCATAGACGTCAAGATACTTAATTCTGAGATCAATGGCCTCTTCAAGCCCCATAATGCAAGCTTCATACTCAACCATGTTATTCGTACACTTGAAAGTCAATCTAGCTGTAAATGGAAAATGAGTTCCCTGAGGAGTAAGAATCATTGCCCCAATGCCATTACCATACTGATTAACAATTCCATCAAATACCATGCCCCAACGGGAACCAGGCTCTGGCCCTTCTTCAAGAAATGGTTCATCACAATCTTTCATTTTCAAGTACAAAATTTCTTCATCAGGGAAATCATACTGCACTAACTAGTAATCTTAAATTGGTTGGTGAGCCAAATGGTCAGCCAAGACACTACCTTTAATACATTTTTGAGATCGGTATTCAATATCATACTCAGATAACAACATCTGCCAACATGCAATCCTCCTAGTTAAAGCAGGCTTTTCAAAAATATACTTGATTGGATCCATTTTGGATATCAACCAAGTAGTATGATTCAACATATGCTGATGCAGACGCTTAGCAGCCCAAGCCAATGCGCAACAAGTTTTTTCAAGCATACAATACTAAGTCTCACAGTTAGTGAATTTCTTACTGACGTAGTAAATAACATATTATTTCTTTCCAGTTTCATCTTGCTGACCAAGAACACAACCCATACTTTCATTAAGCACAGTCAAATACATGATCAAAGTTCTTTGATACTGTCAAAACCTTTTTGGCAATATTTGGTCCAATCACAAGACTGATCTTTCCGAAGAAACTTGAATATAGGTGCACATGTGGCAGTCACATGCGATATAAATCTTGAGATATAGTTCAAGCGGCCGAGAAAACCTATGACTTGCTTCTCAGTTTTGGGCGCACATATTTCTTATATTGCTTTGACCTTGGCATGATCAATTTCAATACCCTTCTCATAGATAATAAAGCCCAACAATTTACCAGAACGAACACCAAAATTACATTTATTGGGATTCAAGCGGAGTTTATACTTCCTCAAACACTAGAATAGCTTCAACAAATGCTCAACATGTTCTTCTCCATCACTTGATTTGGCAATCATATCATCAACATATACTTTGATCTCTTTATGCATCATATCATTGAAAAGAGTGGCCATAGCTTTATGGTATGTTGCACCAACATTATTTAAACCGAAAGGCATCACTCTATACATGAATGTTCCCCAGAGTGTAATGAATGTGGTCTTCTCCATATCTCCGGGTGCCATTTTGACCTAATTATAACCGGAAAATTCGTCCATAAACGAAAAGACTTGGAAATTAGCTGTATTATCTACCAACATGTCAATGTGTGGCAGAGGAAAATCAACTTTAAGAATAGCTTTGTTCAAATCTCTATAATCAACACACGTGCAGACTTTTCCATCCTTCTTCGGAACATGCACAATCTTGGCCACCCACTGCGGATACTCAGCAGTAACAAGGAAACCGACATCAATCTGCTTTTGCACTTCTTATTTGATCTTTACTGCCATATCAGGATGAGTCCTCCTCAACTTCTGCTTGACTGGCGGGAATTCTGGCTTCAACGGCACTCTATGCTCCACAATCTCAGAATCCAAACGAGGCATGTCTTGATAGGACCAAACAAACACATCTGAATACTCTCGGAGAAGATCAATCAACCCCTTCTTAACCTCTGGACATAATTAAGACTCAATCTTGACTTCTTTCACATTATCTTCAGAACCCAAGTTGACTAGCTCAATATGCTCTTCATACGGCTGGATGGGCTTTTCCTCATGCTCAAGTAGACGAGATAGTTCACCAGACACTTCTTCATCAATCTCTTCCTCAGCCTTAAACACAGGGAAGTCAAAGTTCAGAGACGGAGTAGGATCATTGTATTCAATGGGTTTAGAAACCAACCTGTATAATGATTTGATATAAAATCATCTTTAAGAATAGATTTGTTCAAATCTCTATAATCAACACACGTGCAGACTTTTCCATCCTTCTTCGGAACATGCACAATCTTGGCCACCCACTGCGGATACTCAGCGGTAATAAGGAAACCGACATCAATCTGCTTTTGGACTTCTTATTTGATCTTTACTGCCATATCAGGATGAGTCCTCCTCAACTTCTGCTTGACTGGCGGGATTTCTGGCTTCAACGACACTCTATGCTCCACAATCTCAGAATCCAAACGAGGCATGTCTTGATAGGACCAAACAAACACATTTGAATACTCTCGGAGAAGATCAATCAACCCCTTCTTAACCTCTGGACACAATTAAGACTCAATCTTGACTTCTTTCACATTATCTTCAGAACCCAAGTTGACTAGCTCAATATGCTCTTCATACGGCTGGATGGGCTTTTCCTCATGCTCAAGTAGACGAGATAGTTCACCAGACACTTCTTCATCAATCTCTTCCTCAGCCTTAAACACAGGGAAGTCAAAGTTCAGAGAGGGAGTAGGATCATTGTATTCAATGGGTTTAGAAACCAACCTGTATAATGATTTGATATAAAATCATCTTTAAGACTAGCTTTGTTCAAATCTCTATAATCAACACACGTGCAGACTTTTCTATCTTTCTTCAGAACATGCACAATCTTGGCCACCCACTACGGATACTCAGCGGTAACAAGGAAATCGACATCAATCTGCTTTTGCACTTCTTCTTTGATCTTTACTGCCATATCAGGATGAGTCCTCCTCAACTTCTGCTTGACTGGCGGGAATTCTGGCTTCAACGACACTCTATGCTCCACAATCTCAGAATCGAAACCAGTCATGTCTTGATAGGACCAAGCAAACACATCTGAATACTCTCGGAGAAGATCAATCAACCCCTTCTTAACCTATGGACACAGTTGAGACTCAATCTTGACTTCCCTCACATTATCTTCAGAACCGAAGTTGACTAGCTCAATCCGCTCTTCAAACGGCTAAATGGCCTTTTCCTCATGCTCAAGTAGACGAGATAGTTCACCAGACACTTCTTTATCAATCTCTTCATCAGCCTTAAACACAGGAAAGTCAAAGTTCAGAGAGGGAGTAGGATCATTGTATTCAATGTGTTTAGAAACCAACCTGCATAATAATTTAATATTTTCAAAAAAGTAAAAAGTAAAAATAAAAACATCATAGATGTAGATGAATGGAATTGCATTTTATTGATGATAATTTTGAAAAATGTCTGACAAGGTTCACTTCTCCCTTAGGCATAAGAGAAGGATTTTTCTTAAAATAATGAAAAAGCAAATTACTTAGAGTGAAGGACAATAACAGGAACATCAACAGCAACCCAATTGTTGCAAGTCTTGCCATGCGTCACAAAATTGGCGCATACTTCATCTTCATCGCCTTCGATCACAACAACTGAGTGTTGTTCATTACCATGGATGAACCCTCCTCTACGGAAACTCGGTTTCACTTCTTCAGCTTTAACATTAGACGACCTTCACTGGAATCCCAATCCGGCTCGGTTCTTGTTTTCGGCGATTCCTACTATACGACCCCATTGATCTGTACTGCCTGCCTCAATAGCTCTCTGATCATCCTTGAAAGCAGACATGGGTGCCCCAATTTTCTTTACCTCAGCAATAGACAAGTCTTGGAACGGAGTTCCAACCTCTTCCTCAACTTCAACTTATGAAAAGGATGACATATGACTCACCAAAAACGCTTTCTCTCCACCAACAATGACAAGCTTTCCATTCTTCATAAATTTCAATTTCTGGTGCATAGTGGATGTTACAGCTCCAACTTCATAAATCCATTGTCTTCCCAACAAACAACTATAAGCCGAGTGGATATCCATTACTTGAAAAGTAATTTGAAAATCACTCGGACCTATCTTCACTAAAAGGTGAACTTCTCCAATGACGGTTTTGCGAGAACCATCAAATGCCTTAACAATCACACCACTATACCTCATATGGGCGCCTTGATAGAATAACCTTGATAGAGTTGATTTGGGGAGTACATTCATAGAAGAACCGGTATCAGCTAGCACATTGGACAACACATCCTCCTTGCAATTCATCGAAATATGGAGCGCCAGATTGTGATTTATGCCTTCCTCAGGAAGCTCTTCATCAAAAAAACTCAAGTTTTTGCAGGAAGTGATGTTAGCAACAATATGGTCAAATTGATCCACATTTACATCGTGCTCGACATAGGCTTGTTCCAACACTCTTTGCAATGCTTCTCTATGCGCTTCAGATTCATCAGTAGAGACAACACTAAAATCTTCGAAGGAGTTTGGAGCAGCTGCTCCACCACATTAAACTCGCTCTTCTTAATTAATCTTAGTACCTCATCATCATCATTAGGCTTCAATTTGATGGATTCACCAGACTAACACATTGGAGCACTAACTTGGCTTACTGCAAGTACATCAACCTTTTTACCAACTGAAACATCTTCTACATCCTTTAGCAAAACAGAACAAAAACACGATCGCTACGGGTCACCTTCGTAATATCTGCAATATTCACAACAAAATTGGTCATAGGAAACGGAACCCCGTGACCTTTCTCCACCATTGTAGCATTATACTGGTATGGAACAACTCTATCGGATGTATATGGGACGAGGCCCTCTAACCGTATCACTAACGATGATACCGATCTATTGACGTTGTTATTGCTGCTGCTATCAAACTGAATTACTACCTGCTCCGGGGTCTTAAACAATGGAACAATCACATTTACATCATCTATATCCCTCGACTGTTGAATTTGGATTACATTCTCATCCATCAACTTCTGGATATCTCTCTTGACGATCAAACACCCTCGGGGCTTTACACTGCAAATTGCACAACCATCGTGGTCGTGCTTGCACTCACTGATTGTACACAAGGTCATATGCATCTCCACCAAGGACCTACGGATACATCGCACATCAAAGACTCAGAAATTTCATGGGCAACCTTCTACCTTGTTGACAGAGGAGTTACCATGAGCGGGCAACATATTGGATTTCACATTTGGCGCACGATCCTCAAAGGACACCATCCCAATCTTCACAAGCTTCTGGACCTCGTACTTCAATGGGTAACAGTTCTCGATATCATGGCCGGGAGCTCCTTGGTGAAAGGCACAATGGAGTTCGGGCTTATACCACCATGGAAGTAGTTCTGGAATTTGAGGCGGACTTCTTGACGGGAGCAGGTTCTTGAGAACCAGAGACGGGTAGAGTTCGATGTATGACATAGGAATAGGGTCAAAAGAGACCTTTTTCCTCTTGAAGTTTTATTCTTGTTGATTATTGTTGTTGTTGTTGTAGTTGTTAGTTCTTTGTTGCGAATGTTGTTGGCGTTGTTGTTAAACTGACACTGATTGATTGTTTGAAAAATACCGGAATAACTGATGAAACTTGATGTTGATTCTGACGCGGTTGCGGATTTCTTTTGACATGAGGCCTCCTCTTCCTCACTACTGTTACTGCATTGGTTTCTCCTTCCTTCTTTCTGGCAAAACCACTTTCATACTTCTTACTAGATGACACCTCTTCTTTAGACAACCGTCCCTCTCGGACTCCTTACTCTAATCTCATCCCCATGTTTACCATCTCGGTAAAGTTACTGAGGGAACTGGAAATCATTTGTTCGTAATAAAACGAACTCAGGGTCTTAAGGAAAATCTTGGTCATCTCTTTCTCTTCCAACGGAGGATTAATCTGAGCGGCAAGATCTCTCCATCTTTGGGCATACTCTTTGAATGTCTCTTTCTCCTTCTGAGGCATAGACCTCAGGTGGTCTCTATCAGGCGCCATATCCACATTGTACTTGTACGCTTCACAAAAGCTTCACCCAAATCATTGAATGTGTGAATACTTGCACTATCCAACCCCATGTACCATCTCAAAGCGGCACCAGTCAGACTGCCTTGAAAGTAGTGAATCAATAACTAATCATTATCAGTTTGGGTTGATATTTTCCTGGCATACATGACAAGGTGACTAAGCGGATAGGTATTTCCCTTATACTTTTCAAAGTTAGGGACTTTAAACTTCATCGGGATCTTAATGTTTGGTACCAAGCAGAGTTCAGCAACACTCTTACCAAACAAGTCTTTTCCTATCAATGTCTTCAATTCCTTACGCAGCTTAAGGAATTGATCCTTTATTTTATCCATATTCTCATAAACATCACGACCCTCAGACGGCTCAGAATGGTAGACGGTTTCCTTAACACGAGGCAGATTCCGGCATAGAAGCAAATGTGGGTGCAAACCCTTCAGGCATAAAATTTGGTGGCATCCCCCACGGGAATCCAGCAGGCATAGTTGGATCAGGTTGAGTAGCAGTGATAGGCACGGTTGAGGTATCAACCTCTGAGATAACAGTCCTCTGAGGAGGAGGAGGAGTGGCAGGAGTTGGAGAAGATTGATTCTGAGCAGTTAGAACAAACTCCATCATAGCAGTTATATGAGCAATCTCATCCTTCAGTTCTTTGTTCTCTGGCTCTAAGTTCTCCATGATTCTCGGTTGATTGGCACGAGTGTTGTATCGGTGAGTCAGCTTGGCTGAAGCATAGAGGAATAACCAATAAGACATATGGCGGAAGAAACCAGTTTATGCAAATGATGCATGAAATGAAATGTTTTTGTTTGTTTTTAGTTTCAAGGAACATACTATTTTATTTGCAAATGCATAATAACAATAATAACAATTTGATTGACCATAAATATCTCTTTTATTCATAAAACTTAGAAGGATTACACTGAGTACCATTTCAAAAAACCAAAATACAAATACAAGAGAAAAGGAAACTAATCATCCTAAGGATCCCCTATCAATAGTGTCAGATGATCTGGCTGCTGGCGCGTACTTCCTTCGGATGTGTCGAATCTCAGTCACAAAAGATGTCTTCATCTGAGCCTTCTCGAGGACAAGATGATCAAAAATATTCTTCCAAGCACCGGAAGGTTGAGGCATACTAGACGAAGATGGACTCTCTGGCTCTCTCTGTCTCTTCACCGCTCGATCTTCAAGAAGTTCAATAAGCGCGTCTTTGTCTTTTTACTCAAGCTGCAACTCCTCATGCTTTCGGCTAAAAGCGTGGAACTACTCTTCCCACATATCCTTCTCTTGCTTCATCTTGGCGAGTGCGTCTTCCAACTCCTCTACGTCTTGGTTAGGGAGAGTTAATGGCTCAACCACAACCATAGACATATGTCTTTCACCAGCATATGACATCTTCAGTTCCATAGCTCTTTTCTTCACCCAAGTAGTGTAAGCTTCCAAAGCTACATAATTGCATGGACCAAGCTCGGATCTTCCTTTCCTATGCACGTTATGCCAAGCATGTATTATCTTCTGCTTCAAATGTTGGGGATCTTTACCCTCTTGATAGATATTACCTTTTAACTGAGTGTTATTAGGTTTGTCTCTCAAGGGGAACCCAAGTTAACGACGAGCTAAAGAAGGGTTGTAGTTGATTCCTCCTTGTGTACCAATGAGAGGCACATTAGAGAACTCACCATAACTACCAATAATCTCCAAGATACTCAATATAGAGTCATACCAAACTATATCCTCATTAGTGAGAGACATAAGTCTCTGAGACCACCGTAGACACAATAGTTCCACCACCTTTAGAATTCCTCAAATGCAAAGAGAAGTACATATCACCCAACAGAGTAGGCACATGATTCCCAATCAAGAAGATTCTAATGGCGTTAACATCAACAAAACCGTCAATGTTAGGGAACAAAGCCAAACCATAGATGGGAAACACAAAGATAGCTTCAAAAGCATCCACACTACCGGCTTGAGAAAAGAAAATATTTTTCCCAATAAGAAACTCATAAGTTAACCCAAACATTCCTCCTTTATACACCCAGTGAGCCTCAATCTCAGACTTCTTCAGATGAAGAGCTTCAGTTGTAATATGAGATCTGGGAATCTCTTCCAATCCAGTAAAGGGAACTTTGTCAGAAATAGGTATTCCCAAGAGATGGGCATACTCCTCTAACATAGGCATGAGCTGATAATCGAGAAAAGTGAAACAACGGCAGAGAGGGTCGTAAAGTTGAACCAAAACACTCAAGAGTCCTTCAACTACATTAGCAGATAACACAGATAAAGGTTTCCCATGACGTTGCTTAAAGTCCAAGGGATCTAATACAAAAGATGATAGCTTCCTTAGCTCTTTCAAGTCAGAACATCTGAAACTGTACTTCTTAGTGTTCCTTCGTCCACACTCCATAGTCTGAAAACATTTGCAAATAAAACCTCAGTTCCTTGAAGTTTATTTTTTGTGTGATGAATGTCATGATGCGCATGAATGTATGAATGCACCAATCACAAATAAGGGATCACACACAAGGCAAACAAACAAAGGTCAAGGGATGAATCAAGTCATTGTCAATATCAATCATCCATTTTGGTGGATTATGGTTTTCACCTTATCAACACCCAAGTTCCACTGATATTGACCAGACTTGATTGGATCAACCAAGAATCAAAAGGTTTGTTGTGAGTCACGAGCATGAAGTCAGGTTAAGAACCATCCCAAAGGAGTGTACTAAGGATAAAAACCTGTAGATCATGTTCTAAAAAGTTCCTAGAGTCTTAATTCCATCTATCGGATGTTACAGGTTAGGATGAGTGACTTATCAACCCATAATATTCTCAAGAGAAACTCGTCTGAGTGTAGTATCGCGTAACAACTGTTATCAAGTCTACACCTGAACAGTCTTTGCACTACATTCTAAGTAGGCCAAGTGGGGTTAAATGTTCTACGGTCCTCAGCTTCTCGGACACCAAATTAGAGAAAGTAATGCCTAACCACAAATAACTTGTGTGACATCAATAACTCCAAAAGGGTGTCCATTGAGTAGATGGGTCTCAAGCCAACTTGTTAAGGACTACTCCACACAAGTCGAACATGACTATACCATCCTCCTATCTTAATTGCACTCAAGTTTGGGTTAGAACTTATCTCACCACTCAGCGATCACCAAGCACAATGATAACACTAAAATTTACGTATTTTCGAATCCGATTTCACATGCATTGTAGTTGCTTTATTGTCATTTTGTTGTGTTATTACTGTGTTTTCCTTTGTTTTCAACTTTTTACTTTAATCGGAGCCCCGATCGAGAAAAGGACCGAAAAAGGGCTAAAAACCCTAAAATTTAGCATTTTGTGCTTATGGCCTACCCAATGGCGGGCGCCACAGACCAAGCCATGACGTGTCAAACTTAACTTCCCTCAACTCCCACGTTTCCTCACTACATCCACTAAGGCGCCTCACTTTGGCCTCGTGGCGGGCGCCATGGCCTTGTGGCAGGCGCCACAAGAGGAAAAACGGTTCCCTCCTATTTTCAAGTTGAAGGGCATCCAAGTTATTTCCATCTTTTTATTTGCTTATAAATAGAAACGCGAATTCACTTTTACAATCATCCAAACCTAGAGCAGAGGCAAACTCAGAAGCAACTTTGTTTCACTTAGGCATATATTCAGTATTTTATAGTGGTAATCGCTTCGCATTGGAGTGTTACCACAATTGTGTAATCAAGTCTGTGATAGAGTTTATAATCGAGTTTGGAGCACTTTGGAAGGAAGTTAATCCTGCCGCCATTTTCATTTCCGCATTGCAATTTACTCAGCCCTCCGATTGGAGCATGTTTTTATTACTCGCCTTTACTTTATTTATTTCCCGCACTCGCTTTTACTTTATTTATTTCCCCGCACTCGCTTTTACTTTATTTATTTCCCCACACTCGCTTTTACTTTATTTATTTCCTCGCACTCGCTTTAAATTATTTATTTCCTCGCACTCGCTTTAAATTATTTATTTCCTCGCACTCGCTTTAAATTATTTATTTCCTCGCACTCGCTTTAAATTATTTATTTCCTCGCACTCGCTTTAAATTATTTATTTCCTCGCACTCACTTTAAATTATTTATTTCCCGCACTCGCACTACTTTTATTTACTTTCCGCACTCGCACTACTTTTATTTAAATTAATGCATTTTTATTTTACCATGTCTAACTAAATCTAAAAGATTAGAATGTAAGGATCGTAATTAAACCGATAATCCGTACAATTGTTCGTAGAAACACTTAAGGGCTATTTTAACTTTCAACTTAACTTTTCCCGCACTTCAATTCCGTTGGGTAAGATCGGAAGCCGTCCAACGTCTTTATAAACTTAATTGTTTTTAACTATTTCAAAAACAGCGAAAGCGCTTTGTTTAGTTCATTAGGATTTTTTAACATTAAGAAGAAAAGAGATTTTAAAACTATTTTCGGACACGTTTATAAGTTTAGAGTCTGGTTCGTAAGAACCTCTTTTGGTTAAGAAGTCCAGGTTATAATACTTTTCAACTTAGTCAAGATACTATATTTCTTAAAAATAGGTTTACTACTCTAACGCAATGCGCGCCTTTTTATAAGTGACAATAAGAGGGTTTGATTAGGGAGTACAACTCGGTTCTGAATACACGAAAGCGACAGTTCCCGTTAAATTAGTTCTTTTCAAAGTAGGAAACATTGCCCATAAGTAGTTCTATTAGCAAGTACTTAGATTATCAATTGGTTACGTGAATTACATTCGACCCTGTCTTTATTAATTAAATCTATTTAAATACTTTACTTTTCATTGCACACTACAAAAACACCCATTTTGATTTCCTTTGATAAACACCATAACAACAGATAACGATAGCTTGACACTTGGTCTCTGTGGATTCGACAATCTTTTTTATTACTCTGACGCGTTCGTATACTTGCGAAAAACACCGCATCAAGTTTTTGGCGCCGTTGCCGGGGACCAATTTCGTCAAATGTCATTTTCCTGTTGTTATATCATTTAGACTTAGGTTATTTCCCGCCGGTCGATGCGAAGAACTCGCAGTACCGGAAGTTTAAGTTTAGTACACCCTTTGGCGGAACCTGAACGTTACGCTCGCGCACGTTTATTCTTTCATAGAATTAAGAGAGCTATGACCGAAGATCAAAACCAAAGACCTCTTAAAGATTTCGCTCAACCATCTAATGAAGAACCTAGTTCTAGTATAGTAAACCCAATTATCCCAGCCAATAATTTTGAACTTAAACCATCCCTATTGCAACTAGTGCAACAAAGACAATTCGCAGGTCTCGCTACCGAGAACCCTAACCAACATTTAAAAATATTTCTTCAATTAGAAGATACTTTTAAATCCAATGGAGCTTCTCCTGAGGCAATACGTTTAAGATTATTTCCTTTTTCCCTCAGAGATAAATCCCTATCGTGGTTAGATTCCCTTCCACCCAATTCCATTACGACTTGGGATAACCTTAGAAGAGTTTTTCTTGCTAGATATTTTCCCCCGAGTAAGACCGCCGTTCTTCGAAACCATATAACTAGATTTACCCAAAACCAAGGAGAATCGTTGTTCGAAGCTTGGGAGAGATATAAAGAGTTCTTACGAGCATGCCCATATCATGGCTTAGAAAACTGGTTAATAATTCAAACCTTCTATAATGGACTTCACTATAACACAAAGATGACCATTGACGCTGCCGCAGGCGGTGCTCTGATGAACAAACCTTACCCTGAAGCTAGTGCCCTCATTGAAGATATGGCTCAAAACCATCAATCATGGGGAGTCGAACGAGCGACAGTTGAGAAGAAGGAAGCCCAAGGGGGTGTGCATGAACTAAGCTCTATAGACATGATGCAAGCTAAAATGGATGCATTAGCCCTCAAAGTCGAACATATGTACACAAACCCGAATACTGTAGCCGCAGTTTCGTCGGATTGTGAGATATGTGGAACCAAAGGACAGCAATCCGCAGAATGCAGTCTATTAAACGAAACCCACTCCGAGAGAGTGAACTACACCCAAGGGAACCCATATTCAAATACCTATAACCCTGGATGGAGGAATCACCCGAACTTCTCATATAAAAACAATAACCCTGTTCAAAATAATGCACCTCCGAGACCTAGTTATCAAGCCCCTAAATCAAATCAACCTATGCAACCTGTACCACCAAAACCGAGCCTTGAGAAAATTATGGAAAATTTTATCACCGCTCAAACCCAATAAACCAAAACATTCATGTAAACGAATTGATCACTCAGTTAGGAACCAAGGTTGACCAAATAGTTACTCATACCAAGATGCTTGAAACCCAGATCTCTCAGGTAGCTTTAAACCAAGCCCCTCAGACTACACCTGGAGGACAATTCCCTGGACAACCTCATCAAAATCCGAGAGGACAAGCCAATGCCATTACCCTACGAAGTGTGAACGCTTATGATGAGTCACCAAACCCAAGATTGAGTGAACCCGAAACTTCTAAGGAATGTACCACCCCCGCCATATAAACCACCTATACCATATAAACCACCCCCGCCAGAAGAATCTGAAAACCAGGATGGTCGAGAGAAAGGAGAAGAACCTAAAGATAAAATTTACGCACCACCCCCGCCATATAAACCACCTATACCATATCCGCAAAGACTCAAACAAACCCAAATCAATAAACAGTATCCAAAATTTATTAAAGTTATAGAAAAACTTCATGTAGAAATCCCTTTCATAGAAGCCATCACCCAAATACCTTCTTATGCAAAGTTTCTGAAAGACATCCTTACCAACAAACGTAGACTTGACGATCCGAAGCCTTTGGAATGTAATGCTATATCCGAGGACAAATTAGCAAAGAAAGATAAATATCCTGGAAATTTCTCCATTCCTTGTCTTCTGGGTAATCATGTCATCGAAAAAGCTTTTCTTGACTTAGGAGCTAGTGTAAGCTTAATGCCTCTAGCAGTTTGTGAGAGATTAAACTTAGGAGAATTACAACCCACTAAGATGTCACTTCAGTTAGCCGATAGATCTGTTAAATATCCGATAGGCATTTTAGAAGATGTCCCTGTTAGGATAGGTCAGTTATTTATCCCTACTGATTTTGTTATCATGGACATCAAAGAGGACAATGATATACCAATCCTTCTAGGTAGACCATTCTTATCAACTGCAGGAGCCATAATAGATGTCAAGAAAGGAAAATTGACATTTGAGGTAGGTGACTAGAAAATAGAATTTATACTTTCGAAATTTCTTATGGCACATGTGATGGGAGACTCGTGTTATGCCTTAGATATCATTGATGAATGTGTTAGAGAATTAGAACAAAAAGAAATTATTAAGTTACCATCAACCCCCATAAAGGAAGATGATGACTTTAAAGAACCTTACATCGATGATAACCTTTACGAATGTTTATCCCTTACTCCAGATCCTATGCCATGCCCTGAGAAACCAACCTTAGAACTTAAGGAACTTCCTAAGAACCTGAGATATGAGTTCCTCGATGAAAAGTTGAACCGTCCAGTTATAGTTAGTGCTACCTTGAGCCAAGAGGAAACGAACCAACTTTTAGACGTTTTACGAAGACATCCCTCAACCTTAGGATATAATATCTCTGACCTGAAAGGTATAAGCCCATCCGTAGGCATGCATCGGATTTCTCTAGAAGAAGATTTAAAACCCTCTAGGGAGCATCAGAGAAGAATAAACCCTATAATGAGTGATGTTGTTAAGAAGGAAGTTCTTAAGTTACTTGAGGCAGGTATAATCTACCAGATCTCAGATAGTAAGTGGGTGAGCCCTGTGCATGTAGTACCTAAAAAGGGAGGCATCACAGTCATGCAAAACGATAAAGGCGAACATGTAGCTAAACATTTAGAAGGAGGATGGCGGATGTGTATAGATTATAGAAAATTAAATAAAGCAACTAGGAAGGATCATTTCCCTTTACCATTTATAGACCAAATGTTGGAGCGTGTAGCCAGACACTCTTACTTCTGTTATCTAGATGGATACTCTGGATTCTTCCAAATACCTATTCACCCAGAAGATCAAGAAAAATTTACCTTCACATGCCCTTATGGAACTTTTGCCTAAGACGAATGCCTTTCGGCCTCTGTAACGCCCCAGCTACTTTCCAACGCTGCATGATGTCTATCTTCGCAGATTACCTAGATGGTATCATGGAAGTGTTTATGGACGATTTCTCGGTTTGCGGATTTGATTTCCACAATTGCCTTGCTAACCTGGAGAAAATCCTGGAGAGATGCGTGGAGGTGAACCTCGTGCTAAATTGGGAAAAATGTCATTTCATGGTGACCGAAGGAATAGTTTTAGGACATATAGTTTCCGAAAAAGGTATAGAGGTAGATAAAGCTAAAATAGAAGTTATAGAAAACCTAAAACCCCCAAAAACCATCAGAGAAGTCCGAAGCTTTCTTGGACACGCTGGATTCTATCGGCGTTTTATTAAGGACTTCTCCAAAATAACTAAACCGTTAACCGGACTTTTAATGAAAGATGCTGAATTCATTTTCGACGAAAAATGTAATGACGCATTTAATCTTTTAAAGCAAGCATTAAAATCAGCACCCATTATGAAACCGCCCGATTGGTCGGAACCTTTTGAGATAATGTGCGATGCTAGTGATTATGCAGTTGGAGCCGTTCTAGGACAAAGAAAAGATAAAAAATTACATGCCATTTATTATGCCAGTAGAACCCTAGATGATGCCCAACTTAACTACGCAACAACTGAAAAAGAATTACTCGCTGTAGTTTTTGCTATAGACAAATTTAGATCTTATCTAGTAGGAGCAAAAATTATTGTTTACACCGATCATGCTGCCATTCGTTACCTATTGAATAAAAAAGATGCCAAGCCCAGGTTACTCCGATGGATTCTATTACTACAAGAGTTTGATTTAGATATAAGAGATAAAAAAGGCACTGAAAATGTAGTAGCCGATCACCTTTCTAGGCTAGAACATCTAAAACCTGAACTAGTACCCATAAATGATGATTTCGCCTATGATAGATTGATAGCTAAAGTAGAAACCATTGAAGATAATAACCTAGATCCTCAAGAGCATTCCCAAAATTCCTTAGCAATAAGTAACGTACCCTGGTATGCAAATTTCGTTAATTACCTAGCTGCTGATATAGTACCCCCTGATCTTGACTAGCACCGCAAGAAGAAATTCTTCCACAATGTGAGAAACTTCTATTGGGACGAATCGCTCCTTTTCAAAAGGGGTAAAGATGGCATCTTTCGCCGTTGCGTCCCAGAAGAAGAGGTAAATAGTATTATCGAGCATTGTCATTCTGCACCTTATGGTGGACATCCGAGCACCTCTAAGACATACGCCAAGATTCTTCAAGCTGGCCTATTCTGGCCTACCATGTGGCGTGATGTCTATGCCTACATTGTCAAATGTGATAGATGCCAACGCACTGGAAACATTTCAAGACGTGATGAAATGCCCTTAAGAAACATTCAGGAAGTAGAACTCTTCGACGTATGGGGTATAGATTTCATGGGACCCTTTCCACCATCCTTAGGAAACAGGTATATTTTAGTAGCTGTAGACTATGTGTCTAAGTGGATTGAAGCTATAGCTGCACCCACAAACGACACTAGGGTAGTAATCAAACTATTTAAAAATTATATATTCCCTAGATTTGGAACACCATGTTTAGTCATAAGCGATGGAGGATCACACTTTATATCAAGAATATTTGACAAACTTTTAAGAAAATATGGAGTTAGGCATAGAGTAGCAACACCATACCACCCACAGACTAGTGGCCAAGTAGAAGTATCTAATAGGGAGATAAAACAAATCCTAGAGAAAACTGTTTCTATTTCTAGGAGAGACTGGTCTCAGAAGCTTCAAGAAGCATTATGGGCCTATAGAACCGCTTTCAAAACCCCTATAGAAACTACTCCTTATCAACTAGTTTATGGAAAATCTTGTCACTTACCATTCGAGTTAGAGCATAAAGCCTATTAGGCCATTAAAACTTTGAATTTAGACTACCTAGCCGCTGGAGAAAAGCGTACCCTAGACATTCATAAATTAGAAGAACTTAGGCAATCTGCCTACGAAAATGCAAAAATATATAAAGAGACGACAAAAGCCTATCATGACAAAAGAATAGTAAAGAAAAACTTCAATGTAGGCGATTTTGTTCTCCTTTTCAACACTAGGTTACGACTCTTCCCTTGAAAGCTACGTTCAAGATGGACTGGTCCTTTCGAAGTATCCAAGATTCTGAGATCAGGAGCCGTAGAAATCAAGAACGAAACCTGTAGTCCATTCATTGTAAATGGACAAAGACTGAAGCTCTACGAAGGAGGAGACATTCCAACATACTACTCAAGCCACACCCTGATTGATCCACCAATTCCTACAACTACAGGTGTATAAATTCTAATCGTCAAGCTAATGACGTTAAACAAGCGCTGCGTGGGAGGCAACCCATGGTTTTTCTTTCATTTTTACTTTTTCGCATTTATTTACATTTATTTTTATTTTATTTTATCATATTTTGCATAGAGACTAAAAGTTTGAATGGTTTGCATTTTCAGGATCACTTTCTTAACTTTTACAGGATGCATGGTTTTGATGACATGCGTGTTGCCTATAGAGACAATGCTCAGAGGGAGCGCTACATTGTTTTGTATCAGCGCCCTATGGCACCCACACGTTACCCTGATCAGCACTGTATGGAGGCACTGGGTATCGAGCCGAGTATCAGATTCCTTCGCCACCAGCTCCACTGGGACGAAATTACTGATGACTTGAGTAACACATATAGGAACCTGACTTTGGAGTTCCTGAGTTCATTCGACTATGACCAATATTCTGGACAAGATGGGTATGCTGCCTTCAGGCTCTTTGGAGTTGAGTACTCCTTCAGCCAGAAAGAGTTCGACGACTTATTGGGTTTCCAGACCACTCTTGATGCTATCCCGGAAACACCTATGGGATATTTCCTGGGTAAGGAGGTGGAGAAGTTTTGGAGTGATATATCAGGTGGCGGAAGCCAGGATCCATCTACGCAGTTATCTTATGTCATACATAACCCAGCCTTCAGATATTTTCATATGATATTAGCACATTCCTTCTTGGGAAGACCGGATGCAGAGACACTACTGAGTGAAGAGGAGATCTTCCTATTATTTTGCGCATCCCAGTCTCGCCCAGTAGCATGTGGGAACTTTTTATTGAATAATCGCAGTGGTATCTCTAGATCCACCGAAGGAGTCATCCATATTGGTGGAATCATCACACAGATTGATGTCGCTTTAGGTCTGTCTCGCATGCTGTCACATATTCGGATCTACTGTGGATACACTACCATGGACATCGATTTCTGTTTGACCAGAGGATTGATGAGGAGAGCCTCTTTCCACCCATGTTAGTTCCGATTGCTAGTCGACAGTGAGGCCATCCATTATTTCACACTGCCAGACCCTATGATGACCAGTGTGCATGATCCAGCGAATTGGAGTTATGCTCTAAAGGGCCAGGGAGAGACCGTCGAGGCACCGAGATCGCCACCCGTTGCTGAATACACGCCTACACCACCATATCCTAGAATCACTGTTTTCTCTAATAATCATTCATTGCAGACACCCGACATACACACCCAGATTGCTGAGTGCCGTAGAGAGATTGCAGAGCTTAGACAGGAAGTGGCGGACCTAACTTTACAGATGGGAGTGTCTGATCTCACCCATGTTACTGAAGCCGATTGTCTATATCAGGAGATCGCAGAGCTCAGGCAGGAGATAGCCGTGCTCCGTGGATCCACTCAGGCAGACGACACCCCTAATACCTGATCTCACCATTTCATTTTATTTCTCTTTTATATATTTATCGTGTTTGCATTATCTATTTTATATTATCGCATTTGGATATTATCTAAACTACTACTATACATTAGTATTTCTATTTTTTATCTATATATGTTTTATATTTATTTTATTTTCATTTTAACTTTTCAGTTATTTATTTATTTATATTTAATTTCTGTTTTTGTTTTTGTTTTAGTTTCACTTTTTATTTTCGTTTTTACTTTTATAAAATTATGCAAGTCAAAGAAACTAGGAGAATCACAAGACAAATGCTATCCAGACCCCTCAAAGCCAAAAGACAAGAGAAGCCCAAACCAAAGGACCAAAATCTGGCCCAGCCAGATTTTGCCTTGTGGCGCCCGCCATAGGACCTGTGGCGCCCGCCACAGCGTCTGTAAATGGTCGGGGCAGACCCCTTTTCTTCACCATTTTTGCATATTACAACCTCCCAAACCCATTTTTTCACCTTGAGAAAACATCCTTGAACCCACAAAAAGCTCATACTTTCCTAACCACCATACCACACAAATCATTAATCCACTTTCCATTTTCGATTTCATCCCCCGGATTTTGTAAAAATCCAACCTTTTCACCAAACACTTCATCTTCTTCATCCACTTTCCAAGAGCATTCAAATGGAGTTCAACGGATTCACGCTTCGAGGAGGGAAACCAGGGGAGAGACAAAGAAAAATCATTGAACGGTTGCAAAATCGGGAAATCCTCCCGACAAGGTATGTTGACGAAAATTGTCTCTATACTTTAGGTATCTACCATAGCGTTTTTCATTTATTAGACAACTTAGGTTTGTATAATTTCTTTACAAATAAAGAACCCACCTATGAGCGGCTGACAATCGAACTTTTAAGTTCCTTAATTTATATTGTCAGCCCTAACACTGCTAGCACAGTCGATACTATCAAATTTAGAATGTTTGCTGTTGAATACCAATTCAGTACCGATGAACTAGCCAGCCTGTTAGGGATCCCTCATGGGGAAGGTGCTATTTGTGAGGCCCCTTTGGATTCCGAATGGTCTGTTGAGGTATTTTCCTTCTGGGAGCGTTTATCAAACACTTCCATAAACTCTTTTGAAGGAGTTCTTGCCTCAACTATCCATAACCCGACCATCAGAGTTTTTAGATATCTGTTGGCATGCACTATTTTTGGCCGGGAAAATCCAAATAAGGTTAATGCTAGAGAGCTTCTATATTTGCAAGGAAGCCTCACAAATAGGAGAATTAATTCGGTTCCGTTCATGCTCGCCCATATGATTTTAACTCTGAATAAGGCGGGACCGATTTCTTTTGGTGGATTGATTACGTCTATTGCTCGGGCACTTAACATGAACAATGAGATGACTACCCTAGACCCCTTACCTCATCGCACAATTAACTTAAAATTTCCGAGAGACATGAAATTGTGCCGTTTAAGGAGAGAAGGAGGTTATACACTTATGATTCATGGTGTAGCCATCCCATCTGTTATTCTACGTGATGAGAGGAATTGGACCTACGATTTAGATGCTCCACCTATTTTAGGTCCTCTTCCTCCTAACATTCCTGATGAGGCGGGACCAGACACTAATGATGAATATGATCGGAGAGAGAGATCTCCCGTACCCCATGTGTCCCCCCATCATCCTTCACCACCACACACCGCACCATCTTCTTCTTCTGCAAGTACCACTCCTGGCTTCTTCATTACAGAAGAGATGTGGCGTGACCACATGGCTAGAGAGCAGAGGCAGGATGACCTACTCTCTACCATCCAGCAACAAATGGCGGACAACATGAGCTTTATGCAAGAATCGCAGCGGAGGACAGACAGGTCCTACGAAACTGTTCTACAGTCTCTGCTTGCGATAACAAATACACAAGCCCGTCAGCAACAACACAACCAGCGACACATGGAACTCATCGAAGCTACTCAAGGTTCCATTCTTGGTAACCTTCGAGAGGTGAGGACCGCTCAGAATGCCCTGCAGGCGAGGATGGATCAGAGAGACCGTCGTCGTACCTGATCCCGTCGTCCACCTCAGGATGGCGAGGGCACTAGTGGTCAGCAATAGGTTGCCAGGTAACCCATCCTTATCTTATTTCGAAACATTGAGGACAATGTTCGATTTAAGTGTGGGAGGAGCATTTATCGTTTTCCTTTTATTTTCAGTTTTATTTGCATGAGTCTGACGAGTCACCGAATATAGTAGATCTTCAGTATAACCTAATCTCCCCATACCTTTAGCCCCACCAAAAATTTTTGCAAAAGAAAAAAGTGTTATTACGAAAGTTTTCAGGTTTTAAAGACATGTTTTGAGTAAGGATGCGGTGACTTGGGAGAACTTTGCGAAACATCAGTATCTTTTTTAGCACCATAAACTTCGTAAATATAGGAATCATTCCCGAAACCCCATATACCATGGCCTTAATCATCATTTCCGTATAAGTCCTCAGTAGTTTATCGTAGCAGTCAGCTCCGACCTACGCATCCTCTACGTAGGGGACCGATGCAAATAAGTGAATGATCCAGAAAAACAAAAAAACAAAAGAAAGCAAAAAGGAAACTCCGGTATAGGTGACCCTCACAAAGTCATTTAAACCAAAGGATTGTAAAAAATTGCTAGAAAAAGAAAAAGAAAAAGAAAAAGAAAAAGAAAGAAACTCACCCACTGTTGGTTGGTTCAGAGGTATATGGCACTGAACTCGGTAGGGCGGATTACGATCCGATCCCCCACAACTACAGTTGGGTCCAATAAAAGGGTTTACACATATTTATGTGCCAGAAAACCCATGCTCAGATCATAATCACTAATAGGCCACTCTACTATGAAGCATGTACGGATAACAAGCTTAATGTGATTGCGCTTGAATGAAAAGGACACAAAAGAGATGAAGAGGCAGGCCTAGGTATTGTGGGATAATATGGGTTGGTTAATATAGGAATGAAGTTTATGTCCGTATTTGCGGATTAGTGTCATCATGATACCCTTAGTTCACTCAGTTAGTACCTATCACTTCATCCCGACTTGAACTTAGAATTTTTACCTGAAGCACTCGTTTACACCAGTTTTTCTTTCATGAGCTTTATAATGTTTTGCTTGAGGACAAGCAAAGGTTTAAGTGTGGGAGAGTTTGATAACACTAAAATTTACGTATTTTCGACTCCGATTTCACATGCATTCTAGTTGTTTTATTGTCATTTTGTTGTGTTATTACTGTGTTTTCCTTTGTTTTTCAGATTTTTACTTTAATCTGAGCCCCGATCGAGAAAAGGAGCGAAAAAGGGCTAAAAACCCTAAATTCTAGTTGTTTTATTATCATTTTGTTGTGTTATTACTGTGTTTTCCTTTTTTTTTTAGGTTTTTACTTTAATCAGAGCCCTGATCGAGAAAAGAAGCGAAAAAGGGCTAAAAACCCTAAAATTCAGCATTTTGTGCTTATGGCCTACCCAATGGCGGGCGCCACAGACCAAGCCATGACGTGTCAAACTCAACTTCCCTCAACTCCCACGTTTCCCCACTACATCCATTAAGGCGCCTCACTTTGGCCTTGTGGCGGGCGCCATAAGAGGAAAAACGGTTCCCTCCTATTTTCAAGTTGAAGGGCATCCAAGTCATTTCCATCTTTTTACTTGCTTATAAATAGAAACGCGAATTCACTTTTACAATCATCCAAACTTAGAGCAGAGGCAAACTCAGAAGCAACTTTGTTTCACTTAGGCATATATTCAGTATTTTATAGTGGTAATCGCTTCGCATTGGAGTGTTACCATAATTGTGTAATCAAGTCTGTGATAGAGTCTGTAATCGAGTTTGGAGCACTTTGGAAGGAAGTTAATCCTGCCGCCATTTTCATTTCCGCATTGCAATTTACTCAGCCCTCCGATTGGAGCAGGTTTTTATTACTCGTCTTTATTTTATTTATTTCCCGCACTCGCTTTTACTTTATTTATTTCCCTGCACTCGCTTTTACTTTATTTATTTCCCCGCACTCGCTTTTACTTTATTTATTTCCTCGCACTCGCTTTAAATTATTTATTTCCTCGCACTCGCTTTAAATTATTTATTTCCTCGCACTCACTTTAAATTATTTATTTCCTCGCACTCGCTTTAAATTATTTATTTCCTCGCACTCGCTTTAAATTATTTATTTCCCACACCCGCACTACTTTTATTTACTTTTCGCACTCGCACTAATTTTATTTAAATTAATGCACTTTTATTTTACCATGTCTAACTAAATCTAAAAGGTTAGAATGTAAGGATCGTAATTAAACCGATAATCCGTACCATTGTTCGTAGAAACACTTAAGGGCTATTTTAACTTTCAACTTAAGTTTTCCCGCACTTCAATTCCGTTGGGTAAGATCGAAAGCCATCCAACGTCTTGATAAACTTAATTATTTTTAACTATTTCAAAAACAGCGAAATCGCTTTGTTTAGTTCATTAGGAGTTTTTAACATTAAGAAGAAAAGAGATTTTAAAACTATTTTCGGACGCGTTTATAAGTTTAGAGTCTGGTTCGTAAGAATCTCTTTTGGTTAAGAAGTCTAGGTTATAATACTTTTCAACTTAGTCAAGATACTATATTTCTTAAAAATAGGTTTACTACTCTAACGCAATGCGCACCTTTTTATAAGTGACAATAAGAGGGTTTGATTAGGGAGTACAACTCGGTTCTGAATACGCAAAAGCGACAGTTCCCGTTAAATTAGTTCTTTTCAAAGTAGCAAACATTGCCCATAAGTAGTTCTATTAGCAAGTACTTGGATTATCAATTGGTTACATGAATTACATTCGACCCTGTCTTTATTAATTAAATCTATTTAAATACTTTACTTTTCATTGCACACTACAAAAACACCTATTTTGATTTCCTTTGATAAACACCATAACAACAGATAACTATAGTTTGACACTTGGTCTCTGTGGATTCGACAATCTTTTATATTACTCTGACGCGTTCGTATACTTGCGAAAAACACCGCATCACACAACAAGCAGATTATATCACACAAACAAGTATTCAAACATAAAATATACAATTATATACACATAAAAAAGTAGGCTAAACCCACTGAGGACTACTCCCCAGCAGAGTCGCCAGTCAATTCATGTAAAGGTAAATTCATGACTATTAAACTATGGATAAACTTAACGTCAATAAAACCATAGTCGCCACCGCGCTTTTGTTGTTTCTAAAGGAAAGGGGAAAAGTACGAACAAAACCCAAAGATAAGAAGTTTTCAAATCAAAACTAATAAAATGCCAGAGATTATAGGTAAGGGGGTTGATTACACAGAGGGAAGATGTTAGCACCCAAAGTGTCCAAGGTATTCCTAGGGAGCCCTTTTTTATGTGTGTATGTGTCTTTGGTATAAAAGATGTTTGCAATAAATAGAGTGTGGGGATGAGAAAAGAATTCATTAATTATATTTTTGTGTTTGACAAGACTTTCAGACTTGTGTTTACGTACCAACATAAAAATGAGGGATCAAAACCACGTAGTTCGTGGTATCAATTTCAAAATGAACAGATTGCTTTTAATAAAAGTTTAAATTTAGAAGAGGCGCAAAGGCCCAAAAGAATTTGAAAGAGTGTTAGTTCTTTTTGTCTTTTGAAATTTTAAGTCAATATGATTAGATTCATTTATAAGTTTGATTTAAGAAAAGAGTTTTAAAAATGCAATAGCATAAGGCTAAAGTTTCTAATTTGCAATGAAGTCTAAGTTTAGAAATCACAAGCAAAAAAGGTTTTTTTTCTTTAAAAGGGGGAGAGATTTGAAATTTAAGAAATGGGAGGAGATGAAAAGACTAATCCTAAGCAAGAATTAAAAGATAAGAGTTGAAAACATCCGACCAATGGGATGCAATCCAATAGACAAGAATGTCATATAGAAACCCATTTTTCCTTTGGACTTTAAGTCAATCAATATCAATAATAAAATAGTAATATGAAGAGCAAGGCATCAAATAAAGATAGCCACATCCAAGAAAGCAACTTCACAGTCTCCTTCTCAATCTTCCCATGTATTAGATGACATACTCCTTGATTGGCTCAGAATCAGGCATTAGACACAAGTTCAAAGTAACATTTGCATCAAGACCATGTAGTAGATGAATTCATGTGGATCTCAATACTTGCATCAGATGGAAGCTCAAATCACAATAACTTGGTCTCAGAAATGTTGGCATAGGCCAAGTCCTTTTGCATAGGGAATGTTGCCTAGTTCTAAGTCCAAAGCTTAGATCAAATCCAACAATCCACGCAAATAATTTTTTAGGGTTTTTGTAGTTTTATTAAGTATCTTAAAGTCCTAAGACCACAAACACAAACAAAATATACAATCACAATATATGGCTCAAGTGAGCAATGTGAAAAATGACATAAACATAAACAAGTTAAATGATATCTAAACGGAAAATGAAATGGTAAATGACTTAAATTTAAATTGCACAAAGTAAATGACTTAAAATTAAAAGCAATAATAATAGGAGTTAGTCAAATGTTAGTGATTAGATGTTAGTGGTGTTTTGCTTTTCAATTGATTAAGTCATCCTTTGGAGAACACTCAACCCTTTATTCACAAGCATGGGTCCTTGAACTAAGACATCTTCCAAAGGAAGGAAAAAAGGCCAAGTTTCCACACAATACCATGAAAGGGGGACACTTACAGTCTCACTTACTAGAATACTATGCCTTTGAGTCAAAATTTAGCACTATGTGAAGCAATCGTAATTGGACTTATATAGAAGTCACAACTATCTGAGGTCGTGCAATAATTTTGTTGGTGTTAATGCATGTTATAGATATGGTATAATGAATTATACTCCTAAAACATACCACACTAAAAAAGAAAATGATCAAAGGATGGACCTAATCTCATCCATACTTGTATTGGTTCATCTAACACAAAGTTATTGATGAACTAATTAACATTAGGATATTGAGACTTCATTGGTCAATGAAAGGGATGGAATAGAATGGGATTGAAGATGAAGAGGGAGGGGAGATGAGAGAAACAAAAATTGGTCATGGGAGGAATTTTACCAAATTAAAATCCTTCATTCATTTTGGGAGATGAAATGTATATTTCATCAATCCCCTAAATCCAATGATTTTAATCCAACAAAAGTCAAATCAATCTTGACCAAGGCCCAAACACATAGTCAAACTTCACAAGTCAATAAAAATGGTTCAACATAATTTCTACACAATTAATCAATTAAAAATCAAATAAAAATGCATTTAAATTGCATTATGTTTGATCAAAAACCTAAAACCTCTTTAAAACACCAAATAAACGGCTAAGACATTTATCCTAGGTCAAACAAGGTCAAAGGACCTTAGACAAAAAATTCCATAATTTTTCAAAAGTCAAAAGTATTTTTAAACAATTAAAAATTTGCACAAAAACAATTAAATCATTAAAAATTTCAAAATTAATCCAAAAAACAATTTTAATTCATAAAATTTAAGAGGAAAATATTTGAATTTTTTTGGTGAAAGTCCCATATTTTTTGGATTAAAAATGAAATTAATATGAATTAATTAAAAATAAGGGATTAAATGAAATAAATAGAAAATCAAATAAATAAGGGTCATCTGATCTCCCTCATTAATTGAGGTGGCAGATCAGATGGCCAAAAGCGCGCGTTCCGCATGCACATGAGTCAAACACGTTGCAGGCATAGTATTTACAATGGACGCGTGAGATTAGAATGTAAGACTCAGATCAGATGGTCCTGGACAAGCTAGCACACCACCAGAGCCCTAGCTCTGGTCATCTTCTCCGGTGAGCACCACCGGTCTGGTCCAAGCTAAACTCAAAGGAAAATGAAAAGTGAATACACTAATTTGAAGGAAAAATGCTCAGGAGCACGAATCTGGCCTCTATTTTCTCCAATTCCAAGTATATAAAAAGATACATGGATTTGAATTTTGAGTATCATGAACTGAGTTCCTTCGATTTGACCTCAAAGCAACTCAATCTTCTTGCCTACATTTATAGGACTTCAAACAACCAAAAATCAACAAGAATGGTGAAGAATTGAGGGAGAATTGAAGAGATAAAAATTCTGAAAATACACCTTCAATGGAGCTTCAAATTGGCACGATCTTGCTTTTAATTATGCTTGGCCTTGCTTCAGATGCTTGTTGGAAGTGAAATGAATCAAGGAAAGGTATGGACTCTTGGAGTTTCAATCTCAAAACAGATGGAGAATTGAAACTCGATTTTCAAAGAAAATCTTCAAGCTTATCCTTCAAGGGTGAGGGTTTATGGTTGCAGGTTCAAAGCTTGGGCATGAGGTCCTTAACACTGAGCAATGAGGTTATTATTTATATGCCATGAGATTGATTTCCACACACTTCTAATTTTGGCAAAATTTGAAAATTCTCTTTGCATGCTTGCATGGGCGTGTGATAGGCCCATCAAGTGATGCAATCTGATCCAAAATTGAGTGAAAGTCATGCTGAATTCATGTTGGTAGGCCATGTAATTGTGTATAAAAAGTGGAAGTGGAAAACATCCAAATGATCCTTCAACTTACACCCATGCGCAAGTCCTTCATTCTTTAGCCAAATGAGATGATCTTTGACTTTTTGGAAAGGTGAGATCAAGGGGAACAACTTTCATGTTGAACACTTTTTCATTTGGAGTTTGGATCATGATGAATTTTGAGGTGGAAGTTTGGGAAATCAAACATATTTGAAAATTTTCTAAGTGCCAAGTCAAATGTTCACTTCTTCCACCTTGAATAAGTTTTCCTATGGACTTCAAATGAGAAAAGTTCCTTCATAAAAGTTTTATCTATTTGAAACATATTAAATTTGGTCACACATTTGACCTCATTTGGATTTTTCATGAAGGAGTTATGCATTTTAGAAGTTGAGGAAAATCACTTGTTCAATGGTATTGGCCCAAAATGACCTATGATGTTTCCTCTTGGCACATTCATTTCCAAGTTGAATTTGCACTTCCTCCAAACATAAAAGTTGAAGTATACATCTTGAATTTGATCATTAAATTTTAATGGCTTTCATCTCATAAAAAATGAGTAGGTTATGATCTTGGGAATTTGACCTCAAAACTAGGGTTCATACAAAATGACCTATAATATTTCACCAAAAAAAGGACTTTCTAAGAAAAACTAGATCTACATCTCAACATGAAAGTTGTTTGGAATGTCGTTTTGAGTAACGTTTCTCTTGGAATCATTTTCATATGACAAAAACTGTAGGAGATAGGGTCTTGGGAACCCCAGTTTTGACTAGTTGACTTTCTCTAGTCAACCACCATGAACCATCTTGCTAGCTTGACATTATCTTGACTTTTGGGACTCTTGGAGGATTATATATGCATATAATGATGTAATGTGAAGTATCCCTTGAAATATTTGATCAATTATTGAAGAAACGTGTTCAAGAAGTCACACAAGATACCTAGATGAATTAGGGTTTCCAAGGCAAACAAACTCCAAACTCTTGATGATTTCTTTTTCAAAATAACATGTGAAGATCATGGGGATACATGTATGATGCTTAGAGCCAATGTGAACCATTTCTTGATTACACTCCTTGCACTGAGGGTCTTAAACCCTAGATATGAGCTTGATGGAGCATACGTGAGCACACATACTACCTACAAAAGCAACAAACTATACATTGACATATTTTTGGTATTTTGGTTAGTAAATAATAAAAAATGAAGTATCATACAATCAAATGTGCTTGGTGATATCTCCCAATGCAAACCCAATTGATGAGGGGTAAGGAGGATGCCAAGGTGTGATCCCAATGCTAATGCATATGATGAGATATCATGAGGGATCTTAGGGTCAAAATTGGGGTCTTACCATTATCACGCGTACAACGCATTGACCAGGGCGTATGGTGGAAAGCGCTCGTGTGGCCATCAGATCTTCCACCTCAATTAATGAGGGAGATCTGATGGCCCTTGTTTTTTTTTGTATTTTCTGTTTTTTCATTTAATCCACTTATTTTGATTAATTCATATTAATTTCATTTTTAATCCAAAAAATATGGGACTTTCACCAAAAATCTTTAAATACTTCCCTCTTTCATTTTCTGAATTAAAATTATTTTTTGGAATAATTTTGATATTTTTCATGAATTAATTGTTTTTGTGCATATTTTTAATTGTTTAAAAATACTTTTGACTTTTTAAAAATCATGATATTTTTTGTCTAAGGTCCTTTGACCTTGTTTAACCTAGGATAAATCTCTTGGCCATTTATTTGGTGTTTTGAAGAGGCTTTAGGTTTGACAAAACTAAATTTAATTAAAATTCATTTTTAATTTGATTTTTAATTGATTAATTGTATAGAAATTATGTTGAGCCAATTTTTTTATTGACTTGTGATGTTTGATTATGTGTTTGGGTCTTGGTCAAGGTTAATTTGAATTTTGTTAAGTTAAAATCATTGGATTTAGGGGATTGATGAAATGTACATTTCATCTCCCAAAATGAATGAATGATTTTAATTTGATAAAATTCCTCCCATGACCAATTTGTGTTTCTCTCATCCCCCCTCCCTCTTCATATTCAATCGCATTCTTTCCCATCCCTTTCATTGACCAATGAAATCTCAACATCCTAAGGCTAATTGGTTCATCAATAACCTTGTGTTAGATGAACCAATACAAGTATGGATGAGATAGGTCCATCCTTTTGATATTTTCTTTTAGTGCGTGGTATGTTTTAGGAGTTTGGTCGATTATACTAAATCTCTATCATGCATTAACACCTAAATTTTTATTGCCCGACCTCAAATAGTTGTAACTTCTACATAAGTCCAATTACGATTGCTTATCAATTGATTAAGTCATAAAGTAAATGACTTGAAAATAAAAGCAATATTAATACAAATTAGTCCAATGTTAGTTGATTAGATATTAGTGATGTTTATCATTTACATAGCATTTTATTTGTTTATGTTTATGTCATTTTCACTTGGCTCATTTGAGCCATATATTGTGATTGTATATATTTGTTTGTGTTTGTGGTCTTAGGACCTTAAAATACTTAATAAACAACAAAAACCCTAAAAAATGTTTGTGCGGACTGTTGGTTTGAGCTCTGGAATTAGAATTAGGCAACATTCCATATGCAAAAGGGACTTGGCCAATGCCAACATTTCTGAGACCAAGTTATTGTGATTGGAGCTTCTATCTGATACAAATATTTGGATCTACTTGAATTCATCTGCTACATGGTCTTGATGCAACTATTATTTTGGTCTCATGTTACACTTTATTCTGAGCAAAAATCAAGAAGTATTTCATCTGATACATGAAAATACAAAGAAGACGGTTAGATATGGAGTTTTTTGCTTGGATGTGGCCATCTTTATTTTATGACTTGCTCTTCATATTGCTAATGGCTTGCTGATTATTGCTTGATTCAAAGTCCAAAGGGAAATTGGGTTTTTTATATGACATTCTTGTCTGTTGGATTGCATCCCATTGGTCAGATCTTTTCAACTCTTAACTTTTAATTTTATGCTTAGGATTAGTCTCTTCATCTTCTCCCACTTCTTAAATTTCAAAATCTCTCCCCTCTTTTGAAAAACTTTCTTTGCTTGTGATTTCAAAAACTTAGACTTTATTGCAAATTAGAAACTTTGGCCTTATGCCATTGAATTTTAAAACTCTTTTCTTAAATCAAACTTGTAAATGAACTTAACAATATTAACTTAAAATTTCAAAAGACTAAAAGAACTAACACTCACTCAAACTTTTAGGCCCTTTGTGCCTCTTTTAAACTTAAATTTTGATTAAAAATAATCCACTCATTTTGAAATTGATACCACGAATTACGAGGTTTTGATTCCTCATTTTTATGTTGGTATGTAGGCACAAGTCCGAAGGTCTTGTCAAACACGAAAATATAATCAATGAATTCTTTTCTCATCCCCACACTCTATTTGCTGCAAACATATTTTTATACCAAAAACACATACACACATAAAAAAGGGCTCCCTAGGAGTACCTAAGACACTTTGGGTGGTAACACCTTCCCTCTGTGTAACCAACCCCCTTACCTGTAATCTCTGACATTTTATTAGTTTTGATTTAAAACCTTCTTATCTTTGGGTTTTGTTTGTACTTTTCCATTTTCCTTTGGAAACAATAAAAAAGCGCGGTGGTGACTCTGGTTTTATTGACGTTAAGTTTATCCATAACTTAATGGTCATGAATTTACAGCTACAAAAATTAAGTAGCAACTCTGTTGGGGAGTAGTCCTCAGTGGGTTTAGCCTACTTTTTTATGTGTATATATTTGTATATATGATGTTTGTATATTTGTTTGTATGATATAATCTGCTTGTTGTGCTTGGTGATCTCTGAGTGGTGAGATAAGTTCTAACCCGAACTCGAGTGCAATTAAGATAGGAGGATGGTATAGTCATGTTCGACTTGTGTGGAGTAGTCCTTAACAAATTGGCTTGATATCCATCTACTCAGTGGAGACCCTTTTGGAGCTATTGATGTCACACAAGTTATTTGTAGTTAGGCATTAATTTCTCTGATTTGGGGTCCGAGAAGCTGAGGACCGTAGAACATTTAACCTAATTTGGCCTATTTAGGACGTAGTGCAGAGACAGTTAAGGTGTAGACTTGATAACAGTTGTTACGTGATACTACACTCAGACGAGTTTCTCTTGCGAGTATTATGGGTTGATGAGTCAGTCATCCAAACCTATAATATCCGATAGATGGAATTAAGACTTTGGGAACTTTTTAGAACATGATCTACAAGTTTTTATCCTTAGTACACTCCTTTGGGATGGTTCATAACCTGACTCCATGCTCGTGAGTCACAACAAACCCTTTGATTATTGGTTGATCCAATCAAGTCTTGTACATATCAATGGAACTTGGGTGTTGATAAGGTGAAAACCATAATCCACCAAAATGGACGATTGATCTTGATAATGACTTGATTCATCCATTGACCTTTGTTTGTGATTGCCTTGTGTGTGAATCCTTGTTTGTGATTGTTGCTTTCATGCATTCATGCACATCATAGCATTCATCACACGAAAATAACTTCAAGGAACTGAGGTCTTATTTGCAAATATTTTCAGACCATGGATTGTGGGTTAAGGAACAATAAGAAGTACAGTTTTAGATGTCCTGATTTGAAAGAGCTAAGGAAGTTGTCATCGTTTGTATTACATCCCTTGGACTTCAAGCAATGTCATGAGAAGCTTTTATCTGTATTATCTACTGATATGGTTGAAGGACTCTTGAGTGTGTTGGTTCAGTTTTATGACCCTCTCTACCGTTGCTTCACTTTTCCCGATTATCTGCTTATGCCTACATTAGAGGAGTATGCCCATCTCTAGGGAATACCTGTTTCTGACAAGGTACCTTTTAGTGGATTGGAGAAGATCCCATATCTCATACCATAGTTAAAGCTCTTCATCTGAAGAAGTCTGAGATTGAGGCTCATTGGGTGAACAAAGGAGGAAAGTTTGGGTTGACTTCTGATTTTCTCATAGGGAAAGCTACTGTCCTTGCTCAAGCCGGTAGTGTGATGCTTTTGAAGCCATTTTTGTGTTGCTCATCTATGGTTTAGCTTTGTTCCCTAACATTGACGGTTTTGTCGATGTTAATGCCATTAGAATCTTCTTAATTGGGAATCCTATGCCTACTATGTCGGGTGATATGTATTTCTCTTTGCATTTAAGGAATTCTAAAGGTGGTGGGACTATTGTGTGATGTGTTCCTCTTCTGTACAAGTGGTTTATTTCGCACTTGCTTCAGATGCCTGCTTTTGTGGAGAACAAACAATGTCTACGGTGGTCTCAAAGACTTATGTCTATCACTAATGATGATATTGTTTGGTATGATTCTCTCTTGGGTAGCTTGGATATTATTGACAATTATGGTGAATTCTCTAATGTGCCCCTCATTGGTACACAAGGAGGAATTAACTACAATCCTGCTTTGGTTCGTTGTCAACTTGGGTTCCCCTTGAGAGATAAACTTAATAACACTTAGTTAGAAGGTCTTTTCTATCAAGAGGGTAAAGATACCCAACATTTGAAGCAGAAGATGGTACATGCTTGGTATAATGTGCATAGGAAAGGAAGATCCGAGCTTGGTCCGTGCAACTGTGTAGCTTTGGAAGCTTACACTACTTGGATGAAGAAGAGAGCTTTGGAATTGAAGATGTCGTATGCTTGTGAGAGACCTATGTATTTGGTTGTGGCTGAGCCATTAACTCTCCCTAACCAAGGTGTAGTAGACACACTCATCAAGATGAAGCAAGAGAAAGATATGTGGGAAGAACGGTTCCATGCTTTGAACCAAAAGCATGAGGAGTTGCAACTTGAGTCAAAGGACAAAGACACGCTTATTGAACTTCTTGAAGACCGAGCAATGAAGAGACAGAGAGAGCCAAATGGTCCATCTTCCACTAGTATGCCTCAGTCATCCGGTTCTTGGAAGAAGATTATTGATCAGATTATCCTAGAGAAGGCTCAGATGAAGACATCTTTTTAGACTGAGATTCAACACATCCGAAGGAAGTACGCGCCCGCAGCCAGATCATCTGACACTGTTGCTAGGGGATCCTTAGGATGATTAGTTCCCTTTTCTCTTGTATTTGTACCTTGGTTTCTGAAAATATATTCAGTGTAATCCTTCCAAGTTTTATGAATAAAAGAGATTTTTATGGTCAATCAAAATGTTATTATTATCATATGTTTGCAAATAAAACAATATGTTCCTTGAAATTAAATAAACAAAAACATTGCATTTTATGCATCATTTACATAACAGGTTTTCTTCTGCCAGATGTCTTATCGGTTATTCTTCTGTGCTTCAGCCAAGATGACTCTGCTGGGGAGTAGTCTCTAGTGGGTTTAGCCTACTTTTATGTGTGTATATAATTGTATATTTGATGTATGTATATTTGTTTGTGTGATATAATCTGCTTGTTGTGCTTGGTGATCTCTTCTTGGTGATCTCTACTAGGAGGATGGTATAGTCATGTTCGACTTGTGTGGAGTAGTCCTTAACAAGTTGGATTGATACCCATCTACTAAGTGGAGACCCTACACTCCTTTGGGATGGTTCTTACCCAGACTCCATGCTCGTGACTTACAATAAACCCTTGATTCTTGGTTGATCCAATCAAGTCTTGTCAATATCAATGGAACTTGGGTGTTGATAAGGTGAAAACCATAATCCACCAAAATGGATGATTGATCTTAATTATGACTTGATTCATCCCTTGACCTTTGTTTGTTTTCCTTGTGTGTGATCCTTTATTTGTAATTGTGGCATTCATGCATTCATGCGTATCATAACATTCATCACACCCAAAATAATTTCAAGGAACTGATATGGACGAAGGAACACTAAGAAGTATAGTTTCAGATGTCCAGATTTGAAAGAGTTAAGGAAGTTTTCATCTTTTGTATTAGATCCCTTGGACTTCAAGCAACGTCATGGGAAGCTTCTGTTTATTTTATCTGCTGATGTGGTTGAAGGACTTTTGAGTGTGTTGGTTCAGTTTTATGACAATCTCTACCGTTGCTTCACTTTTCCTGATTATCAGCTTGTGCCTACATTAGAAGAGTATGCCCATCTCTTGGGAATACCTATTTCTGACAAAGTGCCTTTTAGTGGATTGGAAGAGATTCCTAGATCTCATATTTTAGCTGAAGCTCTTCATCTGAAGAAGTCTGAGATAGAGGCTCATTGGGTGAAGAAAGGAGGATTGTTTGGATTATCTTCTGAGTTCCTCATCAAGGAAGTTACTATCTTTGATCAAGCCGATAGTATGAATGCTTTTGAATCTATCTTTGTGTTGCTCATCTATGGTTTAGCTTTGGTCCCTAACATTGATGGTTTTGTTGATGTTAACGCCATTAGAATCTTCTTGATTGGAAATCCTGTGCCTACTCTGTTAGGAGATATGTATTTCTCTTTGCGTCTAAGGAATTCTAAAGGTGGTGGAACTATTGTATGTTGTGTTCCTCTTCTGTACAAGTGGTTTATTTCGCATTGCCTCAGACGCCTGCTTTTGTGGAGAACAAACAATGTCTAAGGTGGTCTCAGAGACTTATGTCTCTCACTAATGATGATATAGTTTGGTATGATTCTTCATTGAGTAGTTTGGGGATTATTAATTATCATGGTGAATTCTCTAATGTGCCTCTCATTGGTACACAAGGAGGAATCGACTACAACCCTGCTTTGGCTCGCCGTCAACTTGGGTTCCCCTTGAGAGACAAACCTAATAACACTTTGTTAGAAGGTCTTTTCTATCAAGAGGGTAATGATCCCAAACATATGAAGCAGAAGATGATACATGCTTGACATAATGTGAATAGGAAAGGAAGATCCGAGCTTGGTCCGTGCAACTGTGTAGCTTTAGAAGCTTACACTCTTTGGGTGAAGAAGAGAGCTTTGGAATTGAAGATGTCGTGTGCTTGTGAAAGACCTATGTCTATGGTTGTGGATGAGCCATCAACTCTCCCTAACCAAGACATAGAGGAGTTGGAAGACGCACTCACCAAGATGAATCAAGAGAAGGATATGTGGGAAGAATGTTTTCATGCTTTGAGCCGAAAGCATGAGGAGTTGCAGCTTGAGTCTAAGGATAAAGACACGCTTATTGAGGTTATTGAAGACCGAGTAATAAAGAGACAGAGAGAGCCAGAGGTTTCATCTTCCTCCAGTATGCCTCAGCCATCCGTTGCTTGGAAGAATATTGTTAATTAGCTTGTCCTCGAGAAGACTCAGATGAAGACTTCTTTTGAGTCCGATATCCGACGCATCCGAAGAAAGTACGCGCCTGCGACCCGATCTTCTGACATTGTTATTAGGGATCCTTAAGATGATTAGTTTCCTTTTCTCTTGTATTTTGTATTTTTGGTTTCTGAAATTGTACTCAGTGCAGTCCTTCCAATTAAATAAATAAAAGAGATTTTATGGTCAATCAAATTGTGCAATTGTTATTATTATATATTTGCAAATAAAATAGTATGTTCCTTGAAAATAAAAACAATCAAGCATTGCATTTCATGCATCATTTGCATAAGCAGGTTTCTCTTTGCCAGATGTCTTATTGGTTCTTCTTCTGTGATTCAGCCAAGCTGACTCATTGATACAATACCCGTGTCAATCATCCGTGAATCATGAAACATCTAGAGAAAGAGAATAGAGACTTGAAGGACGAGATTCCTTGTCTGACTGCCATGATGGAGTCAGTCCTAGCTGATCAAAGTCAATCTTCTCCAACGCCTGCAACTCCTCCTCCTCAGAGGACTGTCATATCAGAGGTTGTTTCTTCAACCGTGCATGTCGCTTAGTTTTCTCCCGCTATGCCTGCCGGATTCCCGTGGGGAATGCCGCCCAACTTTATGCCCGAAGGTTTTGCGCCTACTTTTGCTTCCATGCCGACATCTAGCCCGGTCACGTCTATGCCACCACCGATTATTCACACTCTGCCTCGTGTTGAGGATACCATCTATCATTCCTAGCCGTCTGAGGGTCTGGATGTTTATGAGAAGATGGATGAGATGAAAGACCAATTCCTTGAGCTGCGAAAGGAGTTGAAGACCCTAAGGGGGAAAGATTTGTTCGGTAAGAGTGTTGTGGAACTTTGCTTGGTTCCTAATGTCAAGATCCCGATGAAGTTCAAAGTCCCTAACTTTGAAAAGTATAAAGGGAATACCTGTCTACTAAATCATCTTGTCATGTATGCTAGAAAGATGTCGACACAAACCGATAATAATCAGTTACTGATTCATTATTTTCAAGACAGTTTGATCGGTGCTGCTCTAAGGTGGTACATGGGTTTGGATAGTGTGAGTGTCCGCACGTTCAATGATTTGAGTGCGGAAAGTAAATAAAAGTAGTGCGAGTGCGAGGAAATAAATAATTTAATGCGAGTGCGAGGAAATAAATAATTTAAAGCGAGTGCGAGGAAATAAATAAAAGTAAAGCGAGTGCGAGGAAATAAATAATTTAAAGCGAGTGCGAGAAATAAATAAAAGTAAAGCGAGTGCGAGGAAATAAATAAGATAAAGACAAGTAATAAAAACCTGCTCCAATCGGAGGGTTGAGTAAATTGCAAAGCGGAAATGAAAATGGCGGCAGGATTAACTTCCTTCCAAAGTGCTCCAAACTCGATTACAGACTCGGTTACAGACTCGATTACACAATTGTGATAACACTTCAATGCGAAGCGATTACCACTTTAAAATACTGAATATATGCCTAAGTGAAACAAAGTTGCTATGAGTTTGCCTCTGCTCTAAGTTTGGATGATTGTAAAAGTGATTTCGAGTTTCTATTTATAAGCAAGTAAAAAGATGGAAATGACAAGGATGCCCTTCAACTTGAAAATGGGAGGGAAAACTTTTCCTCTTGTGGCGCCCGCCACAAGGCCATGGCGCCCGCCACAAGGCCAATCTGAGGCGCCTTAGTGGAAGTAGTGGGGAACGTGGCAGTTGAGGGAGGTTGAGCTTGGACACGTCATGGCAGGGTCTATGGCGCCAGCCATGGTGGAAGCCACAAGTACAAAATGCTGAATTTTAGGGTTTTTAGCTCTTTCTCGCTCCTTTTCTCGATCGGGGCTCCGATTAAAGTAAAAACCTGAAAACAAAAAAAAACATAGTAATAACACAACGAAATAACAATAAAACAACTAGAATGCATGTGAAATCGGAGTGGAAAATACGGTAACTTTCAGTGTTATCAAACTCTCCCACACTTAAACCTTTGCTTGTCCTCAAGCAAAACATTAAAAAAAACTCATAAAAGAAAAACTGGTGTAAACGACTGCTTCAGGTAAAAATTCTAAGTTCAAGTCGGGATGCAGTGATAGGTACTAACTGAGTGAACTAAGGGTATCATGATGACACTAATCCGCAAATACGGACATAAACTTCATTCCTATATTAACCAACCCATATTATCTCACAATACCTAGGCCTGCCTCTTCATCTCTTTTTGTGTCCTTTTCATTCAGATGCAATCACATTAAGCCCGTTATCCGTACATGCTTCATAGTAGTGTGGCATGTTAGTGATTATGATCTTAGCATGGGGTTTCTGGCACATAAATATGTGTAAACCATTTTATTGGACCCAACTGTAGTTGTGGGGGATCGGATCGTAATCCGCCCTACCGAGTTCAGTGCCAGATACCGCTGAACCAACTAACAGTGGGTAAGTTTTTCTTTTCCTTTTTTCTTTTTCTTTTTCTTTTTGCAGATGTAGCACCTCAAATTTGCCCCCCTCATTCATGCATTCATTTTTAGGTCATTTAACATTTGATATTGCATTTCAGCAAAGTTCATCTGAATTACCTCGGTCGACTTTGGTCTACTGAAGGTCAAACGGCTAGGGAATAAGTTGAGTTACTTCCAACATGTTCAAAGGAGGCCTATTCATCATTCGACATATTACTCTTGAAGGAACAAAGGTCCAGCGCACAGGTTACAAATTTGGAAAAGATGACTTGAACTGTCATGCTCGCTAGGCGAGCAGAATGGTTCGCCTAGCGAGCCACCAGAGTCTAAACTGTCATGCTCGCTAGGCGAGCAAATTCTTCGCTAGGCGAAGCCCACGCGTTTTAAAAATATAACAGAAAAATCTTGGACTTGGACCTCTCTCATTCGAGCCCACCAAGCCACGAAAATCAGGTTATAAATTCTAAATTTCATTGAAACAAAACCCGAGAGAAATTCTAACTAATTCAGAGCAGCCTCTAGACACTGAAGAGAAAAAAATTCACTCGGACTCTGGGACTTTTCACTCTGACTCACACACTTCTCACACAAACCCTAAGATTGTTCTGCAAACCCAACGGTGCAATTCAATTTCAACCGATCTCTCCAATCAGGTTTGCCTTATTCCCATTACTTTTCGCTTTCAATCTGAAATTCCTGAAGCATGGGGTATTATGGTTGAATCTGGGAGAGTGAGTATAGTTAGGTTTTGCATGTGGGTTTAGATGTGTATGAATGTGTAAAACAATGCCTTGAATGTTTAATCACTTTGTTGCTGAGATGGATACCATAGGGTTTGGGGTCTCTGAAATCGTACTGTTATCAATGGAGAATCCAGAACCCGCAGGCATTCGCTAGCACCTTCGCTAGGCGAACATGTAGCGAAGCTTCGCTAAGCCTTCGCTAAGCGAAGCAGTAGCGATCGCGACAATAGCTGTTTTTTTTTCTGTTTTCGCTCCAATCTGTTTTGTGTTTTGTTGTGACATGTTTTCTATTGCATCCGTGCACTGTCTACTTGAGACTGTTGTTGTTATGTTTCTTTTGTGCAACTCTTAATTGCACCCCGTCTTGTTATTCTAACTTGTTTGTTGAGTTTTTTGTGAGGGCTCACATGACTCCGGAAGAGATAGCTTTCCTGGTATTCCACTTTATTTGTGGGATACCATTTGGGAGATTTATTCTGATTACCTTGCTGACCTGTTTTCTTTGATGGTGCCAGCTTGAGAGATCACCGGGTTTCTTGCTTCTTTAGTTGTTATTACTTCGGATTTTTATCCGTGTGGTAGATCTCTTGATCCCTTTATCTTTCCTGCATTTTACCGCTTTCTTAGCTGAAAGACCTCGATAGGAGGCAATGTTTTTGTGTGTTAATATTTGTGCCCAAAGACCTCCAAGAAGAGGCACCAGTGCTAAAGACCTCCATGAAGAGGCAATTGACGGATAAAAGGGATTAGTAGTCAATCCCCCGTTATTCAGTGTGTCACTCTTTATGCTCGCACTTGTCGCAACCTGAAAAATACAGTGCACGAAAAAACAACCGGCGAAAGAAAATGACAGAAGAGTCGCCACTGTGCGTTATTCATCCCAAAGGAGGGAAAGGAAACGCTCGAAGTAAACCTGAAAAAGGAAAGGACAAGACGGGGTCTTGCAACCAAATCTTGGGTTCGGGAGTCGGTTATGCGAAGGGAAGGTATTAGCACCCCTACGAATCCGTAGTACTCTACGGGATCCACTTGTGTAGTTCTTGTCTAAAGGGTGTGGGTTTATCTAATGTGTTATTTACTATAAAAAAAAGGTTAAATGAAAATGACTCGCGCGGATGTCGCATCCATTGCATACGTATCTCATCTAAATATGAGAATCAGAGTCTTCGTAGCTCGGCTACCTAAGGGTTAAGGGTAATTATGCTCGCTAAGACATCGCGTCTTATGCCTACGTATCTCATCTGGCCTGAGAATTAGAGCAAGCCGTAGTTCGGCTAACTACGGGGTTATGGATTGGGTTTTGGACGAACGACGTCACTACGCAATCTACCGGATGCTCGACCTTTGGAGACTTACTCGCCTGTAGTAGAAGGAGTTAACGTGTTGCTTTGAGTTTTAAGGTTTGGGGGATGCTCAAGGGCAAAAAGGCAGTCCTTGACGAAGGAACCGCGCTACCTGCAGGGATACGAACACATACAAAACCAACATGTATAAAGTAAATGTGCCAACAAGGGGGCTCAGAAGTAAATAAACAAAAGAAAACAAATGCCTCCTATCGAGGTCTTCCAGCTAAGAAAGCGATAAAATGCGGAAAAGAGGTAAAAGTACCACACGGATAAAGATCCGAAGTAACAGCAATTAAAGGAGTAAGAAACCCAGGGATCTCCCAAGCTAATGCCATCAAAGAAAGGTGAGTCAGTACAGGTAATCGGAATGAACCTCCAGGGGGTATCCCACAAATAAAGTGGGAAACCACGCAAGTTATCCCTGCAAAAGTCATGTGCCTGATTGGAGAGCTTGATCGAAATTGAGTTGCACCCGTGAGGTTTACAAAACAACCTTTAGGGTTTATGTGAGGCAAATGTGATTCTGTGCAGTTGAGTTCCCTTCAGGGTTTGGAGGTTGCTCTGAACTTTGTTAGCTCTTTTCTCACTATCTTTTTCCTCAGGGTTTTGTTCCAAGGAAACCTCAGAGTATTTTGCTTCTCCTCCTTTTTCTCAAGTGAAGCCTTGGTATTTATAGACTGAATTTCATGGCTTTGTGGGCTTAAATGAGAGAGACCCAAGTCCAAAATTTTTTGTTATATATATTTTTTTATTATTATTATTTTTATTTATTTATTATTTTTTTTTGTAAGAATTTTTTTTTTTCGTTTTTTTTTTCGTTTTTTTTTTCATTTTTTTTTCATTTTTTTTTATTTTTTATTTTAAGTTTCTTGGATCTAATTCTGATTGACATGATGAAATGCAATATGAAATGCTAAATGAATGCATGAATGAGGAGGGCAAATTTTGGGGTGTTACAACTGCCTCTATTCAATCATCAGCTAACCCGAGTAGGATGAAAGCGAATAGCTTATCAGACAAACGGAGTGAGCTGTGATTGAATACCAAAGACAGACCGAAAATTTGCGCTCCGAGAACACCACAAAAACGCAGAAATACACCGCGCTGTTTATTTTTCTTCCGATCCTCTGGCTGGATCTGAATCAGTCTTCTGGCTTAATCTGGAGTTTCGATCCTCTGGCTGAACCTATACTCAATTTAGTCCTCTGGTTGGATATTAATTTTGATCCTCGGGATGGATACGATTTTGATCTTCTGGCTAGATCTTCTTCGATCTTCTGGCTAGATCTCCTTCGTTTCGATTCTTTGGCTGAATCTATTTCCTTTGATTCTCTGGCTGAATCTACTTCGATGTTTTGGCTAGATCTGAATTGTTGCGATTTTCGATCTTCTGGCTAGATCTTCTTTGTTTCGATTCTCTGGCTGATTCTACTTCGATCTTCTGGCTAGATCTGGATTGTTTTGATGATAAATTCCCATCATTAGGATCCCGCATCTGAGGCATGGGCTGGTTGACCCTCTTTTGAAATCTACATCCAACCTTCATATTAGATACGCAGCTTCGAGAATATTCCACTTTTGGGCTTCGTACATATTCTTCGGGCTAGAACATGTTGTAACGACTCCTCAATTAGACTTGGGTTTGCTGGGGAAATAAAGCTTATAGGCGACTTCACTGGGGAATCTTCAAATTGAGCCTTAGGCTGGCTTAATGGTACACGATTCTCAGGCTGAATCTTCGAAATGACCCTCAGGTTGGATCACTAGAACACGATTCTCAGGCTGAATCTTCAAAATGAACCTCAGGCTGGAACACTGGAACACGATTCTCAGGCTGAATCTTCAAAGCGAACCTCAGGCCGGATCACTGGAAAACGATTCTCAGGCTGAATCTTCGAAATGACCCTCAGGCTGGATCACTAGAACACGATTCTCAGGCTGAATCTTCAAAATGAACCTCAGGCCGGATCACTGGAAAACGATTCTCAGGCTGAATCTTCAAAACGACCCTCAGGCTGGATCACTCACGCTTGATCCTCTGGCTGGATCTCATGACCTTGGTTGTAAAGTAATTCTTTAGTCTGCTTGGAAGAACCTGTTTATCAGCTTATGTGTATGCTTGATATGATATGCATGCAAATGCAAATGTTATGCATGGTGTAAAAAGAAATCTGCTTGGGGAAGCAAACTCCGGTAGGGAACAAATTGCTATATCAATCCTTGAATGCTCTGTGGGGAATGATCCGTCTGTCGGGACCAATGCTCTGTGGGGAATGATCCGTCTGCCGGGACCAATGAGCCACCAAAAATAAATTGGCTGCTTGAAAAGTTGACCTTGCGGGGGGAGTATCAACTATGGAAACTTTGTTCGGCGAGGCTCTATGAGGAGAGTCTGTGGGGAAAACACTTCCTGGGGAAATGTCGTAGGAAACGACCTTTGCTGGGGATATGAGCTTGCTAATCGCCCTCAAGCTGGGGATTAACAAATCTGTTAAAAATAATCTGCTGGGGAATGAGATGAACACTGGGAACACCACCCTCTCATCTGTTGGTTATGCAACCACTCCGCTGTTGCTAGGAAGATACAGTCTGACACTGCCAACTCCGCTGGGGATATATAGTCTGGATACTGTCAACTCTGCTGGGGAACATGCTCTGTTGAGGAGAGACTTTGTCAACCGCTTGGGGATGAGGATTCATGACTTGGCATCCGGTTCCTGTGACCTGCAACCAAAAATACACGTATGCCTCGGGGGAATTACTCGGTTTGAATTCACCGTCCGGGATTAAGCACATTCAAAGCAATTTTAAATGTTTTCCTGTGCAAATCATCTGCAAAAGCCACCATTATGTTCATATGCAATATGTTTTATCAAAAATTCGGACATTTTTGCAAACAAACTGATAAATGAAAAATAAAGAGGCTCTTTAACTGAATTATTCGACTCTTACTGGGGAGAAAATTTGTGCCAGGAATAGGCGAGGGTATTAGGAAGCTGATCCCTGAAAAGAGGTGATCGCTATAAAAAGAGAACTATCCTAATGGCAATGGGGATACGGGGTCCCACCGAGTTTCGACTCTGCTATGGCTCGTATGTCCTCAAGACGCTCTGCTCCTCTTGCTTTCTGAAGTGGATGGTTAGTCGATCTTTAACCTTCGAAGATTGCCGGATTGAATGAAACAGTGATATAACACTGATGAACTCAGATCACAGTCATTCGCTTATTCCCTAACTTTTGCCTGGATCGCCCCCTTTTCGGGTTTTCAATCCACCGGGATACCCATTTTTGCCTGAGCCGCCCTTTTGGGTTTTCGACTCACCGGGTGTACTCTTTTTTTATATCCCTAATTTTTGCCCGAACCTCTTTATTCTTTTTTTTTTGGTTCGTCGGGATGCCCTTTTTTTGCCTGGACTATTCTTTTTATTGTCCAGCGGGTCTATTTTATGCGAAGTATTTTTTTTAACTGCGTCTAAGTTAATAGGGGACGGGAATCCTTCGCCATCCATGGTTGTTAGCATCAAAGCTCCGCCATAGAAAATCCTTTTAACCACGTACGGACCCTCATAGTTCGGTGTCCATTTGCCCCTGTGATCTGTGTTGGGAGGAAGAAATCTTTTGAGTACCAATTCACCGATTTGATACCCCCGGGGGCGCACTTTTTGACCAAATGCTTTCTTCATTCGTCTCTGACCGAGATACGTCGATTCTGGGTACGTAGTTCCAGCATAGCACCTTAATCATCAAAGACAAGGTAAACAAAGCATCAGCAAATTGGTTTTCTTCAAAAGAAAGTCAACAATCTTCTCGTGTAGTCTCTGTAAGGAGCCAGATGAGGCTGAGGTGTATACCATTTCCCGTTGGTTTGATTGATGACCAAAGTTGAATCCCCTTATACATCCAGGGTTTTAATCTGTATATTGACGGCTTCCTCAAGTCTTAGGATACAAGCTTCGTATTCGGCTTCATTGTTGGTGTAGGGAAAAGTTATTTTGGCACAAAATGGCATATGAACCCCCTTCCGGTGTGATCAATACTATACCAACTCCGCGACCATTGACGTGGACCGCCCCATCAAACGTCATAATCCATTTGGATTCAGGGTCAGGCCCCTCCTCCGGGAGTGGTTCCTCTCAATCTTTCGATTTGAGAAACATGATGTCCTCATCAGGAAAGTCAAACCTCATAGGTCGGT
This sequence comes from Lathyrus oleraceus, assembly GCF_024323335.1. Classification (NCBI taxonomy): domain Eukaryota; kingdom Viridiplantae; phylum Streptophyta; class Magnoliopsida; order Fabales; family Fabaceae; genus Lathyrus; species Lathyrus oleraceus. Next base: position 259,350,191 of record NC_066580.1, read on the forward strand.
AATCATCAATCGGTTGCTCTGCAAGATAGTCTGACAAGACACTTCCCTTGATGGCTTTTTGTGAAGTGTATTGGATGTCATACTCTATCAGTATCATTTGTCACCTAGTAACCTTTCCGGTAAGTGCTGGCTTTTCAAAAATATACTTGACTGGATCCATTTTTGATATCAATAGAGTCGTGTGAGTCAACATATAATGTCTTAGTCGGCGAGCAGCCCATGCCAAAGCACGACAAATTTTCTTGAGCAATGAGTATCTTTGTTCACAGTCGGTAAACTTTTGCTAAGGTAGTATATTGCATGCTCTTTTCGACCTGACTCGTCATGCTGACCGAGCACAAAACCCATTGACCTTTCTAACACAGTCAAGTACATGATCAACGGTTTTTCCTCTCGGCCTGTAGACTTGCCCCGATCTTGATTTCTTTCTTGTCGTCTGCGGTACCGATGTTGACGGTCTCAATCACCTCCTGATAAGGTGTAATAGCTCGGTCCTCCTGTTTCAACAATCTGGCTAACCCTTCAGGCAATTCACAATCTTCTTCAACCCCTTCTTCGGCTTAATAGATAGGATTGTCGAAGTCATACTTGGCCATAGCAGTGTCGTTAGTAGTGAGATCCGGGTGGTCAGCTCTGCATGATGGAGGATCATGCTTTACCTAAGAATGAGAGATTTTTTTTTTTGGAAAGAAAGAAAAAACGAAAAAAGAAACATTGCCAATTTTTTTGTAAAAGTAAAAAAAACTGAAAGAAAGAGAACACAAAATTGTTTGCAAAAGCCGTCCTTTATTGATGATAAAAATAATTGCGAAATGTAACTAAATGGATGGCCCTACAAATGAGCCGTTACACCTTGGGCAAAGTAATAAAGGAAAACAATAAAAATCACTCTTTCAGTAGAGTAACCCGGACGGTTTTTTCAGACGACCAATTGTCGAGCTTTTCTCCCGGGACACACGGGCGAATCCAGCTATCTAAGTCACAGTCGCTGTCAGCCTTGTCTTCATCTGCAGCATTGACGATGTGGGGAGAAACCAAACCCCCGTTGGAGAAAATACCGACTTCATTCTTCTGAGGCCCCAGAGCATACCCCAATCCAAACTTGTCTTCTTTGATGACTGGCTCCACAAATTTTCCCCAGCCTTGGGCATTACCAGCTTTAACCACTTCGACAACTTGCTTGTATGAAGAGATAGAAGTCCCGACCTTCTCAAACTCAGGTGAAAAGACAGCTTCGGGCGCGACCTCATTGATGTTTATGGCTTCGAAGCCCTGACACAGCATCTCGTGCATCTCGCCGTCCATCTCTGCATACTTAAATGTAGACATGTGGCTAACAAAAATATCCTCTTCACCACAGACAGTGACGACCTGACCTTCTAGTTCATATTTGAGCTTCTGGTGGAGGGTAGAAGTAACAGCACCGGCAACATGAATCCAAGGCCGACCTAGCAGACAGCTATAGGTAGGCTGGATATCCATCACATAAAAGGTGCTCTTGAACACCTGCGGTCCAATCTTAACTGGCAACTCAACTTCGCCAAAGACAGCTCTCTTAGAGCCATCAAAAGCCCTCACAACTAAGTTACTTAGCCTCAGGATGGTGTCATCGCAATCCAACTTCATTAAGGCTTTCTTTGGAAGAACATTCAGAGAAGAGCCTGTATCAACCAAAACATGGGAAAGCATCACCCCTTTGCACTCCATTGTGATATGCAAGGCTTTGTTGTGATTCCTACCCTCAGATGTCAGGTCATTATCGGTGAAACCTAGCCCCCGGCTAGCGTTTACATTGGAAACTACCGACTCCAACTGGTTAACAGTTATCTCTGGTGGAACATAGGCCATATTCAGTACTTTCAACAAGGCTGCTCTGTGCGCCTCAGAGCACAGCAATAGTGAGAGAATGGAGATCTTTGAGGGTGTCTGATTTAGCTGGTCGACTACCTTGTAGTCACTTTTCTTGATAATCCTCATAAACTCATCCACTTCCTTCTCGAATGCGGTCTTAGGAGGATCTTCCTCAGTAGTAACCTCTTTGGCGGCCATCTGTTTCCCTTTAGCCTTGGCAGCTGCCTCGACTTTAGTATTCGCGCGTAATGTTGATGGTGCAAATAGGCGTCCACTGCGAGTGAAGCCACCAACCCCTCCAACATTGTCTACAGCGGAGCTACCAATGTCAATGTCTTCTTCGTTAACTTTCTGCCCCTGGCAGTAGATATCAGCCCCATAGTGCCACGGGATAGCACTGTCTTTCTCATACGGAACGGGTCCTGGTATTGTGATGGTGATCGGACCAACCAAAGTCGGCTGAGGGCTGTCAGAGTAAATTGAAACTGATGTTGAACTTTCGATGTTCACCGCTGCTGTTTCTGTACTTTCTGGGAAATATATTGTTGTCGGAGCGAGTCTCTCGGGAACAGATATTTTTTCAGGAGTGAAATAAAACGTCACCGTCGATACATCATTCTTCACTGGACGGGCCTGATTGAACTGAAGACAACCTTCATCTATCAGTTGTTGAATACCTTCTCAAACTGTCACATCCGTTTTCGGCAGCTTGACAATTTCTGCATTCTTCCCCACAGCCCGGGAAAATCTGTCCTTTCAGAAGTCGGTCTTTAACCACCGATAGCGAAGTCTTCACCTTAGTCACATCAGAAACCAAATTCAAAGTTTCCCCACTATCAACAGCATTAATCCTCTGCCCGCCGTGAGCCGGCATCGGGTTCTGGATAACATTAGGCACCAGAGCAAAATTGATAGCCTGGGCATCTCTCAAATCTTGTACCTTTAACTGGAGAGCCTTGCAATTATCTGTAGTATGGCCAGGTGCGTTGGAGTGAAAAGCACATATGGCGTTGACATCATAACCTCTAGGCAAATTATTGGGATCGATTGGTGGGGCCATAGTTCTCAATGTAACCAGATTCATGTCAATCAGCTTGGGAAGTAATATTGAATAAGGCATTGGAATTGGCTCGATGACCCGGTCCGTCTGCCTTGGACGTTGTTGATAGTGTCTCTGCTGACCCGGATTACCTCCTTGTTGTTGATTGTTGTACCTGGGTTGTTGTTGCGGATGATATTGCGGTTGAGGAACAGGTGTTGGAATAGTGACCGCGGCCACTTGATCTTGATAATAATTAGGGCGTCCTCTACCCCTGCCTCTGTCGGCATACACAACACTTGCCTCGCCTTCTTTTCTTCGCTGACCGTTACCAGCAAACGGTCTCTTGGGACCTGATGAGTTGGAAGCACTATTGTCTTGAATTTGGCCCATCTTCAACAGACTCTCGATTCTTTCTCCAGCAATTACTATCTCTGCAAAGCTGATTGACGGGCAAGAAGCCAATCTCTCAATATAATTGCCTTGAAGAGTGTTCATGAACATGTCCGCCATCTCCCTTTCAGACATAGGGGGTTGGAAGGACGCAACAATATGTCTCCAACGCTGAGCATACTCTCTAAAGGTTTCCTTGGCAGTCTGAGACATACCTTGCAACAAGGTCCGATTTGGAGCCATGTCCAAGTTGTATTGATATTGCTTGACAAAAGCCTCTGCCAAGTCTTTCCAGCTCTTGATGGTAGTACGAGACAAATGAGAATACCATTCACGAGAAGCTCCAGTTATACTGTCTTAAAAATAGTACATCCACAGCTTTTCATCTTCCGTGTGAGCTCCGAACCTTCCCAGATAAGATTGGAGATGAGTGCGTGGGCAAGAAGCCCCGTTGTATTTCTCAAAAGTAGGGGGTTTGAACTTGTGAGGAATCCTTACTCCCTGAACCAAACCAAGATTTGTGACATCAAAGCCTAAGGAATTTTGAGACTCCAAAGATTTGAGCTTCTCAGCAAGCTCATCCATACGGCGAGTGGTCTCGAGGGCCTCGTCGTGCAAAGAAAATTGATCATACTGATAATCTTCAGTAACGGGGCGCCCGTTAATCCGAATTCCTTGATTCACATTGTACCTTCCGCCAATACCATTTCCAACATTCCCTGTGTTGCCAACATTACCCGGGTTTCCATCAGCATTTGCGTTACCCGCGTTACCAGTGTTCACAGGGTTATCAGCGTTCCCAGGGTTACCAGGGTTTCCCTCAGCATTTGGTATCTCCACCTCCAGATCGGGTCTCGGTTGCTCAACCAATTCCCTCAGCTTTTCCTGGCCTTCTGCCATACCAGTCGTCAATGTCATGAACTGATCCATCCTTTCACGCATATCAGCCAGCTCTTTCTGTACTTGGTCCATCGCTAGCTGTGGACGATTTTCCTTTGTCGGGTACCTGTGGACTCGCTTGGGACCAATAACTGCCTGATACAGGGAACAAACATTAGACACTGCGGTGACACCTGCAAAACAGACAAGGGTTAATATGCATGGTATGCGATGCACTGCTTGTTCAGTTTTAAGGCACCCCCGTTTTGAAAGGGAATACCCTGCAAATGAATAAGCATGAGATGTTGGATGCAAATATGCAGATGATGTTATGAAATGCAAAGGCATGTCAATCAGAATTGATGGATCAGCTTGAACATCTGTCAGGTTGCACTGCCTGGAGAGAAATTCACTGAGGAATATAATACAAGACCAAAACTCTGCTCCAGAAAACCGGGTTGGTTGGAGGTTAAGGTTTCCTGAATTTAGCCCGCCCCTCACTGGTAGGTTCTAAGAACAGAAGTTCGTCAGCTTCAGCCCTTCAGTCGCGAATAATACGTTTACCACTGAAGGTTTGGTATTATTACGGGACAAAAGACCTCCATTGACTCCCCTCAACAGGACATCCTAATAGCAAGTTCCCAGTCTCGGGATCCTCGGATTGAGCAGCGAGAATGCGCCCACCAGAGCTAACATAATCACGTCTCGGAGGAGAGGCCTCGACTGAGTTCTCGGGAAATGGTCACCAGAGTCGACGATTTCTAGAGGAACATCCTGCCGTTACGGAACACCCGTAAGACATAATATATCCAAAAGAAACCTCGTCTGGGTGTGGTTCTTCACGAACGACTTAACGTAGCAACACGCCACGCAAGCCTCATGATTATCCACTATAAAACCTGTGTGTACACCCAAGCCTGGGTAATGGGCTTATCTCTCATAGAACACCCCATCCCAACAAACAAACAAACAGATCCAACAGATACAACAGATGCATGCAAGCAGGTAAGCAAATAAAGGTACAAAAGCATGAACACCCAATAAACAAGAAATCACACAAGCTAGGAGGGACTCGCTTAAGGAAGATGGACCAGAAAGAGGTCAACTTCTTTCACTCCCCAGCAGAGTCGCCAGCTGTCGCAACCTGAAAAATACAGTGCGCGAAAAAACAACCGGCGAAAGAAAATGACAGAAGAGTCGCCACCGTGCGTTATTCATCCCAAAAGAAAACAAATGCCTCCTATCGAGGTCTTTCAGCTAAGAAAGCGATAAAATGCGGAAAAGAGGTAAAAGTACCACACGGATAAAGATCCGAAGTAACAACAATTAAAGGAGTAAGAAACCCAGGGATCTCCCAAGCTAATGCCATCAAAGAAAGGTGAGTCAGTACAGGTAATCGGAATGAACCTCCAGGGGGTATCCCACAAATAAAGTGGGAAACCACGCAAGTTATCCCTGCAAAAGTCATGTGCCTGATTGGAGAGCTTGATCGAAATTGAGTTGCACCCGTGAGGTTTACAAAACAACCTTTAGGGTTTATGTGAGGCAAATGTGATTCTGTGCAGTTGAGTTCCCTTCAGGGTTTGGAGGCTGCTCTGAACTTTGTTAGCTCTTCTCTCAATATCTTTTTCCTCAGGGTTTTGTTCCAAGGAAACCTCAGAGTATTTTGCTTCTCCTCCTTTTTCTCAAGTGAAGCCTTGGTATTTATGGACTGAATTTCATGGCTTTGTGGGCTCAAATGAGAGAGACCCAAGTCCAAAATTTTTTGTTATATTTTATTGTTTTTTTATTATTATTTTTATTTATTTATTATTTCTTTTTGTAAAAAATTATTATTATTTTTTTTTCATTTTTTTTTTCGTATTTTTTTTTTTGTTTTTTCGTTTTTAAGTTTCTTGGATCTAATTCTGATTGACATGATGAAATGCAATATGAAATGCTAAATGAATGCATGAATGAGGAGGGCAAATTTTGGGGTGTTACAGCACTACGCGTCGATGCTTCAGAACCGAAGCCCAAGATCTTTTTTCCGGTCAGTCAGTGGAGAGGGTTCCACCTTTCTGAATCCCCACTTTTTGTCATGAGCTCACCTTGTTCAGGGTTAAGAGCTATGAGGTCTTATCCTCATTACCCTTTTGATCTGCTCACCCTGACGTTCAATGTCAGTGGTTAAGAGCCCATTTGATTACCCTTCCATGGCTTGTTTGTCGAGGTTGATATGACCCCTCTTGACTAAAGCCCTACCCACGTATGTTTGAGCCCCCTTGTTGGCGTGTTTACTTTATGCATGTTTGTTTGGTATGGTGTGATCGTCTCCCCATAGGATTGCTAGGCTTCGTATAGTCTCTCGTTTGCATGTCAATTAAGGTAGCATGGTTCCTTCGTGTAGGACTTCCTTTTTGCATGAGCATTCTTAAAACACAAACAAACTCATTGATTTTTCTTCTCCTAAGAACACGTTAACTCCTCCTACTACAGGCGAGTAAGTCTCCAAAGGTCGAGCATCCGGTAGATTACGTAGTAACGTCGTTCACCTAAAAAAACCTAAAACAAACAAAAATAGGTTAGCCGAGCTACGAAGACTCTGATTCTCATATTCAGATGAGATACGTATGCAGTGGATGCGACATCCATGCGAGTCGTTTTCTTTTGACCCCTCTTTTAGTAAATAGTACATTAGATAAACCCACACCCTTTAGACAAGAACAACAAGAGTGGATCCCGTAGAGTACTACGGATGCGTAGGGGTGCTAATACCTTCCCTTCACATAATCGACTCCCGAACCCAAGATTTGGTTGCGAGACCTTGTCTTTTCCTTTCCTTTTTCCAGGTTTACTTCGAGCGTTTCCTTTCCCTCCTTTGGGATAAATAACGCACGGTGGCGACTCTTCTATCATTGTTTTTTTCGCCGGTTTTTTTTTTCGCATTCTTTTTTTAGGTTGCGACAGCTGGCGACTCTGCTGGGGACCTGGTTTCCCTAAGCGAGTCCCTCATAGCTTTTGTAGTTTTCTTGTTTGTTGGGTGTTTATTCTTTTGTACAATTATTTATTTACCTGCTTTACCTTACTGCATTCATGTACATATGTCTACTGTATCTGTGGGTTCTGTTGGGTTGTTTATTTATTGGGGTGGGATGTTCTATGAGATAAGCCCACTACCCAGGCTGGAGCGTACACACAGGTTTTAGAGTGGATAGTCATGAGGCTTGCGTGGCATGTTGCTACGTTAAGTCGTTCATGAAGACCCACATTCCAGACGAGGTTTCTTTTGGATATATTCTATCCTATGGGTGTTCCATAACGACATATGTTCCTTTAGAAATCGTCGACTCTGGTGACCATTTCCCGAGAACTCAGTCGAGGCCTCTCCTCCGAGACGCGTTTATGTTAGCTCTGGTGGGCGCATTCTCGCTGCTCAATCCGAGGACCCCGAGGCTGGGAACTTGCTATTAGGATGTCCTGTTGAGGGGAGTCAGTGGAGGTCTTTTGTCTCGTAATAATGCCAAACCTTCAGTGGTAAACGTATTATTCGACTGAAGGGCAAGAAACTGACAAACTTCTGTTCTTAGAACCTACCAGTGAGGGGCGGGCTAAATTCAGGAAACCTTAACCTTCAACCAACCCGGTTTTATGGAGCTTTGATCTCGTATTATATTACTCAGTGGGTTTCTCTTCGGACAGTGTAACATGACAGATGTTCAAGCGGATCCAGCAGTCCTGATTTCCATGTGGCTATATTGCATCACATCATTTTGCATTCATTTTGCATTGCATCACATCATTTTGCATTCATATCATTTAACACATGTTTATCTATTTCTAGGGGTTTACATCTTCCTCTTGATTCCGGTCGGGGTTCTCTGGTTTTTCCGAGATGGATATTGGCCGAAAGAGACATGTCGCCTACAAGTTTCCTGTGGTTTGTTTGGATCCCATTCAACAGCTGATGAAGTTAATGGATCATGATTCTCTAGAAGGATTCCGGAAGGATTACGGTTTGATTCTAAGCTTCGTTACGGCTCTCTCTAAAGATCAACATGATGCTCTCTTTACATTGTTGCAGTTCTATGACCCTCCATTGAGGTGTTTCACATTCCCAGATTGTATTTTGGTCCCTACCTTGGAGGAGGTTGCCAGTTTTCTCAGGGTTCCTATCAAGCCGCAGTTGCTATTCTACAGTTCTGAGTTTCTGCCCAATCTCAGCAAGGTTGCTTCAGCCACATATTTGGGGAAATCAGTCTTGAAGGCTAATATGTGTCAGAAGGGAGGAGTTAATGGTTTTCATCTGAGTTTATTATTGGGAGAAGTAAAGAAGAAGCTTGAAGATGGTGACCAGAGGGGTTTCAATGCTGTGTTGGCTCTTTGTGTGTATGGGATTGTCCTGTTCCCTAATATGGCGAAATTTGTGGACGTAGAAGCCATATGCCTCTTCGTGTTGGGAAATCCGGTGCCGACCTTGTTGGGAGATTTCTTTCATTCAGTGCATCACAGGAATGAGAATAGAAGGGGAGGATTGGTGAGTTGTTGCGCGCCTTTGTTTTATAAGTTGTTCAGTTCCCACCTACCCAAGTCAGGAGCGTTCGTTGATGTCAAGAACTCGGTGAGTTGGTCAAAGAGACTGATGGGGATAAGAGCTAAAGATATTTCTTGGTGGTCAGACCGGAGCTTGCTTTGAGCAGATATTATTCATAGTTGTGGGAACTTCCCAAATGTACCGTTGGTGGGAAGAAGAGGAGGCATCAACTATAATCCTTCTCTGGCAGTCAGACAGTTTGGATATGCTTTAAGAACTCCGCCTTTGGAAAAAGATGTGGAAGAATCTTTGTTTTTCCATTCTTCATCTGATTTGACTGTCTCCCGTAAGGCAGCTGAGGCCTGGCTCAAGGTGATCAAGAGAGGAAGAACTGTGCTTGGAAAAGGAGATTGTAGAACTTACCCTCAGTATGAAGAGTGGCTTCAAGGAAGAGTCGAAGAGTTTGGTCTGCCGTTTCCTATTGAAGAACCTTTGTATCCACCTACTCCTGAGCAGTCAACCATGGTGAGTCGAGAGGAGTATGACAAATTGAAGAGTGCCATGGAGGAGCTTCAAACTGAAAACTCGGAGTTAAGTATGAAGCTGCAAGACTATATGCATCAATTCCATGAGGCAGAATATCAGAAGGGGGAAGCCGTCAGATTGCAAGGGGAAGCAGAGAGGAAATTAGTTGTGAAGGTGGACTTCTTCAGGGAGACAGATAAGGCCTTGGGATCATCCAGTTCTGAGTTGAGGCGAGTCAAACAACAGTTAACAGATGCTCTTGGTAAGCTAGCTGGTTGGCAAGAGAAATGGGATACATTTTCAGCTTCTAGGAAGGTAAAGGAGGAGGAGATGGTGGCCGAATTGACTGGTCAGACGGAGAAGTTGAAGATTTTGCTGAAGGAGAAGAACGATGAGCTTCTGTGCGCCCGTTCAACCAATGGTTATATCACAGATCAACTCAACAAAGCTCAAGGACAGATTGAGGAACTCAAAGTGCTCGCAGGTTTGAAGAAATCCAGACTTGAAGAGGTATTCGAAGAGGATGATGGGAATTACTACAGAGAGCACATCAACGAGTTGGATGGAGTTATTCACAAGAGGAATCTGCTTATCCGGCATTTGACAGAATCTCCAGATCATCCTGACACAGTGGCGCTACTGGCTGAAGTGAGGAGCAGTCCTTATGGGTTGTATACAAGAGGCTGATTCCTGATTTTTGTTCCTCTCTTTACTTATTGTATTATAGTGATGATCCACATGCTTGTTGTGGAGATCCTTTTTGATGAACTGTTGGCTAAGGCCTTTTCCCTTCTTGAACTCATTTATATGATGGTTTTCCTTATTGCATCTTGATCTCAGAAGTTTATCCACAACTCGGTCTTCTTGCGCTTGCTGTCTGATGTGAGACTGGAATCAAGGGGGTAGAATACCCGTTGGAATTGATAAACATGTCATTTCATTTACATATTCATTTGCATATTTTTCATAACAGGTACCGCTGCAGTGTTCTTATATTGTTTGGTGTTCCATCAGCAGGATAGCTGATTCAGGAATTCACCGGTATGGTACCCGCAGAAACCAGCAGAGAGTAATGGAAAGCTTTCAAGCAGATCTAGCAGAGATGAGGACCAACATGGCCCAATTCATGAGTATGATGCAAGGGGTAGTGCAAGGGCAAGAGGAACTCCGAGCCTTGGTCCAGAGACAAGAAACTGTGATTCCCCCTGTCGGTCAGAATCCGCCAGAAGGGACCCCTGTCGATGACGTTGTTGTTACCAACCCTGTCAACAACCATGCTGATGGTGACGGATTGTGTGGTATTAGAATCAATGGACAACCCATCATTACAGAGGCTGCTAATGCTCGAGCGGCACGTGCTCCAGTTCACCATCCTTCTCATTTGGTTGACAAGCAAGAAGATATGTTCACCATTCCCAGTGATGATGATGAATTTGGAAAGGCGGAAGAGAGAGATAGAAAGGTCGACGCCCTTGCTGAAAAGATTCGCGCCATGGAGTGCCAGAATTCTTTGGGTTTTGATGTTTCTAATATGGGTTTAGTTGATGGGTTGAGGATCCCGTACAAGTTCAAGGCGCCATCTTTCGACAAGTACAATGGCACTTCTTGTCCCCGAACTCATGTGCAAGCTTACTATCGGAAGATATCCGCTTATACTGATGATGAAAAGATGTGGATGTACTTTTTCCAAGACAACTTGTCTGGAGCATCTTTGGATTGGTACATGGACTTGAGAAAAGAATATTTCAGAAGCTGGAGAGAGTTAGGTGAAGCCTTTCTGAGGCAGTACAAGCATAACATGGATATGGCTCCGAGAAGAACCCAATTCCAGAGTTTGTTTCAAAAGACTGGTGAGAGTTTCAAGGAATACGCCCAGAGGTGGCGCGAGCTAGCTGCAAGAGTACAACCTCCGATGTTGGAGAGAGAATTGAAGGATATGTTCATTGGAACCCTACAAGGTGTTTTCATGGATCGTATGGGAAGTTGCCCGTTTGGTAGTATTTCGGATGTTGTGATTTGCGGAGAAAGAACTGAAAGTCTTATCAAAGCGGGAAAAATCCAAGACCCTGGTTCTTCAAGTTCTTCAAGTGCTAAGAAAACATTTTCAGGGGCACCCAGAAGGAGTGAAGGTGAGACAAATGCTACACATAATCAGAGAAATGGAAGCAGAGGACAACAATACCGTCAAGTTGCTGCTGTGACTATTCCAGCAACCCAACCTCAACAACCACAAAGAGGACAACCACAACAACAACAACAACGCCAATTCCAACCCAGACAAAGAATGCCAGATCGTCATTTTGATCTGTTGCCAATGACTTATGCTGAATTACTCCCTGAACTGCTCAGGTTAAAGTTTGTTGAACTTCGCACTATGGCTCCATTAACAAGGATTCCCGCTGGTTATGATGCCAATGTCCGTTGTGATTTTCATTCTGGTGCGCCAGGGCACCTCATCGAGAATTGTCGGGCTTTTCACCATAAAGTCCAAGACTTGATCGATGCCAAGACGATTAACTTCGCTCCTACTCCGAATGTGATGAATAATCCTATGCCTCAGCATGGAGGCCCCAGAATAAACAGTGTGGAAGATGGGGAAAATTTGAACTTGGTAGTCGATGTTAATGACGTTCAGACTTCGTTGTTTGTGGTGAAGGAACGCCTGCTTAGAGGGGGAGTATTCCCGGGATGTGACAAGAATTGTTCAGATTGTGGTAATCATGAAAACGGCTGTGTGAAATTGAAAGAAGGTATCCAGGAATTGATGAATGAAGGTTGTTTACCGTTTGATCGGGTAGTGAAAGACCGTGAAGAGGTATCGACTGTTACCATTTACTTTACACCGTTAAAAGGTCCTGCACGTGCTCCAAGAACTATTAGTGCGCCTGTGACTATTGGTACTCCTGTGACCGTAGCCGCGCCCGTGACCAGATCTGCTCCGGTGACTGTTGGTGTTCCCGTGATTGTTAATACCCCAGTAACTATCAGTACCCCTACCACCATTGCTTCTCATAGTGGAAGACTTTATGAGAATAGTAGAGCAATTCTGTGGCAATATGACAATGCTTCTTGCAGAAATAGAAGACCTGAGAATCAGACCAGATCAGTAAATCAGACTCCAGTAACAGTTGGTTCGGCTGTGGGTAATGTGGGAGGACCCGGAGGATTTACGAGAAGTGGTCGTTTGTTTGCACCACAGGTTCCAAAGGATAACAATGCTGAGACTCTTGCTAGAACAAAAGGAAAACAAGTTGTCGTTGAAGAAGAACCAGTGCGAAAGGAAGTGCCCGAGAATTCTTTTGAGAAGGATGTGGAAGAATTTATGAGAATTATCAATAAAAGTGATTACAAGATCGTGGATCAGCTGAACCAGACACCGTCAAAAATCTCTATTCTTTCTCTGTTAATGTGTTCCGAGGCACATCGTAACGCCCTGTTGAAAATGTTGAATATGGCTTATGTGCCCCAAGAGATTTCTGTTAACCAGCTCGAACGTGTTATTGCAAATATTAACACGAGACATTGTTTAGGATTCACGGATCTGGACTTAACACCTGAGGGTCGCAATCATAATAGAGCTCTGCATGTCACGATGGAATGCAAAGGCGCCGTTTTGTCGCATGTTTTGGTTGATACCGGTTCTTCTTTGAATGTGCTGCCCAAAAAGGCTCTGAGTAAGCTTGACGCCAAAGGGGTTGTTCTCACACCAAGTGATCTTGTTTTCCGTGCTTTTGATGGATCTAAGCGATCGCTTTTTGGTGAAGTCACGCTGCCTGTGAAGATCGGCCCGGAAGTGTTTAATATTGTCTTCTATGTGATGGAGATCCAACCAGCATATAGTTGTCTGTTGGGGCGTCCCTGGATACATGAAGCCGGAGCAGTTTCTTCGACTCTCCACCAAAAGCTAAAATATGTGTGGGATGGTCAGGTTGTGACCGTGTGTGGCAAAGAGGACATCTTTGTGAGCCATTTATCCTCCTTCAAATATGTGGAGATGGATGGCGAAATTCATGAAACTCTATGTCAAGCTTTTGAGACTGTCAGTATTGAGAAGGTGGCTTTCGTTGAACAGAAGAAACTAGGTACCTCGATTGCGTCCTATAAATAAGCTCTGGAGGTCATTCATTCAGGTAACGCGGAAGGCTGGGGAAAGATGATTGATGTGCCCGTAAAAGAAGACATGTTTGGCATTGGTTATCATCCTTTTCAATCATCAGAGCAGGGTGTCCAGGATCAGAAAGGGCCGTGTACTTTTACTAGTGCTGGATTGATGAATCACGGGGATGTCTTTGCAGCAGACAATGAAGATGGTGACAGTGATTGTGATATGGATAATTGGGTGCGCCCGTGTGCTCCAGAGGAGAAGATCAACAACTGGACTGCTGAAGAAATAGTCCAAGTTACTCTTCAGACAGAGTAATTTTCTTTTGTTTTGCATTTTGCATGAAAGCCCTACGCTCTGCCCAAGGCGTAGTGGTTCATTCTAGGGCCACATCATGTTTTGAATTTTCAATGATTATCATCAATAAAGGACGTTTTGCAATCAAATTTGTGCTCACTGTCTTTCTGTTTTTTTTCGTTTTCAAAACCATAAAAATGGCAATGTTTTTTTTTGTTTTTTTTGTGACTTCCTTGAACTCTTTTCTAAAATAAAGCATGAAACATCATTCGTGCAGAATTGATCTTGCGGATTCCATTAAAAACAGTTCTGTTATGGCTCAGCATGATTTCGATAATCCCATTTACCAAGCCGAAGAGGAGAGTGAAGAAGATCGTGAACTCCCCGAAGAATTGGCCAGACTATTGAAACAGGAGGAAAGGGTCATTCAACCTCATCAGGAAGAGTTGGAAGTCATTTACCTTGGTACTGAGGACACAAAGAAAGAGATCAAGATAGGGGCTGCTTTAGAGGAAAAGGTCAAGAGAGGGCTGATTGAAATGCTGCAAGAATATGTGGATGTATTCGCATGGTCGTATCAAGATATGCCTGGTTTGGATACAGATATTGTGGTGCACAGGCTACCTCTCAGAGATGATTGTCCTTCGGTAAAGCAGAAGCTTCGCAGAACTAGTCCTGATATGGCTGTCAAGATCAAAGAGGAGGTTCAGAAACAGTTGGATGCAGGTTTTCTAGCAGTTACCAATTATCCCCCTTGGGTGGCCAACATCGTACCCGTGCCGAAGAAGGATGGTAAAGTCAGGATGTGTGTGGATTACCGAGATTTAAACAGAGCCAGTCCGAAAGATGACTTCCCATTACCTCACATTGATGTATTGGTCGATAACACTGCTCAGTCCTCGGTTTTCTCTTTCATGGATGGATTTTCTGGCTATAATCAGATCAAGATGGCGCCAGAAGATATGGAGAAGACGACATTCATTACACCTTGGGGCACGTTCTGTTATAAAGTAATTCCATTTAGATTGAAGAACGTCGGTGCTACCTACCAAAGAGCTATGACGACTCTCTTTCATGACATGAACCACAAAGAAATTGAAGTGTACGTGGATGATATGATTGCGAAGTCTCAGACAGAAGAGGAGCACTCGGTAAACTTGCAAAAGTTGTTTGAAAGATTGAGAAGGTTCAAACTGAGGCTGAATCCAGACAAGTGTACATTTGGAGTGAGATCTGGAAAGCTGTTAGGTTTCATTGTCAGTGAGAAAGGGATTGAGGTTGATCCAGAGAAAGTAAAAGCTATTCAAGAAATGCCTGAACCAAGAACGGAGAAGCAGGTTCGTGGGTTTTTAGGGAGGCTGAACTACATTGCACAGTTCATATCTCACCTAACAGCTACATGCGAACCGATATTTAAATTGCTAAGAAAAGATCAAGCAATCAGATGGAATGATGATTGTCAAAAAGCTTTTGATAAGATAAAAGAATATTTGCAGAAACCTCCAATTCTTATACCTCCAGTTCCTGGGAGGCCTCTGATAATGTACCTTTCAGTAACAGAGAATTCGATGGGGTGTGTATTGGGACAGCATGACGAGTCTGGTCGAAAAAAAGCATGCAATATACTACCTTAGCAAAAAGTTTACCGACTGTGAAACAAGATATTCGCTGCTCGAGAAAACTTGCTGCGCTTTGGCATGGGTTGCTCGCCGACTAAGACAGTATATGTTGAACCATACTACCTTGTTGATTTCTAAGATGGACCCAGTAAAGTATATCTTTGAAAAGACGGCTCTTACCGGACGAGTGGCTCGTTGGCAGATGATTCTGACAGAGTATGATATCCAGTACATGTCGCAAAAGGCCATCAAGGGTAGTATTCTGTCTGATTATCTTGCCGAGCAACCAATTGATGACTATCAGCCGATGATGTTTGAATTCCCCGATGAAGATATCATGTACTTAAAAATGAAAGATTGTGAAGAGCCTCTTGTCGAGGAAGGACCGGATCCCGATGACAAGTGGACACTGATGTTTGATGGGGCGGTAAATGTGAATGGAAATGGTGTTGGGGCAGTACTCATTAATCCTAAAGGTGCACACATACCTTTTTCCGCTAGATTGACTTTTGAAGTAACCAACAACGAAGCCGAGTACGAGGCCTGTATCATGGGGATTGAGGAAGCCATCGATCTAAGGATCAAAACTATGGACATTTATGGATATTCTGCTCTAGTGATTAACCAAGTCAATGGAGACTGGAATACTCATCAGCCGCATTTGATTCCTTATAGAGATTACACCAGAAGGATCCTGACTTTCTTCAAAACATTAAAGTTGTATCATGTACCCTAAGATGAAAATAAAATGGCTGATGCCTTAGCCACATTGTCTTCCATGATCAAAGTTCATTGGCGGAATCATGTGCCGCACGTTGCTGTGAATCGACTCGAGAGGCCTGCGTATGTGTTTGCAGCCGAGTCTGTTATTGATGAGAAGCCGTGGTTTTATGATATTAAGAATCTCCTTAAAAGCCAAGAGTATCCTGAAGGAGCGTCAAAGAATGACAAGAAGACACTGAGAAGGCTGGCTGGAAGCTTTTACTTGAACAAGGATGATGTGTTGTACAAGAGGAACTATGACATGGTTCTGCTCAGATGTGTGGTTAGACACGAAGCAGACATGTTAATGCAGGAAGTACACGAGGGATCTTTCGGTACCCATGCCGGTGGTCATGCAATAGCCAAGAAGTTGTTAAGAGCCGGTTATTACTAGATAACCATGGATTCTGATTGTTTCAAATACGCTCGGAAGTGCCACAAATGTCAGATCTATGCGGATAAAGTGCATGTACCACCAAACCCTCTGAATATTATGAATTCTCCTTGGCCATTCGTGATGTGGGGCATCAATATGATTGGAAAGATTGAACCTACTGATTCTAATGGACATCGCTTCATCCTAGTCGCGATTGATTACTTTACCAAGTGGGTTGAAGCAGCTTCCTATGCCAATGTTACCAGACAAGTGGTTGCTCGATTCATTAAGAAAGAAATTATTTGTCGTTATGGGGTTCCTGAGAGAATCATCACTGATAATGGTTCGAATCTCAATAACAAGATGATGAAAGAGCTTTGCAAAGACTTTATGATCGAACACCACAATTCTTCTCCTTATAGACCAAAGATGAATGGTGTTGTAGAGGCGGCAAACAAGAACATTAAGAAGCTTGTGCAAAAGATGGTTGTGACGTACAAGGATTGGCATGAGATGCTGCCTTTCGCTTTGCATGGGTATCGTACCTCAGTGTGTACATCAACCGGGGCAACTCCGTTTTCACTTGTGTATGGCATGGAGGCAGTCTTGCCAGTAGAAGTTGAAATCCCTTCTTTGAGGGTAATGATGGATGTAAAACTTGACGAGGCTGAGTGGGTTCAAGCCAGGTTTGATGAGTTAAATTTAATTGAGGAAAAGCGATTAGCAGCTGTGTTCCATGGGCAACTATATCAGATAAGGATGAAGAAGGCCTTTGATCAGAAAGTGCATCCTCGAAGCTATCAGATAGGTGACTTAGTTTTGAAGAGGATCCTTCCTCCCGGTACAGATAACAGGAGCAAGTGGACTCCGAATTATGAAGGTCCATATGTTGTTAAAAAGGTGTTTTCTGGTGGAGCCTTGATGCTTACAACTATGGATGGTGAAGATTTTCCGTCTCCTATGAATTCAGATGTAGTCAAAAAATACTTCGCATAAACTGACCCGCTGGACAAAAAAAGAAAGTCCAGGCAAAAAAGGGCATCCCGGCGAACCAAAAGAAAAAGAAAAGGAAAAGGTTCGGGCAAAAGTTAGGGATAAAGAATAAAAAAATAATATGTACACCCGGTAAGTCGAAAACCTGCAAAGGCGGCTTAGGCAAAAATGGGTATCCCGGTGGATTGAAAACCTGAAAAGGAGGTCCAGGCAAAAGGGGGATTAAAGCGAAGACTACAGTCTGAGTTATCTGTACTTCATCGTGTTTCAGTGTCTACCATCTTGAAGGATATGATCGGTCCAATCACTCTTCTCAGAAAGCAAAGGATTTGGGAGAAATTGAAGATCTATGAGTCATAACAGAATTGGAAAATAGTGGAATGCCGTGTTCACATTGCCAATAGGATAGTTTATTTTCTCTTTTGGCGCAATTACCTCTTCCTAGGAATTGCTTCCTGATGTATTTGCCTTTTATAGGCCATTTTCAATCAATAAAAGTCGTTATTCAGTCAAATTGCTCTCTTGTTTTTTATTTCTACTATTTTGTTTGCAAAAAACGTCTGAATTTTTGATAAACATTGCATCTAAAAACATGAAGGCTAGACAATGACGTGCAGAACGATAAGACATCTGAAAATCATTTTGAATGTTGAGTACACTTGAATATAGTTTGTCCATACGATCCCCTGGGGCATGTATGTCCTGCTGTTTTGCAGGTTACTATCTTTGATTGATGGCTAAAGCAGATGAGCCAAAGTTTGTTCGAAGGAAGACCCCGTCGTTTCAACACTGTCCAGTTGGGTCGTCTAAGTCAAGTTCAGAATTTGTTTCCCCAGCATAGTCGAGAGGTTGGTGTTTTCCTAACAAGTGACTCCCCAGTTGAGTTGGTTTCTCTACCGTTCCGAGAATAGTATCCTCAGCAGAATTGTTGTATGTCCCCACAGAGTTGGGAGATCGAATCAGAAATTGTGTGCTCATTAAAGTGATCATTTGCTTTCCCAGCAGGAGTTTTCCTCCCTTTGCATCTTGCATATAGTAATCATCATTTGCATTCGCATTCTCAAATCGCGTAGCATTTCCATTCAGTATGGAGCATTACGCCATAGAAAACTCAAACATATGCATACATGCATTAAGCTAGATTGGCTCGTATCCCCAGCAGAGACGGATCATTTTTTCAACATCAGTGTAGCACATTTGCAGTAGTTGCCCTTGGCAACATTCAGAATTGATAATCCCCGTGAGATTTATTTTCTCACCAGTCCGTGAAAGGAAAGCTTGATTCCCTTCCGATTTAGTCCCCGGCAAGTGTCTGCCTTATTTTGACATATGTAAATATCATCCTGGAGATACCGGTAAGTGTCGTGTTGATCCCCGTAAATGTCTGTGCTTTTCTTTGATGTCGGCGAACATCATCTTTCGATGTCGATAAACGTCGAATTCCAATCGTTGGCCATCAGTAAATGGCATGTCTCTCATGGTGTCTACCAAAATCATTATGTCAACACCAGTGTGTGTCCTTTCCTTTGTTTCGTGTCGGTAAACATCATTGATTCGATGTCGGTAAACATCAGCTGCTTGTTAACCATCGGTAAATGGTTTTGTCGTTCAAGATTCCCCAGCAGATTCGCTATCCGTAAATATCGAGTATTTCATTTTCGCCATCGGTAAATGGTTTCGTTTCGTAAGTGTATTCCTTCTTGGTGTCTGTAAACATCATTGTTCGATGTCGGTAAACATCGAGTTCCTTCCCAGTCATCGGTAAATGTCTGGTCTTGTTTCACTTTTAAACATCATTGTTCGATGTCGGTAAACATCGAGTTCCTTCCCGGTCATCGGTAAATGTCTGGTCTTGTTTCACTTGTAAACATCTTTTTTCCTCCCCCAGTGAAGCCGCCATCGGTAAATGGCCTCGCTTTCTTTGATACCGGTAAATATCAAATCTGTTTTGAATTCGCCATCGGTAAATGGCCTCGCTTTCTTTGATATCGGTAAATATCAAATCTGTTTTGAAGCCGCCATCGGTAAATGGCCTCGCTTTCTTTGATATCGGTAAATATCAAATCTGTTTTGAAGCTGCCATCGGTAAATGGCCTCGCTTTCTTTGATATCGGTAAATGCCAAATTTGTTTTGAAGCCGCCATCGGTAATAGGCCTCGCTTTCTTTGATATCGGTAAATATCAAATCTGTTTTGAAGCCACCATCGGTAAATGGCCTCGCTTTCTTTGATATCGGTAAATATCAAATCTGTTTTGAAGCCGCCATCGGTAAATGGCCTCGCTTTCTTTGATGCATCACGCACAGAGTGAAAATTCTCCGGTTCTTTTGGTATTCAATCCCTATTTACCTTAAAAGTCTGATAGCCGCTGCTTTCATCCGTTCAGGTTCACAGTTGATTGAATAGGGGCAGCTGTAGCACCTCAAATTTGCCCCCCTCATTCATGCATTCATTTTTAGGTCATTTAACATTTCATATTGCATTTTAGCAAAGTTCATCTAAATTACCTCTGGTCGACTTTGGTCTACTGAAGGTCTAACGGCTAGGGAATAACTTGAGTTACTTCCAACATGTTCAAATGAGGCCTATTCATTATTCGACATATTACTCTTGAAGGAACAAAGGTCCAGCGCACAGGTTACAAATTTGGAAAAGATGACTTGAACTGTCATGCTTGCTAGGCGAGCAGAATGGTTCGCCTAGCGAGCCACCAGAGTCTGAACTGTCATGCTCGCTAGGCGAGCAAATTCTTCGCTATGCGAAGCCCACACGTTTTAAAAATATAACAGAAAAATCTTGGACTTGGACCTCTCTCATTTGAGCCCACAAAGCCACGAAAATCAGGTTATAAATTCTAAATTTCATTGAAACAAAACCCGAGAGAGATTCTAACTAATTCAGAGCAGCCTCCAGACATCGAAGAGAAAAAAATTCACTCGGACTCTGGGACTTTTCACTCTGACTCACACACTTCTCACACAAACCCTAAGATTGTTCTGTAAACCCAACGGTGCAATTCAATTTCAACCGATCTCTCCAATCAAGTTTTCCTTATTCCCATTACTTTACGCTTTCAATCTGAAATTCCTGAAGCATGAGGTATTATGGTTGAATTCGGGAGAGTGAGTATAGTTAGGTTTTGCATGTGGGTTTAGATGTGTATGAATGTGTAGAACAATACCTTGAATGTTTAATCACTTCGTTGCTGAGATGGATACCATAGGGTTTGGGGTCTCTGAAATCGTACTGTTATCAATGGAGAATCTAGAACCCGCAGGCATTCGCTAGCACCTTCGCTAGGCGAACATGTAGCGAAGCTTCGCTAAGCCTTCGCTAAGAGAAGCAGTAGCGATCGCGACAGTAGCTGTTTTTTTCTTTCCGTTTGCTCTCCAATCTGTTTTGTGTTTTGTTGTGACATGTTTTCTATTGCATCCATGCACTGTCTACCTGACACTGTTGTTGTTATGTTTCTTTTGTGCAACTCTTGATTGCACCCCATCTTGTTATTCTAACTTGTTTGTTGAGTTTTTTGTGAGGGCTCACATGACTCCGGAAGAGATAGCTTGCTTGGTATTCCACTTTATTTGTGGGATACCATTTGGGAGATTTATTCTGATTACCTTGCTGACCTGTTTTCTTTGATGGTGCTAGCTTGAGAGATCACCGGGTTTCTTGCTTCTTTAGTTGTTATTACTTCGGATTTTTATCCATGTGGTAGATCTCTTGATCCCTTTATCTTTCCCGCATTTTACCGCTTTCTTAGCTGGAAGACCTCGATAGGAGGCAATGTTTTTGTGTGTTTATCTTTGTGCCCAAAGACCTCCAAGAAGAGGCACCAGTGCTAAAGACCTCCATGAAGAGGAAATTGACGGATAAAAGGGATTAGTAGTCAATCCCCCGTTATTCAGTGTGTCGTTCTTTATGCTCGCACTATGCGTCGATGCTTCAGAACCGAAGCCCAAGATCTTTTGTCCGGTCAGTCAGTAAAGAGGGTTCCACCTTTCTAAATCCCCACTTTTTGTCATGAGCTCACCCTGTCCAGGGTTAAGAGCTATGAGGTCTTATCCTCATTACCCTTTTGATCTGCTCACCCTGACGTTCAATGTCAGTGGTTAAGAGCCCATTTGATTACCCTTCCATGGCTTGTTTGTCGAGGTTGATATGACCCTTCTTGACTAAAGCCCTACCCACGTATGTTTGAGCCCTCTTGTTGGCGTGTTTACTTTATGCATGTTTGTTTGGTATGGTGTGATCGTCTCCCCATAGGATTGCTAGGCTTCGTATAGTCTCTCGTTTGCATGTCAATTAAGGTAGCACGATTCCTTCGTCTAGGACTTCCTTTTTGCATGAGCATTCTTAAAACACAAACAAACTCATTGATTTTTCTTCTCCTAAGAACACGTTAACTCCTTCTACTACAGACGAGTAAGACTCCAAAGGTCGAGCATCCGGTAGATTGCGTAGTAACGTCGTTCACCTAAAAAAAACCTAAAACAAACAAAAATAGGTTAGCCGAGCTACGAAGACTCTGATTCTCATATTTAGATGAGATATGTATGCAGTGGATGTGACACCCGTGCGAGTCGTTTTCTTTTGACCCCTCTTTTAGTAAATAGTACATTAGATAAACCCACACCCTTTTGACAAGAACAACAAGAGTGGATCCCGTAGAGTACTACGGATGCGTAGGGGTGCTAATACCTTCCCTTCGCATAATCGACTCCCAAACCCAAGATTTGCTTGCGAGACCTTGTCTTTTCCTTTCCTTTTTCCAGGTTTACTTCTAGCGTTTCCTTTCCCTCCTTTGGGATAAATAAGGCACGGTGGCGACTCTTCTGTCATTTTTTTTTTCGCATTATTTTTTTAGGTTGCAGCAGCAGCAAATTTTTACAATTCTTTGGTTTAAATGACTTTGTGAGGGTCACCTATACCGGAGTTGCCTTTTTTTGCTTTCTTTTATTTTTTTGTTTTGCTGGATCGTTCACTTATTTGCATTGGTCCCCTACGTAGAGGATGCGTAGGCCGGAGCTGACTGCTGAGATAAACTACTGAGGACTTATACGGAAATGATGATTAAGGCCATGGTATATGGGGTTTCGGGAGTGGTTCCTATATTTACGAAGTCTATGGTGCTAAAATAATACTGATGTTTCGCAAAGTTCTCCCAAGTCACCGCATCCTTACTCAAAACATGTCTTTAAAACCTGAAAACTTTCGGAATAACACTGTTTTCTTTTGCAAAAAAAATCGGTGGGGCTAAAGGTATGGGGAGATTAGATTGTACTAAATATATACTATATTTGGTGACTCGTCAGACTCATGCATTATACTAAAAAGCAAAATTAACAACTAAAAGGAAAGTAAAAATAAACAAGCTATCTAAAAACAGCAAAGAAAAGCGATAAAGGAAAGACGAGAAAAACAATAAAGAAAAGACGATAGAGTCTCCTCCCACACTTAAATCGAACATTGTCCCCAATGTTTCGAAATAAGATAAGGGAAGAGTTGCCTGACAACCTATTGCTGACCACTGGTGCCTTCGCCATCCTGAGGTGGACGACGGGATCGGGAACGACGACGATCTCTTTGATCCATCCTCGCCTGCAGGGCATCCTGAGCGGTCCTCACCTCCCAAAGATTACCCATAATGGAACCTTGAGTGTTTTCTAAGAGTGCAATATGCTGACGGTGGTGGTGTTGCTGACGGGCTTGTGTATCTGTGATTGTTTGCAAGGACTATAGAACAGTGTCATAGGACCTGTCTGTCCTCCGCTGCGATTCTTGCATGAAGCTCATGTTATTCGCCAGTTGTTGTTGGATGGTAGAGAGTAGGTCGTCACGCCTTTGCTCTCTAGCCATGTGGTCACGCCACATCTCCTCTGTAATATAAAAGCCAGGAGTGGTACTTGCAGAAGAAGAAGATGGTGCGGTGTGTGGTGGTGAAGGATGATGGGGGGACACATGGGGTACGGGAGATCTCTCTCTCCGATCATATTCATCATCAGTGTCATGTCCCGCCTCATCAGGAATGGTAGGAGGAAGAGGATCCAAAACAGGTGGAGCATCTAGAGCGTAGGTCCAATTCCTTTCATCTCGTACATCTGTACGTCTAGTGCACGGTAAAACAACAGATGGGATGGCTACACCATGAACCATAGGCATATAGCCTCCTTCTCTCCTCAAACGGCACAATTTCATGTCTCTTAGAAATTTTAGGTTAATTGTGCGAGGAGGTAAGGGGTCGAGGGTAGCCATCTCATTGTTCAGGTTAAGCGCCCGAGCAATAGACGTAATTAATCTACCAAAAGAAGACGGTTCCGCTTTATTCAAAGTTAAGGTCATATGAGCAAGCATGAACGAGACCGAATTAATTCGTCTATTTGTGAGGCTTCCTTGCAAAAATAGAAGCTCTCTAGCATTAACCTTATTTGGATTCTCCCGGCCAAAAATGGTACATGCCAACGGATATCTAAAAACTCTGATGGTCGGGTTATGGATAGTCGAGGCATGAACTCCCTCAAAAGAATTTATGGAAGTGCTTGACAGTCTCTGCCAGAAGGAGAACACCTCAACTGACCAATCCGAATCCAAAGGTGCCTCACAAATAGCACCGTCCCCATGAGGGATTCCTAACAAGCTGGCTAGTTCGTCGGTACTGAATTCATATTCAACAGCAAACATTCTAAATCTGACAGTACCAACTGTGCTAGCAGTGTTAGGATTGACAATATAGATTAAGGAACTCAAAAATTCAATTGTCAATCGCTCATACGTAGGTTCTTTGTTGGAAAATAAATTATGCAAACCTAAGTTATCTAATAAATGAAATATGCTATGATAGATACCTAAAGTGTAGAGTCAGTTTTCGTCAACATACCTTGTCGGGAGGATCTCCCGATTTTGCAACCGTTCAATGATTTTTCTTTGTCTATCCCCCGGTTTCCCTCCTCGAAGAATGAATCCATTAAACTCCATTTATGTAGCTCTTGAAAAGTGACGAAGAAGATGAAGTGGAATGTGAAAAGGTTGGATTTTTACGAAATCCGACGGATGAAAATGAAAATGGAAACCGGAAAAATGATTTGTACGGTGTAGTGATTAGAAAGGTATGTGCTTTTTGTGGGTTCAAGGACGTTTTTGCAAGGTGGAAAAATGGGTTTGGAAGGTTGTAAGGTGTGAAAATGGTGAAGAAAGGGGTTTTGCCCCGACC
The DNA here is from genome assembly GCF_024323335.1 of Lathyrus oleraceus. NCBI lineage: Eukaryota > Viridiplantae > Streptophyta > Magnoliopsida > Fabales > Fabaceae > Lathyrus > Lathyrus oleraceus. The sequence goes on from NC_066580.1 coordinate 259,374,749, forward strand.
TTTTACAGACGCTGTGGCGGGCGCCACAGGGTCCATGGCGGGCGCCACAAGGCAAAATCTGGCTGGGCCGGATTTTAGTCCTTTGGCTTGGGCTTCTCTTGTCTTTTGGCTTTGAGGGGTCCGAATAGAATTTGTCTTGTGATTTCCTAGTATCATTGGCTTGCATAATTTTATAAAAGTAAAAATAAAAATAAAATATAATTTAAATATTAGACTAATAAATAAATAAACAATTAAAATAAAAAAATGCAAATAAAACAAACATAAGACATATATAGATAAAAGTAGAAATATCATTGTATAGACATACTTTATATAATACTCCAAATGCGATAATATAAAATGAGTTATGTAAATACGAGAAATATATAAAAAAAAAGATAAAATAAGATGAAATGGTGAGATCATATAGTAGGGATGTCGTCTTCCTGAGTGGATCCATGGAGCATGGCTACCTCCTGTCTGAGCTTTGCAATCTCCTGATATAAACAGTCGGCTTCGGTAGCGTGGGTGAGATCAGACACTCCCATCTGTAAAGTGAGGTCAGCGACCTCCTATGTTAGCTCTGCGATCTCTCTACAACACTCAGCAATTTGGGTGCCGATGTCGGGGGTCTGCAATGAAAGATTATTAGAAAAAACAGTGATCCTGGGAGAAGGCGGTGTAGGCGTGTACTCAGCAATGGGTGGTGATCTCGGCTCCTCGACGGTCTCTCCCTGGCCCTCTAGAGCATAACTCCAATTCGCTGGATCATGCACACTGGTCATCATAAGATATGGTAGTGTGGAATAATGGATAGCCTCGCTGTCGACCAGTAATCAGAACTGACATGGGTGGAAACAAGCTCTCCTCATCAACCCTCTGGTCAAACAGAAGTCGATGTCCATGGTAGTGTACCCACAGTAGATCCGGAGATGTGACAGCTTGCGAGACAGACCTAAAGCGACAGCAATCTGCGTGATGATCCCGCCCACATGGATGACTCCTTCGGTAGATCTGGAGATACCGCTGAGACTATATAACAAAAAGTTCCCACATGCTACTGGGTGAGACTGGGATGCACAAAATAGTAGGAAGATCTCCTCTTCACTCAGTAATGTCTCTGCATCCGGTCTTCCCAGGAAGGAATGTGCCAATATCATTTGAAAGTATCTAAAGGCGGGGTTATGTATAACATGAGACAGCTGCGTAGACGAATCTTGGCTTCTGCCACCTGATATATCACTCCAAAACTTCCCCACCTCCTTACCCAGAAAATATACCATAGGTGTCTCCGGGATAGCATCAGGAGTGGTCTGGAAGCCCAATAGGTCGCCGAACTCTTTTTGGCTGAAAGAGTACTCAACTTCAAAGAGACTGAAAGCAGCATACCCATCTGGTCCAGAGTATGGGTCATAGTCGAATGAACTCAGGAACTCCAATGTCAGGTTCCTGTAGGTGTTACTCAAGTCATCAACAAACTCGTCCCAGTGAAGCTGGTGGCTAAGGAATCGAATACTCAGCTCAATGCCCAGTGCCTCCATACAGTGTTGATCAGGATAACGTATGGGTGCCATAGGGAGCTGATACAAAGCGATGTAGCGCTCTCTCTGAGCATTATCTCTATAGGCCACGTGCATATCATCGAAATCCTGCATCCTGTAAAAGTTAAGAAAGTGATCCTGAAAATGCAAAACCATTCAAATTTTTAGTCTCGATGAAAATAAAAATAAATTAAAATTAAATTAAATAAATGCGAAAAAGTAAAATGAAAGAAAAACCATGGGTTGCCTCCTACGCAGCGCTTGTTTAACGTCATTAGCTTGACAATTAGAATTTATGCACCTGTAGTAGTAGGGATTGGTGGATCAATCAGGGTGTGGCTTGAGTAGTATGCTGGAATGTCTCCTCCTTCGTAGAGCTTCAATCTTTGTCCATTTACAATGAATGGGCTACAGGTTTCGTTCTTGCTTTCTACGGCTCCGGATCTCAGAATCTTGGATACTTCGAAAGGACCAGTCCATCTTGAACGTAGCTTTCCAGGGAAGAGTCGTAACCTAGAGTTGAAAAGGAGAACATGATCGCCTACATTGAAGTTTTTCTTTACTATTCTCTTGTCGTGATAGGCTTTTGTCCTCTCTTTATATATTTTAGCATTCTTGTAGGCTGATTGCCTATGTTCTTCTAGTCTGTGAATGTCAAGGGTACGCTTTTCTGCAGCGGCTAGGTAGTCTAAATTCAAAGTTTTAATGGCCCAATAGGCCTTATGCTCTAATTCGAAAGGTAAGTGACAGGATTTTCCATAGACTACTTGATAAGGAGTAGTTCCTATAGGGGTTTTGAAACCGATTCTATAGGCCCATAATGCTTCTTGAAGCCTCTGAGACCAGTCTGTCCTAGAAATAGAAACAGTTTTCTCTAGGATTTGTTTTATCTCCCTATTGGATACTTCTACTTGGCCACTAGTCTGTGGGTGGTATGGCGTTGCTACTCTATGCCTAACTCCATATTTTCTTAAAAGTTTGTCAAATATTCTTGATATAAAGTGTGATCCTCCATCGCTTATGACTAAACATGGTGTTCCAAATCTAGGGAATATATACTTTTTAAATAGTTTGATTACTACCCTAGTGTCGTTTGTGGGTGCAGCTATAACTTCAATCCACGTAGACACATAGTCTACGGCTACTAAGATATACCTGTTTCCTAAGAATGGTGGGAAAGGTCCCATGAAATCTATACCCCATACGTCAAAGATTTCTACTTCCTGAATGTTTCTTAGAGGCATTTCATCACGCCTTGAAATGTTTCCAGTGCGTTGGCATCTATCACATTTGACAATGCAAGCATAGACATCACGCCACATGGTAGGCCAGAATACGCCAGCTTGAAGAATCTTGGCGTATGTCTTAGAGGTGCTCGCATGTCCACCATAAGGTGCAGAATGACAATGCTTGATAATATTATTTACCTCTTCTTCTGGAACGCAACGGTGAAAACTGCCATCTTTACCCCTTTTGAAGAGGAGCGGTTCGTCCCAATAGAAGTTCCTCACATCGTGGAAGAATTTCTTCTTGCGAAAACTACAATGAGTAATTCTTTTTCAGTTGTTGCATAGTTAAGTTGGGCAGCATCTAGGGTTCTACTGGCATAATAAATTGCATGTAATGTTTTTTTCCTTCCTTTGTCCTAGAACGGCTCTAACTGCATAATCACTAGCATCGCACATTATCTCAAAAGGTTCTGACCAATCAGGTGGTTTCATAATGGGTGCTGAGATTAATGCTTGCTTTAAAAGATTAAATGCTTCATTACATTTTTCCTCAAAAATGAATTCAGCATCTTTCATTAAAAGTCCAGTTAAAGGTTTGGTTATTTTGGAGAAGTCCTTAATAAAACGTCGGTAGAATCCAACGTGTCCAAGAAAGCTTCGGACTTCTCTGATGGTTTTTGGTGGTTTTAGGTTTTCTATAACTTCTATTTTAGCTTTATCTACCTCTATACCTCTTTCAGAAACTATATGTCCTAAAATTATTCCTTCGGTTACCATGAAATGACATTTTTCCCAGTTTAGCACGAGGTTCACCTCCACGCATCTCTCCAGGATTTTCTCAAGGTTAGCAAGACAATTATGGAAATCAAATCCGTAAACCGAGAAATCATCCATAAACACTTCCATGATACCATCTAGGTAATCTGCAAAGATTGACATCATGCAGCATTGGAAAGTAGCTGGGGCATTACAGAGGCCGAATGGCATTCGTCTGTAGGCAAAAGTTCCATAAGGGCATGTAAAGGTAGTTTTTTCTTGATCTTCGGGGTGGATAGGTATTTGGAAGAATCCTGAGTATCCATCTAGATAGCAGAAGTAAGAGTGTCTGGCTAGACGCTCCAACATCTGGTCTATAAATGGTAAAGGGAAATGATCCTTCCTGGTTGCTTTATTTAATTTTCTATAATCTATACACATCCGCCATCCTCCTTCTAATCGTTTTGCTACATGTTCGCCTTTGTCGTTTTGCACGACTGTGATGCCTCCCTTTTTAGGTACTACATGCACAGGGCTCACCCACTTACTATCCGAGTTCGGATAGATTATACCTGCCTCAAGTAACTTAAGAACTTCCTTTTTAACAACATCACTCATTATAGGGTTTATTCTTCTCTTATGTTCCCTGGAGGGTTTTGAATCTTCTTCGAGCAAAATCCGATGCATGCATACGGATGGGCTTATACCTTTCAGGTCAGAGATATTATATCCTAAGGCTGAGGTATATCTTCGTAAAACGTCTAAAAGTTGGTTAGTTTCCTCTTGGCTCAAGGTAGCACTGACTATAACTGGACGGTTCATCTTTTCATCGAGGAACTCATATCTCAGGTTCTTAGGCAGTTCCTTAAGTTCTAAGGTTGGTTTCTTAGGGCATGGCATAGGATCTGGGGTAAGGGATAAACATTCGTAAAGGTCATCATCAATGTAGGGTTTCTTAAAGTCATCATCTTCCCTTATGAGAGTTGATGGTAACTTAATTGTTTTTATAATATCTTCTTGTTCTAATTCTCTAACACATTCATCAATGATATCTAAGGTATAACACGAGTCTCCCATCACAGGTACCATAAGAAATTTCGAAAGTATAAATTCTATTTTCTCGTCACCTACCTCAAATGTCAAATTTCCTTTCTTAACATCTATTATGGCTCCTACAGTCGATAAGAATGGTCTACCTAGAAGGATTGGTATATCATTGTCCTCTTTGATGTCCATGATAACAAAATCAGTAGGGATAAATAACTTACCTATCCTAACAGGAACATCTTCTAAAATGCCTATCGGATACTTAACAGATCTATAGGCTAATTGAAGTGACATCTTAGTGGTTTGTAATTCTCCTAAGTTTAACCTCTCACAAACTGCTAAAGGCATTAGGCTCACACTAGCTCCTAAGTCTAGAAAATCTTTTTCGATGACATGATTACCCAAAAGGCAAGGAATGGAGAAATTTCCAGGATCTTTATCTTTCTTTGCTAATTTGTCCTCGGAAATAGCATTACATTCCAAAGGCTTCGGATCATCAAGTCTACGTTTGTTGGTAAGGATGTCTTTGAGAAACCTTACATAAGAAGGTATTTGGGTGATGGCTTTTGTGAAAGGGATTTTTACATGAAGTTTTTCTATAACTTTAATAAATTTTTGATAATGTTTAGTGATCTGGGTTTGTTTGAGTCTTTGCGGATATGGTATAGGTGGTTTATATGGCGGGGGTGGTACGTAAGTTTTGTCTTTAGGTTCTTCTCCTTTTTCTCGACCTTCATGGTTTTCAGGTTCCTCTAGTTCCTTTACTTCGTCTGTGGGTTTGGTACATTCCTTAGAAGTTTCGGGTTCATTCAATCTAGGGTTTGGTGGCTCATCATAAGCGTTCCCACTTCGTAGGGTAATGGCATTGGCTTGTCCTCTCGGATTTTGTTGAGGTTGTCCAGGGAATTATCCTCCAGGTGTAGTCTGAGGGGCTTGGTTCAAAGCTACCTGAGAGATCTGGGTTTCAAGCATCTTAGTATGAGTAACTATTTGGTCAACCTTGGTTCCTAATTGAGTAATCAATTCGTTAAAATGAATGTTCTGGTTCATGAACTCCTTGTTTTGTTGGGTTTGAGCGGTGATAAAATTTTCCATAATTTTCTCAAGGCTCGGCTTTGGTGGCACAGGTTGCATAGGTTGATTTGATCTAAGGGCTTGATAACTAGGTCTCGGAGGTGCATTATTTTGGATTGGGTTATTGTTTTTATAGGAGAAGTTCGGGTGATTCCTTCATCCAGGGTTATAGGTATTCGAATATGGGTTCCCTTGGGTGTAGTTCACTTGCTCATAGTGGGTTTCGTTTAATAGACTGCATTCTGCAGATTAGTGTCCTTTGGTTCCACATATCTAACAATCCGACGAAACTGCGGCTACAGTATTCGGGTTTATGCACATATGCTCGACTTTAAGGGCTAATGCGCCCATTCTCGCTTGCATCATGTCTATAGAGCTTAGTTCATGCACTCCTCCTTGGGCTTCCTTCTTCTCAACTGTCGCTCGTTCGACTCCCCATGATTGATGGTTTTGACCCATATCTTCGAAGAGGACACTAGCTTCAGGATAAGGTTTATTCATCAGAGCACCGCCTGCGGCAGCGTCGATGGTCATCTTCGTGTTATAGTGAAGTCCATTATAGAAGGTTTGAATGATTAACCAATTCTCTAAACCATGATGTGGGCATGCTCATAACAACTCTTTATATCTCTCCCAAGCTTCGAACAGCGATTCTCCTTGGTTTTGGGTAAATCTAGTTATATGGTTTCGAAGAACGACGGTCTTACTCGGGGGAAAATATCTAGCAAGAAATACTCTTCTAAGGTTATCCCAAGTCGTAATGGAATTGGGTGGAAGGGAATCTAACCATGATAGGGCTTTATCTCTGAGGGAAAAAGGGAATAATCTTAAACGTATTGCCTTAGGAAAAGCTCCATTGGTTTTAAAAGTGTCTGCTAATTGAAGAAATATTTTTAAATGTTGGTTTGGGTTCTCAGTAGAGAGACCTGCGAATTGTCTTTGTTGCACTAGTTGCAATAGGGATGGTTTAAGTTCAAAATTATTAGCTGGGATGGTTGGGTTTACTATACTAGAACTAGGTTCTTCATTTGATGGTTGAGCGAAATCTTTAAGAGGTCTTTGGTTTTGATCTTCGGCCATAGCTCTCTTAATTCTATGAAAGAATAAACGTGCGCGAGCGTAACGTTCAGGTTCCGCCAGAGGGTATACTAAGCTTAAACTCCCGGTGCTGCGAGTTCTTCGCATTGACCGGCGAGAAATAGCCTAAGTCTAAACGATATAACAACAGGAAAATGAAATTTGACGAAATTGGTCCCCGGCAACGGCGCCAAAAACTTGATGTGGTGCTTTTCGCAAGTATACGAACGCGTCAGAGTAATATAAAAGATTGTCGAATCCACAGAGACCAAGTGTCAATATATCGTTATCTATTGTGATGGTGTTTATCAAAGGAAATCAAAATAGGTGTTTTTAGAGTGTGCAATGAAAAGTAAAGTATTGAATAAAGTTTAATTAATAAAGACAGGGTCGAATGTAATTCACATAATCAATTAATAATCCAAGTACTTGCTAATAGGGCTACTTATGGGCAAATTCCTACTTTGAAAAGAACTAATTTAACGGGAACTGTCGCTTTCACGTATTCAGAACCGAGTTGTACTCCCTAATCAAACCCTCTTATTGTCACTTATAAAAAGGCGCGCATTGCGTTAGAGTAGTAAACCTATTTTTAAGAAATATAGTATCTTGACTAAGTTGAAAAGTATTATAACCTGGATTTCTTAACCAAAATAGGTTCTTACGAACCAGACTCTAAACTTATAAACGCGTCCGAAAATAGTTTTAAAATCTATTTTCTTCTTAAGTTAAAATCCCCTAATGAACTAAACAAAGCGCTTTCGCTGTTTTTGAAATAGTTAAAAACAATTATGTTTAGATAGACGTTGGACAGCTTTCGATCTTACCCAACGGAATTAAAGTGCGGGAAAACTTAAGTTGAAAGTTAAAATAGCCCTTAAGTGCTTCTACAAACAATTGTACGGATTATCGGTTCGATTACGATCCTTACATTCTAACCTTATAAATTTAGTTAGACATGGTAAACTAAAAGTGCATTAATTTAAATAAAAGTAGTGCGAGTGCGGAAAGTAAATAAAGTAGTGCGAGTGCGGAAAGTAAATAAAAGTAGTGCGAGTGCGAGGAAATAAATAATTTAAAGCGAGTGCGAGGAAATAAATAATTTAAAGCGAGTGCGAGGAAATAACTAATTTAAAGCGAGTGCGAGGAAATAAATAAAAGTAAAATGAGTGCGAGGAAATAAATAATTTAAAGCGAGTGCGAGAAATAAATAAAAGTAAAGCGAGTGCGAGGAAATAAATAAGATAAAGACAAGTAATAAAAACCTGCTCCAATCGGAGGGTTAAGTAAATTGCAAAGCGGAAATGAAAATGGCGGTAGGATTAACTTCCTTCCAAAGTGCTCCAAACTCGATTACAGACTCGGTTACAGACTCGATTACACAATTGTGGTAACACTTCAATGCGAAGCGATTACCACTTTAAAATACTGAATATATGCCTAAGTGAAACAAAGTTGCTCTGAGTTTTCCTCTGCTCTAAGTTTGGATGATTGTAAAAGTGATTTCGAGTTTCTATTTATAAGCAAGTAAAAAGATGGAAATGACAAGGATGCCCTTCAACTTGAAAATGGGAGGGAAAACTTTTCCTCTTGTGGCGCCCGCCACAAGGCCAATCTGAGGCGCCTTAGTGGAAGTAGTGGGGAACGTGGCAGTTGAGGGAGGTTGAGCTTGGACACGTCATGGCAGGGTCTATGGCGCCAACCATGGTGGAAGCCATAAGTACAAAATGCTGAATTTTAGGGTTTTTAGCTCTTTTTCGCTCCTTTTCTCGATCGGGGCTCCGATTAAAGTAAAAACCTGAAAACAAAGAAAAACATAGTAATAACACAACAAAATAACAATAAAACAACTAGAATGCATGTGAAATCGGAGTCGAAAATACGGTAAACTTCAGTCTTATCACCTTTCACCAAGGTGCTCCTGGTCATGATATTGAGCTCTGTTACCCCTTGAAGTATGAAGTCCAGAAGTTGGTTAAAAGTGGGATGGTGTCCTTTGAGGACCGTATGCCGAATTCCAAAGCTAACCCATTACCCGCTCATGGTAACCGTTTTGTTAACATGATAGATGGTTGTCCTGGGGAGTTCAAAGTTATGATGTCCGTTTCATTAGAAGATCCTTGGTGACAATTCACAAAGATATATGTTTGGTAAGTGATTGTGAGCATGACCATGATGGTTGTGCAATCTGCAGTGTTAATCCCTGAGGTTGTGTGGTTGTGAAGAGAGACATCCAAAGGTTGATAGATGAGGGTATGATCCAAATTCTTCAGTCCCGTCACTTGGATAACGATGTGAATGTAATAGTTCTTGTGTTCAATCTGATAGCTACAGCAGTAACAATGTCAGCAATAGATCGGTATCGCCGTTGGTAATACGGTTAGCGGGTCCAGTTCTGTATGCATCCGATAAGGCTGTCCCGTACCAGTATAATGCGACTATGTTAGATAATGGTCAAGAGGTTCCATTACCTACGACCAGTTCTGTTGTGAGCATTGTTGATGTTACGAAGGTGACCCATAGCGGTCGTGTTTTTGGGCCAGTGTTCCCAAAGAATGTAGAATATGTATTTTCCAGTAAGAGTGTTAAAGTGCTTGCAGTTGATCCAATTAGCGCTCCAAAGTGTTAGTCTGGTGAATCCAACGGTTTAAAGCCTAATGAAGATTATGAGGTACTCCGGTTGCTTAAGAAGAGCGAGTTTAATGTTGTGGAGCAGTTGCTCCAAACCCCTTCAAAAATTTCAGTGTTGTGTCTGCTTATGAATTTTGAAGCGCATAGAGAAGCATTGCAAAAGGTATTGGAGCAAGCTTAGGTAGAGCATGATGTAAAGGTTGATCAGTTTGATCATATTGTGGCTAACATTACTTCCTCCAACAACTTGAGCTTCTGTTACGAGGAACTTCCTGAGGAGGGTAGAAATCACAATCTAGCGTTGCACATTTTGATGAATTGCAAAGAGGACGCTCTGTCGAACGTATTGATTGATACCAGTTCTTCATTGAATGTACTTCCCAAATCAACTCTTTCTAAATTTACATACCAAGAAGCTCCAATGAGATATAGTGGCGTGATCGTCAAAGCATTTGATGGTTCTCGCAAGACTGTGATTGGTGAAGTGGACCTTCTTATGAAGATAGGTTCGAGTGATATCCAAATTACTTTCCAAGTAATGGATATCCACTCGGCCTATAGCTGCTTGTTAGGAAGGCCATGGATACATGAGGCAGGAGCAATGACGTCAACGCTACATCAGAAATTGAGGTTTGTCAAGAACGGAAAGCTTGTTATTGTCGGTGGGGAGAAGGCTTTGTTGGTAAGCCACCTGTCTATTTCTCTTATGTAGAAGCTAAGGATGATGTTGGAACTCCGTTCCAAGATCTATCTATTGCTGGAAAAAAGAGAGTTGGGGCACCTATGTCCTCCTTCAAAGATGCTCAAAAGATTGTTGAAGACGGTATTTCTGATCAGTGGGGTCAGATGGTAGAGGTCACCGAGAACAAGAGCAGAGCTGGTTTGGGATTCCAGCAAGGTTCATCTGAGATTAGAGTTGAATATGTGTAACCTAGTTTCTGTAGCGGAGGGTTCATTCATGGTAATGAACAAAACTTAGCTTCCACGATCGAGGGGGATGAAGATGAAGAATGCACCAATTTTGTAACACATGGAAAAGCTTGCAACAATTGGACTGCTGTTGATGTTCCTATTATTATGCATCATTCTAAGTAATTATTTTTATTATTTTTGAAAATACTTCTCCTATGCCTAAGGGAGAAGTGAAAATTGTTAGGCATCTTCAAATTTGATCATTAATAAAATTCAACTTTATTCATCCACATCTATGATGTTTTATTTTTACTTTTTACTTTTCTAAAAAATGGTAACCACAAAAAACATAAATAAATGAAATACAATTTGTCCATCTGCATAATATTTGGTCACCAATTCACTTTTCGAAAATCAAAATATCAAATCATTATGCAGGTTGGTTTCTAAACCTATTGAATACAATGATCCTACTCCTTCGCCAAATTTTGAATTCCTTGTGTTTGAGGCTGAGGAAGGAAGTGACGAAGAAGTATTTGATGAATTGTTTCGTTTACTTGAGCATGAGGAAAAAGCCATTCAGCCATTCGAAGAGTGTTAGCTAGAGATTTCGACAATTAGGTGAAGTTCTTTGAAAGTGTTATTTTTTGGAGAACAAATAAAAATGGTTGTGTCGAAGCTATTGATTAAATCCTTTTCTTGGAGAAAGGACCTTTCTTGTCGAAGCTTGAAACTTAGAAGATTTTTTGGGTCTCCACAAGTTCTCTTCGACATAGGCGTTTGACAGGTTTGAAGCTTCAAGCGGGAAAAGATTTGAAATTTAAACGAAGCAGTTTCGTCAGGCCAATGCGTGGTAGCATCTGAGAGACACAACGCTTGAGAATGTCGAACGTGGTAGTCATCTGTGTAGAGACCGTTAGGGTCGAATTGTTATAAATAGGAGTCTTAGTTTTAGATTTTGGTGTGTTCAAACTGATATAGAAAATTCACTAAAATACTCAAAGTACCGGAGCGAGAGAAACGAGTCTTTGTTGGAAATGTATGTATGAAGAACACCATGATAGTATTTCATATTATACTTTTTATGCAAGTTATTTAAACTACAATCATTTACTGTCTTTTCTTCTGTCAAATTGCCCTTATTTTCAATATTTCATCATCACTTTTACCTTTGCATTTACATTTCGCCAAACTTTCATTTCCAGCACTTTCTCAAAACTTAAAACTTTTACTTCAAGTTATTTATCTTTACCTTTGCCAAGTACTTTTGTTATCTTAAAAAACCTTTTATTTACAAAGTTACTGCCATTTACTCTTTGTCTATAAAGTCATAAATTTCGTTTAGAGTTATTGTCGAAACCACCTTTTACTATTCATAAACCAGAAACAAACTTAATCATGAGTCAAATCACCATAATAATATTTCTTGAGACACATGTCCTAGGATCAATCTAGTCGATCCTGTAAGTTACCAAGATTTATAATATTGGAGGACTAGCGGTTGTTTGTCAGAAATTACTGGTAGACAAATTGGCACACCCGGTGGGGCAGTGTCAAAAGAACTGTTAGTTTGCTTTACTTTTACAATACAAAATCGCTGTTATTCTTTTGGGTTAAACAAATCATAGTGTTGTATGAACCTTAGAAGTGGTAAGATAGCCAACAATTCGCAACCTATAACCAAAAGAAAAAACACAAAAAAGATGGTTAATACAACCAGTCAAGGGGAACAATTTCCTCCCCAGGGAACAAGCACAATCGGAGCAAATTCGATTGATGCATCCACTAAGATCCCTAGTGCACAGGCCATAACAACATCTGGATCCATGGCCTTGCATAACTTGACAACAATGCCTATTATGTCAAGCGTAGCATACATTCCTGCAATTTCAACCCCTAGGCCACCAGGATTTGAGAATTTTAGGCCTTTGAGAGAATACCCATATGGAATGCCATCTACTGCCATGGCGGGACTTCAAAATAATTCTTCCATATATACTCAACCCCATAATACGGTTATTTCGCCAATTCAAAATTCTGGCTCTGGCATGAACCATGTAGGTCGAAATACCCAATCACAAGGAGTCTCCACCATATTACCTACCCTTACAACGAATAACCAGGCAGCCTTTAGACAACAAATGGATGCCAGTAACCATGATATGGTAGGAGTTCTGGCCAGAGAAATGAATACCATTTTTTCTCCCCTAATACAGAATGTAAATAGGACTAACAATGATAATGCCCAAACATACCAACAACTGTCAGCGCAGATGGGACGCATAACAGATTTCCTAGGCGCCCCACAGTCCTCTGTTCGACGTAGACCAAACCAAGTTATAATCCAGGAAGAAGAACCAACTATAAATCAGGTTCGACCACCAAGACAAGCGCCTGACGAAAGGGTCATGGGGGCAAGATTAGAACAACAGCCAGTTCGACGGGAAGTCCCTGAAGAACAACCTAGGAGAGTAATAATGGTTAATAGAGACCAGGATGCAGACGAAGTAATTCATAGGGTTAGGCGAGAAAACATGATGGAAAATGACTTAACTACTATGATAGAGAGAATCATGGCCCAGAATGGTCTGAATACAGGACTTCGACGGCCAAATTATTCCTCCCCTTTATCAGAATACGTCCTACAAACTGAATTACCAAGGGATTATAAAATCCCTAAGTGCACCAAATTCTCAGGGGACACTAGTGAATCTACTATAGAACACATAGCCAGATACATGACTGAGGCAAGGGATTTGGCGAACAGTGAGAACCTAAGAATGGAATATTTTCCCAGTTCTTTAACGAAGAATGCCTTCACGTGGTTTACAACTTTGCCACCAAATTCCATAGATACATGGCCTCATTTGGAAAGATTGTTTCATGAACAATTCTACATGGACCAAACTAAGATAAGTCTTAAGGAATTAGCCAGTATCAAAAGAAAATTCACTGAACCTATAGATGATTATCTGAATAGGTTCCGTTTGTTGAAATCTAGATGCTTCACAATAGTGCTTGAACATGAATTGGTCAAAATGGCCGTTGGAGGTTTAGACTATCCCATTAGGAAAAAGTTAAATACCCGGTATCTAAGAGATATGGCCCAAATAGCAGACAAGGTTCGACAAGTCGAACGTTTGAAAGCTGAAAAGGCCAGAGCGAATAAGAATTATAAGAAAGAAAGGGTTGCTTATGTCGAATTCGAAGATGGGGAGTCTGAAATGTCTAATGACCCTTATGGTCTCGAGGAATTCGAAGTAGATTTGGCTGAATTAAAAGAAGCGCCACCTTATGCTTGTAAATTACTTACACCTTCGAATGGCAGGAACTCTGTCGAAACTGAAAAGAATGATAGATTTCCTAAAAAGAATTACACATTTGATGTTACCAAATGTGACGAAATCTTTGATCTATTAGTAAAAGATGGCCAAATGATAGTGCCTCCTAATACCAAAATTCCTCCGTTAGAACAATGGAAGGAAAGAGGCTTCTGTAAATATCACAATTTTTTAGGCCATAAAACCTCACAATGCTTTCTTTTCTGGGATCTTATTCAGAATGCAATTAAGGATGGCCGCCTCAAGTTCGCTGACAAGGGGAAAAACCAGATGAAGGTTGACGCTGATCCCCTCAACATTCCTGACACAAATTATGTTGAACCTGTCGAAATCAACATGATTAACATAGGGGAAGTGGAGGCTGTGAAGGAAACAGGAACTGAAGGCTATGCGCTAGATGGGAAGAAGGCTACTGATGGCCTAAAAAATGATGTTCCCTTTGGAATTTCTGTCAAAGGTGAACAGGTTGCTAATGTCGAACCAAGGGCCACTGAAGGTCTTAATGGGAAAGCAACTGAGGCTACTGAGGGCTAAGGAAGAAATTTGAGGAAATTTCAATCACTGATGGCGCCAATCTAGGTGTCAACATGGTGGATCTGAATCAACCCCCCCCCCCCCCAGAAATGGAGGAAGTGGAGAGGTGTTTGAAGATGGAGCAAGAGGGGATGAAATTTGGCTATCCCAAAGCCAATGAAAGCCTACGTGAATACCTTTGGAGATGTCACAAAATAAATTCTGACATGTTGTTGTGCCCAAGGTGTAGCATCAGGTTATGTCGAAGGGTGGTTAAGGACTATGAAAGATGGCAACGAACAAAGACTGAGAGAAACTGAAGGAAGGAAAGCCAACTACAGAAGGTGTATCCCAAGCCTGAAGAAAGCCTGCTTGGTTTTATTGTGCGTTGCTACAAGTACGAAACATAATGCTTGATGTGTCCCAGATGTGGGGCAGTGTACAACAGAGAATTAGCTGAAGCATTCGAGAGAATCCCATCTAACCAAGGTTGGGACGTACATGGAGGTAACCCGAATATGTACATATTCGACAAGAGGGGAGTTCCTAGGAGGCTAGACAGCCCTCACCTAAGGGCGAAAAGAGTTATGTTTAAACTTCCAGCAGAAGTCCCTGAGGACAAATGGACTCAGGCGGGGTCGAAGAAGGGAAAGTGGAGAAGTTTTGAGGATGGAGAAAGAACCTCTTGGGCTTATAGAAAACAGTTCCAGGCATCTAAGAGAGAGGTTATCAGACTGGAGAACTACAAAGGAAAGAATCCCATGTCAAGATCCTAGTGGAGAAGACATCAGAGGTTGAGGAAGGCTGAAAGAGAGATGACTTCAAGGGTGATTGGAGAATCCAGCAGCGTCAAGGTTCCCCCAAATGTCACAAATTCGACCAAACCACCGGTAGGAAGGAAGTTGTTTCCAGATGAAAACAAAAATCAAAAAGTTCAGGAGGAACAAGTAAGAAAGGAAGAAATGCTCACTGACGACTTTGAGTCCGACGGAGTGTCATCTGTTAATATGAATTGCAATATGGTCTCAGTTCTGCCATACGAATATAATCAGGAAACGGAGATTGAAGATAATGAGGAAGCAGATGCTGTGGAGATGGCGAAGCATAAACCTGTGTGTTACTATGTTCTCAACAACGGCGCTGTCGAATAGCAGAACGCTCTTTTTGAAAGGCCTCACCAAGGGATGCATGACCATCTTAAACCCCTAAACATTAGAGCTAAAGTTGGACATGTGGGGGTGAATAAAGTTCTGGTGGACGGAGGAGCATCAGTCAATCTGATGCCTCAATTCATGTTGAAAAAGATAGGTATGTTCGACACTGATGTCAAACCTCACAATATGGTATTGTCAAACTATGAGGGTAAGATAGGACATACTCTGGGTGTCATACAAGTAGATCTGACTGTTGGATCAATCATAAGACCAACAATGTTCATGGTGATACCTGCGAAGGAGAATTACAACTTGCTACTGGGAAGGGAATGGATACATGGAATAGGGGTAGTTCCTTCGACCATGCATCAGATGATATCCATCTGGAGAGAAGATGGTGTAGTAGAAAACGTTGAAGCTGACCAAAGTTACTTCATGGCAGAAGTAAACCATGTAGATAAGAAGATCTTCGACAGGAACTTGGCTCAGATAGCACCATGCCACCCAGCTGAAGAAGGCTACGCCCCAAATAAGTACTGAACGAAGCATTCTTGACGTTAAAGTCAATTAAGTTTTAGCAGTCTTGATAGAGGTCGAAGGTTTCTCCTGTCGGAGGAAGTCCAGAAATGGCAGCTACGTCGAAGAGCGTAGGAGTCATCATTCCACAAGGGAGATGAAAGGTGTTATATGTACTATCCCAAAAATACAGGCTGGATAATAATAAAGGTTGGCAGTAGCTAAACCCCAGTTTCGACATCTGAATCAGGTCAAAAATGCCCAATTCTTTCCAAAATGGAGCTTTCTTTTTCTCAACTTTCGTCAACCAAGCTAAGTAAGATTTGTCTAGAGTTGGACAAGAACGAAAGGGTCTGAAACTATCAGTAATAAAATCCAGTTGAAAAGCCTCTTTTTGGACTGAATCTTCAACATTTCTAGAGGAAACGATTTTGTTGGCTGTGGGTTTTGTAGTGTGATAACAAGGATTTTTTTTTACACATTTCTCCAAATGACCTACAGGAACTAATGGGCCTAAAAACCCTAAAGTATTTCCAGAAAATAAAGAAGGAATCATTACTTGGGAAACAAATATTGCTTTCTGTTCTTTGATGAGTTTTTGGAGTAGTAATGTACTCCCGATCCCTAACAATTATGATTTTACTAGTTGGAATGTTTTGAGAAGCATAACTTTTTGAGGATCCATCGCTTTTAATGTTCTTTGATTGCTTTTGCTGTTTATCAGAAGACATTGTTATGGGTTTTTATTGGAGGTTTTGAAGGATTAAGGTTTTTGAGGAAGAAGAAACATTTTTAGACAAATTTAGAGATGAACTCAGGTTAAAGATGAAGATTTTTGTAAAAAGGGAAGAATGAAGTGACAATGAGCTTTTCTACGAAGCTGATTGGTTACACCTTGCCAAGGTAGTGGGCCACATGGTGGCTTTTCTGTGAAAAGGGTACAGGGATTACTATTCATTATTCTTGGAAGTTGGAATTCATGATGATAATAACTGCGCACACGTCTTGATGAGATGTTTTGAAAAAGTAAATCATGATTAACAGACAAATATGGACTTTTAGGTCTATGAAATCTCTCTGGTCGAAATCTGGTGATTACAAAAAATGCCCATTTCTGCATTGATTCGAAATAGACATTATTGGGGGAAATTTGTTAGCTGGAGATTTCGACAATTAGGTGAAGTTCTTTGAAAGTGTTAGGTTTTGGAGAAAAATAAAAATGGCTGTGTCGAAGCTATTGATTAAACCCTTTTCTTAGAGAAAGTGTTGGTGTAAGCCCTAGAGGCCAATACTTTTGGTACTTGTATCGAATTATTTATTAATAAGAAAAGGCTTTTTCTTTATTATGTTTGTTTAATAAAGTCCCTAAAATAGATAGTCCGTTTAATGTATCAAGTGTGACTTAATCATGAGAGCACATTAAACATAAGGACACTATTCTTAAAGTATCCGTAGTCGAGCTTTATTGTGAAGTGGGATAACATTAAAGCATGGAGACTATTATGTTTATAGACTGACGATCACATCTCATGGATCATGGATAAGGAGTTATCAAGTCTCAAACATAGGTATGAATATTAAGAGTAATATTTATACTGGATTGACCCGCTATGAGAATACTATATAGAATGTTATGCAAAGTGTCATAAGTTATTCTCATGGTGATAATGGTGTATACCACTCTTCGACCTGAAACCACTATGGACCCTAGATGTAGAGTCGAGTGCTTTATTGCTGATCCAACGTTGTCCGTAACTGGATAACCATAAAGACAGTTGATGGGTACTCCACAAAGCATGCTAAGGGACATGAATGACCTAGATGGAATTTGCCCATCCTGCGTAACAGGATAAATGTCTATAGGCCCAATATTAAACTGGACATGGATGACACAGTCTATGCCTTGTGTTTAATATAGACATTAGGGCAAAAGGGTAATTATACACATAATTATTATCACAGAAGGATTTGTCAGATCACATGACATTTTCGTGACTTGGGTAGCAGTGATGTGTTGCTTGATACCGCTCACTGTTTATTATGTTAAATGCGTGATTTAATATAATTACCAACGTCGCGAAAACCTACAGGGTCACACACAAATGACGGATTGATGAGATATAGAGTAACTAAGGAACATCGTAACGTACGGTGCACTTAAATGGAATACGAAATATGGTAAGGTACCACACGCCTAAGTGATTTTGGGCATATTATAAGATATGGGCCAAAATACACTTAAGTGGGCTTTTTAGCTTGAAGCCCACACAAGTGGTTCTATAAATAGAACCCTTGGGTAGAAGCATTGTCACTCTAATTGGAATTTTGTTTCTCTCTCTCTCACTCAAAGCCTTCACTCATAGCAGCTAGCACTGAGATTGAAGGAATCCGTTCGTGTGGACTGAGTAGAGGCGTTGTCATCGTTCAACGTTCGTGATCGCCACAAGAGGTAACGATTCTATCACTGATCATGCCCATTCGTAAGGATCATTAAAGGAGAAAATTTTAAATTCCGCTGCGTTTTGGATCGCCATTCTCCTTCAGAAAGGACCTTTCTTGTCGAAGCTTGAAACTTAGAAGATTTTTTGGGTCTCCACAAATTCTCTTCGACGTAGGCGTTTGACAGGTTCGAAGCTTCAAGCGGGAAAAGATTTGAAATTTAAATGAAGCAGTTTCGTCAGGCCAATGCGTGGAAGCATCTGAAACATGCAACGCTTGAGAATTTCGAATATGGAAGTCATTTGTGTAGAGACCGTTAGGGTCGAATTCTTATAAATAGGAGTCTTAGTTGGAGATTTCGGTGTGTTCAAACTAATATACGAAATTCATTAGAATACTCAAATTACCGGAGTGAGAGAAACAAGTCTTTGTTGGAAATGTATGCACGAAGAACACCATGATAGTATTTCATATTATACTTTTTATGCAAGTTATTTAAAGTACAATCATTTACTGTCTTTTCTTCTGTCGAATTACCCTTATTTTCAGTATTTCATCATCACTTTTACCTTTGCATTTACATTTCGCCAAACTTTCATTTCCAGCACTTTCTCAAAACTTAAAACTTTTTTTACAAAGTTACTGCCATTTACTCTTTGTCTATAAAGTCATAAATTTCATTTAGAGTTATTGCCGAAACCACCTTTTACCATTCATAAACCAGAAACAAACTTAATCATGAGTCAAATCACCATGATAATAGTTCTTGAGACACATGTCCTAGGATCAATCTAGTCGATCCTGTAAGTTACCAAGATTTATAATATTGGAGGACTAGCGGTTGTTTGTCAGAAATTACTGGTAAACAAAGAGCAGATTGAGTTATTCAACTTGCGTTCGAAGATGATGTGAAGGAAGTCAAGATTGGGTCTCGACTGCGTCCAGAAGTGAAGAAGGGGTTGATTGATCTTCTCCGAGAGTATTCAGATGTGTTTTCCTGGTCCTATCAAGATATGCTTGGGTTGGATTCTGAGATTGTGGAGCATAGATTGACGTTGAAGCCAGAATGCCCACCAGTCAAGCAGAAGTTAAGGAGGACTCATCCGGATATGGAAGTCAAGATCAAAGAAGAAGTGCAGAATAAGATTGATGTCAGTTTCCTTGTTACCGCTGAGTATCCGCAACGGGTGGCCAATATTGTTCCTTGATTATAAAGATTTGAATAAAGCCAATCCGAAATATGATTTCCCTCTGCCACACATTGATATGTTAGTAGACAATACAACTAAATTCAAAGTCTTTTCATTTATGGATGGATTTTTCAGATATAATCAAATCAAGATGGCACCCGAGGATATGGAGAAGACCAAATTCATTACACCCTAGGGAACATTATGTTACAGAGTGATGCCTTTCGGTTTAAAGAATACTGGTGCAACTTACCAGAGAGCAATTACTACTCTTTTTCATGATATGATGCATACAGAGATCGAAGTCTATGTTGATGATATGATTGCCAAATCCATTGATGAAGAGGAACATGTTGAGCATCTACTAAAGCTATTCCAGCGTTTGAGGAAATACAAACTCCGCTTGAGTCCCAATAAATGTACTTTTGGTGTTCGTTCTATTAAGTTATTGGGCTTTATTGTCAGCGAGAAGGGTATTGAAGTTGATCCCTCCAAGGTCAAAGCAATACAAGAGATTCCTGCGCCCAAGACTGAAAAGCAAGTCAGAGTTTTTCTCGGCCGCTTGAATTATATCTCCAGATTCATATCACATATGACCGCCACATGTGCACCTATATTCAAGCTTCTTCGGAAAGACCAGTCTTGTGATTGGACCGAAGACTACCAGAAAGCTTTTGATAATATCAAAGGGGATCTGCTTAAGCCTCCGATTCTGTCTTCGCCTGTGGAAGGAAGACCTTTGATCATGTATTTGACTGTGCTCGATGAAAGTATGGGTTGTGTTCTAGGTCAGCAAGATGAAACTGGAAAGAAAGAATATACAATTTACTACCTCAGTAAGAAATTCACGGACTGTGAGACTCGGTATCCTATGCTAGAGAAGACTTGTTGCGCATTGGCTTGGGTTGCTAAGCGTCTGCGCCAATATATGTTGAATCATTCTACTTGGTTTATATCCAAAATGGAGCCAATCAAGTACATTTTTGAGAAGCCTGCTTTAACTGGAAGGATTTCCCGTTGGCAGATGTTGTTATCCGAGTATGATATTGAATACCGATCTCATAAGGAAATCAAAGGTAGGTCTTGGCTGACCATTTGGCACACCAACCAATTAAAGATTACCACTCAGTGCAATATGATTTTCCCGATGAGATATTTTGTACTTGAAAATGAAAGATTGTGATGAACCATTGCTTGCAAAAGGGCCAGAACCTGGTCCCCGTTGGGGCATGGTATTTGATAGAGCTATTAATCAATATGGTAATGGCATTGGGGAAATGATCATTACTCCTGAAGGCACGCATTTTCCATTTACAACTAGATTGACTTTCAAGTGTACAAATAATATGGCTGAGTATGAAGCTTGCATTATGGGGTTTGAAGAGGCCATTGATCTCAGAATCAAGTATTTGGACGTCTATGGAGATTTAGCTTTGGTGGTGAATCAAATCAAGGGTGTGTGGGAGATGAATCAACCCGGTTTGATACCATATAGAGATTATGCGAGGAGGATTTCAAATTTATTTACAAAGGTTAAGTTCCATCATATCCCTCGAGATGAAAACCGGATGGCAGATGCTCTTGCAACGTTGGCTTTAATGATTATGGTGAAGTATTGGAATGAAGTTCCAAATCTGATTATGGTGAATTATGATTATGATAGGCCATCGCATGTGTTTGCTGTTAAAGAGATCAAGGATGAGAAGCCGTGGTATTTTGATATCAAATGCTTCCTCCAAAGTCAGATTTAGCCGCATGGGGCATCTTTGAAAGATAAGAAGACTTTGAGAAGATTAGCCGACAATTTCTACCTGAATGGTGATGTATTGTACAAGAGAAACTTCGATATGGTTTTTCTCAGATGCGTGGATAGACACGAGGCAGACCTATTGATGACTGAAGTCCATGAAGGTTCCTTTGGTACTCATTCCAATGGACATGCTATGGCAAAGAAGGTGTTGCGAGCAGGTTACTATTGGCTAACAATGGAATCTGACTGTTGCAAGTTTGTGAAGAAATGCCACAAGTGTTAAATTTATGCAGATAAGATTCATGTTCCTCTGACACTATTGAATGTCATTTCCTCCCCATGGCCCTTCTCCATGTGGGGAATTGATATGATTGGCATGATTGAGCCTAAAGCTTCGAATGTAAATCGTTTCATTCTGGTGGCAATTGACTACTTCACAAAGTGGGTTGAAGTGGCATCGTATGCGAATGTAACCAAGCAAGTTATTGTGAGGTTTATCAAGAATCAGATTATATATCAATATGGTGTGCCAAGTAAGATCATTACTGATAATGGTTCAAACTTGAATAATAATATGGTGGAAGCTCTTTGCAAAGACTTCGAGATTTCACATCATAATTCTTCTCCCTACAGACCTAAGATGAATGGGGCTGTTGAAGCTGCAAACAAGAACATCAAGAAGATCATCTAGAAGATGGTTGTGACATACAAGGATTGGCATGAGATGCTCCCATTTGCTTTGCATGGGTATCACACATCCATCCGCACTTCAACAGGGGCAACCCCTTTCTCACTTGTTTATGGCATGGAAGATATGCTCCCAGTAGAGGTGGAGGTCCCCTCATTGCGTGTCTTGATGGAAGCTACGTTGGCTGAGGGTGAATGGTGTCAGACCAGGTTTGACCAGTTGAACTTGATCAAAGAGAAGAGATTGACTGGCATGTGCCATGGTCAGTTGTATCAACATAGAATGAAGAAAGCTTTTGATAAGAAGGCCAGGCCTCGTGTATTCAAAGAAGGTGACCTTGTGCTCAAGAGATTCTATCTTTCAATCCAGATTCTAGGGGCAAATGGACTCCTAATTATGAAGGCCCATATGTTGTTAAGAGAGCCTTTTCAGGTGGTGCTTTGATCCTTACGACTATGAATGGTGAAGAATTCACTCGTCCTGTGAATGCAGATGCAATCAAGAAATACTTCGCCTAAAAAAAGAAAAGAACAACTCGCTAAGTTGAAAACCTAAAGAGGCGGCTTAGGCAAAAATGAGTCTCGGTGGATTGAAACCCAAAAGGGCGATCAAGGCAAAAATTAGAGACATAAAAACAGAAAGAATCATCCTGATAAATTGACTACCCCACCTTGGGGCAATTTATGCAAAAATTAGGGATTATGGCAAGTAACTGCACCCTGCTGATCTTCAGTTTCAAAGACATTCTTGAGCAAATCAGTCAATTCTGATTCACCATCCCCGATGAAGTCGCCAAGAGCACAGTGAACATCAAAAGTTGGTAGAAGGATTAGTGATCATTGTATTCAATGTATTCCTTTTCCATGTAAATTACCATTTTTCAACTTTTGTAAAGATCTATGGAGTCTTGTCATTTACAGACTACCATTCCATTAAATAAAGTTGAACTTTTTATCCAATTGTGTCTACTCTTGTTTAATTCAGCCAAATAGATTTAAATTTTATTATGATCATTTTGAAATTAAATTTTAAATTAAAATCATATTTTCTTAAATATATAAAATCAATTATTTTAAGCAATCGATATCATATAAAGGAATATCAACAACGGTTTGAAAAGCGGTAAGCCCTAAAATACGGAGCATTATTGGTTCTTCCCAAGCTGTGGGCGTAATCCCTATTTCATCCCCGAGAACATTTCAGTAGCTGAGTTCTATTGGTTTCCCCAATCGAGTTTGTTGGCCTCCCTTGAGTTGTAGGCATGGTATTTCGGCAATTTGCACAGCTTCGGCAAAATTTTAATTCCCCGTAAATCGTCAGAGTTACTCCTGATTTTAAGCAGCTATTGTGTTTGTCCCCTGCAGGATTGTCTCCCATTTGATATGGTGTTGACCTAAAATTCCCCGCAAATAATGTTTTGAAATGAATGATGACCTTACAAGTTTCAAATGGATTTTTGATAAACATGAAAGTTGTTCATATGGTTCTTAAGAACAGTTTTTCCCTTGGGGTCATCTTCATTTGACAAACACATCACAAGTTGTGTCTTAGGGATCCTCAGTTTAGTCAGATGACTTGATTGGTCAACTTCTCAAGGCCAAACTTCAAATCTTGATGAATGAGTGATTGATGATACTTACATAAGCTCATATATGCATAAATTAATGAATGAAAGAACTTCCCTTGATTGAATTTGATCATAGGTTGAGGTTGCTTCATGAGCAAGGCATAGTCAATGCATAGTTGAATTAGGGTTCCCTTGGGAAACAATCCTCAAGCCCTTTGATTTATCTTGATCAATTGACAAATTGCGATACTTGGGAGACATATATGATGATTGGGAACCTTGTGGACCATTGTCATGGTTGTTCTCATCTTCATCTAGCCACTTTTTGAGCATAGGAGCCTCCTATGAGCATGAGATCACATGATCACTTGAGCTTCAAAACAAAAAAAGGTTAGTGAAATATTTTTGTGCTTTTGGTTAGTAAACAAAATAAGAAAAGCAATAATATACAATACAAGCATGCTTGGTGGTCTCAAACCAACTCACACAAGTCCCACCCTAGGATTAAGGAGTCACACATGCTATGATCCTTGAGGCAAATGCATTGAGCAATGATATGATGCCATGAGGGATCTTAGGGTCAAAATTAGGGTCTTACACATACAAATCAAACATGCATACGAAACATAAGCCAAATTCGGTACCTTGCTTGAACAACCCAACAATAATGCATCTATGAAGAGAATATTACTCTAACAAATTCCTAGATGATATTCCCAACGAGTTCCCCATGAACTCCAACTTCAGTTGATACTCTTTCAAAATCCAGTTCCTATCTAGTAGCTATTTCCCGTCTGGCCAATCATTTCAAAATCCAATTCTCTTCTAGCTAATCATTTCAAAATCCAGTTCTCATTTGGTACTCAGTTCCCGTCTAGCCAATCATTTCAAAGTTCAGTTTATGTCATGAGAAACCTTTCAAAAGTCAAGTTCCCGTATGGCAAATCATTTTAAAGCCTAGTTCCCATCTGGAAAATCATCGCAAAGTTCAGTTCCCAATTGGAAGGTCATGGCAAAGTCCAGTTCCTGTTTGGAAAAACATTTCAAAGCTCTGTTCCCATCTAGAAAACCATGTCAAAATCCAGGTCCCAACTTGTAAATCTTTTCAAAGTCCAGTTCCCGCCTGGCAGAACATTCCAAAGCTCAGTTCCTGTATGGAAAATCATTTTGAAGACATTTTACAAGTTTTCTCCAAACTCTTTATTCTTTCCTTTTGCAAGTACACAATTAATCCTTACCATTTTGGAACCCCGTGGGAATATCTTAACTACCAAGACTTGCCAAAGCTCATCAGTGGAGGCAAAACAAAAATCATCATAAACACTGATACGTACATTTTCTCTTCGAAGTACAAATTTTCTGGTTCAATTATCAGAGGTTAGAAAATCTAAGTATACCACCATGGAAAAAGTGTTTCACCCTTTAGATACCATTCATTTATATCACAAAAATAACCCACATTGTTGCATAGCATTCATAACTTCATGCATCATGTAAAATCAATCATACATTGCATATATCATGCATATCAAACATTTCACTTACAACTGCTCTATTTTCTCCAACAAAATATTTCAATTAATCCTCGACAAATGAATCTACAAAAGCTTACCTACCATTCCATATCCCTAAAAAACAAATCCCTAAAACACTTACCTTCTTCACATTACATCCATCCCATTCCTAATAAGAATTTTTGGATATTCTTGTATTTAAGCCTCTTTTACCTTGAATTCCCAGAAAGCTATCACCATTCGTACATTCAGGTCCAAGATGATTAAATAGGGTCAACTGTCATACCCCAAAATTTTCTCTCTCATTTTCACTTTTAACTGTCTTTTGCTCTATGGTTCATCTGCATACTCATTGGCATCATAAGACATTAATTTAGAATTGCATTTTTTGAAGTAAACACCATTGATTCAAAGGCCTTTTGATGTTTATAATTGACATGGAAATAAGGTTTTCCCGAGGGTCAAATCTACGGTATCTTAGTGTTACATTGACTAGTGATAACCACTTCTCTTGGACTCAAAGCTGTGGAACCCTAATTTTTTTAATCTTTGGCACTTGTGGATCATGTTGATTGGATCATGGCATTGGATTTGATCGTGGATTACAAGTTTCACTTGGTCAACCATGAAAGATTGACTTTGACTGATTAATCTATTTATATGCTTTCTCAATACACTAGTCCATTAGTTGTTTGGTCTGGATTCAAGGTGAGGCATTGTGGTTCACAATTCATACAAGAAACAAAATTCAAGTTCAAATTCAAGGGTCAAGAATTCATTCAAGTTCAATTCAAATTCACATGTTCAAATGCAAATTTTGAGGGAAAATTGTTTTTCTTGAACAACAAGTTACACCTCTAATTCAAGGGGTCCAATTATCATTATAAAGTAAAAAACCTTTCATTACAAAAGCCTAATTGCAAAATTACACAAAAAAACTAAGTTTGACCTACAATTAAATTTTGGTCAACTGTTGGCTTTTTGGTCAAATAGTTTACCAAAGTTAACTACCTACCCTAACCCTAACATTAACTCTAAACCTAATTACATTCACCTTCACTTTGATCTTCACTTTTCCATATTCTTAAATTGCTTCATACCCAAGATTTCTTCATGGCCAAGTAATCCATGTTATGCCATAATTCTTCATGCCTTTCCAACCTTGCATGCCATGATGAGGTTGTCTTAAATGCCAAGCCATGACTATAGCAACCAGTCCTACACCAATCACACCAACATACATAATCCGCAATCAAACAAGGCATGGTAGACAAATGCCAATTCACATTCAAAGTAAACCATTCATCGAATTCCAAACTAGTCAAGCAAGCATGCGTTTAATACATACATAACCCTAAACATACAAAGCCATGACAATTACACACATGAAATTATGCACACACATATCTGTAGCGGGAAATTCATGACCATCAAACTATTGACAAGCTAGAGATCAATTAACAAGAGTCGCCACCGCACTTTTATTGTTTCCAAGGGAAAAGGGAAAAAGTACGAACAAAACCCAACAAGTAAGAAGTTTTCAAATAAAAACTATTAAAAGTCAGAGATCACATGTAAGGGGGTTGATTACACAGAGGGAAGGTGTTAGCACCCAAGGTGTCCTAGGTACTCCTAGGGAACCCTTTTTGTGTGCATATGTATTTTGTACAAAGTGATGTTTACAAACAAATAGAATGGGGGGTGAGAAAAGAATTCATTAATTATATTTTTGTGTTTGACAAGACCTTCGGTCTTATGCCTACGTACCAACATAAAAATGAGGGATCAAAACCTCATAGTTCGTGCTATAAATTTCAAAATGAGTGTGTTGGTTTTAGCAAAATTTAAGTTTGAAAGGCACAAAGGCCTAAAATGGTTTGAATGAGTTAGTTCTTTTTGGCTTTTTTAAAGTTTAAGTCAAGTATTGTTAAGTTTATTTACAAGTTTGATTTAGAAAATAAGTTTGAAAAGGCAATGACATAAGGCCAAAGTTTCTATCTTTTGAAAAAGTGGTCAAGGTTTAGAACAAAAGTAGTTCACACAAAGAAGGTTTTGAAAATGGAGGGAGAGATTTTGAAATTAAAGAAATGGGGAGAAGATGAAGAGACTATCCTATGCACAAAAATTAAAAGTTTAGAGTTGAAACGATCTAACCAAATGGGTAGCAATCCAATAGACAAGTATGTCAATAGAAACCCAAAATTCCCTTGGACTTTTAAAATCAAACAACACACAAATGCACAGTTATATCAATCTTGAAGAGCAAAGGCATCAAATAAAGATGGCCTCATCCAAGCTTATCCACTTCATGATCTTCTTCCAAATAGCCCATGCAACAGATGAATTCCACAAGTCACAGGTTCAACATAACAACTTAACAATGATAAATGTTGCAGATGAACTAGAGAGATCTTGAATGATGTATCAGATGAATTCCAAATTGCAAGCACTTGGTTCTTCAACAAATTGGCATTGGCCAAGTCCATTAGCAAAGGAATGTATCCTAAGTTCTAAGTCAAATTGGGAAAGATCAAACCAACAGTCCACTCAAAAGTCTTTTAGGGTTTTTGTTGTTGTTATGTACATTAATGGTCAAAGACCACACAAACAAGCAAAATAGCACAAAACAAAATATATCACACAATATGGTCCAAATGGACAAAGTGAAAATTACATAAACATAAATTAAGACCCTAATTTTGACCCTAAGATCCGTCATGGCATCATATCATTTGCTCAATGCATTGCCTCAAGGATCATAGCATGTTTGGCTCATTAACCCTAGGGTTGGGACTTGTGTGTGTGGTTTGAGATCACCAAGCATGCTTGTATTGTATATTATTGCTTTTCTTATTTTGATTACTAACCAAAAGCACAAAAATATGTCACTATCTCTTTTTGTTTTGAAGCTCAAGTGATCATGTGCTCCCATGCTCCTAAGAGGCTCCTAAGCTAAATGAAGTGGCTAAATGGAGATGAGAAAAGGCATGACAATGGTCCACAAAGCTCTTAATCATCATATATGTCTCCCAAGTGTCTCAATTTTCCAATTTTATCAAGATAACCCAAAGGGCTTCAGGATTGTTTCCCAAGGAAACCCTAATTCAGTTGTGCTTTGACTGTGCCTTGCTCATGAAGCAACCTCAACCTATGATCAAATTTAATTAAGGGAAGTTATTTAATTCATTATTTTATGCGTATATGAGCCTATGTGAGGTTCCTCAGTCATTCATTCATCAAGATTTGAAGTTTGGCCTTGAGAAGTTGACCAGTCAAGTGATCTAACTAAACTGAGAATCACTGAGATACAACTTTTGATGTGTTTGTCAAATTAAGATGAACCCAACAGAAACAATGTTCTTAAGAACCATATGAACAACGTTCATGTTCATCAAAAATACATTTGAAACTTGGAAGGTCATCATTCATTTCAAAATATTATAGGTCATTTTGACTGAAACCCTAATTTTGGGTCAACTTTCCAAGGACCTAACTTCCTTAATTTTTATGATTTTGAGGTGAGACCAAATGAATTGGAAATATTAAGATGTCTAATTAAAATTTTATATTGGACAAAATTTCGTAATCCTAAAATAAACACATGTGATAATACAAAACATTATAGGTCCCTTTGGACCTAAGTCATTGAATTTGAAAAATGCCCAACTTCAAGTGCCTATAAATTTCTCATGTAAAATCAAAATGATGCCAAATTTAAGTCTAAATTGATAATCTTAAAAATATATACAACTTTCATGTTGGAGGTTTTTCTATTTGAGGCTTGCATCATTGAAACAGAAGGGTTTGAAGATGCTTGCATTTGGTAAAAAATTTCAAAGGGGACCTAAACATGTTTTGTACCCAAAACATCACAGCCAGTTTTCATAAATTTCCAAACTCCAAATGAATTTTTCCCAACATGACTTTTGTTCCTTATTTCAAGGGCTTTCCAACCATTACTCACATTAATTTTTTGGACTTTCCATGAGTGAGTTTCGAAGAGCTTCATGTGTATGTTCATTTTTGCATTTCACATCAATACTTCATGTGCAAGCTTATGCAGCCACTTGTGCATGTCTAATTCAATTACATATGAGTTCATCATGGATTTTCATTCATTCTTGGGCTTCACATGCGCCTGTACAGGCCCATGCATGGAGGATCCAAATTTCATGCACACGAGCCAAGCATTGCCTTGCATCCATAGCAGCTATAAATAGAAGTGCAATCTCATTCAAATGGTAACCACAAGGAGATCTGAAGTGCTGCTGAATTGAAAACCAAACCCTCACCAAAGGAATTTTCAGTTTTCTATTTCATTTTCTTGCTTGAATTTCAACATCATTAGTTGATCTTCACAGCTCAATTCCTTAACCTTGCATCATCATCACACTTCCAGATCAAAATTGGATCAAGAGCTTGGACAATTCGTGTTATTTGAAGCTCCATTTCAGAGGTATATCACCAAACTTTTTGATTCAGATCTTGAAATATGATGTGAATTCCTTTTGTTTGTGCTGTTTTCTTAAGTCCTCATGCATGAGACAGGCCAGTGGTGGTCTTAATTTTCCAAATCGTGCCATTTCAGTTCATGTACCATGATCTTCAAGCTCATGTTTCTCTCTAAATAGGAACTTTGAGGATGATCCATGGCTACAGGGGTGATGTACATCACCTCAGCTTCATTTTGATACCTTGCTTTTTCATTTTCATTGAGGTTTGATTTCCTTGGTGTGGTGGCTGGATCTGGTTAGATCGCCGGAGAAGATGGTGGTTTCCACCACCATCCCCACGTGGGAGCTTCATGGCCCTTGGATCTCACTGAAACGTTATAATCGTAGCCTTTCATGATGTTGACCTTTTTTAAATCATGGGGTAGCGCGCTTGACTTTGGTCTTTCGTGTGACCGCGTCTATGAATCACATGATCATTGCCACGTCAATTAATGAGATGATCAGAGGGCACTGGTTTTTTCTGATTTTCTGATTTTTGTTTTAATTTCATTTAACTCCTTTTATTTTCAAAAATTCATAAATATTTTATTTGAAGTCATAAAAATATGAGACCAATGCCAAAAAAAAATCTTGAAAAATCTAGTTTCATATTTTGATTTTTAATTATTTTTGTGACTTCATTTAATATTTTTGGTGAATTATTTGGTTTTTAATAGTTTTAATTCATTTTTTAATACTTTCTGATATTTGAAAAATCCAAAAATATTTTCCTAACACCTATGGATCATGATAAGTCAATGAAAAATACTCTCATCAATTTCTTAATTGATTTGAGATTTATTTGAGATTTTAATTCATATTGTGTTATTTTTCAATGTTTTTAATTGTTTTTAAATAGTTTCTGATTTTAAAAATTGTTGAAATTTTTTGTCAAAGTTTGTTTGACCTTGTTAGACCTATGAGAATTTAATTGGACTTGTTGAAGTTGATTTGAATTGAATTTGAGGTTTGACCATATTTTGTGCATTTATTTTTTGCATTTATTTTTAATTCAAAAAATACCAAAAAAATATGTTTGACTTGTTGATTTGTAACCTTCATTTCTCTTCTGTTTAGCATTGGTTGATGATGATTTGATTCACATTTGATCATTTGTGTTTGATACTTTATTTCTCTTTCCATCCATTTCATCTTCATCCCATTTATTTTTATTTTTGGGCAATGAGTTAATATCTTATGGTTGGTCTTTACAAATGAGGGGTTTAACCTTCTTTGATCCAAATCAAACTCAACTTGATCCAAGATCAAGTGAGTTGCTTTGTGTCCAAGATAGGTTGCTTCTTGGTCAAGCAAAAAACCGAAAGTCCATACAAGGCCTTTCTCTTTTCTTTTGGCATGGCAAGTTTTAGGAGCTTGGCTTACTAGTCATGATCTCTAACTTGTGTTTATTTGTCTATAGTTTTATTGACCGACCTCAGATAGATGTGACTACTACATTACTCCACTTACGATTGCTTAACATAGCGCTAAATTGTCTTATGACAAACTAACACAACCATACTAATTACTAACCTTAATTTGAGCATTTAATTTCTTGCAATTTACTTTAATGCAATTTACTTCTTGCTCATTTATTCATATTGCTTTTCATTTTGCTCACTTGAGCACATATTTTATGTTTATGCCATTTTCCTTTTGCTCATTTGAGCTCATTATTGTATATAAATATATTGTTGTTTTGTGTTGGTTTTGCTTTTGTTTTGTGTGAACTAAATGCAAAAAGGAGAAAGGACTTAGAATTAGGACATACATATGCTTAAAGAAGTTCAAGAGTGCTACACTCATGCCTTTAGAATGATAAATTTGTTGAAGAGCAACTAGGCCTCATGCCTTTAGAATGCTAAATTTCAAAGTTGACTTCAAAGGACTTCCTTTCCAAAACTTATTCTTTGTCCATTCCTCTTACTGTGTTGTGAACTTTTTGATGTTTGCTCTTGTGTGATAGGGATTCCATCTTGAGATAGTAAGAAAGACCATTGTCAAATGGAGATCCTAGGAGCTTGAATCTAAAATTGTTTGATTGCTTGATTGTGTGCTAAGTCCAAAGGAAAGGAGCATCTTGAATCATCTCTATGATTTCAAGAAAAGGAACTCCAAGGATTTTATCTTCTCTCTTATCTTTGTGTGCTTTAGGACTAGCCCTTCTCTTCTTCTCCTCACTCTAACCCATACCAAAATCTTTTCTTGCAAACTTTGACATTGTTTTCAAACTAGAAACCTAGGCCTTATGCCTTTGACTTTTCAAAATCTTTTCATCAATACTCATTGTGAATAAATCTTAATCCAACTTTGACTTCACTTTGTAAGTAAATCTAACTTGTAAATATAACTCACTTCAAGTTATTTTTGTGGTTCCAAT
Organism: Lathyrus oleraceus; assembly: GCF_024323335.1. Lineage (NCBI taxonomy): Eukaryota > Viridiplantae > Streptophyta > Magnoliopsida > Fabales > Fabaceae > Lathyrus > Lathyrus oleraceus. The sequence goes on from NC_066580.1 coordinate 259,406,543, forward strand.
GGCCACCTTTTGTTAAACCTTTTCATAAACATTAGTCATAGGTTTGAGTTATCATAGTGGTTGATGTAAACCTCACCTCATCCTTAGTGATTGCATTATAAGTCTTCCATGCTTATTATAGGGTTAACCCCTTACTAGTATGTTGAAGCTCTCCTCACATGGTGGATTGTTGGCTTAGGTTGAGTTTTCTCCCTTTGATAACAAAAGACCTTAAGGCTTTTGATAATATCAATTCACCCATATTTGAGTTTTTTACCCCGAACTACGAGGTTTTGATCCTACCTTTGTGATGGTACGTAGGCAATGGGTTCATCCATTCAAACAACAAAATTTGTAAATATAATCTATTCTCTTCTCATCCACCCAATCTTTTGCACATATTTTCACAAATACCAACCTACAACACATATTTGAAAAAAGAGGTTCCCTTAGAGTACTAAGGATGTTTTGGGTGTGCAAAACCTTCCCATTTCATAACCAACCCCCTTACCCAGATCTCTGACATTTTTATTAGTTTTTGATTTGATAAAACTTCTTACTTGGCTTTTGTTCGCTTTTTAGCCTTTCCTTTGGACAAATAAAAGTGCGGTGGTGACTCGAATTGTATGTTGACTTTTGGTTTAGTCAATAAGCCTAAGGGAACGAATACCCCGCTACAGAAAAGTGGCGACTCTGCTGGGGAAAAAACTTCCTAGTGGGTTTAGCCTACTTTTTGCTTATGTGTGTTATATGTTTATATTTATTTGTGACATACTTTTGTGCAAATTTGGGATGACTGTATTGTTTGTAATGTATGAATTGCTTGATATATTAATTGCTTGTATGCTTGGTGGTTTCTTGTGAGATGAGCTCTATACCCGAACTCGAGTGCACTTATGATAGGAGAATGGCATAGTCTTGTTGACTTGTGTGGAGTTATTCCTTAACAAGTTGACTTGCAAGCCCATTCACTTGGTGGAGGTCTTGTTGGGATCAATAATGTCACACGAGTAGTCGTGGTTAGGCATTACTCTTTCCAATATAAACCTTAGAAGCCAAGGACCTTAGATACCTATCCCATCTTGGCCTATTTTAAGATGTAATGCGAAGGTCGTTCAAGTGTAAGATTTGATACGATTGTTACGTGATACTACACTCGTAAGAGTCCCTCTTGAGAATATTTTTGGAATACGAGTAGTCGTTTTATCGATAATATCTGAAAGATGAGATGATGACTATGGGAACCTCTTTAGAACATGATTGCCAGCTTTAACCATAGTACACTCCCATTGGGTGGTTCTTAACCGAGACTCCATGCTCGTGAATTACAATAAACCCATGATTCGAGGTTGATCCGTTCTCGTATATCCTCAATATTAATGGAACTTGGGTGTTGATAAGGTGTAAACCATAATCCACCAAAATGGATGATTGATATTGAGGATAACTTGAGCCATCCCGTGACCTTTGTGTGGTGTGACTTGCTTGATCCTTGAGTGTGATTGTTGCATCCATGCATTCATGCATTCATTTGCATCCATATCATCAATAATGAAAATTTTCAAGGAACTTAAGAGGTCTATTTGCAAATTTTCAGACATGGATAAGCAAAGAAGGAATACGAAGAAGTACAATTTCAGACAACCCGACTTGAAAGAGTTAAGGAGTTTGACATCTTATGTATTAGAGCCTTTGGAGTTCAAAGCTCGCCATGGGAAGTTCCTGTCTATTCTTTCTACCAAGGTGGATGAAGGTCTGATGAGTGTGTTGGGGTAGTTCTATGATCCTTTGTATTGGTGCTTCACTCTTCCGGATTTCCAGCTTTTGCCTACACTTGAGGAGTATGCCTATCATGTGGGTATACCTATCCTGGATCAGTTACCGTTCAGTGGCTTGGAGAGGGTTCCGTCTTCTCAACAGATTGTTGACATGCTTCATATAGATGTATCTGGTATTGTTGCTCATATGACTACCAAAGGTGGAATTCAAGGTCTCCCATCTGAATTTCTCATTGCCCAAGCTACTTTGTTTGGGAAGGCCATGAGTGAGGACGCCTTTGAAGCCATATTTGTACTTCTTGTCTATGGGCTAGTGTTATTTCCCAACATCGACAATTTTGTGGATGTGAACGCTATTAGGATTTTCTCTTCTCTTAATCCCGTTCTGAATCTGTTGAGTGACACTTATTTCTCTTTGCATATGAGGAATGCAAAGGGTGGTGGATCCATTGTGTGTTGTATGCCTCTGTTGTACAAGTGGTTTATTTCGCACTTGCCTCAGACACTCGCCTTCAAGGAGAACAAGGGATGTCTATGGTGGTCTGCGAGACTTATGTCTCTCACTAATGATGATATCTCTTGGTACAACCGTGTCTATGATGGCGTTCAGATTATTGATTCTTGTGGTGAGTTCTCCAATGTGCCTCTTCTTGGTACATGTGGTGGAATTAACTACAACCCTGCTTTGGCTCGCCGTTAGCTTGGGTTCCCCTTAAAGGATAAACCTAACAACATTTTGTTGGAAGGTGTGTTCTTTCAAGAAGGTAAAAGATCCCCAGAACATGAAGGGTAGAATGGTCCGCGCCTGGCGCAATGTCCATAAGAAGGGAAAGAAGGAGCTTGGTCCAAAGAATTGCATTGCTTTGGAATCCTACACCGCTTGGGTGAGGAAGAGAGCTCTTGAGTACCGCATGCCATATGATTATCCGAACCTACCCCTATGGTTATGGTTGGGCCTTTAACCCTTCCTAATCAAGGAGTAGAGGAGTTGAGAGATGAAGATCAGTCGCGTGCTTGGGTCCGTGAGCGTGAGGAACTTCTTCAGCAGCTCAAAGATAAGGATGCAATGATAGAATTTCAAGAGCATCAGGTTATTGATGAGCCTGATTATGTGGTTACTTCTTTCCTTCCTCACTCGTCTAGGTTTTGGAAGAGGAAGTATGATCGACTCGCCAAGGAGAAGGCCAATATGGAAGAAGCTTATGAGAGAGAGGTGAAGAGGCTTCGTGCAACTTATCTTCCGAACTCGAGAGCTTTGGACGATTGTTTCTAGGGCTCCACAGGATGTTCATTCTCCTTTTCTCTTGTATTGTATTTGGTTACCAAAACTATACTACTTCATTGGTGTAAAAATTTTCCCAAATATTATTGTTATGAGCATTCCACATATATGTCTTAAAAAATTAATGTTTTCAAATATTTGCAAATAGATCTCTATAAAGTTCCTCAAAATAAAAACCAATCATATCCAGAAACATTGCATGCATCATATGCATAAGTAGGTTTTGTTCTGAGCTCTTGATCAATGGTCTAAATCTTTGCTCTTCATTTATTTTGAAGACAAGCTAACGCACCGGTATAATACCAGAGCTAATCATACAAGGATAATGGAGCACTTAGAGCAAGAGAATCGGGAATTGAAGGAAGAGATCGCTAGGCTGACTGCCATGATGGAGTTAGTTCTGGCCGCCCAGAGCCACGCTTCACCAACTCCTCCCGCGAGGATTGTCATATCTGAGGTAGAAACTTCTATTGTTCCTGCTGCAACAACCCACTTTGCTCCTACTATGCCAGCCGGGTTCCCTTGGGGAATGCCTGCTAATGTTGTGCTAGAGGGTTTTGCTCCTACTCTCGCTTCTTTGCCGGCATCTAGCCCGGTCCTATCTGTGCCACCTCCCATTGTGCACACCTTACCCCGTGTTGAAGACACCATCTATCATTCCAAGCCATCTGAGGGCCTGGACGTTTATGAAAAGATGGACGAGATGAAACACCAATTCCTTGAGCTGCGCAAGGAACTGAAGACTTTGAGGGGTAAGGACCTCTTTGGTAAAAGTGCGGTTGAGTTGTGCCTAGTTCCCAACGTGAAGATCCCTGTTAAATTCAAAGTACCTGATTTTGAGAAATACAAGGGAAACACATGACCGCTCATCCATCTTGTTATGTATGCTTGCAAGATGTCAACATAGACTGATAGTGATCAACTACTGATCCACTACTTTCAGGATAGCGTGACTGGTGCTGGGCTCCGGTGGTATATGGGGCTGGAGAGTGCAAGCATCCTCTCTTTCAACGATCTAGGCGAGGCCTTCGTCAAGCAATATAAGTATAATGTGGATATGGCTCCGGATAGGGACCAACTGAGGGAGATGTCACAGAATGACAAGGAAAGCTTCAAGGAGTACGCCCAGAGATGGCGAGAGCTAGAAGCTCAGATAGTGCCACCCCTAGAAGAGAAGGAGATGACAAAGATCTTCTTGAAGACTTTGAGCTCTTTCTATTATGAAAGAATGATTGCCAGTGCTCCCTCAGACTTCACCGAAATGGTGAATATGGGGATGAGATTGGAAGAGGGGGTTCGTGAAGGACGTTTATCCAGAGATGATGGTTCCTCAGCAAAGAGGTATGGGAGCTTTTCTAAGAAGAAGGAGGGAGAGGCTCATGTTGTGTCCTCTCACATTAAAAGAAGACCCTCTGTAAGGAGGAAGGATGTGCGTTTTGCCGTCAACTAACACCAAGTGGCTCATATAGCACCTGCTTTCCGAGAAGTTCATCATCAACAAGAACAACAACATCATCAACAACAACAGGCCCACCAGCCTCGCATCAACAATAACACCAGTACCAGCAACTACGAGAGGAAGAGGGTAACTTTTGACCCAATTCCGATGACATATGGTGAGCTCTATCCTTATTTGATAGACATAAAACTTATCACTCCACGAGACCCTCCTGTTGTACCAACCAACCCTCAGTGGTGGTATAAGCCAGAGCTTCACTGTGTGTACCATTCTGGTGCTCCCGGACATGACGTGGAGAATTGTTACTCGTTGAAGACCAAGGTGCAAGACCTTGTTAGAAGTGGGATATTGTTTTTCGAGGACGTAGGTCCTAATGTTAAGAATAACCCATTGCCCGAGCATGGGAAAGCAGCTGTTAACATGGTCCAGGGTTGCCCTGGCAAATATAAAGTCCTTTATGTGAATGACATAAGGCAGTCTTTGGTCAAGATGCATAAGTTGTTGTGTGAACACAACCATTACGAGCATGACCATGATAGGTGCCAGGTGTGCACTGTCAACGAGAGAGGATGCCGACAAGTAAGAAAGGAAATCCAAGAGATGACTGATCAAGGGATGATTGAAATACTTCAAAATCGTAATGAGGATGAAGTCGATGTTATCTCCCCCGTATTTAGAATTCCTGATCTTGTTGTCGTCAAGTATGATGGCAGCAAGAAGAAGGTATCACCAGCTCTTGTGATCAAGCCAGTGGGCTCTGTCCCGTATGTATTTGACAAAGATGTTCCCTATAGATACAACGCAATTATGTTGACGTCAGTGGTGTGACCCGTAGTGGTCGTGTTTTCTCGGCGCAGCCGAAACCCCATGAAGATGTCATGAAGAGAACTGTTGTTAATCCAGCTGGTCCTGTGGGGACTTCTTCTTCTAATAATTTTGTTCTTGTTGTTGACCCTGTTGCCGTAAAAAATAATAACACTCCTATCCTGGTTGGCCAGTCTGGCATTCTGAAAGAGGATGGTGATGAGATGCTAAGGCTCATCAAAAGGAGTGAATACAATGTTGTTGGTCAGCTGCTACAAACTCCATCAAAGATATCTGTCTTATCTTTATTGATGAATTCTAAGCCACACCGCGGAGTTTTGCAGAGGGTGTTAAACGTGGCATACGTGGACCACGATGTCACCATAGAACATTTTGATAGCATTGTTGCAAATATAACCGCTTGTAACAACTTGAGCTTCTGTGATACTGATCTTCCCGAGGAGGGAAAAGACCATAATTTGGCTTTACACATTTCAATGAACTGCAAGGATGATACCTTGTCCAATGTGTTGGTGGACACAGGATCATCACTTAATGTGTTGCCAAAATCCACTCTTGCTAGACTTTCATACCAGGGGCCTCCCATGAGGCAGAGTGGAGTGGTTATGAAGGAGTTTGATGGATCGTGGAAAACTGTGATCCGCGAATTGGAACTCCCGATCAAGATTGGACCTAGTGATTTCCAGATCACTTTCAAGGTCATGGATATTCATTTGTCTTACAGTTGTTTACTTGGCAGACCATGGATTCACGAGGCATGCGCCATGACATCCACCCTACACCAAAAGTTGAAGTTCGTGAAGAACAAGAAGTTGGTGGTGATAGGGGGAGAGAAGGCTCTCTTGGTTAGCCATTTATCTTCCTTTTCCTATATTGATGCCGAGGATGAGGTTGGGACTCCGTTCCAAGCCTTGTCTATTGCTGAGCCTTCAAGGAAAGGACTTTCTTCATTTGTCTCCTATAACGATGCGAAGTTGGCCATTGAGCATGGCGCAACTACTGGTTTGGGTCAAATGGTAAAGTTGGAAGATAACAAGTCCCGAGCTGGCATAGGGTATTCTTCAAGTGTTTCCAATGAGCGTGGGATGTTCCAGAGTGGAGGTTTTATCCACACTGTTGAAGATCAGGAAGCTGCTGCCATTGTTGAAGATGATGAAGAGGAAGACCTAGGCAACTTTGTAATACTTGGCAGAATCTGCAATAATTGGGTCGCTGTTGATGTTCCAACAGTTATCCATAAGTAAATGTAATATGTTCATTTTGTTTTAAAACCCTTCTCCCATGCCGAAAGGAGAAGTGAAGACATTGTTGGTATAATTTGATTAATATAATGATATTCATTCAATAATCACATGTTAAATGTTTGTTTTTTCAAATTATTTTTCCTTTTTCCTTTTTGCATGAAATTGGTGATCACCATAGAACCCTAAAATGAGAATAAAATCAATCTTTTCATCTGTATAATGATTTTCCATGTTTGAATTTTGAAATCTCTTTTATACTCAAAATCATTATGCAGGTTGATCAAACCCATCGAACATAATGATCCAACATCATCTCCCAACTTTGAGTTCCCTGTATTCGAGGCCGAAGAAGATGGTGTTGAAGAGATTCTTAATGATTTTACCCGTCTGCTTGAGCACGAAGAGAAGATCATTCAGCCGCACTTGAGAATCTGGAAACAGTCAACTTGGGGTCTAAAGATTGCATTCGTGAAGTAAAGATTGGGGCACTCCTTGAAGAATCTGTTAAGAAGGGGTTGATTGAGTTTCTACGAGAATATGTCGATGTCTTTTCCTGGTCGTACGAAGACATGCCTGGTCTAGATACTGATATCGTGTAACATTTCTTGCCATTGAAGCCTAAGTGTGTGCCTGTAAAGCAGAAGCTCAGAAGAACTCATCCTGATATGGCAGTGAAGATTAAAGAAGAAGTTCAGAAGCAAATTGATACGGGGTTTCTGGTGACTTCTACATATCCTCAATGTGTGGGCCAATATTGTGCATGTGCCTAAGAAAGATGCCAAAAGGAGGAGTGATGACATTGTCGACGCATAAACGCAATGATATTTTCATTCAATAGATTCATGTTAAATGTTTGTTTTTCCAATTATTTTCCCTTTTCGCTTTTTGCATGAAATTGGTGATCACATAAAACCTAAAAATAGAATAAAATCAATCTTTTCATCTGCATTTTGATTCGCCTTGTTTGAAATTTTAAAGCTTTCCATATCCAAAATCATTACGCAGGTTAATCAAACCCATTGAACATAATGATCCAACACCATCTCCCAACTTTGAATTCCCTGTATTTGAGGCGGAAGAAGATGATGTTGAAGAGATTCCTGACGAGATTACCCGTCTACTTGAGTATGAAGAGAAGATCATTCAGCCGCATCTTGAGAATCTAGAAATAGTCAACTTGGGGTCTGAGGATTGTGCGCGAGAAGTGAAGATTGGGGCTCTCCTGGAAGAGTCTGTTAAGAAGGGGTTGATTAAATTGCTACGAGAATACGTCGATGTCTTTGCTTGGTCATATGAAGACATGCCTGGTCTAGATACAGATATTATGCAACATTTCCTACCTTTGAAACCTGAGTGCGTGCCCGTGAAGCAGAAGCTCAGAAGAACTCATCTTAATATGGCAGTAAAGATCAAAGAGGAAGTTCATAAGCAAATTGATGTAGGGTTTCTGGTGACTTCTACATATCCTCAATGGGTGGCCAATATTGTGCCCGTGCCTAAGAAAGATGGAAAAGTCCGGATGTGTGTGGACTATAGAGACTTGAATAAAGCTGGTCCGAAAGATGATTTTCCTCTACCACACATTGATATGTTGGTAGACAATACAACTAAATTCAATGTCTTCTCATTTATGGACAGATTTTCCGGTTATAATCAGATTAAAATGGCACCCGAGGATATGGAGAAGACAACATTCATCACACCTTGGGGAACATTCTGTTATCGAGTGATGCCCTTTGGTTTGAAGAACGCAGGAGCCACGTATCAACGCGCTATGACTACCTTGTTTCACGATATGATGCACAAGGAGATTGAGGTGTATGTTGATGATATGATTTCAAAGTCGAAAATGGAAGTTGAACATGTAGAGCACTTGTTGAAGCTTTTCCAGCGTTTGAGGAAGTACAAACTCCGCCTGAATCCGAACAAGTGTACAATTGGAGTCCGTTCCGGCAAGTTATTGGGCTTTATTGTCAGTGAAAGGGGTATGGTGTTCGATGGTGCTGTTAATCAGTACGAAAATGGTATTGGGGCAGTAATTATTTCTCCTCAGGGCACACATTTTGCTTTCACAGCAAGGCTAACTTTCAAATGCACGAATAATATGGCGGAGTATGAGGTTTGTATTATGGGATTGGAAGAGTGTATTAATCTTAGGATCAAACATCTTGATGTTTATGGTGATTCGACCCTTGTTGTTAATCAGATTAAGGGTGAATGGGAGACGAATCAGCCTGGCCTCATTCCATATAGAGATTATGCGAGGAGGATTTCAACTTTCTTTACTGAGGTTGACTTCCATCATATTCCTCGAGATGAGAATCGGATGGCAGATGCTCTTGCTACGCTTGCTTCAATGATTGTGGTGAAGTATTGGAATGAAGTTCCCAATATTACTGTGATGCGCTTGGATATACCAGCTCATGTGTTTGCAGTTGAGGAAGTGAAAGATGATAAGCCATGGAATTATGATATCAAGTGCTTTCTCAAATGTCAGACTTACCCGCCTGGGGAATCTATTAAAGATAAGAAGACTTTGAGGAGATTATCTTGCAGTTTCTAGCTTAATGGTGATGTGCTTTACAAGAGGAATTTCGACATGGTTCTGCTCATATGCGTGGATAGACACGAAGCATACCTGTTGATGACTGAAGTCCATGAGGGTTCATTTGGTACTCATTCCAATGGACATGCCATGGCAAAAAAGATGTTGAGAGAAGGCTACTATTGGCTGACAATGGAGTCTGACTGCTACAAGTATGTGAAGAAATGCCACAAGTGTCATATTTATGCGGATAAGATTCATATTCCCCCGAAACTTATGAATGTTATCTCCTCACCATGTCCTTTCTCCATGTGGGGAATTGACATGGTTGGCATGATTGAACCAAAGGCGTCAAACAGTCACCGTTTTATTCTCGTATTTATTGAGTACTTCACCAAGTGGGTTGAAGCGGCATCATATGCAAACGTGACCAGGCAAGTGGTTGTGAAGTTTATCAAGAATCAACTCATATGCCAATATGGTGTGCCAGACAAGATCATTACTGATAATGGATCTAACTTGAATAACAAGATGATGAAAGAGCTGTGTAACGAGTTCAAGATTGCACATCATAATTCTTCTCCCTATAGACCCAAGATGAATGGGGCCGTTGAAGTTGCTAACAATAACATCAAGAAGATTATCCAGAAGATGGTTGTTACTTACAAATATTGGCATGAAATGTTGTCATTTTCTTTGCATGGTTATCGTACATCTGTCCGCACTTCAACAGGGGCAGCCCCTTTCTCTCTTGTATATGGCATGGAGGTTGTGCTCCCCGTGGAGGTTGAGATCCCATCAGTGAGAGTCTTGATGGAGTCCAAGTTGACTGAGGCTGAATGGGTTCAGAGTCGTTATGACCAGTTAAACTTGATTGGAGAGAAGAGATTGACTGCCATGTGCCATGGTCAGTTGTATCAGCAAAGGATGAAGAAATCCTTTGATAAGAAAGCCAAGCCTCGTGTGTTTTGAGAAGGTGACCTCGTGCTCAAGAAAGTCTTGTCTTTCGCGCCCGATTCCATGGGCAAGTGGACTCCAAACTATGAAGGTCCATACGTTGTTAAGAGAGCCTTTTCAGGCGGTGCTTTGTTGCTTACAACTATGGATGGGGAGGATTTCACTCGTCCTGTGAATTCAGATGCAGTCAAGAAATACTTCTCCTAAAAATAAAAACAGAATAGATCGCTAAGTTGAAAACCCGAAAGGGCGGCTTAGGCAAAAACGAGCGTCTCGGTGGATTGAAACCCCGAAAGGGCGGTCAAGGCAAAAGTTAGAGACATGAAAAAATGAATATATATATATATATATATATATATATATATATATATATATATATATATATATATATATCCCGCTAGATTGAGTACCTCACCTTGGGCAATCTAGGCAAAAATAAGGGATTTGGCAAGTAACTGCATCCTGACAAGACTTTGTTCTACAGCTTTCTTCTATCAAAGATTCTCGCTCAGTCATCGTCAACTGAAGCTTCAAATACATTGGATTCAGAGTTGGTGGAGAAATGGTCATTATGTTCAATGTAGCCATTTTTCCAATATATATCACCAAGTTGTTTAGAGCAGTCGGTGAAGGGCTTGAGTCCCTTTTCATCCCCAGCTTGGCACGAGTTGACGAGGGATTCATTTCCGATTCCCTCAGCCAAGGTATCTCCTTTGAGAATGTTGGCGGTTTATCCCCAGTATGGTCGCCTACAGTTCATCCCCTGCAGGTTTGCCTGATCCGAGTTTGTATCCCCTCCGAGTCTGAAGATCTCTTCCAGTATTGAGGGATTTGGAGGAAGATGTGTTGTATTCTTCCCCAGCGGAGCAATGGTTCTTTCTCCCCTTAGCAGAGATGTCTCTCCAGTGGTTAGTAGGGAGTGTTTTGATTTATGAGTATTTGTTTGGCGGTTGTTCCCCACAGAGTTTCACATTATTCCTTGATAAGTTCCCCAGTAGAGTTTCTCCTACGACGGATCTTATTGGTATTCAGTCACTTGTCCTCGAGAATTGTTGGAAAATCCCTGGCAGTCGGAAGCTGTGACCTTTGCCTATCCCCAGCGGTGATCTATGTCTCCTAGCATTAGATCATCCCCGTCAGAGCTGATTTCTCCAGCAGGCTTCGCCTTCCTTGTTGAGATGTAATTCCGGATGTTTGTTCGTGGCTCTTGAGCCTGTTTGTGTTAGATATGTCTGTCTGTCAGCATTAATCATACATAAATCATGCATTTACATGCATAATCATAGCATTCAGATATTCATGATGCATTCTTTGCCATATATCTTTGCTTGTTATCTTCTGCTATCGGTGAAATGTTCTTCCCCAAGCAGATGTTTGTGTCTGATTTCTCCACATAGAGTCAGCCCCATAGGCAGAAAGTGTCTATTTTTCCTTGTTTATTCCCCCACCGAGTTATGTCCTCGTGGATGATAATTGTTTCAGTTTCCTCCCAGTTGTGTATCGGGATGGAATTACTCCCCTGAGTTATATCCTCATCGGGTTGAGTTTTGTTTGATTGTGTCTTTCTAGTTTGTTCCTAGATTGTTTCCTTTATTGTTATCCCCTGCAGTTCCCTGTGGTTTAGTTGTTCAATTTCTCAGTAACTAGTAATTGTTCAGTCTTTTCCCCAGCGAACTTTGTGGCCTTCTACCCAGTAACTAATAGTTGTAAGTCCTATTTCTGTGGTTTTCTACCCAGTAACCAGTAGATGTAATCCCCTCTTTGTTGGTTATCTTTACCCAATAACCGGTATTGATATTCCTTCATTTTTTAGTTTACCACCCAGTAACCGGTGATATATCTCTTGGATAATTGCTCTTGTCAATGTATCCACAGCGAGTCATCTTTCATTTACCCTTGTTTGGTAATGATTGTTTCTCCTTTTGATTGGTCATCATTTTATACCCAGTACTCGGTATCCCGATGTCCTTTCTTTTAGGTCGATTTATCCTTTATTAACCCAGTAACCGGTTGTGGATAATCTTCCATGCGAGTATGTTATCTACGTTATGACGGTAATAGATAATATATCTCATGCGCTCTTTAGTCGAAGTCTTTTTCTTCCCCAGTTGAGTAAGATTCGCATTTCCTTGCGTAATCAAATACCCATCCTGTAAGTCGAGTTTGTTTTTTCAGCCCTCCTTTCGGATGATGAGTGTCTTGGATATGTTCCTAATTCACGCCTGGTTGGTCACCTATTATATGCCCAGTAGCCGGTATCCCTGGTGTTCCTTCCTTGTGCTCCCTATTATGACTTTTGGTCCCCTGTGGAGTTAGATTTTCCTGAGTTGAGATGTGCCTTTTGGGTCCTCCTCAGATGTTTCGGATGATTGATATCTTTCACCCTTATACTAGTCTTAGATATTCTTTCTCCCTGAGCATGTTGATTCTCTCACCCAGTAACTGGTGTTTTGATAACATGTCTCTCTTTGAGTTTATTACCCAGTAAGCGGTGATATCTCGTTGTTTCTTTCTCGGCTGAGTCCTATGTGGACATCCCCGCCTGAGTCTGGTTTTTTTATCCGATGTATCCATTATGGATAGTTGCGCTGTATTGGCATATTTCCCAATACTTGCATCTTTGCGTCAGCTCGAGTCTTTCCATCGATTTATTTTCATGGAATCCCTTCGTGTCTCCCAGCAAGTTTTCCAGTCGTGACCTGCTCACGCATTTTTACCCTATTTTCCCAAGAGTCTCTGTCTCCCTAGTAAGTAAGTTACTCCTATGGATTTTTCAGTTTCTCCTGAGTTCTTTTCCTTCATGGAAATTATTCACCATGAAGATTTTATTTTGCATGCATACATTTGCATCATGAGGTCTCTTAGGGACCAAAATTTGTCTCTTTGTTATTATTTAAGCCCATTCTACCTCATCGAGACGAAGATTTTAACCTTCATATCTCCGGCTAGAATGACCTTAAATAGGGGCATTTGTAAGACCCTAATTTTGACCCTAAGATCCCTCATGGTATCATATCATTTGCTCAATGCATTGCCTCAAGGATCATAGCATGTTTGGCTCCTTAACCCTAAAGTTGGGACTTGTGTGTGTGGTTTGAGACCACCAAGCATGCTTTTATTGTATATTATTTATTTTCTTATTTTGATTACTAACCAAAAGCACAAAAATATGTCACTAACTCTTTTTGTTTTGAAGCTCAAGTGATCATGTGCTCCCATGCTCCTAGGAGGCTCCTAGGCTTAATGAAGTGGCTAAATGGAGATGAGAAAAGGCATGACAATGGTCCACAAAGCTCTTAATCATCATATATGTCTCCCAAGTATCTAAATTTTCCAATTTGATCAAGATAACCCAAAGAGCTTGAGGATTGTTTCCCAAGGAAACCCTAATTCAGTTGTGCTTTGACTGTGCCTAGCTCATGAATCAACCTCAACCGATGATCAAATTTAATTAAGGGAAGTTTTTTCATTCATTAATTTATGCATATATGAGCCTATGTGAGGTTCCTCAGTCATTCATTCATCAAGATTTGAAGTTTGGCCTTGAGAAGTTGACCAGTCAAGTCATCTGACTAAACTGAGAATCATTGAGATACAATGTTTGATGTGTTTGTCAAATGAAGATGACCTCAAGAGCAAAACTGTTCTTAAGAACCATATCAACAACTTTCATGTTCATCCAAAATCTATTTGAAACATGGAAGGTCATCATTAATTTCAAAATGTTATAGGTCATTTTGACTGAAACCCTAATTTTGGGTCAACTTCCCAAGGACCTAACTTCCTTAATTTTTATGATTTTGAGGTGAGACCAAATGCCTTGGAAAGCTTAAGATGTATACTTAAAATGTTATACTGGAAAAAGTTTCATAATCCTAAAAGAAACACATGTGATAATACAAAACATTATAGGTCACTTTGGACCTAAGTCATTGAATTTGAAAAATCCCCAACTTCAAGTGCCCATAACTTTCTCATGAAAAATCTAAATGATTCCAAATTTAAGTCTAAATTGATCATCTTGAAAATATCTACAACGTTGTTGTTGGAGGTGTTTCCATTTGAGGCTTGCATAATTGAATTAGAAGGGCTTGAAGATGCTTGCTTTTGGTAAAAAAATTCAAAGGGAACCTAAACATGTTTTGTACCCAAAACTTCACAGCCAGTTTGCATAAATTTCCAAACTCCAAATGAAATTTTCCCCAACATGACTTTTCTTCCTTATTTCAATAGGTTTCCAACCATTACTCACATTAATTTTTTGGACTTTCCATGAGTGCGTTTCGAAGAACTTCATGTTTATGTTCATTTTTTCATTTCACATCAAAACTTCATGTGCAAGATTATGCAGCCCCTTGTGCACGTCCAACTCAATTACATATGAGTTCAGCATGAATTTGCATTCATTCTTGGGCTTCACATGCGCCTGTACAGGCCCATGCATGGAGGATCCAAATTTCATGCACACGAGCCAAGCATTGCCTTGCATCCATTCCCGCTATAAATAGAAGTGCAATCTCATTCAAATGGTAACCACAAGGAGATCTGAAGTGCTGCTGAATTCAAAACTAAACCCTTACCAAAGGAATTTTCAGTTTTCTATTTCATTTTCAAGCTTGAATTTCAACATCATCAGCGGATCAAGAGCTTGGAAAATTCGTGCTGTTTGAAGCTCCATTTCAGAGGTATATCACCAGACTTTTTGATTAAGATCTTGAAATATGATGTGAATTCCTTTAGTTTGTGCTATTTTCTGAAGTCCTCATGCAAGAGGCAGGCCAGTGGTGGTCTTAATTTTGCAAATCGTGCCATTTCAGTTCATGTACCATGATCTTCAAGCTCATGTTTCTCTCTAAATAGGAACTTTGAGGATGATCCATGGTTACAGGGGTGATGCACACCACCTCAACTTCATTTTGATACCTTGCTTTTTCATTTTCATTGAGGTTTGATTTCCTGCGCGTGGTGGCCGGATCTGGTTAGATCGCCGGAGAAGATGGTTAGATCACCTCAGCTTCAAAAGGAAAGGACCAGATTAAAACGTGTCATGGAGATCTGAGGGTGAGGGACAAGCCAACACACCACCAGAGCTCTAACTCCGATTATCTTCTCTGGCAAAATTCGTCGGACTGGTCAGATCAAAAGTTACAAGAAATCCATGGATCATATACCAATTTAAAGAGAAAAATGCAAGGATCACGAATCTGACCTCCAATTGCTCCATCTCTCACTGTATAATTAGAAAAGTGAAGATGAAATTTGAGGTGTCAAACCTGTGTTGTTTCGATTCAAGCTCAAAGCAACTCAGGAACATTGCATACATTGATAGAGCTTCATCCATCACAAATTGAGTCAAGATCTTGAGAAATGAGGGACAATCGGAGAGATGAAAATTGAGAAAAATCACCTTCGGGGAGTAGATTTGGAGCTTGATTCTTGATGCAATTCCACTTGATTTCTCTTCCTCTTGCTTGTAGAAGTCCAATGGAATGAAAATGTCAATGAATCCTAGGAGTTCTTGCTCACAAACAGAAATTGAACAAGAGCTCGATTTCAAGAGAAATATTCAAGGTATTCTCTGTTATGAGTTTATGGGATTGATTAGCGCGTGTTCAGGCCCAAATGATGATTGAAATCCACTCCAATTCGTGCAAGAAATCCACTGAAGTCATCCCATGAGGCCATGTAAAGTTATACATTAATTAGAGTCCAAAACTTGCCAAATTAAGCCATGAAAAGAACCCATGCGCAAGTCCTCCAATTCTCATCCAAATGAAATGATCTTGGGTTCTTTGGAAAGCTACCATCATTAGGAACAAATTTTATGTTAGGACTTTTTCAATTTGAAGCTTGGAACATGGAGAAAATAGGCCTTGAAGTTGGAAGAATCAAACATACTTAGAAATTTTCTAAGTTAAAAGTCAAATGAACCCTTTTTCCACCTTGAATAACTTTTGATATGAGATTCAAATGACTTTGGTTCCTTATACAAAGGTGTATCCATTTCAATTATATTAAATTTTATCACAAATTTGACATCATTTCGAGTTTGGATGATGGATTTATAGATTTTAGAAGTTGAGGAATTTTGCTTGTTCAATGATGAGGACCAAAATGGACCTATAATATTTCCTTTTGGCACATGATCTTGCAAGTAGAATTTGATTTTTCTCAAAGAAGAAAAATTGAATAAGTCATCTTGAAATTAATCATGAAAATTGGATAATATTCATATCATAAAAATTGAGGAAGCTATGGTTCTTAGAAGTTGACCTTCTATCTAGGGCACAAACAAAATGACCTATAATATTTCACCAAAAAAATGACTTTACAAGAAAAAATTTCTCTTAATGATAACATTAAAGATGTTTGTAATGTTACAAAGAGTAACTTTGATCTTGGAATCATTTTCATATGCCAAAAATTGTAGTAGATAGGGTCTAGGGAACCCTAGATTTGACTAGTTGCCTTTTCTGGTCCACCTCCTTGAACCAACTTGCAAACTTAAAGTTCCTTTGGCCTTAGGGGATCATGAAGGATCATATATGCTTCGGATGATTTAAAATGAAGTATAACTTGATATCTTTGACCCATTATTGAAGAAACTTGTTGAGAAAGGCACACAAGATACCCAGATGAATTGGGGTTTCCTTGACAAACAAGCTTCAAACTCTTGATGAATTCTTGATCAAAATGACAAATAAAGAACATCCTCATATATGATGTTTAGAATCAATGTGAACCTTTTCTTGCTTGATCTCTTGCATTGAGGGTCTCAAACCCTAGTTGTGAGCTTGGTGAGGCACAAATGGACACACACATTACCTACAAAAGAAACAAAGCTACACTAGACATATTTTTGGATTTTGGTTAGTAAAAAAAGAAAAAGAAAGTATAATACAATCAAATATGCTTGGTGATATCTCTCAATGCAAACCCAACGAATTATAGGTGAGGCGAAAACCAAGGTGTGATCCGAATGCCAATGCAAAAGCTATGAGATGGCATGAGAGATCTTAGGGGTCAAAATTGGGGTCTTGCAGTTGCCCCTATTTAAGGCCATTCTATCCGGAGATGTGAAGGTTAAAATCTTCGTATCAACGCAGTAGAATGGACTTAAATATTAACAACAAGAGACAAATTTTGGTCCCTAAGAGACCTCATGATGTATATGATATGAAAGTAAATATAATCTCTATGAGAGATATATGCCACAAAGAAAAAGAGTACGGAAGAGATTGAAAGTCCACAGGAGCACAAAGCACTCACTAAGGGGACATAGACTCTAGGGATAATAAGATATGCGTAGGCCAGGCTACGACTTAAAAACTTCTGGAGACACAAGGGGATTTCCATGAAAATAAATCGATGGAAAGACTCGAATTGGAGAAAAAAATATGCATGTAGCGGGATACCACCAACACAATAGGAAATTATCCACTAGGGACAAACAGTTCGATTCCACAAGGAAATACAAATCCAGACTCAACTGGGGAAGTCAAACTTCAACACAGGAGCAAAAGAGATATATTATCTACTACATGTTACTCGGACGCTTAAAAAGGATGATAATACACTCAAGCAGAGGGACATCCGTTACTAGCAATTGGGTAAAGATATCAAGGATGACTCGCTGAGGAAAAGGAGGAAGAATCACCAACTACCAGTTACTGGGTAGTATAAAAAAGGTGATCAACCATAAGAAAGAGTTATACTACCAGTTATTGGGCAATATACTCAAAAATAGGATTTACATTTACCTGTTACTGGGTAGAAGACCAAAGATAGGATTTACATCTACCTATGACTGGATAGAAGACCAAAAGTAGGATTTACATCTACCGGTTACTGAGTAGAAGACCAAAAATATTATTTACATCTACTTGTTATTGGGTAGAAGACCAAAAATAGGATTTACATCTACATGTTACTAGGTAGAAGACCAAAGGAAGAATATCCGTTACTAGTTATGTAAACATATCAAGGATAAACTTCCGAGAAGAATCACCAACTACCAGTTACTGTGCAGCTTAACAAAGGTTATCAACCACAAAAAAGAGTTATACTACCAGTTACTAGGAAATATACTCAAAAGATAGGATTTACATCTACCAGTTACTAGGAAATATACTCAAAAGATAGGATTTACATCTACTAGTTACTGGGTAGAAGACCGAAGGAAGAATATCCGTTATCGGTTAAGGTAAACATATCAAGGATAAATTTTCGGGGGGAAAATCAAAGAGAATTTTTGTTAACTACCAGTTACCGGGGAGACAACAGAAAGATGACCAGCTGAAGAAAAGGATAAACAATTACCAGTTACATGGTAATTGAACAATGATAATCTGCCGGTGAAAAGAAAAGATAACTCGCTAGGGAAACGAAAGTAAATCCACTGGGGAAATCAAAAGTAAATTACCTTTTACCGTTTACTGGGTAAATTAACACAGGTAAACTACTCAACATCAAGAAGGATATTACCAATTACTGGGTAATAAAATCTAGAAGGACCAAAAGATCTATCTGTGTAAGAGCCAAAAAGAAACAGTCAAACAAGACTCAAACCAATGAGGATATAACTCAAGGGGAGTGGTTCCATCTAGATCATGAACTAGGGAGTAAACAAAAATAATAATCATCCACGACGAAATAACTCAGTGAGGAAGAAGAAAGGATAAACTCTTTCTGCTTAAGGGGTTGTCACTCTACAATGAAGGAGGACAGACACACCAAATCTGCATGGAGAAATGATATCACCAAAGTAGGGGATAAGAAAAATCAGGTCAAATGTGTAAAATGCAAAATGAAATATTTGATGCTATGCATATGCATGTATATGCATGAGTATGTATAGGATTATGCTGACAAACGAGCACAAAGGATACAAACATGAAAATACAATCATCATAACTAGATACTCGGCTAATATAAACAAGGTGGGAACACCAACTAGAGAACCTTCTAGGGATGAAAATAAATCATCGATGATATAAACCTATCTTCAAATATTCGATTCCCTATGGATAGCACACAACCATGTACTCAAGGAAGGCTAGGGATATCACAATCCAAATTCAATGTTCACCTCTGGTTGGGGGAAGACATGGAGAACATGCTTCCAACCAAAAACTACTGAAGACTCGACGCTCAGAGGAAATGAAAAATATATATCAGTAGCAGTCACAGGGATTAAAACATATCTGACTTCCATACTTAACTCTCAGGAGATGATGGATAACTTCTAGGGAATAAGGAATGATTGGCAGAAATCTTGCTTAAAGCTCAAACTCTCTAAGAGAGGAGAAAATACAGCTCGACGACATCATTGGGGAACAAAAGCACTATTGAAGATATCAACCGACATGCTAAGGACAAGAGAGATTTGTCGGGGATCCAACATCTCAAGCCGAGGTATGTATATATACTTCATTGCAAGAAGTCAACACTGCGGGGGATTTTAGGTCAATACCATATCAAATAGGAGACAACCCTATAGGTGACGTTTACAACAATACTACTCAGAATCAAATTCCGTATGAACAGGGAGATCTTTCATTAGAAGAGGAAACTTCGTGGGGAATCCACGTCACGACAAGAGGCAAAACTCCGAGTGGGGAACTAGTGAGAAGACAAATTCCATTAGATATCTCATCAATCAAGATCAACTTTATGGGGACTTCACTGGGGAATAAAATCCACCAGGACAAATCATGTGTCGCACGAGGATGCAAACAACAACATATTCCTTAAAAAGGAACCAACAGTCATAAGAATCTTCTTGGAGGATTGAGAAATAAACCAATTCCAAGGTACCAAAAAATATCAACTAGACTGGAAAAAACTCACAAAGGGGAAACACTACCACGGTTATGCAACAACCAAATAAAGGTGTTGGGATCTGAAAATCAAATAATGGTTTCACCGGAGATCCAAGGTTCAATCACAAAACAATGCAAACCGAGGATGAAAAATCCATGACAGCCTCAGCTGGAGAAAGATGATGCACTGCAAAGAGAACAACACATCATCTTTACAAGGGATAAACAACAAACTTCTTGGGGAGAAAACACTTCCAAACACTGCTTGGGGAAGGCAACAATGCTTCACACGTCAAGACTTACCATTCTCAAATTGATGTTGACATTCCTTTTCGAATTCAATGTTCTTAAAGTAAATGCATTATTATTTTATAAAAAATGTTTATTCATTGATTCATTTATTTAAAAAATTATCACCATAAAAATACAATTTTATTAAACAAAAACAAATAAGAATAACAATCAATTGGATAAAGGCTCAACTTTATTTAATATAATGGTAGTCTGCAAATGGAAGGACTCCGTGAATCTTTAGAAAGTTTGAAAATGGTAATATACATGGAAAAAATGGCTACATTGAATACAATGACCACTACTCTCCCTACTGAATTTTAAATCCATTGTGCTTTGTCCTTGGTTTAGAATGACGAATGAGAACCAAATGACTGGCAATGTTGCTTCAATGATCAGGTCTAACCGGATGCAATTACTTGCCATAATCCCTAATTTTTGCCTAGATTGCCCCAAGGTGGGGTGCTCAATCTACCGGGATTATTTTTTTGTTTTATGTCTCTAATTTTTGCCTCGACCGCTCTTTTGGGTTTTCAATCCACCGAGATGCTCATTTTTGCCTAAGTCGCCCTTTCGGATTTTCAACTTAGCGAGTTGTTCTTTATTTTTTAGGCTAAGTATTTCTTGACTACATCGGCGTTCACAGGACGAGTCAACTTTTCATCATCCATAGTTGTAAGAATCAATGCACCGCCTAAGAAGGCTCTCTTGACAACATATGGGCCTTCATAATTAGGAGTCCACTTTCCCCTAGAATTAGGTTTGAAAGATAAGATCTTCTTGAGCACGATATCACCTTATTGGAACAGACGAGGTTTGACCTTATTATCAAAAGCTTTCTTCATTCTCTGATGATATAACTGACCATGGCACATGTCAGTCAATCTCTTCTCTTCAATCAAATTCACTTAATCATATCTGCTCTGACACCATTCAACTTTGGACAACTTGGCTTCCATCACGACACGCATTGACAAGATCTCAACCTCCACGGGGAGCACAACTTCCATGCCAGAAACAAGAGAGAAATGGGTTTCCCCTGTCGAAGTGCGGACGAATGTATGGTACCCATGCAAAGCAAATTGGAGCATCTCATGCCAATATTTTCACGTCACAACCATCTTCTAGATAATATTCTTAATACTCTTGTTCGCATCTTCAACAACCCCATTCATCTTGGGTTTGTATGGAGAATCATTATGATGTGCTATTTTGAAGTCTTTGCAAAGTTCTTCCATCATGTTGTTATTATAGTTTGATCTATTATCATTAATGATCTTACTCGGCACACCATATCAACATATGATATAATTCTTGATAAACCTCACAATAACTTGCTTGGTCACATTAGCATATGATGCCGCTTCAACCCACATCATGAAGTAATCAATAGCCACTAAAATAAAACGATTTCCATTTGATACCTTGGGCTCTATAATGCCAAGCATAGTAACTCCCCACATGGAGAAAGGCCATGGATAGGAAATGATATTCAAAAGTGTCAGAGGAACATGAATCTTATCCGCATAAATTTGACACTTGTGGCATTTCTTCACATAATGACAATAGTCAAATTCCATTGTCAGCCAATAGTAACCTGCTCTCAACATCTTTGTTTCCATAGCATGTCCATTGGAATGAGTACCAAAGGAACCTTCTTGGACTTCTGTCATCAATAAGTCTTTGTGTATATCATGGCATCCGAGCAAAACCATATCGAAATTTCTCTTGTAAAGCACATCACCATTCAGGTAGAAGTTGCCGGCCAATCTTCTCAAAGTCTTCTTGTCTTTCAAAGATGCCCCAAGCAGGTAAATCTGACTTTGGAGGAAACATTTGATATCATGGTACCATGGCTTATCATCTTTGATCTCTTCAATAACAAATACTTAATCTGGCCTATCAAGGTGCATCACAGTCAGCTTAGGAACTTCATTCCAAAAACTCACAATAATCATGGAAGCTAACGTTTCAAGAGCATCTTCCATCTGTAGCGGTAATTTCATGATCATCAAGCTATGGATAAGCTAGACATCAAATAACAAGAGTCGCCACCGCGATTTTATTGTTTCCAAGGGAAAACGGAAAAAGTACGAACAAAATCCAAGAATAAGAAGTTTTCAAATCAAAACTAATAAAATGCCAGAGATTACAGGTAAGGGGGTTGGTTACACAGAGGGAAGGTGTTAGCACCCAAAGTGTCCTAGGTACTCTTAGGGAGCCCTTTCTTGTGTGCATGTGTATTTTTGTACAAATTGATGTTAGCAAGCAAATAGAATTGGGGGGGGGGGGGGGGTGAGAAAAGAATTCATTAATTATATTTTTGTGTTTTGACAAGACCTTCAGACTTGTGCTATGTACCAACATATAAATGAGGGTTTAAAACCTCGTAGTTCATGGTATAAATTTTAAAGTGGGTGCATTGTTTTTTAACAAAAATTAGGTTTGAAAGACACAAACGGCTAAAAAATGGTTTCAATAAGTTAATTCTTTTTGGCTTTCTGAAAATTTTAAGTCAAGTATAGTAAAGTATATTTACAAGTTGGATTAGGAAAAGAAGTTTGAAAATGCAATGGCTTAACGCCAAAG
Organism: Lathyrus oleraceus; assembly: GCF_024323335.1. Classification (NCBI taxonomy): domain Eukaryota; kingdom Viridiplantae; phylum Streptophyta; class Magnoliopsida; order Fabales; family Fabaceae; genus Lathyrus; species Lathyrus oleraceus. The sequence continues at coordinate 259,429,313 of NC_066580.1, forward strand.
TTTCTAGTTTGTAAAAGTGGTCAAAGTTTGAAAATCTACAAACACAAGCAAATAATATTTTTCAAAGGAGGGAGAGATTTTAAAATTGAAGAAGTGGGGAGGAGATGAAGAGACTAATCCTAAGTAAAAATTTAAAAGTTAAGAGTTGAAAAGATTTGACCGATGGGTTGCAATTCAATAGACAAGAGTGTCATATAGAAACCACAATTCCCTTGGACATTAGAATAAAGAAACAAATAATGCACAACTTGAAGAGCAAGGCATCAAATAAAGATATCCACATCCAAACATAGCAACTCCATGATCTTCTTCAAATTCGCCCTTGTAGCAGATGAATTCCACAATGCCACAAGTCACAGGTTCAAAATAACAGCTTCATAATGATCATGTTACAAATGAACTCAAATGGATCTTCAATGATGTATCAGATGAAGTTTCAAATTACAAACATTTGGTTACATGAAAGTTGGCATTTGCCAAGTCCTTTGCATAGGGAGTGTTACCTAAATTCTAAGTCCAATAGTCTCAGATCAAACCAACAGTCCACACAAGATATTTTTTAGGGTTTTTGTTCTTATTATGTACATTAATGGTCAAAGACCACACAATCAAACATAATATACACAAACAAAATATATCACACAAGTATAGTCCAAGTGGACAAAGTGAAAATGACATTAACATAAACAATTAGAATGGTATGAATAATGACAAATGAATAAGACTTTAAGATAAAGTGCATTAAAGTAAATGACTTGAAATTAAATGTTAGTTGTTAATGAGTTAGAAGCTAGTATTGATTTTGCTTTGCTTTTGTTTTAAGTCATTCTTTGGAGAACACTCAACCCATTTATCATAAGCATGGATCCTTGAACCAAGACATCTTCCAAAGGAAGTAAAAAAGGCTAAGTTTCCACACAATACCATGAAAGAGGGGAGACTTACAATCTCACTAACTAGAATGCTATGCCTTTTGTGTCAAAATTTAGCGATATGTTAAGCAATCGTAATTGGTCTTATGTAGAAGTCATAACTATTTGAGGTCGGCCAATAGAACTTTGGTGTTAATGCATGTTAGAGACATACTATAATGGACTATGCTCATGAAACATACCACACACAAAAAAGAATATGCAAAAGTGGTGGCCTAATCTCATTCATACTTATCTTGACTTTGCCATCAACTAGCCTTAGGAGGTAGAGATATCATAGGTCCATGACATGAATGCATAAAGAAGGGGAATGAGATGAAGAGGGAGGGGAGATAGATCAAACTCAAATTGGACAAAGGAGGACTTTAACCAAATTAATATCATTCATTCATTTTGGGAGATGGAATGTACATTCCATCAATCCCCTAAATCCAATGATCTTAATCTAACGAAGTCAAATCAACCTTGACCAAGGCCCAACAGCATAAGTCAAACTTACAAAACCAATCAAAATGGCTCAACACAATTATTTGACATTTATTCAATTTAAAAATACTAAAACAAATGCATTAAATTAAATATGGTTGGTCAATTTTCTAAAACCTCATCAAAACACCAACGAAATGGCCATGAGATTTATCATAGGTCAAACAAGGTCAAAGGACCTTGGAGAAAAACTTTCAGAATTTTTGGAAACTTAAAAGTATTTTTAAACAATTAAAAGTCATCACAAAATCAATTAAATCATGAAAAATATTAATAATGATCCAAAAAATGATTTTAATTCAAAATATGAAAGAGGATTTTATTTAAATTTTTTTGGTGAAACTCTCATATTTTTTGGATCAATAGTAAAATTAATATGAATTAATGAAAATCAAAGGAATAAAATGAAAATCAAAAAATACAAAAAAACGTGGACTACTTGATCTCCCTCATTAATTGAGGTGGCAGATTTAGTGGACACAAATGCGCGTTCCATGATGGAACTTAGTTAGCGCGCCACACAAGTGGTAATCAAAACCAACGCCTGTGATTAAAACAATTTGAAAAGGAATAATGGTTCTGAAGCGTGCCACCTCGCTGTCGGAGCAAAAGGTCGGTCACCTTCTCAGGCGAACCTCGCCAGACTGGTTCAATCATCACCATGACTAAAATAAAAAATGAGGACATGATCTGAAAGAAAAAATGGCATAGAGCACGTATCTGACCTCAATTTTAACTAACTCTAAATATATAGAAAGATATGAGGATTTGAATTTTGAGGTGTGTCGACTGAGTTGCTTCGATTTGACCTCAAAGTAAATCAATCTTCTTGCCTACATTGGTAGGACTTCAGACAACCAAATATCCAAGAGAATTGATGAGAATTGAGTGAGAATCAAAGAGAAGAAAAAATCTGGAAAATACCTTCAATGTTGTGCAGAACTTGCTCTCTCTTGCTTCAATTCACGTTTGGTCCTGCTCCAATAGTTTGCATAAGTGGATTAGGATTGGTACAAAGCTTTGGATCCTAGAGTTTTTGAATCTCCAAACAGTGAGATTCAAACTCAATTTTCAAGTGAAAACTATCAGGTTTTCCTTTGAATTGTGAGGGTTTGAAGAGGGGAAGCAAAGTTGGCGCGCAAGGATCCTCTCAAATGAGCTCATAGGGTCTCTATTTATAGCAAATTGAAGTGTTATTTGCACACTTGAAATTTCCTCCATAATTGGCAATGTCATGCTCATGCTTGCATGGGCGTGTACAGGCCCATGAAGCAATGCACTAAGATCCAAATTCAACTGTGCTAAAGTTTGAATGAAGCTTGATTGGCAAGGAAAAGTGAAATGGTTATTTGGTGTTTTGATTTTGCCAATCTATGCAGGCCTATTATCACCTTGCACGGCCCTAGCAAACCTCATCCAAAATGAATGAATTAGGACTCTTTGGAAAGCTTAGATCAAGAGGAATAACTCTTACGTTGAACATTTTCCATTTGGAACTTGGATCATGATGAATTTGGAGGTGGAAGTTTGGAAAGTTTAACATGTTGAAGACTTTTCTAAGTGTCAAGTCATATACTTCAATATTCCACCTTGCTTAATTTTTTATGTGGGCTCCAAATGAGAAAAGTGTCTTCAACAAAGTTGTAGCTATTTCAAATACCTTCAAAATGGTCACCAATTTGACATCATATGGATTCATAATGAGAGAGTTATGCATTTCTGAAGTTGAGGAAAATCACTTGTTCAATGGTATTGGTCCAAAATGACCTATAATGTATCCTCATATCACATGATCATAAAAGTTGATTTAGCCTTGACTCCAAACATAAAAGTTGAATTATACATCTTGAATTTTATTTTTCAACTTGGAAATCTTTCATCTCATAAAAATTGCGCAAGTTATGGCCTTGGGAAGTTGACTTTCAAATTAGGGTTTAGACAAAATGACCTTTAATGTTTCAACATAGAAAATGATTTTCCAAGAAAAACTAGCTCTAGACCTCAACATGAAAGTTGTTTGTAATGGCATCTAGAGTAACTTTTATTTTGGAATCATTTCCATATGATGCAAATTGTAGGATATAGGGCCTAGGGAGACCCAATTTTGATCAGATGAATTCATCTGGCCAACCACCATCAACCAACTAGCTATCTCGCAATTCTCTTGACTTTTTTGGCTCATGATAGATCATATATGCATAATATGATGAAGTTTTTTATTGTCCCTTGATGAATTTGATTAATTGATGAGGAAGCTTGTTGAAGAAGTTACTAAAGATACCCAGACAAACTAGGGTTTCCAAGGCAAACCAACTCCAAACTCTTGAAGAAATCTTGATTAAAATAACATGAAAAGATCATTGGGACTCATATATGATGCTTAGAGATACTGTGGATCATTCCTTAGTTGTGTTCTTAGCCATGAGGGTCTTAAACCCTGTATATGAACTTGATAGATCAATAGGGATCATGCCCTACCTACAAAAGAGTTAGACAAATGCAAAGACATATTTTTGGTTTTTTGGTTAGAAAAATTACAATATACAAGTATGAGACAGTCACATGGTGCTTGGTGACCTCTCCGAAAACAAACCCAGTGAAAGAGGGGTAAGGAGGATGCCAATGTGTGATTCCAATGCTAGTGCATATGATGAAATTGCATGAGGGATCTTAGGGTCAAAATTGGGGTCCTACGGCTGCCCCTACTTAAGGACATTCTAACTGAGGAGGTGAAGGTTAAAATCTTTGTATCGACTCAGTAGAATGGGCTTAAATAACAACATACAAAAACGAATTTGTTTCCTAAGAGACCTCATGATGCATATGATATGAATGTAAAAGAAAATCCTCTGTGGGGAAATGTTGCCACAACGGAAAAGAAATCAGAGCGACTGAAAGTCCGCAGGAGCACAATGCATTCCGTAAGGAAAGCTCACTGGGGAAACAGAGACTCTAGGGGGGAATAAAAGGGTTATGCATAGGGCAGGCTATGACTTAAAAACTGCTGGGAGACTAGAGGAATCCCATAAAAAATGGAAAGACTCAGCCGGAGAAACAAAATTATCTCCATGGGAAACGAGTGGATCAGCATAAAACTGACATACTTGAATCATGCAGGAACAACGATTTCACTAAGGAAATGCGCGCTCAACTCAACTGGGGGAAGAAATAGACTTCAACACAGGAGGAGCAGAAATTTATTATCTGCTACCAGTTACTGGGTAAGTAGATAACAAAGATCTGACAGAGAGGACATTCGTCATTGGTTAAGATAAACATATCAAGGATGACTCGCTGGGAAACACCAGACGGGTGTATTCGTTACCAGTTACTGGGTAAGAATAGCCTTGCTGGGGAAAAGTACAGAAATAGGATTTACAACTACCATTTACTGGGCAGAAGACCAAAGATGAGAATATATGTGACCGGTTAAGGTTGACATATCAAGGATAGACTCAAAGGAAAGAAAATCTGTCATCCGTTAAGATGAACATATCAAGGATAAACTTTCATGGGGATACCAAGGAGGATATCTGTCATTGGTTAGGATGAACATATCAAGGATAAACCAACTGAACAAAAAGTAGGAATTACATATATGGAATGCTGGATAGAATATCATCAAAGAGAAGATCTGTCATCGGTTAGGATGAACGTATCAAGGATAGACTCTGTGATGAGAGAAATAGGAATTATATCTATCAGTTACTGGATAGAAAACCAAAGAGAGATTATCTGTCACCGGTTAAAGTGAACATATCAAGGATATACTCTACGAAGGGGGGGGGGGGGGGGGGGGGAAGCAAGATGAACGTATCAAGGATATACTTCCTTGGGAAACATAAAATGAATCCACTGGGGACTCCACTAGGGAGAAAGCAGGGGTACTTTTGCCGAGTTTTGGGCAAGAAGTAACAAACTGCAAACCAAGAATAATATTACCAGTTACTGGGTAATAAACTCTTAGGGGACCCAAAACATCTATCTAGGTAGGATCTAGAAAGAAACGGTCAATCAAGACTCAACCCAATGAGGATATAACTCAAGGGGAGAGGTTCCATCCAAATAATCAACTAGGGAGGAAACTGAAGTACTGATCATCCACGAGGAAATAACTCAGTGGGCAAAGGAGAAAGGTTAAAATCTTTCTGCTTGGGGGGCTGACACTCTATATTTGAGGGAGGACATACACCAAACTCGTATGGGGATAAAGTACCTCCATAACAGAGAATAAGAATCACATGAATGAGTCAACAAGTGTGATGATGAAACCATGAATTTATATGAGTGTATATGTACATGTATATGTAAATATGATGATTATGCTGACAAAAAAATCGCAAAGGGTACAAGGGTGTCGCAAAATTTGAATCATCAATACAATTCTCGATCAATCCACAAAAAAGGGAGACAACTGCTGGATAAAGGATGGATCAGCGTCCCAAAGGCCCAAACCTAGTTGGGGAAGGAGGAGGTCTACTGAGAAAGACTTTTATCGAGTCTGTGGGGAATTTTAGGTTAACACCATATCAAATGGGGAACAACCATGCTGAGGATAAACACAAATAGTTGCTCAGAAACCAGGAGAAAACTCTGACTGGGAGTGAATCTGATGATGACTGGTGAGGAAACCAAAGTTCTGCCGAAATCATGCAAAATGTTGTAACCAAATGTTTCCACTCAGCTGGGAACTCGGCTGGGGAAAAGCGAACAATAATCGTCTATAGAAATCAACAAACATCGAGTGATGAACAATGTTGTCGGGGATGAAAGATAAATTGCGCCTACTTCTTGGGGAGAACCATTACTTCTCCACACTTAGGGCTTACCGCTTTCGAATCACTGTTGATATTCCTTCTAAATGAAATCGATTATTTAAAATTACTACTTTTATATGTTTTAAGAAAACATGTTTTGATTAAAACTTTAATTTTCAAAAACGATCATAATAAAATTTAAAACTATTTGGCTAAAATAAATAAGAGTAGAAATAATTGGATAAAAGCTCAACTTTATTTAATAGAATGGTAGTCTGTAAATGACCATTGAGCTCAGCTCTTGATATCCATTAACTTGAAAAGGGTTACATTGAATACAAATGACCATTAATCCTTCCACCAAATCTTGATATCCACTGTGCTCTTGGCCGCTACTGGGGATGATGGATCACCGTCGACCATTGAGCTCAACAAAGTCTCCAAATTTGAAGATCAGCAGGATACAATTACTTGCCATAATCCCTAATTTTTGCATAAATTTCCCCAAGATGAGGTACTCAATTTATCGGGATAATTCTTTTCTGTTTTTATGTCTCTAACTTTTGCTTGGATCTCCCTTTCGGGTTTTCAATCCACCGAGATGCTCTTTTTTGCCTAATCCGCCCTTTCGGGTTTTCAACTTAGCAAGTTGTTCTTTTCTTTTTATAGGCGAAGTATTTCTTGATTGTATCTGGGTTCACAGGATGAGTGAACTCTTCACCATCCATAGTTGTAAGAATCAAAGCACCGTCTGAAAAGGCTCTCTTGACAACATATGTGCCTTCATAATTAGGAGTCCGTTTGCCCCTAGAATCTGGTTTGAACGACAAGATCCTTTTGAGCACAAGGTCACCTTCTCTAAATAGACGAGGTCTGAACTTCTTATCAAAAGCTTTATTCATCCTTTGCTGATACAACTGACCATGACACATGTTAGTTAACCTCTTCTCTTCTGTCAAATTCAGCTGATCAAACCTGGTCTGACACCATTCAACTTGAGTCAACTTGGCTTCCATGAGCACACGCAATGAAGGGATCTCAACCTCTACGAGGAGAACTGCTTCTAGGCCATAAACAAGTGAGAAAGGGGTTGCCCCTGTTGAAGTGCGGATGGATGTACGATACCCGTGCAAAGAAAATGGGAGCATCTCATGCTAATCCTTATACATTATAACCATCTTCTGAATGATCTTCTTGATGTTCTTATTTGCAGCTTCAACAACCCCATTCATCTTGGGTCTGTAGGGAGAAGAATTATGGTGTGCAATCTTGAAGTCTTTACAAAGAGCTTCCACCATATTATTATTAAAGTTTGATCCATTATCAATAATGATCTTGCTTGGCACACCATAATGGCATATAATCTGATTCTTGATAAACCTTACAACAACTTGCTTGGTTACGTTTGCGTATGATGCTGCTTCAACCCATTTTGTGAAGTAATCAATTGCCACTAAAATGAAACGACGTCCATTCGACGCTTTGGGCTCAATCATGCCAATCATATGAATTCCCCACATGGAGAAGGGCCATGGAGAGGAAATGATGTTCAACAATTTCGAAGGAACATGAATCTTATACACATAAATTTGACACTTGTGGCATTTCTTTAAAAACTAGCAACAGTCAGTTTACATTGTCAGCCAATAGTAACCTGCTCGCAACATCTTATTCGCCATTGCATGCCCATTGGAATGAGTATCAAAAGAACCTTCATGGACTTCAGTCATTAATAAGCATGCTTCGTGTCTATCCACGCATCTGAGCATAACCATATCGAAGTTTCTCTTGTACAAAACATCACCATTCAGGTAAAAATTGCTGGCTAATCTCCTCAAAGTGTTCTTATCTTTCAAAGATGCCTCGGGCGGGTAAATCTGACTTTGGAGGAAACACTTGATATCAAAATACCACAGCTTGTTGTCTTTGATCTCTTCAACAGCAAACACATGAGCTGGCCTATCAAGATGCATCATAGTCAAATTGGGAACCTCATTCCAAGATTTTACCACAATCATCGATGCCAATGTTGGAAGAGCATCTACCATCCGGTTTTCATCTCGAGGGATATGATGAAACTAAACCTTTGTAAAGAAAGTTGAAATCCTCATCGTATAATCTCTATATGGTATCAAACCGGGTTGATTCATCTCCCATTCACCTTTAATTTGATTCACAACCAAAGCTGAATCTCCAAAGACATCTAAATGCTTGATTCTAAGATCAACGACCTCTTCATGCCTCATAATGCAAGCTTCATATTCTGCCATATTGTTTGTACACTTGAAAGTCAACCTAGATGTAAATGGAAAGTGCGTGCCTTGAGTAGTAATGATTACTGCCACAATGCCATTGCCATACTGATTAACAGCTCCATCAAATATCATGCCCATACGGGAACCATGTTCTGGCCCTTCTTCAAGCAATGGTTCATCATAATCTTTCATTTTTAGGTACAACATCTCTTCATTAGGAAAATCATTTGCACAGACTGGTAATCTTCAATCGGTTGGTGAGCCAAATGGTCAGCCAAGACACTACCTTTGATTGCTTTCTGAGATCGGTATTCGATATCATACTCTGATAACAACATCTGCCAATGGACAATCCTCCTAATTAAAGTGGGCTTCTCAAATATATACTTGATTTGATCCATTTTAAATATCAACCAAGTGGTATGATTCAACATCTATACACGCAGACGCTTAGCACCCCAAGTTAATGTGCAACAAGTCTTCTCTAGCATAGAATAATGAGTCTCACAGTCAGTGAATTTCTTACTGAGGTAGTAAATATCATATTCTTTCTTTCTAGTCTCATCTTGCTGACCTAGAACATAACCCGTACTACCTTCAAGCACAGCCAAATACATGATCAATGGTCTTCCTTCAATAGGTGGAGACAAAATTGGAGGCTCAAAAAGATATTCCTTGATACTTTCAAAAGCTTTTTGGCAATCTTCGGTCAAATCAAAAGACTGATCTTTCCGAAGAAGCTTGAATGTAGGCGCACATGTGGCAGTCATGTGTGAAATGAATCTTGAGATATAATTCACACGGCCGAGAAAACCTCTGACTTGCTTCTCAATTTTGGGCACAAGCATCTCTTGTATTGCTTTGACCTTGGAAAGATCAACTTCAATACTCTTCTCGCTGACAATAAAGCCTAACAACTTACCAGAACGAACACCAAAAGTACACTTATTGGGATTCAAACGCTGGAATAACTTCAACAAATGATCAACATGTTCCTCTTCATCAATAGATTTAGCAATCATGTCATCAACATAAACTTCAATCTCTTTATGCATCATATCATGAAAAAGAGTGGTTATAGCTCTCTGGTAAGTTGCACTAGCATTGTTAAAACCGAAAGGCATCACTCTATAACAGAATGTTCCCTAAGGTGTAACGAATATGGTATTCTCCATATCTTCAGGTGCCATCTTGATATAATTATATCCGGAAAATCCATCCATAAATGAGAAGACTTTGAATTTAGCGGTATTGTCCACCAACATATCAATGTGTGGCAGAGGGAAATCATCTGTCGGACTGGCTTTATTTAAATCTCTATAATCAACACACATGCAGACTTTTTCATCTTTCTTCGAAACAGGCACGATATTGGCCACCCATTGCGGATACTCAACGGTCACAAGGAAACCGGCATCAATCTGCTTCTGCATTTCTTCTTTGATCTTTACTGCCATATCAGGATGCGTTCTTCTCAACTTCTGCTTGACTGGCGGGTATTTTGGCTTCAACGGAAATCTATGCTCCACAATCTCAGAATCCATACTAGACATATCTTGATAGGACCAAGCAAACACATCTGAATATTCTCAGAGAAAATCAATCAACCCCTTCTTAACATTTGGACACAGTCGAGACCCAATCTTGACTTCCTTCATGCTCAAGAAGACTAGCTCAATCTGCTCTTTGAATGGTTGAATGGCTTTTCCTTCGTGCTCAAGAAGACGAGACAATTCATCACTCACTTCTTCATCACATTCCTCCTCGGCCTCAATCACAGGGAATTCAAAATTTGGAGATGGAGAAGAATCATTGTATTCAATGGGGTTAGAAACCATCTTGCATAATGATTTGATATTTTTATTTTAGAGGAGTCAATTTGTGACCAAATATTATGCAGATGGACAATTATTTTGTTTATTTATGTTTTTTGTGATTACCATTTTCAGAATAAAGCAAAAAGTAAAAACAAAACATCATAGATGTGGATGAATAGAATTATATTTTATTGATGATCAAATTTGAAAATGCCAAACAAAGTTCACTTCTCCCTTAGGCATAGGAGAAGGATTTTTGAAAACAAATTAAAGCAACTACTTAGATTGAGGCATAATAATAGGAATATCAACAACAGTCCAATTGTTGCAAGCCTTTCCATGCGTCACAAAATTGGTGCAGTCTTCCTCTTCGTCGTCCTCCAGCACAGCAACTAAGTGTTGTTCATTGCCATGAATGAACCCTCCTCTAAGGAAGCTGAGTTGCATGTCCTTTGATCTAGCAACTAACGAAACTTGCTGAAAACCCAGACCGGTTCTATTCTTGTTATCAGAGACCTCTACCACTCGCCCCCACTAATCGACATTTCCTTCTTCAACAATCTTCTTTGCATCTTTTAATGAGGACATAGGTTCCCCAACTCTCTTTTCAACAGCAATAGATAAGGCTTGGAATGGAGTTCCAATCTCATCCTCAGCTTCAACATAAAAGAAAGATGATAGGTGGCTAACCAACAACGCCTTCTCCCCGCCAACAATGACTAATTTCCCGTTCTTGACAAATTTGAGTTTCTGATGCAATGTGGAGGTAACAACTCCTGCCTCGTGGATCCATGGCCGTCCCAACAGACAACTGTAGGTTGGGTGGATATCCATTACTTGAAAAGTAATTTGAAAATCACTCAGACCTATCTTCACCGGAAGGTCCACTTTACCAATCACTATTTTGCATGAACCGTCAAAAGCTTTGACGATTACACCACTATATCTCATAGGCGCTCCTTGATAATGACAACTTTGATAATGTTAACTTTGGAAGCACATTTAACAAAGATCCGGTGTCAACTAGCACATTGGGTAAAGAGTCATCTTTGCATATCATGAAGATATGCAAAGCCAGATTGTGATTCCTACCCTCCTCAGGGAGTTCCTCATCACAAAAACTGAGATTATTACAGGAAGTGATGTTAGCTACAATATGATCAAACTAATCCACCGTAACATCATATTCCATGAAAGCTTGCTCAAGAACTCTTTGCAGTGATTCTCTGTGTGCTTCTGAATTCATTAACAGAGACAATACTGAAATCTTCGAGGGGGTTTGGAGCAACCGCTCCACTATATTAAACTCACTCTTCTTTATCAACCGAAGTACCTCATCATCATCGTTAGTCTTCAAATTGCTGGATTCACCATATTGTAACTTTGAAGCACTAACTGGATCTACGCCTGACATTTCTACCTTCTTACAAACTGAACCATCTTTTACATCTTTTGGGAACACCGACACAAACACTCGACCACTGCGGATCACCTTGGTAACATCAGCAATGCTCACGACAGAATTGGTCGTAGGTAATGGAACCTCTTGACCATCCTTCACCGTATTTGCATTATACTGATAAGGAACATCCTTATCGGATGCGTACGGGACTGGTCCCGCCAACCGGATAACCAACGGCGATACAGATCTTTGGCTGATACTATTGTTGTTGCTACTATCATACTGAATCACCACTCTCTCAGGATTCTTAAACACGGGAACAATCACATTGACATCGTCATCTATGTGACGGGATTGAACAATTTAGATCATGCCTTCATCCATCAACCGTTGGATGTCCCTTTTCACAATCTCACAACCTCTTTAATTAACACTACATATAGCACAACCATCACGGTCATACTCACAATCGCTCACCAAGCAAATGTCCTTATGCATCGTCACCAAGGACCTTCTTATGAAGCGGGCATCAAACACTTTGAACTCCCCTGGACAACCGTCCACCATATTAAGAGAGGAGTTTCCATTGGCAGGCAGTGGGTTTGCTTTCACATTGGGTGCACGATCCTCAAAGGACATCATTCCACTTTTAACCAGCTTTTGAACTTCATACTTAAGTGGATAGAAGTTCTCAATGTCATGTCCGGGTGCTCATTGATGAAAAGCACATCTGAGTTCTGGCTTGTACCACCATGGAAGTGGTTCGGGAATTTGCAGAGGATTTCTCGGTTGGAGTAGGTTCTTGAGAACCAATGATGGGTAAAGCTCTGCATATGTCATAGGAATCGGGTCGAAAGAGACCTTCTTCCTCTTAAAATTCTATTGTTGATGATTGTTGGTATTGTTGTTGTTGTAGGTGTTTGCATGTTGATGTGGTTGTTGTTGTTAACGTTGTTGTTGTTGAACTGGTGTTGACTGATTGGCTGAAAACACAGGAATTACTGAAGATACTTGATGATGATGTTGATGGGATGATTTACTTCTTATGATCTGAGGCCTTCTCTGCCTGCCACTGGAAATTGTATTGGTTTCATTACCCTTCTTCTTACCAAATCTGTTGCCGTATCTCTTGCTGGACGATCCTTCCTCCTTAGACAACCGTCCTTCTCGAACACCTTCTTCTTGCCTCATCCCCACATTTACCATTTCGGTAAAATGACTGGGGGCACTGGCGATCATCTTCTCATAGTAAAATGAGCTAAGGGTCTTCAGGAAAATCTTGGTCATCTCCTTTTTCCTCTAAAGGAGGGTTGATCTGAGCAGCGAGTTCCCTTTATCTCTACGCGTACTCCATGAATGTCTCCTTGTCCTTCTGAGACAACGACCTTAACTGGTCTCTATCGGGAGTCATATAAACATTGTACTTGTACTGCTTCACAAATGCTTCACCTAAATCGTTGAAAGTCCGGATGTTCGCACTATCCAACCCCATATACCATCTTAATGCAACAACGGTCAGACTGTCTTGAAAGTAGTGGATCAACAGCTGATCATTGTTTGTTTGGGTAGACATTTTGCGGGCATGCATCACCAAATGACTGAGCGGACATGTGTTTCCTTTGTACTTTTCAAAGTCAGGAACTTTGAATTTCACCGGAATCTTCACATTCGGCACTAGACATAATTCAGCAGCACTCTTCCCAAATAGATCCTTACCTCTCAAAGTTTTCAATTCCTTGCGCAGCTCAAGAAATTGATCTTTCATCTTATCCATTTTCTCATATACATCCGGGCCCTCAAACGGCTCGGAATGATAAATGGTGTCTTCCACACGAGGTAAGGTATGCACGACAGGTGGTGGCACCGACATGACCGGGCTAGATGCTGGCATGGAAGCAAATGTAGGCGCAAAGCCTTTAGGCACGAAGTTCGGAGGCATTCCCCACGGGAATTCGGCAGGCATAGCAGGTGCAAAATGAGCAGTAGTTGCAGGAATAGTAGAGGTAGCTACCTCTGAAATAACAGTCCTCTAAGGAGGAGGAGTTGCAGGCGTTGGAGAAGACTGGCTCTGTGCAACTAGAGCTGACTCCATCTTGGCAGTCAGGTGGGCGATCTCCTCTTTCAAATCTCTATTCTCTTGCTCAAGATGTTCCAAGATTCTGTAGTGATTGGCGCGAGTATTGTACCGATGAGTCAGCTTGGCTGAAGCACAGAAGAAACACCAATGAGACATCTGGCGAAAGAGAGACCTGCTTATGCAAATGATGCATGAAATGCAATGTTTGGTTATTTTTATTTTCAAGGAATTTACTATATATGATCATAAAAATCTCTTTTATTTATATAATTGGAAGGATTACCATGAGTACAATTTCAGAAACCAAATGAAAAACACAAGAGAAAAGGAGACTAGTCATCCTAACAACGTCAAATGATATGGCTGTAGGCACGTACTTCCTTCGAATGTGTCGGATCTCGGTCTCAAAAGAAGCCTTCATTTGAGTCTTCTCGAGGACAAGCTGATCAACAATCTTCTTCCAAGCAACGGAAGGCTGAGGCATGCTAGAAGATGAAACCTCTAGCTCTCTCTGTCTCTTTGTCACTCGGTCTTCAAGTAGCTCAATAAGTGCATCTTTGTCCTTAGACTCAAGCTGCAACTCCTCATGTTTTTTTCTCAAAGAATGTAACCTCTCTTCCCACATATCCTTCTCTTGCTTCATCTTGGTGAGTGCGTTCTCCAACTCCTCTACATCTTGGTTAGGGAGATTAATGGCTCAGCCACATCCACAGACATAGGTCTTTCACAAGCATAAGGAATCTTCAATTCCATAGCTCTCTTCTTCACCCAAAGAGTGTAAGCTTTCAAAGCTACACAATCACACAGACCAAGTTTGGATCTTCCTTTCCTATGCACATTATGCCAAGCATGCACAATCTTCTGCTTCAAATGTTGGGGACCTTTACCCTCTTGATAGAAAAGACCTTCTAACAAAGTGTTATTAGGTTTGTCTCTCAAGGGGAACCCAAGTTGACGACGAGCCAAAGCAGGGTTGTAGTTAATTCCTCTCTGTGTACCAATGAGAGGCACATTAGAGAATTCACCACAACAATCAATAATCTCCAAACGGCTCAAAGAAGGATCATACCAAACTATATCATCATTAGTGAGAGACATAAGTCTCTGAGACCACCGTAGATATTGTTTGTTCTCCACAAAAGTAGGTGTCTGAGGCAAGTGAGAAATAAACCACTTGTACAATAGAGGAATGCAACAAACAATAGTTCCACCACCCTTAGAATTCCTTAGATGAAAAGATAAGTACATATCACCAAACAAAGTAGGCACAGGATTTCCAATCAAGAAAATTCTAATGGCGTTAACATCAACAAAACCGGCAATGTTAGGGAACAAAGCTAATCCATAGATGAGAAACACAAAGATAGCTCCAAAAGCAACCATACTATCGGCATGAGCAAAAGCATTAGCTTCCTTGATGAGGAAATCAAATGGCAACCCAAATAATCCTCCTTTCTTCACCCAATGAGACTCTATCTCAGACTTCTTCAAGTGAAGAGATTCAACTATAAGATGAGATATGGGAATCTCTTCCAATCCACTAAACGACACTTTTCTATAAACAGGTATCCCCAAGAGATGGGCATACTCCCCAACATAGGGACAAGCTGATAATCAGGAAAAGTGAAACAACGGTAGAGAGGATCATAGAACTGCACTAACACACTCAAAAGTCCTTCCACTACATCAGTAGACAAGATAGACAGAAGCTTCCCATGACGTTGTTTGAAGTCCAAGGGATCTAATATAAAATATGCTAGCTTCCTTAACTCTTTCAAGTCGGGACATCTGAAACTATACTTCTTAGTGTTCCTTCGTCCATAATCCATGATCTGAAAACATTTGAAAATAACACCTCAGTTCCTTGAAATTTTGTATGATGAATGTTATGATGCGCATGAATACATGAATGCAACAATCACAAATAAGGGATCACACACAAGGCAAACAAATAAAGGTCAAAGGATGAATCAAGTCATTGTCAAGATCAATCATCCATTTTGGTGGATTATGGTTTACACCTTACCAACATCCAAGTTCTAGTGATATTGACAAGACTTGATTGGATCAACCAAGAATCAAGGGTTTGTTGTAAGTCACGATCATGGAATCTGGGTAAGAACCATCTCAAGGGAGTGAACTAAGGATAACAACATGTAGATCATGTTCTAAAAAGTTCCCAGAGTCTTAATTCCATCTATCGGATATTACAGGTTAGGATGACTGACTCATCAACCCATAATATTCTCAAGAGAAACTCGTCTGAGTGTAGTATCGTGTAACAAATGTTATCAAGTCTACACTTGAACAGTCTCCGCACTACGTCCTAAATAGGCCAAGAGGGGTTAAATGTTCTACGGTCCTCAGCTTCTCGGACCCCAAGTTAGAGATAGTAATGCCTAACCACAAATACTTGTGTGACATTTCCAAATCCAAAAGGGTCTCCACTGAGCAGATGGATCTCAAGCCAACTTATTAAGGACTACTCCACACAAGTCGAACATGACTATACCATCCTTCTATCTTAATTGCACTCAAGTTCGGGTTAGAACGTATCTCACCACTCAGAGATCACCAAGCACAACAAGCAGATTATATCATACAAACAAATATACATACATAAATTATACAATTATATACACACAAAAAAGTAGGCTAAACCCACTGGAGACTACTCCCCAGCAGAGTCGCCACTTAATTTCTGTAGAGGTAAATTCATGATCATCAAGCTATGGATAAGCTAGACATCAAATAACAAGAGTCGCCACTGCGCTTTTATTGTTTCCAAGGGAAAAGGGAAAAAGTACAAACAAAATCCAAGAATAATAAGTTTTCAAATAAAAACTAATAAAATGCCAGAGATTACAGGTAAGGGGGTTGGTTACACAAAGGGAAGGTGTTAGCACCCAAAGTGTCCTAGGTACTCATAGGGAGCCCTTTCTTGTGTGCATATGTATTTTTGTACAAATTTATGTTAGCAAGCAAATAGAATGGGGGGTGAGAAAAGAATTCATTAATTATATTTTTTTGTTTGACAAGATCTTCAGACTTATGCCTACGTACCAACATAAAAATGAGGGATCAAAACCTCGTAGTTCATGGTATAAATTTCAAAGTGGGGTGCATTGCTTTTTAACAAAAATTATGTTTGAAAGACACAAAGGCCTAAAAAATGGTTTGAATGAGTTAATACTTTTTCGATTTATGAAAATGTTAAGTCAAGTATAGTTAAGTATATTTACAAGTTTGATTAGGAAAAGAAGTTTGAATATGCAATGGCTTAAGGCCAAAGTTTCTAGTTTGTAAAAGTGTCAAAGTTTGAAAATCTACAAACAAAAGCAAAGAATATTTTTGAAAGGAGGGAGAGATTTTGAAATTAAAGAAGTGAGGAGGAGATGAAGAGACTAATCCTAAGCAAAAATTTAAAAGTTAAGAGTTGAAAAGATCTAACCGATGGGTTGCAATCCAATAGACAAGAGTGTCATATAGAAACCCAAATTCCCTTGGACATTAGAATCTAGCAACAAATAATGCACAATATATCAACTTGAATAGAAATGCATCAAATAAAGATAGCCACATCCAAACTTAGCAACTCCATGATCTTCTTCAAATTCGTTCATGTAGTAGATGAATTCCACAATGATCATGTTGCAGATGAACTCAAAAGGATCTTCAATGATGTATCAGATGAAGTTTCAAATTACAAACACTTGGTTACATGAAAGTTGGCATTGGCCATGTCCTTTGCATAGGGAGTGTTGCCTAAATTCTAACTCCAATAGTCTCAGATCAAACCAACAGTCCACATAAGATATTTTTTAGGGTTTTTGTTCTTATTATGTACATTAATGGTCAAAGACCACACAATCAAACACAATACACACAAACAAAATATATCACACAAATATAGTCCAAGTGGACAAAGTGAAAATGACATTAACATAAACAATTGGAATGGTATGAATAATGACAAATGAATAAGACTTAAAGATAAAGTGCATTAAAGTAAATTACTTGAAATTAAATGTTAGTTGTTAATGAGTTAGAAGTTAGTATTTCTTTTGCTTTGCTTTTGTTTTAAGTCATTCTTTGGAGAACACTCAACCCACTTATCATAAACATGGATCCTTGAACCAAGACATCTTCCAAAGGAAGTAAAAAAGGCCAAGTTTCCACACAATACCATGAAAGAGGGGAGACTTACAATCTCACTAACTAGAATGCTATGCCTTTTGTGTCAAAATTTAGCGTTATGTTAAGCAATCGTAATTGGACTTATGTAGAAGTCATAACTATTTGAGGTCGGGCGATAGAATTTTGGTGTTAATGCATGTTAGAGACATAGTATAATGGACTATGCTCATGAAACATACCACACACAAAAAAGAATATGCAAAAGTGATGGCCTAATCTCATCCATACGTATGTTGATTTTGCAATCAACTAACCTTAGGATGTAGAGATATCATAGGTTCATGATATGAATGCATAAAGAAGGGGAATGAGATGAAGAGGGAGGGGAGATAAATCAAACTCAAATTGGACAAAGGAGGACTTTTACCAAATTAAGATCATTCATTCATTTTGGGAGATGGAATGTACATTCCATCAGTCCCCTAAATCCAATGATCTTAATCTAACAAAGTAAAATCAACCTTGACCAAGGCCCAACAACATAAGTCAAACTTACAAAACCAATCAAAATGGCTCAACACAATTATTTGGCATTTATTCAATTTAAAAATACTAAAAATAATGCATTAAATTAAGTATGGTTGGTCAATTTCCTAAAACCTCATCAAAACACCAAAGAAATGGCCATGAGATTAATCATAGGTCAAACAAGGTCAAAGGACCTTGGAGAAAAAATTTCAGAAACTTAAAAGTATTTTTAAACAATTAAAAATAATCACAAAATCAATTAAATCATGAAAAATATTAATAATGATCCAAAAAACTATTTTAATTCAAAATATGAAAGAGGATTTTATTTACAAAAAAATTGTGAAACTCTCATATTTTTTGGATCAATATTAAAATTAATATGAATGAATAAAAATCAAAGGAATAAAATGAAAATCGGAAAATACAAAAAAACGTGGACCACTTGATCTCCCGCATTAATTGAGGTGGCAGATCAAGTGGACACAAACGCGCGTTCCATGACTGAACTTAGTCAGCACGCTACACAAGTGGTAATCAAAACTTAGTCAAACGCGCGTTCCATGATGGAAATTAGTCAACGCCTGTGAATAAAACATTTTGAAAAGGATCAATGGTTCTGAACCTTGCCACCTTGCTGCTGGAGCAAAAGGTCGGTCACCTTCTCAGGCGAACCTCGCCAGACTAGTTCAATCATCACCATGACTAAAATAAAAAAGGAGGACATGATCTGAAAGAGAAAATGGCGTAGAGCACGAGTCTAACCTCAATTTTAACTAACTCCAAATATATAGAAAGATATGAGGAGTTGAATTTTTATGTGTGTCAAGTGAGTTGCTTCGATTTGACCTCATAGCAACTCAATCTTGAACATTCAAATGAAAGTGTGTGAAAATCATATGCATTGGCTACACATAGAGAAGCAGTGTGATCAGAACTTCATCAACACCTTTCCCAAGCTTTGCTAGAGCAATCCAAACCCTCCATTTCATAGAATTCTTGAAGGTTTCATTTGAAATCGAGCTTGAACTTCATCTTCTGTTTGGAAGTTCAAACTCCAAGAATGCATTGCCTTCTTCATCTCAATTGGTTTCTGCAAGCAATAGGAAGAGAAAGCAAGCAAATCCAGATCAAGATCAATTGAATTTGAAGCAGCTCGAAGGTGATTTTTCAGAAATTTTATCTCTTAGATTCACTCTCAAATCTTCACCATTTTTTGTGATTTTTGGTTAGCTGAAGTTCTACCAATGTAGGCAACAACATTGAGTTGCTTTGAGGTCAAATTGAAGCAACTCAGTTCATGATCCTCAAAATTCAAATCCCCGTATCTTTCTATATACTTGGAATTGGAGAAAATTAAGGTCAGATTCGTGATCCTGAGTATTTTCTCTTTAAAATAACGTCCTTTTTTGTCATTTTCCATTGAATTGAAGTTGCACCAGTCCGGTGAAGGTCACCAGAGAAGATGACCGGAGCCCTAGCTCCGGTGGTGTGTTGTCACGCTTCCTGGCCATCTGATCAAGTTGAAATGTTATAATCTGGATCGTTCCATTTGATTACCACACGTACATCTGTTTGACCAAGGTCCACCACGGAACACGCGCGTGTGGCCATCAGATCTACAACCTCAATTAATGAGGGAGATCTGATGGCCCTTGTTTTTTTGTATTTTCTGATTTTATGTTTAATCCATTTATTTTGTTTAATGCAGAATAATTTCATTTTTAATCCAAAAAATATGGGACTTTCACCAAAAATCTTTAAATATTTTCTTCTTTCATTTTCTGAATTAAAATTATTTTTTGGATTAATTTTGATATTTTTCATGAATTAATTATTTTTGTGCATATTTTTAATTGTTTGAAAATACTTCTGACTTTTTAAAAGGTTTTAGGTGTTTTGAAGAGGTTTTAGGTTTTGACCAAATTAAATTGAATTTTAATGCATTTTAATTTGATTTTTTAATTGATAAATTGTGTAAAAATTATGTTTAGCCATTTTTATAGTCTTGAGATGTTTGACTATTTGTTTGGGCCTTGGTCATGTTTGATTTGACTTTTATTGGATTAAAATCATTGTATTTAGGGGATTGGTGAACTGTACATTTCATCTTCCAAAATGAATTAAAGTGATTTTAATTTGATAAAATTCCTCCCATGATCAATTTTTGTTTCTCTCATCTCCCCTCCCTCTTCATCTTCATCCCATTCTCTCCCATCCCTCTCATTAACCAATGAAATCTCAAGATCCTAAGGCTAAGTGGTTCATCAATAACCTTGTGTTAGATGAACCAATACAAGTATGGATGAGATATGCCCGTCCTTTTTATCTTATCTTTTAGTGTGTGGTACGGTTTAGGAGTTTGGTTCATTATATCAAATCTCTAACATGCATTCGCACCTAAATTTTTATTGCCCGGCCTCAGATAGTTGCAACTTCTACATAAGTCCAATTACGATTGCTTATTATAGAGCTAAATTTTGACCCTAAAGGCATATAATTCTAGTAAGTGAGATTGTAAGTCTCCCATCTTTCATGGTATTGTGTGGGAACTTGGCCTTTTTTCCTTCCTTTGGAAGATGTCTTGGTTCTAGGATTCATGCTTGTGAATAGATGGTTGAGTGTTCTCCAAAGAATGACTTAATCAATTGAAAAGCATGACACCACTAACATCTAACTAACTTTGACTAACATTTGACTAATTCTTTATTAATATTGCTTTACTTTCAAGTCATTTATTTTTATGCAATTTAATTTCAAGTCATTTACCATTCATTGTCACTTTGCTTATTTATGTTTATGCCATTTTCACTTTGCTAATTTCAGCCATATATTGTGATTATTTGCTTGTGTATTTTGATTGTGCTTGTGGTCTTATGACCTTAAAATACTTAATAAACAACAAAAACCCTAAAAAATGTTTGTGTGAACTGTTGGGTTTGATCTTAACTTATGGACTTAGGATTAGGCAATATTCCATATGCAAATGGATTTGGCCAATGCCAACATTTCGGAGACTAAGTGATTGTGATATGAGCCTTCGTCTGATGCAAGTATTAGGATCCACTAGAATTCATCTGCCACATGGTCTTGATGCCAATTGTTATTTTGATTCTGATGCATTATTCTGAGTTAATCAAGGAGTAGTCCATCTGATACAAGAGAAGACAAAGAAGACTGCTAGCTATGGGATTTGCTTGCTTGAACGTGGCCATCTTTATTTGATGCCTTGATCTTTATGATGTCTGATTTTTCTGATTGTTTGTTGATAATTGCTTGAATCAAGGTCCAAAGGGAAAATGGGTTTTCTATATGATATTCTTGTCTGTTGGATTGCATCCCATTGGTCAGATCTTTTCAAGTCTAGACTTTTAATTTTATGCTTAGGATAAGTCTCTTCATCTCCTCCCACTTCTTAAATTTCAAAATCTCCCCCTTTTCAAAAACCTTCTTTTCTTGTGATTTCAAACTTAGACCTATTTCAAATAGAAACTTTGGTCTTATGCCATTGCATTTTTAAACTCCTTTTCTTAAAATCAAACTTGTAAATAAATCTAATCATATTGACTTAAAATTTCAAAAGACAAAAAGAACTAACAACCTCATTCAAACTTTTGGCCCCTTTGTTCCACCTTTTTTAAAACTTTTGATTAAAAGTAACTCACCCATTTTGAAGTTGATACCACGAACTACGAGGTTTTGATCCCTCATTTTTATGTTGGTACGTAAGCACAAGTCCGAAGGTCTTGTCAAACACAAAAATATAATCAATGAATTCTTTTGTCATCCCCACACTCTATTTATCTAGAACATTTTTATACCAAAAACACATATACACATAAAAAAGGGCTCCCTAGAAATACCTAGGACACTTTGAATGTTAACACATTCCCTCTGTGTAACCAACCCCCTTACCTGTAACTCTGGCATTTATTAGTTTTGATTTGAAAACTTCTTATCTCTGGGTTTTGTTCGTACTTTTCCCTTTTCCTCCGGGAACAATAAAAGCACGGTGGTGACTCTGGTTTTATTGACGTCAAGTTTATCCATAGCTTGATGGTCATGAATTTACCTCTACAGAAATTAAGTGGCGACTCGGCTGGAGAGTAGTCTTCAGTGGGTTTAGCCTACTTTTTTATGTGTATATAGTTGTATATTTGATGTTTGTATATTTTTTTGTATAATATAATATGTCTGTTGTGTTTGGTGATTTTTGAGTGATGAGATAAGTTTTAACCCGTAGTTGAGTGCAATTAAGATATGAGGATGGTATAGTCATGTTCAACTTGTGTAGAGTAGTCCTTAACAAGTTGGCTTGAGACCCATCTACTCAGTGGAGACCCTTTTGGAGTTATTGATGTCACACAAGTTATTTGTTGTTAGACATTACTTTCTCTGATTTGGGGTCCGAGAAGCTGAGAACCGTAGAACATTTAACCCAACTTGGCCTATTTAGGACGTAGTACAGAGATTGTTTAGGTGTAGACCTGATAACAGTTGTTACGCGATACTACACTCGGACGAGTTTCTCTTGAGAATATTATGGGTTGATGAGTCAGTCATCCTAACCTATAATATCTGATAGATGGAATTAAGACTCTGGGAACTTTTTAGAACATGATCTACAGGTTCTTATCCTTAGTACACTCCTTTGAGATGGTTCTTAACTTGACTCCATGCTCGTGATTCACAAAAAACCCTTTGATACTTGGTTGATCCGATCAAGTCTTACTAATATCAATGGAACTCGGGTGTTGATAAGGTGAAAATCACAATCCACCAAAATGGATGATTGATCTTGAATATGACTTGATCCATCCCTTGACCTTTGTTTGTTTCGCCTTGTGTGTGATCCCTTATATGTGATTGTTGCATTCATGCATTCATGTGCATCATAACATTCATCATAGAAAAAATAAATTTCAAGGAACTAAGGTCTCATTTGAAAATATTTTCAGACCATGGATTGTGGACGAAGGAACACCTAGAACTACAGTTTCAGATGTCCTGATTTGAAAGAGCTAAGGAAGTTATCATCTTTTGTATTAGATCCCTTGGACTTCAAGCAACGTTATGAGAAGCTTTTATCTATATTACCTGCTGATGTGGTTGAATGAATCTTGAGTGTTTTGGTTCAGTTCTACGACCCTCTCTACCGTTGCTTCACTTTTCCAGATTATCAGCTTGTGCCTACGTTAGAGGAGTATGCCCATCACTTGGGAATACCTGTTTCTGACAAAGCGCCTTTTAGTGGATTGGAGGAGATTCCCAGATCTCATATCATAGTTGAAGCTCTTCATCTGAAGAAGACTGAGATTGAGACTCATTGGGTGAAGAAAGGAGGTATTTTTGGGTTGACTTCTGAATTCCTCATTGGAAAATCTACTGTCTTTTCTCAAGCCGGTAATGTCGATGCTTTTGAAGCCATCTTTGTGTTTATCATTTATGGTTTGGATTTGTACCCTAACGTTGATGATTTTGTTGATGTTAATGCCATTAGAATCTTCTTGATTGGGAATCCAGTTCCTACTCTGTTGGGTGACATGTATTTCTCTTTGCATTTGAGGAATTCTAAAGGTGGTGGGACTATTGTGCATTGTGTTCCTCTTCTGTGCAAGTGGTTTCTTTCACACTTTCCTCAGATGCCCACTTTTGTGGAGAACAAACAATGTCTACGGTGGTCCCAGAGACTTATGGCTCTCACTAATGATGATGTTGTTTGTTATGATTCTGCATTGAGGAGTGTGGACATTATTGATAGTTGTGGTGAATTCTCTAATGTTCCCCTCATTGGTACACAAGGAGGAATCAATTGCAACCCTGCTTTAGCTCATCGTCATCTTGGGTTCCCCTTGAGAGACAAACCTAATAACACTCAGTTACAAGGTCTTTTCTATCAAGAGAGTAAAGATCCTCAACATTTGAAGCAGAAGATGGTACATGCTTGGTATAATATGCATAGGAAAGGAAGATTCGAGCATGGTACGCGCAACTGTATATCTTTGGAAGCTTACACTACTTGGCTGAAGAAAAGAGCTTTGGAGTTGAAGATACCGTATGCTTGTGAGAGACCTATGTCTTTGGTTGTGGCTGAGCCATCAAGTCTCCCTAACCAAGATATAGAGGAGTTGGAGGACGAAGTCTCCAAGATGAAGTAAGAGAAGGACATGTGCGAAAATCGGTTCCATGCTTTGAACTGAAAGCATGAGGAGTTGCAGCTTGAGTCAAAAGACAAAGACACACTTATTTAACTTCTTGAAGACCGAGTAGTGAAGAGAAAGAGAGAGACAGAGGGTCTATCTTCATCTAGTATGCCTCAGCCTTCCTGTTCATGGAAGGAGATTGTTGATCAGCGTGTCCTTGAGAAGGCTCAGATGAAGACATCTTTTGAGTCTGAGATTTGACGCATCTGAAGGAAGTACGCGCCCGCAGCCAGATCATCTGACACTGTTACTAGGGGATCCTTAGGACGGCCAGTTTCCTTTTCTCTTGTATTTGTACTTTTGGTTTCCGAAATTGTACACATGGTAATCCTTCCAAATTTTATGAATAAAAATAGATTTTATGGTCAATCAAATTGTCTTTACTATTATTATTTGAATATATTTGCAAATAGAACTTCATGTGTTCCTGGAATTAAAAACAAACAAAAACATTGCAGCTCATGCATCATTTGCATAACAGGTTTTCTTCTGCCAGATGTCTTATCGGTTATTCTTCTATGCTTCAGGCAAGCTGACTCACCGATACAACATTCGCGCCAATCAACCCAAGATCATGGAAAATTTGGAACAAGAGAATAAAGAGTTAAAGGATGAGATTTCACGGTTGATTTCCATGATGGAGTCTGTTCTTGCGGCGCAGAATCAGCCTTCAACAACTCCTACAACTCCTCCCCAGAGGACTGTCATTTCTAAGGTAGCTACTTCAACCGTTATCGTCACTGCTAGCCAATCTGGTCCATCCATGCCTGCTGGATTCCCGTGGGGAATGCCGCTAAACTTTGTTCCTGAAGGGTTTGCACCTACCTTTGTCTATATGTTGGCATCTAGCCCAATCATGTCTATGCCACCACCAGTTGTTAATACTTTGCCGCGTGTTAAGGACACCATCTACAATTCTGATCCATTTCAGGGCCCAGACGTATATGAGAAGATGGATGAAATGAAGGATCAGTTCCTCGAGCTTCGAAAGGAGTTGAAAACATTGAGAGGAAAGGACCTGTTTGGTAAGAATGACGTTGAACTCTGCCTAGTGTTGAATGTGAAGATCCCTATGAAGTTCAAAGTCCCCGACTTTGAAAAGTATAAGGGAAATACTTTTCCACTAAGCCACCTTGTTATGTACGCCAGGAAGATGTCAACTCAAACTGATAATGATCACTTGCTGATTCACTACTTTCAAGACAATTTGACTGGTGTTGCTCTAAGATGGTATATAGGGTTGGACAGAGCAAGTGTTCGTTCTTTCAACGACTTAGGAGAGGCCTTTGTTAAGAAATACAAGTACAATGTTGATATGGAGCCCAATAGAGACAAATTGAGGTCTATGTCTCAGAAATATAAAGAGACGTTTAAAGAGTATGCCCAAAGGTGGAGGGAACTTGCAGTCTGGATTAATCCTCCCTTGGATGAGAAAGAGATGACGAATATTTTTCTGAAGACTTTGAGTTCGTTTTACTATGAACGTATGATTGCCAATACCCCCAGTGACTTTACCGAAATGGTAAATATGGGGATGAGGTTAGAAGAAGGAGTCCGTGAAGGACAACTGTCTAAGGAAGAAGCGTCGTCTAGTAAGAAATACGGTGGTAGTTTCTCCAAGAGAAAGGAGGGGGAAATCAATTCAGTATCTTTGGGGAGGCAGAGAAGGCCTCATGTTAGAAGGATTTCTCAACCGTGTCAACATCAACATAAATTTTCTTCAGTGATTCCCATGTTTTCCAACAATTACAAAAATCAATTTGTTCTGATTCAACAACAACAACCGCAACAAAGGCTAACTACAACAACAATAATAATCAAGAACAAAATTTCGAGAGGAAGAAGGTCTCTTTTGACCCTATTCCTATGTCTTACGCAGAATTATATCCATCCTTGGTTCTCATGAACCTACTTCAACCCAGAAATCCACCTCAAATTCCTGAGCCATTTCCATGGTGGTTCAAACCTGAACTCCATTGTGCCTTTCATCAGGGAGCCCTTAGCCACGACATTGAGAATTTCTACCCGTTAAAATAAGAAGTACAAAAGCTTGTGAAAAGTGAGATGGTGTCCTTTGAGGATCGTGCACCTAATGTGAAAGCCAATCCATTGCCTTCTCATGGTAATGCTACTATCAACATGGTGGATGATTGTCCAGGGAATTTCCGAGTTTTTCATGTACGACGTATCTGTAGATCATTGGTGGAGATGCATAGAACTTGTGTTTGATCAGTGGTTGTGAGCATGACCATGATGGTTGTGCAATCTATCGTGTGAACCCCCATGGGTGTATGATTGTCAAGAGAGATATCCAGAAGTTGATGGATGAGAATGTAATCCAAATTCAACAGTCTAGGGATATAGATGATGTCGATGTGATTGTGCCAGTGTTCAAGACCCATGAGTGGGTAGTAATCTAGTTTGATAGTGTAAGAACCCAATTTTGACCATAAGATCCCTCATGCTATCTCATCATATGCATTGGCATTGGGATCACACCTTGGTATCCTCCTTACCCCTCATTCATTGGGTTTGTAGTGAGAGAGATCACCAAGCACATTTGATTGTAACATACATTATTTTTCTTTGTTTACTAACCAAAATACCAAAATATGTCAATGTATAATTTATTGCTTTTGTAGGTGGTATGTATGCTCACCTATGCTCTATCAAGCTCATATCTAGGGTTTGAGACCCTCAATGCAAGGAGAACAATCAAGAAATGGTTCACATTAGCTCCAAGCATCATATATGGATCCCCATGGTCTTCACATGTCATCTTGATCAAGAAATCACCAAGAGTTTGGAGTTTGTTTGCCTTGGAAATCCTAATTCATCTGGGTATGTTGTGTGACTTCTTCAACAAGTTTCTTTAAGAATTGATCAAATATTTCAAGGGATACTTCATATTTCATCATCTTACCCATATATGATTCTCCATGAGTCCCAAAAATCAAAAGAATGTCAAGCTAGCAAGATGGTTCATGGTGGTTGACCAGAAAAAGTCAACTGGTCAAAAGTGGGGTTCCTTAGAACCTATATCTTACAATTATTGCCATAACTTGCTCAATTCTTATGAGATTAAAGCCATTAAAATTTAATGATCAAATTCAAGATGTATAATTCAACTTGTATGTTTGTAGGAATCTCAAATTCAACTTGCAAATGCATGTGCCAAGAGGAAACATTATAGGTCATTTTGGGCCAATACAATTGAACAAGTGATTTTCCTCAACTTCTAAAATGCATAACTCCTTCATGCAAAATCCAAATGAGGTCAAATATGTTACCGAATTGAAGAGGTTTGAAAGAGATACAACTTTGATGAATAAATATTTCTCATTTGAAGTCCATAGAAAAAGTTATTCAAGGAGGAAGAAGTGAACATTTGACTTGGGACTTAGAAAATTTTCAAATATGTTTGATTTCCCAAACTTCAACCTCAAAATATATCATGATCCAAGCTTCAAATGAAAAGGTGTTCAACATGAAAGTTATTCCCCTTGATCTCCCCTTTCCAAAAAGTCCAAGATCATCTCATTTGGATCAAAATTGTGGGACATGCGCATGGCTCCATTATGGGAAGTGTTTTGGCATGTTTTGAGCTCAAATGATCATTCTTCTTTGCATGCTTCCATATGATGAATTCAGTACACATTGGACACGAATTGGAAGTGGATTACATCATTCCTTAGGCTCAAACCATTTCCCATGCACCCATGCAAGAAGGTTTCCAAATTTGGCCAAAATTCAAGTGGTGCAAAATTCAAATGCATTGCCTATTTAAACAAGCTCAAGGCTTCAGAATCAACATTAAGACCTTGCACAAGCTTTGCTAGACTGATTCAAACCTCCACTGCCATACAACTTCTGAAGATTTCTCTTGAAATCGAGCTTGAACTCCATTTTCTGTTTGGAAGTTCAAACTCCAAAAATTCACTTCCCTTTTCATCTCAATTGGCTTCCGCAAGAAAGAGGAAGAGAAAGCAATCAAATCCAGATCAAGATCAAGTGGAATTGGATCAACTCGAAGGTGATTTTTCATAAACTTCATCTCTTCGATTCTTTCTCAATTCTTCATCATTCTTTGTGATTTTTGGTTGCCTGAAGGCCTATCAATGTAGGCATGAAGGTTGAGTTGGTTTGATGTCAAATCGAAGCAACTCAGTTCATGATTCTCCAAATTCAAATCCATGTATCATTTTATATACTTGGAATTGGAGAAAATTGAGGCTAGATTCGTGCTCCTGAGCATTTTTCCTTTAAATTAGTGTATTCACTTTTCATTTTTCATAAGGTTTTGGTTGGACCAGTCCGGTGGTCCTCACCGGAGAAGATGACCGGATCAAGGTTTTGGTTGGACCAGTTCTGATGGTGTGCTGGATCAATCCAGGTCATCTGATCCATTTGAAATGTTTAAATCTCAGCGTCCAAACTGATTACCATGCCTGAAATGCGTTTGACTAGTGACCATGTGGAATCCGCACTCTTGGCCATCTGATTTGCCACCTCAATTAATGAGGGAGATCAGATGGGCCTTTTTTTATTTTCCGTTTATTTCATTTAATCCTTTATTTTTAATTAATTCATATCTATTTCATTTTTAACCTAAAAAATGTGGGACTTTCACCAAAAAAATTCAAATATTTTCCTGTTTCATTTTCTGAATTAAAATGATTTTTTGGATTAATTTTGATATTTTTCATGATTTAATTATTTTTATGCATATTTTTAATTGTTTAAAAATACTTCTGACTTTCAAAAAATTATGAAATTTTTTGTCTAAGGTCCTTTGACCTTGTTTGACCCCGAATAAATCTCTTGGCCATTTATTTGGTATTTTGAAGAGGTTTTAGGTTTTTGATCAAACATAATTAAATTAAAATGCATTTTAATTTGATTTTTAATTCATTAATAGTGTAGAAATTATGGTGAGCCATTTTTATTGACTTGTGAAGTTTGACTATGTGTTTGGGCCTTGGTCAAGGTTGATTTGAATTTTGTTGGATTAAAATCATTGGATTTAGGGGATTGATGAAATGTACATTTCATCTCCCAAAATGAATGAATAATTTTAATTTGATAAAAGTCCTCCCATGACCAATTTCACTACGCCAAATAAGGGAAAAGAGGGCGCTTATTTTGGCCTATAACAGCGCTTTTAAGCGACCTCTAAAGTGGCGCTGGCATAGGTAAAGACAGCGCTTTGTTTTCCTGGAGAAAGCGCTGTCTAAAGGGCCACATTATAGTGCGCTTTATGAAAAAAGCGCCCTCTGGAGTGGTCCATAAAGGGACACCTTAGAGGGCGCTTTCTGGAAAAAGCGCCCTCTAAAGTTGTCAATGTAAAGTGTTTAGAGGGCGCTTTCTGGAAAAAGCGCCCTCTAAAGTTGTCAATGTAAAGTGTTCAGAGGGCGGTTTCTGGAAAAAGCGCCCTCTAAAGTTGTCAATGTAAAGTGTTTAGAGGGCGCTTTCTGGACAAAGCGCCCTCTAAAGTTCTCAATGTAAAGTGTTTAGAGGGCGCTTCCTACAGAAAGCGCCCTCTAAAGTGTTAGTTATTTTAAAAAAAATTGTTTGAAAAACAGTGGATATTTAATTGGTAACCTGTTCGCATGCTGCAAAAGTGTAAAATTCATATTGATTTCATCCTTTAATCCAATGTTATACACCATTAATCCATTGATATATACAACATGAATCCATTTATATACAACATTAATCCTCCATATATACAACATTAATATATGATTCTTTGATCAACAATATACAACAACATATTCATGATTTAGTAAAAGTACAACAACAATATACAACATATATACAACAACAGCATACAACAACAACATTCCATACATATATGTACAACAATATACAACCTAGCTATATGATTCTTTGATCAACAATGAATTGACACAATTCATCCTTCATTTCATCCAAATGAGCTCTTGAGTAAGATTTGTATTCCTCAAAGTACTACAATTAAGAGAATAAAACATATTCATGATTTAGTAACAAATTAGATGAGTTATCCGATAATATTAAAATAAACCCTAAGTTATTATTCCATACCATTTTTGGGATGTCTATACGATTCAACACAATGATATCTCTCATAAATCTCAATACAAAAAATCCGCAATCGACCGAATTATTTTGCTGAGGACACTACACAGAAAAACAAACAATATATATATAGTTAATTTCTTACAAACACTATTATAAGCAAAAAAACAAACACTATTATAAGCAAAAATAAGATACTTAATATATACCTGAACTCTGACCCAGGTAATGTCCTTCCTAATGCGGTAATTCTTTTTCGATCTAAATTTTATTATTGCCCTAACAAAATAAAAACGTATATTGAGATCAATCTGACAGACATAATTAAATATAGAAATACACACGAATATTTAGGGGAATTTCACTTACGTGTCAACCGTCTTCTTCAAACCCGGATATTTACTCCAATCACCCGATAACGAATCGAGATAATACACTATTAGTCTCGAAAGATCCATAGCAACCAACACCCAGTGACCACTGTAAAATAAAACAAAAATTTAGATGAATGAAAATTTTCTACATAAAAGATATACATAGATTAGAATGAAATTATTAGAAAGAAAATCTAACCCGTTGCCAGAATTAAACGGTAAAAAATACAAACTGCGTGTAGTATTATCGCCGGCCGCCATGAATCTATCGACTAGATCATTCTCTACGGATGTTGGATTTTTCGATATTAACGTTGCGTTGACACGGGAAGCAGCAATAAAATTGAAACGGTTACACAATTCAGTTCCCCGCATCAATTTGTCATACATATACCTTAAATAGAAACATAATAAATATTAGACTACTCATTGAAATGTGTAAATAAATTGTTCAACTAAGTAAATTATAGATTGATCGGAGTACCATATGTATGTATGAATGATAGCGATGCCCAATTCGTCGTGCTCAAAAAGTTGTTGCATGTCCTCCTTTCCAATTATTTCGAAATGAGCTTTTCCGAAAACACCTTCATCAAAATCTATACTACGAATGGACCCGTCCATAATATCGGACTCTTCCACCATTTTCTCAAGACGCATCATAATTTGAGATTTTGTCCCGGCCGTCGTTGGAATATCCTTCGTTGGAATATCCTTCGTTGGAATATCCTTACCATCGCTTTTCAACTTTCGACCGGGAACCTAAAAATTCATATAAAATAAATCATTACTTTTTGTGATGCAAAAGAATCGTTGCGTATATAATTCAATGGGTATATATATTTGTACCTCTTTTTGAGATGCAACCGACTCGATGCGTCTTGAAATCCCTTTACCAGCTTTAGGGGTGGGTCTTGTAGGAGTCTAACATTACCATGTAATAAGGATTGATTAAATATCATAATTGTAGCTGAATTGAAATGTGAATACTAAATATTCATAATCATTTAGAATATATATACCTCGGCATCTGGGAAAATTAGATCTGACGGCCAACCAACAAAGGATCCGACTGCATCTCGCATCAACGTTGTCTCTGAAACAACGTCCGGTAATGGTAGACGGGCGTCCGTATCTAATACGAGGTCAACCGAAACTTTCATAAATCCCACCGGGAGGGGATTATGGTGAAGTAATTCACCCGAAGTATTGTGCACTTTTCCCTTGCCAACCATGCGATAAGTTGGTGACGATAGATACAGCTGACAAGGTGAAATGCCCTAAACCAATAATAAATGTTATTGTTAACTTGTATATGTGTCAAGTAAAAAAGTTCTATTTTAATTTCATAATAACATATATAATTACCTCGGGAAATTTCGGTTGATGATTGATACTAGCTCGGTCACTAGTATCTTTTTCCTCGGAAGCGCACCTTTCCTCTCTATACCTTGAATTCTCGTTTTGCAGTTGGAGTACTTGTGCCCTTAACTCCGCCAAGGTCTCCATCACCTCTTTGTTGGTAGGATTTTTTGTTTTTGTTTTTTTATAAAATGACGACGGAGTCACACCAAAACCCTTACCCCTCACACGACCGGAATACTCAGGAACATTTAGTACTCGACTAAGTACGCTCCTGCAATCCTGGACCTCGGTTGAAGGTACGGTTTGGGATAAAGTCTCCTGAAATATTATTAGAGGAGATTAAAAATGAATTATATGTCTAACAAAATTTTCGATATAATTAAAGAAATAATGTTACATATACTTACACATTCGTCATAAACATTTTGGACCGCTTCAACGACAGCCCCATCCTTCCCAACCCGAGCAGCCTTCCATAATACGTGCTCCGGAAGAGATGTTGCGTCACTTTTCTCCTCGGCTAGCTACACATTGAATTAGATTATAAGATCATAAATTATAACATATTGTGACAATGTATAAGCTCATAGCATTTGAATATACTCACAATTCTTTGTTGTAACCGTGCATAACCCGTACGCCCTTTTTTGTACGGATACGCGGGTTTTGATGCCCTTTTCCTATTTATGTCGCTTACTTCCTGGATAAAAAAGTTTAAGGCATATTAGAACCAAGTAACTTAACAATTGTATAATACCATAATTAATAGACATTACATGGAATTTTTCGTTTCTTCGTTTGGCGACAA
Source organism: Lathyrus oleraceus (assembly GCF_024323335.1). Classification (NCBI taxonomy): domain Eukaryota; kingdom Viridiplantae; phylum Streptophyta; class Magnoliopsida; order Fabales; family Fabaceae; genus Lathyrus; species Lathyrus oleraceus. The sequence continues at coordinate 259,462,514 of NC_066580.1, forward strand.
AGTTATCCCATTCATCGGCTGAAATAATCTCGGCATACTTCATTGGCCGTTCTCCTTCAACAAATTTTCCTTCCTCATCCTTGAGAAATTTGTTGCACAAAAAGGATCGAAATCCTCGGAGTCTTTTTCCGGCCAATTGAATACAATATTTTTGCCGGCTTTCATCGATGTGAAAGGATCTCTAAAAAACATACAAATGGAGTGTGTTATTATAAAGTAATATTATAACAATATATGGTTAACAAATAGTCAACAAAAAAAACATATAACAATATATGGTAAGTACCTGTATCTCCGACCATATTTTTTCCTTGCCAACCTTCAAGTCCGGACTTCTCCAATTATCACATGTAATCGGAATATGTTGGCGAACAAGGAAACCAATGTAACTTGCCAACATTGAACCGTTAGGCTCAATTAGTTGGTCTTCAGCACTCCAATGTACTTCAAATTTTACACCCTTGTCTCTTGCACGAATGATTGACTTCATAACAGTCAATCCTCGTTTGATTTCTTTTTCAACATTATTACGTGATTCATTCGCGGCATGGGTATCGTCTTGGTTAGCCATTTTATCTGTAATATAGAAATGATTCAATAAGACCCAAGTAAGACAATGATTCAATACGTGAACAAATTCATATACCTTCCATTTCTCTCATGTTACAACAATCTAAACTCTTTTTTTTTTATCATTATTGAATACAAACTCACACACACCTACTGCATGCAAAAGACCAATGCAAACTTATGGTGTTTGGAACATGAACAAACTTGCATCCATAATCATCAAACTTCCAAGCACAAGCTCAAACACA